>NC_045477.1:74650177-75872677 GCF_009650955.1 Corvus moneduloides
ATGCCATGAAGTTAGATTCCTACATTAGTATCTTAGCAAATACACAAGATTATCAAATTTAAATATCTGAGATCAAGTCAGTGATTGTGAAAAATTTACAGCTGTTAATGTGTGAGTCTGAACTCCATGGAAGACTCAGGTTTTCACTGTGAAATGTCTGAGGCATAAAATTTTCTCTTTTCATACATGCTCATAAATGTTCCATCTTGAAACAGGCAGAAGAATTCACTACTTCTATATTGACTAAGTAGAGTCCATGTCCAGAAATCGGGCATTCATCCTCCTAGAAGCTCAGAGATTTCAACCTACTGGGCATAACCTGTGCATGAATAAACATTTCAGCTGTACACAGTATGAAGTAACAATAGCTACTTTCTTTAAAAAAATGACTGGAGAGTGCTTCTTGCTTTTATACAAAATTTTTATTAGTATTACAGTCACACAGCTTCTGAGCAATATAAATTTGGTTACCCACTTCAGTTATAGAATATTTCTTATGAATACTTCAGCATGATACAGAGATGAAGCACTCAATAAATACTCCCAAAAATACTTCAGTTTTCAAAGAAAGAACGAAAGCTGAATTAGGTGATAAATAAAGATGTGAAGAACATCTGTGAGATGAGAATAATCTTACAGCCCATTATTTAATATACTTGCCTAGAAAGGAAACTCTTAAAACTGTTTAAACATGTAGCATGGATTATTTGTTAGTCAAGACGGACAACAGGACATCCATCAATGTAAGATTCCTAAGTTCCATAGAGGAAGGGGATTTAGGATATACCAAATCATACTGCTTGCCCCATATATAACCGGAATCAGCTTCCCAGTCAGCATGACAGATACTTTGAATACCAATTTAGTGAACTTCTGGATATTCCTAAAAGCAGTGTAAGAGACAACACGTGGTGTCAGGTAGTTAAACAGATATGTAAATTTCAGCACCTAATAATGTTGTTCATTCAAGTTTTACTGACTCAGCTTAGGTGAATCTTGAAGCACACCATTTTGTATTGTAGCCACAGAAGAGATGTGCTACAACTGTCCGCAAAAATCTTTATATGAGTTTGATAATAGCCAGGCACATGGAGTTGCAAGCTGTCACTCAAGCTTACATGTCTGTCAGAATGCATACCAATATTGGCTACCATCCCTTAATTTGCTGGGCAAAAAGGAAGAGGTATTTTTCTTTTTCTCTTTTTTATTTTGTAGAGAGGAAACAAATAGGAACTTCAGAATGTCACCTGTTTTTAATCTGGAATACCTTTAAATATTTAAATATAAAATTTGTAGAGCATTAGTCACTGTCTAAATGTGAAATGTGTTGTGCTTTTTATCTTCCTTTAATTTAATGGCAAAGAATGTCATGGTAGGCATGTACCAATATATTTATGAGAGCAGTATACACATAATGATCTCATGTATCCTTCTGATTGCACACTGTAGATGCTGCAGAGCAGGTGGTCCTGCAGATCAGCTCAAACTCCTTCAGCTCTCTACTTTCCCACAGTACATAATGGAGAAAACAAAACAAATGGTGTGAAACTACTGGTAGCTATGATTGTGCACCATGCTTTCCTATTTTCACACACATAAAATCTGTAGATATTAATATTTTGGTTTGGCACATACTCTGAAAGCAACTGCTGAAACACAATTCGCCATAGAGAAGAGTGTGAGATTGCAGCTTATTGAGGTTTGGATAGTAATATGCTTGAGCAGCCCTAGAAACAATGGTAAGCTTTGCACAGTTAAGCAGAAAAGTGTTATCATTTGTCTTCAGAGAATACTTTGAATAGATACTTTGCATAACCTTTTGGTATCATGCTAAAAAGATTCCTGGAAATAATGGACCTCCAGACTAACTATAGTCAGGCATAGATATCTGAATGGTGTTTTTCAAAGTAACTCATTTAGTTAGTTAATTAACTTCCAAATTAATTAATTCAGTTCTATCTGAAAATTAGAATCAAGTAAGTAATTGTTGGGGTTTTAGTTTAGTCCTAGTTTTTTTTTCCTGTTAAAGGAATTTTTTCCCATATGCATGTTGCTAGGGGACAAATGGCTGTATTAAGAGAAGACAAAAGACCTGGCTACTCTTTTGTTTCACCTGGGTGTGGGGTCAGTTCGCTCTCGGCGTTCTCGGGGAGAGGAGCCTGGTTCTTTTCAGCCGTTTTTCGTTCTGCGGACAAAGATCCCAGGATCCCTGGCCCACCTTCCCTGTCCTGCTGGAGGCCGGGCTGTGGCTGCCCTGCCCCACTGCTGATTGGAGCCTTCGCTGCGTTGTAGCCGTGCTCGACCTGCCTCCCTGGACGTCCGGGGGGTTCCCCGCTCGGATACATCGCGTCTGCCACCCGGGATCTGCGCTCATCCCTGCCGCATCAGCCTGCCATTCCAGCCTGCCATTCCAGCCTGCTGTTTCCCGAGGCTCCAGCCGGACACCGGGGCCAGCCACCTGGGGTTTGTGAAGCCTTTGTCCCATCCCTTCCCGGGATCCCAGGGCACCGGTGCCGCGTGCTCCCCGAGCTCGCTCCGGAGCGCCCCCTGCAGCCGCGGGGGAACCATCGCACCTGCCCTGCTCACCGGGAGCCGCCAGCGCCCCTGCCGGCTGCGAGCGGAACTGCACCCGAGGGGAAAGGGCCCGGCAGCCGAGAAGGCTGGGACTGGGTTTGTGATTGTTTGCTGTTACTGCCATGGTTATTGCTCTTTGTTTGACTGGTTATAGTAAAGAACTGTTATTCCTATTTTCCCACATCTTTGCCTAAAAGCCCTTGATTTCAAAATTATAATAACTCGGAGGGAAAGGGGTTACATCTGCCATTCCAAGGCAGGCTTCTGCCTTCCTTAGCAGACACCTGTCTTTCAAACCAAGACAGTAATGTAAACATTTATCTCTTTAAGATGAAGTTGTCTATTAGCTTAAGCTAATGGCACAGGTTTTCTCTAGGTTCAATAATAAAAGATTTCTAACTAAAAAAATAATGAATTCCTGTAAGATAGGTGAATTACACTGCATCTATATCCACATCCATATAATTGCTTTAGCATTCCTGGATCCAGGTGTGCATACTGGGGACCACCTGATTGTACACAAAAACCATAATGAGATAGACATCAGCATTTTTTCCCCATTCAATTTGCTGATTATATGTACAATATACATGAGTGTATATATAAATATATACAAGTATATACTTTATACATATATCTATAGATATACATATATATATATAATAAGAACTAACATTTACCTAAAAACTGATTGTTAAAGGGTATCAAAGGTAGAAATTTGTGTATTCAACTTGCTGCCACTTAATGTAAAAGATATATTACACTTCAATTGGAAGGCATACTAGACTGGAACTGGCATGAAAATTCTGACAGGAAAATAGCAAAAATGACTAAAATATCCTGATTGATAGACTATTCTGTCAGATCTGGTCAGTGTAGAGATATTGCTGGTTTATATCCTATTTTGTGTTAGATTTCCAATAAGAGATAATGTATGATGTTAACACACTAATTTAATATGCTCTAAACATAGGGACACATTAAATATTAATATGCATTTTAGTATAGGTTGCTTATAGTATACAATAATTACGTTATTAATTTATAATGTGAATATTATAAGAGTGTGTTGGAAACAGAAGTTCAACAAGAGAACATAATGAGTACTGGTTTAAGACTATGGTTTCGGGCAGACTGAACAGTAAAAGTGGGGTTCATTTTACTTTACTTTAGATGTTTAAAGCTCCTCTGAAATTCTGGCAAAGGAAATTATGCAATAATCTTCTCATCCTTTCAGTAGCTGCCGAACGTCAACATCTAAGTATGGTGAAGTGAATCCCACCACAAAACCTATTGAGTAAACTTACAAAGATCTTATTTAATTGTATTTAATATTACTTGTACTGCTGACTGGAATAACGTTTTGAAATAGATCTCAATAAATTAACTTTCTAGAAGTAAACTTTCATCTTTTGAGGGAGAGAAATACTTTTATATGTTACGTGTTATAAAAGAGGGATGTAAAGACAAATAGCTAAAAGTAATTTTGTAATAGGTCATTCAGTAAAAAACAATTTTCTGCAGCAAAAATGTGTATGTGAAGAATGCCTTTATCCTCACTCATTTGTGTGGGATCAGTCTTAACTAACCTTAATCATCTAAACTATGTTACTCAGAATTCATTTATTGACTGGCAGAAACTTTTTAAAGGTGATTCACTGGCTGTATATCCAATTTTTAGATGGCAAAAGCAGTGAATTTCTTTCTGCTTAAGATTCTGCAATTCTCTTAACCAAATAATGAAAATATGCTGGTGATGGCATTTATTTATTTATTTTTAAAGTGTTTAGAAATCAAAGATGGAATTTTGCCTAATATATAATCTATGATAAAACTGTTGTTGATTTAATTTGCTATTTTAGAATGCAAATGCATCTTCTTGTGGACAAAATAAGCATAGGTATAAATTTGAGCATGTAGTCTCCTTAGACACTTTTTTCTATTCTCTAGAACATGCAAGGTGCATATCCTTGTATAATAAATCTATTAAATAGATCCTTTTATACCAGAATCGGGTGCCAAACTCTGGCATAAGAACTAGTTTGGTTGGTTGGAGGGTAACGGAGGTGGTGTCTGGCTGTTGGTTTGCTTTGCTTTGGTTTGTTTTTTTCTCAAGCTTCACATGAATATCTATTCCAGAATTCAAGTCCCTGACTAACATATTTTTGGATGGAAAGGTCTGCTGGAGCAGACATGTAAGACATGCAATTGGAAGACTACATCAAGTTGTTTGCAGAAGGTCTCACCCACTTCATCTTCTCAGTCAGGTGTTTTGTAGCAGATGCTCACTGTGACCTCCTCCTCCTTGCTGGCATCTTCTCTGATCCTGTTTCATACATTTGAGCTGTTCCTTTGCATAGAACACAATCCTCCCACCTTGCTTCCTCTTCCCAGTTTTCCTAAAGGGCCTGTGAGCACTCATGAAAACCACTCAACTGTGATCCTCTGTGATGAGCCATAACTGTGCAACTGTTTGTAGGTTTTCCGTTCCTTCTCGTATTTCTCATGTTGCCTACAGTCTGTGACTGGACATCTGTGTCCTTTCCTAAGATCTCCTTCTGGATTAAGGCCTTTGACAAGATGGGGTGGTCACAGCAGGTTTTACCCTATAGTTGCCACTACTGCCCCACCAATTTTTGCAGCATTGAACAGAAACTACAGCTTCCCCCTGTAGACCAATCAAAATGGTAGGTGCCTTATACCTGTACACCTGTCTTAGTTATAGGGCTTTTGGTCACTGATGGTGCCTTGTCACTGGTGTTAGTTAAATAGGAAGCTGGCCATGAGTCTCTCCAGCTCCTGCATAAATTTCCACTCAGTAGGCAACTTTTCATAGTCTCTTTTGCTTCCCAACTGCTGTAAATGCTGGTTTCTTGGCACTTCTGTGCTGTGCTCCCCTTCATCTCACACTGTGATTGTCAGACATTGCATCTGCAAAGACCCTCTGGTGAGAATGAAAGTGTTCAATAGCTATCTGTAGCACCTGTCTTTTGGTAAAAGAAATGAGGAACAAACATTTTCAAGACTAAAAGATTCAGAAAATGTCTAGGTCTAAAGATTTTGTGCAGGATGTTGCCGTCATTGAAGTCAAAATTAAAAAAAACCCAAGCAAACCGAAACACCAAAAAAACAACAAAGTGAAATTCAATGAAAATTCTCACTGAATTTAATGGAAAAAGATAAAATCCTTTGCAGACTCCCAGAACTACATGTTTACAGCTCTGAAAGAGCCTGGTCTCAGGGACAGTAATTTTGTAATTTTTTTCCTCTTCAGAAAAAATGCTCCTGTTATGATTTTGAAAGAAACACAATCATCACTTTCACTTCACTTTAGCATCCATGGCAGTGAAAAGCTGCTTGGAAAAAACAAAAATAGATTAAAATACGCAAGCATTTTCTTCTTAGCAGTCTAGTATGCCTTCTTAAAGCCAGAGTCTTGAAACATAAAATCATAGGACCATACGATAATTCAGGTTGGAGGGAACTTTAGGAGGTTCTAGACCCACCTCCTGCTCAGAGTTACAATGGTAAAGTCAAGTCAGTTTGCTCAGAATGTGTCCATTTGGTTCTGGAGACACCTCCACTATGGAGGTGACAAATGCTCTCTGAGGTACCCATTCCACCAACTTTCTGTCCACATGGAGAACTCTTTATATGCAGTCCTAGGCTGTCTTGGTTTAATTTGTGTGCCTTGTCTCTCATCCTCCCGTAACACACCGCTGTTAAGGGGCTGACTCGGTCCCTTTTATGACCTTATCACAGACACTGCTGCCTGTTGTTGGGTCCCCCTTCTGTCTTTGGCTGAACAGGCCCAGTCCCTCTGCTATTTCATGTGACACCACATCTAAGGCTTCCATAGATTATTATGTCACAAATCAGTTTTGCCTCATCAGTGAAGAGGAGATCCAGCTGTGTGTTACTCTTGCTGCCCCACCCAGCATCTGAATCAAAAAGCTATGTTAGAAACTGTCCAGAGATCTTGGCAGTTTGCATTTCACCACATTTTCCTTTTCTGTGTCTGGCAGGCAGATAAAAAGTATCACAGGAACTGTGATACTGAGGTTCCCTCAGGTTTTGGAGAAATTTCATCCACTTTTTGCTATGATGGTTTGAGGTTGAGTGGATGCCAGGTGCCCACCAAACCCACTTTATCACTCCCCTCCTCAACTGGACAGGGCAGAAAAATGTAACTAAAGGCTCATGGGTTGAGATCAGGGACAGGGACAGATCACTCACCAGTTACTGTCACACGCAAAACAGACTCAGCTTGGGGAAGTTTTTGAATTCATTACCAATCAAAAACAGAGTAGGGTAATGCGAAGAAAAATCTTAAAACTGCCCTCTCCCCACTCTTCCCTCCTTTCCAGGCTTAACTTTATTCCCAATTCTCTACATCCTTCTCCCTGCAATGGTGTAGGGAGATGGGCAACAAAGGTCAGTCAATCACATGTTTTTTCTGTTGTTTCCCTCTCAGAGACAGGATTCCTTCCCCTGCTTCAGTGTGGGGTCCCTCCCATGGGAGACTGTCCTCCATTAACTCCTCCAACATGAGTCCTTCCCACGGGCTGTAGTTCTTGATGAACTGCATCAACATGGGTCCCTTTCTATGGGGTGCAGTCTTTGAGGAAAAAGCTGCTCTAGTGTGAATCTTCATAGAATCACAAATCTGCCAGCAAACCTGCTCCAGAGTGGGCTTTTCTCTCCGTGGGTATGCAGGTCCTGCCAGGAGCCTGGTCCAGTGCAGTCTTCTCACAGGGTCACACCCTCCTCTCAGGGTGGCATGTTTTGGCATGGGATTCTCCACGGGCTGCAGGTGGAGCTCTGCTCCGCTATGGACCTCCATGGGCTGCAGGGACACAGCTGCTTTACCATTGTCTGCACAAGCGGCTGCAGAGAAATCTCTGCTCCAGTGCCTGGAACACCTCCTCCTCCTTCTCCACTGCCATTGGTGTCTGCAGGGCTGTTTCCCTCACATATTATTCCTCTCTCCTCTGGCTGCAAGTACTTCTGTGCCATAACGTTTTTTTTTCCTCCTTGTTAAATATGTTATCACAGAGTTTTTACCACCATTACTGATTGATTCAGCCCTGGGCAGAGGTGAATCTATCCTGCAGCCACCTGGAATTGGCTTTGTCAGATATGGTGTAAGCTTCACCAGCTTTTCAGAGCAGCCACTCCTATAGCCCTCACCACTATCAAAACCTTGCCACACCATCCTGATACAAACCCTCAGGTTCTGTGGCAGGACATCCCCTATCTCTCATGACTGGGGCATTTGGAAGAGATAACTCAGGCCAGATTAACAGCCCAGCGAGGGGCCAGAGAGCCCAGCAGGGAGCCACCCCCCAGGCGCCTCAGAGTCTAAAACTCCAGTCCCAGTACACATATTGATATGAGAGCAGGTGTGGAAAGAGATAAAGGAAAATAGACATCGGTGACCAAAAGACATAGTTCTTGCATCTATAAAAGCCCACACAAATTATCACAGGGGCAGAAGTCTCTTACACACTTGTCGGGAACATCCAAGGAGCCTTCTTCCCTTAAGTCCAGACGTGGGCTTTTGAGGTTACTTTCCCAGGAACCGAGAGAAGGGAATTTAATGTCTACCCCTTCAATGATTGGTGATAAGAAACACTGAATCCTAAGTTATACTATTTCTTGGCTAGCTGTAAATTTAATGGTACCTTTAACTCCATGTGTACTATACTACTATTGCCTTTTGTCTTATCCCTGTGTAGTAACAGTCTGTTTAAAGTCTTACGTCATTTAATTTTGTGTCTATTAATAAATATTTTATAATAGACCAAATCAGCCATTATTAAAGAACTTGTGAATGAAAGTGGGGTTTTGGGGTGCTGGACACCTCAATAACACGACTGCCTGCTGCCAGAGGCCTGGACAAAAGGCAGAGACTGATTTAAACCCACATCATCCATTCATAACAGGTTCATATTTCTGCATTCTGGGGCGTGGAAAAAAAGGTAGAAAAAAAATTAAAAAAGGAAAGAGGGGGAGTGAATTAAGCAGGAAGGTTCACTCAGAATAGAATAAAAACATGGAATAGAAATATTTTCCTGATATTTATCTTTCATGTGTAATGTGGGAGACTCAATCCAGCTAGCTCTGAGTACAACAGCATACAGTATGATTACAAGAGTGCAGCAGAACGACAAGTTGAGTATTATATGCTTGTGGATTTTATTAACTTTTCTAGTTTTCTACAGCATGAACTGTTGTCACAGGCTTAAGGTTTGTTGCACATTATTAGGTCTTCATAGCGGTGATAAACTGCCTTTGCTTCCTGGAGTTCTTTATTGACTGTCGGCAAGACTCCTTCCACCACAGGAAATAGACCTGCATCCAAAATCCCTTTCTATGAAAGACTGATTGGCTTTCAGCTGCATTAGTGTGGATGATAAACAGATGTTGATATTCTGAAGAGTCTGACATATTTCAGAAACATCGTTAAACGTGAGTGTCACAGTAGTATGCTGCAAGTAGTCACAGTAGTCACTGCAAGACCTGTACCAATAAAAGACAAACTGCAATGCAGCAATTTTTCTCAATGCATGCAATAGAGAAAAAAAAATAAAATTAAAATTTCATTGTTGACAATTGATTTAAAAATTTTACTGTACTTTAACTAGTGGCAAAAATATAAAATATTTTAAATAAATATAGACATACTCTGATTACTGATGATGTTATACATGTTTAGACTAGGCAGGTGACATCGTAGTCAGTTCAAAACTCCATGAGATCTAACCTTTTCTGTAGTTCAAATTCTGTTTATGCTATTCTTTTAAGTCCTGCAGTTAAGTACCCATTCCCAGAAGCCATACTTTTTAAGGCAGAACTTTTGAAAATGATTTTATAGAAACAAGAAGATCAGCCCTTTCAGATAAAAGAAGACATTGCCAGAATTACTGTATACTGAAAGCATCACTTACACTAATTCTTAAAGAAAGGTACAGCTTTTCTCTCTCATGTAGACAAATTCCCAACTAATGAAATTACTAATATACCTGTGGGCCAATATATGCCTGGATACCCTAAGGTCAATTAATGTCTTTGCACAAAACAGAATTTAGTAGGCAACAAAATTCCTCTTACGACCTGGAAAAAAAAAAAAAAAAAAAAAAAGAAAGAAAAGGTAGTTGACTTAAAAGCAATATATAAAACCATATATATTGAAATCTTGAGTTGTCAAATTAACTATCCAAATTACTGTTAGGGAAGAGGTCATATATCCTTTCTAGTCAGATATTTTCTTGGATTTCTTACTTGATTTTATTTATCTACAAGATTATGATGATGATTGTAAAGGCAAACTTTTCTTCTTTATTCTTAAAATATTTTCAGAGTTGCAACTTTTCATATTTTTATATGCTTTTGTGCATGTATCTGTGGACTTGTAGATAGGTATACAGCTCTGATATTAATTAGGGAGCTGAGAGAAAGGCTGTAAATGAATGATCAATCACAGGTCCATACAGAGTATTTGGGGTACGTTCTGACTACAGATTACACAAAATCTCAGTTCAGCTAAAACAAAATGCAAAATAGAGTTGGAAGGGGATGGGGAATCATTGTATAGGTTTGGAATACCTATACCACGTAGATACTGGTGCTTCTTGGCTACCAGAATAAAAAGTTACCAGCTATCTCTGCAGGAAAACAAATACGTAGTAGAGCAGGAGCCAAAAAACTAATGGAAGAGTGACATTATATATGGGCAGAGACATTAACTACAGGGAACCATATTTGTTTGAAAATGATGACAAAGAAATAGATCCTTGCATAATGAGATTGTTAATTTCAAGCCTTTCCCACGATTCAGGCTCAAGAATAATAGATGATAGAAGAAAAAATATGCCATGGAGACAGACTAGGGAAGCTGAGGGTAAAATGGTTTTAAATGCAACCTGTCTTTGAAGCACTTAACTTTGAACTGATCTCTCCGGACCTATTTTTCTCATTAGGCAGAGATGGCTAAAAGCAGCACTCATTAAAGAAGCATGAGATTCCCCAGGGCTATTGAATCAAGCTTGAAGTAAAAAATGTCTTAATCATCTCTTTTTAATCTCTGTATTTCACTCTGTCTTTTTTTGCTTGCTCTCCTTTCACCCATCACAGCTGCATAATTACCAGGTGAAAAGTTTCTAAATCCTGGATTCAAAAACTGAACATGGTATATTTTTTAAACAGCAAAGCACCCACAATTTTGTAATCTTTTTTTATAATTTAGGTGAAAGGATGGAGGAAACATCAAAAAGGTGTGTGTTATCTATTTAAATGCCAAATCTGCTTCATGCTGGTTACGTCTATGCTGCAAGGTAAAGGATGTGACCTCCCCTTTCGTAGGTGCTCAGCTGTGTCCTGACTTCACCTTGGGAAAAGTCTGATTTCCTATCTATGGTCCTCTGGAAAAAATAAACCTGATGGCTGGATAGGAAGGGATCACAATATCTGCTGTAGCTGTCCTTCTTTGTATACTTCAGGTGGGGGCACGTGAGTTTTACAGAGTGTGACCAACCCACAGTTAGGACCTAGAAAAGTTTCACACATTCTTAAAGAAGAAGAGAATGTTGTGTGAAACAGCACACTCCCAGACGCCCATGGCTTGGACAGGTTCACTCTTCACTGGGTTAAGGACTGGCTGGATGGTCAGGCCCAGAGAGTGACGGTAAATGGTGTCACATCCAGTGGACAGCCAGTCACTAGTGGGGTTCCTCAAGGCTCAGCACTGGGGATGGTTCTGTTTAATATCTTTATCAATGATCTGGGTGAGGAGATTGAGGGCACCCTCACTAATGCTAAGTGGAGTGTGAGTGTTGATCTGCTGGAGGGTAGGAAGGCTCTGCAGAGGGATTTGGACTGGCTGAATCAGTGGGCCAAAGTCAGTGGTATGAGAGTTAATACAGCAAGTGCCAGGTCCTGCCTTTCAGTCACAAAAGTCTTGGGCAAAATTACAGGGTTGGGGAATAGTGGCTGGAAAGCTGCACAGTGGAAAAGGACCTAGGGATGTGTCGCGGGTTGGGTTTGTAACCGGGCGGAAACACCAATTTAGTGTAGTGGTTTGGTCCAAAATACTCATTACTGTTTATCTGCTGTGAGATAAGAATTAGGAGAAATGCAAAGCAGGCACCAAACTTGAAAGAATATAAAGAAGTTTATTAACAGACCTAAAAGAGGGGGAAAAAAAAAATTATACCACCTTCAGAACTGTCCTCCTCCCCCCACCTTCCTCCCTTCTCCCACTGACAATGTAAAAAGACAACCCTCAAGATGTTCAGTCTGTTTACCACTTCCATAATAACCTTGTTCAGTCCGTTTAGAAAGAGAAGTCTTCTTGCTCGTGCTATGAAAACAGTATCACAATGAGACAGCCGCCCACTTCCAAATATTGTTCAGTCCATTTAGGAAGAGGAGTCTCTCTGCCTGCGTGTGAGTCCTTTCCCCCGACTTGCAGCTTTTCCCGCAACTGCTTTTGAGGGTCCACTCTTGAAAGTTTTTGGGGTACAATTTTAAGGTTGAGCCATTCAGAAACAAAAACAGAGGCCCTTCTCCTTCCCTGGGAGCAAAGGGTCTTCATCATCTTCATCTTTAGGACTATCTCTGGGAGCATCTCTAGGGACTGAGGTTTTCTCCTTTCCCGTTTGGAGCAAAAGTCTTCATCTGGTCCATCTCTCCCTGTCCAAACTTCTCATGAAATTACAGCTGCGTCAGCATCTGCCTATCTCAGCGCAGGTGCTTTTGCTTATGAGCTGAACACTCCACCCCCCCATATCTTCATGAAATTACAATGGATACTCTGATATATCATAGCTTCACAACAGAATTTCAGCTTTAAGCATCTCCTCTCTCTCTTCCCTCAGGTTTTCAGCTCTTCACAGCAATAAAAGGGTTAATCTCACCTCGGCCTTGCAGCTTTGCAGCTGGAATGTTGAATTTTTCTTATCGAAGTGGAGAGGGGGGAGAGCCGGCAAGGCAGTGGGGGGGGGTTCCATGGCTGGAACAGGTCCATCGGCTCTGCAACCACCTGTGCCAGCGCCAGAAACGAGAGAGAGCTTGGAGGGGGAGTTTGCCTATTCTTAAATGTGGATCACAGAGGTGGTCACAACTTTAAGTGGCTTAGAGAATTGTCCATATTCAAACTGGCCAGCTGATAGGTTCTACCAGTTCCCAGAGGAAACTGTAAGCACCCCTCAGCAAGGACATCCCTTCCAGGACTATGCTTGCTAACCTATGACAGGATGCCGGTTGACAGCAGCTGATCTTGATCCAGCAGTGTGCCCCAGTGGCCAAGAAGGCCAATGGCATCCTGGCCTGTATCAGAAAAAGGGTGGCCGGCATGACCAGGGTAACAATTGTCGCCCTGTATTTGGCACTGGTGAGGCCACACCTCGATTCCTGTGTCCCGTTCTGGGCCCCTCACAACAAGAAAAGCATTGAGGTGCTGGAACGAGTCCAGAGAAGGGCAACAGAGCTGCTAAAAGGTCTTGAGCGTGACCCAAGAGTAGCTGAAAGAAATGGGTTTGTTAAGTCTGGAGAAAAGAGGGCTCAGGGGAGACCTTATCACTCTCTACAACTCCCAAAAGGAGGTTGTAGCCAGGTGGGTATCAGCCTCTTCTCCCAGGGAGCCAGCAAAAGGACAAGAGGGCATAACCTCATTCTGCATCAGGGGAGGCTTCACGTGGACATCAAGAAGAATTTTTTTCACTGAAAAGATGGCTAAACACCGGAATGGGCTGCCCAGGGAGATGCTGGAGTCACCATCCCTGGAAGTGTTCAAGACACAGTTGGACATGGCACTTTATGCTATGGTTTAGTTGATAAGGTGGTGTTCTCTCAAAGGTTGGACTTGATGATTTGGAAGTCTTTTCCAGCCTTAATCATTCTATGATTCTATCCCTGCTTAAGACAACTGGTGGATTGAAAGGATCCCTTTCCACTGCTGAACAGTTAGGAGACAAAATGGGAGACAAGCTTTAATTGGTTTATGTATCTCTTCTCCCTCTTCTGCATATTAAGTAAAACAGTTCTCTCCAATTCCTCCACTGTGTTAGCTAGCATGGCTTTACAAGGATAAAGCAAGCATGAATAAAGCAAACACCAAAATCCTGTGTGATATCATCACAGCAGATATTGGTTACTGTTTCCCTAGAGATGGGAACTAAGTTCCAAATGAATTTACCTAAATTTAGTTTCTTGCATGTGTGGTGGGTGTCTGAAGCACCACAACTGTCAATAGATATAAGCCCTGACTAAAACCTCGTCCACTTGCCCAAATGTAGGCATCTAGTGTCATTTTAGAGCCTGTGGAATAGTCTTCTCACCTCCAGATCCATGAATGACACAGATCTCCTGTAAATTATATGTCATTTTCTCTCATCTTGGACAGATGTATTAGATGTCAGGGCATCTCAGGATTGTCTGGCTTCATGAAAGTAAATCTATCTCTGGACTTTTATTGATTTAAAACGCATTTATGTTGAGAAATACATTCAGTGCTGGTACATTTAGCTCAGTACGCAGCTGCAGTTTGAGCTGCAGGTTGAGCTCTGGGCGCTGGAGCCCCAGGCAAGAGGCCATGAACTGCTGGCCCTTTGCAGAACAGAAGGCACAGGGACCTGTGGCCCAGCCATGTGACCGGACAGTCAGAGAGATGGTAGGAGTTGATGACCCAAGTGTTGCGGTGTTCTCACTGAGGCTGTGAGGGTGTGGAAGCCCAGTGTTTGCTTTGTTTGGGACCCCTCCTCAGAGGAACCAGTTCAAGGTGGTTTTTTGCTATTTAGTTACTACACCAAAACAACTATTTTAAAGATTGAGACATCTGAGAAACCTCATGCGATTGTGTGAATGTGAGATGTGTAGCTGGGAAGGGGCCTTGGAGACAGTTCAGGTGGTGCAACTATCGCTGTCAGAGTGGCTCCTGGGTGGTCAGATAGGGAAGTTTCCTTAACATTTATACAATCTTTTCCTAAAATCTAAACGTGAGACTTGAGATGTAAGACTTGAATCCCATGCCAGAAGGTAGTTAATGCAGGATTTAGGCTTTTACATTTATTTGTCATGTGTTGCTTCAGACACCTCAGGCTGAGACAGCCGTGTGAGCCAGCAGTTACAACAGAGGGCTGTCATAAATCCGGAAGGCTTTATTATTAGTAGCTAGTAGAGGCAAGACCTACAGCACTTAAAATGGCTCTAGGTAGCTAAGCGTGGACAATTGAGTCCTTTTACTTATTATTTCCATGTCACATCAAAATTATTGCTGTGTTCTACTATGTGGGCAGAGGGACGATCCAGCCCGTGAGGGAACATTCTCAGTATGTTTTCTTTCTTCAAAAATTGAAGACACAATCTTTACTTAAAGGGATGTGTCTTGTTTCATTCACTTGTCAGATGACTGTTCTTGATTGAATCTTGAAAACAAAAAGTTATCTTTTCCATTTTAAAAAATAGGGGGTTTTACCTACTATATATATATATATATATATATATATATATATATATATATATATATGTTTTTACATGTATGTATGTATGTATGAATTGAAGTAGATAAAATAAAAAAATATAATACTAGAAATATAGTTTCTGGGTGCATCTGCATTGCCAAAGAGGGACAGCGAGTGAGCTTTGATCCTTTATATTGACAATTGCTTAAGTGTTAACTCATTTCTTGGCTATTTGGAAGAATTCAGGTATTTCATTCCAAGACAGTAAAAGGCATAGTTCCAAGGCAAGTGAATTCCAAGGAACACTACCAGAAAACAATGAGCCTAAGACTACATCAGTCACAGCTTCAAGAACCCTACAGTCTGTCAATATTACTCACTTCTACTCATATTTTTCACTTCTTTAAACTGAATTTTTTTATTACTGATAAAACACAAAAAATAAATTTGAAGTTTATTTCTACATACTAATTGTATATGGTCAATGTTGGTGTGTGCAAAGAAATAAGTTTTCAAATATGGCTTTTTTTTACATCATATGATATCTCCAGTATCGTAGATTCCTCATGTTGAATGAGGCCCAGTATTTTCAGTCTGCTTGCAGATAAAGGATAATTATTACCGCAGGCCTGGTTCCTACGGTATATCACCGTGTCCCGCAGCCATAGGGAGGAGGAGGAGAGAAGATCCAGCAGGCAGGAATTGTGCAGCAAGATTGATTTATTTAATTATTTTACAAACTCTTTTATAGACTTTTTTCTTCATAGTCTAATTGGACAAAGGACCAGCCGCCCCTTGGGGTTGATTGGCCAAAATCCTAAAACATCCATTATCAAAATATTTTCTACTATACCATAAACAAGACTTTCCAAGGTTGCAGGTGGCTTGGTTGTTTACATTCCCTGCTACCTCTTCTGTGAGAGAGAAAAGTCTCTCACGGACTTAGAAAATAACAAGAAAATCCTCACTAACAGCATTTTTGTACCTACAGATAATGACCCAAGTGTCTGCCTTTGTCAGCCTCAGATCCATACATGGATCATGAGTATTATGATGACATAAGGTGACAATATCAAATAAGTTTTTATGTGATTTTAAAATAGGTAGAATCAAATTACTTTTTCCTGAATTATCACAGAGAGCAGTGACTGCCATTTGTCTTATTCATGGAAGAACTGCCAGATGTAGGACTCTATGTAAATAGAGCAAATACTAAAAAAATTCTACAGTGTTTCTAGAAGTTTTGTGGCTGGAAATAAATGGGAAAAATAGAAAAGAAAGTGAGATGACTGCATTAACAAAATACTTTAGTAGATGATTTGACTAACAGCAGATACCTTTTTTACTTCATGGTTCATCTACTGTCTTGCCTGAGCACATCTGTGTAAGGTATTTCCACAGAAATTATCTTCTTTACTCAGGAGAACAATCAAACAGATACAATTATTTTTTTTTCTTAATTACTACTTATGCCTAAAACTTAGCATGTGTGTTAATTTATTACCACAGAAATAGAAATAGTCATACTTACTCAACTGATTATTAGGAAGAATACATTAAAATGTATTAGGAATATTGAAAGGATGCAAAAAAGTTTGTACAGTCAAACTGTGCAAATTTCACCATTACAGAACCACTTGTACTAGTTTAGTCCCAGACAGCAATTAAGTACCATGCAGCCTCTTTCTCACTCCCCCCACCCAGGTGGGATGGGGAAAAGAAATTGGAGTGATCCTGGCTGTGTTCCCTCTTGGCTTCTTGTGTACTTGCCCACTGATAGAGCACAGGGAAAAGGAAAGTCCTTCACTTAGAACTAAGCACTACTCAGCAGCAACTCAAACATCAGTGTGTTATCACCTTATTCTTGGACTAAATCTAAACCACAGCTCTGTACCAGCTACTAGAAAGAGAATTAACTCTATCCTATTTAAAACCAGGACACCACTTTAACAAAAAATACTATCTGTAAATTTGGGACAAATCACTTCATCTGAGATGAAAGAAAAGTGAGAATTGAGACTTTATCCAGCTAATTACCCTAAAGGTCTACAGCATAAAACAGAATTAGGGAAGTTATGCTTCCACTACAGGGTTATAGCACTTTCTGGATCCCTCTTTCTCATCTTTCAGAATTAGACTTTCCTTTTGTTCCAACTGCAACAAAAATAGAGGATATTCTGTGACATAGCCATCTCTTTGATCAAAAGAATCTCAAGATATTTGTTGGCTATGAGATATTGTTTTTGTACATTACAAGTCATTATCTTGTAAATTTAGGTAAGTAATTTTTAGTGATAATTACACTGATGCTTAAGTTATAATGAGATACTTTCAGTTCCTGAATATTTAATTCACATTTAAAATACCAGAATTTATATTTCACTAAGGGAGCAGAACAGAGCTGGCAGATCTTTAAGGATATTTTTCGTACAGGAGAGGAACTCTCAGTTCTCAGGTGTAAGAAATCATGAAAGGAAGGCAAGAATCTGGTATGGCTGAGCCAAGATCATCTTGTCAAACTAAGACGCAAGAAGGAAATGCACAGACAGTGGAAGCAAGGACAGGTGTCCTGGGAATAGTATAGGGATTCTGTCTGGCTGTGTAAGGATGAGGTTCAGAAGGCCAAGGAGTACCTGGAGCTGAATTTATCAAGAGATGCAAAGAATAACAGGAAGGGCTTCTATAGGAATGTCAGCCAGAAAAGAAAGGACAAAGAAACCCTCCTCAGTGAGCAATACAGGCAAACTGAAACAAAGAGACAAGGAGAGAATGCTGAGGTACTCAAGAACATTTTTTTGCCTCACTCTTCACTGGCAACCTTGCTTCCCACACTGCTTGAGCAGGTGGACTGCAAGAGAGGGATGGGGGACCAAAGTCCCACCCACTGTAAGGAAAGATCAGGTTCGTGAGAACCTGGTGAGCCTGAACATACAAAAGTCTATAGGACCTTATGGAAGGCATCCCAGAGTTCTGAGGCTTATGTAATTTCCAAGCCACTCTCCATGATATTTCAAAAGTCATAGTAGATGAAATCCCCAGTGACTAGAAAAGGGAAAATATTTCACACATTTTAAAGAAGGGTAGAAAGGAGGACCCTGGGAATGACCGACCTGTGAGCCTCACCTCTGTATCTGGAAAGATTGTGGAGCATATTCTCCTAGAGGCTACGTTATGGCACATGGTGGACAGGGAGGTGATTTGAGACAGCCTGTATGGCTTCACCAAGGACAAATCCTGCCTTACCAACCTAGTGGCCTTCTATGATGGTCTGATATCAGTGGACAACGGAGGAGTAATGGATGTCACATCCAGATAAAAGTGGTCAATGGCTCAATGCCCACAAGGAGATCAGTAACAAGTGGTGATCCTCAGAGGTTCATATTGGGACTAATACTCTTTAATACCTTCATCAAGGATAAAAGTGAGATTGAGTGAATTCTGAGCAAGTTTGCAGATGCCACTAAGCTGGTTGTTGTGGTTGTCACATCTGGGGGACACTATGCCATCAAGAGAGACCTGGACAAGCTCAAGAAGTGGACTCACGTAAACCTCCAGGGATGAACTAGGTGACTTTAAAGGTCTCTTCCAATACAAACTATTCCATGATTCTGTAAGAAAGGGTAGCATAAGAGGAGCACAAACTGAACACAGGAAGTTCCCTTTTAACACCAGGAAACAGTTTTTTACTTAAAAAGATGACTGAACTCCATCACAGGTTGTCCAGAGAGGTTGTAAAATCTCCCTTCTTGAAGATACTCTAAAGTTGTCTGGACATGAACTTGGGCAGTCAGCTTGAGCAGGGTGGCAGGAGTAGATAACCTCAAGAGTTCCCTTCCAACTTCAACTATAATATGATTCAGTGATAGTCACTGCTTAAGGAAATTGCTGAAGTTCATCAACATTTGGACCCAGAACGGAAAACAGAATATCTCAATAAAAATTAAATATATATTTTCTTACTCTTTCAACAAGTCTAATTAAAAAATTAGAAAAATTAAAAAAAACAGCAACCAACCCCCCCCCCCCAACCTACATATTTACAGGAAAAATAAAAAACCCCAGAGTACTGTGCACTTGACTTACTGTCTGTTTTACACTTGTTAGTAAGTAATTTTTAGTTGTCTAGGGTAAAATAAAATATTTCTTTCTTCAAAGTCAAGTGAATATGTCAACATGAAATCAGTAGATAACAGTAGAATTCCAGTTCAGTGAAGCTTGATATTTAGGTAGAGATGTAAGCACCTTAAAAGGGAAATTAAGCACACTCATTTTGGGCACTGCCTCTCCACTGACCATGTAATAGGTCGCTTATCTTAAAAGCTAAGCACTTCTAGAAAGTTAGATTCTGTTTATCTTTAGCAATTATCTGAAAATTATTGCTCAATAGAGAAAAGTTGCATCTTTTCTTAAAAAATATTTTAAAAGCAGCTCTTACGTTTCCACTTCTGAAATAATATTACAGTCCAGTTATTAAAATGTCTCTGCCCAAATTAAGGTGCAAATGAGACCATATGCCAAAGTCAATAGTATGGATTTAATTTAACAGAAAACGTGAGAGGGAGAGAGATGGAGACAGAGAAAGAGAGAATTATAGTCACCACCCCATGGGTACCCTTTTTCTTGTGGTCTTCTCTGTGGTTTGGGTCTCCAGAGTGTTTTTCTGGAGGATACACATCTGTACAGTCCAAGTCCTGGGTATCCAGAGGTGTATGTGCTATTTCCACAACTTGGAATGTTATGTGAGTAAGCAGTTGCTTCCTTTCCCACAGGAAAAGGTTACCCAGATCAGCTTCACCAGGCCTGGCATTTTCCTGTTGTTGTGTTTTTCCCACAGTCTGTACAGTGGAGTCTTGTCTGGTGTGCTAATTCCAGACCTTTCACCTCCACGTAGGCCTGAAATTAACACCTTCCTTTTCACTACCTGTGCCTGTCTTAAGTTAGCTTATCTTGTGTGAACTTCCTCCTTTGTCAGTGTTTGAGACAATTTAATTGTGTTAAGTCCTGACACCAGCAGCTACTGGAATGGAACTTCAAAGTCCAGACATGGTCCTTACAATAAATTTTGCAGCAGTATTGTATGAAAAATAGAATACAATTAAACAAAACTAATTGCATGAATGGGATTCTTATGTCTCATCACAGATGTCACTCTCTCCCACCTGACTGCTCAAACGGAGAGGATCAGACTCTGCCTTTTCTGCTTTCTGCTTCTTGTACTCCTGGCTGACCACAACACAGCCTCGGGAGGAGGGACACAGTGATTTTGAAATGTCACTTAGCTGGTGAGTCACCAGTCTGCAAGGGCTACAGAGCAGGAACAGCGCGCACCTGTTGCAGTGCGTACTTTGTGCTCGGTGGGTATGGAGGCTGGGCTCGGTATTACTATGGGTACACTCTGCACTTTGGGCAAGAAGACATATAATGCAGACAGATTTTACAGAATACTTAAAGTTTTGATGGGAATGCACTAAACTAGCATCAAGACAAAACCTGGACCTGAATGTTTGGCTGCAGTGAATCTCTTTCCTTTTTGTCTGAATGTCTTATAATCTAGTCAAGAGAGCACTTTCCCAAAATGTGGGATATGACAGTTTTATTCTCTCTAGGCTGAAAATTTTATTTCCTGAAAAGTTTAGACCAGAAGCCAAGTCTTCCACATCCAAAATAAATGCTTTAATCATAAAACTTAAATTCATAAGGCAAATATCATTCTGTTAACCCTATGCTCATGTGCCCAGGCAGGCATTTGAGAGTTTGTGTGAGCACTGGCAAAATTTAAATAATTAAAATAATTAAATAATTAAATAAAGTAATTAATACTGAAAATTAAGCAATGGGTGAATTCCTACACAGTCATTAAACCAATATTGGAAATGTATATCACTTAATCTGATTCTAGGCATCTTCAAAATAGACCTATGTCTGAGCTAATAATGCTCAGTCATCCTTATAGCCAGGAAAGGCAAATGGAAATTTTAGAAATCTCTCAGTTGAACCATTCTTGAAATCATCTCTTGCATTATAGTTAATTCATCCTTCCATATCTAATAGCTATATCTTCATTGCTGATAAAGGCTCAGATGTAAGTGAACCTAGATACATTTCAACTCCATTATTAGAATATTTTTCACCACTTAAGTCTGTTTAACCAGTAAAGACATTAGAGGCACAAGTTTTCTGAAACAGAAGACTTAGACAACTGTAGTGCATCTTGAAAAAACCTGCCCAGTCAGCATCCATAACTAAGAAAAGAGTATCCAAGTTGATTGAGCAAAGTACAAGGCAGAAAAAAAGAAATGCTAGGATTCTAACAAAATTCTGCAGAAAACTGAAGGAAACTGAAGTGTGTGGGATGGGGTTATTTGTTATTTATTTTGACAGTGTTTACATCTCCGTTTTGAACTGTCAACAAATAGTGCAATTCTTTCGGAAATGTCTATAGTGTGTGCTTTATTTAACAGGATTCTGTGAGGGTCAAAGTTATGGTAAGCAGAATACTGTGTAGTTTAGGTACATGACATCTTTGGCTGACCTAACTCAGATGGCCTGAGAATACATCGACCATGAACTAGAATCTAACTAAATTCTATAGAAAAGTAATCAAAGAAGTGAAACCAATTAGATTATAATTCTGAAAAGTACAATTTGAACAGTGGGTTGTTTTGTTTCAGGGTTTTTTTTCCCCTGTAGAACTTAAGGAGGATACGTCATGAAACATCCATAAGCTGTATCTTTTTAATGATACATCCACTCTTTCTCAGAGAGTGTGACTGAAAAGTGTAAGAGACATGGCTTATAGATTGAGTGATTTCAGCCATCAAAAAATATATCAATATGAAAAAGAAGACTCCCTAGCAGGACTATCCTGTGTTGGAGAAATTAAAAAAGAACAAACTTTGCCACACTAAGATAGCTATATGTTGAAGCTATATAGGCTCACCTATGCTAGTTATTGTCTATTTAAAGCTAGAATAAGCCTTTTCCTTATGCAGTCAGTGGACTCCATCTCCTGAGATGCTCCATGATCTAAAAGTACAGCTGTTTAAAGGACAGTTGATATACTTAAACACCATATGCTCTTAAGGCACCTTCACATATTGAACCCCATAAATGTAATGCATGGCTGTTGTGTATGTTTTTGTTGAACTAAAATGAAGTCTTGCTGCTGAACATAATTCTAGCTCAGAGGGATAACCAGAATTTGAATCAAACCTATAAAAAATAGTCATTCTTTTCAAAGACCAACATGACAGATCATGATTTTTAGGATTATTTTATTTTTCTGTTAACTTTATATACATATGTTCAGACTATACACCTACACCATACACACTGGTGTTAACATTTATCCTGAAAACGATGGAATTAAGGGATGCTTTTTTTCTCATTATTCTGAATCTGTTTAACAACTGTGAATTTTATCATAGAGCAAGCTAAGATTAAGTATTTTTATGTAGTTGTGATCTTGTGTGTGTGTGTTGCCCTGCAAAGTGGAATCTAAAATATTTTCTCTCAGTGAGACTCTAACTGTCATTTACCTTCTCTATCTGGATTCTTATTTTCACAAAATATACAAAGAGTTAATTTCTTTTAGATTATTTGCCTTTTTTTCAAATTTCATAAATAGCAGACTGTTAGTTCAGAAGATATGAAAGAGAAAAAACATAAAAATCCATGTAATTAGAAGCATTTGTAGTAAAACATCCACACAATTAATTAATGGCCTCCACACATTCTAGTGTTTACATCTATTGTCATTATAGCTCCTTGGGTTTGATCCCACAAAATTCACATGCAGAGCAATGTGTGCATTAACAAGCGTAATTTAAAGCCCTGCAAGCACACAGGAATTTGTATTAATGAGAACCCTGCTGGAAGTCACTGCTGAGAGCCTTAGAAAAGGTAGGGCTTCTAAGAGGAACCAGAACACAAACATCCTATTACCATGAGAAAGCTTTCTCTTTTCTTTTTTTTGTTTTTTTTTTCAACTGTGTGTGTGTGTTAGTCTTTGCACTCCCATTTATATCTACAGCTATTGCTACCCATATCATTACCTAAAGAAGTTGTGTAGATTCCCTCAAAGCACTCATTAAATATGCATCTGATGACTGATAATAAGCGATATGATTCTCCATTCTTTTTAGGCTCCTGTCTTATTAGACAAAGGGGTAAAACTTTGTATACCTATGCAGAATACATCAGTAACAACTAAAGTAATTATCAAAAACTATTCCCCCACCTCCAGTTGAGATAAGCCCGACATTCACAGCCAATATACAGCCAGCTCTACTGTGAAATATTTTCTGCCCTTCAATTCACTTAACTGTTCTATTTCATAAGTCTAATTTAAAAATAAACAGATAAAGTAAAGGTAATTATCAGCCTCTGGTGGTTGATCTGTTTTAAACAAAAAAAAAAAAAAAAAACAAAAAAAAAACCACACACACAAATACACCCACCACAAAAAATACAGCAAAATACAAACAGCAAAATACAAAGTGAAAAATAAGACCCCCAATAAACTCTTTCCTAAGAAACAAGACTAACAGACAGCAGGGTATAGTAGAGCAGGCAATATGCACAACTGGCTAATCATGTGGTGGCTTGTGTATTTTATCAATAAATGGATTTTGCATGAGGCTTTTCTTGTATTTGGGAAACTTGAGGACAATTTCTACTCCTCAGAATGCCTAGCTATTAAATGAAATTCTCTATTCCCAAACCTAAAGTTTGTTGAGATGAAATTGAATTGAGAAAAATATCAGTAATTTAAAGAATAAAAAGAAACTCAGAAAAGAATGGTTGCAGTTATTGCATAACCAACAAAATAAGATTCTGAACTTCCATTTAGATATATATTTTTTAAGAGCATAAACATGATAAAGAATGAAAATGCTCTCACAATTATTTTAAGAACCCTTTGTTTTAAGATTGCAAACAGTAAATGTTATAACAACAATCTGTTTTACATTATATCAGAATTTATGTTTATTGACATTCTCATATACTCTTTAGGTCATGATGAATTAATTACTTGATCATTTTCAATTGTGAAAATTTTTCTTCCTTAAATGAGATATTTATCCATTCAAGTTTAGTCTTGTTCATCATGCACAGTTGAGTTTTGGGAGGTTTCTTTGGGAATATAACTATTATTATTAGGTACGTTATTAATTAATACCCTCACTTTTAAAAAAAAGTCATGGTTCTTCATATATGGCTTGGGTATAAGATCTTAATGAATTCTCAATATGCGTAAAATTTGAGGTATGTGGTCTTTCACATACCTCAAATTTCTTCTTTAGGAAACAGATTGATAATGCAGCTGTATTTCAAGAAAGATTTACATTTTGAATTCTTTTAACTCACAATCACTTGCAAATTCTCATAACAATTATCTTTTCCTCAAAGGAAAGAGCAAGATATATCTCTAGGTACTAATATGTCTAATTTAAGGCATTGTCTTATTCAGAACAGACTGTTCATATAGCAAAATAGCCACCTCAGGATAGGAATTAACATCTTCAGAACAGTTGAATCTTTCCCTGAAAGAACCTATCCTCCTCCACTGAAAACTTAGATGAAGTATCTGTTAGTGAAGTGCCTCAAGTTAGGCAAGATGTATCTAGTACTAGGGTTCATGGAACAGGGTAAACCAGTACATCGTTTTTACCACCTTTGTAGAGATTCTGGTTAAAATTATGATATGAAATTTGTGATCAAATATGAGAAAAAGTTAAAAACAGGACCACTTATCTCATCTGAAAGGTTTAGACAGGTCTGAAGCGCAGTCTTTGAAAAACTGCAAATATCTGTGAATGTTGTTTTGCACATGTGGAAGACAGATGAGTACAAATTTTCAATTTGCAAATTTTCAGGTATAGCAGCTCCCTGAGTCTGAGGTGCTGGGAGCTATGGGGTCAAGATCAGACCCAGTGAGGTGAACAGGGTCAGACACAGCCCTGGGATATACATGAAGGGCCACAGGGACAGGGTTGTGCAGGCAAGTCCAAGAGGTCAGCCCACTTATGCGGTCTGGCTCAGCTGGGCCAGGCAGGGCAGGGCTGCACTATAGCTCAGGCAAGGCTGCACTCAGCTGAAGGCAGAGCTCAAGGGCTAGGGGTGGACCCCATCTGTGACCATCCTGCAGCTCTGTCTGGGAGTCTCCTTCCACCACTACTGGCTGGATGAGGTCCACCCCCAGCTGCACTGGCTCTACTTTGCTCTTGAGCCCCCAAAACCAAGCCTCTGGGGAAGGCTGGGATTGAAATACTCTTAAAAGGCTTCCACTGATAAGCTTTGCAGATATAACCATCTGTGCAGCTCTGTCTTATTTGGCATTAGTTGTTACTTTCTTTTTCATATGGTCTCCTTGACAGGTAAATTAATTTTAAAAAAGGACTGGCCTCAAAGACAGACTTCTTCATAGCAAGAGTAATTACTATTTTCATGATTTTCACATAACAACACAGACTCTCAGCACAACAGGATGCTCAAAAGAGTCTGATTCAGTGGTCCTTAATGGCACTGAATAAGTCTAAAATTACATGCAGCTCCATGAAAGCATCAACCACGAAATGGTTCACTGTCCATTATACATTATAAGGTACATCCTGATACTCTTCAGCCTATGCAAATTGCTTCCAAAATAATAAATGAAGTGTCTGTATTTGGCTGTAACTGTTAATGAAGTGAAAAAAAAAAAAAATTAGAGATATTTACTGCAGCATATTCCACATTTCAAAATCAATCTAAATGAAATTTTCCATTGTTCCCTTATTGACTGTAAAAATTTTAAAAGTAGCTGTTTGGTAACTTATATGATTTATACTTGTCAATGCTTGTACTTGGAAATTTAGAGGCAGCGTAAAGTTCTTTCTTATACACTCAGCTTTCAGGGTAAAAAATATCTAAAGATTAAATAACTGCTATTTAATTCATTTAAAATCATGCATATTCTCCGTGCTTATAGTTCACTTATATTTATGAAATGGTATTCAACATTAAAAGAAAAACTCTCAGTCACAACAATAACATAGTTATTGTAGCATTCTGGCTTCTGAGGTCATTTAAGAGTGAAATTACTAAGAAGTTTCCTTTTTTTCCTCTCTTTTTTTTTCTTTACCTAAATAATAAGAACACAGGGATAATGCAACAATCCTCTAAGCAGTTCTTAGGAAATTGTCTCATATTGATGAAAAGAGAAAGAATCCTAACTGTAATTTCTATAAATGCTACAATTGGTTAATACCTACTTAGTACAAAAAAACTTAGTTGAGTTTACTGAATCATAGGAGCTCTTTCAAAAAATATTGTATTGGTCTAAGTCAGTGTTGTCATAGTTTAACCTCACAGGCAGGTGAATAACACACAGCCATTCACTCTGCCTTACAGAAGTATGGGGAAAAGATTTATAAGGGTAAAAGTGCAATACTGTGGGTTGAGATAGAGATGGTTTAATAGAGAAAGACAAAGTTGTACATACCAGTAAGGCAAAAAGAGGAATTAATTCAGTGCTGCTCTCAGCAGGCAGGTGTGCAGTTATCTCCAGGAAAGCAGGGTTTCATCATCTATATCAGCTACTTGGGAAGATAAAGGCCGTAACTGCTAATGTTAACCCCTTCCTCCTTTTTCTCCCAGTTTTTATTGTTGAGTACAATGTCATATGCGTGGAATACCTCTCTGGTCAGTTGGAGTCAGCAGTCCCAGTTCTGTCCCCTGCCTTATCCAACTTGCTAGTGAGACTTATATAGCCTTATCCAACTTGCTGGTGAGACAGCTTGAGAAGAAGCAGAAGATGCCTTGATGCTGTGTAAGCGCTGCTCAGCAACAGCTAAAACATTCGGGTATCATCAACATTGTTTTCAGCACAAATCCAAAACATCATCCTCTATAAGCTACTATGAAGAAAACTACCTCATCAAAATCAGGACAGCCAGTTACAATACTTATAAACATTAGTTGATATTAATAGATGAATCTCATTTGTGTCTTGCCATCCTGCTTCTACTGGCAGGGAAAGAGTGAATACTTCTCATATACAAACAGAAGTGTATTTATTAAATGCTGCAATCATTCAAAGACAAACAGATGGCTGCTATTCAAACAGGGAAAAGCAGTGATTATACACATCTGTACAATACCAATAAACTCTAATATATCCGGACGCAATTAACTGCTTTTTTTAGAGTAAAGCAAAGAGTTACTCAGAACAGCTTTCATTTCATTATTTGGTCAATTTTACATAGGAGTTCTAACTATGCATAAATGGTTTTCATAATAGTGAACACAGTAGGCTTCAATGATTGCTTACTGTGAGTCGGAAAATGCTCACATGGAAGAATATTATAATTTCTTTCCGTCACAACCCCCGATTTCTTGGATTTGCTGTTAATAGGAATTTGAGTCAAGATCACTTTGTACAATTGTTGCCCAGTTCTCTCTTAGCCCTTCACTGGACTGCCATGCCAAAAATGTTAGCCCCAAATCACATGTCGTATGTCAAGCTGGAAATATACATAGGAGATGAAAACTAAAAGCTCTTGCCTCAAGACTTACGCTCTCTTGTGAGTTTAATGTGCTGGCATCTATGTCTGCTACTGAACTTGAGTTTCACAGTTCATAGTACTGAAACAAAAGTTCAGCCATCTGGACACCTATGTTAATGGGTCATATTATCCTACTACATTCCTGTGCAGCTTGTCCAATCAGCCTTTAAACAACTAAATTCTCTCTCTAGAATTAACATTCATAGGCAATAGATTGTTATTTAAATAAATTATTTTACTTTGTCTATCTAACCTCATTCATATTAACATCCAACTGACTTTTACTATCCAATCCAACAATATGTCATCAATTCCCAGATTTTGACTTATATCCAAAAAGCACATCTGAAGTGTGGACTCCAGCTGCCCACTGTCTTAAACAGTTGGTTTGTCTCTTGGCTCCATTTTGGAACATCCAAGTGGTTATGTCCAGAGAAAATTCACTTTACGCAGGACTAGCTTTAGTAATAGAGATGTAAGGTAGTCTGTCTTAACTGGCCTTAATGCTTGAAACAGGTTATTTGTTCATTCCTTATATTCATTTTTTTATCAGTGATACAGTCATGGAAATCAAGGTCAGCAGAGAATATCACCTTATTCAATTTGACTTTATGAATATAATACACTTTATATTTCATGCAGATATTTGGTACTAAGCACAATTATATTGGGTATATTTACTCGTACTTGAATAGACAGACCAGATTTCTTTTGCCTGGGCATAAGAGCAAAGCTTTGGTTTAGAAGCCACCACAAGACTGTGTTAGCACAGACCTCTGAGAGCATGCTGATTATGAGGAATTTCCTTCTTCTCTAAAGCAGTGACAAAGCTTCAAGAACAGATGTGACTTTCATCCCCTTAGGTATAAGTCAAGCCAAAGCAGTGTGTGTCTGTGTGTCACCTTTCAGGGGTAGCAAAAATTCCTGATTGTCTAGTAAGTCACTTATATTTTTCTGGTCTAAATCAGAAACTAATCCAAATAATTTGATTTGTTCTGAACTATTAATCTGTTTTTTTACTTTGCTTATTTTTAATAATTCCATAAACTTTGAATCACTTCTAAATTTTCTAAGCAAAGATTTTCCAAAATTAAACCAGGCATAACTAAGCCCAGGAACTGATTTCTCAGAGACTCCATGAGAGCAGGACATCTTATTATTATAATAAGGTTAGTGGGTATTTGACAGCAAGCTAGCTTTTTGTCTCATCTAACACACATACTTTGAATTCCACCTAATTTACATTTTTAATGCTATATAATTATGAATTCTCTGATCTGTAGATATCCAGCTATCTTGTCTTCACTGTTGCTTCCATCAACCAGATGTAATCCTATTGAAAATAAAATTATAAACAGCAAAAAATCCTGAAGACTTTAAATTAATCTTTAATAATAGTATAAACACAGTTGAGTAAATTAGCATTTTTCATTTTTCTACAGCATAAGTGTTTGTCGATCCAAACCAAGAATTCTAGTATTGTATTATTTAACTGAACTATGAATAATTATGTTAATATATAAAGGAAAAATATTTTGCAATGCAAAAAAAAAGTAAAGTTAGAAGAAATATCTCATAGACTAAATACATTCATGGAGACATGTCAGTTTCAACTGCATTATTTTTCTATAGGATGTGAGTGGGAGGTGGAAAGGGAAAACTGAAAATCAAATTTTAAGACATTATTGAGTCCTGAAAGAAAGATGCATTTTAAAATCTGAAGAAAAACACCCAAACAGTCAAAAAAACCCTCTAAAAACAAAACAAAAAATTCCCCAAGAAAACAACAACAAAAAAAAGAAACAAAAAAACCTAAACAACAACAACCACCACACAAAAAAAACCCCCAAAAAACCTTTAATCCCACATATTGCAAGTAAGAAGGAATATACTGTAAGAGGTATTCATGAAAGGACAAGTATGTAGAAAGATTGAAGCTTCAGGGGTAAAAACAGGGGACCTTACAGGAATTTGGTCTTGGCATACAGTAATAAAAAATAAGGAAGCAAAGCATTGCTGTCAACATATGTGTAAAATTTTATACATAGCTAAAATGCAGAGACAGTAAGATGTTAAGAAAGGGTCAGAGTCCCTGCAAGAAAACGTACACAGGATGGACAGAAATTCCTTCAACATTAAGGAAGCTGTGCCTGATCAGTGCAACTGCTTCTCTGTGGCAAATTCTTCTTCACTTCCAGCAGAGAAAACTTTGCCTTTTGATTTGCCCCTCAGCACATTTTGCAGAATGCATGTAAATATTTACCCACATAAATCATACTTTCAGGATTGCAGGCACATATAGAGATGCCTGGGGCACAAACAAGTTCTCCAGAGGTGTCAAATGTAATCTATATAATGCTGCAATCAATTCTGAAGCAATATTAATTTACAAGAAGACAGTTTTTCAGCAGTAAGAAGCTCACAATTACTTTGAATAAGAAGTGTGTAGGGAGACATCAACTTTCCCACACTTAGTACCCTTCTGTTTTCTTATCATAGTATTATTTCAATAAAGATACAACGTGGGGGACAATATAAAATGGGAACACAGTAAAGAGCTTTGATTGTCTGTGAATCTATTAGATTTTGAACTACAATTACGTTAAGAATCATCGGCATGTTTGGGCAAGTTTGAAATTCAGTCAGTATCTATTTATCAGGATATCTGTTCTGTTGCTCAAGGAAGATGCAAACTCTTCTTTATAGAAATTGTCATGGGATCCGCATAAGAAATAAACCTGGAAAAGGTGCTTATATGAATTACATAGAACTTAATTTTTAGTTCGTTCCCTAGTTCTTATCTGTATACTTTTCCAAGTGGATTTTTCCAAGATAACAATATTCAGCAATAACAATTTCCAGTATAATGAGACTAAGTCTAAACTCTGTGAGTATAAACTGATGGACTGCCCTGGGGATATGCACAGGCTCCTGGCACTTTTTTATTTAGTATTATAGATACTGTCAAGGAGAATATCTCCCCTTCTGATTCTCCCCAGCAACTAAATGAATATGTACATGTGCATGCTTATGAACCTGCTTGGGTTTGTAGACTGTTGAGAGGAATGTGTTCCCTTCAGATCCTGTGTACTCTGAGTTTCAACACAGAATAATGATGTAGCTTCACTAAACTATTTGACATTGACCTATAGGATACAAACTATCAACATCAGTTATATTTTGGCATATATCAAGTTGCAATCATATATGAGGGAAACATGCACAGTTTTATAGATATTTATATCTTGATACCAGTCTTTCAAGTTATAGATACTGAATAGGGGAGAGAGCCCATAGTTTATGGGTTTCCTGTAAGGCTGGAAAATACAGAAATAAAGACTCGTATTTCAGTATTAACTGAACAAGGTCTTACTTCTGTGTCTGCCTGACAAATCAAAAATAATTCAGGTAACTCAACATCTAGGGAAATAAAGTGATAAACTGGGTTTATTTCTGGCTAACTGAAAAACATGCAATCCTAATAACCTTATTATCTAATATTACCACAACACATTAAGTCATAGCTAGGTCACAAGACCACTGTCTTGGCTAGAGTTCAAACAAAAATATAAATGTTTTGGAGTCACTGAGGCTGCAGACACATGAGCTTTCTTGAGCCCAGGAAAATTCTGCCTTTCTGTTAAAATTCTCAGTAGTCCAGTCCAAACTTCCACTCTAATTTAGTTATACCTAACTGTAACTAGTAATCCGTCCTTATTGACTTTGAATACTGTAGGCAGGTTTCTTTTAAACAGGTACTGTACATTCAGCTATGTCTCAAAAGTAAGTTTACAAAAAGTGAAGCAAAAAATTTTGAAAATATAACTGAAAATAAAATCTTTTTGCCTTCTTTCTCCTTCCCCAACTTTACGTATGAACATAAAACCATTTTACCTAACAATGGTTATGAGTTTGAACTTCCCCATTTTGGCTGTCTCAAAAATTAACTGTGTCCACATTTTGGCATCCTAGACTCATATCTGAATAGAAATCTGGTAGAGTTTTCTGCAGCACTTCTTCAACCTGGAGACCCTGGAGTCCTTTGTTTTCAAAGGAAAATTGTAGCTCAGGTCTTTACCTAATTTCAGATGTTGTATGCAAATCTTAACTGAAAGCCTATGGAATAATAGCAGGTTAGAATAGCGATAAGTTAGAGAAGCAGATAAAAACCCCCAAACATCTTAAAAATATCCTCATCAGATACATATATTTCAAAGAAAATTAATATATTGACTCTACTCAAGTTTACTGAATCAGTTAGACCTATCAGAAATTCAAAATTTAAGAGACTGATAACAAGAAAAGAACCTGAACACATTGTCTTTGAAAAAAACAACTCTTCGCATAAACATTTCTGGAAGACATTTTTTACACCATAAAGAACTACACTTAAAATAGATAAAAAAGAACAAGAATCTCATGTTTTGTTACTTCCTAATGATATTCATTCTTGTTTATAGCAGAAAATATGCAGCTTGTAGTGACAGTGCCATTGGTTTATTGCTTTTTTCTCCCCCTCTATTTGTTAATGTTTCTTTTGAATTTGCTGTAACCAAAATGATTTGGTTTATATTGCAGTGTTGCTCAGATTCTCCTAGATGAGCATCCCATCACTGATGGTAATTGTTGTTGGCTGCCATGGAAATGCTAATTTGGTAGCAGTCAGTGTCAATCAGTCGTCATCAGTTATATTCACAGGAAGTATGTGGTGGTCACTGTGAAGACTCTAACAAGTAATCAAAGCTACTGACAGAAGGGGAAATTCTTAAAATACAATTGTGCATGTACATTCTTGGTCTTTTTTCCTTGTCATGCTCATTTAAGCATTATAAATTGGAGTGACAGGTAGCAAAATGTCTTAAATTCATATGAAAATTTCCTTGTCTCTCATGTGCAAAAAGCAAGCCAACAGCTACTTTTGAATTTTAAGAAATCCAGTGTTTAAAAGTATAGTCTTCCACAGTGGCATTTTATAGTCAAATGCTTAATTATTAAAAAAACCCCAAACCTCTTTCTTCTAACATTGGCATTGCTAGTACTACAAGCATTCTAAGTATCTGTACCTGTAGGATTTCCCTAGCAGAAAATAATCTCTTTAAAGACAATAATAAATGACATATTGGAAAGATGGAAACACCACAAAAATATGCATGAATCCACCAAGCAATATTTCTGTGGTTTTATTCACTCCAAATTGGACTAACTGGAGTTACTACTTTTTTGATAGAACAGTGCTAGCCATCATAAAGAATAAAAATTTTCACTAAGAAGATGTAGTTCTTCACAATTCTGCATGGCCTTCTGACAATGCAATGAATATTGATCTCATTTTAGAATGCCTACTAGCTTCTTCAATCACCTGAGGTAAATTAAGATGAAAATATGAAATATTATCATTTGCACTGGGATTTATTTCCATCATACTGACAGTGTAAACTATTCAAATTACATTTAAATTGCATAGAGAACTATCAGTAGAGCAAAAGAGGTCTTGGGGCTTGTGTGAATGCTTTTCAGTTTTCCTCGCAAATTTTAACCAAATATTCTTGTACATTTATTTAAAGGCCTCTGCCTGTTTTGCTTCAATTGGAGGTAGTTCCTACAATGAACAAATCCCATAGCCATTACTGAAATTTGTCTTGGTTTGTTGAAACTAGGGAATAGAAAACCAAGGGGATTTTAATTGTGGTCTTCAGCTACCCAATGTGTGAAGAAAAAAGTCAAAGTTTTCTTGGAGGAGCACATCAAAACCCAGGCTGTGAAATCTCCACCCTTGGAGTTATTTCTACTTTGCCTGAATAAAGATTGATCTTACTTTGTTGGTCCTGACTCGAGCAGTAAATTGGACTGAATTATCTCTCCCTTTAATACTAAGACACTAACTTCAAATACATAGCTTTGAGAAATGGAAAAAAAAAAAAATTCTATTTAAAGGATATTGATTTAGTAGTTTTTCAGGATTGTTTGAGTTTGGTGTTGGTTTGGGGATTTTGCAGTGGGAGGATGTTATTTTTTTTTTCCCTTTACTTTTAAAATGAAAACTTTGGCTAAAGTTCAGCAGAATTTTCATTTCACATGTGAATACATCCAAAATAAGAAGAAAGAAGACATGGAGACTGTGTAAAAACTGCTGGTAAACAAAAGAGAGGGAGAGACACAAGTCTCTGTGAGGCTAAGAGAAGACTATCTTCTTGGTGTGGTTTTTGTTTTGTTTTCTCTTGCAGTCCAAACACTTTGGTGTCTATAAATGATGAACTTCAGACTCCATTTTACAAGATGGAAGGAGAGAGAGATGTGGGTATATGGAGTGATTAAGGTGTGAGAGTCCAACTTGTCTAGTTGGAGGATTCTGGATTCTGTTGAAGTAATAGGTAAGATACAAGCAGTTGAAACTGGAGCAGTCTTGGCCATTTTACTGTTTGGAAGCAGTCTGTAGAGCGACCAGCCCCCACAACAGTTCCTACATCCCGAGTTGGACAAACCTATTTGTGTTTGTCCAAAACAGAGGAAGGGAACATAATAATACTTAACTAGCAATAGTATGAGGATCAGTTCCTTGCTCTGTTTTCCGTGTCAGTATAGATGTGCCACAAATCTTCTGAGCTCCAGTTTGCAAAGTCCAGAAGTTGAGTGAAACCGTAAATGACAGATTAGTAAATTTGTAATAATTTGGATAGCATTCTGTGTTAATGGTCTTTCAGTACTCAAACATGATTAGTTGGACAAGAAAAGGGAGTTTTATTTATACAGCAATGCAGAGTCATCTATTTAGCTATTTGCGGATGATTATGTTCATAGAAAGTTTTTTCTTAGCCACATACTTCAGTTGCATTTAAGTATCACTGGAGAACATCAGTGATAAACAAAGTAAATGTTCAGATTATTTATTCATCATTGATGGCTATTTTTTAATTGAAAGCTTCTTACTCCCTCTTGAAGATAACCAAAAAGATTTTTATTTCTAGACAGTAAGATATAGTATACTTTGGGTCTTCATCAAATTCAGAAGTATAGAGTTTTTTTTGCAGTTGAATCTAATGGAAGAATAATTAGAGAAAACACATGGAGAGGGTTGGAAGGACAAGATATAAACTCAAAAAGAGCAGTCACTGATATTTTTTAAAACCCTCCAGAGTACAAGTAAATTTAGTAGGGATGAAAGAATGCTGGTTGAACTGTGTTTGCACAAAATTATTATATGTTTATATTATTTCTACAATAAATAAAAATAGTCTCTGCAAAGATTTATTATGGTTAAGAGCATGCAGTTAATTTATATTAAAGCATGATGATACTCTAGTATTTAATTCTGATTTATCCAGGTTTTAGAGAGGCTATTAGAATATCTTGAACAACTAAGAAAACACTGTAGTGACCTCTAAACTTCACATGTTATTTATTTTCCATCTCCATATCTTATGTACTTCATGATACCTCTTCAAATTGTCCAGAGGAAGACAACCTGCTCAAGAATTTCCTACATTTATTTTGAAGGGCCTTTCCAAAATAATACAGAGTGAATATTTTTTACTAGTTTCTTAACTTTTTTTCTTTACATTTTTCTTTCTTTTTTCTTTCAGTTCAGTGTCAGATTCACCTATGTCAGCATTAACTTCACCTAAATTCTCTTGCTGAAAACAAAAGTCATGTGTAAGACTTCCTGTGCTAAAGATTGCTCCCTGCTATAAATCATTCAAGAGCAGCAAAACCTAACCCATGTCCAGCAATAAAGTCACCGTAATGGGGCAGTTATGAGAAGTCAATCTGCCATCTCTTCATAGGTTATAAAAATTTACTTCATCCATTATAATCTACCTACCTGTCAGGTGCTAGGGGTTTCTGTGGGTAAGGCAGGCCCTAGGATATTCTCTTTGTTCCATCATTTAGTTTACTCCTGAAAGAGGAATAACCATACAACTATTTAAAACATATTATATATAAAGGTGTTTAGCAAAACAAGACAAATGGCCACAAGCTCAATGACCACCAAATGTAGAGAGAAAGCTTCAGTCCAGACCAATATCTTTCTAAATTAAATAGGATTATTGCTTTCACATCTTCAAACTATGAAAAATCTGTTTTGTATTCTGCATTTTCCATCTTCATTTATCCACAAGAGCTAACTGTACTTAACAATAATGAAGATCACACCGCAAAACTAAATTAATTAAAGCCCTTGGTAGAAAAAGGTTATGAATATGGTCTAGCAATTTTTTAATTTGAAAGGAATTGATTTTATGAGTTAGCATGAGCATCACCAAGAATAGGCCTATGTGGCCTTCTTTGATTTCATCACTATATAGCTTGATAAAATCAGTACGGAGTGTCTCTGTCAAAGTCCTGACACCATGCTCTAGAAGTCATAAAGGACCATACTAGCCACATCTGAGATTAAACTAGTATGTTCCTTTTTGAAAATTCATTAGAATTCAAATGAGAAGTCATTAATAGAAGTTGGGAGAGTGACATCCTAAAAGGCAGCACAGCCATGACACAGAGACTTAGAAAGGAAAAAAATAATCACAGATTATTTAAAACATGATGATTTAAAAGAATCTTCAAAATTTTTAAAAGTGCACCTTTATATATTACCCATCTAGCATATACGAAAAAAAAGAGTACATCTTAGATGATATAGGAATACATGTCAGTAACTTTCATAACTGTCAGTGCGTGGGGATGTGGGTGTACGTGTGTACATGTGGGGTTGTTCAGTTTAACACATCTACTGTTCAGAATTTGTCCTAGAGTCAACTTTTACCCAGAATGATATTATCATTTTATGTTATCCTTTTGCTATTTAATTCCCATATTTAACAGAGCCCTCCGGAGAAGAGGAGTTCAAAATTATTTCTCTTTTGTACATTGTTTGGCAGTTCTGCTATTTCTATGATTGCCATCTGTCATATTTTCTGCCAGGGTATTTCAGAAGCTACAACAGCTGTTTGTGGAAATGGATGGTATGACAGTATTCTTAGGTGGCATTAGTGAAAGGGGAAGGTGAGACAAACATGATTACTATAGATAATACAGGTTGACTAAATCCATTGTAGGAATTAATTTCCTTAACTATTTTGATGATTCACTGTTCAGTTTTAGACCATACAAGTCTAAGGACTGAGTGATGCACAAAAGAGAATGTTGTGGGGAGGAATGAGAAACTGTTCTTTGTGTGTAAGAGGAGTAAAACTGAAAACTGACTGTACATAATACGAGTCACCTGGAAAGACTGTGTTTGCAGAACTGCTTCCTGTCAAAGGTCATTGTGGAATGGGATTTTTGCCACATTTTAGGTGCAGAATGCATGGAATATAGGACTGTATGTATCATGTGTACATTCCTGTATGAGATCAGTGACTATGTAACTTCTTTCACTTAATTTACCTATACAACACCGGGTATGATGAACCAGGCAGGTAGAACATGTCCTAGACCATGTAATATATGATGTCTATTTTCAACACTGGAAATTTCTAATGGATAAAAAAAAATAAAAAAAGAGACAAGTTAGCAATTTTCAAGTTATGAAAATCATATCAGACAAATCAATAAATTATTTTTAATTCAGATTTTATTTTTACAGAAAAAAAGGGAAAATAAAGAAACTAATAGTTTTGTGGAAAATGCTAACAGTGAGCAATTAAAGCTGTTCCATACATACTTCCTAGTAAATTCCCCTTCCTTTGCTGTTATGCTCATGTTTGTATTTCTCCTCCACCTCTTGGAATGAGTGTTTTAGTTTTGGGAATAGTCACACCCAGCTGCCAGTATTGCTAGTTCTCAACCAGAAGGGTGATTTTAATGACAGGGTTTCTTTTCCAGGAGTAATGTGATATTGATGATTTCCTCTTCCTTACTGAAGAGTTCGCCTGGGGATATTTTTATGTTTTCTAACATGCTTTTACAAATAAATACAAAAATGAGGTTTATGTATTTTCCATAAGGTTTCAAGTACATGTTAGCATTAACTGTATCAGAAAGCTTTATGGTCATCTTCAGATATTTGTACAGGGATGTGCAGCAGCCTTATATGAGACTAAAGGTGCAGCTGACATCTTCATAGGTCTAAATGAAGCTGGCATCACAGTATTACATTGCTACAGGCTGTTCATACAGCTGTTCAGACATATTTTACCATGTCACCATCTTCTGTTTCATATATTGCCAAACACAATTTTGTACCTGGAGCATCTGGATATAAATCAGGTTGAACGCGAGGAATGTCTTAGTAGGTTATTTGAAACTTTCTATTTGATGCATACACAGGATGTTTGAAAAAAAATACACCAGTCACATCATCTTCCTGGTTTGAACAATAGGTGAATGAAGGAAAGCAGAAGGAAGGTCTTACCTAAATTCAGTATAGTACAGTATAGGTGCAATATGGCATAATCAAAAGTTGTAATTTATCAAAATTCAAAGCAGGGGTTTCTGAGGGGTCTTGTTTGTTAGTTTTCTAATATAAAATAATTTATCTTTTATATATTAACACGTGTTATTTATTGAAATTCAAACATGTTTACAGTTCTTAAAATAAGAAGAGTATTTTGGTTTACAATATTTATATTCATTTATGCCTACTGTACCTGCAAATTCTCCTGTGGAAAAAACATGCCATTTATAGCCTTAAACTCAGAATCATCCATTTATAGTTAGAATTTAACAGCAAAAGAACCAGTCCTCAGATATTGTATCTGTATTTTGGTGGACAGTTGTCTCAGTGAACCATTACCAAGTTAAGGGACTAGTCCTTTTAATTAAGTTTCAGAATAAAATCTATAATTAAAAGCTGTATCTTATCTATGAATCAAGAAAATGTCTCATCAGGTTTGTTAGGTAAGTCAGTCATGCTAAGATTATTTCTGCTCATATCCAACATAGAACTTTCAACAAGATCATTTTGACTTGAAAAATACCTAGTACTGCAATTTTTAGATGGAACAATTCCAGTACTAGTCAGAATCCCCTCTGTTTTCTCAGTTAAAATAGAAAAGAGCAAAAATAGTGATGCCCTGGATGAATAGATTATATAGACACTTCAAGATTCAAAACTGTATCTGACACACAAGGTCTATCAAACTCTTTAACTAGGTATTATTCTATTTCATTATGATATTGTATGCTAGCTCAGTGGAAATGAAACAAAACTATTATGGTGTTTTATTATATCTGAATTACTTTCTTATCTAAAAAGCTTTATTTCAAGCTTTTAATTTTTATTATTTATTTCAATACTGTACGCAGATGTTAAAACCCCCTGCATTTGAACTCTGCATTCCTACTGTGTTTGTTAAGTGATCATTCATTTGAGTTCTGATAACATGGCATAGAGCATGAACATCTTTTATCCCACTGAAATGTTTAATCACACAACTATTACACTTTTAAAGGAGTCAGCAGATAGACTTCAAATCTGCATGTCTCAAACATGAAATGTCAACTTGATTAGTTATGAAAGTAGGAATGAGTGTATAGATTTAACAGCAATGAACACTTAGAGTTTAAAATGACTCAGTCACACATCTGTAGTGTCAAGATAGCTATCCTAAACTTAGATCTCTAATTATAATATTTATACATTCTGTTGCTCTTGGTTGCAAAAAGATTCTTTCTGGTATAAGCCTAATATAAAAATATCATATAGAGTCCCTGTTTTCCCACATAGAAATTCTGGATAGGTGCTTTCTTAGTTTATGACTCAAAATGCACTAGAAAACTATGCAGATAAACAGCTGACAGCTATTGGATAGCACATTATTTTCTGATTTCATTTTTCAGGATGAAGGACAACTCCCTGAGATGTTTAATAACAAGGAAACTAGAATTTTGCCTGGCAGCAGCTGCACTAAACATTTAAAGGTACTCTACTAAGTATTTCTAGGACTTGTGGAGCAACTGATACCCGGTATCTTAACATATACATGATTTAAAAGATATTTCTCTCCGGAATAACAAGTTCTCTCCTATATGTATACAGGCACATTGGCATGGATGAGGACAGAGTGCTCGTAACCATGATCAGAGAACCGGAATCCAGCACTTGTTCTTGTTAAGCTTCATATTGCTCATGATTGCCCAGCCCTCTGATTTGTCAAGATCTCTCTGCAGGGCCTCTCTGCCTTCAAAAGAGTCTACAGCTCCTCCCAATTTAGTGTCATCAGCAAACTTAATTAGTATGCCTTCAAGTACTGCATCCAAGTCATTTATGAAGACGTGGAAGAGAAATAGCCCTAAAATGGAGCCCTACAGGACCCTGGTAGTGACTGATCACCAGCCTGATGTAACTTAATTTACTATACTCCTTTGTGCCTGACCCGTGAGGCAGTTGCTCACCCATCGCATGATGTGTTTATTCAGCTGTGTGCTGGACATTTTGTCCAGAAGAAAGACTGTGAGACACATTATCAAAAGCTTTCCTGAAATCCAAAATAAATTAGATCAACTGGCTTCCCTTGATCAGCTAATTGAGTAACCTTGTCATAAAGGTAATTAAGTTTTTCAAGCAGGACTTTCCCCTCAATGTATTCCCTCAATGTATTCCCTCAATGTAATCCCAATGTATTTGTGAGTGCTTGCAAAACCAATTACCCACTGAGAGGATCAATTATACCTAAAGCAGAGATGATTCCTTCAGTTTCAAAAGAAAAGGATCAGAGGGTAAGGTCTACAGGGCTAGAAATGAGATGAAGTCATACAGTAAGTCATTTAGCTCTTTCTGTATGCATAGATCTAATGGGGTCATCTGCAGGAATTTTGATCCTAGCTAACTCTTCTGATAGATCTAACATAGAAAGGTTTTGGTTTTTGTTGGTTTTGGGTTTTGTTGTTTTTTTTTTCTTTTTGGCTCTGCAGCTGCTTCTGGAATGATGTAAATACTTCTAGTGCCATAATGCTACAGAGGGAACCAGCAAAAAAGAACACTGTTCGGTCATCAGGGCATTAAAATGTTGTGCAATAAATTGTTCAGGAGAAAAGAGAGAACCTCTGAAATGAGGTCTGTCCATCTGAAACTCTATATATTAATTTTGCTTCTTCATAATAATTCCTCCTCATAGTCCTGCAAATCTTCATTCAAATACAGTACACAGAAGAAGTACAGAGACACAGATTCAACTCTGTCAAGTTCCTGAGAGAACATCTGCAATATCACAATAGAGCTGTGAGGCTTAGACTCATTTGATATCTACCTTTCCCCACTGCTTAAACCTCCTCTGATTATTGTGGTTTAACCCAGCAGGCAGCTAAACACACAGCTGCTCCCTCACTGCCCACTCACAGCCTAATGGGGGAAAGAATCAGGAAAAAACCCTAAAATCCATGGCTTGACAAAAAGGCGGTTTAATTGCACAGAAAAATAAGGGAAAATAATAATAATAAAATTACAAAAACATCATCAACAACAACACTATTATTAGCAGTATTAGTATTATTAGTATTAGTATTAATATGCAACAACAACAGTAATAACAGAATTTGAATATACAGAACAAGCGATGCACATTGCATCTGCTTATCACCCAATGACCAATGCCCAGCCAGCTTTCTCCATAGTTGCTATACTGAGCATGATGCCATATGGTCTGGAATATCCCTTTGGCCAGTTTGGGTCAGCTGTCCTGGCTGTGTCTCCTCCCAACTTCTCGTGCCTTCCAGACTCTGCTGGTAGGACACTCTGAGAAGCTGATGAGTCCTTGACTGCTCAGCAACAACTATAACAGCAGTGTGTTACCAACATTCTCATCCTAAATCCAAAACACAGTACCGTACCAGCTACTAATAAGAAAATTAACTCTGTCTCAGATTAAATCAGGACAGGGATGCATTCCTGTAATTAACATATCCAGTTAATTGCTTCAATGACAGAACTTGGCCGTAGGTTAGGAATTGAACCTTAAGAGTAGAAAGGTTAATAATAACTTTTAAGTAGACAGTTAACTTAGAAAAAAAAATCTAAAAAATAATCAAAAAGAAATATTCATGACAATACAACAATTTTAGAAAAAATACATGTTAAAATACAATGAAATCTCAATTGTTTCAATAGTTGCTTTTTTAGAGTGTTTGCACAAGAAGTTACAGACATTATTGAAAAGCATTATCCCTGAATTCTTTTTTTGCTACTTTTCACCTGAAAGAAGATCACTGAAATAAAAAGAATTAAATAGAAGCAAATAAAACCAAACCAACACACCCCTCCCCCAGCGACAAACACTCAAGCAAACAGAATATTAAGGAATCAGCATAAGTTTTTAGGTAAATGTTTAAATGGAATGGATAATCTTGATTTGGATTGATGAAAAAATGATGAACATCTGGACAATGAGAAGCTTTACATAAAAACACTTTGAATTCAAAGGCATTATATTTTAGTTCTTTTGCTTATTTTAATGGTAAGCACTGATTTATAAATTTCAGAAGACTGTTATAAAGAACATGCCAGTATTTCAATAAATAGAATAAAACAAAGCATACTAATATTGGCCCAGTACGAATTTTCTTTCCTAATTTTCTGATTCATTCTATTTAGTTCACAATTTCAGGACGGTAAAGCTGGGACAGAAAGACAAATGATAGGTACCTACTATGGTTTCCAAATTTAGGTGTCAGATCAGAATCCCAGTGGTTGCAGATTCCTAATCTAAATTAAAATGAAACAATCTTGTTATTCCTGCTCTGCTCATGCAACTGAAGTGGTTGATCTAGTATCTGAAAATATGGGGATTTAAAATAATTCCTCTTTGATTTTTCATTCCACTGTCTCTGAGGTTTAAGAGTATTTGGAAAGAAATGCAGGAATTATGGCATCTGTGTGCCAGTTTAGGTTTTGCACAGGGAATATACTCTACTGGCTGTTTACAGTGCTAATCTGAACAAAGCAACCACAGCAGATCTAAAGACTTGACTCTCTGTGCAAACAAAATCCTTTCCTCCCTTGGCTATTGGAGAAGCAACACTGGAAATCAAGATATACATCTGAATGTCTGTGTATGTGTGAAGCCTATAATTTTTTTTCTGCTCAAAGTATTTTTTTTTCCCTAGGAGAATTATATGACATTCTTTAAATTTTGAGTAGGAAGTAAGCAGATAAAAATTTCTTAGGTCAAAATTAACCTACTCCAAGAGCTATATAAACAAAAGCATTTTACTAGCTAAGTGTCTCACTTAAGATTATACATATTTTTCTCTTTTTAAGAGTCTAAACTTCACATATGATATCAGTCTAAGGACATGATTAATTTTTCTGATTTGAAATGTCTCACAGTTATGTCCCTAAACCCACGTTATTTGTCCATATTTTATTTATCGTCAAAGGAAGCACCTTTAAGAGTGAGTCATCTGATCAAATTTAGAGTTTTAGGATGTTGTAATTGCCTTTTGGAGGTGCCTATCTATCTTTCCCAATTAGAGTCCACTTATCTTAGTTGGCTGTCTCTGACAGTAGTCTGTTACAGAAATAGGCCTAAAAACGTTGTCAGATTCTAGCAATTATTAGAAACTGATTTTTTTTCCTGGCAATTCGAAGAGACTGCCGTTTTCAACAGACCTTTTGTTTCTTCATTTGTAAAAATTTTTACTAATCTTTTAAGTGAGTAAAATTGTGACTTATTTTTTTTCTTACATAGCAGTTATATCTTTAAAACATACACTCATATTTTAGAATTATAAAATCTCTTGAGTTCTACAGTTTCCTCCAGTTTTCACTTTACTAATGCGACAGAGGACAAGTTATTTTTAACCTGTCATTTAATTGGAAAACTGCTATTTGCTCATGGATTTTTTCCTAAAGATTAATCCTATTATGAAAGAAATTATTCTGGAAAAATAAGTAACAGTGTAACAGTGAATTTTGCTATGTACTGAAGGGCTTTAGTTCACAATTTTAGCATGTTCTATTCAGTGTGGGCAACCACCATTCAAAGAATTGGAAGACAACCAGGTGGTTTATTGGTACATTTCAGTAGTTCATGACTTCAAAGATACACTTATGTAGATCTATTTCAGTTATCATAAATACCTACAGCAATCTGACCACAGCAGGCTGAATTTCAGTACAGGCTGCTTTATTCCTACTTAGAATCATAGAATTGTGGTTTGTGTTGGAAGGGACCTTAAAGATCACTAGTTTCAACCTCTCTGCCATGGGGAGGGACACGTTCCATCAGACCAGGCAGCTCAAAGCTCTATCCAACCTTGCCCTGAACACTGCCAAGGATGGAGTATTGGCTGCTTCTCTGGGCATTTTCCAGGGAGTCATATCCCTTTTTTGGCCTTTTTTTTCCTCTCTTCGCTTCAAGCCCCACCCTGCAGCAGCCCTCCGCAAGCAAAAGCTTGCACCCTACTCTAACTCTGCCCGTACCCCTCCCTGCTGCCCTGCCCTCAGCCCAGCCCTCACAGGGCTCTGTTCATCCATGCCAACATGCAGGAGGACGCATTCACACCTGCACACCTCCAGGCCCTGCTGCCCATGGGTGGCACAGGGTCACATGTTCCAGCCATGCTCCTTGGGTTCTCTCTGTGTTCAGAGCTGGGACTGACAGCATGTAACAGGAGAAAGCTATGCCAGTGAGATATGACTGAGAGATTTTCCAAGGACCAGGTGAGGACAGGCGGCAAGCCAAAATATGGTCGGGCTCCTGTGAGTCATGTTGTTGTGCAGTGACACTGAGTGTCCCTTGATCTTTCTGGTGGAATTGAACTGTCACCACAGAGATGCTGGAGAAAAAAAAAAAAAAAACCAAAAGAAGATGGATGAGCCAGTCAGAATTATGGCCTGGCCTCCAGAAGAACGTGGGTTGAATTTATACCCCTCCTTCCACATCCACAGTCCCTTCTGGATTTCTTACTCCTGCTTTTATTGCTCTGGAGGGGAAAAAATTTTCTGAGAGAAGGAATGCTGCTGAGAGTTCACTTCTGATACCACAAGGGGTTAAATGGTCGAGATTTCCAGTTGCTGGAGCAGCAGGTATTTCAGTGTCCCTGGTGTGTCCTGGTGGGTTGAGAGCTGTGTTCTGCCCTCCCCCCGGTGCACACTGCTGCTGATAGACAGCTGTGCTGCAGTCTGCTCCAAGCTAGTCTGGGTCTGTGCCCCCAGGGAAGCTTTGTCATCTACCATGCAGACCAAAGCATACTCCAGAAGTGCTCAGCACCTCCCTGTTGCTGCCCTGCCTGAGCACATGGACAAGGTAGTGGTTTTGCTGGGCAGAGGTAGCCTCTCCAGTGCCACTGTGTCCTCTGGAGCCACCCTTCCAACCCAGCACCTACCTGCACTGCAGCCATTTCTGTTCACTGAGCATCCTCAGAATTGCTGAGCATCCTGAGCCAGGATTATGATAGGAGTGTCCATACTGGGGCTACTGCCGTTCCCTCGGGAGGTCACAGCCTGTGATGCAGAGTACACAGGACAACAACCAGCAATATTTTCTCCCCAAGTGGGCTGTCAGTGGCAGCAGTACTGCCTGGATTCTGAGATTATGGGCAAGGGTTCTGATTTATTGAGTTCATTAGCTGCTGAAAAGCCAACTTTGATTACTGTGTTTTATTATTGTACTCTCTAGTTTCAAACTACTATATGAAATAACTTCACAAAATGCAATGGACATTTCCCCTACATATGTACAAAAAATTATTGCTTTTGTTACACTGTTGCTTTTTCAAGATGACTACAGAAATTACACAGACAAACCTGTTCAAAATTAAAAACAAAACATAAGAATAGAAAACAGTAATACAAGAAAATAAGGAGTTTAAATTGTTTGCATTCCAGTCTCACCCTGAAACAAAATACACTTTCGTCCACAGAATCTTCTGCCTCTAAGCAAGTGCAGCATTTGATATTGTTATGGCAATTAAAGCACAGATCTACTGACACAACGAATGGATTTTAGATTAGAATTCTGTATGCAAAAGCACATGGCTGTGTAATTTAGAGACAAGTTGCAACCAATATTCTACTTTTGTCTGAAAGGAAGGCCTATTTTTCACACCACAGTACAAAAATTAATTCTCCAATGAACATGATACATTAACTGAAGCATCCAGAAAAGACTTCCTCACCTTCAAAGTTAAGCAACAAAAAAAGTAAATAAACAGAAAAGGTATCCATGAAGGCTGCATGCATTTATTTTTCTTTGTATTTCCATTCTGATTATTTGGTAGATTCTAACCATCCTTTAAATTTGGAATTTGCACTAAATAAACACCTACCACTAAAATGAAATTGTTCCTGTCGAAATGAAAAGTAATGCCAGCAGGGTTAGGAAAACTAGGATCTACTTAAAATAATTCATACTAAAATAGCAATTGATCTTGCTTTTTACAGTCCATGATTCTACTTCACAAAAGAAGACTATTATCTGAGAAGATGGGTAGACTGTTGACAAATGCATGTTTTCTACATTAAGATTGAGAAGGTTTTAATAATAATTAAGAATATTTGAAAGGTAGCGCCTAGAAACACTCCTACAAGCAAAGCTCTGTTGTGCCTGTTACTGCACTATTATACAGAACAAAATGCAGTACAGAAGCTGGACACAGTAAGTACCTCAAGTCCCTGGTAAAGAATCTGGGTTTTTAGCAACTGCATCTGAAGTGTAAGTGATGACACAGAAGTATTTTTGCTGATTTCTCTTGGGAAGAGAATGCTTTTGCTACCTCTCCTTCATAAAAGTAATGTTTGCTTGTTTGACATTCAAATGCAATATTCTAGCTAATGTTTATAAATGGAGTTTGGATACATTTAATATTAAAGTTGGATTTTTTTCTATATTTACTTGTTTAATATATTATTTCAATTTATGAAATAATAATATTGAAGTAAAATGCACTGTACTAAAATAATATACTATCATTCAAAAAAGGAGGTATTTTTGCTGAGTTGCCAAATACTTGCCTTTAGGTTACCTCTGGATTATCTTCAGCAACAATGAGAGCTTAGCAACACGCTGCATTTTTGTTCCTTTTATTATTTTCACACTTAAGTTAAAAGAAAAATGGCTTAAGGCACAGCATGATATGGAGACTTCCAAAATAAAGCAAGAAGGGTGAGTGTACAGCTAACTAAGCATACGCTGTTTAACAAAAAGAAAAGGAAAAAAATAAAGGAAAAAGGAATCAGCGTGACAATTTTATTTAGGTTTTTTCTATTCCTAGAGGGTGTCATGTGTGTTTACTATGGAGATCATTGTTAAATTTGGGCCTCTGTTTCACTAAGGAATCAATACATGGCATTTCTAATAAGATAAGACTTATTACTGAATCTGGTGAAGAGACAGGAATATTGATGTACAAAACCTATTTAAACTGAGATAACCTGTACCTGAAATTAAAGGATTAAGGTGCAGGATGCTGTACTGCACGCATATTTTACTTCTACAGGACATGTATCTGCTGATAGGGCTGTTCCTAATAGTTTTATTTAGTTGCTTATTTTTATGACTCAGTGCAAATACAAATGATATTTCCAATGTGATTTGGGCTAAAAAGAGAGCAGCATTCTGGAACTCTTAGGCATGTAAACACAGCAGAACAAGTAGAGTATGATGCACCACTAACTAAGCATGAAAAAACACATTCTGATACAGATTTAGCAAGTATTTTTCTCTTATGCCCTTTGGAAAGTAACCTTTTGGAGAAAGTTATATAATATTCTGAAAATCCAGACTTTGCTGCCTCCCCAAAATTTATATAACCTGTCTTCCTGCTTCCATCATCATTATTACCTTAGTGCTAAGCAAAATACCTTATTTTCAAATGCATAAAAATTACCACATTTTGTTGAAGTCCATGCTAAAGTAGCTGCTACTTCAGAGTTTGTTCTAATGATGAGGTTGTTTGCACACGAATACTTATATCTGAGTCCCTAAACCATTGTGCATGGTTTCTCTTATTAGAAAGTTTTCTATCAATTAATGGTTACAATTTAATTAAGTCTGTTCTCCATGCTTTTTTTTTTTTTTTTGTTTTTTTTTTTTTTAAATTCTTCTTTTGTTATTTGGAAAGTAAATATTCAGACTTGGTAAAAATTAAAGGGAAGAAAGAGTAAAGGGAAGGGGGAGAAGGTCAGGGAGGGAGAAGTTAAAGTAGAGGGAGAAGAAAGAAGGAGGAAGGCAACAGGATTGTAGGGGATCAAGGGAACGAAGGAAAACAAAAGAAAAAAGCCAAAAGATAAAAAAAAAAGTAAACAAATAAGAAATTTGAGCTCAGATGATGGATAAATTGAGTAGGAAGCTGTGAGAGATTTTTCCAGGAAAGTAAGATGCTCAATGTGATAAGTGGAGTTCTTCAATCAGTAACAATGCCAGCTGCACTACTAAATATTCACTTAGAACAGACATTCTGAAGTAGGCAAGTCAGTTTGGAATGCTAAACAATCCTACAGCTGCTTTCTGCCTTTCTTTTGCATTAAAAATTATACTTTTTTGAGAGAAAATTTATATTTCATATGCCAGTGTTTTTCTGTCATAAATGAAGCCATTTTTATTTTCTGTGGCAAGGTGAAGGGCTAAAAAAGTCTTTCAGTGTATTTCCTTTGTCTTCTAAGAGAATCAGTCATGACTGGAAGGTATTGCACTGCAGGCATTTTTTGTCAGATGCTGAGAGTTTCATTTTTATTTATATGATGTATTACTTTTCACCCACTTCAAATGCTTCACTTAACAACTAACACCAGCTCCAGGAGATATTTATCAAATTGGCAATTGGTAGAAAAAAAAGATTGGTTTTGTTATCCTTGTCCTCTCTCTTGCTCAGACCTCCCTTAAGGCCCACTTAGTATTCTCAATTGTGTGAAGATTTTTGGAGGCTTGATTATTACTGGACACTTGGATATATTTCTGCCAACTGTTAATTGCTTGCTGGTGTTTAGAAAACAATTTTTGACCTGGAAATCCAAATAATATGATCAGTGACTCTGATGTCACTTCCAAACCATCTAGAGACTTGATTCAGTCATCTAAACATAGCTTTCAGCTCATCTGAAAGGCCTTTAAACTCTTTTTCCGTAAAGACATGGACTTCCTATAGACACTGTGTCCAGTATGTCAGCCCCATGCAAGTATTCTGCTAAGAAAGTATATTTCATAACAGTGGGCAGGTTTCTTTGGTGGGAATGACTACAAAAATATATTTTTATCAGTGGATCCCCTTTGTGTAAAATAGACATTCTTCCAATAAATTATATCAACGAAAAGTAAGGAATACACCCTAAAATGTGCATGCCTATATACAAGCAGAAGAATATTAATTTATATAGGGTTAACAGGGCTTGTAGAAGAGGTTCTCTCATTTGAGTAATACTGCAAAAATAAAGACCCTGTGCATTTTTATGGAAAATCAAGTACTGATGTCAGTAAGCCCCAGAAGTGCGATTTTACTAGCAGTTGCAGGAATAAAAGCATAGCTGTTTGCAACTTGTAAATGTGGGATGTACTTCAGTAAAATCAAATAAGTGATGGAACTATAAAATTTTCCTTTTTAAGAAGGAGCAGTTATGAAGATGCAGTACAATATATTGGAATTTACGTCTGTTCATTCCATTTCTGATTTTTTTTAAGCAATAATAATTAGAAAATATCATTGTAGTTATTAAATTTTAGAATGCTCTGCCTTTTCAGTATCTTACACATGCAAAAAACTTCAGAGGGTCACCTCACTCAAAAAGTGCCATCTAAATTCAAGAGGTCAGCATCAGATTAGCACCCCCTAAACCGGTGCACAAGTTGAAGTGTGCTGCTGCCTGTGCCTACCCCAGCTCCAGATCATCCCCATGGCAGCACCAATGTGGTATCTAGGGACTAGAGATACTCTTTGTTCTCTTTCTCTCTTTTCTGCCTTTATTTCTCTCTCCCTTTGCTTTTCTCAGGCAAAGCGTGCCTATTATATTCCACCCCATACTCTGCACTGAATTTTGTTGTGGGAGTGGGGAGCTTGTGGAAGTTTATTGTGGCTTGTTAGCCAGAACCTTTGAGAAGTTTGTTGTGGGAGTTGAGAGCTTATAAAAGCGTACTGCAAAAATTTAGGGCCTGTTAACCACCATGTTTGAGAAGCACATGTAAAATTTAAGGGCTTGTTAGCCACCACTTTTGGAGTCTAAACAGTGGGGATGTTGCCAAAGTTAAGGTGACTGCACAATAACAGCAGAAGAGCTCCCTGACACGTGTCTGGTGTCCTTGTTAAGCCCCACAAGAGTTTCTAACAAACATCACGCCTCCTACTGATGGGTTGTGACTGTGTTGCATATCACAACAGTACTTCTGATTGCAATTCAAGTTATATGGATTTGATAAATACTTTTTAGGAGAACTTTTTTTTAGGAGAATCTACTGTATTGTCACTGCTGGTGACAATTTTATAATTTATAATTTATAAATCATTTATAAGATACATAGCTATTTCTGGAATACAGCTTTATTCTTAAAAGCACTAAATACTCCCCTTTGATGCATAACAGTAATCTTAACATAGTTTCAGTGCTTGGAATTCCTCTGGGCCAGATTTTACCTGTGAGGGAAATCCTACTTTCACAGTTGCCATAACTCGTTTTCCTTATATTGCTGCTTTAATAAGAGTAAAAAAGAAAAATAATAATAAAATTGTATTTTGACAGATGTGTCAGAGAAGAGGTATCTTCAGTGGTGCACCTTCAGAGCTGAGATATTGTCAACACGACAGAAGGAAGCCAAAAGCACCACAGGCTGTGCAGTACCTGCATTTTAGCTGAGCAGAAAACTACAGCATACATCATTTGTCTGACTCAATTACTTTTGAATGGACTTAAACAATTACAGTGACTAATCATACAAACAAGTGTTTAGAGAGTTTCAGACATATACATTGCCAGAACTTACATATTGCTTTATATTTGCTGCATCATTTCTACAAGCATGGATGCTAGAAATGCAGTATGTGAAAATGGTCATGGGAATTGCTGGATGCCTTTGGACAGCAGGTAAGCATGATGAAAACAGTGTGTATGTAGCTCTGGTCAGACCTTGTAGAGACAGGACTGAGAAATTCACTTGCATATTCTTCTAAAACATTTTGCCTTGTGTATTTAAGAGGACAAGACCATTAAATGTATTAAGCCAAATATATTTTATTAGTTTTGGAAGGCTGCTTTGCTTCAGCCATTGCTACCAGAAAAGGGCAATTTTTGCACAAACAGGTAATGAAAACCAATAGAAGTTTTGGGGTTTTTTTTAAGCAAAACAAGTGAAAATGGTGTCCAAGCATCCTGACACAGGTATTTCAGCATTTTTTAATTTGAGCCAGCTGTAGGCTGGTTCTAAGCATTACAACATTTGATGCATTCTGGAAAGGTGAATGTGATGCTCCAAATCTTGTTCTGGATCCAAGGATCACACCATGTAGATGGAGCTACAAATACCAGAGTGTAAAGGGCTCTACTATGAACCCTGACCTTGTGCACCAGGAGGAGTGGGGTGCCCACAGCAGTTACAGACCCCTCAGCCTGAGGTCCTGCTCATGGCTCTGGGGTTGTGCCTTTCTCCCTCCCCCCCCAACTGGCTACAGCCTGGAACCCATGGTGCACTCCCACACTGTGACACAAAGTACTGTTCCTCCCCTCTCTCAAGGGCCTGGCAGTTCCCATTGGAATGACACGTATCCCTATTCCACAAGTCTCGTCATCCTTGCTTTTGGTGTAATTCAAAGAACAAATCCCATTCAAGCAGTGAGGACCCTTTCCCACAAGTTTTGTGGCCCTTAGTGGAGCCACGTATATTATATAACCCTGTAAAAGCAAAGAAAAATCAGGAAATGCTGCAGATCAGTAAACCTGTTAGGAGAGAAACACAAGCCTTTTTTATCAAGTACCAATGCAAAGAGGACCAGGGCTCTGAAAACACAACAAGGCAGATCAGTTTGCCGCACTCCTGGTGGATCCATCTAGTTTGATACCTCTGGCACTTAGCAGCGTTATGCTGTAGCCTGCACATCCCACTGTGGTAACAAGATAGAAACCTGTTGGTAATTCTTCCTGTTCCTTATTAGGGCAATAAAGGTGTCAGTTGATGTATGCTGTGGTTGAATGACCATCTGTTCAGGGGTAAACAAGTCACTTGAACGCTGGAATAAACATCGAGAAGCTTCTCTGTATTACAGCTTCTGCAGTAAACCCTGCTACGCAAAATGCAGTCACGATTTCAGACATTTCAAGATAACAGGCTGGCAACAGCTTTAGATACCCTGAATTTACCTGCATAGAATCACATCCTGAAGCAATCGCGTTTTTTGTAAGAGAAATGCTGCTGATTTCTCTGGACAAACTCCTTCACAGATGGCACATATTTAGCTACATTTATGCAGCTGATTGCTCCAGGATAGATTTAGTGCCAGCACTCTTGCTCCCTGAGGATGTGTTTTTATTTTAGAGTTTTTATTTTTCTGGGTAGCTCTTGGAAACTGGTGTTACTTGCTCTCAGACCAAAAGCTTGGAGAACTGACTGGACTCCATGGTGTTCCCTGAACACTGCAAAATATAAGGGCTGTAAATAATTGCTCTGGGTTATTATGAAAGTATTTTTTATACATTTGAAACAAACAGAAGACAGCTTTCCTGTTTTTATAAAACTCTGTGGGTTCACATTTTTTTTTCTCTGTGAAATATCAAAAGCCCCCAAAATTTCATTGGGCTTTCACAGATGTATGAAAAATAATTATTGCTAATAAAAAAGAATGCATTTAGATAGAAGATGATCAATTACATTTAATTCTGCTCTTTTGTATAATGTGAAGGACATTCCACAGAAGAAAATAATTTCAAATTGAGCAATCAAAATGTTCCATTCCATTTCAAAAGGGAACACACTGACATTGAAATGCTCCACTTAAAGGAATTATCATAATAGTCATTTATCCTAAGACACATTTGGCACAAGTCACTGTTTTCAAACCCCTTTGTAATCTTCCTAGGCTTTCATTTTAGTCACAGACTACTTATTTTAAATGTAAAACTTATCTTTAATATGAGTATGCTGGACACACAGTTTGTCCACCTAGATAAAGATTTTCTGTTTTCCTAGACTATGTTTTGTCTCAGTACCTTTCTCTTGCCTGACAGGAACAAACTTCTGCATTTCATCTGGACTCGGAGTATTTATTATTCATGACAGTATAGCATTGCTGGGATCGATGATAGGGCAGAATTATGGTTTGACTGTCCATATTCCCACATCATCCTCTCTCCCTCCCCCCTAAGCTCATTGTTAACCCTGCAATTCATAGGCCTGCTCCTGCAAGTGGAGACGGTTTTCAGCCATGCAGGAGACACAATGGGACAACAACTACCTTGAGTAACCAGTACCTGCAATGATTACTGCAAAAACTCTTTTTCAACTATACATGTTTAGAACATGTAAACTCTTAGTTTCCTATTAAAGTATCTATTTTCGGGGGCGGTCAGAGGGGGAAAGTGGGGTTGGGCAGAAAGTAGAAAAGATCCCTTTTCATTTTTAAAGGAAAGTATTCTATAAAAGAAATTATTGCATATTAATAAGGACTTAAAATTATTGCTGTAAAGACAGGAACTTAATCATAGTCTTTCTAGAAACTGATTGCTGTTACACTTTGTTACACTTGGTTTCTATAGTTTTCCTTGCTTCTTTCCCACTTGAATACAGTGCCATACTCTTAAGTAATGACAAAGCATGTTGTTTTGAGGCTTAGAACTTGTTCCCTTTGTATTATTCCTTTCCTTTCCCAGTTCCTGTTCCAGCTTCACCATCTTTTCACCTCACACTATTACTTCATGGATGCAATCCTCACAAATTCCTCTAGTTCCTTAAGTCTGCTGCATCTTGAAAGTCAGAAGGGAGCTGCAGCTTGGAGCAGCCAGTGGTGACAGAGGGTCCTTTCAGTTGCAAGCACTACAATCTCCTGTTTCACTTTGTGTTGTCACTGCTTCCTTTGTCTGCCTCAACAACTCACATTTTTCCTTTCACCAAGACTTCTCACAGCTTTTCTTTTAATAACCTGGTGTTAGTGGCAGCCTGTAGATGCCAGAAGTACAGGGCAAGAGGGAGAAAATGCCATGGTAAGTCTGAAATATTTAGTTTCAAAGAAACAGAGATAGCAATTATTGTCTTGTTCATGGTATATTTTCATGAAAATTCTTGTTTAGATATCCCTCTCTTTTCTTTGTTACTTCTCTTGCCTTATGTGCATTATTTCAAGATGCTAGAGTACTAAGTACTGAAACATCTGTCTTCACAGGTAAAATTGAAATACATCTGCTCCCTGGCTCCTTTTTACTTATGAAATGGTATGCAGGGAAAGAAGGGGGGAAAGGCAATGGTCTTTTACATCAATTGCATATTGTCCTGCTTTATTTTCCCCTCTGCTTTTAAAAGCCTAGAGACTGGGGTGCATTAAGCACAGCATCACCTGATGGGCAAAGGAGATGATTATCCCACTCTGCTCTGCACTGGTGCAACCTCAATTTGAATATTGCATGCAGTTTTAAGCACAAAAATATTAGAAAGACATTAACCTATTAGAGAGCATCCAAAGGAGGGCCACAAGGAAGGTGAAGGGTCTGTAGGGGAAGACTTATGAGTAGCAGCTGAGGTCATTTGGTCTGTTCAACCTGGAGGAGACTGAGGGGAGACCTTACCACAGTCTACAACTTCCTCGTGAGGGGAAGAGGAGGGCCAGATACCAATCTCTTCTCCCTGGTGATGAGTGACAGGACTCAAAAATTGCATGAAGCTGAGTCAGGGGTGGTTGAATTTGGATAGCAGGAAAAGGTTTTTCACCCAGAAGGTGGTTAAGCATTGGAACAAGGTCCCCAGGGAAGTCGTCACAGCACCAGCCTGAGTTCAAGAAGTGTTTGGACAACATTCTTAGGCACATGGTGTGACACTTGGGGTGACCTGCACAGGGCCAGGAGTTAGAATATGCAGAGCTGGAAGGCACCCATCCGGATGATCAAGTCCATGATTCTATGAATCAGAAGCTATAACCATCAGAGACTAGGAAAATGTGAGTTCTAATTTTAATTCTAAAAGTAAAGTTTAATGATGAAAGATATATGTATGTTTTTAATTCAGTTTGCCCATCTTTTAAGATAACTTTTTTCAAATATTAACTGCATTTGTGACTCTTTCTTTCCTATCTTTTCCCTCCTATGCTCTCTGTAGCTGTTTTTGTCCACCTCAGTGGTAATAAGTAGATAAGAGAAACAAGGATGGCAATACAAGATGAGAACTCTCAGGTTCATATTTGGAAACAAAAATACTAAACTTCATTTTTGATGGTGATGGAATACATGTTGTCAGAGAGTCTTCATTTCCAAATAATCTTCCTAGTGATGGTGCACACTAAAGCAGAACAGCTAGGCATACTAGGACCGATACATTGTAAACACCACAGATTGACAAAATGCTGAATAGTAGCAGTCCATGATGAGGCGCCTCCAAGCATTTCTAAAGAATACAGGAGCTTCCATTAAGTTAATGGCTGTTCTAATCTTGCAGTAATAGACAAGGGAGTTGAATCCTTACCTCTGTAAATCTATGCCACCCTACGATCGAGGGTGTAAGCAGATACGGTTGTAGCATTCCACTTTGCTGCAGCAGTTGTAGTGCTTGTCCACTCTGAGATGTGATGAGTCCATTAAAACTTAAGACAATCAGGGAATAAGACAAAGTATCTTTTTTGAATTTTGTTTATTCGTTTTTTGGGTTTTTTCTGCATCTGTTTCAAGACTACAATGTTCTTTTAGAGATAGAGCCTTACCCCATCGATGGAACAAAAAGCAAAAGGCAACATTGTCCACTGCAACAAAATCACAGGCTACAATGAAGGATTTACAATGAAGTGCAATATCGCACTGCAGATAACATAAATTATAGGTGCTGCTAATTGTGTGTGACATTCACTCAGTCCTGTGATAAATAGCAAACAACTCTACATCTGCCAGAATTGGTGTGCTCTCAAACACATAAGAACTTTCAATTTCATATCCAGTTCCATATCCAGTTCATATCCATGTTTTAGATTAGTGTAGTGGGTTGACCCTGCCTGGACGTCAGGTATGCACCAAAGTCACTCTATCACTCCCCTTTGCAACTGGGCAGGGGAGAGAAAATGTAAGAAAGGGTTCATGTGTTGAGATAAGATCCATGAGAGGTCACTCACCAAATACCATCATGTGCAAAGCAGACTTGAATTGGGGATATTAACTGAATTTATTACTAACAAAATCAGAGCAGGATAATGAGAAGTAAAATAAATCTTAGAAACACCTTCCCTTCCCCCCCGCCTTCCCAGCTCTACTTCCTCCCCTCTAGTGGGACAGGGAGCTAGGGAATGGGGGTTATGGTCAGGTCATCACAGGTTTTTCCTGCTGCTGCCCAGGGAGAAGACTTCTTCTCCTTCTCCAATGCGGGGTACCTCCTGGCAGAGAAGTCCTCCATGGACTTCTTCAACTTAAGTCCATCCCATGGGCTACAGTTCTTCACAAACTTCTGCAATGTGGGTCACTCTTCCAGGGTTGCAGTCCTTCAAGGACAGGCTGCTCCAGTGTGGGTCCCGCATGTAATCACAATTCCTACCAAGAAACCTGCTGCAGTGTGGGCTTCTTTCTCCACAGATCTGCAGGTCACTGCCAGGAACCTTCTCCAGCAGAGACCTCCTACAGGTTCACAGCCCTCTCTCAGGTATGCACCTGCTCTGGCATGGCTCTCCACCAAGGCTTACAGGTGGATCTCTGCTTTGGCACATGGAGCACCTCTTCCCGTCCTTCTCAACATACTTTGGTGTCTGCAGTGCTGTTCCTCTCACATAGTCTCACTCCACTCTTCTCTGGACACAATTACAACTGCACAATAACTCTTTTGTTCTTCTTAAATACATTATTACAGAAGTGTTACCACCACTTCTGACTGGGCCAGCCTTGGCCAGTGGCATGTCCATTCTGGAGCCTTCTGGCATTGGCCCTGCCAGACATGGAGGAAGCTTCTGTTAGCTTCTCTCAGAAATTACCCTGTAGTCCCCCCACTACCAAAACCTGGCCATGCAAACCCAAAATTCAGTCATGGCATTCAAAATGGTGCTACATAAAATGTATGGCATCGGGCTAATACACCTAGACTTTCAACAGAATTGCTACAATAGAACTGCAAACTGAATATTCAGATATTGTTTCTGCACAATAGTTATTGTGGAATATGGGATTATATTTGTTAAAATGGTTGAGGCTTACGCTCACCAGAAGGCCCTGTGGGAAAGGCCCAGCTGCGGGCGGGATGGTTGGAAGTCGGGTGAGGGGTGAGAAACAGTTGTGAGTGAAGAGAGAGTTGGTTGAGTGACAGTTGACAGTGAGCTTGTGATTGGCTGGAGGAACACGTGGACGGCATGTGAGCAGGAAGCTGATTGGGCGATAGGACGCATGGACAGCAGCACCACAGCTGAGCCAGCCAATGGGTGCCCTTCTGCTGTTGAGTTCTGTCAGGCTTCGGTCTGGTGTGGGTTGAGATTAAGGGTGTCAAGAGGGGGTGGTTTTTGGCAATGAACAGATCTTTTTTGGGAGTACAAGGGGGTCTATAGGCTTTGGTCCCCACTGCTGCGAGTTATGACCTAAGAATTATTTCTATGGGAATAATGGCCCCAATGGCTCTCCTGAGCTGAACACTATGGGATTGCTGTAAGCCTCTCTTATGGCATTGAATTCAAACCCCACCCTGGACTCCATCAGTTGCGTCCTGTACTGCACAGTTTCCTTAGCTGCAGCCTGAACTCGTCTTCTGTCTCTTACTGATATATAAGCTGTGATACCTATTTTTAACACTTATTTGTTTCTAATTCCTTCACATAATTTTTACTCTTACTGTACAGTAGTTGTATAGTCTACTTCTTAAAAAGAAGGCTTGAATACATTATTTTAACATATATATATGTTCTTGTTACTTTTTCTGCAGAAAGCTAAAGACATTTTTGTTAATTCTCATCTAAAGTTAGAATAATATACTTGGTAACTTGTTAAAATGAGTGTGAAAAGTAGAATGAGTTGTCAGACAGTTTGGCCTTTCAGTTGGTCATGAACCATTGGTGTGATTAAGGCAGGTGTATCTGAGCAGTGAGTCAGAGAAGTCCAAAGATTTCCACAAAGTCTTTTATGAACTGATTTAAAGCAGGTGAAGATCTGGTTCAGCGCATGAAATCACAAACCGTGAGATATATTTTTCATGTATTCTTACACCTTTACTCTTCTTTGCAATGTGTGCTGTTAGTATTTGCATATGCACAGTCATCCTTTGTCTAATGATAACTCATCTAAGTATATATATATATATATATATATGTATATGTATATATATATATATATGTAAGAACCTGTGGGGTAAAGCAGCTAAGATAGAATTAGCATGATTTTATTTTAGATAGTGAAAAATAAGAACAAAACAAAACCCAAATTCCCTCCACCCCCTTCTTCCCAGTATCATCTTCACTCCTGACTCATCTACCTCCTCTCTTTTCTCTGAGCACTGGGGGGGGGGTGTGACTGGGAATGGGAGTTATGATCAGTTCATCACACATTTTTTTTCCTGCTTCTTCCTCTTCACACCCTTTCCCTGCTCCAGCATGGCATCCGACCCATGGGAGACAGTTGTCCACAAACTTTGCCAACATAAACCCTTCCCACAGGATGCAGTTCTTCACAAACCCCACCAGCATGTGTTCTTTCCATGGGGTAGAATCCTTGTGCCAAGAACGGCTGTAAGGCCCCAAAACCTCATTTGGCAAGCTTCTTAAAAAGGCTTATGTATTTTATGTACTCTGAGTTGGATGCACAGGAGAAATACCAAGAAGATATTCTCAAAAGGTCAAAATAACAAAAACCTTTACTGGCAACTTCAGAAAATCAGAGAACCTTAGCAAAAGTTTAGAGCAGCATTCAGTCAACATAAAGAATTTCACAAATTTGGCCCATTTGACTTAGCAAACCTCAAGCCTGTCCAATTTTGCATTACTCAAAACTCTGAGAAGAGGGAATCAGAAGAAAGAGGTAAAAAATATAGAAAAGAACAGGTGTAGCTACCAGTCCTGGTTCCAGAAGTGTTCAGCTGATAGAAATTCCGAGAGGAGGTAGGGTCAAGACATGCTCACTTCATGCTTTGGTTTATGTACCTCTTGGCTTTCTTTGGCCCTGCCCCCAGGTGGGACTTCTGGTCATTTGGTGACTCAGGAACTGGGATAGAGGCTCCAGGGGCATGTGTGGAGAATTGCCTCTGGTGTGCCAGGGGCTGGTGGCCCCTGCAGGTCTGGGATACAGGCCTGGGTAGGTGGGGTGTGCAGAGCAGGGCATCACCTCACCAGAGCAAGGCCTGACCTGCCCTTTCCCCCACGCATGCACCCAAAATGTTTTGAGACAGCAATCCTTAGTCTCTTTTGCAAAGTTTCCAAAAGAATAAGTTGACCTCATAGCAGAGAGTTAATTACTTTAAATATTTCTTAAAATTCTTTAATGTTTAAATTATGTGTGAGAGGTAATATATTGTTATGAAATCTACTTCTAGCATTAAAATATTCCCCCCCCATGTTTATATTTCTGGTACAAAACCACTTGCAATTAGGACACAAAATTAATAACATGAATTAATGAAATCACAAGCTTTGATTTCTTGCTCTAGCAGAGAAGACACTTCAGATTTTTGTCTGGTACATCTCAGTGGCAGTTCTAATATTGCAATCAAGCTCTGTAATGAGCCTTCTTGAGTGAAAGGGAATCAGTTACAGGTCCTTCCTCTGATTAATGTTTGAAATACTGATTGGATATGAGGTATTGGATTTTTAAAAGCACCTACAAGTATTATAGGGATACCTGGCCATTTGTATGATAATAATACAATCATTCATTCCTTTCATCTTCCTAATAATATTCCATTTCTCTTTCTTACCTCATGTTATTGGAATTTTGAGCAGTCTGTAGAGATTCTCCAAATATATGTTGCAGTTTTCTTTTGGAGTCTTTACTACTTCAAAAACACCAACCAGTCATAAAAGATTTCTTCACCACTTTTTTTTTTTTTAATTCAATATCATTATTTCCAGAAGTGTGCCTTATCATTAAGAAACTAAGTAAATGTCTTTCATTTCTGGAAGTTTCTGTTCTTCCACCATGTATCCCATGTCCATGCAATGACTAACCTCCATTAAGCTGTTTGATATGATAATCATGTCTTCACAGAGCAAAAATTGGCATTAGACTTTCATGGAATCATGGAAGAAGTATTAATCAGTAACTTTAATTAATTATAAATATTGGGCTATTCATGCCTCCTTCCCACCTACGCTCAATTATATTGCTACATAAATTCATGACCATTTTGCAATTTATTTCTTGGTTCCTTTTGATTTATCACTATTATTCCGTTTGCAACAGTCATAGGATCCACAGCAGTATTTTTAGCTGTGGAGTTTACCTGTATGGCATCAAAATGCTGTATGCAAAAGAATTTTTCATTGCTAGTTTTATGAGGAACATTACTGGTTATGTGGTGTAGGCCTGACTGCAGATTCATAGTCAAAGTTCCAGCAAACTGTAGTGTCTTATTCTCTTTTAGTCTTTGTATTCACCATATTTTCTCTTTAACTTGAATACCAGTGCTTCAAATAAAGATGCAGTATTATTCAGTACTTTTTCTCCTTAGTGTAAAGGGTAATCTTTTCTAACTTGTGGGTTTGCATTATTTATGTCTCTTAGCAAATATTTTCACTATCTCTCAATTTAGAAAAAAGCAAATAAACAAAACACCCCTCTTTGTTTTCCTAATTCATTTTCCTAAAATCCAATATGCTAAATAATCCTAAAAAAGCAGATATTCCTGAACTACCCCAACAGATGAATCTTTTAGTTAAATACATCTACATTTATGTTTTCTTTACAGCCATTTAGTTTTTGAGTTCCTTTGACAGCACAGTATGCAAATCAATCCTCTCGTGTTTTAAGATTATTATATTTTTTCAAACCTACACTCCCCAATGTTGTAATTGTATTCAAAATGGTACATTTTGGTACATTAATCAAATGTACATAAGTATTCAAATATGTAAGTATGTCAAATTATGCTTAATTCTAAAAAGCTATATAAAACTAGAGAGCTTTACCATATCATAGCATCCAGCAAAACAGGCCATTTACATTCAGGTTGACTGAAAATGTAAAGGATGTTCTTCCTTTCTCAAATTTGAAGTCGTTTACCTTCCCTTTTTAAAATAACAGATCAAAATAGTCTATCACACTTTATCTGAATCCTATGCAATATTGATTTTGCTTTTCTCTCTGAGAAATAATCAGCAATGAACTTTGTCATGGGTTAGCAAACATAGTCCCAGAAGTGATTTTCTTGCAAAGAGGTGCTTACAGCCTCCTCTGTGACCTAACAGAACCTATCAACTGGCCAGTTTGAATATGGACAATTTTTTAAGCCACTTAGAATTTTGGCCGCCTCTGTGGTCCACATTTAAGAATGGACAAACCCCAGGAGCTCTCTCTCTTGCTTCCAGCTGGAGGACTGGTAATTGGCCTGGGCCGGTGTGGAGCCCACAGCCCTGCTGGGCCCTGCTGGGACCTGCCCTGCTCGGGCCGGGCCGGGCCATGGCCATCCTGGAGCCGTGCAGCCCTGTTCTGCCCGCGGCCCCCCCAGCCCTGCTCTGTGCAGACAGGCTGCTCCCCTCTTGAGTGTGGCTGAAGATGAAGATTCAGATGAAGCTGCCCTGCTGCCCGGCAAAGATCATGTGACCAACAGCAATAAGAGAAATTCAGCTGCAAGACCCGGTGAGATTAACCCTTTTATTGCTGTGAAGAGCTGAAAACCTGAGGGAGGAGAAAGAGGAGATGCTTAAAGCTGAAAATCTGTTGTAAAGCTATGGTGGTGATAGACTATGACATATCAGAGTACCCACTGTAATTTCATGAAGCATGGGGGGTGGAGCATTCAAACTGTACTTGTGAGCAAAAGCACCTGTGCTGGAGTAAGCAAATGCTGAAGCAGCTGTAATTTGATGAGAAGTTTGAACAGGGAAAGGTGGAAGCGATGAGGACTCTTGCTCCAATTGGAAGGAGATGACTTCTGTTCTTAGAAATACTCCCAGAGGTAGTCCTAGAGATGAAGATGAGGAGGACCCTTTTCCTCCCAGGGAAGGGGAGGGCCTCTGTTCTTAGAGATAAAATGCTCCCAGAGATGGGTGAAGAGAACTTTTGTTTCTGAACAGCTCAACGTTAAAATTGTACTCCAGTAGCTCAAGATTGGACCCTCGAAAGCAGTTGTAGGAAAAGCTGCAAGTTGTGGGAAGGGACTCTCACATGATGCGAGTGGAGAACCAGCCCGGGCGGTTGTCTCGTGATACTGAAGTGAGCAGAGAACCAACTCGGGCGGCTGTCTCATTGTGCTAATGTCTCCATAGCATGAGCAAGAGAGACTCCTCTTCCTAAATGGACTGAACAAGGTTATTATGGAAGTGGCAAACAGACTGAACATCTCAAGGGTTGTCTTTTTACATCGTCAGTGGGAGAAGGGAGAAAAGTCGGGGGAGAAGAAGTATTCTGAAGTTGTGGTATGATTTTTTTTTTTCCCCCCCTCTTTTAGGTCTGTTAATAAACTTTTTTCTATTCTTTCAAGTTTTGTGCCTGCTTTGCTTTTCTCCTAATTCTTATCGCACAGAAGGTTAACAGTAATGAGCATTTTGGACCAAACCACTACAAACTTTCAAGTCTATTTCAAAATGTCCTGGTCATATAAATTTAAGTCTAGTTTGTTTTGGTTTTGCTTTGTTTATATAAACATGTGTTTTCCAATAAACATTTTTTAGGATGAAAATATGACAGTAAATTTTCCTGCCTGTCTGAACACTGTTAAGGAACAGTTTTACCATTAATTTTATCTTCTTTATCTTTATCTATGATTTTTAAAGCAGACAAACTGTTAATGCTTTCATTCAAGATTGGCTGAGTGTTTAGTTCCAGAAACAGTTTAGGTGCAAATCTGGGCTTTTTTATTTTGGTTTTGTTAGTATCTGCTTTAGTCATTGCTTTTCAGTTTACAACATATAATAAATTCAGTAATGCCTTTCAAGTGCACATGAAAGGATATAAAAATTGTAAATAGTTACAATATTCATAATTTTTGTGATATTCAGGCTTTGTACTGCTCACTGTCAAACATAACATGAGAAATGCCTGAGGCAAATATTCCTTGAAGGCAGCCTAAGGCTCTGCTCTACCTGGAAAAACAGTGTATGCCTGAGCAGCAGAAAATACAATGATGGTTTTTCATCATTAATGTTCTTCACATTTTCATACTGTGTAACACTGTATGACAAAAGGAAACATTTTTACTGTAAAATCCCTTCCCAAATAATTTCAAATCATTATGCATTGCTTTATCACTCAAAATCATCTACAATGATATATAACATTGAAATACAACAAATTAAACTAGAATGAGACATACCATGACAAACGTTACCTAGTTTCACATTTGCAAGACAGCTCTGGCTTTCAAGTGATGAACTTACCAGTGAGGCACAATCAGCAAAATTTCAATTGTTCCTTTCATCAGAGGCACACTGTCTTCAAAGCACCTGCTGCTTTTTCTTGACTACAGGAGGTAAGTGCTATTTGTGAGTTAAAAACAGTGACCTGACTTACTTGCTTCCTTTCTTTGAAGACAGCTTAAAACAAAGACAGTTTAAATGTCGCTATAAAGATAAGATCATCTCAAAGTTTAATTTCTCTAAAACTCATTCCAACTCTTGAGACAGTGCCTGTCATTCTATAAATGTTCACTGGAAAATATGATAACAAATCCACTACAATGTGAATGAAGACCACCAAAAGGATTAGCAGGAAGCACTTTACCTCAAAGAGCAGGGCATCTGCAGATTGGCTTAAGGTTTATAAATGAAGTGAAAATAAGAAGGATCCCAAACCAGCTCACATATTTAGTAATAAGTAGGACAGTCTGACAGCACCTATATAGAATGGGAGCAGACCAACTCTACCAGCAGATCCATTGTGTTCGGTTGGAGATCCTATTTCTGCCTGCCAAGCTTCCCAAAAAAGAAAGCATGTAGATCAAAAATGATGTGGGTCATAAAAGCTCACTGTAATTTTAGATGACATCATGTTAAGGAAACTTCCCTGTCTGACCATACAGGAGGCACTCTGGCTGTCACACTCCCACCACCAGAGACTTTTACTGCTGGGTCCAAAGACCATTCACAGTGGGCAGCTTCAGGGAGATGACAAGTGTCCATCTTGATGCCCTACACATCCCACTCTCACACAGACCAGGTTTCCATACTGGCTCAACCCTAGGATTTCCATAGCAGAATCTGAGACATCTGGATCCTTAAAATAATTTAATCATGGTGCAGTCATAGAATAACAGGCCAAGCTGGTGCCTCCAAGGTCGGGCCCTGGACAAAGAACTCCCTGGGCTTTCATACCCTCACAGTCTGTGCATGGCAAAGTCTGGGGTCTTCCAGCTGAGTCCTCAGCTCCTGCTGTGTCTCTGACTGTCTGGTCACCTGGCTGGGCCACAGGTCCCTGTGCCCTTTGTTCTGCAGAGGGCCAGCAGTTCATGGCTTCTTGCCTGGGGCTCCAACACCCAGAGCCCAACCTGCAGCTCAAACTGCACCTGTATCCCGAGCTACCAGCACTGAATGTATTTCTCAACAATTGCAATAAACCTCAATTTTATAATTATGAAACAACATTACCAAAAGCAGAAAGGATCTATGAGTCCCATCTGTTTCAGATTAAAAGCACTTTTAACTAACAGTTAATAATTGTATATCACTACCGTGAGAGGGTAAAGAGGGAAAGGCACTGTCTTCATCACTGTCAGGTAGAGAGCAGTTTACTTTTGGACAGAAGGAGGGGTTTGTTCTTTGTACAATCAAGGAGCCTTACCAAATTGAAGATCAGTTATTTCTGATTCAATATAAAATTTCTTTCCAAGGTCATGAAAATATGTATTTTCAGTTCAGTTTTTATAGGGAGAAATTGAGAAATTATTTTGTAGAGCCCAACAGACTAGCTCAGACACTGAGGCTAATGTAACTTAATGAAACACATGATACTGATAAGCTACAGAACAAAGTAGCCACATGTCTTCGGGTGACTTTATGGTGTGCATCCCCTATCGCTGCTCTATGCCCAGAAATTAACTTTGTACCTTTCTGTGGCTTTAAACTGAGCCTGAGAGGGGGAAGAGGAAAAAAAAAACTGAGCGAACTTTTCAAAGCAGTTGTTCAAGGACACAGATACACACTCCTCTGTGTCCTGCTGTAGTAGGAAGAGTGTAGGAAGCACCCTCCTTGCTTTTCAGCCAGCTATCGGCTCCTTTTCTCTGGAAACTTTGTTTTCCTGGGACTTCAAGTTTTTTTCCCTTCTTCTCTTCTGGACTGTTTCAACATCAGAACACACTGGGAGAATTTTCCACCAATGCCCCGGAGTTGGGCCCACACTGACCCAGCTCCGAGGAGGAGGAGAGAGACCGCACCTACAGACGGACTCTGAAATCTTCCCAGGTTTCTCTCCACAGTGAGAGGTTTTATTATTTAGCATTATTATCCTTTTCCTGTGTGTTTGTTAAATAATTAGTTTTTTATCTCTTTCACTTTCCTCTAAGGAAAATTTCTTTTTTCCCGAAGCTGGTGGGGGAGGGGTGGTTTGTAGCCTGCCTTCTATCAGAGGACATTTTCCTCCAAATTTGTCCAAACTGGCACACCACAGTACTGTGAAAAATCATACCACTGAAGTTCCAAGCTTGTTCCACATTTCTAAACAGTAAAAGTAAAAAGGACAAATAGGTTTGTTTTTTGAGAATATTAGTTTATCCTGGATATTTCAGCATTGTACACCTTTTCAGAGGAAAATATATATAATTATTTATCCCAGAGGAATACATATATTGTTATTTAATACAAGAGGAAAATTGTTTCCTTTTTATACATTTTGTGCTCCAATTCTTAAAAATTACCTATTCACTATCCTTCAACAGGAAAGCAAGAGGCTGAGCCCCTTGCTGCTCTGAGGCTGGGCATCTCTGTCTCAAGCATACAATTTTCATCTCTTCTTAAACAAATGAAATAGCAAGCCTGGTTGTGTTAATATGGACAAGTTACAGCTGTAAACTATCCAGTGTTAACAAATAAATTTATTTTTGAAATTTACACATATGGTCACTTGATTTTAGTTCACTTCATATTTGCTACCACCTGTTAATCTTGGGCTATTGATTCAACGGTTTGATCTAGTAGCACCATCTGATGCCTACAGAAGTTTACATGGTTAGTGGAACTTTCCAGTTCCCCAAAGTACTATCAATACTACTGCAACATTTTCAGCAGATTTTGTCAGTATTCTAAGAACAAAACATCTGATTTGGCAATACATCTCTTCCATGCACTTGGTTGTTGATATCGACTATGCCACCATCTGAAGCTACTTTGAATACTCTAGTTTTCCCTCTTCTGAACAATTTCCCTTTTGAAAAAGAAAAGAACAAGAACAAGAAACAAGGAAGATGATAACACTTTTTCTGTTCTTCATGGCTTTGAAAGTGACACACCAGAAGGGTTTTTAAAATTCACAGTAATTGCAACTTTCATTCAAAGTATAGGCCAGTGAAAGCTGAATCAAAACCCAGTTTAACATCTGGAAAAAAGAAAAAAATCAACCAAAAACTAATAAAAAGAGGCATCAGTTACCAATTGCAAATAACACTTCAAAGCAATAAAATATTCATTTACTCACAAGAAATTTCCAGTCCCTCAGCTGAAAGCAAGGAGCTTGTATGAGATGCTCTATTAAGGAAACAAGTGAATATGTTCCAGTTAAGAAGGGAAAATTCTTTTCAAATATAAATAGATTCCTTGCAAATTGGGAAAATTAATCACAAGGCTAATTTTGCAAGGAAGGGACATTAACAAAACTTTTAAAACATGATTTTTGCTTGTATTGAGTGTTATTCCTTGACAATTTAACTCAAATTAAACAGTAATTTTGTGAAAGTGTTTATCTTTCTCCATTATTACAGATGGAATTTAAAGTTTTAGCTTAGATATATCACAGAAATGAAGATAGTCAGAGTGAGCCTGCCATATATGACAAGTAGAACCTAATTCAAATCTATAGAAATTATTATAAATTTATTTCTATGTTTACGTTTGCTTGTAAATTTTTGTATATATGTATAAAATGTTAGGAGCAGGAATGATTCATAAACTAGAAAAAAAAAGCTAAAAATATAGTCAAAGTTAAATAAACTTTGAACAGTCTGAACTGAGACAGGGGACAAAAACCCAAACAAACAAAAAAAAAATTACAAAAATTAAAACACCAGAAAAAAAGAAAATAACACCCACCAGACTATTGTTCTCTGATCTGATAATGGAAATATTGAAGGACATAGAAGGAAATGAAAGCAGGTAAAAAGCTCTTCAAAATCTGTGAAGTGAAAATGTAAATCAATGAAGACAGAAGAAGTGATAATACCTTTTATACTTATATTGCAAAGAAAATAATAAGAAATTAATGAATTAATTTACTGATCTTTTAGTTTTGAGGCTAAAGTTTGAGCAGCAGCAATTGCACTATTAAGAGTTACAAGCATTTTGGATGTCTTACTAAGATTTTTTAAATTAGACCTTAGATTCATCATGACAAGCATGTTTTGCCATTTCAATTCTTTTAAGTTCCACATAATTTAAAAGAATACATAAAATGATCACATCTACTTACGTGACAGGATCTGCTAACCTTGTTTTGCTGAGCCTGAGGGGTAACTGGATGCCCGTCTCATTTTCTCAGAAGAGATTTGGCTGTAGTTCAGTCCAGTCATGAATATAATGTCACCCACGTTAAGGTTATTTTTGTGTTTTTGCTCACAGCCTATAGGCTTATTCTGGCAGCAAGAGGTCTTTGACTAGCCCCATTTTATGAGGGAACCTTCTCTGGGCATAAGCCCAAAATATACACCATTACAGTAGCTCTATATGGAATCTTCAGGAACTTAATGAATCAGCTTTATGACTTCTTTGCACTGAACCATTACAAATTTGCTGTGGAGTATCAGTGAATCTGATCCAAGAATTCATGTTATTGACTGGCTTAGCATGATTATTGCAGAGTTAAGATTTAACCTAGAATTAAAGAAAGGTTTTGGTGTTTTTTAACCAGAATCAGATCCAAACAAGCAAATTTAAATTAAGATTTACGTTCATTCATTCAAACTGTAAAACAGAATTATGTGGAAGTTGCATGAAACTTCCATGGCTATAGGTATGAAAGTAACCATTTTTTAGGGGTTCGTGCTTCTACCTTTGTATTAGAAATGGAATTTGTAAATGTTTTGAGTGTCATTACCTCCTGCTGACTTCAGTGAGAAATGAAGTTACTCAGTGCCTTAAAAGTATGGGACTTTTGTTGTTCTGCAGTGTTATTAAAGTTGTCAACTCAGTTTAAAATATCTGTTAAAGTTATAAAATTTCTAACCAGTATATTTTTTGAATTTACCTTTGAATGCAAAGAAGTCTGTTGTAGTTTACTCCAGCATATTTTTCTAGTCTAATCTACATTGATTAGATTATTTCCTTCAATTTCCTATTTTAGAAAAAAAGAGAAAAGGATTAAAAAAAAGGATAATTCCTTTACTTACTAAGCTGAAGTGTTCTTAACATTTGTACTCAAAGCCAATAATTCTGAAAGTGTACTGTATTTGCTGTTTTATTAATTTTCCAGACAGCTTGGAAACACAGCCTCCTAATGTGGCATCAATACATAATGTGAGCTTTTTCTGCAGAGGGTCATTCTTATCTGGAAGACACAACACATTATGATAAATGGCACCCACAGTATTTTAGACAGACATATCTGAAAGGGTACATAGTGTTCAAGTGTTGATAGAGGTGGGGGGAGCTGCCATTTTCAATGTAATAGCTTTTTTTAAATACATTTACTGAGGTTTTTACCCTTCAGTGAAATTCTGTGACTTAAAAAATAATTTTTTTTTGTCTTGTTTAAAAATTATTTAATAAATTATTATATTCACTAAAAAGAAACAAATTTAATGCACTGCGATCATATTAACCTTGACTTTAAAACAGTAAAGAAAAAATTGCTTTTGAAGTAGACCTTTTAGCCTTTGGATTCTTCTTTTCAACATACTATAGTATATTGCTTAATGCTGTCATTCAAAAGTCAAATAATGCATCACTTATACTTCCTAGCCTTTGTAGGGGGTCAAATCCCTTTTTGTATCTGAGTCGAAGCCAGATTGCTAAACTACTTCACAGTATTTTGGAGAAAAGGGAGAGAGAGATTTATGCAAGAATTTATACTAATAGTTTTGTTGAAATAAAGAATATAGAACTGAAAACTAAGACAACCAAGGAAAATAAATCCATTCCATCACTCTTGTTGCAGTTTTGCCTTCCTTCATATAGGAAAGAGATGAAGGAACCAGGGCAGAAGAGGCTAAGGTCTGTTTTTCAGTTGGGAATGGAGACAAAAAGGAAGGGAAAGGGAAAGGGAAAGGGAAAGGGAAAGGGAAAGGGAAAGGGAAAGGGAAAGGGAAAGGGGAAGGGGAAGAGGAAGGAGAAGGGGAAGGAGAAGGGGAAGGAGAAGGAGAAGGGGAAGGGAAGGGAAGGGCAAGGAAGGGAAGGGGAAGGGAAGGGTAAGGGTGCATTGGAGTATTTAGAGTCTTCCACTATCTAAAGAGAGATTATTCAGAAGACAGACATACTCTTCTACTCTTATTATAGGCTTACAGAAGAAAGCACACAGTCACAAGCTGCAGCATGGAAAATCACAGAGGCAATAATGAAGCAATTCTTAACAAGAATGGCTAAACACTGAAATATTTTGAACGTTGTCCAAAGAGGATATGGAGTCTCCATCCTAAGAAACTCCTTGGATAAAGTCCTGGACAGTTTGACATCAATTTTGAGAGCAGACCTGCAGCAGTGGAACATTGGACTAGGTGACCTTCAGAGATCTCTTTCAACCTACATTTTTCTACGATTATGTGAACTGTTGTGTTACAGTGTTTTAAGGACATAAAAAGAGTTAGATTTACAGAACTGCAGCCTGTTCTTCACAGTATCTGCCAAATTGTGGCACTCTATTGACTTGGCCAAGGGTTTTGGTGATCCACAGAGAGCTCGCCGGAGTGTGTTACGGGGGCAAACTCTTTTAAATCAAATCAGGCATTAAAGTAGCTTATTTCTTTATTAATGACATTCAACTGTCAAAGAGTGAACAATATATTCAAGATTGATATCAGCCATACACTAGATACAAGACATTCAAAAAATGTCAGTAAGCACCTAGACATTTCTAAGTATACTTTTATAACTAATACCAAAACATTCTAATTCCCACATATATCTACAGTTTCACACTTCACAGGGCATGGAGATGCACATCCTCCTTTCCTATGAGTGTGAGTTCCTCCACTTATCTACACCTTTTTAGGAGAGATAGTGGTGCTCTTGCTCTACATCTACCTAGCTCCCTACAACCTGCTAGTGCACATGCCTGTGAGACAGAGTACAAGCCTAGTGGGAAAGCAAAACAGAACAAAACCATCAAATCAGTCAAAACAAGCAAACAAAAAATCCTCACAATATAAAGAATGAGAATCAAACCTAAATGCCCAAAGCTGTCTTCTGATCCTGCCTGGCACCCAGCTGACATTCCAAAAGCATGCACGTCCTCGCTGCATCTTGTGTCATGCCTGACAGCACAGTACAGATGTCTTGGATGTCCTAACCCATTGCAGTATATTTACATTCCTGAGTCATACACCTGATGCTTGTCACCATAATCATTCCATAGGCTTCTTTTCTGTATTGTGCTTTGACTACTGTATGGCAAAGATTCCAGGATCCATGTGACTCATATGTAGCCACTGACATTTAGACAGCTTAATCTGAAATGGAATCCCTACCTAGGTTTCACTAGCAGTGTTTAACTGCTCTATAGTCAGCAAGAGAGAAGAGGCTCATAGAGGGAGGAGTGGCTGGGGAAATGCTGCTTTTGATAACAGGAGGGAAATAAGTGGATTAAAAATATTCCATGCTCATTATAGCAGAGAGGATAGAGAACTGAGGGTAGAGGGTCTGATAAAGTCTCATGGGACAATGGGATTTATATGCACTTTAGACTGGTTCGTGTTGTTCTACAGCTTGTGCAAAGAAAGAACAAAATTATTTCACTCATTTTCAGTGTAAAAAAGACAATTTGCGTTTCTTCATTTTACAGACATTGGACATATATAAATGAATTATCAGCATAACTATTCTGTTTAGTTTAAAATCTGTACATATTAAATTTCAAACAAGCTGTAACATGGTTCATGGTGCACGGTGGTCTGTTTCACTGTGTTTAGTTGAAGCAATTAATCTTATGATAGAAAAGGCAGGTTCAGCAAATGAAGTTTTAGCAAATCTGGCTTTTCTAGATCTGAGACCCTGAAGCACCTGCTCCTGCAGCTTGTCCCAGTGTGAAAGGCTGATCAAGCACTATGTTATTACTGCAATGGTCAGGTTTATAGAATCACCCTGCCCTCTCTTCAGATCTCTAGGAAGCTTTATGCCTACAGGGTTTCTTGTCCCTATGGGAATTTCAGGACAAGGGTCCTTTAAGACCTCTAAGTCCTTAGGGACTGAACATTCCTCAGGGGACATTAATGGGTAATTTTGAGGATTAAGACAGTTTTAACTTCAGCTAGTCCATGAATGAGGATTAAGAGGAAAAAACAAAATCTGTACATTTCTATCATACTCTGCAATTGCATAAAAAATCAACATGAGGTACAGTATGTAATGAATCAAAATATTTTTTAAAGATCTATTGTTACTTCCTTGGTTTGCTAAAGCAGCAATCTCAACAGATTTTTAAAGGATAAAAAATACTATGCTGGAGCAGCAGATTTATGAATACGCAGGAGAAACAGGTGCAAGAGACATAGGAGGAAAGAAAGATGCTGAAACAATATTAGCTGAAACTGTAGCATTGTACCTAGCCATGCATTTTAGCTTGAGTCCTTGCTGAAGGATAAACCAATTTTTTGTTTTAACTTTATGGATCTTCAAGAAAATTTTTAAGTAAAGTCCATTACACTGTGTCCTATGAAATTAAACACAATACAGAAAACATAAATAACATCTTGGATATTGTGGAGAATATCAAAAGATGTGGAGAGAAAAAGCCCTGTGATTTCTCAAACAGACTTTTTCTCTTTCTTGTTATTGTGGGCTTTTTTTCATTCAAAAATTTTATAGGCATGATACTTACCACACAGATTCCTGTCTAGCCTTCATTCAGAACTGATGTCTCAGTATCTTTAGCATAACCATAGCATATCATCTGTAAGATGCTAGTTGAACAGCACATTCTCAGTGCAGATGACCGTTTTCAGTTTGCTTATGACCACTACAGAGTATAGTTTTATGTTGATATTTAGTGTCTTCTCTACAAGCAAAAAATATAATCCAAGCGTTGGAATAGTATCTAAGTAATCTCATTAATATCTGGTGGAAAGATACTGTGCTGAAGCCTACACCACAGGCATTGTGCAGGTGCCCCTTGTCTATCCCTCACAATGAAGTTTTAGACTGCAATGAGGTCTCTTCTCAGTCTCCTGTTCCCCAGGCTGAACAAATCAAGTGACCACAGCGGCTCCTTATATAGCTTTCCCTCCAGACCCTTCACTGTCCTTGTGGCCCTCCTTTGGATGCTCTCTGAGAGCTTAAGGTCCTTTTTATTTTGTGGTATCCCCAACTGCACACAATATTCAAGACGAGGCTGCACAAGTGCAGACTAGATTGACACAGCTCATTCTGTCTGATCTCTGCTATTTGCATACACTTCCAGGTCTCTGATTCTTTCTGTATGTACTTATGCAAGGTCTGCCTCTTCACTAATTATTTTAAAATGGTAGGGAATGTTCACATTGAGACTGTCATTGGAACTGCTCATTTATGGGCTTAAAATATTAAAATAGCTTCTCATGTAAAAAGGTCATGTATCATTTAACACTTTCCAAAACAAATGCCAATCTCAGCCAAAGACTTGACATAACTCTTCACCTATTTCCAGCTGGCAAATTGCAAATATATACCCTAACTGGGTGGACTTGAGTAACTTAAACTCTAGGGCATAGGTATTTTAACATTAGCTGGATCAAGCACACGACTAAATAATTTTTCTGAAAGCATAGATGTAACCAATGTTCTGACTAGAATTCTGCCTCAAATTAACAAGAACTTAGCTCTATATCTAAACAATAGAAATAAACCCATGTCCATTTTTAAGAGAGTGGGATTTCTTCTGTGTATCAATGCTTTTCACTATGGTTGTAATAGCAATTCCAAAGTACTTAAAACTTTTACTACAAACTTTGTTACTTTGGGACCTATACAAGCAAGAGATTTATGATAAGGCAGAGGACAGCTTTTCAAAACAAGTCTGGTTTTATTACTCAACTGGAATGTAAAGTTTTATGGATTGGAATTGAAAAACAAAAGGTTTGATGTCCATATTGGCAGTATTTTGTTTTGCTGAATATGAAGCTTCATCTCCATCTCATTTTTGAGCAGCAGAGTTTTTATCACTAATATCCTATTGAGAAAATTCTTTGTTCTAAATTCTGCTCATGCTGTTTTTCATATGCTTCCTCAGTCAGGTATTCATTAAAACTTGATATATAGTCATTCATCTTTCATTGTACTGTTAAAGCAACTTCAATCCACCTTTCGTATTTTTGTAGTTCTTTTGTGCCAATACAGACATGTTCATTTACATAATTCAGGTCTCTTGTTTCCTTTTTTTAAGGCACAGAATTATCTTCACGGCCTTTAAAAATGAAATTAAATTAGAATTTTAAAAAGTAGATGTAGAAAAATGATGTCTACTTAGGTCTTAATGAAAATAATGCAGAGCCTCTTAATACCCTGCACACTACCTATATATCACTGGTTTGTCATGGCATTATGTGCACAGCATGCTCAAACAACATCTGAAAGCCCTGTTGATTAGATATCTGACACTATATGTGGAAAACAGGACTTTGCAAGATCTTTGAGGCTTTCAAATCTAGACTTGTGCTTCAATACCTCCAAATTCCAGGTGGACAGGGAATTCCCAAAACCTCTTTCTTTCTCTGTCCATCTTTATTGGCTTCCCTAAGCTGCCTTCTCCTGTGATTTGTCCTACTAATAGAAAATCTAATGTCTCAATTAGGACCTTTAACAAAAAAAGATAAGGTGGTTAGTCTTGAGATGAACTGCTGTATGAGTCAGAAGTAAGTACGATAAAACACTGAAGAAATTACTTCAGTACAACTTATTTCCTTTAGGGTCTTTTGGGGACCATCCTGTAGTACAGCAACTGTAGTGTTTTAAAACCCATAAAATATATAGTTGTAATGGATTCACCGGGATACCAAAGGTAAACTCTTCTTCCTCCTTTACTGTTTAATCCCTCCTATTTGTAAAGAAAAAGATTATTTATGTTTCTTATGACATTAAACTTTATTATTTATGTAACGTTGCAAGTACACTTCACCTAAATATGATGAAGTTAGCCAATTACAAAGTAGTGAGTTATCATGAATACCTATCCAAATTATATATGGATTTCTTTCTGTCAATCCAGCTAGCAGTCAGTTTAGCCATTTATAATGTCAATAGTAAATATTAGAGGAAGATTTTAATTGTGAATGACTTTCACAGTGTCACAGAATGGTTGAAGTTGGCAAGGAAACTCAGCAGGTCATCTGGTCCAGTCCCCTTGCTCAAGCAGGGCCACTAAGAGCAAGTTGTCCAGCATAGTGTCTAGATTTTTTTTTCCTATCTCCTAGGATCAAGACTCCACAACTACCCTGGAAAACCTATTGCAGTGCTTGGTCCCCTTCACAGCAAAAAAACCAAAAAAAATGTGTTTCCTGGTGCCTCCTGTGTTTCAGTTTGTTCCCATTGCCTCTGGTTCTGTCACTGGTTACCACTGAAGGAACCTGGCTCCATCTTCTTTGCACCCTCACTTCAAGTATTTATGTACATTGATAAGACCTTCTCTCATCCATGCTGAACAATCACATCTCTCTCTGCCTTTCCTCATAGGAGAGATGATCCATTCCCTTTCACCTCTTTGTGGTCCTTTATTGGACTCTATCCAGTATGTCCATGTCTGGGGGAGCCCAGAACTGGATACGGCAATCCACGTGTAGCCTGAGCAGCACTAAATACAGAGGAAGGATCACCTCTTTCAACCTGCCTTTCAATACTTTGCTTAAGGTAGCCTGTTTTGTAATGGGCACATTGCTAGTTTATGCTCTACAGGGTTATCCACTGGGACTTCCAGGTCCTTTTGTGCCAAACCCCTTTCCAACTAGAAGGCCTCACCACATGGAGGACTTTGCACTTCTGCTTGTTGAACTTCATGAGATTTCTATCAGCCCACTTCTCCAGCCTGCTCAGGTCCCTGTGGATGGAAGCATAATCCTTTGGTGTCTCAGCTACTCCTCTCAATTCAGCCTGAAAAACTCAGTTCTGCCCCACCATCCAGATCTTTAATGAAAAGGTTAAAGAGGACTGGATTCAGTGTCAGCCCCTGGGGTTCACCACTAGTCACTGTCCTCCAACTACATTTGGTGTTGCTGCTGACCCCTTCAAAACCATTCTGATAGTTTTCAATCCAGCTCACACTTCTCCTTTTTGTTCACTGTGAACTTTGATAGTCCAACAAAGGGTAGCTGATGAGGTTTTAAATACATCACTGCTGATATTAGTTTGCTTATAGGCATTCCTGGCTCATGACTTCCTGAGTCAGGCTAATACTGTAGTCCTGATGCATGCCCTGTTTGCATGATTTTTAATGTATTGATTCTAACATATTGCCTTCTAATAACTCACATTCATACAAAAGAGAAAGGTTTGAAAGCTTACTTCTCCATACCTGCTAAGAAAATAATCAACCTCGTCTCAGTGTATTAATAATAACATTTTGGTCTACACCTGATACCTGGAATTCATATAGAAGGAGAAGTTGTAAAGCAGTTCTGTGGTCACACATACAGTCCATATATTCCAAGTGTTTTTCTAGCTACAGAATGCTGACATTCAAGTTAATGTTCTGAACTGGGCAGGAAAAAGCTGCTATGGAAACTTGCCCCCAAAGACTGCAAATGGATGAGAAAGATTACTCCCATATCTTCCATTTGGTTTCTTTATTTTAAACTAAGATAGATAAAACACAGTTATTAGTTTTATTATAGACCAAATGCACTTTTACTAAATTACTGAACCATGTTAAACAAACACTCAGTAATGCAACCATCTTGGCTAAATGTAACATGTAAGCACTTACACTTGACACCATTTTTGTTTTAGGTTTGTCAATTTCATCTACAAGTCCACTGAGGTTGTGCCTCTTCTGTGAAATAAAAAACAGGACCAGGGACTTCCTGTGGCAGTGATAACATGTCTTATCCCAACGAAAATGTTGTAGTTCTGGAGAATCCTCTGCTGTATGGGATTCTGACTCGTACACCCCAAAAGTTACACTGCCTTGAGCCCTAGGACTACTCAACACACTGCATATCCAGACAATGATGCAGAACTACGTTTCCTGGCTCATTTGCATTTCCATTTGGTATAAATACAAATGAGCAGAAAAGAAATCCTGTTTTGGGTATTTGTGCTCAATAAATTACTTCCTATGAAGGCATAAATAGGATCAAAAGAATGGGCATGTTCACAGACACACAGGAGAACATAAAGGGTGAAAGTGAAAACAGAAATTAATTCAAAGCTATAAAAAAAAATAGTTTTGCATTCCGAACAGTGACCTGCTTTCATAGTCTTCACTATGAAATCAGTAACAAACATCAAAGTATAAATTTATAACAGAGGAAAGTGATGCTTGCTTTACATAGCAACCAAATACTTCTTTTACATCCACAGTATTGTCTTTAGTCTTCCCAAATTACAGAAAATATGATTCCTAAAACTGTCAATCTTGTGTTTGCTTGGACAAGTTTTCAAACATGACTCCTCTTTCATCATAGTAGGGAATTTACTGGTTTACTTTTAAGAGAACTATTTTAATTTCTGCACCTTCATAAAGGATTTAAATTCTGGAATTATATACACTGTATCTAAGTCCTGGAAAATGAGAAAGCCTGTAAATAATTTGAACAAGTTTTAACCACATGTACATCAGGGAGAGAGAGCATGGATTATAGAAAGACATGAAAGTAACAATCCTTACATTTTTTCCTCTCATAAAAAAATGCAAGAGCACAGGGCAATCAGTGTATATGTAAATTCTGTTACTAAAATATTCAGTTTAATCAGTAAAATAGGCACAAGCTCAACTGTTATAGTGTGCAGCTCACTCTGTGATAAATATCAAGGCATGAAGCATGAGTCATAAAGGAAGAAAATGCAGTGTATCAAAATATTTCTGACTAGTATATATTAGCTTCAGCCAATTATGTAAATAGCAATATGACCTGAAAAGTGAATAGTCATTTGAATGAGTTGGAGTTGACAACGAAAATGCAGTTTGATCACATTTTGAAACTTAATTTCCAGGATGGATATGAGGCGCTGTCCTTCAGAATGACATTGAATATAGCCTATGTTTTGAGATTCTTCCCCAACAGAGGAAATTAGGCTCAGGATTCAGGTTTCTTGCTATAAATTCTCTGCTAACTTGTTCCTGAGGTTCTCCTGTCTTATCTTCCCATCACTTGTCCCTTTGCACACACACACCCCCATCACCTCAGTTGTTTTTTTAACCAGTGACATAAAATCTTTTCCACCCACTGTAGCAACCAGAGAGAAAAAACAAACATTTTAAAACATTGCTTGCAACAAACTTATATGAAACATATATGGCCAAAAATATCTTAAAACTTATCAAGACAAAAACAATTGATGCAGCAAAGAACAACAGCTCTTCATGCCTGTCGCCACTTCATCTTCTAATGGAACACTTCTTCCTTTGGAATACCTGTAAGACGAGAGATAAAGAAAACTCAGTCCCACTTGGACTGGTCTTAAAAAAAGAGAACTTTCCATCTGGTGGTATTTTGCGTTTTCTGCCGTAGGCATCTGTGGCCTTTAGTTCCGAACGACTTTGGCAATTCCGTTCCTCGCCTCTAGTGGCAGGCAAGGCTCTGTACTCGCTACCGCCGGAAGGTGGCAGTGTAGGAGCATTTTGCAAAGCTTCGTTGAGTCTGCATGGAAACTGACTCTCCATTTATTTCCCGCTTTGTTTCTAGGAAGCTGTTCAGGATATTTGGACTCACCACCCTCCCCCAACTCACTTTCTGGGGGCAATGCCAAGAGTTTGTTTTCTTAATCTCGAGCTTAAATTTTGCAATAAATAACAATAACAGAGATGAGGGCTGATGGGGCATCAGCTGTTTCTCCTGCATTGGTTGGAGTCCAGCTGCCTCCCACACTCTCCTTCCAATCTCTCACAATGCCCTTGTAAAAAGTCCCTCTCCAGCCTTCCTGTAGGTCCCTTTTAGGTACTGTATGAAGAGGTTATTTTCAGAATATATCACAGAATATTTTTTTTTTTTTCCTCCACAGGTATGTACTCTTCTTGGTTTTAAACTTAAGCAAATTTCTTATATATTACTCAAGTACATTCTTCTTCTAGATTCTTTCAGTCTTAAAAATAAAGAATTTCAAACTGTATAGCATTTTAAACTGGAAAAGAAGCATCTTGAAGGACAAGAGATCATTTTCTTAGGATTTTTCAAAAACTTGAGATATTAAAAGACAGTAAATCAGTTTTAACTAACTTGGTTCCTTGGGCATATACCTATCAAAACTGTTATGAGATGTGACCTCATCATTAAAATACATGGAAATCTGGCTATTAAACTTAACAGGAATTGGAAAGACCCCTTAAGAAATAATTTTCAAATATATTTCTCTTCCTAAGCGCTTCCAGGGCTTAAAAAAAAAAAAAAAAAAAAACCACAAAAACCGAAAACAAACAAAAAAGAGTGAAGTAAAATGACCCACAATAATCTATTTTAGTTTTTGCACAAATCTCGATCAAATAGAAACCTTAGATCCTGTACCATTAGGAAAAGAAGTATTTTTATGTGTTATTGGAAATACATATAGGAAAATAAAGTAACTTCAGAAACATAAAGGTCAGATTAATATTTGCTGGTTTGTTTACCAAGTATAAATGAAAATTTTGAGCAGAATTAGTTAACAGAGTGACAATGAATAAACAATATCAGAAATATATCTGATTTCCAGGGAAGCATGAGTGTCATAAGTTTTGCTCCCTTAGACCTTTAATTTTTCACCATCTACTTTACTTGAAATATAACTTTTGATTCACATAGAAATACTTAATTTATGTAAAGAATTGGAAGAATCCATTCTTTCCATTCACCAGATTTTCCTGTAGAGTTAACTTTTCAAGTTTCATATTTTTATATCACTGTTTAAATACTTTTTAAAGTTGGTTGCTAACACACCAATAACTCTTTACATTTTTTTTAAAGGTTCTAATTTTATCCTTAACAAAAACAAAAGCCCTTTAAAATAGATACAATATAGTTACAAGTGTCCAGGCTTGATATGTATTTTTAATTAAAAAAAAAAACCAAACCAAAAAAAACTAACAAAAAACCCCACCAACACAAGCAACAAAGAAATAAAAATAAAATGCTAGCAAAATTTAGAGAATATGGATCGCTAACATTTCAACTTTACTCTAAAAAGCATAAATATAATGAAAGGTCAGAAACATATGCCTTATTTTAATAACTACACTGAAAGTAAACTTGGATAATAAGAATAGTGTTGTTAAAAGAGACTCAGACTATCTTTAGTGACGCTTTCTAAAAATGAAGTCTGAAAAGAGATTTGATATTAATTAAATCACTAATCAAAGTGAAAAATCTGTCGCCTTTTTATATGTTGCTTGTTTATTTGAAGAATTCACACTATTGAGACAAATGAAAGACTTAAAAAAATTCAAGATATTCAATCTTCTGTTTCATCATTATTCCGTCCTTGTAAATTACTGAAAAGTATTGCATTTTAGCAAGTTAAATTAAAATCTGGATATAGAGGGGAAAAAAACCAACAAAACACACATAGATTAAAAATAACTCCAAGACAAGGGAGCTGGAAAGAGCATACCAGAAAGACAAAGAAAGGAGAAGAGTGTTTATTTATTGTAACAAAGCAGTTTATTTCCTGCATTAATTCTCGTCTCTATACATAAGTTCTGTAAAGAAAGGCGATAACTGAAAGATTGCAATTTTATCACATGACTTTCCATTATTTTTTTTCACTATTTTATATGATTTGATTCCTACTATTTCTTATCTTGTCTACAGTTGAAAAAACTTTTGATTGGGAAAAGGTAGAATGAAGAATTAATTGAAATTTAAGTATTAAATAGGTCTGTGAAGGAATGTAGACTAATAAATTCAATTTAGAATTAGAATTCAGACATTTTAGTCATACGTACTAAAATGAACATGAAAGTTTACACTCATGTTGTTTTGTGGATTGGAACATATTTCTTTATCTGATTTTTGATGCAGTAATTGTGACAGACACTGAGTGGCATAAAATGTGGTTTTCTCTTCTTTTTTTTTAAGCAAGGAATACAATTTTCCCCCTCCATCACATTTTTTGCTGCTGAGTCCTGCAAGTACAAACTTCTTTACTAATTATGGTTTCTTAGCTCATCCTTTGATTAGACAACAAAAAGAACCTCACAATTGCACAGTCTGTGTGGTTTTGCTTCTCTTTCCATGCACCAATATTAGCTAGCTAGAGAAGAGAGAGTACATATGAAAAGTATACCTACATTTGCATACATAGAGATGATGCTTGGTCTGTTCAAGTAGTTAAGAATTTATGTAACAAGTTAAAAGAACCTGAGTTATTATAGAATAAAAGACATTTTCTTTGCATATCCTAGCAGTGAAAGCTTCAGACAGTCCGTACCTCCATAAATAACCCCAGTGCCCTTAGATTCATACAAAATTTGATAAATAAGGGACAAGCATAAAACCACAGATGTTGAAAACAAAGCCAAGACAAAAGACAAAATACCCCTTGAAGCTACTATGGGTTGAGGGGAGGATTTTTTTTTTTTTTGAAAGTTGACTCAAGTACCTGCATTCCTTGTAATCAAATTTAAGGCCTTATTTGAGTAAATAATATTATAAGCTCTACATGCCTAGGGTTTATCTTCATAGAAACCAAAAGAGAGAGACAAGATCTTGTACAACATCTTGATGTGGGTTCAAACTTTGGCTGAGATAATCCTCTTGACCTACCAACTCTGAAGCATTTCTGGGACAAGTGGTTCCAAGATACCCTGAAAAACCTCAAATAAAGTGTTTCTAGAATTAACCACATCTTAACAAAATTATACCAGTATTTACTTTGTTCTATAGGAAGCAATAGAGAGTACTTTAAACTAAGTAATATTTACCATAGACCGACCTTCACTTCTGTCAAAAGAATCCAGAATTGCAACACTATAGGAATGGACATGTCACCAAATAATTTAATTTGACCAAAGCTTCATAAAAGTGAACTTGGGTTTATTAATTCCAATTATCATAGGACATATTAGGTTTGAAATTCAATATTCTCACTTTTTAGAAATGTAAATAATATTTCTAACATTCAAGACCAAGCAATGTCAAGAAAATTATACTAATGCAAAGCAGCTCTAAATCTGTCTTGATGCAATTTTTCTATCAACGGTGCTTACAGAAAGGATTGCAGATCAAATAGCTTAATTAATTAATGGCATATACTCATTTTCAGTATCTAATTTGTATTTTTAATGAAAAAAATTAAATTACATAAACATTTATTAAAGTTATTACCAAAATATATCTATTTGCAGTTGTTTCCAAAATGCTTATTGCTAGGCTGTAGGAGAAAATTGCACCTAATAGGGAAGGAGGGATGTAGAGGAAGCAACAAAAAATCCTTTCAGAGATTAAAAACCTTTAAAAAAAAATACTAAATAGGAGCATGAGCATGAGCATGAAAATTAAGAATTAATCCATATATCTGGTATCTCATAGAATTTTTGAGCAGACAAAGTAAGGGAATCTCTGAGTATTACACAGAAAAGAGAAAAAAAAAATTCTTATTTACTTATTCTAACTGATAATATTCCCTTCACTGAGATATTTTTAGAGGAAAATATTACATCTAGGTAGATGGTGATACACATCCAATCTGTTTTTGAAGGTTTACTATATCTCTTGTACCAATCTCATGTTTAATAAAGTTCAATCTGGGGGATAAGAGTACAAGAAATTTGTAATTCAGTTTCAGTTTAGACATACGAGGTGAAATTGATGTGCAAGGATAATATTTTACTCATTTACAAGTTGATTAAGCATCTTTTACTTTGGAGATAAGTAAGTATTTCCTGAGAAAGATTAATCTTATTCTCATATATGCATCTATAAAGAATTTAATTAAACACATTCTGGTCTCAAACACCTACTCATAGAAGTTTAAACTAAGGTGCTCATAATTTCTGCTCTTATTATTACAATCCAAGGCACATCCCCCACCCTGCTCAAAGAAAACAGAGTGAAAGTGTTAAAACAGCTTCTGAAAATGACTATGGAGTTCTATTCTGATTCATACAGAGTTGTTAAACTGCTGAATGTTACAAATGAAGTAGCTGCTTGTAATAGCAAACAAAAGGTTTGGAAGAATGGGTGACAGTGCAAAGCATAATAGGACAGGTATAAGCCAGCTGGTGACACAAACCAGTTAAGCACTGCAGAACAGTCATGAACACTTTATCCATATATCAGTGATCTCAGCCAGCTGTGTGCGCAGCACAACACTGATGTTGAATGAGATTGCCCACCCTATCGCTGTCACAAGGAATTGTCCTATTCCCAGTCTCCTTTCCTCTCCAATGAACATAAATTTCAGATTAGAAGATAGTTCCTTTGTTTGCAAAACAGAAAATCTGGAAATATTTTGCCTGAGAATGTGCCAGGTAATAATCGTAAGTTGCTGCTGAAACGAATGAATTTAAAACAATGGTATTGCCTTTCGGTGAAAAACTCTAAGCCTAAAAAGAAGGCATTTGAATTTATTTGAACAGTATACTTTCAGTAAACTTTTCAGCTTGGCTTTAAGCTTTGGAATTCTGTCACACATACATACACACAGATACAAAGATATATATATATACACATATACATATATACGTATATATACATCAATATGTGTATGAACTGTTAAAAGAAGTGCTTGGGCTGTGAAAATGTGCAGTACTGTGAGCCATACCTTTGACAGGAAGCTTTCAGAGGGCAGACATAAGATGGCCATATGCACCAATTTCTCCAACTACTTAAGAGTAATTGCTGCAGTACTTAGCTGATGCTAGCAAATCCTTCTCCGTGCGAGAGTCTAAACACTATGCGTACAAAAATAGCAGCACTTCTAGTTATCTCAGAGTGAAGGCAGAACAGGCTTGTTGTATTGCCTTTGGGGGATTATAAAGGCCTTGCAGTGTACATTCCCATACAGAAAGGCTGGGAAAGCGGCTGAGATGAGCAACAGCCTTTTATGTCAAAGATTTGGGGAAACTGTGCCACTGAAAAGACTAGATAATTGCCATGTATCTTATTCCCAAAGCAGTTATCAAAGGCTAAAATCTGCATTATTAAGCATTTGCTTTTAAACGTCTAGACAATTTATACCAGATAACAGAGAATCCATAACACAGCAAAGAATTAAACTAAGATTATCTCCTCAGCAAGTTATAGACTAAGCCACTAGAATACTCAGTCTTTTTGCTGACTTAAAATGAATGAAGGACATTTATTTTATTAGTACTGGTTGCTCTTACAGACAAGAAACAGAAGAAATATGTGCAATTTTAATGGTTGCTTAGTTTTAGAATAGAGTTTTCTTGTGTTACAAACAAGTGTCTTTCATTTCTACTTGATAAATTTGATCAAAATGCATGCAATTACTTTTTTCCCTAAAGGCAAAACACTCATAATAAGATGTGTAATATATTTTCATCTCATATATCATATTAGAAAACTAACAGAAAGAAAATGTGAAAGGCTAGTCATTCCAGGCATGCATAGCCCATTAATTAAATAAAGGAGTAAATCTGCAGTAGTTGCTTATGTTATTTATGAAAGCCTGATGAGCTTGCATGGTGCTGTGCTTTTTGGATGTCATTTTTGTTCATCATAACCCAGTGTCCCTGAGTTGTCTAAATTAACCAAGAGCTACTTAAAGGCAAGAAGCAGAACACCATTATGATTAACCCTCATTTCTTTCAAGAATATAAGTTCAGGTACCTAGAAGCTTCTACAGAACACAGCACTAAGAATTCAAGATCTACTTTAAAATTCAAGAAACATTTTTGATGAACTGGGACTTGAATTAGTCAACTTGAGAAATAATTAAAAATTAACCTTCATGTAATGTTAAAGCAAAAGAAAGAAATATAAAAAAATGAAATATGATAAACAAAAGCTTTCCATTGTGACTCACTGAAAGGGTGATTTTACTGCTATCATTTGAAGGCTTTTCCACATGGCAGTTAAATTTAATAAATTATGAATTATATCATTAATGTTAGGAAAGACAGTGCAGCCTGATTTTAAATCATTGCTTGTTTGATGATTTTATCCAGAAATACTGCGTGTGCTGGAGCTCTAGGAATCCCATAATCATGCTAAAAACTACTTTTGAACTCACAGTTTTAATTAGTAGGGGGGCAGTCATGTTAGGTTTAATATAATTTTATCTCCTGTAGTCCTTCAGAAATGCTATTTTAAACTCCAATTTCTAACTTAACTGTTAGAAATTTTTTCAAGGTTCTAGCCTGGATTTTGAGCTTTTTGTGATTGTTAGTATCTTTTTTCTTCCCAGTATTTACATCTATTCAGAGAAATACTAGAAGGTCAACTCTGTGCCAACACAGAGCAAGGACATTTTGTTTGATAAACTGTTTTAGCCATTGGAATTAGAAGCAAGGGGAAAAAAATATTTTTTTAAAAAAGTACAAAAATTACTTTATTAGTTGCTACAGACTTTTAATCTGTTTTTCCATTAAAATCATCACCAATTTAGTCCCTGTCAGTTTAATGTTTTCTGAGCCACATCCACTGTTGCATTCTTATTATTTGAGGAAATACTCCTACTATTTTGGAACTCACCCTGATTAACTGCTCTAGTGATATATGTTTGTAAATTATAGAGTCAGTACAGACTTTTTACCCCATTTGAGGGACAACCTCTGTGATCTCATGGTAATTTACCTTTATTGTGCACTATTGATTGCTTTCCCAGGCATAATATAAAAATAAATATATAACAAGAATTAGTAATGTTCACAACTTAACATGACTGCAACATGACTTTATATCACTGATGTCGCCAATTAGGTGACTATCATTTTGCAGTCTGACAACAAATTCAAAGGGACAAAACCCAATGCATATGAGTAAAAACCATAGTAAAACTCATCAAAATATCTGTGTGGGGAACAACAAGGCTCAGTGAAAAATCAAAAAATTTCAGAACTTCTACTTATCTCAAGCAATAATTTAAATTATTCAGAAGAAAATTAGAGCAACTTAAATTTCATCATGCCTTTGTACTTTCTGAAACTGAGGATATTACAAAATCTAGTTAAAATTGTGAAACTTGATAGATGTATAAGAGAATTGAATAAAGCAGTAAAATAAAATCATGATTTTCCTAAAAATTAAAAATATAACATAAAAAATTACATCTATCCAATATTTAGAGGAGGGATTCTTTCTCAGTAATCACAAGGAAATACTGTGTGACATCATATAAAACTATCTGTTTATAGAAAGATAATAGAGAAAAAAATCTGTAGCTCTTTTTTTATTTCTTTTTTTTTTTTTCCTTGTGAGGCACATGCATATTTTATTGTCATAAATGCCATAATTCTTACCTGGGCTTTTGTTTTCATTAAGCCTAATGATAAACAAAAATGGGGAACTGATTTCTCTCAGTGACAGTGCAATTTTTCCAGAAGGAAGAAAGAGTTTCTTTCCAGTAAGGTATCTCAGATGCAATATAATTTCATTTCTCACTTGCCCAGATCATGTCCATATGACAGAGACACAGGAAAAGAATTTTTTGTTGATTCAAAACATGAATCAGACTTTTTGGACTGAAATCACCCACTTCTGTAAGATAAAAGCTTTCTGTTTTATCTCCTTCAACAATAAAAGTAACAGTGAAAGCACATTTAGCTCCTAAGAAAAGTGCCTGGAAAAATTCTCACTATCTTCTGTTAAAACAGGTACTTTCCTGAGCAGATTTAATAAAAGAAGCTGGTATTGCTTTTTAAGACAATTTTAAAAACAGAAAAATCAAAATTAGATTCTTCATTATTTGTTCCTTCTTTTTTATTCTCTCTCTTAAAGATTGGACTTGTTTTCTATTTTTGTGTTGGTAAATACCTGTATCGTTTGCACAGTTGAATGCAGGTAAACCTTAGAACAAAGGCCAAAGAACTGGAGAGTGACTTTGATTAAAGAACTATAGATAGGTCAGACAGTGATTTTCAACACTGGTAGGCAGATGCCATACACGATAGCTCCAGGACTTTTGTGTGGCAGAATTTGCTACTTAGCTTAGTTTCATCTAGGGTCTCCCTGAAGTCAGTAGGGTTACTGTATTTCCCTCAGATTAACAGGTATATCTGTGCACAGAAATACTATTTTTTTTTTTTTTTTTTCTTCTTGTAGGGGAATAGTTTGAAATAAACTTCTGTTGATAATCAATGTAGGGTGCTCTGGGTTGGTTTTCTGCCTCTTTAGAAAAGTGTGGGAAAGCAAATTGCAAACCTCATGAATCATTTTATTATAAGCAGTCAGCCTCTAGGGTTTGTCTAATTTTACTCCTCTCCCCTCATAAGTCACTCAGTATATGTTTTCCATATGACGGGAGAGCCTCCTCCTGGTGGTTGTCACTACCCTTGGAAGTGAACCTTTCCAACAGTCATCTTTCAGGGAACACCTGGGTGAAAGGACAAGCAAGAGTTGCCCTCAGCAAACTGCTTTGGGTGGCCCTTGAGCAGTAAGGTGAGGCTTCCCTCACAGCTGTGACATTTCCTGTAATGTCTCACCTGCCTCATGGGAAAAATGCCTCCAGTGCAGTCATTTGCCTCTGAACTGGCATCACTTTGTCTTTGATAGAAGTGACATAGAACCAGCTCATGGCAAGCAGGATACCAACCAAAAGGAACCTTTGGAAATTAAATTCCCTTAAATTTCTTCTAAACAGCTTCTAGTGCTCGAACTGTCTCTTTTATGGGCAAAACATACTCTTCTACACTGCAGCACAGCATGCAATGGGTACAGATGCTTGGGGCTGACTTTTAACCCTAGACAAATACGATGCATTAAAAAGTGCCAGGTGCTCAGGGCTAGGATGTTAAAGAAGCCAAGAGCACTTACAGCTCCCACTGACTTCGGGGGCAGCTGAGACTGCTTGGCAACTCTCACGAAGAGCTCAGCAACTTATAAAAGTTAAGAACTGTTTTAAAAAGGTTCCTCTGTTTCTTTTTTCTTTCTTAGAATGGCATGTTATTCATAAAATACTTATTGCCTTAATTTGATATCTGCTAACAGATTTAAATAGCAATGAGCAAAACTATTCTGCAAAGTAAACAAAAGTTTAGTAAATAACAGGACAACTGTGTGTTAGCATTTAATTATAAGAAGAAAGCTATATTTGGCAAAAGGCATCTGTAATTTGTGTTTCCATCATTTTATAAAGCTTCTTTTAATGGATTAAAATCTCTTCTGGCAGCTTTTTCCCCTTTGCTGCCATAAACTAAACCCAAATCTCTACTTTAGGGAAGATAGCTGTTAGAAATGCAAACAGAAAGTTCTGAATAGGAATAAATAAAAGCATTACCATGATTTCTTCATTTTTTAATAGCCAACATATTTCATAAGATGCTTTACTTTGCTGTAAAATAAGCTTTTCGCATCTTTGCAGCTGTTTCATGTGTACCTGAAGGAATATGAATACATTCATATAATCTTACAAATATGACTATATTATATTGAGATAGTCTTACAAAGTATTAATCATTATCACATCTCTCTGATTAATGGAAAAAAATATGGTTTTGCTTTTTTCCTCTAAATTAAATAGTACTAGGCCTTTTTTCAAGCTTGGGAATCTGCAAATGAGGTAGCTATATGTACTTTTCTGAGATATACATTGCAGCACTCCATGATCCAGCCTGAGAAAGAAATAAAAATGAAAGCTTTTTTCGTATAGTTTTTCTGCTCTTTGTGAATTGTTTGTTTTTCTGTTTTTCTTCTCCTCTCTGATACTTTGTGAGAATCAGTGTTAATAATCCAAGAAAAATGTGCACCATAGAGGATTTCTGCAACACATGCTGGTGTGTTGAAGTGGCAAACCAGCACTCTAAATCCATATTCAAAATAGGAAAGAACAACATTACAATCTTGTTAACCACTAACATAAATATACACCAATCCTTAAGGCAGGGGGTGGAGGGGGGAGTGTGAATCTAATCTTTCCAGAAATATGATTGGTATAATGCCAGAGATTTGCCTCTTATATATAAATTAGGACTGCGACTTCAAAAACTTGAACATTTATAGTTAGATGGTGTGAATTTAAAGAACTATTTATAGAAAGAATAGTTTACATAAAAATGCAGAGAGGAAGTATCAGCAAATTTTATAAAAACAATTTATATGTGCAGTATTTATAAATAATGTCTGTAGAGATCTACAAATAGACAAGAACTCATTCCATATATTTTTGTTTTGTTTTCTAGGGCTATAATGGATCATGAAATATATAAAATGCATAGCAGTTCAGCTACTTCAGAAAGGGAAGCACCTCAGGGAGATATTGTGCCAGATTCTCAAATACAGCTATGATCCCATTGTGCCACTCAGCTGCTACAATTGAACCATAACCCAGCTGAAAATTTCTGGCAAAGGATTGCCTGTCTTCCACAAATTCTCTTCTGAAATATATCTATCATTCCCAGGCACTTTATGTCTTCACTGTGAAAAGACATATGTCAAGAGTAAGAAAGTTCATGGTACAGTCTTGCTACACTCTTTCTCCACTGATATAAGAACCCCACCAAAATTCTGAAGAACCAATAGAATTGGATCAAGGAAACTCAAAACCAGTCTCAGACCCTTCATATATTTTATCCCCTGTGTTGAATCAGACACAGGTAAAGTAGTTGCTCTCTAAGGAATTTTCCTTCATTTATTTCCCTTCTTTAAAAAAAAAAAAATTAAAATTAAAAAAACATTTCAAACCAATTTTTTTTGTAGCATAATAATACCTCTGTGTTTACTATGCTAGTTACAGAGCACTTATCATACACATACTGCTTTGATTTTGAGCACTTGACTACCTGGGAATTTTCTTTTAATTTTTTTTTAAATTTAATTTTTAAAATTTTCTTTTTAAATTTCTCGTTTAAAGATTTCACCAAGAAGATATCTGTTTTATCTATCCTGAAAAAACAAAGACCATTTTTTCCTACAGAAATGGGTATGTTCCTTGTAGCTTTGTATCTTTTCTTATCAGTTTACCCTAATGGCCATTGTCATGTGTCTTGTTTTACCTTTCCTCCTTCTTTTGAGATCTCTCGTTTCCTTAACATACATCAAGAAAACAAACAAAAGCCCCAAGGTCATGTCTATTTCAGTATCATAACTTCTAAAGGATGCAACAAAACTGTCAGTCTCCTTGTCAGCGACAGTAGAGCTTCTCTCTAATTAAATAGAAAATGGGATTTTCTCCCTCCTCCCGACAAAATAAAGGAAACAAAATTCTGAATAATGCAATTCTCTCTGACATTTCAGCATGAATGGATGGAGCTGTTATCCACCCATTAGCAAATAGTAATGTGCAGAGCATGACATTTATAGTAAATGTAAAATCTGTAACCATTTGGATTCTAGAATTGTCCATGGTTACAGCTCTTTGTTAGTGGTAAAGGCTTGAGGAAATAAAAAAATAATATGGTTAAAAGCTCAAACACAAGACAACATGATAGAACAGATATTCATTTTTTAAATTCAAGAAAGACGTAAATGGCCATGACATTTAACATTGCTGAGCAATAACAGTTATTAACGTAGTCAGAATGAAGGTAATTACATTAATATGTGGTATTGTTTGGCAAAGAAAACAAGGAAATTACTGTGCAGGCTTGAAGTCTATTTATAATGCTCACATGTCTGTGATTGTGTGACCACTGAAGGGCAATGAGCAATTTCTAGATAAAATCTGTATCATTATGCTCATATGCAAGAAGAAAACATAGGGCACAAAGAAAGACAGCAGTGTGGTCACTCAAATAGAGTGTCAGACTTAAAAGCAAAACCTGGAGCACATCCAGTTTGGGGATGGAGAAAGAGAGTACTAAAATGTCACTTGTAATTTTAATTCCATAAAAAATGGGGAGCACGAGAGCCTTTTCAAGTGTGTTTGAAATGGTAATAGTCAAGAAAATGACTTTACAGAGAACTGCTCATGTTACTTTACGATGTAGGAATGTATTTAATAGTACTCTCTGGAGAAGTTAAAAAATAGAAATAGGTCAGAATTTCAAATAAGAGAAGAGGGAAGAAAAATGGAAAGGAAATGAAAGGATGAAAAATAATACATACAAAACCAAAGGCTGTAACACTTAACTCCATGAACTAGCAAGTGAACCCAAAGTGTATGATATATTGTGTTGTGGAATTGTAAACACTATGCACATGACTCAACACAACATTGTACCCACAGAAGTACCAGCAATTTTTTTGCAACTCAGAAGGTCTTCAAGGCTTGGTACCTTTTCATGTGTGTCATAAACTGTTGTGTCAAATGTATGCCCCTCAATTAATAAAAAATCTATCAAATCAAATTAATCCAAAGGCCTATAAAATTAGTTTGGTTGTATTGATATTTCATCTAACTACTGTGAAATGTCTTGACCTCCAGAGAGAAATGAGAAGTTTATCTTCAAGAAGGAAATGCTATAGGAAATAATGACGTTACATATGCCTGAAAAGAAAGAGCAAAAAAAACACCAAACAAAAAACCCCAAACCCACATTAAGTTATTAAACGCATGCTGAATGTGCTTTACAAGATACTGTCATCAGAGAACAAAATCCTATAAGATAACTGTTATAAATTAAATAATTGCTTAAAACAGCAGCCACAGCAAAGCTTTCCTTCAAGGTGATAAATTGTGCGTTTTAAAAAATAAACACATGTGCCAAGGAATATGTATCAAAAGACATGAAACATTTTATAGTGAATGACAATATTCTATTTGCTTTCTACACAGAAGGAGCTATTGCCTCTTTGTGTACTATTTCCAAGGACCACTTTGATTTTAGTATTAGACTTGAATTGAAATGTAAGAGATCCAAAGCAGAATGGAAGTCAGTCATAACAGAGTATACCTTAAGTATGCTGATAAATAGAAATGCTTATGATACAAGTATTTGCAAGCAGGAAAACTTTAGAGGTACAACAAAAACAAAACAAACAAAAAATGATGAGAACACCATCCAGTATATTCTAATATAAAATTTAATTAATAAAAGTGTTTGGTTTTATCCAAAAAAAAACCAAAACCAGAAAGAAATAAAAGAGGCCAGGTTACACTCTCACTGAAGATCCTATGTAATACCTCAGTTACAGCACCCTCCTTTCAATGTTCAGGGCTACCCAAAGAAAAAAAGAAATCCATGTCCAGATGACACTTCACAAAATAGGGATCAAAAATACACTTTTCTGGAAGGTTTTCTGAACAAGATGCACTACCTCTATTGCATGCCCAAGTTATTATTCTTTTACCCAAGCCAACATTACTGTGTTACTTCCCTTTCTACCCCTATGCTGTAGATTTATTGATTCAACAGTATCAGGCATAGGAGTTTAACAGTAACTGTTTTGCAGTTTATTCACCTAATCTGGAGTTCCTACTTGCATCTCTACACAATATAGGTCCCCTGTTACTTATACAATATGGGTGTGAAGGAGAAGCATAATTAGTTGAAGATGTTTTTTCGTGCCTAATGGGGAATGGGAACTGGGCTGGTAAATCAGTCAGACCAGAGTTTCCTGTAACCACAGTGCCCAGACAGTCTTATAAATACCACATAATCCTCTCAGGATCATTAAAAAAATTCATTATGATGTTTAAATCACCAGAAAAAAAAACCAAACCAAACCAAAAAAAAACCCCAAAACAACACCAAAATAACAACAGAAACCCATAACTAACAAACAAAAGAAATCACACTAAAAAAAAAAAACCTCAAAACCCAAAAATTTACTCAAAAGAAAATGTTTTGCAAAACTCATCAGTTTTGGTGAAACCTGTAAAGCACTGCTCAGCAGCTTATCTGAAAGGATAACTCAGTTTCATGACCTTTTCTTCAAAGAATACCTCATCCTCCTGTTGCATCGTGCAGTGTGGGTCCCCACTGCTCTCTCTAGAACAACGCACTTTGCAAACAGTTTTGGAGATGGAAAGCTATGCTCCTTCTAACTTAGACATCCTGAGTTACCCTGCTGCATCAGAACTACACATAATGTGGATATGGAAACTCATTTAGCAAATTTTCAAAATACACTAATTAGATTACAGTAAATTATTGTTTTTTAAAAGAGTATTCCTATGAGCAATTAATGTTACAAAATTTTCTAGTTTAAAGCTTTTACAGTGGCACAGGCCTTAGTTTAACTTCTTGAGAGAGGAATGATTTGATTTCTTACTACTACTACTTTCTTTCTACATCTCATTGAAGATGACAGCTTTATATCTAAAACCAGCATGAACTGTTATGTTCTGATAAATTATGTACTTGAAACAAAAAGATATGCCCTAGTGTTTATTTATTTATTTATTTATTTATTCATCTATTTGCCTGCTTTAAGGTAATGATTTAAAGTTGGTGTTTGGAACTTTTAGGCTTTAAGATTATTTGTAATGATCACATAGATATTATAGCATCAGAGTCCTCATGTGGATGGTAAGAATTAAATGTACTGGCAGTCACCCTTGAACTGTATCCCCCCATGATTTTCTGGGAGATGTAGAAATACCATGAGGGAGATGTTTGTTTTTCATTCATCGGAGTTTTAAAAAAAAATGTTTCTGCTATATAATGTGGGTTATGTTTGTGTGTAATAAAAACATTTAAAGAAATTTCACCATGTACAAAAAAAAAAATAGGCCTGGGGCTATAAAGGATGGAAGCAAAAGATTCTCTGCATAATTCCTTAATAGTGTGTAGAGTATCTCCAGAGAACCTACATAAAAATTAACGTATTAAAACTGTGATCTTTAGTATTTAATTTACAGTATGTTTTTAATTTATTCAAGGTTTGAGATCAGTTCTGGGAAATAAAAAGCACTATATAAGCCTTGGGAGAAAGAATTCCAACTGTTTGCAAAGAACAGACAGAGGGCAACTGACTGATCCAACTTTCTGGAGCAGCAAAGTTTACAGCTGTACTCTCCCAAAGGCTACATCTCAGGAGGAGAACTACAGTGCTTTACCATGGTTTTTTTAATGCTGTAAATTAAAACCTTGCAATTTTTACACAGGACAGTGAAAAACTCTTCACCCAACTGGATCCTGGGAGATTTTCCATAGTTGTTTCATTGGTATAATCTTTTTCATCCTTCATTTAAATTTTCACTGGAGAGAAGTAGTAAATAAATATCAAGAAGGGAGTCTTCTAAATTTCCAGTGAAAAGGTATGCTTGCTACATGTCCTATGATTCCTTTATCTCCTTTTTCTCTGAGTAACCTGAGTGCCTGCTCAGGATTATAGAATAACATAATATACGAAACAATACAAAACAGAATCTCGTGAAGTTCAAAGAAACAAAGGAGGACAGAGCGATGGTGGTGGTCCACCTGTCTGAATGCAAATGTCTGCAGTGCAGACACCTCTTTACATACACCTATTTACATAAATTCCTTTTACAGTCAATGGAGACAGACAGCTATGTCTAAGAGATGATTCATCTCATCTTAAGTAGAAGCTAAAAACACATGGAGTGTTATGTTCTGGATTATTTATTTCTTACCCCTGGTTTTGGAGTCCATATACTAAGCTTATCTAGAATGCAAATGTCTAAGGATATTTGATATTAATTCAAAGAATGTAAACAAAACTTCTGCAAGAAATTCTTTTTTCCAGTACAGTTTAATACTAACCAAGTCCATTTAAAATTAATATATTAAAATGAAGCATATCTGTCAGTGTTCAAATCTTTCAATAGATAATGTGGAAATAAAAGATGTAGGGCAAAACTAGAGTTAAATGTTGCAACTCTTGTGCTGGAGACATTTCGATTTCATCCAGCTCTAAAAATGGAACTTCATATAAGTCCACAATACAGGAATATAAATAATTACACATAGGTAACTATACTGTGGGAGTTTAATAAACTCTAATTTGTTAAGTAAATATAGTTAAGTCTAATAAAATCAGATGTGCATTTATTAGAATATTCTGTGAGACTATTAATGAATTTTTTATTAAAACCACATTTTTGTTGAGGTATTTAAGGCAGAAAATAGGTTTTAACACTTTAGCGTGTAGCAGGATAGCTAGCTTTAAATTTGTTTTTAATTCATTATTGTGATTAAATGTTACATGATCATGTTCTAAGTCAAGTAAACAAAAAGACCATGAGTGTGATTAATACCCACTACCAATGAATAAAGGATCAAAAGTCACAAGTATTTACTTTTTGTGTGAGCATTACTCAATATATAATGACACCTTACAGAATCATTCCAATTTGTATTACTTTTTCATTGAATAATCTTGATCAGCATTTCATTAAAAAATATTCATTTTAAACACACATCTGTTCAATATTCAGTCTCAGGAACATTGTTTTGCTAAACCTTTGAAAAAAAACCCCTACACTGTCAGGTTTAGTAGCTGATACTACTAAAGCCAGTGTTTGTTTGATAGTTACTTCTGATGTCTTTAATAATTTAACCTAATTTCTGTATAAATATGGGAGACCAGACTTTTTAAAATCCCATAAGTTATCTTAGAAGTCACTCTCCAGTTAAGTTTGCTAGCAATATTCCTCTGAAGAGAATGAATATAAATCTAGTCTTAATGCTGAATTTGAAAGGAAACCTCATCCTGAAGGCAAACTCAGCATGGTAATAGTGTGTACAATACAATGTCGTTTGTTTCATGTAGTTTCATGAGGTGACTTCATTCAGCAGTTGGCTTGAAAATAAGAACCTTTTAATTTATTCTGTTGCCCAACATAGTTTTAGAAACATATAGAGTGTAAAACTAGTGTGATACCAGAACTTTGCTATTTTTATTCAAATCATGGGTAGTTATATTTTCTGAGTAACATATTTTCAACTTTGAGAATCCTTATACCAATTGCATAAGTATTTTAAAAATTTAAAAGAGTGAAAATAGGATTCCTGTTATCAAAGTAAAGATTCCCATAAATAAAATATAGAACACCAAACTGATTTTTTGTACAAAATAAAATATATAGGTACAACAAAGTGAAGTGCTGGATCCAATCCTTGGGTTGCAATGATCCCATGAAGCACTACAGGCTGGCGAAAGAGTGGCTGGAAAGCTGGCAGAAAAGGACATGGTGGTGCTGGTTGACATCAGTGAATGTGAGCCAGCAGTGGGCCCAAGATGGCTAAGAAGCCGGTGTCATCCTGGCCTGTATCAGGAATAGTGTGGCCAGCATGACTAGGGCAATGATTGTCCCCCTGTACTTGGCACTGGTGAGGCTGCACCTCAAATCCTGCGTTCAGTTCTGGCCTCCTCTCAGCAAGAAAGAGGTTGAGGTGGTGGAGCACGTCCAGAGAAGGGCAAGGGAGCTGGTGAAGGATCTGGAGCACAAGTCTGATGAGGAGCAGCTGAGAAAGCTGGGGTTGTTTAGTCTAGAGAAAAGGAGGCTCAGTGGGGATCTTACTTCTCTCTATACTTAGCTGAAAGAGGATTGTTATAAGGTTGGGGCTGATCTCTTCTCCAGCTAACAAGTAATAGGACAAGAAGTAATGGCCTCAAGTTGTGCCATAGGAGGTTTAGATTGGATATTAGGATAAAATTCTTCACTGGTAGGGTGGTCAGGCATCAGAGCAGGCAGACCAGGGAAGTGGTGGAATCATCATCCCTAGAAGTGTTCAAAGTTTTTGTGGATGTGGCACTTGAGGACATGGTTTAGTGGAGAACATTATGGTGCTGGGTGAATGGTTGGAGCTGATGATCCTAGAGCTCTTTTCCAACCTTAACGATTCTATGATTCTGATGTTTGTTTTATGTTAACCCACTTTTTCATGGTGAAAAGACAGAGGTCCATTTGGCATCATCTGTATCTTCTTATCTCTCATTGGAAAGTGTTGTAACCAGAAATGTTGTGCCTACAGCATTGTTTTTAAAAAATTTTCTTAAGAGAAATTCTAAGCTTTCAATTTGGGTATGTGCTTAGACTTTGTCATTTGTGCTAAAAAATGTATTTTAGACGAATATCATGTACTACTGAAATCTTAGTTGGAAGTAAAGTATGTTCCTTCTTCCTCCGGTGGGAATCTGAAATTTGAAAGTTGTAAGTGGAAAGCCACATATTTTTTAGAAATTACTGAGAGCTGTTGTTTTGGAAAACTGGAAATCAGTTGAAGTATTATTGGCATATTAAAAGCTCTAACAGGAAAAACAAAATGGTAATTTAAAAAAATTATTAGATCTTTAGTCATTTCAGAACATAATCCAAAGTGGAAAAAATTGGTGTTTTTCTTCTCAACGCTAGGTAAATTTTATGTTTTATTGAGACATCTTCATAGAAATTTTTCTTACAAGAGGAGAGAAACAAAACAATTTGAAATTGTAAGGTTTATAATTAATATTAGAGATCAGTTACATATCCTTAGGCACCAACATTGTACACAAGCTTGTCTTCCTAATTTTATTTCAGATTCAGAAGGGAGAAATGGACGCTTATCAGGCAAAATTAATCTGAAACATTTTAGACATCTCCATTAAGGCAAGATTAATTATGTCCTGAAAATATACCATCTCATTTATTTTGTTAACCATTAAAGCAGCACAGGGATTTTAACTCAGATGTATCTGACTGAGTAATTTCTCCTCCTTTACATCAATATAATATTCTGTCATATCTGTGACTGGCTTAGCAACAGCACAGCCAACTACCTCACAGCTAAAGGAGGTCACTTTTATGGCTTCTGTTTCCAGAGAAACTAAGGAGCAATACATCAATTCTCTCATCAAGATCAAGATCTTCATCAATTTTTAGTAGCTAAACTGATGATTCAGCCATTGACTGAATTCACTGAATCACAATCATTCATGGACTAGTAAAATGAAAGTGCTTGATAAGCCAGGATGCTAATATGCTGCTAAATTTTCTGGATTCATTTCCCAAGTGTGTGCAATTTGAGTTCGTTAAGATTGAGGTAGCTTCTTTTGCTTTCAAAGTACTGAAAGTTACCTTGAGCTTTATGCCTTGAATTTTGAAATTGTCCTCAATTCAGCCCACTAGATGGACCTGCATTATCTACTTTCCTGTATTATAATGTCTTCCTAGAAACAGCATCCCTCATCTGGAAGAAACACTTAATTTAATCATGAGGTTTCTAGGTTCATTCCCATAAATAATGGCATTGTTTTTATTTTTACATTATCTTGCAAAAACCACTGATGCATCACAAACATCTATTGATTTCTAATGGTGGGAGAAGGTGTTCTATGGCAGGTAGGCCATAATGATTTAAGGACAGAGATGTTGTATTGCAAAGCTGCCATTTCCAGTGATGCTGTAATGTACTACTACCTCAGAGCTGCTGGATTTCTCCTCTAAGTCAAGCCTAATATTTTAGTTTAATGCTAATTCACATGAATTCTCTTCTAATTGCTGGCAGTCTCATTGCTGGTTTCTCTCTGGAATGGAATATCACTGTGATGAACCCTTTAGGGGGACGTCTTTCTGAGGAGTTGATATCTTAATTATAAACATGGCAAAGTAAATCACTGATACACAAAAAAAATACTTTCAGATTTGCTTTTCTTAATGTAACTGGAAGTAAATTCCAGGTTTTATGACATTTCTAAGCTGGTCCTCAGAGAAAGATACTATGCACAGGCTGCTAGGAGAAAGGGTGGGGCAGGGAGCACGCATCGTTGATCGCTCTCAGAGGAGTGGCATCATGTTTTCTATATTACTTTCTAAATAACTAAAACCCTACTTGTTTTTAGCAAATTGATAGTCATTTAAAAAGACTTGTCAAGGGGACAGTCAGAGCAGAAAACCCATCAGCAGAGGAAGGTTTTAGCATACATCTTCATCTACTGTCATCCTTCTACTTAGTTTGCCAAGGAGCCAGAATAGCTGGACAAGAATAAGTGTAATGCCCTCCAGGGTTGTCTTTGGAGCTCTCAGCCCATAAAAAGTCATCTTATTGGACAGAGATTTATGGAGCAATCTTAAGTTGCATAATTAGTAAGAAATAGAATTAAAAAGCTAAGACCTCAGTATCAGAATCACAATGGAAAAATAAACTAAAATTTGAAGTTCTTTTCATTCATAAGCAGCCATTTTATTTTTTTCTCTGTAACATGTAAAATCAGAAAATTGTGTGCTATCAATTTCATTTTGATTTTAAGTATTGATCATGCAAATGCAAACTTTTATGTATTAGCAAATTATTAGCTTATATGCACAATGGACAGAATTAAGCACTTCTTTGTCTGAAATTTGAGGCATTTTGCTTTGTACTGAAATGTTCTAGAGATGCTTGCTTCTTTGACTGACGCTGTGGGGAAAATTTTTTGTCTAGTCAAGGTGAAAATCTTTACATTTCATCAGCTGAATCTAACCTTTAATCATTGTGTCTTGATATTTTTATAAAGCAAGTTAAAGGGACAGATATTACTATATTGTTAGTTTATAAAGCTTATGATTGTTTTGAACTAAAGGCATATTGCATTAATGTAGAGCTTTGCTAAATTTTAAAAAGTAGTTTTAATTGACTTAATTATGTTGATTAGTCTCAATTTTATCTTAAAAGGTGTTTTATTAAGTTTCACAAATATAAAACCAAGCCGTGCAATATCAAATGCAGGCAGATAAAAATTCTGATCAGAAGGATGAACAAAACTTTCCAGAAACATTGACAAAATATATGAAACTACCGATCAGAAACTCAGGTCAATATTCAGAAAAGATGCCTTAATCAGTATATCTACAAATGAAACAATATAGAAGTAGAATAGTTAAACAATAAAAAAATAAAATGCTTTCATGAGGAATTACTATATTTTATAATTATTATAATCGAAGTAAAATAAAAAGATTAATTTAATAACAAAATTTTTTGATTATGTAATGTTTGTTACAGGCAATCTTACATATACAAACTTTACATAAATAAAACCTTTTATGAATCCATGGTTTTGGTTCTATGTATAGACCATTGGCTAAGCCATAGTTGTTCGGGGGTTTTTTGAGTGTTTGCTGGTATTGCAATGTCTTTTGAAAAAGAAATGGAACTATTAGATTTATTAGAAAACATGTAATCAGATTTTCTCAGATATCTCTGGTTTTTGTTCATTATGGGACTGATCCAATTTCTTTGGCAGTCATCAGCAAAATTCCCCTTGACTGCAAGATGGAAATGAGAGAAGGCTTAATAAGTGAACATAATCTGTTACTCTCTTTTGAATATAGCAGTTGTATTTTAATAGTATAATTTCCTATTATACAATATTGTATTAGTTTAGTTATTTATTGTATTTGAAAAACTCAACAAATAATTCTAAATGCAAACATATTTAGTAACAAAAAGTAAAATTCTGTAGAATCTGTAAACTCTTGTGTTGTGGAAAAAAAATCTCTTCAGCAAACAGCTTTGTATATTGTATAAAGTGGAGGCAATTACAGTTAATTTTATTAAAATGTTAAGTAGAACAGAGAGAGAAAAAGATAGGTACACAAAAAAAGAGCTACACAATAGACTGCTCAGATTCATGTTATCCTGAGCTGCTTCTCTAAAGCTGTTTGTTACTAGACTACATCTTATTTTGACACATAATCCTCTTAAGAATTGATCCCCCCTTGTAAATGCAGCTCACTTCAGAATGTAAGCAAATTGGTTTGCAAGGATTGATTGATAAAGGGAAGTACACATTCATCATGCACCATAGTTGCCTGTAATAGAAATGTGAAAGGATGACATTTTCCTCTATCTACCCCTTCCTTGAACTAGTCAAATATTGGTCTGGTTTAGCAAATAGGAATTGTATTACAGTAGCAAAGCAAAATAAAATAAAAAAAGAAACATTAATTTAGAGGTTCATTTGGAGCTTGACCCAAAATAAGCACTGTCTTATTAAGAGAATATTACTTAGGTAAACCTTAAGCAACACCTTACTTATCTTCTTATTCCTAAACAACACTTGTGAAGCTTTACAGTCTTTCAGATCAAATACTGCATTTTGTTATGTGCAGCCTGTGAAAGTTCTGCTTTTTGAGAGATTACTGTTTCTCATAGCAATTCCCTAACACTTTCATTCTTGACTCTCCAGAAAGTAAGGACTGAATTAATCTGCAGGTTCACTGCAATGATTACTATTTGTAGTATTCTTATGCAGTAGAAATCCCAGATACAATATGATATTTTTATTCTCTGCTCATATAGTGCAAGAAATAATATGAAATAATTCAGCTAAAAAAAAAAGTTAAAATAATAAACATGTTCTATTACAATAATTTTTTCATAAGGTATATTTTTTCTCATTCTTCACAGACCTGAATGCTCATCAGGTAAGTAAAAGTAGAATAGGTAGAGTAAGCTGGGCAAGCACAGCATGTCTGGGCATCTTCAGTGTGCAAAGTTGGAGCAAAAAGCATAAGGTCCAAGCTCAGCAGGAGATCAGCTGCTACAGAGCTCAGCATCTTCTGGGACCAAGTGACAGCTGCTTTCCTGCAGACAATAATCTGCTTTATGCGAGACAAGAATCTTTATTAGAAGTAGTAAAAGAGGAAGGATTTATGACAGCTTTTCAAACATGTAAGAGTCTCCCTAACGTAACATCATTTGAACAAAGAAAATCTCACACTGAAAGGTAGGGATTTTGGGCTGCTGTTGAGCTGTGAAATCAGTGTTAGAGGACAGTATCAATCATATCTCCTTGCAGAAAGTTGTGGATTGCATCTCCCAGCAAATTCTGGTGTCAAAGGTGGCTGAGCAGTACTGAGAACCCTGGAAGACTCCCAGGATCTCACACCTCTTGGCTTATTCTCTTTTTAAAAGTAACACCCAAGCACTTATCAATACTCTCTCATTTCTTCTTTATAGTGTCTTGGAACAGAGTAGTGTTACAGATTGCATTAAAAAAATGAACAGTATTTATTTGATAGTTGAAAGGCTGAGACCGTGTGACTGACAAACTCAGTTTAGACACAACTTTTGCTGCTTGCAGACAATAGGTTTTGCTACAAGAAGTGTTTCACACATGCAAGATGCCAATATCAGATGACTGGCAGTTTTTTTCATCCCTGAAGATTGATGTCTTGTGCTCCTGTTGACTCTTTCAGGTTTGCTTGCAAGAAATTATTTTGGTCTCTTTAGTAATTCTGGATAAAATCCTTTCCTTAATAAAGAAGCTGTATGCTCTTTCTAACAAAAAAAACAAAAACAAAAACCAAAAAAAAACCCACAAAACCAAACAAAACACCAATAAACAAACAAAACAAAGCAAAACAAAACAAAACACCCAAAAAACCAAAAAAAAGAAACAAAAAACCCCAATAAAAATATTCCCATTTTAATGGGTTTTAACAGAAGCTGTGGTACTTCTGGCTATCATATACATGATCTACAGAGAGAGAGAGAGAAAAAGTACTAAAGCTGTATAATTTGTTTGACCTTATCATGTGTTCAAATGTGACATTCAAAGTCCTTGTTCAAATACAATACCTGCTTGTAAAATCGTGCCTCAGAGAGTCTTTAGCAAAGGAACACATAAACCCATGATCTATACAAATATAGCAATTTGTACAGATATTTCTTAAAAATACAGAACTTTACAGAGGCTGGCAGTTAAAATCACATACAGAAATATTAGCCATACTGAAGTCACAGATTTTATTACTATTTAGTTCACTAAATACTGCATTTTTTAATGCAGAGTAAGTGGGACATACAGGCACCACATATCACCTTTTCTTCACTACGATATCTCTTTGACTCTGGGTTATGAATCCCAGTCCTTTGCAGTTTCTTACATTTGTTTTGACTAAGTAGATGGGAATATGAAGGTAGTTACAATGAAAAAAAAAAAGCTGGTTTATAAATAGAGGCTTTGAATGTAACTTGAACCAGAGATACATTATATGCTGTATCCATGGGTGACTGACTCTTGCATGGTACATTGGGTAGTGAGCTCTTTTTAAAGAAATGAGCCACAACTGCCTTGACCAATTGTATCATTTATATCTGTCCAGCTGGACTATATGTAAAAAGAATGCTTTTGCTGTTATAGAAATCCATCAACTTTGCACAGGCGCAAATGACAGGCCTGGAGAATCAGACCTTCTTTCTGAGAAGAAAGAGTTCTTGGAAGCTGCCCTATACAAGTAAGATTAAGAATAGCAAAGTTCATAAAATCCCTCAGGTTTTTATGGGTAAAACATAGGTGTTTATGTCAAAGACGCTGATACTCAAAAAATTATTCCTTTTTATATTTTTCTTTTTCCTTATGAGCCTTAGACTATCCTCCTAAACCCAAATTTTTCTAATACCAGTTCCTCCCAAAGTAAGATTTGTGGCCATTTTCCACTGCTATGTATCTGCCAGTACTGGAAATATCTTGGTCTTACCATCTTTGGAACTAACTTTCAAGCAGTTGACTCTGCTGCTAGGGCATCCCATAGCCTCCTCTTCCCCAGCACAAAAAATCCAGTGCCCTCAGTTTTTCCTCCTGAGCCATATGGTTATAGGCCTGATCATTTTGAGAGCTCTTCACTGAGTCTTTCCAATTTTCCAGGCCTCCTCTTCCAGGCCTTCTGAGAAGAAGAGCCTTTCATCTGTCTGCTAGCCACATTCTTACTGAAGCATCATGGGATGTATTTGCACTTACTGTGGTAAGAAGTTCATCCCGCTTGCAATGAGTGAATTGTTGGCTTATACTCAGCTTGGTGTCCACTGTAACCCCCAGGTCCTATTCAGCCACCAGTTCCTTAGACTGTATCAAGTCCTTACTGAAATGGTACAGAAGGGGGTCTGAGAACAAAACTCCTGATTACATTAAGCAAGACTTTTAGAGTAGTCCCTTCTTACCTACCCTAGTTTTTCCACCTCTGTTATGCTTTGTGTTTGTGCCTTAGTTCATAAACAAGGCCCTGCTTATTCAAGTAAGTTTTCTGCTTAAAGTCTTAGTCTTTGTCCGCACTGGGATGATTCATGGATGAGTTATTTTACTAAACATAGTGTTTTATTAAAAAAAAAAAAATCAATAAAATATCATCAACTTTCCTGGGCGGCTTTGTTCTTCATGGTTACTCTTCAGAGAGTAATCCTAATTAGAACTAGAAATTCCCTAAATAAGCCATATTCTTCTGTTGTGAAGCCCAGAATCCTAACTCCTCTGCTTCCTTTTCAAGACTTCCTTAAGATCCTGGGCTCAGTTGTCTCTCAGTTTCTGAAGTCCAGACTGATGTACGTGTTTTCATTCACCACCAGTTTAGGTGGCAGCAGGTCAAGAACAGCATTATGATCAGAAGGTCCTTCTTGCATATGCACCACTATCACTACTGCTATATAGGCACTTCCAGAGTCAGATAAGGCTCTGTGACCAGGACAAATACAACAATTAATTCTAGAGAGCCTTGTACATAACACCTTTTCACATAATCATTTAATATCCTGAGCTGGAAAGGATCCAGGAATTCTTTAATTCCTGACTCCACACAGGGCAACTTAAAAGTAAAACTATCTATGTAAGAGCCTTATTCAAATGCTTCAGGAACACCAGCAGGCCTGGGACCATGACAACTTTCCAAGGGAGCTTGTTCCAGTTCTTGGCCGCCCTCTCAGGGAAGAACTTTTTCCTAATATCCAACCTGAACTTCCCCAGATGCAGCTTTAAGCCATTCCCTCACATTCTATTACTGGAAACCAGAGAGAATAGATCAGCACTTCTCTCCCCCTCACTCTTCAGGAGAAAGCACTGACACAACTCCTCAGTCTCCTCTTCTCTAAGCTGAATATGCTTCTTAGGCAAGTAGTCTGGAACTGATCCCAATTTAATTCTTTCACAATATCCCTAGAATTGCTTCCTCCTGATCTTGACTCAGTGTGGATTTAGAACTAACTCTATATTGTGTATAGTCAAGGTAACGTGAGGGAAGGTCATTCCAAACTACAGTCCTCAGTACCAGGCAGCTCCCCCCAACCTCCATTTTTTTAGCAATAGATCTACATTTCTGATCTGGGACTCAGCTGCATGTCAAAACTAAAAGAGTTTTGTCTGTGCAGTAGACAATGCAGTAACAGCCATAAATGACTCGTCACTTAATATTTACCTGTTGCTCAGAAATTGTAGGGTTATGTTTCGATGAGATCCTTGAAAGAGGAAATTAAACTTTCTGAGATGGTCTCAGACATAAAGAACACTTTATTAACTGAACATCACAGCAGTATTATGGTTTATAGATTTTTCAGATCAAGTGAAACAACCCATGCATGTTTAAAGCATGGAGAGAGGGATCTTGTATAATTTAAACAAGTCCAGAACCTCTACTGTTCTGTACAAAACAACATCAAAATTACCTGAAGTACAGAGCTGGGCCTTGTAATAGATCTAAAGTGATATCCAAATGGTGAAAAAATGAAGAAGAGGGAGAGAAAACATGATCATCAGAGTTATCTTCTCTATTTTCAGTTTCACTGGTACTGCCTTTATGGGATCTTTCAGGGAAGAAAAAAAAGCTGTAACATTTTAAGGTTTCTAGGACATGGAATTTTTCATTGTTTTTACCATTGTATGTGACATCCAGATTTTTAATATTACAATGGGGATAAGATTGTTTTTTTAATTTAACAGTTTAGAGAATTTGGAAAATAGCAAACAGTATGTTGGGATGTTTAAATGTAATTTTTCCTGCAGTCTCTTAGCACAGAAAGGTGTTCGCATTGAGTTAGTTGATGAAAAAAGCATGCAGATAGTGGAGTCTTTTCTTGATGTGAGACATGCAATTCAAGGAGTAGTATTTCCTCAATCAAAGATAATTTAAAGGAAGGAAGGAAGGAAGGAAGGAAGGAAGGAAGGAAGGAAGGAAGGAAGGAAGGAAGGAAAAGAAAGAAAAGAAAAGAAAAGAAAAGAAAAGAAAAGAAAAGAAAAGAAAAGAAAAGAAAAGAAAAGAAAAGAAAAGAAAAGAAAAGAAAAGAAAAGAAAAGAAAAGAAAAGAAAAGAAAAGAAAAGAAAAGAAAAGAAAAAAGAAAGAAAGAAAGAAAACAAAAAGCCTGATTCAAACAGTTAAAATATTGAGCTTTAAGGCACAAAATTGTGAGATTACTGATTGTGCTAGAGCATTGCTACAATATTATTACTACAAAAAAATTACTAGGATTAAGTTTTTCAAGCAGCAAATGAAAATAAAACAAAACCACAATAATCCTTCATCTCCTTGGTATCAGTTACTGAAGAGCGCTAAGTTTTAAATTTATCTACCACATATGAGCAGAATGAAACATTTGTTTGCAGTCAATTTTTGTAAGAAAAGATGTTCTGAAGAACTGTAAAGCCTAAAACACAGTCAAATTTTGTAAGAAAGGATATTTCTGAAAACCTATAAAATGCTTATATTATCCAGCATTTTTTTATGTCAGCAACTCTTTGCAGCAGGTGCATTTTGATTATTTCCTTTGCAAGCTTACTGAGAGCGGTTCAAAAATATATGCAGTTTTGTAAAAGCTGGTCCTTACAAGCATAATACATGAGAAACAGCTGACAGGATATATTGACCAAGAGTACACATATACCTATATGTGACACTTTGCTTTTTTCAATAGAACATATTTAATAAACCATATTTTCTTATCGATATCATTCTAAACTTTTGGAGCTAAGAACACCAGATAACAATGTAACTACTTTTATTTGAGGTAAAAACAAGCACTATCTTCTTTAACAGATGGTGAGCTGAGAGAGAAACTTCAAAGAAGCTTTCTATCTACAAATGCCTAAAGTTCACCTGTCATATGATCATTATCTACATTAAAAAACCAAAGCAAAACCCCAAACCCAACAAACCTCGTCCTTGCTTTCACGTGATTATTTTATGTCACAGACATTTTGTTAAACCTGGAAAAATTCCAAAAGAAAAAATAAATTTATCTAGATAGTCAAGGAAACACCTGTGCTAAGATGTCTAATTCGTGAGATGAAGCCTACTCAGTCTCAGTACAGCTTTATATCAATATTAATGGAGCATCTGAAAACCATCACAGAACCTCAACATGTACTTATGGCCTGTTATCTTACTGAACAAAATTATTTTTGTCTATACTCATGGCTTTGACAAAGATTTTTGCTTCTGTTTCACCTGTTTTCATTAGCAACTACTTCAAAAACTGCTATCAGAACTATAAAAAACCAGAAAAAAACCATGAGGTAACAACATCAAATGTTAAATATGGTTTAAATATTAACAGTATATTTTTTTTCCTTCAGTTGTGTACTCTAATAATCTTTTGATATAAAGTATGAACTGTTCCTGGCTTTATTTTAAAATGTATTAAAAATGGAAAAAAATACTATTTTTGAAGAAAAAAAAAAAATAAGCAAGATAGCGTGGAGCCATTGTTGCTGCTGTAAATTGCAGTCCCGTTTTCCAAAAGAAAAAAGAAGAAAAGTTGATAAAAAAAGAAGAAACACAAAGCTTAAACTGTAGTACTTCTTGCTAGTCATGACATTTAACTGGCAATTGTTTTGTCAGAGGAGTACGTACGCACAGAGACGCCCACAGTCACACGCACACAGTGTCTCTCTTGTGAGCCTAGAAAAGACCAACCAAACCTGTAGAAGCATCAAGCTGTGTAAAACATTACTTTTAGCTGCTTCTCTCCTCAGCAGTTCTCAGCAGTGTGTCAGAGAATACTCTCATTAGCTGAGCTGGAGAGTTATTAAACCCAAATTAAAAAGAAGAGGAAGATGGCAGCAGAGAAACAAAACACACACAAGAGAGGAAACCCAGCTTTCTTTCTTTATCCTTCAGAAATTTACCTGAGTACTCGGTGTGTGAACAGGCAATTTGTATTTTAAATGCTGTGTTGTACACCTGAGGTTAGATACTGTGAATCTGGGGTAGGGCACACAGGCTGCATACTCTGAGCGAAGTTAAGGATTCAGCTGACATTTCTGGGTGTCATCTGGATTCACATCTCGGATTCCTTTTGGTTAGGTTGTTGCTCAGGCTCTTGATTATTGACCTTATTGGTGCTATGTTGCATCTTTGAACATTTTAGGGGATTTGAAGATATAGGTGATATTCAGCTGAAGTAGTTCTGTTCAGTTCTTTCCTTCCAAGCTAAATTACAGTTTCTAGACAATTGTAATCAGTAGATGCTGTATTGAATCATGCAGTTAGAATTAATTTTCAATGCAACATATTGCACTAATTTATGTTAATTTCACAATTTTTTTGTTTATAAATTATTATATCTCCTTGGATTAAAAAGATGGAGAGGCCATAATGGCTAACATTGACATTAAGCCTTGGTATCATGAAATTAACAGTGTTTTGTTAGTTGATAGTGCCGCAGCAGGTAAAGTAGTGGCAGCATATTAGTGTAATTTTGTGATATATCTGAACTTCAAATAATGGCAAAGCTTTCCGTACCAGGAACAGTCCTTAAGAGGGAACTGGGATGTACTGATTCATAATAACTGACAATATGCATCCTAAGTAGGCTTGAAATGTCACTATTTTTCACCTTGGTGTGAGAAACATTTCCTTTTTGTAGGAGATTTGTCTATCCAACAATCAGAAAACAAAAAGTGACTCATCAGATGGTGGATTAACTGGAAGAAGGATCATTCTGTTCAGAATTAGATGTCAGGATTAGTTGCTGTTTGTTCTGTGATTGCAGCAGAGATAGAAAGCATTACGTTTTATTTTAGTAGGAAAAAGGCTTGGCAGGATTTATTGTTTAATACTTTGCATAAAACTGCGAGTCATCTTCTACAGCAATACTATGACTGGAGTCAGAGCATTTGTCTGTGCATTTGTTAGATTTAACAAGGTAAATGTTGCGAGGATGAGGCACTTTTGAAGGAAATCCTTAAATATGCAAACATTAGCTTTGGAGATCTAATTTCTTATTATAGAAATGCCACTCCATTAGGGAAGAGAAAGCGGAAGAACTGAAAACTATGATGTCTTGTTTCAATGCAGAGTGAAAAACAACTTCCAGAGTAATCAAAAACTTTAAAGATTCAGTGATTTTTTCATGATAGAAAAGTTAACCTCAGCAATTTCCATATTTTGTTCCATCTTTTAAACAAGCTTTCTAACTTTGTAGATTAAACATTTGGTTCTCCATCACTTGTTCGGTGTTATGTACATTTAAACAGCATCATTGCACTGTACAGAAATTACTGGTTTATGACAGGGAAGCAATTTCTTTGTGTCTAACGCACACAGAAAAAGTTGGGGGGGTGGTGCAAAAAACTGTAAGGTACATCAAAAACTTGCAAATGGGAAGTTCCTTTTATATTTTCAAAAACCTGTCACTTCTCATGCGTCCAATTAATGTCTTCTAATCTTAATTCAGTTGTTTGGGTTTTTTAATTAATAAAGCCAAAACCGAAAGGGTGGACTTTCTTCAACATATTTCAATCTTTTTGGTCCAGGCAATATTAACTATTCCTCTTTGGGTCCTCAGCAGACTTTAACACACTTTGGCAAAATAGAAGTTTGAGATCATGTATATGATGAGACAACAGCTTTCATTAATAAATAAATTATAATAGTTATTGTGTGCATGTAATTAACCGTGCATAATTGTACAGTTTATTTTAAAAATTGGTTGTTCATAGTGAATAGTGATTTTGTATACTATAGTTTTTCATAGCCTTTGCAAATGATGTTCAGATTGGGGTATGATGAAAAACAAATTTTCTGAACCCTACTGCCAACTTATTTACATGATAGATGAGATTATGTAGGAGGCCAAAAGAATACTATATTCTATCACAGTGTATTTTTAGGACATTTTTGTCCATCTGTTGGTTTTTTTTTCCTTAATACTTTTATTCATATTTGTCCATTTTGTTTTCACTATCTTTGGGGCACTGTAAAAGATAAAATTTCTTCAGCGTTTAAGTTGTTATTACCTTCATGACATTTAAATCTTTCCTATATGCTATAAGTAGTAGTCATGAGATAGGATAAAGTGATTATGAAGTTTAATCAATAATACTATAAAATACTTTATTTTGAAAGGTTTATCATGTCTAATAATTATTTCATTTTTAACTTCTGTTTCATTTTTCAGAAGTCAGAAATAAGTTGTGGGGATATCCCTGCTTATATGTAAAATGGTACAGATTGATTCAGTTTGATTGGAAAAATCATCTGCAACAAGTAAATATTATGTGTCCATTGTTACTATTTAAAGTATCATTCCTCTATTTAATTTTTTTTATCTGTATAATTGCTAAAATAATGGTCCTTTAAATTCATCTAATATTTTCCAGTAATTCCAGTATTAAACAGGGTCCAGAAAGTTATTAGACAAATTCTGTTAAAAATATTTTCTTCATTTATTCACGGTATTTTTACTGTGCTTTTTCTTCTTTTTCTAATATCAAATTTCACTAAAAGAAAACAGAAATGAAATAATATAGGTATTGCCAAGAGTGTACTCAAATACACCTTAGAAAAATACTTGAAGTTTGTTAATTCTATTATTTTGATGTTCTAATGCTTTCCATAAGTGAATTGCTATTAACATCACATATTAGAAATCCATTATGAATAAATATTACCAAGAGCAAATACATTTACTTTGCAGAGAAAACGAATAGGGAAATAATTATATAAAGCAAATTTCAACAATTGAGTCCCGTGAAAAATATAATATTAAGAGAAATAGCCCATTAAAAGTTTAAGAGCAAAGGCAGGATTTATACAGAATCAGATCTTTTTTGTTATGATAACTCAGCATTTCAGAATAGATGTATTTTCTTACATTTGATATTCAGGTAAATAAATAGACATCTCAGACACAGAAATCATAAATGTCAAGAGAAATATTAATTTTAAAAAATTGATATTTTCTATCCTTCTTAGTTCTTCAAAGAGAGAATCTTTTAAAGAGAGAAAAATTCCTTCTTTCATCATAAAATGTTTAAAATTTTGGCTTCTGATATAGTAATGAAAGAGAATAGCTAGAGCTACATTATCATCACTGTTAACTGGAACACCAGGTAATTTGATTTGTTTCCTCCACGTGTATTTCCTCTACTATGTTTTTAATTAATAGTTCATTAAACTCGAGAATAATTCTAGGTTTAGTAGTTGGGGAACTTAACAAAAATTAACCTAATAAAAGAGAACTTTGGCTAGATACCACTTTTTAAAATCTAAACGAGATTATAACATATAGATAAATGCCATTTCTTCTCAAGGATAAGCCAAAATTTAGACTTGTGTGCAAATTTGAGATTTGTTTGATATTATCATACTTTTTTCCATTTTCTTGTTTTTCTGAGAAGGAGGAAAGGGGCAGAAATATTGCATGGTTTAGTGATCTATTTCTCATCAGTATCACTTCTTAATGCATAAAGAGGTAAGCCATTTAATAGGTCATTCTTTGCCCTATGTAGACCTATGCATTTGCATTTCATTTTTACCCTGTTAGTTCCTTCACAATCATATGGACTCAGTTCTTAAGAGTAGCACTATAAATCCTCTGATGGAATTATTAATATAGAACATTTAGTAAAAAAAAAAAAGAAAAAAGGTCTGAAATAATTTTAAACAGATTTCTCTGGTATTTAAAGGCAGGTCTGAAGATTTTTACCCACATTAGAACATTATCCAAATGGAGACATCTGTTGTACTCTGGATGAGTGGAGAATTAGAGCACTAAAACAGGTATCTTGGTGCTTGGGCTTCATGGGCACTGATTATTAGGTGGTATCACGGGGTTTGTATTGGGCTGAATCACTTGCCTTGTCAGAAGAGCATGAGGGATCAGAGATTGTTCAGGTTGGAGAAGAGATGGCTGTAGGGGAGAACCAAACATCAGATCCTCAGTGCCTGCAAGGAGGTGGATCCAGGCTCTTCATAACTCTGTGTGGCGAGAGGACAAAGGATAATGGACATATGTTGGAAAACAAAACATTCAGGTTGGGTACGATGAAGAGAAAATTCCCAACAGGATAGCAAAGTGATGAAGAAATTTGCTGTAAAAGATTCTAAAAGCAATGGTGATTTTTAAGATCTGACTGGATGTAGCATGAACAGAGCTGAGCAGATTGGACCAACTAGCTCTGACTTCAGCACATCCCTTGCAGCAAGATAGATTGGAGACTTCATGAGATCCTTTCCCAGTTGAATTATCCTACGGTCATATAGCTCTATATCCAAATACAGGTCAGAGGCGTCATGATAACAGCAAAAAAAAAAAAAAACCCAAGGAAATCTCACTAAAGATGAAAAGATGACAAGGTATATTTGTATGAAACTATCTCTTAAAGTATTATCTATTTATTTTAGAACTTCTCTGTAAGATTTTATAGCACTGTATTGCAGCTATATAGCTGGAAGTATTGACAGGGAAAGAGTGAACTAAACATATATCAACTTGGAGAAAAAACAAATGCATCTTTGGTGGACTAACATTTGTGCATAGTTTCAAAAGATTAAATTAAGCATAGGACTACAACATTCAGACAATTTTTATGCTCGACATTGCCCTTGCTTGCTCATTTTCCCTTAAAAGGAAAACAAATTAAGGTGTTTTGTTTGTTTGTTTGATTGCTTGATTTGTTGTGGTTTTTTCCCATGTTGCTAATAGTATGTTTAATGATAGTTCTGGTCTGACAAAGCTTCCTGGAAAGAAGCCTGGGTTTAGGGGGGTTGGGGTTTTTGTTTGCCTGTGCCGTATTGTTTTGGGTTTGGCTTGAGTTTGTTTTGAGGGTTGTTTGGTTTTTTTGGCTAATGAAAGCAAATTAAATTACATGCATCAAGTTTAAAATATTGTATTAATTGTACTCTAACCACAACTGGCATGCTGTAGCTACGGAAACATAGAATTACCTTGTTCAATATTTTGTAAATGGTACTGTGAATCTGCAAAGAATCGTTGTTTAAAATTTGCATAAATGTCCTACATTTACAAAATTACTGAGAAATTTTATTGTGGCAAAATTGTGCCATTTCCTCCTTTCTATTATCACACTAATGTACATACTCTATTCATGACAGAATTTTCTCTCAATAACATTATATTTAGAGCCAGGAATTGACTTCTCCATATAATTTATTTTTATTGAATGGCTCTGTAAAAAGAGTCTTTGTTTTCCCCTCAGCTAGAGGTATTTATGATAGTGAATATTCCCTTCTATCTAACACACTTTTGTCTTTTGCATGGAACAAGACATTATAATTCCTATTTTCAATCTGTCAAATTTATTTTGAAGTGCTAAGAAATTTTAAATTCTCACACTTGAATTTCCATTATTGTTTTTAATAAGGCAGGCCAAGTGTGATAATTTGCAATACTGTATTTCTCATGGTTGCTAGTAACAAACATCTGACTGAAAGTAGTCGAATTTTTATTTTTTCCTTTAGACTCAAGGGCATTCTTTGTTTTATTTAATATTATCTATTTTGTTTCTAAGTGGCAATCAAGAATATGAAATCTTTCTAAACATCAGTAATTGCTGTATGACAGTTTCGATTGCACCAAGCTTACTGTACGTCAATTTTTCCTATTATGATGTGAAAATACCCAACCATTTTTTTTCTTTTGGCTTTTATCTAAGCCTAATTAAGCACTTCACAGAGAGAGAGAGCACTCTGCTTGTCATCTTCTTTATGGTCAAGTGCAGCTGATCTCAATAAACTATGTTTATTTCTTCTCCCAAAAACTCTTCTAAATAGCTTCTGTGGTGGACACATATTAATGAATTTAGCTCATTTCTTAGTTATATAAAGACAGAGGAATGCAAGAAAATATCAAAATATTTGGTCATAAATATGAAATAATTATTCATACTTTTAGACTGATATAATTCCTTCCTGGTAGCTGGCCTTTTAAAGAACTACTTTAGATACAAATTGCTAAAAAAATCTCTTCTGAATTTCCTGGGAGAGTAAATCAGGGTTGTTTTTAGCTTAATTTTTGCAAATATTGTGATGACTTCTGATAGCTGCAAGGCTTGGAGTTTCTGCATGAGACTATTATCTCTCAATTTCTCTGACTCTTTCATGTCCTGGAGTGATGCAGGGACTTGCGCCCTTTTTTCCTACCACGCCTTCAACCAAAATAGTGGTCCTCATAGATATAATATGAAGGCTGTAGCAAGTCCACATGGTATTGCTGAGGATTGTAAAGGACCAACCTTCTCCACTTATGAAGAGAGACTGTGATATGAAGATGTAGACAGAATGTTCCAGTCAAGTAAACCTCAGCTCATTACTGTAGGAATAAATGAGATTCTGTGTCTGATAGTGGTCATGGATGTTGAATATCTGTGGCTGGATTCTTCTGTGACACATGGGATATACTTCCTGTCAGACAGTATAATCCTGTCATATCAGCCTGGACTGCCAGGTAAATGAAATGGCTCGGTCTTGTTCCTGTGCTATGGTGTAAAGAGGATATTTACCTGTTAAAGAGCATCCAGCGAAAGGCAACAAAGATGGTGAAGGGCCTTGAGGGGAAGCTGTATGAGGAGCGGCTGAGGTCACTTGGTCTGTTCAGCCTGGAGAAGAGGAGGCAGTGAGGACCTCATTGTGGTCTACAACTTCCTCTTGAGGGGAAGAGGAAGGGCAGGCGCTGATTTCTTCTCCCTGATGACCAGTGACAGAACCCAGGGGAACAGTGTGAAGCTGAGTCAGGGGAGGTTTAGGTTAGATATTAGGAAAAAGTTTTTCACCCAGAGGACGGTTGGGCACTGGAACCTGTTCCTCAGGGAAATGGTCCCAGCACCAGCCTGACACTGTTCAGACAATGGTCTCAGGCACATGGTGGAATTTTTGGAGCCAGATGTTGGCCTCAATAATCCTTGTGGGTCCCTTCCAGCACAGCATATTTTATAATTCTATTCACATGAAAGAGAAAAATTTCACAAATTGTGCTGAAAATAGTTTACAAAAGACAGATTAGAGTGTTTGATAACTGATGTCGTGTAAAGCACTAAAAGTTACTTTTCAGCATTTTGAAAACAAAAGATAGAGCTGTAGGCAGAGAGAGAGAGTGCCTAAGGGAGAGAGAGCAAGAGAAAAGGAAAACTTTCCTCATCAGCCAGCTGCTAATAGAAGTGATGGGGTTTCCAGGTGAACATCCTCCCCTGAGCTTCTTCTCCATTGCATCAGATCATCCTTCAAAATATTTTTTTTTATATAGTAACTATATCACCTTCATCAGAAACTAGTCAGACTATCTGTGCTTGTTTTTGCTTATGATCTGCCAGTATTACTTGCAGCATGTGTTGAACAGGGACATATGATACTTGCTGCTTGTTGTTAAACTTTCTTCATATCTATTACTTGGTCCCTTAAAGTGAAATAAAAGTTATTACAAAAAAATTAGGAAAAGGGCAGAAATGCTGGCAAATTAAGAAGAGCTATCAATGCGCTATACATGCAATGATTTTTCTTAAGAAAATTCTTCAGCAGTGTAGGTTTGACTGAGACTATAAACCTTTTTTCTCTTTTTTTTTTTTCCATTTAAAAGAAAGCAGTATTTCCTGTAAAATACGCTGAATGCAAACACCTAGTAAAAAAATGCAAATGCTGTTGAGATAATTATGATTTTAAATTTAAACTTCAAAGTAACATTATGAAAAACAGACCTTTCTGTCCTGTAGCTGGGTGAGACTACTGCTCTTATTAATAGCAAGACCCAAATAATTTACTTCTAGGAAAAATCCCTACTAGATCCCAGTCTATGTATCTTAAAACATGTACACACATGTGGGATAGGTGAAACTTGAGGTCGCTCTGTGTTTTTGCAAAGAAAAGATACATTTGGAAATACGTACTTTTTTATTAATTTGGTTTTTGATTCTTTGTTTGTTTTCTGTAAAGTACTTTTATTAGAAAATGTCAGGTCAACAAAATTGTATCTTATTTATGGGCTACTATCTGGCAAAATAAATAAAATCAGGTACCAGAATTTACCCCCAAAATTACTGTCTCCCTAACACTCAGCTAAATTCATTAATATGTGTCCACCACAGAAGCTATTTAGAAGAGTTTTTGGGAGAAGAAATACCTTGTATTGTCACAATTTATATTTATTCAAGCTCATCAGGCCTGGTGACAAATACTATTTTTTACCTATTACAAAAGTGAATTCTTCACACTAAATATGGAAGTACTTTCTTTAGCAATATGAATCTAAAAGTCTTAAATTCCCAGACAGGTGTTAAATCTGTGAAACCATTCATCAACTCTCTCAACTCATTCACTCTGGGTGATTGCCTATGTAAAGACATCCTATAAAGCATGTAAAATCATTTTATGAATTCAGGACTTTGTGTGTGGATGTGCATGTAAATCTTACAATATAAAAAAGACAAGTTATTTGGTGTCCATCCAAAACCTGTTATAGGAATGAGGTATTCTTATACTGGGAATCTTGTTGTCATCAATCAATGGCACAAATAGGAGAAAATATGTTCCTACTTGTCCCTTCAGATGACTTCTCTGACAATATTTTTAAAAATTTCTTCTAAAGTAGTATTTATCAATATAGGCAGAATAAACAATAAAAATGTTTAGTATTCTTTGACTTCCTTTTAATCATAATTTTAATTATAATCAAGGGGATTCTAAATCAAAGAATTTATTCTGTTCAGATAAATTCCATTGTAACAAGTATTCAGCTGTTTATCCATGGAAAAGAGACACTTGTTACCAATTTCTTCATGAGAATGTTTTACAGGATCTGGTCCAGACACATTTAAAAAAGGGCAGATATGCCAAAGAAGCTACTAAGCTCCTTTAAGTTTCTTAAAACTGTCAGCTGGGTAGTGTAACACATCCAAGTGAACAGTACCACTAAGGGAATGCTTTGGTTTGAAATCAGCTTTGGTTTTTCTTTCGGCCATTAAGTACACAGTTTTACAATCTTTGATCTTCTGTCCAGCCATTGTGAGACCTTTGCATGTGGTGGTAGGTGGAGAAAGACTAAGGGGACAAATATGGTATTGTAAGAGAGAGGAAATAATGAAAATAATGAGGAAAGCAGGTGACTTGCAATGGAGATGATTTAACACAGAAAACTTTACTCCACTGAGAACAAGATTTCTGTATCTCATGCTATAGCTAATATTTTGTTGAACTTAGCAAATATTATTTATATATCCAGAAAGTTACTCAAAATGTTTTTCTGTAGAATATTTACAGATATAAATTATTTATTTTTGTTTAAATTATGTGATTTGTGAAAAAAGTGGAAGTTTCAGAAATTGCAGCATGCTTTTAAATAAACTGAAGCAGAATGTTAAGTAGATAGAAGATTTTATGAATTTCTAATGCAGGTGAGATTTAGGAAGTAAGATCTACAGCTGAAAGGTGCTTTAAGGTAAACAAATTCTGTGACATATTTTAAAATATTGCAGTCTAATATCTAGCTCTGGCTATGACATTCAGTTCATTACTCTATATAATTAAGAAGTAATGTTCTTACAGATGGAAAATAAAAAATTTTAAAAACCACACATTCATTTGAAAACTTGCTGTATTTGATATATACAATAGATTGGAATCTTTCTCAGACCTGTCCTCATTCCTCAAGTGAGATAAAAAGGCACATGTAATAACACAATATCCACCCAATTCATTGCACTGTAGTAGTTATATACCTTTTCATCTGAAAATCTCCTAAACACTTTCAACTATAGTAGTTTTCTAAAATGTTGTTCTATAGCAGTTTTCTAAAATGTTGTTATGAGAAGCCAACCAGTATTTTTACAATATTTGGGCTCAAAGTTCAGTGTAGAATTTGATAGGATAGTAAGCATGTAATGAAGAAGAACCTGACTGGAGTGAAAAATTTTAACTAGTATTTGGACAAAATTTCCCAGGTTCTGTTATGGATGAAATTCTGAAGTATTATGTTGATTTACACATCTGTTTAGCCTTATTTGTTTTGCAGTTGATACCGAAAAATAGCCATTTTTTTCACCTTTGTTCACAAAGTATTAATTCATGCATTGTTTTTGTCTTATGAAAGATACGGGGTTTGTTCAGTTCTTATACAAAAGCTTTGACACCTTTCTACATGTTATATAAAGCCTTGTCTTTAATTTAATTAATTTAATTAAAAGTACCAGTGTTTTAGCATTTGTTTTTATCCTGGAGAATCTGAGAATGTGACATGTAATATGGATTAGAGACACAAAATTATATCATTTACAGAAACATGGAAGAAAAACTTTAAAAGTAAAACTTTTCTTCAGTTGAGAATTTGGGGTTTTCTTCTACTGAAACTTCAGAAAGCGGTGAAATATCAAATTATATGAACTGTGATGTATTTCAGAAATGTTTGAAAGGGTATCCTGAATTAACAGGTTTACCACAACATAAAGAATGTATGCAGAAAAGGTGGATAAAGCTGTTTGACTACACTGTCATTTCTGCTGCAAATCTAATTTCTTCTGAACTTGAAGTCTAAAGAACTCGATTGTGTTCATTTTATTTTTTTTTTAATAGTTCCATGGTTTAGAATCCAATCTTATGAATATGTATAAAGTAGCACAAACTTGTCTGAATTTTCAGATAATTTTGCTGCATACAACACAGATTACAAGAAAATGGTATTAGGAGTGGCAGAGAAATGTAAAGATGTAGCTGTAGAGCTATTTATCCTAAGGATGGAGGAACAGCTACATAGGGTAAGTTTGCACAGGTTTGCTTTATAATAGAATGCTGAGCAAACAGTTTGAAAATTAAATTGTTTTGAAAAGTAAAAAAAAAAAAAACAAAAAACTCATCTAAAAAAAATCTCATCTTAAAAAAATTACTTGTCGCATTTTATTTATTAAAGAAAATAACTCTACAAGTTTATCAGTGGCAATATGGTTATTTTGAAGTTTTAACACACCATCTTTGTCCTGGCTTTTTTTTTTTTGTCAAAATGATAACACATGGACTTAAAATATTTGTATAAAAACATACACTAACCTTTTCCAGATACTGTGTTTTCTATGAATCCTTACAGTAATGCTGTGAACCAACATCAATTGAGACAATTAGAAATTGTAGTGACGTTAATTTTTTCTATATTTAATTTGGTATCAATTATCTGTAAATCATCATAAATCAACCAGCAGGAAGTAGAACTTCTCTTGCTACTTCGGATGCATCAGTCTGGAGATTAGCATTTCATCTGTTGAAATTAAAAATAGTATGTATGCCAATATGTTTCATTTATTGCCGTACTTCGGTAGCAAACTATGAACCACAACATGTTTCAATATTAAGGACAAAAAATACAATACTGTACACAGCTGCAGTTCTGCTGACAAATGATCAATGTAGAGTCACTCTCCAGGGTCAAAGATGTTATTTGAAGGTGATAATACGAACACCTAATAAATCATGTTATAAATAACAGAAAGAAATTCAAGTTAAAGTGCATTCAGAAAACTGAAGTAAAAGATTTGTCCCTCTTGAATTTAAACTGCTGAAAATTTTAAGACAATAGAAAAAATAAAGCAAGGATAAAAAACAATGTTTGGAGCACCATTCAGGTGGCACTCTAGAAAATCTGAGAGGCAAAAAGTTGGCAGAACACAAGTTTCAATTTCCTCTCTATCAGTATGGCCAATATTCATAGAAGACTTAGACCATCGGTCCTCAAGAAAACAAAATTATTGTAAAAAAAATTAAATATTGTTTCAACAAGTGACTGATTTTGAAGATTTGTGGACACTGAGATTTCTACAATATTCTCTCCAAATTAAGAAGTACTGCTGGATTAGAAGGCAGAGTTAGTCCATTATGAAACTGTTGGTGCTTATCTCAGTCTCTAAATTGGATGCATTCCTTGGTACAGCAATGTTTTTGGAATACAAACAGTACTGTGCTTTGCACAAGTCCAGGTGAATGACATCAGTGGCTCTTTCTTCATCTACCAACTCTCTAGCATTGTCATATGTTTTAGGTCGCAATGTAAGATGTAACCGAAAGTATGTATTCTATCACCATCTGTTAAAAACAGGTGGGACAAGGTTTTTTATCTCTTCCGTGACACATTCCTTAGTAACTCCCCCCAGAGGGATACCTTCTGTTAATGGATCATCTAGCCTCACTGCATAACTCATAAAATTACATCATCCCATTGTGAAATACTCCACCCAGGGGGAGGAACCAATCATTCCTACCAGGATATGGTCTGAGGTTTAGAACACCACACTCAGCCCTTACCTACTGGATTCCCAGAGGACAAGAGCTACCACTGGACCTTCAGAGGAAGACCAGACCCTTCTACAGGATCACTGCTTCAACAGAACCATTTCATCTGGGCTGCTACCACCACCCTGACTAACAGGGTGTCAGGCTGTATCCTGACTCTGTCAGTGTTCTTGTACTACTGCATTTATTTTAGTTTTCCTATTAAATTATAATTCTGATTTGCCATGTCCCACTGGTTTGTTTTCAAACTAGTACATATTTTAGTCCCCAATGTGAGGTTCGACATGAGAGAAAGTCAGAATTACGATTTTGTATTAACAGAAACTTATTCATCATGGTGCTCAGCTTGTCTATATGGATACTGTACCTTGCTCTCTATATTTTTCCTCACATGGGGAACTACCTTCCTGTTGTATTGCTCCTGTTGAAACCAGGGAATGGTATGAGAATTGCTTTATTGGTTTATTATGTCTATTGCATGATAACCTGTGAGTCAATGAATGCCATTTGGAATATATATAGTCAATTTTGTTTGCCTGTCCTAGTCAGGGCTGCCACGTTTGGGACCTCCTCAACAGTTGCACCCAGCCCCTGAGGGGAAGAGTAGAGAATGCTTTCTTCTAGCCTTTCAGGCCAGGCACACCAGTTTTTGAAAATACTGAGTTCCCTCTGGATGTTAAGGATGGCACAATCTTCTTGTCAGTTCTGTTTTCTTTCTTCTCTATGACCTGCACCATGTACGGCATGCTTAGAATCAGAGCTATGGCGCAGCATTCTCAGGGTGAGAGGGAGAAAAGCAGCAAAACAACAGGTACGATGTCCATCCAAAATATCAAAAAGAGAAAAGGAACCAAAAGAGTAGTCAACGCTTCCACACAAACCATCACTGAGTCAGAACAGCCTAAGCCGATAACAGTTGCCCCCGTTCAGAAGAAAAAATCAAAGAGCAAATCAGTCTGCATAGTGACTGACGAGGATGCAGCAGGACCTTCGCACCCAGCAGAAGAGACAGAGATCATCACTTGGTCGCTATCCCTGGGTGAGTTGCATGACCTGCAGAGGGAATTGACCCATCAGATGAACGAACCTGGCATTCATGTCTGGGATGCTGCAGCCAATGACACCATTCTGGACAGAAGTGAGGCCAGGCAACTGGGATCTCTGTCCCGGGATGTGGCCGTTGACCAGGGGATCGGGAGAACACAAGAAACTCAGCCTCTGGCGGTGACTACTGATAAGGGTAAGGGACAGGTACCTTTGTAAAGAAGACCTCCAGGTGCATCAAGGAAAATGGAGCACAATGGAACAAGGTATCCAATGCCTGAGGGAATTGGCTGTGCTGGAGATCATTTTCCCAGAAGACAAGAGATTCCCCAAGAGCCCAGATGGTGTCCAGTGCACACCACAGATGTGGTTGAGATTTGCACATCTTGGACCAGAGATGTACTCCTGTTACCTAGCGACACTGCAATGGAGGGAAGGAGAGGACAAAGTAGGCGCGTTGGTCAACAAACTAAGAATTTACGAGGACACTGTCACCGCCCTACTACACCCATGTCTCATCTGTGGAAACAAAACTGGCAGAACACATCTAGAGCTTGGAAGAGAAAATTGAAGAGGGCCACTAGAAACTGAGAAAGGAGCTTAAGGAAGGAATTTACCAAATATCACCAGAACCAACAAGAGTCTCTGCTATTAGGAGCAGATGTGCCCTGGCCACAGAAAGAGGATACACCCCACGAGGTAATCTCTGTTTTTTTCTTCAGGAACATAGAGAAGACATGAGGAAGTGGGATGGAAAACCCACCTCATCCTTAGCAGCCTGGGTACATCTTTTTAAAAAGAGGAACATCTACCACAAGAAGCTCACCTAGAGTTACCGCTGCTCCAGTCTCTCGCACACAGAACTCCAGATGGTATAGGAATGATACTATGACTGATCCTCTTGAAGGAACCTTGGGAACATATTTACAAGAGGAGAGCAATGTGTACCATGACCAGGATTAGAGGGACCCTGCCTCTAGCCAGGTAGAGGAAAGGGACAATGAGATCTATTGGACTGTGTGGATCCGATGGCCTGGCACATCTTACCCACAAAGACATATGGCTTTGGTTGACAATGGTGCTCAGTGTACACTGATGCCATCAAGTTATGTGAGAGCAGAATGCATTTCTATTTCTGGGGTGACACTTCACTACCTTGAAGAATATTTGCCATCTACAGAGGAAAAGCGTCTGTCCAAATATCTAGTCTGTACTCATCCAAACAACAGCTGTCACCAAATCTCATGCCTGACTTGAGTCTGTGAAATAATACTCCGTAAAAATAGAACTGAGTTCCTGCAAATGCTGACCACAGTTCTCTTTCTCACTGTATATCACAGTATATTAGCTCATATACTAGGTTGTTGTCTTACAGACAGGTCAATCCGTTTAGAAAGAAATGATCCCACATCTCTCAGAACATAATCAGGTTCTTATTTAAATAACATAAAACAAAAACTGTTTTGCATAAATGCAGGGAAGGATACAAAACAAAATGAAAATATAGCTGGAGGGATGCAGCTTTTAATCAGGTAGATTGGCTGTTAGAACAAGGGGAGATGAACATCAGAGAAAATCATGACAGCTGACAAATTAATTCAATACAAAAGCCTCTCTCTAAGTTTTTTTTTTCCCTCCTCCCTGGGTTTTTAATGCAGCATGAAAATACCCCCAACAAAACAACAGAAATAACCACAAATTAAATGAATGTGAGGAATCCAGAGCTTCCCAGGCTGTTTAGAACATATTGAACTTCAACCATAGACATTATAGCAGAAGTAGCATGTCTTTATCATCGAAACAGTTTTCTCTTTCACAAATTCTTCTCTCTTTCTCTTTTTTTTTGGTAAATACATATATTATTTGAATAGGATCTGCAGATGAAATACACATCATCTATACTAAAAACAAGGTCTTTTCATGTTTTCAATTCAGTAAATACGCTCTGCCTTGACAGAGCAAAATTTTCTATAAACGTAATGATTACAAGTTAAGGTTTATCCTAAGCATTCTCTCTTTGTTTCACCCATCTATTACACCGTGGTTCTGTTGTGCATTGGAAAACTGCAATTTGATTGTTTTCCTTTTTCATTTTATATTAATCTACCTTCCATCACCACACTCGAGCACAAATGACAACAGTACTGCCAGAGAAGACATCCTAGTTATGACTGCATGATTAATTTTTTAACTGAAACAACTGAGGATAAGGAGAAAATCAGAACAGTTTAAATGAAGTGTCTAACATAAACATTTCATTTGGAAGATGAAACAAAGATGTGTATACAGAGTCTCAAAACTAGCACTGGGAAAATCTACATGAAAGGAGCTTGAGAAAACTATTTATAGAACAAAAAATGCAGATCCTGAAATCCTGCAAATAACTAACAGATAAATCAAGACTATCATGCAATTAGCTCATAATTACAGTAATAAAAATTATATTTTACTGCTGGAGAGTTCATTTTAATTTTAGGGGAGCAATGCTCTCCCTCTATTCTGTTCTTGCAGCAACCTACCTAGCTTATACCAAGTTCTGGAGTCCCCAACATAGACACAATACAGACCTGTTGGAGAGAGTCCAGAGGAGGCTGGCAGAGATGACCAGAGGACTGGAGCACCTCTTGTATGCAGACAGGCTGAGAGAGTTGGGGATGTTCAGCCTGGAGAAGAGAAGGCTCTAGCAAGACCTTATGGCACCTTCCAGTAAAAAAAGAGAGGGACTTTTTACAAGTACATGTAGTGACTGGACAATGGTTTTAAACCATTTAAAAAGAGTAGATTTTAATGAGAAATTAGGAAGAAATTCTTTACTGTAAGGGTGGTGAGTCACTGGAATAGGTTTCCAAGAGAAGTTGTGAATTCCCTGACCCTGGGAGAGTTCCAGACCAGTTGGATGGGCCTCTGAGTAACCGGGACTAGTGGGAGATATTCCTGTTCATGGAACCCAAGCCACTATATGATTATATCATACAATGAATGGTTTTTTTCAAATTCAGAACACTTTGAACTGTATTTATTGAGTGATATTGGAGTCTGATTATATAATAAGAATAGGAGAAAAGCAAAAAAAAAAGAAAAAAAGAAGAAAGAAAAAATTGAAGATGTATATTAAGAGCTTATTTCCACAGTGCCACACACTTTATATTTTATGTTAGCATCAAAGACCTCTAACCTTTGGGCAGGATTACATTGGTTTACGCTGTACATTAGTTTACATGGAAACAAAGTTATCTGCCAAATGTTAAATAATTTAGTTAGGAAAAAACATAATTAATTTTATTAGACAATCTTATGTATATGTTTCCTAAAACATTCACAAAAATCAAAGGGTAAATGTTGTAGAGTACACATCTTTCATGACGTGGAGCCCTCATGCCATGAGATAATGAATTTGGTTCTAGACTTGCTGGTATAGAATTTGTTACGTTGCATTCTAATGGCACAAACACTGATTTAATGTAGTACTACATAAATCTCTATCAACTCCTGAAAACAGTGGTAATGAACAAAAAGGTTTTATTAGCTATCTGTTACCCTAATCTAATAGAAAACAACTTTTCATTAATGATTGATCATGAAGTCAGTCTATTTCTTCTCTCATATTTTATTACTATTGCCTTTAAGGTTTTACTTACCACATCTCTTCGTTATCTCCCATGTTGTGATTATAATCTTCAACTTTTTTGCCAATTCCATTGTCTTCATCATTCTCTATTTCTTCTTCTAATTCATAAAAATTATCTTCAGTTCCATCTATGAGATTTGAAAAAAATAGCATTTCTTAACGTCTTTTGCTATAACTTTTGTCTTATCTCTTCCTTTTAATCCAGCAACAAAACTGTGTGGCACAAGGCTATTTTTTTTCCCTTGAAGGGGTTAAAGCATGACTGGATGCCAGAATCCATTTTGATTATAAATCTGAATGGTCTATTGTATAAAGGATTTGTAACAGTTTTCCTCCGCGTGTGACAAGATCAGAGTTCCTTTCTCTAGCAGCAATCTTCACTGCTGACAACAGATAATCTTTGAATGCTTCTACAACAAGCATTCCTGTTTCTCTTAGTAGCAGATATGTTCTACTTCAAATGACATTCAGGCAATCCTCCTCTAAATTTGTAGATATTCATCCTTTCATCCTGGGTTTGACACTTGACAACTGTTCCAGTAGGCAGCTGTTCCTTTGGCATTGTTTTATGTATCAAGAACACATAAGATGGTAATTTTGTACCATCTGTTGACACTGTCAATGATAAAGCAATGTGCATTTCTTTTCTGCATTTTTTATTATAATGGATTTTATGCTTCCCATTTCAACAATGTAACTTGATGTTTCAACTGCATTACCCATTTGACTAAGCAGATAGTCACGATCTTTACATCATTCTTGGAATGCAATGAGCTTTTTGGTGAGGTCAGAGGTAGATGTTGGTAAAGTTCAGATCTCTCCCAAAGGCAAAAATGTATGAAATCACATCTTTCCTATTCCACTCTATTGTCATTTGCCTTCTTACTCTAAAATATTTTCTGATTATGGTATTTCTTGATCTTTCAGGTTAATGATTTCCCATGTAACTGGGATTCGTCTTTTGTTTGAATATGTACAAATACCACAAGCCGTGGAATTGCAGAATCATTCAAATTGAAAAGTTCTTTCTAGTCCATCTACCTACTCAAAATATGACAACCACTAAATTCAGATGAGATTTTTCTTCTGTCTGTTAAAAACATTCTTTTTTGGAGGAGTCAATGGAATGATTTCTGAATAATTAGCAAATGAAAGCTTCATGTTTCCATTTTCATAGTCATATTCCCTTTTGTTAGTTTTCCTCTCATTCTCACCATTATCAGTCTGTTGGGTTTGGTGGTTCAGGTATTTGTTTATTTGTGGGGGTTCTTCTGTCTTTTCTTTTTGTTTTTCTGTTTTTCTTTTTCTTTCATATAGAACCACCATGAGTATAAAATTTGAACCATAACTTCTCCTTATGCCTTTTTGAAGTTGGGTGTCTCACCTCCAAACCCCCTGCCACTTTATAATTAATAGCAGAATTCAAAATAACTCATAAAGCTAACAAAATCATAATGAAATTCTCTGAGCTGCACAGTTCTGTAAGTAGGAAAGAGAAACAGCAGCAATCTATTTCTCTTGACTGTGTCATTACTCAATTTTCAGGAAAATTCATCCTTCTTTTAAGAAAATAAATTCTGATGAAAGCTTGAGCTGGGAGGACAAACTGTCGATACAGCAAGCAAATTTACCAGCTCTTTAGTCTGGTTAGGGTTAGGGTCAAGGATATAGATCCAGAGTACTACAAGGTTTCCATGGCAGAGTAGATGAGACTTTCAGATTTATAGAAAGGAACGTAATCTTTCCCATGACAGGGATTTCAAGAACAATGGCTAGATTCTAGTGAGAGAAAAAAAACGGGGACCTCTTCTAGTTCCCCACTTTAAAAGTCTCCAAAAACAAATGGAGCAAATACTGTGTTTAAAACAAACAAGGATTCTGCTTTGAGATCTCACATCTGCCCTATGGGTTTTTTCTCTTTCTCTTAGAATGTGGGTGCATCGTACACTTTGAAAATGGGTTCATGCAACACTCTAGTTTCATCAATTCCCAGTATGCCCACCCTGAGGACATTGCTAGATCTTGTAAAATTAATAAATCCCTCTGACCTTAGGAAGACTCTTTTCCAAAATGTCTCATCATAGGGACTTTGGGTAGTTCTATACTACATGCAAATTCTTTTTTTATCTCTCTTCAGTAGCGTAAAAAACCCCACAGAAAATGCAAGTAGACAAGAACCTAGAACAAATTCTTGAATGGGAATCAAAAATGCATCTGGTGAATTTTAACTAAATGGAACATTCATTCAAAATAGCTGATTAACATTCCAAACAGACTGGGAGTTGACCTTGCAAAGATTTTATTTCTTGTAAAAATTCAGTTACTCTTCAAGCACTTTCACTATCAAGAAAGATTCATTGGACTCTGCTCAATTTAAACAAAGAAATAATTTAACTTATTTGGAGTGATACTGACTAAGTATCACCCAACAGTAATGCTGCTTGCAATGTGTCCAAAGCATCACTCATTTTTCTAGATCCACCTCTTTCTGTCCAAGACTGGAGCCACAGGTTTGCATGAACACTGTCACAATCAGAAACCACACTTCCTCACTGAATTAAAATATATTCAGCTAGATTAACCATCACTGCCTTACGTCTAGGGCAGTAGCACTGACCAATACCCCTAGGTTTTTTCTTCAGTTAAAGAACAACCCACATCACTCAACTCGGTATGCAATAGAACCTCTGATCACCAACTTCATCCCACACAGTGAAGAACTAGGCATGGGGATCTTCAGTTTTACGAGGAAAGGTTATTTATCTATATAATAACAAAAGATGAGAGAGAAAAATAATTACATCTTTTTCCTTATGAAGTCCCAACTCCTGTCATCAAAGGTAAACAGACAAGGACAAGTACAGCTCAGAGGATGTCAAGAGAAAAACAGCACGACCAAATAGGCTGCTGTAATAAAAGAGAATAAAGCAAAGTGATTATGTGCTTCCCCACAGAGAGAACATTCCTTAGCAACCATGAATTGTTCAGCTAGCAACAGCATGGAAGTACTGTAGGACACAGAGCAAAACTGTAAACTATGTGGAAAATTAACTGAACGGCCTGGGCTCAAAGGGCAGGGTCAATGGTTTGAAGTATAGCTGGTAGTCAGTCACTTGAAGTGCCCCCAGGGTTAATGGAATAAAAGTATGCAATAGTACACCCAAGGTGGGAGCTACACAGAAAGCCATTCTGCAGAAATTAGCATTGGGGTCCTGCTGGACAACCAGTTGAACAGAAGTATGGATGTACCTATGCAGCAAAGGCCAATTGCATACTGGCCTGTACTAGCAAGAACATAGACAGCAGATTGAGTGGAGTGGTTATTCCAATCAATGGCAGCACTTTTGAGAACCCCTGTGGAGCACAGCATCCCATCTTAGCCAAGATATCAGCAAACTGAAGGAAGTGTGATGGAAAGTGGATCTTTAGGGAGCTGCAGGTCGGCATTTATAATGAGAAGTTGACACAAATGGATTTGTTCAGATTTAAGAGGAGAAAGTTACAGTGGGATCTTTTACTGTCTACAAATGTCTAATAGGAAGTATATGCAAAATAACAAAAGAAAACAGATATAAGTTCGAAAAGAGAAACTGCAGTCAGATATTAAGATAAATATTGGCTTTTTAAATGATGGTAGTTAACTAAATATTGGAAAAAAGTTTTCATAGATGTTGTGGAATCTCTACCCTCAGTTGCATCAATTCAAAACTCAAGTGGACAGTATAGTGAGCAACTTGAGCTAATTCTGAAGCTTGAATTAACTTGAAAGTTGTTCCTGTGGAATTGGACACCTCCATATGCCCCTTCCAACGTGCATCATTTTGCTGCTTCTCTTCTAATGACTGAAACAGCTGAGGTATCAATCAAAGTCTTACACACCTTCAAGTCAAATCTGCAATCACTCTTTATGAAAGGAATTCTCATTAGGCAGAAGTAAACTTCAAATCTGTCATTCCCTCAGGATATCTGTGTAGTGGATTGACTTTTGGTGGGTGATGCCAGACACCCACCAAAGCCTCTCTATCATTCCCCTTCTCAGCTGGACAGGGAAAAAAAGTATAACAAACTTTCATGAGTGGAGATAAAGACCAGGAAAGATCACACACCAAATACCATCAAGAACAAAACAGATTCAAATTGGGAAAATTAAGTGAATTTACTACTAACCAAAAGCATATCAGGATAATGAGAAATAAAATAAATCTTAAAAGCAACTTTCCCCTGCCCCTCCCTCCTACCTAGGCTCTATCTTCTTCCCCCACAGAGATGGGAATGGGAATTATAATAATTTCATCACACATTGCTCCTGCCACTGCTCAGGCAGAAGAGTCCTTCCCCTGCTCCAGTGTGGGGTCCCTCCCATGGCAGACAGTCCTCCACAAAATTCTCCAGCGTGAGTCCATCCCACAGGCAACAGCTCTCCACAAACTGCCAGCATAGTTCACTTTTCCATGGGGTGCAGTTTTTCAGGCACAGCCTGCTCTAGGATGGGTTCCCCAAAGGATCACAAGTCCTACCAGGAAACTTGTTCCAGTGTGGGCTCCTCTCTCCACAGGTCTTCAGGTCCCTGACAGGAGCCCTCTCCAGCACAGGCTCACAGATTCACTGCCTCCTTTGGGCATCCAACTGCTTCAGCATAGGTCTCCTCCATGGGCTGCAGGGGTACATCTGCTTCACCATGGTCTTCACTACAGGCTTCAGAGGAATCTCATCTCCAGCACCTGGATCACCTCCTCTCTCTCCTTCTCCACTGACCTTGGTGTCTCCAGAGCTGTTCTTCTCATACATTCTCAATCTGCTCTCTCTGACCTCAATTATAACTGCACAATATCTTTTTCTCCTTCTTAAAGATGTTATCTCAGAGGTGTGTCTATCATTTCTGATTGGCTCAGCCTTGGCCAGCAGTGGGTCTCTCCTGGAGTCAGCTGGCATTGGCTCTGCCCGACATGGGGGAAGAATCTTCTTGCAGCTCCTCACAGAATGATTCAAGACTGCAGAAGGCAGGCAGTGTGACAAGTTACCAGGAATGGTTAAGAGATATTCCCATTAAATTTACATGATTACCAGACACAAGAGCTGTTGAATATCTGCGATCAGAAATAAGCAACTTGCAGCATTATTTATTTTGCTGGTGATGGTATGGCAGGCAACAGCTAAGCATACACATACTCTCAAATAGTTTCCACAAAATTTGAGGGATATATGTGAATAATACCATTTGATTTTGTTCATTATCCAAAACTTGTGTGTAATGAAAGCCTTGTGAACACCAGAGATCAGATCTTAAGTAACACAGATTGATGATGATGGTGAGAATCAATGACAGATTTTGATGTAACCTGTAAATGTAAGAAGTTCTTTCCCAGTCTTTCACCATAGATTTGAATTTTTCACTTTAAACTTGTAACAGGTTATAACAGCTGCAAAGAGATTAAAGAAAGGCTTTGCATTGAGTTCCTTTACTCAATTTCAATTTATGTTGAAGCTCAAAAAGACTTCAGGGGTGGGGGGAAAGTGTAGGCAGAAGAAAGAAAAAAAAAGAAAGAGATAAAAGAAAAAATGAAGGAGAAAAAAAGAAAAAGGAAGTCTTTGAAAAAAGCTTTTAAAATCTGAGCTCTAATGACAGGAGTATAATTTTGAGTGTCTCTGGGAATACATCAGAATTCATAAAAGCAGGGTTTCCATTTGCCACAGTGTTATTCTTGTGTAAACATTTACCACTCCAGTTGAGTTGCTGAAGGCAGATTACAAAGATGAATTTTTTCTTTCTCTTTTTTTTTTTCCCTGATAACTTTTGATCCATGAAAAAGATGTTCAGCCTCTGTCAGATGATCTTGCAGGCTTTACTTAGGTGATTGTACTCCTAATTAAATGTAATTTGAAAGTAATTTTTCCTCCAAAGTATAGCCTAAAAAATATAAATTTTGCTATTACAAGATCGCAGTCTGTGATATTTGTCTCATGGTCAAGTGACTACTGAGTGTCTTTTTGCACTTGCGGCTCTGTGACTGCTTCCTGTGACAACAGGCTGACAGACCAAGGACTTCCCTGCTGGAAAAAATCATAGTCCTTTGTTTCATGTGCCAGGGTGAGGGCTACCATGAAAGCAACTGACTGGAGAGAGAAACACATTAATAGCTCCAGAATTTAAGAGGATGGAAAACCCAGCTCTAACATCAAACTCCTCCTAGCAACAAATTCAGTAACCTTGACAGCTCACTGTAACACCTGCCTTTACTTCTTAAGCTGAATTTTCAGCACTAGACTTTATTTTCTAAAATAAAGAACTGTTGAAGTGGCTATGTAAGACTATAAAAAGCATTATAAACAATCTGCCCCTGTTAACTGCATTGTTGCAGGCACATCCTACTTCTTGTCTCAGTATCAGCTGTCATTACTTTTCTGTCGCAGCAGACACTGTTTTCTTTGCATTGTTGGAAGGCTCTTTCCTATGATCCCTGAGGTCTGACTATCTGTTCACTGCTCCTTACAGAAATTTCTCTATCACCATAGGATCTGCCATCTCCAGTTCCTTGTTTTAACTCTCCTCTCCTTTGTTCAGCTTCCCACTGCACACTCTGGAAAAGTAGTCATTCTGGTTTACACTGTTGCCATAAAGGAAAAAAAGATGCCGAAAAAGTCAGACACTGTCAGTCAGAGGCTCTTTCTGACACCAGCTGCCCATTTGTACAACTAAGATCAGGATCCATACCAGTGAAATGCTGCATTTGTTCCTCTCTGAAGAGGTTTATTCTAGAAATGACGTAGTATAACACTCTCTTTCACCACTCTGCTTGTCAAAAATGCCTCCCTTGAAATTGAAGGTTGTGGTTAAACCTTAACCTGAGTCTTAGCAGTCCTTGGACAAAATGGGGAAAGTTCATGTGAAAGAATATAAAACCCAGTAACTGATGTGATGTCTGCATACAGTCTCAATGTATTGCTGAGAATAGACTGAATAGCTGCATTTGGCAAGCTCTTAAATGTTTTGTTCGAGAGCTTCTTTAGTGCAATGCTCTGTTTTACCTGCTGCTTCAGACTTTCTGAAAAACAGTTAAAAAAGAAGGTAAAAATCAAATAAAAAATTTCTTCAGGTATTGCCTAACAGTTTCTTCAGCTGGAAGTGAAGAGGCCAAGAGGAGTAAACTTTTAACGTCTTTATTTCTCTCACATGCTTTGTCATTTTCACTGACCAGTAATTTCAGACTACCTTTGTATTTGTCTGCTTGGGTAGACAAAGTATGTGCAGGGACAGTGGAGTCTCATTATTCTTAATAGACACCTCTTGAAGACTATTCCAATTTGTGACCCATCCCCAGTTTTCTCTCCATAGAAACAGAGTTACGGGGTGTCTATGGGTCCAGGTTTTTCCTGAGTAACATAGAGATCAGATGTGGATGGTGTGTGACTGAAATTTAACTCTCTAGCCTACCTCCACATGTAATTGTTTCTCAAGCCTCTCCACCTAATCCAATAGGTTATATTTTTTAAAACTCTTATTGCAAAATGAATACAAATAGAAATTTTTTCAAATGTGTTTGCATAAAGATACAAACTCAAAATCACATGCATAGCTGCAATTTTAAGCAGCATCTTGTTGTGAAAGGGAGCAGCAATGTTCATAGACTCAGAATCACTAATGTTGCAAAAGATGTTTACAGTCATCAAGTCCAACCATCAAACTAACATCACCACCTTGTCTTCACATACCATATCCACATGTTTTTCCAACATTTCCAGGGGTGGTGACTCCACCCTTTTTCCAGGGCAGTCTGTTCCAATGCTTTGCAACCCTGCCCATGATTTTTTTTTTCCCCCTAATATCTAATCTAAACCTCCCCTGAGGCCATTTCCTCAAGTTCCTGACGTTCTTTGTCACATGACCTATGATACAACATCTAGTAACAACATTTCCATGTTGGTAATAGATGTTTTCTCATAGGTCCTGCGATAAGCAGACATCTTAACCACAACTTGAACATAAAATTCCTTAGATAATTTCATTCTGTTGTCATTGTTTAATCATTCATGGTCATTCAGTTAATGCTGCTAGTACAGGATATAGATGTTTAGTGATATATAAAAAGGTATATTGCACAATGAGAGTAGTCAAGATGAGTCCTTTGCTTTTCACTTCCTGTAAAACAATTATGTGCATAAACATAGCACAGCAAATACATCCAACAAAACTAAGAGCTGATCTTCAAGCTTGATTGGAAATGCACATTGTTAATCCTTATAATCTTGTAATAATTTAGGTTCTTTAGTCCCTCAATTTATTTTTCAACTTTTCTGAATACCCCAAGAAGTGTAATGCCCAAAATTGCAATAGTAAAATCATAGAATCATTAATGTTGGAAAAGACCCTTGAGATCACGGAGGCTACCCATTAATCCAGCACTACCACATTCATCACCAACCTGTGTCTCTGACTGCCACATTCACATGTTTTTTGAACTCTTCCAAATATGGTGAATCAACCGTTTCCCAGCAGCCCATTTCAATGCCTGACCACCCTACCAGTGAAGAATTCTATTCTAATATTCAATCTAAAATTCCTCTGGCACAACTTGAGGCCATTTCCTTTTGTCATATCACTTGTTACCTGGGAGAAGAGGCCAACCCTGACCTTGCTACACCTTTCTTTCAGGTAGTTGCAGGTAGTTATGAAGTCCTTCCTGAGCCTCCTTTTCCCCAAGCTAACCATCTCCAGTGTCCTCAGCCCCTCCTCATAGGACTTGTTCTCCAGACCCTTCACCAACTCTGTTGCCCCTCTCTTGACTTGCTCCAGCCCCTCAATGTCTTTCTTGCAGAGAAGGGCCCAAAGCTGAACACAGGATTTGAGGTGTGGTCTCATCACTGTTGAGTACAGGGGGACAATCACTGCCCTGGTCCTGCTTGCCACAATATTCCTGATACAGGCCAGGATGCCATTGAGCTTCTTGAGCACCTGGGCACTCTGCTGGCTCATGTCCAGCTGCTGTTGACCAGCACCCCAGGCCCATAAAACCTCAGCAGAACAATTTTTCCTTCTTCTAGTTTTCCCTCTGGAAATATTATCCTTCCTCCCCAAGTTTTAATGTCATTTTACTGTTTCTACTCATATTTATGATATCTCTAAGCCCCTTAAATTTGCATCAATGACCTTGTAAGGCTCAACCAATTTAACAGTATGTGATTTTATTTCCAGTTCTGCCTGAACAACAAGTTAACTAAAGCTAAATCTAATAATGGTGGTGTTGTAGAACCTCAGTGGACACACTTTCATACCTATTTTACGCAACTCATTTTATCCTTTGCAAGTTTCAGACAATTTAAATACATATGTTAACAACTCAAGGGAAAATTAATTTAATAAATTTAATTTTGTGAGGTATAGTATCAGAAATGTTACAAAATCCTCATTTTTTTTTTAATCAACTGGCCTTAGTAAGAAACTGACCTTTAACAAATGTACTGAAAATAAGCATCAAGCTCACAGATCTTAGTTACTTAATCTGAATTAAGTTCAGAACATTTTTGTACATGGATGGTATTTACTAAAGTATATAAATTCTTAGATTGTGCTTTTCACTGTGTTTTTTAATTAAAGTAGTTTCTCTCACTGTCCTTAGATTCATATGTATAGATATAGAGTCATAAAGAGACATATATAAGACTGGTGTTCATCAAGTTCATTTTGGTTCTTGTCAAAAAATTGACAAGTTACTGTATTTGCCATGAAGTACTCAAACAGTAGTGACAATAAATAATCAGTCATACTGGACTTCTATTAATATTCTGTGCTTAAGAAAAAGACAGTTTCTGAAGTGCAGCTTTTATTCAATGTTTCCATGTCATTCAATGGTATAATTAAAGTAATAAAGAAGAGAGAAAGTAAGAAGTTACATGAATAACAACAACCAGACTTCTGTTCAAATTTTTCGGAAGAACCTGCTGGGAAAATAATTCTCCCTTTATAGGTAATATGCTGTATTGTTCATATTTACTTTCTGAGAAAAATGCATCTCTATTTCTAAAGAAATTGCTGAAAGCTGTATTTAATTTGTCATTAAAAGTTTTATTAAGAACTCTAAAAAAAACCCAAGTAACCGAACAAAAAATTAAATCAAATTAGCATAACTCAAGGGTCACAATGGAATATCTCTTGACAACATATCTAAGAAAACAATATTTTCTTTTGTAACTCTTAAAAAATATGGATTCTTGTGCTTTTTATGTGGTTCAAGAACTGTAAAAAAAGGCTGAGGCAAGATTGAAAAGCATAGGAAGCATAGCCTAAATCAAGCTAAAATGTGTGGAAGCCATTGACTCTGTCGGTCTGTAATAAGAAAGAAAAAAATAATTGGCTTATAAAGTAAACACTAGACTACAACACAAGAGGCTGAGAGAGCTGAGATTGTTCATCCTGGAGAAAAGAAGGTTCTGGGGAGACCTTATAGCAGCCTTCCAGTACCTAGAGCGGGCCAACAGGAAAAATGAGGAGGGACATTTTATAAGGGCAGGTAGTGATAGGGCTTTAACTGAAGTAGGGTAGGGCTAGAATAGATATCAGGAAGAAAATCTTTATTGTGAGGTTGGTGCGACACTGGAACAGGTTGCCCAGAGAAGTTGTGGATGCCTCATCTCTGGAAGTGTTCAAGGCCAGGTTGTCCCAGCAGCCACCCATGTAGCCCCTCCAGCTACCAAAATCTACACAAATCCAAGATATAGTTTTTACAAGACAAATTCATTCCATATACAGAGAGAACCAGCAATCCTATAAGGTAGTTTTGTGCATGTTTTCTGTTCTCATTACATTCTTTTTGTGGAAGAAGATCCAAATCTGGCTAATAGATCTTCAAATCCCTTTAACTCTATTTGCTGTTGATATGCCAAGTCCTTACTAATAGCATATCACACATTTAAAAATATTTGACAACCTAATACCTCTTCTCATCAATCATTCTGGCCTTGGATGCATGTAGTCACTTTTCCAAGAAGCTTTCACATTAAATCTCCTCACTCTAAAATTGCTTAGTCTCCTTGACATTATAGATTCATTGTACAATGTCAGAAAATATTAGGAACATACCATTTATGCAAGAGACAGGAGACTCAGGGAGACTGTGAAGCACATGTAACTATACTGGAGGAGAATCTGAAACCGTATCAGAAATCTTCCTTCTTCCAAGGGGGAAATTGGTGTAAGTATTAAATTTTCAAATGAAATCCTGAAGATGAGTGAGCCCATGATGCAGGCTGTGCTTATGCACCTTACACTGTGCATACTACAGAGAAATGAGATTTATGTTGGAGAATGAGGTAATCAGCAGCAGCATTGACAAGTGCTAAAGGCAGGTTCCTGCCCTTGTTATGTATGACAGCGTAGGTGTCACTTCAGGAATTAACAACATCACCCCTCTCTTCTAAAAAGAGAGAAGCCAGCAGTTTTGCCATGGGCTTACCTGTGACAGAACAAGACCACACTTCAGCCTGTAGAGGACCCCATACTGGAGCAGACGAATATTCCCTAAATCATACAACCTGTGGAGAACCACACAGGACCAGGCTGTCCTGACAGGAACTGGGTCCATGGAGAGGGCTCAGGCTGGAGAACAGGAAGTATTAGGAGGAAGGAGTGGCAGAGTGTAGCTGTTATTAACTGCCATAGCACCCATGTCTCATCTTCCCTGAGCTACTCGGGGTGCAGGGAGAGGTAAAGGTGTAAGGAATGAAGGAACAACATTGAGCTTGGGAAAAAGAGATTAAGTGGAAAGAGGGTGTTTTTATTTTTTTTCTTTGTTTCTCATCATCTTACTATATTCTTAATTGACAACCATTAGAATTAATTTTGATGTCACTTAGTAAGTGGACTTCCTCTCTTTGCTTTGACCCAGGAGGAAGGAATTTTTTTCATCTTATTTTCTCCTCCTAGTCCTGTTGAGGAAAGAGAGTGAGAGAGCATCTGGGTAGCATCTGTAAGTCAGCTAAAACAGCAAAAAAATGATGGTGAATATCTTCAGAATAAGAGAGGAAGCAGAGTGCTCCATATAAACTTTTAATTTTCTCCTCAATTAACAGGTTCACAGTAAGGCACACTTTGATTCTTTTTGTGATTTTTTTTTTTTTTTTTTTTTTGGTAACTGGTACATTCTCAATTAAATTTATACTTCTCTACATTCTCACATAAATCAATACAGTTTTCCTGACTGCAAAAATATCGTCTTGCCATAAACCATTCAAAAATGAGAACAGAATACAGTATACCTAGATAATTTATCAGATTATCTTCAGTGTTGGGTATATTGGGTTTGCATGGCAAGGTGTTGGTGGTAGTGGGCTGTCAGGGTAATTTTTGTGAGAAGGCAGTAGGAGCTTCCCCCATGCCCAGTAGTGCCAACACCAGCCAGCTCCAAGACGACATGCTGCTGGCCAAGGATAACTCCATCAGCGACAGTGGCAACAAAGAAGGGCCAAAAGTTGCTGTATGACAGCACCATCAGCCAGAGATGAGTGAGAATATTTCACAGAAACAACTCCTGTCAGGACCTGTGGCCTTGTAGATAGAGGAAGCCATGCTGGAGAAGGTTTGCTGGCAGGACTTGTGACCCCATGAGAGACCCACACTAAAGCAGTCTGCTCCCGAAGGCCTGCAGTCTGTAGAAGGGTTCCATGCTAGAACAGTTCATGAAGAGCTGCAGCCCATGGGAAAAACTCACATGGAAGAAGTTCAAGGAGAGCTGTCTCCCACTAGAGGGACTTTATGCTGGAAAAGGGGGAAGCCTGTGAGGAGTCCTCCCTCTGAGGAAGAAGGAGAGGCAGAAAAAACATGTGATGAACTGACTGCAATCCCCATTCCCCATCTCCCTGAGCTGTTGTGGAGAGGAGGTGTTTTAGAAGTGAAGCAAAATCCAGGGTGGAGGGGAGTGGGGGAAATGTTTTAAGGTATTATTTTATTTCTCATTATCCTATTTTGATTTGATTGCTAATGTATTAATTCTTCCCCAAAAATGATGTCACTAGTTATCAGATTAATTTAAAATCAGGAGAAGATTTACATTAGATCAGTAATGAGGCATTAAAATGAGAGAAAACATATATAATTAAATTAATCTGAAAAGTTTGAAATCTAATTCGAGCATAGAATCGTAGAATGTTCTGGGGAGGAAGGGACCTTTAAATATTATCTAGTCCATTGTGCCTGCCATGGGCAGGAACACATGTAACTAGATCCAGTCCCTCAGAGGTCTGTCCTGCCTGAGTTTGAACACTTCCAGACACTTGAACCTGTTCCAGTGTCTCATAACCTTCTGAGTTAAAAAATTCCTTCTTATCTCCAATCTGAACATACACTCTTTTAGGTTAAAACAGTTGCCCCTGGTTTTTTGCTACAATCTCTGGTAAAAAGTCTCTCTACATCAGTCTTAGAAGCCTCTTTTAAGTACTGAAAGTCCACAACAAAGGGCCCCTGGAGTATTCCCTTCTCTAGCACAAATAACCCCAACTCTCTCAGCCTTTCTTCATAGAAGTATTTCAGGTGACTCGGTATTTTCATGGGTCTCCTACGAACCCTCCAAGAGATTCATGTCTCTCTTATACTGGAGGCTTGTGAACTGGACGAAGTGCTGGTGAGACCACAGGAGAGAAGGAGAGAACAGCAACAGCATTATAGTCATATTTTTGAAATGCATCTTTCACAATCTTTAACAGTCTTAGGAGAATATCCATATTTTTATTGCAAAACTAAGCTAATGGAAGTGTTAGAATATCTGGAAGTGAATAGCCGTTCTTTTTCATACATTAGGAGCAAGGAAGAAGATATGCACTTCAGTGAAGATTAAATTCTTTGAGGCTATGATTGCCCTAAAATGTGAGACATAAAAAACTTCTAATGAACTTGGGCTTACAATTTTACTGCAAGGCCTGAATCCTATGAGCTGAAACTTTCAAGTGAGTAACTGTGAAAATCACAAACCTGTGAAGGATGGAAATTTTCTATTTTCAGAATTGGCTTGTAGGGTGGACAAGACCACAGTAAGTTATGGCATTGGTTGTGTCTTATACTGCATGTGCTGTATGACTACTTAGAAAGGCATACTCCTGCACCCACAGAGGTATTGTCAGTTCAACATCACATGCTGTTGAATGCTTTGGCTGAACTAGGTTCATAAAAGTTATGAACTGAGGGATAAATTCTGCCTTTGATTGTGGGAAAATTCCTGAAACAATAGCCTTTGATAGCAATTTCCACAGAAGTAAGTTTGCCTGCTGAAAAGCAAGGGCAGAGTTTATCTAAATGTTAGACCTTTTGTTCTAAAATTGCATGTTTTCATTGACATAGGTTAAATTATTTATTATATGTAAACACAACTTGATACATTAATAATTTGGTGTATTTTTAGAAGAAACATTGCTTAGAAAAAGTGTTTTAATCTCTAACACAAATTAGGTTTTTTGTCTGAAATTGTATCTGGTGCAGACAAATATTGATTTAATTATAATGACGACTTGAAATCTACACAGCATAGACTGAATTTCCCTAACATCATTACTAAGAGATACTACACAGAAAGTTTGAACAAGATAATATGAGCATGCATATGTGAGAGAAAAACGAATGGCACAGTCTTCATTACAGAGTCCTTGGAGAGTCCTTGATCTGTCAAATTACTGACATGATACTCTGTTACTGCTTCATTGGAGCCCCGATGCCCTGTCATGTCAATATACACAAGGGAGATGAATTTCACAAATACATCTGGGCAGAAACAGAAATAGAGCACTGAGAACAGAAGTGATGACAGTTTGCCAGTAAAACAGTTTTCCATTAAGAAATAGAGAAATAGCATTTTGATTTATTTTTTTTTTCTGATTATCTAACAAGTACCAGGGACAAAGATATGGAAGATTTCTTAAGTTCCTTTCGCAAAATGTTCATGTAGCAGCCTAGCAGGACCTTGTAGATTATATCCAGATGTGACCTAGTCTGTCTTCTAGTTTAAGAACAGTAGATCTCATTGTCCGGGCCTCAGAACCTCTGAACTTTACAGGGTGAAAGAGAAGCAGGTCATTTTGGAAAACTCTGAAATGTTAGTTCACTTTTCTGCAGACCAAATTTAGAAATTATGTTTAACCTGGTCCTATTAAAAAAAAAAGTTGGTATTAATCCAAAATTGTATGTGTGAGTATTCATGTGCATATTTATGCAAATATACAGCAATGCTCAAATGTGTGTATATGCTTCAGAATTTCCCATAAAAGGGACTCTCACAGTTGTCCCTGATAAACAATAAGATTTGAAGAAATTATCATGAAACCATGTAAATCTAAAGGCAAGCAAAGGCTATGTCTAAATAATGTCAATCTAATACGAGCAAATCTGAAAAACAAAACACCTGTAAGGATAGGATGCCTGCCCTGCTTATTTCAGGGACTTTTCTTCAAAGTATTTCTAGTCTGCTCCCATAGACTAAATTTCCAGTAGTGTCTAGGATGTAAAGAATGCTCCTTGCAATTTATTTTCTACTTTAGTTTCATACAGTTACTGCACTACAACTGAGGTGATCAGATTCTCACTTCAAAAAAATTTGTGACAAGCCTATTCATATACAAGCTATATACTACCTATGCACTCTTCTCTTGCACTCTAGTAGCCATTGAAATTACTGAAATTGAATGCTGTGAAGTTTCTAAATGATACAGTGTGAATTGTGAAAGTGATTAATTGAGTTTCATAGTTGACAGTGCATAGATGTAACAGGTAGATTTCTGTCAAATTGAGAGAGAATCAGTGATAGACCCCAGATCAAAAATGTACAGCTGTGTGGTCTAGCTAAAACCCTGGCTACAGAGAGTGGAACTGAATAAACAGCCATGAATATCCCTATCCGGGACCAGGAACATTAACTAGAAAACATGAACCCACAAGATGAGCCTAGCCCATCACAACACTATTTCTTGATATACGTTGTGTAATGTGTATAATTGAGCTATGCTCTCAGCGAATTTCAGTCACGGAGATCTGAAATCCTTCAGAAGACATGATAGCATTGTGGCTGCTCTGAGTTATCCACTGTTAGAGCACACATGTGAAGACACTTGAAGTAGCAAGTTTGCTTACCTCTAAATGCTGTCCTGTATGAATTTATATTGACATGTACACTTGCATTCCACCAGACCTTGCTCTTTTTCTCAGTCTCTTTCAGCTTTGACTTTGCCGTAAGAAGAGCTGTGATGCATGTGTTCCGTTCTACAGGCTTCAAAGTGAGCAAGACGTGTAAGGAATGGGATCAGAGGCCAGGGTCCATCATTTATAAATAATGGATTCTTTGCTTACACAGTAAAGTAAGACTTATTGACTCTTAGAGGCTGGAACAGTTAACCACATATCTCAAAAAAACATGTTTCTTGTAAGCAGCCCTTCTTTTCAAATTTCAAAGCTTCCAAAGCCATTTCTGAGAATGACGATATATTTCTAAACCTAAATTTAAAAATGGCCATTTAAACAAACCAAAAATAATAAAAATGCCACACCCGTTTAAAATTCTTTTACACTATCAACATTTCAAATATCATTAATGTGTAGATATAGTTATGGATTTAGAAACCACTATGATGGCCGTGTTTAGAAAACTGATAAACAGGGTAAGGCTTAAGCATCAAAACAAAACTTTACTGGACTGAAATTCGTTAACAGATACTACTATTGGATAATTCAACCCATTATTATACATTATCAGTCATTATCACTGTGTGTTATAAAAAGCAATCGCTCTTTAATAATCGTAGCTTACATTAGCTGTTAATCCACTGTACCACCAGCTTGATATTGCACTGCTATTATTGGTTGGTACAGCTCTTAATGGCTTCAGTTACTGATGTCAAGGTGGAGAAGTTCAAGAGCTCCTCAAGGGGCACCCCCAAGGAAAAGTGACTTCTTTAATTCCTCACCATTCTTAATCCTGGATCTTAAGCCCTTCAGGTTTCCAGAAAGTACAATTTCTCTCCTCTGCCCCTGGACTACTTGTTGCACAAAGCTTGACGGGAAAAGGTGGGGATTATTTTCCCAAGTCCAGGTGGCTTATGTGTCTTATCCTCTTCCTTGATGGTTTTTGTTCCTTTTTTCTTTAGTTTGGTTAGGTTTCTTGGTTTTTGTTTTTGTTTTTTATTTTCCCTTATGTAGCTGCTGCTCCTTTCCTTAAAGCAAAAGGACTTTTCCCATCTCTTGAGTGTGAGCTTCTTCAATGACCAGCATTTGACCACCACTGAACTCTTTAAGGTTTTGAGGCTCTGCTTTTGATCTGTGTAATAGTTTCCAAACCTTTTCCATTATCCCATTCTTAAAGTGTACATCATAACAAGAGACACACAGTACCAAGATCACACAGCCAGTTCCCATAATGAAATAATAACAGCTGCCCAGGACAGGGGCCTTGCACAGTCAGCCTAAGGCACACTCAGAGAAAGGCCTATGGCCATTTATTAGCAATAGCAATTCTATTTTAGCAATCCTATTTCTTTTATGAGGCCAGCTGATAAAGAAAAGGCTTCTCCATTTCTACTACATTAGCACACTTATTTCTGGAACCAAATCAAACTAATTTATGGTATGCTAAATAGATTTCTATTGTTATGAGTGTGAGAGACATCTGCTGTACCTAGTTTCTGTAAATAAGTTGTATTTCAGTCCCTGATACATCATTCATATATTCCATTACATCTTTCTAGGTATTACGTTTACATTTTCATTCTTACCCAATATTTGAACACAGCTCAAATTTTTAGTTGTAGAAAGTATTCCTGACTATATTTTGTAAATGAGGGCACAGAGAATATAAGAAACTAAGCCTTGGTCTAGCAATACAGTATAAGGCATGCATAATTTCACACTTTATGTGTTTTATGTAGTATACATGACTGATTGTTGGAGTTATAGCCTAAGAGATTTAATGCAAGTCAGGCAAGAAATACTTCGGAGAGCCAGGAATAGAATCTAAATATTCTCAGTTATGCAATGTCTCTTTCCACAAGATTGTCCCAGTCAATATTCTGTGAAAATATTAGTAATATTATATATATTAATGTTTTCTTATACCTGTCATCAGACTTCCTATCAGTTATGTGACACCATCTTCCTGTAATGGACAGAGAAACACTTATTAGTGTTTTTCAGTTTGTGGTAGTCATAACTCCCATCTGGTTGTTTCTTTTCTCTTCAAGATTTTTGCATAAATGTGGTACATTTTGCATAAATGTAGTACAATCCCAATATTTGGTATTTCAGAATTTTGAAAAGCAGTGAGATTTTCTTTTTCAAAAAAGCCCCCCCCCCCAAAAAAAAAAAGAACAAACAAGCAACCACAAAAACAAAAACACAAAAAACAACCCTCCCTACTGCCCCCATAATATTTTGCAAGGTAAAGTTCTTCAAAATGAGTTAGGATCTGCTTTTCATCTCATTCTGTTTAAATCCCTAACCTATAATCTTAAAGAGGCTATACCACATTTTTAGTGAGATTGTGTTATTTAGACCACAGCAGAGCTATTCAGATTGTATGGTCTTTGAACTGCAGGTTTTCAGGTCAAATACAATAAAGTACAAATACAAATACAAATACAAGCTCCAATACAAAAAAAGCCCTAATTATTTTATTTTAACTATACCTCCCTGAGGTTTTATTTCCCTGTGGCCTCTTCCAATATTCCATTGCTTCAGTCTTGATACATCACTCACGCAAGGTATTTTAAGATCAGTTACCAAGGCTATCATCAGCTTGCTTTCCATTATATTGTCCTTGTAAAGGATCTTTCATCAGATTTCCTCTTCTGTAAATCATTATGCAGGAAGGAGATAATTTGCTATCCTTAGTTCTATCTTTAGTATAAAACTTTCATTTCCCACAATAATATCCACATGTAATGCTGAATAAAGATTTGGGAACTTCATGGTCTGTAGATTTGTTGCAATCCAAAAGGCATAGAAGACAATTTAGATATTTTCTGAAGTTTTCAAAGGGATAAAATAAAATTAAATCTCGAAAAATCATCAGTTATATTAGAAAGTATAAATAAAACCAAATTATGACATTTAATAAATTTGAAAATACAGATCATATTATGGTCTAGATAAAATTGAGAAACATCTGTCGAAAAAGTTATACTAGGGATTATTGTTTCAATAAAAATGAAATTAATTTTATGAGATAAAACAAGATTTGCCATGTTGTTAATTGGAACTAAAGAAACTCAAAAATTATACCCAACACAATGAGCAAAGAAGGTATAGTAGCAAATAAACTCTTACTCCTAATTATGAATAGTTTTATCTGGTTATGTCGACAATGGCCAGTTGTTTTATAATCTGTGTTTTAAGACAGTCAGTGGTAATATTTATACATTAGTCCTTGGATTAATTAAAATGTTGATGTAACAGCTAACTAATTTTCATTGTAAACGCTCCATTGTCTTATTCTAATTCCATAGAAAGTGACATTGAGATGAGTCAAGCGTCATTGAAGGGTTTTAAAGCATGAGTTTGTCAGCTTTCTAATTCTTGCTCTAAGTACAGCTGTCTCAGGGGATGAGAACTATCTATTTTAGATCCTGATAACAGGAAATAGTAATGCATAGGTTTTATCTTTTGGTATTACCTGTTTCTTTCTACTTTAAACTTCAATTGCTTGACAATGAAACTGTCATTCTTTATGTGGTATATTGGACATGGTGCCCTCTAGAAATTGTCAAAGATTCTAAATGAGATGGGCTGACTATAATAAAATCTTTCCTGGCCTGGGAAGGAGGAGCTGGGGATCTGCCATCTAACTCAAGTCTGTTAAACAAAGTGGTACAGAACACAGATGAGTAGGTTAGATCTTTCAGCTTTGAACTTGTGCTACAGTTGAGTTTCCTGAAAAAAAGTCCATCATTTTGAGATGTGAAGAAACACAAGAAGAAAAGTAAAAAGCAGATTAGGGTTATAATTACTCCAAACTTTAAAATGCTAATAATCAGTACTATACTATCTCTGCTATAGGATGATGAAATCCTGTTTCAAAGTACCCATCTGAAACAGCTGGTCACCATTCAACACAGGTGGTGTTGAGCCAGAGGAAAGGAAAATATAAGCTTTGACGAAATAGCTTACATCAGAAGCATTGATTCTTCAAGCATTAAAATCCATCAGCATTAAAACAGGTTAGAGATTGAAGAACTACCCTAAAATGCTATGTTGATATATGCGTTTTATTCTATCTTTGTTCACAGTTCAGAAAAGACTCATAAAATAGATTAAGAAGATGCTTCAACATAATTATCCAGAAAGGGCTCAGTTATATATGACTTTTGAAATCTCACAAGAACTTTTTTTCTTAAACACCAATGCTGACTGTAAGTTCCACTTCAAAGATCAAACCCATAAAATGACCTCTTTGCTGCCATACGCCTTGGGAAGAACAGTTGAGTATATTTTTATGATATAATTTTGATATCAAAAATTTGATTGGCATGAATTTTGTCTAGACTAAAATGTTAGAGATGACAAACTTAATTTCTCTTCAGCTCTCAGTTTTCCACTTTTCAAAGAAAAATGTGTCTGTAATAGAGCTGAACACAGAACTTGGATTTTTAAAATATTTTTGTAAATTTAATAGATGAAGATGGAAGGCATCATCACTTTACGAGTGATTTTTAAGCTGTTTATTAAATGTATTATGTTTCATATGTTTTGAGTGGTATAATAATCTATTGTAAGTGCAACTTGCCCACACTCTCCCCCAAGGAATTTATACAAAGAGTGTTCTAATTTATGTCATCTTAATCAAAACTTTCTCTTTAATGAATAAGCCATTCTGCATTTTTCTGTACAAAGATTGAGACCAAAGAGACTTCTCAAGATTTCATTATTTTCAGTAGGTTGTGTTATACTGAATGAAAGAGATTTTTAATTTACTGTTTTCAGAAGCTGATGTCCAGTTCGGGCTGTTTTTTGAGGTTTTATTTCAGGCCAACATGGAGGTTTTTTCTCATGTTTTCTTGTTGAAAGCTGATTTCACAGAAATGAGAATGGAAATAGTCGATGACTAAACTAGATATTGAGGGTAGGAAGGATCTACAGAGTGATTTGGACAGTCTGGATAGACGGGTAAAGGACAGTTTTAAGAGGTTCATTCAGGCCAAGTGCTGTGTCTTACACTTGGGTGTCAACAGTCCCATGCATCACTACAGGCTTGGGGATGTCTGGAAAGCTGCCCAGCAGAAAAGGACTTGTGTGTTCTGGTCAACAGCCAACTGCCCATGAGCTGTCAGTGTGCCCAGGTGGCCAAGAAGGTCAATGGCATCCTGGCCTGCATCAGAAATAGTGTGGCCAGCAGGACCAGGGTAGTGGTTCTTCCCCTATACTCAGCACCTCAATTCCTGTGTTCAGTTTTGGGCCTCTCTCTACAAGAAAGACATTGAGATGCTGAAGCACATTCAGAGAAGGGCTCTGAATAACAGAGCTGCTGAAGGGCTGGGAGAACAAGTCTTATGAGGAGCAACTGGGAGAGATGGGATTGTTTAGTCTGGAGAAAAGGAGTCTCAAGAATGGACCTTATTGCTCTCTTCAACTACCTGAAAGGAGGGTGTACCTAGGTGGATGTTTTCTTCCAGGTCACAAGTGGTAGGATAAGAGGAAATGCCCTTGAATTGTGCCAGAGGAGGCTGAGATTGCATATTAGAAAAATAGGGTGGTCAGGCTTTGGAACAGACTGCCCAGAGAAGTGTTGGAGCCACCTTCTCCAGAAATGTTCAAAGGTTGTGTGGATGTAGCACCTGGGAACATGATTTAGTGATCATGACATTACCAAGTTAATGGTCAGACATCAGACTTGATGACCTTAGAGGTATTTTCAAACCTTAATGATTATATGATTCAAACCCTTGCTTGTCTGGAGAAGAAGCTGGTCACTGGACTACTTTAGAGCAAATTCATACATAAACCCCTCTGTCATTAAGCTCTGCAGTTCAGTTTACAACTATGGATTCTTAGGAATAGCATCTGGTTTAGGCACATTATTGGTTTAGGGTAAGGTCAAGAGCTATAGTACTCCAAACTCAAGTGAAGGCTCTTCCATTTCAGAGAAAGCCTCTATCCCTAAACCCAAACTGAGATGTACTGCAAGCATCTTGTTTTAAGTCAAATTTTGTATTATTTGATTGGCAGGAGTAATATAAAGTTTCAGCTTTGTTACCTATTTTTTTTTTGTTCTGGTGATATATGTATTAAATTCTGATAGCAGCTGTGTGACTGTATAGAAAAAATACTTTTTACTACTTTTTCCTAAAACCTACTTTTTACTAACACATATTACTGTCACTGAGAAATCCTTTGTTGTCCTTTCTGTTCATTATGCGTAACTATGTAATTGAATAGTTATTAATAAATCTTTATTAACTAAAAATATCTTGCAAGCCTTAAATTTCTACTATTTATTTAGATCAATTATCTGATGGACTACAGCATGTACCAACCTAACAAGTCCTGACTTTTCATTTGAATTTAAAAATCAGAGATAATATTTTATAAAAAAAATTCATGAAAAAATTTAAATAGAAATACTATTTTTGGTACAAAATGAATATATTTTAGTTCTTCAGATAATTTCAGCATTAGGACTTTCTGGTTGAATTAATGCTGAAGATGTTGAAAAATATACATACGTGTAATTTTTTTTTTCTTACATACAATTATTTATTTACCAGTTTTAGCATTGAACACTAACCAAATTAGTCTTCCTCAAATACATATAAATAAGCTTCGCATTCTCAGAAGGGATTATTGACCCCTGACAGTGAAGAAAATTTAACAATTTGCCATAGCAGTAAGAAAGTTGGAAAACCTAGGAAAAACTGGGAACTAGCATTTTGGTTTTGTACTAACTTTCCTTCCAGAACTTAGAGCTCAGTAATCATGTGCACTAGACAGGAAAGAACATTAGTGTAGACTGTGATTTACGGTATGTCCTGTAGGAATTACTTTGCACAAGGCTTGGCACAGCAAGGTATGGACTGTGCCATGGCTGCCTATTTTCTCACAGAATGAGTGTCCTAGGGCTCTACCCTTTATCACTGCATTGAGCACAGTTAGCTGGTGCAAAGGGTGTCAATGAACATCAAAATTTTTCCTCAAAGCAAGCAGAAATAGGAAAACAGACACATGTGAGATAGCAGTCTTCAGAGAGTAAACCAAGCATTTCAGCATGTACACATTTTCCCCCATCTATAAAAAAAAGGAGCAAAACGGAGAAAAATGCTCTGCTGTTAATTTCCTTTAGTTTCCTTTTTCCTTTTTTTTTTTTTTTTTTTTTTTAAGGAGCTTTCAGATTATAAGAAGTCCTTTAACTAGGTATATAAGATGTTTCTAATGTTAGGAGCAAAACAGTTACACAAAGGAATTAGTTTGTTTTTAGAATTTTTATTCATTCTAGTAAATAACTGCCATCCTTTAATGAAGGATGGATGAAGAGCTGGTTATTCTGTTACTGTAACTGAGGGTGTTGATAAGAACCTGTAGGGAGCTATTTTATACTAAAGCTGCAAATATATGAGCAAGTATCTTTCCCTCATGATATCACTCAAGCAAAGTCACAAGCCTGATGTATAGGGTTAAAAGGAAGAGTAAATTGGATGGGTTTTGCTAGTCCTGCCCCATTGGTTATGAGGCACAACAAATCATTGAGCTGTTTTCCAACTACCTGTTACATGCTGGGATTATGTTATCGAATCCCATTCGATTTCTCTTTCCACCCTGCATTTAGTCTTTCAGTTCCTAGATTAAATCCTATCTTAATCCATAGCTGAGGGCTCATTTTTAATTTTTGTGCACTGTTAGTGCCCTCCTCTGGATTTTTTCCAACTTGTCCACATTTTTTTATATTATTCAAGGCTTCAAAATTATTGTCTTAGTGCCCAGAATAAACTGTATTATCAACAGATTAAAAAAAAACAAGAGAGGAAATTAAATTACCTGTTGCGACATACATGTAGCATTCTTCCTGGTAAATCTCAGATTTCCTGGGTTTGCCATTGCTTTAGACTTCTGATTCCAAATCAGGTTTTGATATTTGATAGCCTCTTGCTCTTTTTCACAAATACTGATAGTTTGCATTATCACCCATTTAAACTGTATTTTTTTTCTCCTCCTTAATGAAGTAATTTTCTTTTTTTTTCTCTTTTAGAATTTCTAAAATTTTTTTCTTTTTATAAACCATGCCCCAAATTTATAATTCTGAATTTTGATCCTTCTTTCTGATTGCTTTCACCTCTGCCAGTATGATGTAATCTAAACATTTAATAAACCTTTTCTCTATTCCATCATTCAGCTTGTTGGAGAAAATATTTAGTAAAACCATCTCAATACATGCTCTGTAGGATTTTAGTTTAAATGCTCTATCAGTCTGACGACAAGACATTCATAAGTAACTTTTATAACTGTTTTCAAAGAAGTAGGACTTTCATCTATATCACTCAAGAGGTTCTTTGCCACATTTTTGTCTTGATAAATTAATTTTGTATCTTTATCCTTTTAAAAGTGTATAATAAATTGCATAGTTTGTTCAATATCTGTGTAGATATTAAAGTTGATTGGGCTGCATTTTACCAGAACCTCATTTTTTGTTTTCTCCTCCGACTGTTGAGGATGGCTTTTTGAATTCCATTATCTTCGTTCAATTACTTTTATTCCTTCCTTCTCTCAGAATAGTGAGGTATTTCTTTCTTTTTACTTTGATAAAAATTACCTTACAAGTTTGGATTTTCAATTGGTTTGTTGCTTGTAACTGGAATAATTCTAAACAAGATGCATCTCTGTGAACTAGTATTTTACAAACCAAGGAACAAGTTTTTTCTATCATGTTCCAGAAAAATTTTGGACTTTGTGTCTTGTAATATTGATTGGAACAGGTTCCTGGAGATGTAATTAAAACATCATTTATATAAGTTTGATATTCAGTCAATCAGCTTCTCATTTTTCTCTAATTTTCAAATGGATTTTTGTATAATACAGTAATTTTCATTTTTTCCATAAATGAACTACAATGTCAGAATAGATAGACTAGTTTGCATTATTTTCATTGAATTTGAGTTGTATCAGTTAGGCTGAAAAATCAATTTATTTCCTTATGCTGGTCATGAAATAGTTTGGTTTTTATGATAAGTTTTCGCACATTTTTTCATAGCACTTTTTTTTAATGAGTCCATTGACATTAATTTAAAGTTTTGGCCCTATGTCAACCCATAAAAAGATATTTTTTTGAAAACTCTTGGCTAACTCAATGTAAATAACAATCACTTTTATAAATCCAATTATGATTAAAGCACGTAACTAGGCAGTTTCTTAGTCTGATAAAAATATAAGAACAAATTATTGTGGCACAATTAGGTTATAAATAGAAGAGGAAGATGTTATTTTGAAGCTTCTGCATTTTCTATGTATTAGATTAAAGTGGCCTTTAAACCATTTTGGTTTTAGATTTGTCTGCCCATCATAATGAAGAACTAATTTGGGTACCAAAACCTGCTACAGTCGCATCGCCATGGGATGTTTGAAGTAAACAGACATGCTGAGAAGCATAGTAAGCTCTGAATAAAAGAGAATCCTTAGGATCATCCTAAGAAAAAATAGGATGTTATGTAGGTCATGTGTTTTAGGGTCCCAATACAAATATGAGTAAAGGTTACATAAATAAAAATCCTCCATCTTCTCTTCCAAAAATGACAACATGCTTATATTATTAAGGAAACTTCCCTGTCCTAACATCCAGGATCCACACAGACAGTCACACATGCAGCACCGGAGCTGGAACCGAAGCCAGTCCACAGCTCCACAGCTAAGCCCCCCACTCACACACAGTCTGATCAGGTGTCCTCACCAGCTTGACAACAGGTTTCCCAAAGCAGAGCCTCAAACGTCCCTATCCTTCAAATAGTTTAGCCTTGGTACAATAACTAAATAAAGTAACTGCTTGAGCTGGTTCCTCCAAGGAGGGGCCCCAAACAAAGGAAACCCTGGGCTTCCATACCTTCACAGTCTCAGTGAGAAAGTCTGGGGTCATCAATTCCTGCCATTTCTCTGAATGTCCAGTCACCTGGCTGGGCCACAGGTCCCTGTGCCCTCTGTTCTCCAAAGGGTCAGCAGTTCATGGCCTCGTCTGAGACTCAGAACTCAACCTGCAGCTCAAACTGCAGCTGCACCCTGAGCTACCAGCACTGAATGTATTCCTCAACAATATTCACTTTAATTAGGCACAGAAACTAATCAAGGTTTGAGCTGATAGGCAAACTAGCAGTATGCTTGCTGAACTTGATAAGTCAGATGTCAATTTATGAATTCTAGGGTAATTCTTACATAGTTAAAAGCAAGTCTTTAAACACACTATGTTTATTCAAACTGGCTGATCGTGTTCCTAAAATGGAGTAGAGAGGAATTTACCTATAGGTTTTAGAACATGATTCAGCCAACCTACCAAACAAGGCTGCCAGGTCCCAGAGACTCACATTTAATTGGCATGATGTTTTCTTTTTGCAAACGTACTCAGATGCTTACTGCCTACACTTTAATATAATTCAGCAATAAGTACAGAAGTATGAAAACTATCTATAATATACTTGGGGGTCTTGACTTTATGGGCTTGATCTAAAGAACACTTAATTCACACTGATATTAAATTCAACTCAAAACATAGCCAGAGGCATAAAAAGTAGAGCTTCACCACAACTTACTATAAGATGTGTGATATTCTGGTTGTTAGAACACTTAAATAGGATTTTTGGGGTTTGGTTCTCCTAACTCAGCAAGATACACTCTTCAGTCCCTTAGGCACTCCATTTTTTCAATTGTCAGCTAGTGACCAGCATACAAATCTGACATACCTTGGCATATTCTTTTTTCTTACTATCTTAACAAAAAATTGCCTTTTTCTTGGTGAGCACGGAAGAGTTTTTATGAAAGCACATAAACCTCTTATGCAGTAAATGGAGAAAAGGAAATACCTCACTTTAGCAATACTATTTTCATTTTTTTTTTTCACAACTCTGTTACTGCAGAGGGAGTCAAGGTCCTGACTAGGTATTGTGACAGGTTAGATGTATAGTTGAACTGTTCTCTGGGGCAGAAGGAGAGTAGAAACAAATAGAAAAATAGGCAGATAGCCCTATGACTATTTTTCTACGATCTTCCATTAAGTGTACAGCACAGTAGCATATTTAAATATTACAGATATGGCTTGCAGCATTAATTGGCAGCAGTAAGTGGTACAAATAGCTTGACTTTTTGTGCAACTTATGCTTCTATAGATTCTGTCCACGTAAAGCACAAAATATAGTACTGGCAAAAACTGACTGACAACAGAATACAGACAGGCCAAAGATTTCACTGCACAAAAAATGAAAAAGATAAAGAAAAAATAAAAATAAATAAAAATAATATTATTTATTTAAATTTTGGTAATCTGTATGCAAAGTTTATATATTTTCCACAAACATATTTTATATTTTTTAATAATCATTCTCAAAAAATAAATTATTTGGTACAAAGAGTCTCTTAAGTTTTATTACAATGTGTTGAATATATGTTCTATATATGTTCTTATAGCCTAACAGATATTTCTTCATATTTTTTTGTTGCCTATAAATAATAAATAATGCTCATTGCTTCTCTAAAAATGTGTCAAGGTTGATAGCCCGGCTGAAGTGCCTCTATACAGATGCAATTTACCTAGTAACAAACAGGAGGGTCTGGAAACCACTGCACAGGTAGAAAGCTACCATCTAATTGCCACTGCTGAAACATGGTGAGATGACTCACACAACTGGAGCACTGCAGTCCATGGCTGTAAACTGTTCAGAAGGGACAGGCAATAAAGGAGATGTGCAGGTGGGTTGTCGCCTCTGTAAGAAAATGGGTTGACTACACAGAACTGGCTTTGGAAAACAGCGATGAACGGGTGGAGAAATTATGGTGTTAAGATCTTCTGTGGCCTTGATAGTTGTAGGTACAAAAATGCTGTTAGTGAGGAACTTCTTGTTATTTTTCTAAGTCGGTGAGAGACTTTTCTCTCTCACAGAAGAGCTAGCAGGGAATGTAAACAACCAAGCCACCTGCAACCTTGGAAAGTCTTGTTTATGGTATAGTAGAAAATATTTTGATAATGGATGTTTTAGGATTTTGGCCAATCGCCCCCAAGGGGTGGCTGGTCCTTTGTCCAATTAGACTATGAAGAAAAAAGTCTATAAAAGAGTTTGTAAAATAATTAAATAAATCAATCTTGCTGCACAATTCCTGCCTGCTGGATCTTCTCCTCCTCCTCCTCCCTATGGCTGCGGGACACGGTGATATACCGTAGGAACCAGGCCAGCGGTAGTAGATAGTGTTTCAGACAGGCAAGAGTGCTCTTCATGTCCCTGCAATGGGTAAAAATAAAGGGCTAAGCCAACAAAGGAAGCCTTGTGGTTGATATTTACTACAGGCTACCCAACCAAGGGGAGCCTGTAGATGAAGCATTCTTACTTCAGCTACAGGAAGCATCAAACCCTCAGGCCCTGATCTTGCTGGGAGACTTCAATCACCCTGACACCTGCCAGAAAAGTAGCACAGCTGCTGTAAGTGGTCCAGAAGACTCTTGGAGTGCCTCCACTTTATCCAGGTGATAAACAGCGCCCCCCTGAATTTTAGGAAAGCAAATAGGAATTTCTTAAGGAATTACTGGATTAATTCCCTGGGAAATTGTTGTCAGAGGCAAAGGAGCTGAACTGGGCTAAGACCTCTTTAGGGACATTTTTCTTATGCCACAAGACTTCTTGATTTTTGTGTGTAAGAAATCAGGCACGGAAGGAGGGAGACCAGCATGACTTGGTAAGGATGGTCAGACTAAGGTGTAAGAAGGAAATGCACAGGCAGTGGAACCAGGATCAAGTATCATGGGAAGATGCCTGGATGTGAAGAGATTGGATCAGGACAGATAAGGCACAGTTGGAGTTAAATATGTCAAGGGATGCAAAGAAAATAATCACAGAATCATAGAACAGTTTGAGTTGGAAGAGACATTAAATATCATCCAGTTCCAACCCCCCAGCCATGATCAGAAACACCTTCCACTAGAGCAGGTTGCCAAAGCCCCATCCAACCTGTTCATTTCTGTGCCTGTGCTCTGTTTCTGCTTTAACAGGTATGTTTCTTGTACTGGTGGCCTTGAAATGGAAGCAGTACTCCAGAGGAGGTGTCTCACTAAAACAGAGGTGCAGAGTTATCTCCCTCAACCTACTAGCATTAGTTCTTTTCAAGCAGCTGGGGATGCTTTCAGTACTTTGGGGGATCTTATATGCAGGATGCAAAAAGACTCTTTGCAAGAGCATGTGGTGACAGAACAATGGGCAGTGATTTTAAACTGAAAAAAAAGTAGGTTCAGATTGGACATAAGGAAGAAATTTTTTACAATAAGGGTAGAGACAAATAGAATCAGGTTTCCTAGTGAAATTGTAGATGCCCAGTCCTTGAAAGTGTTCAAAAGCTGATAAAATGGAGCTTTAACAAAACCAACCTAGCAAAAGATATCCCTGCCCATGGCCAGGGAATTGGGCTAGATGATCTTTAAAGGTTCCCTTCAAACCCAAACCACTCTATGACCATATAGACATAAATACATATTCTGATATTTAACAACAGGGTGTTTTTCCCATGTCTTACAGAAAAATCTTGTGATCCTAATATAAAGAAATAACTAACGGGTGTTGGCTGCTAATTGTCTTAGATTTCATTTAGCTTTGCTTTTGAGGTATTTAAACTGATGTACTTAATTTAGAATGTAATCTGTTGGATATTATATTCTGAAAGGTAGTCTTAGACTAACATAAAATATACAGATAATGTAAGATCTTAATTTAGTAACAAGTAGCAGATAGCAGAGTGCATGTCAGGTTATACTAGGATCAGTAATCTATATACAGAATGAAACAGAAGCATAATAATAGTACAATCCTGTTGGTGCTTGGAAACACCATGTCCTAAGATGAACGCTGAAAGACCAAAATAACTAATTGTGAGTAGAAGCTGAGTTAATAGACAGCTCATAATAATCGTGGGACATATTAACCATTCTAAAAACAGCATAGGGGTTTCAAAGTTTATTTTCATCTATTTCTGACAGTTGAATCTTTTGCCTAACCACGTATTCTTATATTTTAACTCTGAGATATGCACTGCTCTTCGTGGTCCTCAAAAGCTTTATTCATGGTATTCAAAACTGAAAATTTTATATGTAACTTTTCATTTGAAATTATTTGTTTTTTAAAATTCTATTTTAAATTATTTTATTTATTTGAAAGCCCTACCGCAGTACACAGAGATAAGTGCATATACCAAAAGGTAAGCATCTGAAAAATAGACATTCTCTTACAAATTAGCAGCAATCAATGTAAAAGACATGTCCAGGAAAAAGAAAAAAAATTATTATCTCCTGAAAAGAAATACAAGACAAAGAAGGACAATCCTTTATAAAATGTAGTAAGTTTAAAGAGTTTATAGTATTCTTTATCTATTTTTTATAATTATTATAACCATTTCATTATCTTTATGTAAATCATGCCTCTGAATCCTATGTTTAATAGATTGCAGATATAAAGATGACCTAGTATACTGAACCTGAATTACAGATATACAGCACTGAGAATTCTACAAAGTTCCCACTATTTCAGAGCACAAGCTAGTGGTTACATTTAAATTTAAATCCTAAAGACTTTAAATTTTGTACATTAAGCAGCCTAGAATATTGTAATAAGCATTTAATAACATAAAATCATTTTCTTTTTTAGATTAAGGAGCTTTTGAAATTCAGTGGGAGTATCTCAATATATTATAAGTTGACTGATTCTTTCTTTTATGTTCTTTATTACTTGATAGCATGGTAATAGGCCTTAGGAGACTTCCTACTACTACACTAGGAAAAAGTGAAATTATCTGATTAATCTGTGTGACGGATTTTGCTTATAGAATGAGGGTAACATGTTCCCTGTATTCTAAGGAGAAAAGAAAAAAAAAGTTACAGTTCAAATTCAGAGTGCCATCTAGTGCTGAACAGAAATGTAAAAAAGTAACCATATTTAACCTGAACACCTACATCTCTTAAACCAATTTACGTCATCATGGTCACATAGTACATTACAAGAAATAATTTTTAAAACTATGATATATTGGCTCTCGAAGAGGCTGCAAAAATTTGTCTGGAAAATCTCTTCTATACCACAGTTCAAAATATCTGACAGCATAACATAATAAATTCAAATATTTCTTTCCAGTATGCAGAAACGGTTTCATATGAATTCATTATGGTCTCCTATTCTGTCTTCCTTCCTTATTCAGCTATAACAGAGAATATCAACCTATTTTTGGTTAGGTTTTTTTTTAACTTGTAGAACATAGTTGCTATTATGTTTGGTTTGTTTTTTGAAAGGTATTGAAGCTATCAGTTTCTCTTTTTTTTTGGTGTATCTGCTTGGACTCCTTTGTCAATAAAGTATATTTCTTGAGAATTTCTCTTCCAATGCTGATAAAAAGAAAAAAAATCCTTAAGTCTTTGACTGAAACATATCACTAGGGTTGTTTACATTATTTCTTTTGTTAGTTTGTTTTAAAGTTTAGAACTCAAAAGCACAGCAGGATCCAGGAAAAGAAATACTTTTCTAGAAGGTCATGTGGAAAAAAGAAAAAAAAAAAAAAAAAAAAAAAAGCCAAGGTATCGTCTCTTCCTTTTACCAGAAAAGCTCCAAACTAAAGGAATAATGTTTTTTAAAAATGTGCTCTTACTCTATCAATGCAGTTTTCGCTGTCACTCATGTCTTCTGGAAATACCAAATATTCTAGATTACGAACAACTAGGGCTTTCACACATAAGATCCTGCTTTACACACCTGCAAATGTGCTCCACAGATCTGTCGGTAGTCCTTAGAACAGAAGTCTCAACTTACGAACTACTCGCCCTTCAGCTTTCCTTCCACTCTTTACCGCAACTCACCAACATGTGCAGATTTTGTTAAAAATACCTAAAACTAAAATGATACAAAATATTTATTGATATCTTTTCAGTACATTCAGCATTTAATCCAAACCTTTGCTCCAAGAAAATAGGCAAGCTAAGTATATTTTTCAATTAAAATGAAATTTTTACTGAAAGGATATCTTAGGCCAGTAAGTAAATATCTTGAGAGAGCTATCCTTTATTGTACAATTATGAACAATATCAGCAGTTTAGAACAGCACACCTTTATCTGGGATCTTTTACTGGGTACATACACTTAACCAGCACTCTCTTCTTTGTGTTAGGATTATGCATTTCAGCTTTGATCATATGGCATTTTCAGTATATGAAATGTGAGTGGTCAAGGAAAGCTGTAAGCAGAAAGAAAAGCTGTAGGAATCCCACCAGAAGAATTTAAGCCCAGATGCAATGCATCACTGAATCTCTTTCATAACATTTCTCTACTGCTTTCCTTCAAGCACTTGAGAAAAATTTATCCTGGTGGAAAATCCTGTCTCCAGGCAAACTGCCTATTGGGACCCAATAGATGATGGATCAATTGGCATTTATTTATTTCTAAGTTCCAAATTATAACAAATTACCTGTAGGTTAAACAACAAGTAAGCAAAGCTCAAATTAAGACATTCTTCCATATGTTTGGAACTGATTGCAAGGGAATTCAAACATTCCCATACAATTACCTTCAGCGTCAGGAGGAAGTTGTACAGACGGGCTCTACAGATAAACCAGCCGATCACTTAACTCTGTCTCTTATTTCTCCTATTTCTTGAGAAAGATAAATTACTTCCAAATTGAATACTATTAGGTTCAAAATATAAAAATAGGAATTAGTTTAATAATTTCTAAAAGGAAATTACCTTCTCCCTCCAAAATAACAAATAGAATCATAGAATCACAAAATGTTAAGGGTTGGAAGGGACCTTAAAATTACCTAGTCCCAACAACCCCACCAAGGCCAGGGAGGCCTCCCACTAGACCCAATTGCTCAAGGCCTTATCCACCCTGGCTTTGAACATCTCCAGGCTTGAGGCATCCACAAATTCCCTGGGCAACCTCTCCCAGTATCTCACCACCCTTATAGTAAGGAACTTCTTCATAATATCTTGCCTAAACTTCCTGTCTTTCAGTTTGTACCCTTGTCTTACCCCTACAATTCCGGATGAAGAGCCTCTCTCCAGCTTCTCCGTAGGACCCCTTCAAATACAGGAAGGTTGCTATGAGGTCTCCACACAACCTTCTCCTCTCCGGGCTGAACAGTCCCAACTGTCTAAGCCTGTCTTCATAGGGAAGATGCTCCAGTTCTCTTATCAATTTTGTGGTCCTTCTCTGGACTGAGGAGTTTCATGTCCTTCCTTTATTGGGAGCTCCAGAGCCAGATGCAGCACTCCAGATGGGGTCTAAGAAGAGAGAGTAGAGGGACAGAATCACTTTCCTCACCCTACTGGCCACACTGCTTTTGATGCAACCCAGGATTTGTTTGGCTTTCTGGGCTGCAAGTGCACACTGCCAGCTCATGTTGAAGTTTTCATCAAGAATCACACCCAAGTTCTTCTTCATCGGGCTGCTCTCAATCACTTCTCCACCCAAACTGTGGGTGTGCCCAGAATTGTCCTCATTTTGGAGGTCTTCAAAAGTGATGATAATTGCCTCATTTTTAGTTACTGACAGACACTTAAAGGCAAAAGTCTTTTTGGTTATAGAATCTTCATCCTGGGAGATACTCAGAAACCACCTGGACATCATCTACTATTTCTTTAAACAGCTGGAAGTTCACTTTTCTGAAGTTCATGGGACTTTGCTCTTTGCCAGGCCCATATTTCTTCAGATCACAAGCTCAACCAGGGCATGGTCACTACAGCCCAGGCAACCTCCAATCTTAATTTCTTTAATGAGCTCATCTGCATTGGTGAGCACCAGGTCCAGTAACATTTCTCCTCAGGTTGATTTGTCTGGTAGGTAGACCAGGAAGTTATTCTCGACACAGTCCAGTAGTCTCCAGGATTGCTTGCAGCCAGCTTCATTTCCTTCCCAGCAGACACCTTGGTGGTTGTAATCCCTCGTCAGGATGACGGCTGGTGAGCTAGGTGTTTCCTGTATCTGAAGCAAGAAGGCCTCATCAAGAGGCTCCCCCTAATCAGGCGGCCTGTAGTAGACCCCAGCCACAAGGTGTCCTTTATTGATTTAGTCCCTGATTTTTACCCACAGGCTCTCAGCCTTTTTGTGGCTGTTTCTTAGAGGCAGCTCTTCACAATCTATTTCTACTTTAACATGGAGAGAAACACATCCACTCCTCCTTCCCAGACAATCTCTTTTGAAAAACTTATAGCCCTCAATTGCAGAATTCCCATTGTGTGACTCATCCCTCCCACCACGTTTCCGTAAAAGCAGTTAGGTCACGGTTTCCTAATCGCACCATGGTTTCCACCTTCTCCTGCTTGTTTCCCATGCAGCGTGTGTGCATCGCTGTAGAACTTCTACTGCTGTAGAACTAGCACTTCGGCTAGGCTATTGGCCTCTTCACCTTATGGGACCAGCACTCCCACTGCCCAAGCAGCCAGCTTGCTTCCCATAACAGTCTTACCCCATCTGGCCAGGTGTACCTCATCTACTGTCAACAGGTCTGGTCTCTCAAAGGTGTATCAAAGGTACATCCTGTCACTTCTGCACTGGTTTTGGCTGAGGTAATTTTCTTCATAGAGTCCTGTGTAGTGCAGTGCTTATGATTTGTGACCAAAACAGTGCTGAAAACACACCAGTGTTTTAGCTATTGCTGAGCAGCTCTTACAGAGAGCTAGAGCTTTTTCTGCTTCTCGGTTCATCCCTTAGTAGGCTGGGGCTGCACAAGGAAGGAACACAATTGGAATAATTGATCTCAACAGATCAAAGGTGTATCCCATACCACCAATGTCATGCTCAGCAATAAAAGTTAGGGGAAAGACAAAGAAAGGGGCTATCATTTGTAGTTATGGCATTTGTCTATCCAAGTAGCTGTTAACTCATGACAAAGCAAGTATTTCCTCAGGATAGCTGAGCATCTGCCTGACAGTGGGCAGTAGTGAATGAATTTCTTATTTTCTTTTTCTTCGATACACAGCTTTTGCTTGATCAATTTGTCTCTATCTCAATCCATGAGTGTTTGCACTTTTACACTTCTGATTCTCTTCCCTATACAGCTGCAGGAGAGTGAACAAGGAACTTTCTGGGGCTGAGTTGTTGACTGGGTTAAACCACAGCTTTAATATGTAGATTGATAATACTGAATACATGCAAACATATACAGGGAATCTATGGCAGCCAGAAAATCTCGTCTGCTGAATTCCCTTTATTACCCCTGAACTGGTCAGGTTTTTTCCAGCTTAAGAGGATGGAGCCAGACTCTTCTCTGGTGCCAAGCAATAGGACAAGAGGCAACAGGCAGAAACTGATGTACACAAACTTCCACCTGAATGTGAAGAAAAACTTACTTACTGTGTGAGTGACCACCCACTGGAAGGGGTTGTCTAGAGAGTCTGCGGAGTCTCCCTCACTGGTCACAATCCTGCTCAATGTGCTCTGGGATGGCCCTGCTTGGGCAGGGAGATTGGGCCAGTTGACCCATTTTGATTCCTTCCAACCTGACCCACTCTGTGCTGCTGTGAACCAGTAAATTCTTTTGACTCCTCTACACTCACATATACAATACATGCACACACAGATGCTGACATATTAACATTCATATTAATAGATATTAATATATGAATTCATTGTATAAATCTAATGAATTAAGAATATGCACTTATATTGTGTTTTGAATAGAAACATTCCTTTTTACTGATTCAAAAGTTGCTTGGTGGCATTAATATGAGCCCAAGGGAAAGAACATGTTCCAATTAATCCTACTTAAGGCATTGCTATTTTTTCCCAGCCTTTCGAGTAAAAACACTGCTCAGGTTAAGTAACAACTAATAAACTACTGTTTCTTCACTTCACCGTCTTCTTAATAGACAGCCTCTCCCTTAAGGTAGTAACTAACAAGCTGGCAATTAAATGTCCAGATTCAGTGAAATCAGTTTCAAAGTCTGAACAGAATTATATTTCAGGACTTCATAGAGGCCCCAGTCTATGTTGTTATTTTTTTTAATACATGAAAAAAAACAATGCAGATACAATTTCAATTTATTATTTTCCCAGTAGGAATTATTGAGTTCTGCAATTTAAAATCATTTGGTATCTTGTGAAAGAAACTCTAGGGATTTTATGGTTTTGACTCCTGTAGGGCAACTCCTTAAACAAACCATTTTTTTGCTGACATCTATTTTCCATCGAAATGCTTCATATTGTAAAATTAAAAGTAGACAAGATTCTCAAAACACAAAAGTGGTTTTACAGTTTACATCTTATTATTAAAAGAAATTGGAGTATTTGATAACTTTCAGCTATTTAGACATACATTAGTTTAGGTCACCTTTAGCTGTCACAAAGCTATTCATCTAAAACAGTCTAACTCAGCTGTAGTGAGTATCTTTTTTAGACTAGGAAAAATCCATCAGATTTCTCTTCTCTCTCTTTTACCTAAAGACAGATTTCTATCTAGAATGCCTAGGCTTCTGGAGGATAAACTTCCTTCTGACCTATCTGCTTAACAGCATGGCAAATATTTTCATTATGGATAACCTATGGCATTGATTAAGAACAAAGAATTATGTTAAATTTACTGGGTTTAATCAGAGTTCAATAGTCCTAATCATAAAAAAAAAAAAAAAAAAAATTCCTTTTTTGACATCCACACCATTCTTCTGAGAATGTCTTATTTTTTTATTTTTAACTTCAATTTTTATTTGATCGATGTATATGACCTGTTCTATGTTTTTTAGTTTATCTCATCTTCCTAGCTTATGGTTCTGTTTGTCTTTTTTAAGGATCGGAGTTCTAGTTTCACTGGAAACCTCACAGTTCTTGTAACAGAAAACTTAATAAACCATCACACACTAAAACACAGTAGCCATGCCAAAAATTTCTGAAATTACTGCAGTTCCTCCCTCCTCTATCCACTCCCTTTAGATCTTTTCTAGATTAGGTATAGCTTTACACTTAAACATGAGCTTACTCATTTTGCATATGGAAGATATTTTGCACCATCACCCTTTTCATACTTCGGTAGACTTAGGTCTTCAGCTCTGCTATAGATATTAAAATAGCATAAAACTCTCTCTTTTTATTGTCTGTATTAATTCTCTAGTAATTCCTATCATGTGAATCCTTTAAGAACTACTGTACTTATATTTTGTATACAACTAACAATTATAATGTCAAGACCTCATTTAGTATGAAATCATCCAATTAGAACCAGTGACTGTGCATAAAAATATGGGATTTTCTACATCACTTTACACTTATCTTAATTTACTTTCATCTGCTTTTCTTTTAGTACCTAGTTGGTATTCTGAAATTATTCTGCAGTTCTTCATACTTGGCTTCATCTCTGCTACTTCAATAGCAGGTTTGTTTTTTTTTTTTTTCATTTCAGTATTTACCAGTTTTTGTAACTTTTGGAGTTATGCTGAACAGTTAGACACAAGAATCACAGAATCATATTCATTGTTTGTGTTGCAGAGGACCTTGAAAGGTCGTGTAGTGCAAATTCCCAACCAAAAGCAGGGACATCTTGCACTGTCAGATTACTCAAAACCCCATACAAACTGACCTCAAATGATTCCAATGATGTGGCACCCATAACTTCACTGGGCAACCTGTTCCAATATTTCATCACCTTTTTTGTAAACAATTTATTTTTTATGTCAAATTTTAAAGCAATTGCCCCTCATCCTGTGACTACAGGTAAAAAGTCTTTCTTCTTCTTTCTTATAAGTGCCCTTTAAGTATTGAAAGGCTTCAGTTAGCCTTCAATGAGGTCACCTCAGAGATTTCTCTTCTCTAGGCTAAAAAACCCCAGTTCTCTCAGCCTTTCTTCATAGGCAAATTGTTCCAGTCTCCTGATCACTTTTGTGGCCCTCTTCTTGACGTATGCCAATATGTCCATGTCCTTTTTTTGTTGGAAGTGCTGGATACAATATTCCAAGTGGGGTCTCACAGGAGAGGAGTAGAGGGGTAGAATCACCTCCCTCAACCTGCTTGTCACACTGCTTTTTATGCTGCCCAGGGTGGTTGCCTTTCTGGGCTGCAAGTCCACATTACAGCTTAATGTCCAATTTTTCATCAAGTCCTTCTCTGCAGCACTGCTCTTGCTTCCATCCTTACCCTGGGACTCTGGGGAATTTGGATTCCCATCAGCCTTTGTTCCCCTGTACTTATCTGGACTTGTTAAGATTGGTCTTTGATAGGCTGAAGGCTTCTGCAATTAGCTTAGAAGTAGACAGAGCAATGAATTATTTGGGCTCTTCCATATGCTCTTGTTTCTCCATGCTTCTTTTATGGGTGTGCAGATGAGTTTTTATCACATAACCTAATGTAAAATGCAATTAATTACTCAGGTATTTAATTCTTCACTTCCTATAGGATTTGAAGTAGATGCCAAATGTTTACAGAAAACTGTTTCCTTTCACTTTCCTTTTCCTGATAATTTACTGACCAGAAAGATCTGTGATGTGACCCTTTTCCCCCAACATGAAAAAAAAAAAAAGCTTGCCAAAGTGGTGAAACTTTCTAAGTCTTGTTCATTGTGAGTAAAGATGGAAGAGAAATCCTTATACCTTCCAGCTCTGACATTATCTTCTCTGAACTCATCTCAGGTTTTGATCATCTACTGACCTTATAAAGTTCCCATCACCCATCAAGCTTTGTTCACCTGATTTACTTGAAGAATGACTTACCATTATTTTTTATGCATTCTTCTAGTATTTCCTCAATGCTTCATTTTGTACTGACTTACTGTGTTTTCAAATTTAACCAGTCAGGTTTTAAGAGCTTTTATGATTTTCTTTTTTTAAACTTGAATTTATTAACTTTCCTTCCCTGCTATTTAGCAAGAATGTTTTCTTCAACATGTTTTTTAGACTTTATCCTGAAGTAGTATAAATTGCTTTTGAGCCTTCAGTAAAGTATCTTTTGAAATCTCCTGACAGTTGTAAATGTTTCACTCTTTCTTACACTTTCTTTATCATCTTCTTTGAGAGCTTCATAATTTTCATGTAACTCACTTTTTTTTCCTCAAAATTAAATACAACAGACATAAGGGTTTCTGGCTTTTGGTAATCCTGGAAAGGCCTTGACTCTAAGTACCTGGTAGTCACAGATCAGATTTGGACAGTAATATTATAAATCTGGGACGCTGATCAGGACCAGGTCCAAATAGGCACACACAGCACAGACAGAAACATGTATTTCCATTTTCAGGTATCTGAAATGGAATCAGATATGCTTCATATCTGAACTGTCTGAAAATTCAGCCTAATTTTCCCTTCCTAGTTTGTAGTTAACATTTTAACATGATGGTTGTCAACATCTATGTTTTCTTTCTCTGTGGCATTGATGATTTCATTCAGATTCAATATGTCACAATTTGTGTTGTAATTCTCAATGACTAACTCATAAAATGGTGCTAGTATTACCTTTTTCCTAATCAGCATTGAATTTCAGTGTTGTTGATATATGGAATATCCCTGAGTTTATTTTTATCAATAAAAATATTCTTTCACCAACCAAAGGAAGTTCTTCCAGCATATATTTTGCACCCAGTATCCTACAGATACATTTTTTCAACAGTTTCTATTGTTATTACTATGAAGTCATTAACTGAAAACTAAGCTTCACAAAATGCATCTCAGTTATTTACTGTCAGAATGTTCAGGTGCTACTAAAAGCCGTTCACTTTTGAATGTGGTTGATGTAGCCTGCTTGCATTTCAAACCTCAATATGTATAAGCTTGATGACCAAATCAAAAATGTTTCTGTCTTTTGGCAGATATCACCAGTGCAAAGGCATATGTTGCCACTTTCCAAAGGAGAACAGTTGGAGACAATTTACTGTCCTTCTAGAGACTTTCCTTTAAGCCCTTTTTACATGAAGTTGAGTGTGTTAGCCTGAAGACAAGGCTATTCTCTGAACATTTCTTTATGATTTTTTGCATCCCCCTTGCTCCTTTCTCAGTAACATTGATATTGTTCTAAATGGTGGTCTGTTCAAACACATCTTTTGAAGCATTGCTGATATCCCTCTATTATTTCTTGAGTTCCTCTGAGTAAGCCATCCTGGTCTCAAGAGTTCATTTGTTGTGTCAGAGGATGTAATCTAGTTACCTGGGTTCACCTTATTTTGCTGCAGGGGGAATACAATGCAGTACAACAATCTGCAAGCATTTCAACTAACACATAACACCTGCCTGGAAAATTAACTGCATTCATATATTTATTTATTTAACATCATTCTACTTTCTTGAGTTATTTTTCCACAGGGAATGTGTACACTGCTCTGTAAAACCCAAAAACTCTTCAGCATGAACTGACATCTTATTGCCTGGGTTTTGACTGGGTTCTTCCTATCTTTCCATGGCAAAGATACCTATTTCTTTCTTCTCTTTTGTCAAGTGGTGCAATGCAAGGCTACTCTGAGGGGGGTAATAAGATGGGATCTGAGGGTGACCCAGCACAGGCATTGTCTTCACTGATCAGGGTCAAGTCCCACAGTCCCTGAGTAAAGGGATGAACCAGGGCCCAGGTGAGGCTGGGTGTGTCCTTTCAGTAGAGTGGGATAGAGAGGGTCCTGAGCTGAGGCCAGAGACAGGTCGTAATGCAGGTCCAAGGGGCCCATCCAGGAGACAGACGCCCCATAGCACTGGGGATGGCACTGGCACAGGCACCCCTGCAGCATTGATGGCACCAGTCTGGACATCAATTGATCCCAACACCCATCAGAGGAAAGGAGAAAAAATAAGTCTCCACTGAGAGGAGAAAACATCAGTCTCAAAAACAGAGCTATTTGAAAATAGAGTAGACTAAAAGCCCCTCTGCAATTTAAGATAACAATTCCATTTCAACAGGACCAATCTTCATGAATAGAAGAACTATACAGCTGTAAACTATTATTATTATTATCTTCAAAACCAGCAGCTTTACACTTCAGCTATGCTGATTGTTTTCATCCTGTTTATAACAAGCAGAGTTTGCATTCACTCATGAGAAAGGGTGCCATCCAACTCATGGCCTTAAATATAGCTCAGATACTAATCTCATGTTGTCTATGTATAATTTCTAAAATTTACAATAAAAAATAATCTCTAGTTTCTTCCAGCCCTGGGAAAAAAAAAAAAAAAAAAAAAAGCTGAATTATTAAGGGAGGAACTCTTAGTTTGCTTTATTTGGGGACTTTTATGTCCAATAACAAAGAAGTTATTACAGAATTAACATCACATCTTAAGAAAGATTATATATATTAATCCACGTAATAGTAAGTCAGATTTGAACTTCACAGTAAGTTAGATTTGAACTCCATCTCAGATAAAACAAATTTTTTATTTGAAAAAAAAAATGTGGGGGATTGTCCTTTGCTACCTGCCAGGTGCCCACTAAGACTCTTCATCATTCCCTCTTCTCATCAAGACACATTGAAAAAATGTGATTAAAAGCCACAGGGAGATCACTCACCCATTGCTGTAATGGGAAAAATCATCTTCACCTGGGGAAATTAATCTAATTTATTGGCAATTAATTTTAACAGAATAAGATAGTGAAAAATAAAACAAATCTAAAACTACCTTCCTTCTACCATTTCCTTCTTCCCATGCTTCACTTGACACCTAACTCTTCTATCTTATTCCTTAAGGAGCCTACTCTGACACCACCTCTCCGTGGTTTGCAGTTTACTTCAGGGTGTATCCACCTGCTCCAGTATGGGGTCCTACATGGGCTGTAGGTGGATATCTGCTCCATCACAGTCCTCATGGGCTGCTGAGGGACAATCTGTGTCGCCATGGTCTTCTCCATGGGCTGCAGAAGAATCTTTGTTTTTCCTACCTGGAGCATCTCCTTCACTGGCCTTGGTGTCTGAAGAGGCTGTTTCTCTCACATTTACATATTCAACTTTCTCACAGCTGCTACACAGAGTATTTTACCCTTTCTTGAATATCTCATTCCATGGGCACCACTAGTATTGCTGGTTGGCTCATCTTTGGCCAGTAGCCAGTCTATTTTGGAGCCAGATGGAAGAGGCTGTGTCTGAAAAGGGGACAGCTCCTGATCTCTTCTCACAAAGCCCCCCTGCTACCAGAATCTTGCCATGTAAGCCCAATGAAATATCTTAAGCATAATGTTCAATGAATGCATTTTAAAATCTACCTATTTTGTCTACAGCATTACATATTTAATTTTGTCTGTCCATAACATATTTTAAGAGCAACATTATATTCTATATAAAATAGCTATAATGTTGTATTAGTTTGCAAGTAAAGCAGGGGGAGATGCCAAGTCAGAACTATGATTTAATAGGAAAATTTAAATAAAGGCAGAAAACACTGGCAAAGTCAGGATACAGCCTGACACCCTGCTGGTCAGGGTGGTGGTAGCAGTCCGATTGAATGGTGGCTACGATCCTGTTGAAGTGATAGATGTGGTTCTTCTGGAGCGGTGATCCTTCAACACCTCTGGTTGAAGGAGGGTCTGGTCTTCCTCTGAATGTCCAGTGGTGGTTATGTAGCTCTTGTCCTCTGGGAATCCAGTAGGTAAGGGCTGCCTGTGGTGTTCCAAACCTCAGATTATATCCAGGTAGGAATGCTTGGCTCCTCCCTCTGGATGGAACATCTCACAATGGGATGATGTAATTTTATGAGTCATGCAGTGAGACTTGAAGGCCCATTAGCAGATGATATTCCCCTGAGGGATTTACCAGAGATGTGTCATGGAAGAGATAAAGAACACTGCCCCACCTGTTTTTAACAGTTTATGAAGATGGTGATAGAATAACTTTTGGTTACACCTTACATTGTAACCGAAGACAAATGTATACATAGGCTATGGGTATAAGAATTATATATATATTTATATGTTATATCTAGAAATGCATCTGTGTGTAGCAATCTTTGTTGCTAGATCAATAGCAGATTTGGAGTGTAAACCAGCTGGTCTGCTCAGAAGGGATTCAGCTGTTCACACATAAGTGCCTCATGTGGTTTGTGATTCTCTAGGCTATGCAACACACCTGAATAGGAGTAAGCTGTATGGCACAGCACTTAAATGAGATCTGCAACCTGTTGAAGTGGAAACTTTGAGGCCAATACATGTCACAGTACCTCAAGTGACAGTAGGCGCCTATTTTTATGCTCTGCAGTTTCCCTTTTTTTCTCCACTAGCAATAATGAAGATTTGATATGCTAGCTCGGATTACAAATCCACATTTCAGAGGTTCAGAATTGGTGCAGATGAATTCTCTCCTCCAGCATTTTGTCTATCTTAAGTTATAGCAATTCTTTCTGTAGAAGCCTTCATTCTACCAATTGTTCTTCTCCCCCAAGTATAGGTTAAAGGGATTGAATAGATGCTAAACTGGTCAGTGGCCAAAGCTAGCTGGCCAGAATTCAACCTAAGAGAACAACTCATGGGATGAAGTGCTACTGCAAAAGCAAATGAAATGGAAATTGTCTTTCAGTGTGTTTGCCTATGAGGCTGGTTTCTGTAAGACAAACTTTCAATCTACAGTTGGGCTAAACTATTAAAATACAGTGAAATTATGCAATATCATCTGAGAAAATAAGAAAAAGAGAGGGGACAGACAGAGGAATGGAATCCATGAGCATATATAAATTTCCTTCATTTGCAAAAATCCTTTACTATCTTTTTACAGAATATCCTCCATATCCTTTTGAAGGTAGGAGGAACAAGGAATCTGGTACAAACTTACTCTTCCTTGGAAAGGAGTAACTAGCAGATTAGGAGAAAAAGTATGAGTCATAATGTGAATTTTTTTCTAAAATAAAGAAATTAGAACATTGATTGACAGCACATCCTGTAAGAACTATTTTCAGGAAATTGTATGGTTGCTCTCTAACTGTTCAGCAGCAGTCCTGTGATTTGTATATGACAGCCACTTTCAACTATTTTCAAACTGAAATTACCTAAACATTACAATCTTTGGGTTTTTTCCTGCTTTGTTCTAAGAAACATTTTTAAAATATCACGTATAAGTATGACTTTTCTTTTATGAATATAGCCATTTAAAGGGGGTGAGAAGGCTTAGGCCATTTTCTTTTAAAAATTGTCAATCACCTGCCTCTTTTCATAAGATAAAAGGAAAGTATGGATAAAAGGAATGATATTGCTTTAATAAATACTAATTTCAACCTGTGCATACCATCTGTGACAGGGAATAATATGGCAGTTTCATTTCTCATGCTGTAATGAGCTGTTAAAAGTGGAACAAAGCTAGTTATCATCATATTTTTCAATTTGGCCGGCTGCCAGTGTTTATGACATCTAGTAATTCAGTCATTTAATAGCTCGAGGTTTTAAACTGCTTAAACCCTGTCCAATTTAGTGTAGGTTTTAGATGACTGAGTCCAAATAATGATTTGGTCTGTCTTCTTTTCAAGACCTCCCAGTATTCCTCTAATTTCATTGGTCATTTTCTTATTTAGCCAGAAAGCTCCTTGAATATCTAACTGTAGTCACACATAACTACTCTGGAGAGACAGATGCTAGATGTGTTTAGGGCTACAGTCAAGCTTGTGACTGTAGACAATAGATTAATGGAAGTCAATTGGATGCTAGATTTTTTTTATCTTGAGGAAGTTTGAACCTGCACATTCCACATACTGGAAAGGTGTCTGTGCTGGTTTTGGCTGAGGTAGAGTTAATTTTCCTCACAATGACTGTATGGGACTGTGTTTTGGTTTCATTCTGAACACAGGGTAGATGATAATTTTTGGTTTTTTTATTGCTGAGCAGGGCTTACACAGAGCCAAGGACTTTTCTGATTTTTGTACTGATATGCTGGTAAAGAATTTGGGGATGCATGGGAGGCTGGGAGGAGACACAGCCAGGACAGGTAACCCAAAGTGACCAAGGGATATTCCAGACCATATGACATCATGCTCAGTATATAAAGTGGGGGGAAGAAGGAGGAGTGATGGTGTTTGCCTTCCCAAGTCACCATTTTGTGTGATGGGGCCCAGCTCTCTTGGAGATGGCTGAATACCTGCCTGCCCGCCCATGGGAAGCAGTGAATGAATTCCTTGTTTTGCTTTGCTTGTGTGTGAGACTTTTGCTTTCCCTACTAAACTCTATCTCAACCCATGAATTTTCTAGCTTTTATCCATCCAAATCTCTCCCTTATCCTGTTGCTGGAGGAGGGAGCAAGTGGCTGCGTGGGGCCAGGCTGTTCATTGGGGTTAAACCATAAAAATGTCTTAGCTACCAGGCCATGAAAAGAAGTCTTGTAGTTTGTTTGGTTGCTTGCAGTTTTTTATTCTTTGTTTATTTGGTTGGGTTAATTTCTTCCATTACCTATTAATACTGTCCTCTGGTGCAGCCTCATCATTAGAAAATGCATAAATCTTGATGACAGACTCTTTAAGAAGTCAAACATCATGACGGTATCAGAGGTCAAACCACAGCAAACCCAGATTAACAGCAGCAGTTACCAAGTGAGGCTTATGACATCATAAGCATGGAGGGGAGTGTGAGGGGGTTTCTGAAGCCCTGACACCCTTGGGCTGTGTGTGTGGAGAGATCAGGCAGCAGCAAGGATGACAATCTGATGAAGGACACCAAAGATACTGGGCATCTGTGGCTTCACCAACCAGATTGCCTGATCCCAGAGTCTTACCCCCAGCCATAATCCTCCCATAGGAAGCTCTAAAAATGGTGACCACACAATAGAATGTCATGTCTTCTGAGCCTCCTGTGGTACTTGCACCCAGTGCAGCTACCCAAACAGAGCTCCCAAGGGAAGCAGCTATCCAGGTTTCCGGATGAAGAGTGTGCTTGAGCTTTCCACTTGTGTCTGAGGGCAGCAGAAAGAACGACTGAGAAATGTGCCCAAATAGAAGAAAAAAGTGAAAGAGGTTGAGGAGTATCCAGAATTCTGAGATTATGACTGCCTGGTGGAACCACACTTTGCTGTCTCTGGACATCTACCTTGCCTTCCCAGACGCACATACACAACAGATAGGAGGTTTTGGAGATGGAAGTATTGTTTTGGAAATCTGGAGGGTTCCCATTCAAATGAAAGCCAGCAAATATTTTTTCCAGTTTTCAAGGACAAGAAGGAAGACCCTGATAATTATAAGACTTTCAGATTCACTTCCATGTTTGGTAAAATTAAGTATAGAATTATTCTGGGAGTTATTGAAAAACTTTGGAAGATAATGCAGCCATTGATCAAAGTCAACATGGCTTCATGAAGTGAAAATCATGCCTTATTAACTTACTATACTTTTATGATAAGTTTATCAATCTAGTGAATGAAGGGAAGGCAGTGGATGTGTTTGGTTTTTCTCTCTGGTGTCCAGTGAGAGGATGTGAGGGAATGGCTTACGGCTCTGTCTGGGACCACCACTGAGAGGGTGGTCAAGTGTTAGAACAAGCTTCCCAGGAAAGTGGTCATGGCTTGGTCCCCAAGCCTGCTGGTGCTCAAGAAGAATTTGGGCAATACTCTTACCTCATAGAATCCTATAATGGTTTGTGTTGGTAAAGACCTTAAAGATCACCTAGGTCCAACATCCAACCCACACCCATCCCCCCCATAAGCTGCTATTAAGTCTCCCTGGATCCTTCTTTTCGCCAGGATGAACTATCCCAAGTCTCTCATCCTGTCTTCATAGGAGAGGATCTCCAGCCATTTGATCATCTTTGTGGTCCTTCTCAGGACAAATGGTTTAACTTTTATGTTGTCCTGTGTGGGGTCAATGATCCTCATAGGTCCCTTCCAACTCAGAATATTCTGTGATCCAATGGCTTAATTCACTATTTGTTAGTGACTTTTTCAAGTGGAACTCCTACTTGATCAAACAAAACTATAAGAGCAAAGGAGATTAGTGGAATATTTTTTTCCTGAAATCACAAATAAAACTGTAAAGTTGTCTTGCGTAATGCTTGTCGTTGCTAAATTTAGAAAAACTATGAGTCAAAAAGACATCTGCTTCCATCCACTGCAAAAATACTTTTCCATAAAATCTGTACCATTTTACTTATAAACAGGGATATCCCCATAACTTTTTTTTGACTCTTGAAAAATGAAACAGAAGTTTTAAATGAAAGAATTATTGAACACGTTAAACCTTTCAAAATAAAGTATTTTATAGTATTACTGATTTAACTTCATAATCACTTTATCCTATCTCATGACTACTTCTGATAATATAGCATATAGGAAAGATTTAAATATCATGAAGGTAATAACAACTCAAACACTGAAGAAATTTTATCTTTTACCCCAAAGATAGTGAAAACAAAATGGACACTGAATGATATGAACAAAAGTATTAACAAAACAAAAATCAACAAGAATAGTCAGCATGGCTTCATGAAGGGGAAAACATTGTTACAGGAGGGAAACTGCAACACGCGTATCAAACAACGAGGCCCGTGGAAAAGAAATATATATGGACCGATTCTTGATAGCTGTTTCAGAGATGTTTATTTCTCCAGCCACATGTCCGGGGCTCTGCCGAGGAACGGAGGCAATCACAGGACCTGAGGGTCCTTGCCCACGCAGGGGAACACAAAACAACCAATGGGGAACGAGGCTGACCAGGGGCAGGGAAACCCCATGTCTGTCCCCTCAGGGCCCCTCTCCCAGGACCACATGGCAGGGGGAGGGCCTCAACAAAACATGACCACCTTTGTGGTGGTTTAGTTCAAAATATCCATTACTTACTCATTTCCCCTCTGTGAGATAAGAATTAGAAGAAAGCAAAGCAGGCACAAAACTTAAAGTTGCACCACAAAGAAAGAGTTTTATTACTAATAGAATTAAAAGTAAAGAGAAACAACGAGAAATTAAAGCAAACCACTTCCCCCCTTTCCAGCACTTTCCTCCTTTTACCCAACTTGCACAAAGGATAACAGAACATGGGATGTTAGTCAGTGGTGCAGTTCTTGAAAAGTCTCTTCCTTGTGCTTAAGGAAAAAACGGTTTTCTTCAGCTGCACATGGTTCCCAAACTGCCACCAACAGCAGACCTGCCCAGAAAGAAATAGTCTGCTGTGGTGTAAAACATCTCTTCCATGAAAAATCTCACAGTTCCTTCACACTGCCAAACATAAGCTATCACATGGGGTTATTAATCTTTTTAAGGATGAGTTATTTTGGCCTGAGCACAAAGGCTTTCTTCACCACAAGTCTCAAAAAGCCTCTCAATATTTCTATATAGCCTGACATAGGCACTCTTCACAATTTTCACAGGCCACACGTGAACTTTTCATCCCCCCGTGTACCTCAAGTGGATTAAAGAGACAAACAGTTTGTGATATTACAGTTTCTTACCATGGCACACAAGAAGTTTTTTTAAGCTACGCACAAGAAACGTGGCACCGCCCTCTTTTCTCCTGTCGCCATTTTCAGCTTTGTCTCATGTGACTCACTTTCTCTTTCTCTCTGACTCTGAAACTGCCATGTTGAAGAGCATTCTTGTTCAAGCTTTACGGTGGAGAGAGCCTCGCTCTTTTCGTGCTTGTCATGGGTTAGCTAGCCTAGTCTTGGAAGTGATGTTCTTGCAAAGGAGTGCTTACAGTTTTCCCCATGACCTCACAGAACCTATCAGCTGGCCAGTTTGAATATGGACAATTCTTTAAGCCACTTAAAATTGTGACCGCCTCTGTGATCCACACTTAAGAACAGACAAACTCCCCCCCAAGCTCTCTCTCGTTTCTGGTGCTGGGACAGGTGGCTGCGGGCCCTGTGCGGGGGCCAGTGGGCCCTGCCCAGGCCCAGGCATCCTGCAGCCAATGTGCCCTGTTCCACCTGTGGACCCCCCCCCCCCCCCCCCCAGCCCTGCGGTGGGCAGCCAGAGTGGCTTGGCTCTCCCCCCCCTCCACTGCCATAAGCCACATTCCAGCTGGAAGGCCGAGGTGAGATTAACCCTTTTAGTGCTGTGAAGAGCTGAAAACCTGAGGGAAGAGAAAGAGGAGATGCTTAAAGCTGAAATTCTGTTGTGAAGCTATGATATATCAGAGTATCCCACTGTAATTTCATGAAAATATGGGAGGTGGAGCGTTCAACTCGCAAGCAAAAGCACCTGCGCTGAGATAGGCAGATGCTGACGCAGCTGTAATTTCATGAGAAGTTTGGACAGGGAGAGATGGAAGCGATGAGGACTTTTGCTCCAAATGGGAAAGGAGAAAACCTCAGTTCCTAGAGATGCTCCCAGACATAGTCCTAAAGATGAAGATGAGGAAGACCCTTTGCTCCCAGGGAAGGAGAAGGGCCTCTGTTCTTAGAGATAAAATGCTCCCAGAGATGGGTGAAGAGAACTTTTGTTTCTGAACGGCTCAACCTTAAAATTGTACCCCAAAAAACTTCAAGAGTGGGCTCTCGAAAGCAGTTGCGGGAAAAGCTGCAAGTCGGGGGAAAGGACTCACACGCAGGCAGAGAGACTCCTCTTCCTAAATGGACTGAACAATATTTGGAAGTGGGCGGCTGTCTCGTTGTGATAATGTTTTCATAGCACGAGCAAGAAGAGACTTCTCTTTCTAAATGGACTGAACAAGGTTATTATGGAAGTGGTAAACAGACTGAACATCTTGAGGGTTGTCTTTTTACATTGTCAGTGGGAGAAGGGAGGAAGGTGGGGGGAGGAGGACAGTTCTGAAGGTGTGGTATAATTTTTTTCCCTCTTTTAGGTCTGTTAATAAACTTCTTTATATTCTTTCAAGTTTGGTGCCTGCTTTGCGTTTCTCCTAATTCTTATCTCACAGCAGATAAACAGTAATGAGTATTTTGGACCAAACCACTACAGTGCTGCTGGCTGCATGGTGTCTTCAGTTCAGCACGAAGTGTGCTGGCTGCAGACAAGAGGCTATGCCGGCTCCCGTTGGCTCCACCAGCTCTGCATGGAGAGGACAGGATAAGGACCTGCCAGTCCCAGGAAGCCGCGACGGATGGGTTTAGCTCTGTGGCAGTCCGTGGCTGGTTTTAGCTGCCTGCAGCTCTGGGACAGTTCCCCCCCCACAGTGACCCAGGGTGCGTGCCGCGGCGCTGGGAAAGGAGGGGGGGGGTGGCCAGGGGCCCTGGCCTGGCCCAGCAGGGCCCAGAGGCTCAGAGGCCCCCCCACATTCCTGCAGGCGAGCTGGAATGAAAAGAAATTCCTGCCTTTCTGCATGGTTTAAATATGTAAATTGTGAGAAGCGTCATTAGTCTAAAAGACTGTCCATCAGCTCAGGTTCAACCCACTACACTACAATGAAATGACAGGCATGGTTGGTGAGGAGAAGGCAGTTGTTACTGTCTACCTGGACTTCAGTAAATTCTTTGACACTGTCCCTCATAAGACTCTCAGAGACCAACTGTTGTATGGGCCAGATCAGCAGATAGGTTGTAAACTGACTGGAAGCTGGGACAAGAGGGTGGTAATCAGTAGAACAATATCTAGTTGAAAGGCCAGTAGGAAGGTGTGTATCCCAGGGGTGATTACTGGCTCCAGTGCTGTCTTAACAGATTCATTATTGATCTGGATAGTGCGGAGGAGCGTACTCTCAGCAAGTTTGCAGCTGATACGTAAATGATGATGGGCAACCTGCTCTAGGTAAACCTGCTGGAGCATGGAGTCAGACAACGTGACTTCCAATGTTCCTTTCAATCTCAACTACTCTGTGACTCTGTGACTACATTTATCTTTAAGTTATTTATTGACAAATCTGTGGTGCCATTGTCACATGCAAAACACAAGAAAACTGTATATGACTTAAAGAACTGCTCAGGTTTTCACAGTTTTTTTCCTTGTTATCTGTTATCTCTATTCTAGAAGTATCATTGTTTTTTCATTCATTTCCTTCCCTCTTTTCTTAATTTTCAGTTCTAATATTCAATATTTTCATGAATTTCCTCTATTTTTCTCCCAAAACTATTTTCTGATTCTCATATTTCACTCTCCTCCACATCTACACAGTTGCAAAGATTTGTCTGAATCTTATCCAACAGTCCTCTCTTTTGAGCTTTCCTGTTTCTGCTGTCCTAAAATTTTTATCATATGTATGATAAATATTCATGATTTTACATCATAGCATAATAAAAACAGTAACTTAATTGATTTCATTCAATAAATTAACAAAATCAATTAATATAAGGGACCTCAACAGATAATGGAGTAGTCACTGGAGGCTTTTGGTAAGATTAAGTGAAAACAGTAAGACAGAGACACAGGCTTCCTAAAACCATTATTTCTGCTTTCATGGGGATATAAATTAAACAGAGAAGTACTGTATTAGCATCTTAATTAGTATAGAGGTTCATCCACTCTTTCAAGATGTGAGTCTGAACCATCCCAAATTTCAGGATGCCTGCTATCCAAGTACTCTAACCATAGCTAACTATTCAGATGTGGACTGTCATGATATGCTTTTCTTTAACTGTCACCATGTTTAGGTAGCTGAACTTAGCTTTTAACTGCTCAATGAACAAATTTCTCCACTAGCTTTTTTGGAAATGGAGATAAGAATACTTTATTCCACATGTAACATTTGAGAATAAAACCACTAAAGATAATTAACTACTCCAATAAAATATATTGACTAGGCAGCCTAAAAGTGCTTGAACCTTTACAGCATTGTGAAGGTATTGGTTACAATATTTTATGCTGACTAGAAAGCCTGGCAGTGAAGTTCAAGACAAAGTGCTAAATTAGTAGCTGAAGCCTATGATCAACAAAGTAAAATTTCAAAGTCCGTGAGGTCTGAATCTGTTGATGCTTTCAAGAGTTCAGTGTGGCAAGATAGGAAATGAAGAAAAAACAGGAAGCAAAGCTAATTCAGTTTAAAGAAGACCACTAGTTATTGTAGTTCAGATTCATCCTTCCCATTAGAGGAGTGTCAAGGCTCTTTATGTAATCAATAAAAAGAGTGACGCATCTCCAGAAAGCAATTTGGATCTTACATGGAGTGTCCCTCTTGAGATTTTTTATTTCTTTCTTCTGACTGTAAAGTGAGCCTGGAGTACTATCATTTTATCAGGCTTCTAAATTTAAAGACATAAATTTAAGTGGAAAAAAAAATCTTCATTTAGATGGTGCTTAGAATCTTACAATATACAAAAATAATAAATTAGAAATTTGAATAAATGCAAATTTAGCTACTTTATCTCTTGAAAAATGAGTTGTATCTACTTTTAATAAACATTTCAGTAATGTTTTTGTTATAATTTTTAATTCAAACCGGCTCACATTTGTGCTTCTGAAGCATTTTTACTCTGGTAAAAGCAGAACTCAGGTCAGGATTAAGACTTCAGTACCCATTTCCATAAAATATATAGCAACTTTATTTAGAGAAAATAATTGCCTCAATCATAAAATAGAAGTCATATATGCATTTTGGTGGTTATTTATCATTATGGCAGAGCTTCATTTCAACCAAATTCCCTATATGCAGATTGGAATCAGTACCAACTCTCTAGTGGTGCCCTCAATTATTTATTTCACCAGAAACTTACACAAGCATTTACACTAATGATGGAAAAAGTGAGGCATAAAATCTTGTAGGAATCTGTAGAATTGATTTAATTCTAATCAGAAATGCACTTTTTAAGTCTTCTAAATTTACCCACATACCTTACTTTAGTTATGTGACAGACACATTTTTGAGTGGGCAAATTAGAATGTTTAAAAGAAAAAACAACTATGCAAAAAGAAGTACTTCCAATGCCATCTGGTCTGTAGTAAGCATACAGTCCACAGGACTAGACAAGAGCCTTCTCAAACAAATTACCCTCCTATTTTGGAGAGTATGAATATCTTGGCCACAGCACCACTTGTTTCACTTTGCAGTACTATTTCTGTTTTGGTGGCTTAACCTTGGCTAGTGGTCAGGTGCCTAGCAAGCTATAAGAAAAAGCTCACCTACAGAGGTCCCAAAGGGCTGGGTCATATGTTCTAGGTTACAACTTTATTCTCACAGAACACCGAGATAAAAGATATCCATGTCTGGCAAAACTCAGGCTTATGTTCATCTAAGGAATGGTGTTGCTGCTTATACAGGTACACAGTATAATAATAATAACAATAGTAATTATAATAATAATAATAGTTGTCATTGTTATTGTTGTTTCTCGTCTGAAATGGATGATAATTCTCGGTAGTAAGGTGTAAATGTAGATCTATTCACTGTGAATCATACATGAGAAGTGAAACACATACTTGTTGCAAAAAGTTGGGGAAGAGAAGAGGTGATGAAATGGCTGATGTATTTTTCACTACTGAAAATGGAAGTTTGTGCATATAATGGAAATAGAAAAATTTATTTTTAACTGCAGGATGCATGCAGTGATTCTGTCAGCAGCATAGCTCTGCAGAGCAGGCAAAGGATAAGTACACCCTCACCCAGACTAGATGTGTGAATCTGCAGGGCATTAGCACGTAGGGTAACAGTACACATGAATTAGGTTTAGGTGGCAAGGTTTCCACAGCAGCTGGACTGTAGCAGGGGTATCTTCAGTGAGAAGACATCAGAAACTTTACACATGTCCATAAGAGATGGTTCCAGATGGCTCCAAGATGGATTGTCTGCTGGCCAAAGCCAAGCCCTTCAGTGATGTTGGTAGAAACTCTGTGGTAACAAATGTAAGGAGGGTTACAGAGGCTGCACATCAGCAGTTAAAAATCAACATGTCAGTACACAGTCTTTTCTCTCCTCCTTACTAAGCTTCAGACATGAGGGAATGCCACAAGTGAAGTAAATAACAAACCATGAGACCACAATGTAGAAATTCCCCTGAAATGGATAATTTACAAGAAAAGGGATTTTCTCCTAAGAAACGCAGCATAGGCACAGCCTCAAAAGTTATATCATTCTGTTAAAAATCACAGCCACCAATGACTAAATGAATTGCTAGGAGAAAGCATAAAGCCAGCCAGAAATACAACAAAAACAGTATGACTAAGTTAGTCTAATTTTCAATGGAAAGAGGAATAAAAGCAATATTCAGGCAAGACATTAAAGACAGAAAACTTCCATGCAAGTTCCATTAGTTACATGACTAGCGATATTTCTTCCTTTTTAAGTACATTGCAATTTAGCAAGTCATGGTTGTGACGTTAAACGTTCTAACATTTTTGTCCAGTTGAATTTGGGAGATTTTTTTTTTTTTTTTAAATTTCTTAATCAATCATTTAGGCTGAAAAAGATCTTTAAGATCATGAATTCAACTGTAAACCTGATACTGCCAAGTCCATCACTAAACCATGTCCCTAGAGTGCCACATCTACACATCCTTTAAATACTTCAAGGGATGGTGACTCCACCACTTCCCTGCGCAGCCTGCTCCAATGCTTGAAACCTCTTTTGGTGAAAATTTTTTTTCCTAATATCTAATATAAACCTCCCCTGTCGCAACTTGAGGCTGTTTCATCATGTCCCATCACATGTTACCAGGGAGAAGAGAAGGAACTACACCTTGCTACAGTTTCCTTTCATGTAGTTGCAGTGCGATAAGATGTACCTTGAGTTTCCCTTTCTCCAGACTAAACAGCCCCAGGTCTCTCAGCTCCTCCTCACAAGATTTGGTCTGTCACTGTTCTCAGTGAAGACAAGACCATACATCTTAACGCAATTCACCGTTGTGATTTGCCATCAAATTCTTGACAAACCATTTACAATTGATGCATTTACTACATCATTAAGTTTTTTTTCTGGATGAGGGTCAAAGTTGTCAGCATGACTTGTTCCGGATAATTTGTCATCTTGTGGTGTAAAGGATGATAAATTAGAACATGTGCAGACATTAATTTTTCTTGGATATCCTTTATGTTCCCAAATCTGATCTCCATTTACATATTAAAAAAAATGCTTTAAAGTCTTTCTTAGGTTTAAATTTGGCAATGCAAATTATACAACTCTTAAATGCTTATTAGTAAGGGAATGCCTCATATTTTCATCTTTCTAGTTTTTGTCGCACTATAGTGGTTGGGAGCATAATGGGCTGGCATGCAATTATTTGTTACTAATAGCTACCTACCCACCTGGGAACTTGTAAATAGCCATTTTATAATTACAAATATGTTTTATGCCTTAAAAGTACACCTTCCAATTACTTAGTCAAATTGCAGTACATGGGTCACATTCATTCTTCATGTTCATTATGAATTAAAAGTAAAATTAGTGTACATTTAAGCCTAGACAGCAGATGGCATTCAATGGTACAAGCATACTGCACCATATGTCTGCAAAATGCTTTCAGAAAGTACCTGACAGTTCCCAACATTAAAAAATAAAATTAGATAGTAAAAATAATACATAGTTTGGATATCATTTAACTAAAAATATTTTAATTAAGCCATTAAAATTTAGTCCCACTCACGTTTGCTGTGATGAGAATTGAATTGTCAAAAATGTTTGCAAAGATAGGACACCTTTTTTTAATACCCAAAAAGTCATATTTTCATTTCCTTAGTTTTTATTTAAAATCTAAATATTCAAGTTGAAAGAATATAACCTTCAATTAGTACTAGCAAAAATTTCATAATATTTTTTAGCTATCATATTTTCATGCTAATTTTGCTTAAATTTAGAGGTAGGTCTACCTATATATAGTGCTTTCTTGTCCATAGCCTATGGAGTTCACTACTGTATCTAGGAACATCATGGCAAGTGTAAGTACTGCAATTTTTTTAAGTGACAGTTTAAATTCTTTGAAAACAGATGGGTCTGAAACATTTTTCTGCACATATGTTAAATCCTATCCATCATAAAGTCTAAATTATTCTCTTTTGCCGTAAAAGGAATGTGTAACAATCTTGATAGCAAAAATGTGCAAATCACATAATACAGAATGTAAGTCCATAGATAAAGTTCAGAGCTATGCTTCACAGAGCCAGTGAAGAAGCCTGGTGTTCAGAGGATCAAATGGAAACAGCTCAACTCAGGTTGTAAATTATGCATTTGGAAGACAGACAGGGAAATATAAAAGGAGAGTCTTTAGTCTGGGTTGTGGAAGTAGAATGTAGACATCCCTCTGAGAAAACAAACTATTGCTCTTTTGTCATAGACTTTTTAAAACATCTCTTATTTTCCACTTCATTAATTACTCATAAATGGAATGGCACAGGGTCATACAGACACTAGAAGGCGAAAATAAAAGAAAAAAAAGAAAATTTTCATACTTAAAATCTGGGGCATTGTTGTGGCCATTGTTAGTGGATTAACACCTCATAAAATCAAAAAGAGTATCTTGCAAATCTACATATCAAAATAATGATAAATCTTTAATATGTGTAAACCAATGTCTTTTACTGAAAAAAAATTATGAACGTGCATGTACTCTAATACTTTAAGCTAGAAAATTTACTTAGATGTTATATTTTGCTAAAGACTACTCTCAGATCAACAGTAGCACTTTGTGTTAGGTGCTTTACACATAAATGAAACATTAAAAACCCTCTGTTTTAAAGAACCCTGAGCATTTGCATGAATAAGTGGGGATAGATTGACAGAGATATAAGAATACAAACGTATTTCTATAGATATTAATGACAATTTATTTAGAAAATTATGACTTAAAAAGGCCCATGCAATATAAAACCAAATGTAGATTACTGAAGTCATGTTTGAATCACTGCTGAAGAAGTGAGCAAAACCAGTGGTGAGAAAATGAAAGGGACAAGGCAAATTCCATATAATTTTGACTTAGAAAAAAGTAAATTTGTAAGAAAGTTCTATGATTTAATATGGGTTTTTTTTAAAGGTCTCCTTAAGGTGAATGCAGATTTCTAGATATTGTGTATTCTGTATTTTCTCAGTGTTAGAGAGGAGATCTTTAGTGTTATTAATGATCATTTATTAATAGATTTATGTTGCTTTTCAAGCAACTCAAGCATATAAAGGAATGCATTCCACCTGGCACAGTTTTTTGGGCCACTGCAGAGAAACACTGATTTGCATCTTCGGTTCCCACAAGATGTGACATGTTGTGAATGCTTAAACTGACAGCAGACTGTGAGTAATAACTAACTTTCCTCCTACATTCCTATTGTGTGTCTAGGAAATCAGAGACTGTCAAAGAGTAAACAAAAGATGGCATTTACACAAACTGTCCTGTAAGTCTCTCGCCAACTTTTTCTTATCAGGAATAATAAACACCAGGGACAGACAAAACTGGTCAATGTCGCCTTCTATCTCGTTATTTCCACACCTCCACTGGAGAGAAAGAATTTTCAAAGTTGCACAAAGTCTTTTGGTTGTCTCCTGTCAATGATACCCTCCATAAAAGGGAAATTGTCTTTTCCTGAAACATTTCACAAGTGAAATATAGTGAGTAGTTCATGTGGTTCTTGCAGGCTATTGATAGCATTCTTGCAGACGTCTCCCTCTATATTTTGAAAAAGAAATACCCCATTATTGCTGAATTGTCACTTTTACTCTAGAGATATTCAAAAAGAAAGTAGGAGCTGTGGTACACAAAGTAGTGAAAGTGGCAACATCTTCCAATAGATATCAATGAAAATGAATACACACGATTTCCTCTCTTTCTCAAGTTTTTAATCCAACAAGTGCTGTTTTATTCTTTGTAAACATGCAATTCTTGATCTCACTTCAAAGCTGACACTATTCCCTGATGTGTCTTTGCTCTCAGACACCCTCAAACTCTTTTAACACCATTCCAAGAAGCCTTGAACTCCAAAAAATATTACAGGGTCACAATCCAATATGTGTTCTATGACCTACTCTGATTATTTGCATAATAATTTCATTATCTAATGAAATCTAATGGATTTATTTGTTCTTGAAGTCCAGTATCTGGATCTGAATTAGAGCACACTTTAATATAAATCAAAGTATATCAAATCTCGAAGGAACTTGCAGTGAATCAAGATTATTTATTGACATAATATTCCAATGTTATTTGTGATTACTCATGCCAGAAAGTGGGTGAATAACCTTAGTTTGACTTCGTCTGATTTCAAGTTGCATGCATTATGCATTATGACATTACCTTCCAAAAAAAGAGTCCTTCAGTTCTGTTTCAATTATTCTCTAAAATTACTTGAATTTTGATCTGTTTTAACAAATAAAACTTTATTTCTTAACTACAGACATTTACAGCTTGACATCGTTGCATGGAAAATCCTTGGTTATCTGAGGCATCCTCTCAGGACTGGTGCATAAAACATGGCAATCCAGTTCACTCTGGCTGAGGAGTCAGCAAAGTTTCCCAATAGCAACTCAAACAGCACTAACTGCCCATATTTCAGGGATTAAATTATATTCTGTGAGGTCAAGACATCTGTTTGAATAACTCTCAAGAAGTAAAAACTCCTATATTTGTTGTGCTGAATAGCTCCTTAGACACTTTGCCAACTTTCTTTCAAAGGAAGAGGATTTGATTCCCTAGACATAGGCATCTAGCACCATCTTGGACCCCCTGAAGTGTACCCTGAGGGAGGTGTATCTCTTGGATATACAATGTCGTATGTGCCAGCCCTGTACAGATATCTTTGTAAAACCCAAAGCATCTCAGATAACACTGCGTACATATGTTTAGGCAAAAATTTCCCCGGATTTTCCTAGTCTTGCCACTTAGACATTGGAGTTTCGTAGGGACACATATGATATACACCAGTGTAAAAGTGTTGGAAAGTAATTCCATTCCTAATAATGTAAGGTGTCCCTAATCAATGCTTCTCTTTAAAGCTCCTTTATTTAAATAACTTGGCTTACAACTGTTTAAAGATTCATTAAATTTTTCAAGTACTTTTGTGGCCTGCATCGATTTCTTTAATTTTGTAATTCCATTCAATATGTCAAAGATATTGTAACAAAAGGAATATAGTTAGTTAGCTAAGAGTATCCCCTGAAATATGAAAAAAAGGGTCAGTGGCCTTCTGCAATGGAGTGACTGTAGGAGTGGACAAGGGAAGTGGACAGATGTCATTTATCTGGATTTCTGTAAAGCCTTTGACACAGTCCTTCACAATATCCTTCTCTCTAGATTGGAGGGAGATGGGTTTGATGAGTGGACTGTTAGGTGGATAAGAAATTGGTTAGACAGACACATCCAGAGGACAGGGTCCATTTCTCAGATTCCCGATGGACATCAGTGATTATAGTCTCCCTTTCTTGACTTTTAGAAATCCCGAAAATTTGGAAATTTTAACAACAATAAATGTAAAGCTGTCACTGTAGCTCCTGAGTGTTGGGTTTCTGAAAGCTGCTTTGATCCATGCCATAATTTAAATTAGCACAATGGTGCTGTTAATCAAACTGGATTGCAACAATATCTAGGAAGCATTATACTGGTTGATTAAATTAAAGTGCCCTTCCAGTCAAGACCGTCAGAGTTAGGAAAGAAAAAGGTGACAGTAATCTTTCTACCAGCTGTTGCTGGGAAAATCCCCATCAATCTCTTTAGGACAGAGTTACAACCTGTGCAACATCATGCCCAAGCAATTAGGAATAGTCCCAGTGGCTGGTTTGTAAATTATTAATCTATATCTAAAAATGTAACTAAAAGTACATTTTATTAATACAGTCTAAGAATATACATATCTGTGACAACTCTCCCCAGCACAGTCATCTTCCACTGCTCCTGCAGCTGTACAGGATTCTTTGATCGTCTTCTTTCAGCAACCCTACTGTTTGATATTCTCTTCTGAGCTATTTTGTTTCAGTTTCCAAAGTTTCAAACAATTTTAAACTTCTGACTCTGAGCTCCTAAGATTATCTTTGCTTCAATATCCAGCTATTCTAGATACTCAGGATCATTTCTAATAATATTTTGGTTTCATGGGCTAGCATTTCCACTGCTCTGGACAATTTAACCCTATTTTTTACTGTGTTAAGTTACTAGCTTTTTTCTGAAGCAGTACTGCACCTATTAATTTCTATTGAGTGTTTTGCTTCTGCTATACAATTTCCCTCAGTCTGCTGCTGGAATTATGATTTAACATACCTTATCTGTTTAAGATGAGATGGTTGTACGGAAAGTGCAGGCAAACAGTGCTTCCTCTAGGAGATCATTTAAATCTTTTTTCTGCCAAAAAGACCTTGGGGAATAATGAGAAACACATATGTGTTAGAAAGGTAGTTAAGAAGAACATGTAACAAAAAATTGTGGAAGAGAATTTGCTATAGAGAATTTGTATGAATTAACATTAGGAAATACCTTAACTAGCACAATATTAAACTCAATTTTGCCCTTAGGTAGAATGAGGAAAAAGCTATTAAGAAAATGCTGATCCATTTTTAAACATCACTGGCCTTTCCAAGAATCTTGTTTTGCACTGGGTTTATTTCCATGTTTTCTTACACAGTGCTATACTATAATGTATGAAAGGATAGAAAGGATCAGATGAATGAAGGCATAAGTTACTCATTATTCATCACTTAGACATTCTTTGTTCCTGGGTAATCTCCAACCTTATTTCTAACTGAAAAACATCCTCAATTTAAATTCCTTAGCATATAAGACTCTATATATTAGAGTGTACATATATACATAAAATATATGTAGATTAAATTGTTTTCATGCAGTAGAAGACCTAATAGATATAACAAATTCCCACAAGAAATTATTGCTGACTATACCCGTGTCAGTACAGTGTTTAAATAAGATATTTACAACTCTGCTTTACATTTTTGAATTATAACAGCTTACAACACAGCACCACAAATACATCTGGTTTCAATTAGCCTAGGAGATGAAAGGTGATTGCAGGTTTCTAAAGTTTATTAAATAGGTGACTTCATATTTTTAATTAATTCAGTCATGACCTACTGCAATCTATTATTAGTAATGTGATCCAGTTTGGCTTTATTATTAGCCTTTTCTGTACTTTAAAGTTTTTGGTAATTTTAAATACTGCTAAAATTAATATTTAAAGTTTAACTGCACTGAAAAAAAGAAGTCCTGTCCTGTCTCATTCTTAAATTTGTCCTTTGGTTGCATTTGATGAGACAATCTATATGGTGACTTCAGGAGTTGGATAAACATATTCCAGTATCTGAAGTGAGGAATTTTCTCTTCTGTTATTATTTGAAACGACATGTGGAAGAATAAAAATCACAATTTATCCTCATGCAGATGATCTCAGATACCAAGCTGTCACAAATGGCTCTGACACATATATTTGGGCAACTAACGCTTACGTGCTTAATATTAGGCAGGCTGAGTTTAGTTGTGGCCTCAAAAACTGAAACTCAACCCATTTAATTTTCTGAATTTTGTGCCATTTCATAAATAATGTGTTGCAACTCTACTTAAGAATATTAGTATTAATTGCAATCAAATTAATTTGTGCCTCATTTAGAGGAAGTAAATTTTTGTAACACAGGAAGAGCAAAATGCAGGATTCTTCTTTTCAACCCAACAATGCCTTTGAAGTTATACATGCAAAACATACTATTATGTAGGTTTATTATTTTTAAGACCATATGCATGATTTTAGCTCAGAAATTTCACTATGGACTTGATCATTTAAAAGGTGAATACCTCAGATCTGAGTATCACATTCCTAAGACCTGTGTTCAGGTTAGTAGTAAGAAGATTGAAGATTTTTATAATGGGATATAATGGTATTGAGAGAATTTGTCAAACTGCTGTTTTCAGGGCTGTCTACTACTGTAGCACTTACTACTACACAGATACAGAAAAAAAATCAACATTAAGTACTATCTTATATCCTAGCAATATATTCATAATATACATGCTATAGGATATAATCTCTCTGTAGAATGTATATAACTACATATATCATATATAATACATATCTACACAATCTATAAATTTATATACATACACATATAAAAATGTTTGTCTTTTTTGTCCTATTATAAATGTGGCACACCATGGTTTCATTTAGTTTCTTGAGACTCTGACTCAGTTTGCCTCATCACTCTGTAGCTGACTGCTGGGAAATCAAAAAATGTAAATTATCTGACCAAAGAGAGAGTCTGGAGGCAAGAGTGCAAATGGGTAAAGGCAATTTTTCAACTTAGGGTAACAGAATGGTTTGCATTGGAAGGGACCTTTAAAAATGATAGTCTAAACCCCCAGTTATGGGCTAGGACATCCTGGACTGAGTCAGGTTGCTTAAAGCCTATTCAACTTGATTTCGAAAAATTCTGGTGATGGGATATCCACAGCTTCTCTGGGCAATCTGTTCCAGCGTCTCATTACTCTTGTCATAACAAATTTCTATTTAAACCTCTTTCAGTTTATGCTACTAGGTCTTCTTCTGTTGCTACACGCCCAGGTAAAAAAATGTCTTCTACCATCTTTCTTATAAACACTTTTAAGTATGGAAAGGTAACATCAAGATGTCCCCAAAGCCTTCTCTTCTCCAAGCTTAACAGCTCCAATTGTCTCAACCCTTCCTCATAGGAGATGTTCTGGACTGGAAGTCCTGTTCTGGGCTTGCTCTTGCAGGTTCATGTCTGTCTTGATCTGGGGCCCTCAAAACTGGATGATACAGGTGACGTCTCATGAGAGCAAAGTAGAGGAGGGAGAATCACCTCATCCAGCCTGCTGGCTACATTGCTTTTCATGACTACCTGGGTATGACTGGCTTCCTGGGTGGCAAGCACACATTGTCACAATGTTCAGCCGCTCATGTTCAGCTCTTCACCCACCAGCACACCCTAACCCTTCTCTACAGGCCTGCTCTCAATCCATTCATCCCACAGCCTGCATTAATACTGGCAGTTGTCAATCTCAGGTGCAGGACCTAATTTTATGGTTCCAGTAGAGATATTTGAGGGGCATCACTCAATATTGATCTTCCTTTGGGCCTAGAGACATTGATTTTAACAGCTCTTTGGATGCAGACTTTCAGCCCACTTCCTTATCCATCTAAACACACATCTCTCCCATTCAGGGATAAGAATCTTCTTTGCAAAATATTGTAAAAAATTGAGCATTCCTGCGTGGGGAGTGGTAGTAAGAGTCCAAAGAAGGAACTTTGTAGTGGTGGCCCTCTGCACCTCTGTGGAAAGTAGCTTTTTGCTGAGGAGGCAGAGTTTCAACCCCTCAGAGAAATTAGACAAAGTGGAAAGATAATGGAGAGTAGATTAAAAATAAAATAAGAGAAACATATTTTTGAAGTCATGAAACTTAATAGCATTGTTATACTTTTTTCCATACTGGTGTTTTGAATTTATAAAGTAATCTGCATCTTTTCAATGCCCATAGAGAAGCCTAGGCTGGGTATAGAGGGAAAACATCAAAATTCATTGGGGAGTACTTGCATAAATCTCTAGACTTATTTCTGCCTGAAATCAACAGGAATTATATTAGCACTACATCAATTTCCCAGCAAGTAAACAGATGACCATGTGGCTTTTGAAACATCTGTGTGCAAATGTGAGAATGAATGGTTGCAGGAGACTTAGCTACCTAATCAATTTTGCAACAGGACGTCATTGTAGAATTGGAGTCATTGTGACCTTAGATACCCTATCTTTTGGTAAAAAATTCAGCAGAAACTTTGGCTGTATTTCACCATTTAATGGAAAAAAAGAAAGGTTGTTTTATTTACTCAGCCATTTTTTAAAATTGCTGGGAAAAAAGTAAAATTCAACCCAATCATTTGACTGCGTCAACTGATTACTCAAATGTTATGTCACTTCTTGCTAGACAAAACCTAGAACTAAAAAAATGCAAAAAATAACAAGAAAAAAACCCAACAACACAGCAAAACAAAACATAGCTGTGGTGTTCTCTGTCTACCTAACATGCTGTAATGGAGCTAATTTGAGGTTTACTTCTGATCTGGCATTTTTCTGAAGTGAAATGAACCATTAGAAGTTTTGTTTCTTGCGCAGTTTGGTAAAAAGCAATAAGGGACTTTGTTCTTGCTTTGAAGAAAAATCTGGAGGCACATGAAGCAACCAATTGATTCTCGCTTACCATTTTGGTTAATTTTAGTTGAACAAAACAGTCACAGCAAAATAGGGAAAAAAACCAAAACCACAAGAGTGCTGAACAATTTTTAAGTGGTGATCCCATTTGTTTTTCCTTAAGTTGAATTTCCAGAAAGTTGTGGAAATAATGTGTTAACACAGAATTTTTCTAATATCTGAAAGTGTCACTTAGATGGCTCTATCCTTGATAAAAATGTAGAACATTTTCAAAATGTTATGTGGGTGTCTGAAAAGACTAACAGTGAAGTAGTACTGAATATGAGTAAGACTACAGTAATAGGGCATTATAATGGAAAATAAGTGCAGAGAAAATAGTCCTCCTATGTAATATCCTCAAAAGATTGTATGCTGGTTTCATGTAAGTATTCATAATGTATTTGTGTATAGATATGTCTACATGCATACAGATAAAAGTATATGCCTGCATATGTAGATATATATATACTACAAAACAGGGATGAAGTAAGGTGATCTGCATGATATAAATAATTATGGTAATGACAAAAGAATAAAGTTGCCCATTAAAAGACAACTGAAGAGGATAAGCATTCCATTAGTTAGTAGAAAAAATCAAAAATATTGTAACTACAATAGCTGCAGTGTAGTTACATTAATGATAGAATAATGCTGCTCACATAACACTTTTCATGTGCAGAGCAGACAACAGAGCACCTTACAGAAAGGCTGCAATGCCAACATACCCACCTTACAGAAGATGAGGTATAGAGATGTGAAGTTCCTTGTGAACAAGAGAAAGAACCAGGTATACCACATAGGCCTCTTGATTTCTAATTCAATGAACAACTTCTTTGTGCCTTGATAGCTATTCGTTCAGTTCTTGCCATAAATTTAAAAATAAGTCACAAGTACTCAATAAAAAATCATGAAAATTTTGCAAAACATTTTAAAATAGTCATAACATTTCCCAATCTGGCAGGTTTTGGCTTAATATCAGTTCCAGCCTTCTATTAAGACAAGAAGATCACATGATGCAATAAGTATTTGAAACTGAATATCTAACTTCAATCAGAAATTTTACAGAACATTTTGCCCTGTATTGTTTTATATAGCCATGTATAAGCATGACTTCCTTTGCCATAGATTTGCAAATCTCACTCTATACATGTGAGTGTACATTACTCAAATGAGTGCAGTTACTAAAATTATGAAACAATGGCTAAGCTCAAGTAATCTTTGTTTCTAGGAAAACAGTATGCTAGAACTTCTATTCATAAAGCTCTGTGGTGGTTCAGGAAAAATTTATACCACTTTTTGTTTAAGCCACTATATCCTAAGCATAGAAAATATAAACCAGTTTAGGCAAAATTCTCAAAGAGTTTTTTTGTTCACACAAAAAAAGAAATATCTTTTAAATTCCTTGCCACAAGGATTTGTAGTATCATTTTCTTCAAGAAATAATTTTATTCAGATTAGAAAATGTATGCTTTTCGTAGTAGGTTTTCATTATTTGGTGACTTCTAGTGTGTGGCAAATGTATGCTACTCACACTGCTTACGTGTTCCAAGGTGCGGCATGCTATTTTATCAGATCAGATCAGAAAATCATACTTTAATTATTAAATTGTTCTTATTTCAACCCATGTGCTTTATGTTTTTTTTTGTTTCTCCTCCCTATCCCACCCCAGGGGCAGGGAGGAGGGAGGGGAATGAGGAGTGAGCACCTGTGCAAGTGTGTGGTACTTCGTTGCTGGCTGGGATTAAACCTCAATTTATGCCTACCTGAAATGGAGTTTAATGGGCTTTATAGACTGAAAATTCTCAGCACTAAACTATGGAGTTAATATTAAATAAATTGATCCTTCTTGAATTTCTGTAATGGTTTTGACCACCTTTAGTTTTTAATATCCAGTGATGCTTGGCATAAGTTCAGCTCTTCTTCATTAGTATTATTCTAACTAGTTTCTACATTCCATGTTGACTCCATGGGTTTTTAGCTCTTCTTAAATGTAGTTTATTGCTTGGGATTTAAGTTTGTCACACTTTTGCCATTCTGATTTCTTGATTTGTGAAACATATTCCAGTTTCTAAGTGAGTTTTACTTAGATATTTCTAGGTAGACTGAAAATTATTTCATGGTAATGTATGCTTTGTTTTCTCCTCAGAGATTACAAAACTTAGCTGCTTGTTAAGAACAAAATAGGCGTAGCAAGAAAGCGAGTCTGTCATTAGACAATACACTTCAAATGCACTTCAATGTGCAGTACCAATTGCACATAGTACTATATTTTTATATGTAATTTGTAAGTGCCTGAAAAATATTTTTATTTTTAACTTCTTAGAATTTCTGCATCTTCCATTTTTGCAAAATGTGGCCTAAAATATCCAATTCAGCCTTCCTTCATTTGATTAAAAGTGTTACAACCAGTAGAGTTTGACTACTCAAAAGTGTCTTTGTGACTTTGCATGTTGCAGGCCACACATTATATATCTGAGATTAGGACTCATTGATCTATATTTATTGTTTTCAGCAGATAACCCCACTGAGAGAAAATGAAAAAAAAAAAAAACAAATAAAAGAAAATATTTTTTTCATTGTGAATTTTACCTGAAAAACAAATACACCTACACAGTACAAATGTTTTGTATGTCCTGCCATTGTTTTACAGTCCTACATGTTCTGTGACCTGACAGTTGCAATCACTTATGAAATGGCTTAATGTGCCTCAGTTTATTCTTCTGCTTTACAGATCACATTTCACTTGTGCAGAGGGTTACAGACATGATTTGCCCCCAGATGCCAACAAAATATGTCAATAACCAACTCACTACATTTTCGTTATTTCTTTCCCATTTGTTTCTTTTTTTTGAGGTCTAGGCACAGTGCCTTGCAGGCATTGTTGTTTTCTCTATCAAACATTTACAGAATACAAAGACACACTATTGTATTGTAGCAAAATACCATCATCTGCTAGGGTGCATACTTCTGTCCATATTGTAAAAAGACCAGGTTACCTAGAAACACAGCAACTTTCCACTTTTTTTACCTTCCATTAAAAGTATCTAGATCATTCTGACCTGTCCTTATTAATGTAGGCTTTTTCCTAATCTTTCCTTTCTCTCATCTTTCACTGACAAGCAGACCTCAGGGATGAATTCCAAAGGCACTAAATACCAGAACTTTGCATTGATATCAAAGTATAGATCAGTAGGATTTTTAACATATCATTAATTCAACTTGCAACCTAATTTTTGCAGACCTTATTTAATAACTTAAACCATTAAGCCAAAAGAGAGCCCAAAAAGTGGTGAGCAGTATTTTGGACTGCCAGAATGCAGAATTTAAAACATACATGAAAAGTACTGCAAGTTGAAGACATTAGGAATCTCACAGGACTATATTTGTGATATGAAGTTACTATCCAACATATTATTTTTGCTCCACAAAGCAGAAGCGAGGAATTTCAGCTTTTCAGCTTTCTCAATTCATCTGCCTAGGAATTCATATACAGTCGAAGTAATCAGGAGAACTCTTGGGAGTCTGGTCTGATATAAATCAATATACATTGATTTATTATTTTTTTCTGCTTTCCTCATCTTTTTCTCCCTCAGTAGTTGCTCCCTGCCAGCCATCACAATTGCTTACCCTTGTAAGGTCCTGTATTTATGCCTTCTATAAATCCATCTCCTGATGAACATTTTAAGACTTTCTTTTCCCTTCATTGATACAAAGAGTTCGCATTAAAAGTTTTATGTCCAGATGTCTCCACATCTTCCTGGTTTTTAAAGATCAGTTCAAAGCTGATGAGTTTTCTCAGCCAGTAAGAAGCAGCATGAAACACAAATATGTTGTACTAAATGACTGTCACATTCTTCGGGATTCTGTTACTAAAACTTTGGAAATCCTCATTACAATTTTCTTAATTGAGACTGCAAATGCTGAAAATTATAGGCTGATGATAAGGAAACCACAACCAAAATTTCTGAAGAGTTGCAGAGTATTTTCCTTGAGAACTGAAGAATACTAAAGACATGAAAAGTTGTTCCAGACTGACATAGAGGAGGTATGTCCAGCAGCAAGTATCTATGCTGGACAATTAATTTTTTATAACAAATAGTGTTTATTATTGAAAAATAGGGCAAACTAGGAGAAATCCTGTTCTTGTGCTTGGATATGCACTTTAATAACAGTTACATATTTTCATGGCCATATGTTTGGCTTCAGAAGCCAAAATTTTGGAGTTTTGTCTATCATTGTAAGCCATATGATCAATCTAAACTCTTGGGTAATTGATAAGCCTAATAACCCTTGCGACAGTTTTGTCCTTGACACAATGTTACCCTTAGAGATTAAGTGAGCCCTTCAAGAGATCTCTCCTTCACATCTGTCTGATTGAAAGAGAAACCTATAAACTAGCTTTCAATCTCTTTATTTTCAATGCTGTGATTAAAAGAAATCCATAAGCGTTATCAACATCTGCTTTTCTCAGTCAGATTGGCAAATTCCATTAACTTTACTGGATGTTACTGACATCAATCCATTTGGATTGAAGTATTGAACAAAAAATGGCTAAGGTTTATCACACCTTAATGCCGTTGTGTGCAGATGCATACCCAGGACTCAGAAATGTTGATCCACTCAACTCAGGTCTAGTTTCTTCTCAAGAAACTAAGATAGAATGGCCAAAACCATTTTGATGTTAGTTTGGAATGAAGCAGAATTTTTTGGTTTTGTTTCTTTTTTCCCCTCCAAATGACAAACTGGCTTTCACTTTGCCAGGACCTTTTAAAGTTTAGAAAAAGTGTAGACAAAATTCACTGAGTGACTGAATAAAGAAATACATAGTTTTCTCTTTATTGTTTTGATGGTTTTGGTGTGAATGATCGCCTCAACTTTTTTTTTTTTTCTTGTGTAAATGCTAGAGGCCTCTTAAATTTCTTGCAGAATTTCCTATTTCAACAGCATCTCAAGAGCTGGATGTTCTGTTTTGCTTTTCTCTCTCCTATAAACATTACTGATTTCTTGAAATACATAAACAAACAAAACAAACAAATAAATAATCACACACACCCTTTTTACCTCTTAGTGAAATGTAGGATCCTGCTTACAAAGAATGATGGCCAGAAGACTGCCAAGAACAGAATGTGCAAAGCAGGTGACTCCTGTTAAATCAAACATCATTGATTACTCCACAGTAATCCTGAAGTCAACTAATATTTACATCAGTCTGCCACACCAGTGATTGATTATGGCTCAGCTATAGTGAAATATAAACATTTATGGAAAGAAACAAAATAGAGCTATAGGTAGAATGGGATAACACACACACACACATACACACACACACACATTCCCAAAAGTAAAAAGACAGCAAATACTATTTTGTTAAGAAATTAAAGAGCTGGGAACAATTTTAGCAAACAAAAATGCTCTCAAATGCAATGAAGAGGGAATGTTTTTATCCCTGTGTACCAGAAAAAAGTGGCCATTGCTATATACTTAATTGCTTTTCCCTCATTCTTCCTCTAAACAAGCACTGTTATACTTGATTAATCTTCACAACCTAAACTTCTCCAATGCTGGTTTGAAACTCTAGTCTGAATTACATAGGTTTTGATCCTTATCTACATGTTTCAGAAAAATGAACATCAGGTAAAGAGTTGTGCAGTCTGACCAATAAAATATAAATAAAGCTATTTGAAAATCTTTGTTTCAGTGACATGAAATAATTTCTTGTCAGTGTCTTTGAAAAAAGAGTAGCCATTTATTGTTACAATAGGTAGATATGGAAGTGATTTATAATCCTAGTTTACCAAGACCATTTAACCTTTCAATACATACTTCTTCCAACCTGTCTCCTTTAAGTTCACATCATTTCTGCTGAAGTTTTAAGGCTCAGATTTAAATTGGAACAAGTCATAACCTTTTAATCTCATCATATTTTAAAACTGCAGTGAAAACATTATGCATAAAAGAGAAGGGGGACCCTTTTAAAAAATGTTAATGGAAATAGTAATGGAAATAAAGCTGCAGTTCATCTCAAAGAGATGAAAAGTGTTGCGCATATAAATAGTACCTGTAAGCTTAGGATGTATTTATATGAATCACCATAAGTAGGAAATATTTACTAGTAAAAATGGTACAGAGATATGTTTCAGGAACCATCACTCTGAGTGATGAAACATGCCTTGATTTGGTCCATGACTAAATTTTAGTTCTTCAAGCCAACAAAAAGCCTTTCTCTGATTTCTCTCATCAAAAAATTATCACTGCAGTATCAAAAGGTAGTGTATACATCCAAAGTTTAACCTGAAATTGAGGAAAAATGAACTAGTTGGAATGAATGAAATATGTAGATTTCACTGATAGGACAGCTGCAAATTTATTTTCAGTATTGAAAATTTTGCTGATAGATTGATTTTTTTTTTCACCTAAAGATTTTTCTGCTATTTTAGCTTTCAGGACAAATCCTAATAATCTTAGTCAAGTAATTATTACACTGAGTTTATTGAAATAAACATATCTCTGTTTTTGACTCCATGTTGAGATTATTGTGGAATTTGTACACAGAGTTTACCAATGCAAAGATTCATGACTTGAAGGAAACATGCTGCTCAGAATTGTCTTTTGTTTTCTATTCTATTACAAGGAGGCCAATTAACTATTATTTTCAAGGTCCCCTGAAACTTTAATTTTAGGACAAGATTTCAGATGCTTATAAAGTCATTTATTCAGATTTAATCAATTAAATTAAGTTACCTCAAGCTGAAATTGTTATGATGCTACGGGTACTTTTTATCTTCTAACAAAAATGCTTCAGCTATTTCATGAGCCTAACGAAAAACCCTGTGGGTTTCATGTTTTGGGGTTTTTTAATGCTAATAGGAATTCTGGCAATCTATTATTTGGAATGCTGTCATAGCACCAAGCTGTAGGAAAGGGACTTGAAATTTGGCAGCAAATCGAGTTTTGCATACTCTATTTCTCTTTTTTTTGACATTCTTGTGAAGATTTGTCCTTGTTTGACCTAGTTATAAGCTTAAAAAACACTGTAGTTTGCATATTCTTAGGAGAGACTTCCAAGAGGTTAAGTGTTAAAACCTCCATAAGTTTCGGTAAATACTCTAAAGCTTTCTACAGCTATTAGAAATGTGTAAGCTGCCACTTGACATCTGGCCAAGCATTACAGGTGCAAATCCATCACTCTGTCCTCTAGTGACCATTCTGGGTGAATCTGGGACCAGACTGCAGAAGAGAAATCAGGAGAGAAATCACAGTCCGGTCTTTTGTGTGCTTTTGGTAGTTTCCTGTAAGAGAAAGACGATGCTAATTTAGAACATGCTTACATAAAAATATCCAATTCTACAAGTCTAACATCAGCTTCTACTCAGCTTTGGAGAGTTTTACCTGAGGTTTAGTGTTTTTATTATACTTCTGTTTAAAATCTCAGAACCTTAGAAACACAGAATCTGGAATTTAAATAGAGTTTAGAGACAGTGAGAAATCTAAAGAGAAGGAACAAGATACAAGTTCACTTTACAGAAAAATTAATTCCTATTGGAAATTTACTTTGCTAATTTATGTAATCAGCATGACATGTCATGAAAAACTTCTGGATACATTAACTGTCTGAAGAGAAAATAAGAGGTATAACATTAGAGTAGATATGTAATTCAGAATTCCTGTGGCAAATTTTGAGATGCCAAATGTTGGATCAGTGTTACAGTCTGACAAGAAATTAAGTCTTAATAATTTATTTAAAGCAAAATATCCACAGATTATTTCCTACTGTCATCATATATGGTTAAAATATGCTTTTAAATGTGTTTATAAAAACAACAGCATCACATTCAGTGTTTTAATCATAAAAGGAGTCATGAAAGTGCTGATAGTGGTATGTTTCCACTAATAACTTAAAAGTAGAATGACCATTTTCTAAATGAAGGACTTTCTAAAAAAAATTTTTAAAAATCACTGTATCTATACCTTCCTGAGAAAAAGTTACACTGCATTTTTAATTTATGCATATTAATGAGTCAATATTTTCCATTTTGTGTGACTTTAGTGTTATCATTTCGTTAGGGCTTATAAGCAGATTGGTTTAAACAAAATACTTGTCAACGCACCTGGCTGAACTAGAATGTGTCATATTTTGTGTCCCCCATCTGCAGTAAAGAATGAGATACTATTTAGAATTCCAATAGTTTTCAGTCACAGAGACCCCGAGTCTCCAAAAACTCATGTATTTTTCTCACTTCTACAAAATGTGCATATAGCCAATGACATAAAAATTATTCCATTTACCTGAGCTCACTTATTTTCTTTTCAGAGACACTCTTAAAATGGTCATTACAGTAGTGGACTTTTCCCCTGCTCTGGCCTTCTTATTTTTTCACAATGGTGACAATTTAATAGATTTAGTAGATAACAGGAGAAGAAAATAGATTTAGTGAATTATGTAGTGGAAAAGGTGTGGGGGAAATTTGAACCAAAATAATCATAGGAATAACAATTATTATATTTAATAAGAATGTTCTATAAATACAACTGAAGACAATAATAAATAATCTATTTTTAATATTAATAGTAAATAAATATTAATATTATATTAACATTCTTGGTATTTTTATGAATAAAAATAATAATGATATACTTATCCATAAGGAATCTTACGAAGGTTTGCAAAAGGCCTCATTTGTCCAGAGTCCTGCTCAGAGCTGTATTTATATATGCTCCTTAAAAAAAAGAAAGAAAAAAAGGGATAAACTAGGGAAAACAGCCTTAGTCTGTCTTCTCCTAGATGATGGAGCTACTAGAGAGCAGAGTTATGCTGGTTTTCATTTGTTCCATTTCTATTCCTGCCATTCCAGGATTCTCAGCTGCAGTCAGTTATCTAGTTACTCAGTGGTAAAACTGCAGGAAAAGGACTCCACCCAGAATATTTTAATGCCTGATAAGGTAATTGAAGTGAAAAATTGTTTTGGCTGAAAAAATCACCTGAACTCCTACTTTCAAGGTAAAATGTCCAGGCAACAGGATAATTCATTTTCCTAATCTGGGCTGTTTAATGAAAATGACTGGGCTTATGCTTGACAGAAGGCTACCTGAACATGTGGTAAAGTTCTGTTCCGTTAAGTCCACTGGCTGTATCCTCTGAGAGGAGGATAAACAGACAGGTGTATGGATCAGGACAGACTTTACACAGGAAATTCCTCACCAGGCTGTGCCTTCTGTATCTGTGAATGTACTCCTAATGTAGACACCATAGGCATCACAAAGGAGAAGAACAGAAATACTGTGTGAATTTATATGTGCTGTCATTGCACCTACCTCAAAATATCAAAGTAAAACAAGTAAATGTATCCATCCAGACCTCAACTAATTGGTTTCTATTAGCTCTCGCTCTTTGACACACTGATACCTGTCATGCTGATCAATGAATTGTAATCATGTCTTAAGGATCTGATGATTTTACTCTGAAAAGAATATAATTTCTTCCTGCTCCCTTTCCCAACAAGAAATCAAAACTTAGAAGCTAAACACAGCCTCAGAAATTATGCACTATCATATTTTGATCTTCAGCATACTCACCCAAAACTGAAATAGAATTCAGCTCCAGATTGTAAATAACTAAATTTAGTAGTCTACAATCTGGAGCTGTATCCCATCATTAAATATAGATTTGTGCAATCTGGAGTCCCACCCCTTGTTATAGAAGAGTAAAATTCGGACTTCCAAACAACAAAAATTATTAAGGTATTAGAAGGAACCATTGATGAGCTAAGATTAAAGCACCCACACTGCATAATTTAAAAATTTAATGATTGAGAGGATTACACAAAAGTAAATGATAACATATTTAGGAGGTTTACCTTAATGTTAGAGGAAATTACTGCAACACATGCATTTATATATATAAATAGAAATTATGGAACCAACACTGAAATTTTCTATAAAGAAAAATTCACATCATGTAAATACAGAGAAAAAAAATTTAAAAAACACTTGAGAATAAGGAAGAGGAAAAAGGCTTGGAAAATGTCAATATGTAAAAAAAATCAACCTAGAGGTATATTCACTTCAAGCATCTTTTCATCTCATTCTGCCATATGTTCTACCACAATAAGATGATTGACACTTTTATTTTAAATTCCTGTATGCATAGCAATTTCCAATTTTAAAGATAAACATCCTTTCATAATTTTTAAAATACAAAAAATGGTGAAAAAATCATCTTCTACAGAGATTTAATGGGATTAGTTACCCATGGGCATTTATGCATCAGATAGATACCTCCTTCCTCTGAATGTCACAAATATATCTCTGTGCACATTTTTTAATCTAGAATTGTTATATAATAGTCAAATGCCGTGTAGGAACTGAAAATGAAACTGAACTGTAAAATCTTGGTAAATTTGAATTTTGCTATTACTAATGAAGGACCACACACTTTTCATCAACCTGTTGAAAACAGAATTAGGACTTGTCTAGTCCTGTCTTGATCTGAGATGATTTTATCTGGGCTAAGGCGTAGTAGGAATTGTCTGACAGTGAAGTGAATATATCCTAAATTTGCCTTGACTTATTCCTAGTTTATGGTAATACCAAGTTTGATATGAACTGTGTGTGGTCTCCAATTGAAATGTGGTGTAGAAAGATACAGAAACAGGATGATAAAAGAAATCAGACAATACCTGACCATCCATTTATTATAAGTAAAAAGATCATGAATGTAAAATATTGTCCAAAACTACCACTTAGGTGTTGACCCAAAATGTATAAAAGAGAAGATAATTGCAAACATGATCAACTATAGGTATAACTGTGTCAACTGAGTGTGTGTCTATGTATGTCAGAGATTGTTGTGAAGGGAATATTAAAAAGTGATACATCAAACCAGTTTCAGAGTTCAAAACATAACTTTACAAGACTAACATTGGCTAACAACACATGCTACCAAAATACAGTTTTTAACATTTTTGTATTTTAAGTCATAAATCCTCTAGGGGCATATCTTACACTATCTTTGAACATCCAGTGTTCACAGCTGGTGTCACACATTCCTGATCACAATGGTCCTTGATGGTCTCAATCATTGACCTGATCAGGCTGAAAAACCTTTCAAGGAGAGAATGCAGAAGAAAAGTGTATGGGAATTCTTTGACCTCATGCCTCAGTTTGGGATCTTGTCCTTTTATTAGATAGCTGATTTCCTTGGCAAATCCCAGCCTTTGGCACCATGTTTGGTGGGGTGAGATGGAGGTTGCTTTACCATTCCCAGTAGTTGCCCTGTCCTGTTCCTTCTCTTGTTTGGTTATTTTTCATTTAATTTTCCTTTTCCCTTACTTAACCGATACTCTTTTCCTTAAAGTAAAAGCTGTCTTATCCCATCTCTTTACACTGAGCTTCTTCAATGACCGGCCCTTGACTGTCACTGAGCTCTTTATGCTTCTGGAGCCTCTGCTTTTGATCTGTGTCGTATTTTCAAAGCCTTTTCTATTACCCCACTCTTAAACTGCACATTATGGCAAGAGAAACCTCATACCAAGCTCACACAGCCAGTTCCCAGGGTAAATTGAAAACAGCTGGCCAAGACTAGGGCCTTGCATAGTCACCCTAGGCACACCCAATACAAGGGCTGTGTTCCTTCACTGGCAATGGCAATACTATTTTTCATGCGGCTGCTAACTCTAACAATGTTTCTTGAGTTGTACTATATTGGAAGCCTTATCTTGAGGATCACGAGAAGCTTCTGTTGGATTTTCCTTGATATGCTTCTAATTAAGGAGTGAAGGAAGCGTTTGCTTTACCCACAAACTATAGAATATACTGATTAATATTACCTCAGTTTTGAAAAGAACTAAGTTAAATATTAACATTATGCTTCAGGTCTGAAGCACTTTGAACATAAAAAGAAGTGGAAGAAGTTTCTTCTGAGGGTGTGAGCCTGTGTCATGATCCGGTTACTAAAGTTCTTAGAAATGCCTCTGCCCAAATTAAGATACAAATGAGACCACATGCCAGTGACAATAGTAAGGGTTTTATTTGATATTAAATGTGAGTGAGTGAGTGAGTGAGTGAGTAAGAAAGAAAGAAAGAAAGAAAGAAAAAGAAGTAGAAAATAGGTGGGGGGGACAGAGAGTGACAGGGACAGAATAAGGAAAATATCATCACTCTGTGGATCCCAATGATTTTCTGTTGATCCTCTCCAGCTGGTCTTCTTGGTGGTGAAGATTCCCCCAAAAAGCATAGAATCCGATGTGTTAATATGTGCTCAGGCCAGGTAGGAAAACCCAGGCATCTCCCTGGGGGAAGGAGTTTGCCACTGTCTCTTACAGCAGACTCTGGGTTTGTTGCATCATGTGCAGTCCTGTGGTGCAAGGCTTCAGGAATGACTCAGGGAGGCACCTCGGGAGGTCTTTGACACCCCCTCAGCTGCCTCTTATGTGAAGGTCCCATGGATGTGGCCTGTGGCGTTGGGGGTTCCACAGCTGGGCAGGTTTGTGTAAGGGAGATGTGATGGGTGTTCACTCCTCTAACCAGAGGTTACACCCGAAACCTCCTCCCCCTTGCCTCAATTCGGGGGGGGAGTTTGTGTAAACCTGGCTTCTGCGGGCTGTGCTCTCTCAGCAAATGTGTCTGTGGGCCATGGCCTCCCCCACCCTGAAGCAATCCAAAGATGATTCTTAGCACAGCTGCTGGGTTTGTCTCACATTCTTTTCCTTGTTTACTTGTTTGTTTCAGGTGATTGAAGAATGGGTTTTCCCTTTATCTAATCTCAGCAGTTTGACTTTCAGTCCAAAGTCCCAGTCAGGTGTCTTCAGGGAGGTTTCTTTGGTTGTAGCTTCTTTATACAGTTTTTGTTATAATGAGCAAACTTTATATCAATGTTTGAAGGATGAACTATTTCAGTCTCTGACAGCCTGATACAATCTTTTTTTTCCTGTTTCTTCTTTTTTTTTTCTGTTTATGCTGCCAGGTCATAAAAATGAGATATGATGACTTAATAAAATACAGCAAGCTTTCATATTGAAATTAGTGAACAGTCTAGTTTTTCATCAAAAGAAGACACTGAAGAGAATGTATTTTTATTTGGAGTGGCAAGGAACATCAATAATGCCATTAACATGTGTGTCTCTGAGGCTATACCTCATGGAGACATTCTAAACAGCTTATATTTAATTATGTTTTTAAACTTTTAAGTCAAATTTCCATGAGATAATAAATCCATTCTTAGGAAATGACCAAAAGTCTACATTTTACAAAAAACAAGTATACATTCGAATTTCCTACCATGTGTTCAAAGGGATCATCACACGCTGGAACTTACCAGATCAGTTACTATCAATAAATACCAACATAAATTTATACCAGATCAGGAAACGTGTTCCCACACAATATTTTCTTTGTTTTTTTCAGCAAAGATGTGATTCTGTGTTTGAATGTGATTAATGTTAATTTTATACTGATAGGTGGTCTGATACTATACATATCCAACACAAATTACTTTGGAAATCCATAATGAATTTATTTCCTACTTTTATTTTTAAAGACCCTTGTTTTTGTCTAGTAACACATTCATTTGTGTCTCTTAATGGTCTTCCTATAACCTGTGGATAAAAATCTTTTTTACACTGGTTTTATGATTTATTATTTCATTAGGTAAACAGGTTTACTGCTTAGTTTGTCTTTTTTATATATGACCTTAATAGAATATTCACCATTACATTTCAAGGACTTGGAAGATGTAACTGAAAATGCTGAGCATCAACGTGCAGTTTTTTATTTTTATTGTGTCTGCTTTGTTCTCATTATCTTGTGTTACAAAAATTTATGTGAAATAGCAAGGAACAGTATACTACAACAGTTTTTTTATTTTTCATTTTTGGAATGAAGTAGAAAAGTATGTTCAGGATATGTTTAAATTTGAATGATTAGGCTCTTTGAACAGGTTTACTTAGTTATCCTGAAATGTTCTTTTTAAAAAGGTCAACCATTTCCAGAGACAATAAATCATGTTTTTACCCTTCCAATTTTGCCCTTTTACCTCTCCCTAATCCTGCTGGTGGGGGAGTGAGCAAGTGGCTGCATAGGGCTTGGTTGCTGACCAGGGTTAAACTGCAACAAATCTCTATTTTCTCAGCACAAGGGAAAAAATTTTGCAAAAACCAGATACACATTACCATATTAGCAGTTTATCTACAGTATAATACACATTATTGCAGTATTTAAGTCTTTCTTTCACTAGTCAACTTACAACAAATGAAGGATCATTAATTTAAAAAATGGCTTTGAGAACTAAAAATCAGAGATGGCAAATTTGTCATTTTTTACCCAACAAATTTTAAACAAGGAACAGCACTTGTAATTAATTGTTAACAACAAACTCTCTGTTGCTTCTGTTGCAAAGGCATCTTTTACATTTAGAAATTATAAATGCATTTGTTTATAAAAAGAGTGTTCTGATGAAGCTGGGTTTTTTAATCATTTTATCTTTAGAATTCATTAAATATTTTACAGTGTAGGATCTGATCTTTAAGGCATTACTCATCTGATAAGTCCTTGCTATGAAAATAATTATATTCTCTTGTAAAGTCACTGGCTGCATGAGTAAAATGTGTATGATTGACCTTTTATATTATGCTATTGCCTACTTCACAAAACGGAGAAAAATCTAAGAGCTCAAGGCTTCAACATGTCAGTAAGGGTTTTCCATGGATTTCAGGAGAAAACAATCAGGGTCTCAAAGACATCAAAAAAGCATTAACCATAATCTATATTACTGACTTATGGAAAACTTTGACCCCTCTCAGTCTGGAACTTTGTCTCTTGAAAATATACCAATTTGATCATTATTGAACATGGTGAACTTTGCTGTCACATCTGACCTGGAATATATGAGCTTTTACTGTTCAAAGAACAGAACACAGCAGGTTAAACACAAACCTTATTTCAGTCTGTTGAGTAAAAATTTAATATTTATTGCCCCTTGTTAAATTTCACAATATGAATGAAGAGTACTCTCAGGGTTCAGAGAGAAAGGCAGTTAGACATGCTCATATTCAGACTTCTTGTTCTTTTCAGCAGCTTTTGATCCTTTGTACATTTCTACACTTAAGAAAATGTAGTTGACACAGTGTATTTTTATACTTGTGATAAAGAAGGGAAAAAAAATCATTCTGGTTTGCCTCGTGCAAGAAGTTTGAGGTACTGCAGTAGTATCTAGCATGTCATAGTGCTCTAACTGCACCATTTTAAGTAGATAACCTCAAAAAGAACTTTCATTCAGTTTTAACCCTTTAAAACTGTAATGCTGCTAATATTGTTTCACCTTATAAATCTTGAAGTCCCAAAACAACAATTATCAAGGCCCAATCATTTCAAATCTCATTAAATCATATGTTCCCTTTGAGATAACCTAGGTAAAATGAATAATGGTTACCTTAGCAGCATCCTGTTTTCCTTCACAGGAAAGAGTTCATGAGTTATAGTCTGTCAAGGACAGAATTCCTACTCTGCACAAAATAGTAGTTTTGAATTATGTAATTTAGAAGATAGCCAAAAGTGCTTTGCTTGATACCATCTGCAGAGAAGGCCATACATTACTTATTATTGAAGAGGAAAATTTTTCTTTTCCTTTTCAGGTATCTTCTTGATTAATGTTCCTAATATTACACTGATAAGATTATGCTGAAGGTTGTAGAAGCTACACATCACTTTACTTGACTTATCTAAAAGAATCTTAACATTACTGGGAGCACTTAATAAAAGAAAACTTATATTTTTCTGCTTTACACCCCCTTTTTGAAGAAGTTACCAATATTTGTGTGCTTAGAGTGTATAAACCTATGTTTATGTCAAATCAAACATAAGAAATGTAGAACCTCTTAATTTAAACACTGAAAATATAAGTATATATACATACATACATAAATTCTGCATTTCATGTTAGGTTCTCACAGGCAAACAGAAGATGCACACCCTAAACCACACTGAATAGGGCCTTTTTCTTTTTTTCTTTTTTCTTTTTTATTATGTTTGTATTGTTTAAAGCAGCAAAGTATTTTCAGCAACCTTTTCAGAGATACGTTTCAACATTCAGCTGTATCAAAGTTAAGATATAAAAGAATCCAGCAATGCAGTAGAAAATAAAATTCAGTGAATGTTAAAATTCAGTCCTCCAGTCAAATTTCTGAATTCTGTAACACCTGTCACTTCTTCCTAATTCCCTGGGTTTATTTAAGAATGCTTTTCATTTTCCTTATTTTTTTTGGCTCTGGTTGTTATTAAAGAAAACACAAAGAGCACTCCAAAATCCCCCAAACTTCCTGACTCAAGAGCTCCAGTCAGAATGAATGATTTAAGGAAAATGTTCCTCACTGCTTAAATTACTCGGTTAACAAATGCCCAGTCATTCCCAGGGAAAGGTATATGCACAGGTCAGTTGAAAAGTATCAGATGTCCAATGCTGTTAACAATTTCAGAATTGAAAATCATAGAATTCTAAAAAAGAGCCTAAATATAAAAAAAAGTTGAGGATATTAAGGTGGGCACTTGAGAAGTTAAATGGGAAGACATTCTTGCCTCTAAGGATGGCAAAAAATGTTGGAGCTTCTAGAGAGGATTTTTTTTGTGAGGGGAGGGGGGACAACCTACTGTTTCCCCACTTCCTCCACCAGATTCTGAAGAAGTGTGGAAAGAGTATTTAAGCAGGAGACATGATACATAGATATTTAATTTGAAATGTTTGAAACCTGGCAAAATTTTAAGCAGTGGAAAACAAGGTAATAAAAATTGACATTCCAGGAACATTAAAAATAGACATCCCTGCCTACCTCACCTATGATCAACAAGAACAATAATTAGTTTTCCAGAAAACTGTATGCTGGCTGAAAGATTTACTCTAGTCATCAGTTGAAACTGCACCAAAAATAATCCTGTAAAGCTGATGGAGGAAAAAAACTCCCTTGAAGTCCTCAAATCTCATTTCCATGTCCTTTAGAATATTCAGGGCTTCTGATTTTGTGAAATGCAGATTACACTCCTGATTTTTTTTATCAAATTAGTAATCATTAGCATTTTTATGATCATAGTATTTTAGTTATAAATAAATAAATGCTCAACTATTTCTGAAATTAAGATAAGGCATGGGGGAAAAAAGGCAATTAAGAAAGTTCCCTAGTTAATTTCATTACAAAATTTGCAAACCCCAGGACACTGGTCCATCCAAATTCATATTCTTTTTGGTTGTTTGCTAAACAACTGCCTTCTGATAAGTGAGTGACCTACTGTTCCCCTGCAGTGGTGATGTCTGTGTAGCTGGTGAGTCATACCGCAGTTCCCAGCAAAATAAGCAAGCTTACAGGGATTTTGGCTGTTTGCAGGACACTTTTCTGGGCAGTGGGTGCAAAGGGGATCCAGGAACTCTCCTCCAGACAGTGAGACTGCATAGCAATGGTGGTGTCCTCACCAGGGTCAATGTCCAGCCTCGGCTGGAGTAAGAACCCTGGCACATTGGAGGTCATGGGTCCCACACATTGTCAGAGGGAGGATGCTGCCTCCCAGGGCTCACATCTGTTGCTTTATTTGGAGCAGGGTGGAGTGAGAGCAACGGTGACCTCATTTGTGAGGGAAGGCAGTCGGACAGTGGAACAACAGGGAGGATGAGTAGGAGGTTTGTATGATCATCATAGAGACTGCAGAGGCATGAGGCTGAGCTACAGAATGAAAAGAAGGAGAGACAATGAAAGATTATTCATGAATAACTGTGGATGGACACTCCCAAGATAAAGATGGATGGGGATTTGTCCTCTCTGTCAGCAAGAGAAAGGCTCCTTGGCTTACAGATCTGAATTTACAGAATTTGTACATTGCACTAACAGCCAAGGAAAGGGAATGAACTTCATTGAAATAGATTTCAGAGCCACCTGAGCCTGAACCAAGAATTAGCATCAAGAGAAGGCAGCCAGCAATGGTGTTTTGAGATTCTGTTCTACAAGAAATAAAAGTATCCACCTGCCAACCAAAACTGCTGCCACAGGAGATTAATTCTTTGATGGGGCTTGGATCCAGAATATTGCATAGTGGATGACAAATCTCAGGCAGCTTTCTGATTTTTGCTCATTCATGTGTGCACCAATAATACTGCCAAGGGAGACCTGGAGCAATCAGGAGTGAGTACAAAGAGATGAGGACAAAGATGGTTTTCCCCTTGGTCCCATGGATAATTGGAAAGCCTCAGGTTCCTGAGGTATCCTGAAATAACAATCAGATAGTGACGTTGTCACAAGTAGTGCTTTGATTTTTTATGACAAGGATTTCTTAGGAATAAGGACTGCTAGTGAGACATGAGATCTGTTTGACAAAGTGTGAATTAATTTTCTTGACAAAGGACTTGCCAGACTGGTGATGAAGACTGTAAACCATTCACAGATGGTGATATGAGCTTTCAGTTAAGTAAAGAGAGGTAAGACAAGGGTATGCATGGCACGGGGTGATGGGTGTAAAGGAGGTCTTGCGAAGGATAAAGAACATTAGAAACTGACCTATCTGAAGTTCATGTGCACAAATGCACACAGCCTGGGAAATTAACAAGAGGAATTTATGTTCCATGAATGGATGAAAAATATTTACAACGCTGGCCTTGAAGGTCTTCAAGACTCAGCTGAATAAAGACTTAAGAAACTTGTTATGAAATCAGTGTTGACCTTCCTTTGAATCAAAATTGGATTAGAGACCCCTTGACATCCCTTCCAACCTGGATAATTTTGTATATTTGTAGTTCTCTTATTCTGATAATCTACTGTAGGCTGACTACTGGATACGATACCTTCACTCTCTTTAGTTCAGTATAGTGAGAAAGTAGCATAATACTGTACAAGACGGTGCAAGCTGTCTGCAGAAAGACAAATAGGCTTGTTAGTACATGCTTTGCTTCAACAAAGAAACTGATTCTTGTACATAACTTCTTGGGTTTGAGATTATGTTTATAGCTCAGGCACTAAAGACCTAAAGTGAAGCCAAACTATAGGATTGCAATACTTCTGCATCAGAACTCTGTATTACACAAGCTATTTAGAACTGTGATACAGGCTTTACACTGGTAACCATCTTACCTCAGACAAAGTAACAGATTTTTTACAATTTCATTAGAAGTTATTTTTGTATGAACTTTGAAACAGATCAAGTGGCTGGCCCTCCAGAAATATTATCACATGCAAATTCAGTATAAAATACTACTTTGCAGTTTATCTAACTCCACCTTTTAAAATCTATTTCATCTCCAATATTCAATATTCTTTCTTTTTGAAGCAGTGTTTGTACTACCTTAACCCCCTTTCAATGCTATTTAAAGTCACATATTTAGGATGGGCCGTCCTGGTTTTCTGCAGATATATGTGAACTGCATTAGTAGATATCAGTGGTGTTCCTCCACTATTTTAAGCCACAAAAAGTCCTGAAAATTACTTTGGTGAGCTGAAATAAGCTGAGTTCTGTAGAAGTGGAAAAAAACCTGAGAAAACTTTGAACAGGGATTTTACCACTATCAAAAATAAAACATATGTTCTAAGCTAAGTTGAAATTGACATTTATAAAGGTAAACATCTTCATTGTCATTCAGCTTGAATAGACAGAGTTTCTGGTTAGATGATATAGTTAAAAATGCCTGATACTATGCATGTGAGTTGTCCTAGAAGGTATAATAATAATATTCTCATCGTCACAGCAAAGTCAATATTTAAGTGGTTTTGGACTGTGGCAGGACCCTGGTATAAATGCTGTATATCTTTTTCTAAAATAAAAGTTTTTATTTTCCTTACACAAGTAGGAAAAAATGAATATTGAGAGGCCAGTGGCAGTAGTAACACTGTTATATTGCTTGGAAAACCAACCAAACAAACTATGCCCAAAGTCAACCTTGTCCCCTAACTTACAAATTGTGCAACATTATCAGTTTGGAAACAGGAAACTGCATTTACTGGAAGTACAGAAATTTGGCTCTACTTCCTACTTAACCTGTTACATAATATATTTTAATCACTAGAAAAAGTAATCAACATAGTCTTTCATTTTTATTGAGCTGAAAATAGTTAGTTATATTTCAATTTTCTAAGGATAGAAGACATGCAGTTCGAGATCACCCCAAGTTCTCTTGCCTCATTTATTTGAACTAATAGAGTCAGTGGAGTATGGAGACCTGTTCTGCTGGTCAGATCTGGATGTCAAATTTAAGCAGGGTAAAAATGCTCTTCAGCTTCTACTGTCTGTCTGAGGCAGGTGATTCTCTACTTCTCCTCTACTCTTGTCCAGCTGTGTCCTTCTTGGGGCTCCAACATATGAAAGACATAGACCTGTTGGAACAAGTCCAGAGGAGGATCACAAAGATGATCAGAGGGCTGGACCACCTCTCCTACGAAGACAGGCTGAGAGTTAGGGTTGTTCAGCATGGAGAAGAGAATGCTCCAGGGAGACCTTCTAGCAGCCGTATAAAGGGATTCTGTAAGAAAGCTGGAGAGGGATTTTTTACAAAGGTATGTAGTGACAGAATAAGAGCGAATAGTTTTAAACTGAAAGAGGGAAGGTTTAGATTTAAAATTAGGAATAATGTCTTCACTGAGAGGGCGGGGAGACACTAGAACTGGTTGCCAGGGAAGTTGTGGGTGCCCCATCCCTGGAGGTGTTGAAGGACACGTTGGATGGGACTTTGAGCAACATTTTCTAGTGAAAGGTGTCCCTGGCCATGACAGGGGTGTTCAAGCTAGATAATCTTTAAGGTCCCTTCTGTTTTTACAAAAAATCTCTAACTCTCCGGACAACGAAAATAAATAACTACCTATAAGCAAATGTACGAACTTGAAGATTTTTTCTTTAAAAAAAAATTCCAGATGTATTCTTTGATGAATAAACCCACAGTGTATTAGTCACATATAATTGTCATACTTTATTTCCATTTAGAACCAATATGTGAGAAAAGCAGGGTTTTTTTATTTTTCTTAGATGCAAAGAAGTGCATAAAATTGCTCGTATACCTCAACTGAAAATATGTTTTTGTTTATTTCCATAGATATTTACACCCAAACCTAAATGAATGCTATAACAAATAGATAAAAAAAGGAAATTTTCACATCATAAAGTACAGAAGAGGTTTAATGGACATAATTCTTAACAAAGTTCTCTATGTTTCAAAGCAGTTTCATTAAAACTCTGCATTCAAGAGTTCCCTAATGATTTTATGCCTATTAAGTTCCATTAAAATTTTTCAGTGAAGGAAAATGCATTAAATTAACTCATATATATTTAATATTTCTACCTCTTTAAACTTTGTACTCCTGTAAGACTAGTACATATTTTCTGAGACCTCTTAACCCAGCTTAACAATGGCTTAGTAAGTCGTATCTGAACCTTAGCATTCAGCATTAGACTCGCATAATTCTAGGAACGAACATCAGTTCTATAACCAAAATCCAGTTCATGTCAGAAAACTGAAAATTTAAACATAATTTTTCCCCCTTCTGTTTGGACGAGCTACTTTAGGAAGTTATTTTTGGTGAAGCATATAGGTACATCACAAAGCAATACAACACCTGTCTGATCAGTGTTTTTCTCCTTCTCTAAACAGCCTAACACTAAGGGTTTCATCCAGAGACCTATAATGCAAAATAAGTCTTCACTTAAATGTGAAGGTGACCATCTGTATATGCAGGATACAAATCCTCCTTTTAAATAAATACCTTTAACAGAGAAAAGTATACGTCTGCTCCATGTTGGGCAGCACTTCAAAAAAGTAAAATCTCATTTTGGCACTGAAAAGAAAGAAACCATGGATTGACTTAAAATATAGGATCTGAGATCTAAATGGGTGTAATTTTTTTGAGGAAAAAGGAGAAATTATACCATAAGTTTTCTTTGCCTTCCCTTATTCTTTACTAAACCCCTAAGCTTTCTTTTCTTGTGGTTGCAAGTAAGCTTCCATTATTGTCAAGAATTTTTTTCTTCATTACTTAGCAACCTCTATTATTTGGCTAATGTATCACTGAGGTTTTCTAGCTGAATAGCAAGGAGCGTGGTGACAGTTATGCACCCATTTAGATTGTTATACTGGTACTTTTATCTAGGCTAAAACTCTAGCCTTTTTAATATAATTTTTATCCTGTATATGAAAGCATAAGTTATTGGATTTTTTTATTGTAAAACTGACTCTTGAATGTATGTCTCTTGTCTTACGGGAGTTTTACTGAAATTTAGGATGAGATTCTGCCATCTTTGTTGATCTTGCAGTATTCAGTCAAACTATTCAGACAGAAATGCAATTATGGTGAATGGCAGTGGAGAGAATAGATTTTTTATATATTATAGTCCATAATACTATAATAATATATTTCCTTATCGAAGAGTTCTCCTTTCACAGCTCTGAATTTATGCAGGGGACATTTCAGAAAGATCCCAAGTCTATTTTATTTTCTTGTGCTGAAGTTGTCCTTGGGGGATACTCAGTTTCAGTTACACTGACTAAAACATGCTTCTGTTTATGGCTTTTTCATATTATTCTCTAAAGGCTAAATATACCTAGAGGATAAACATTTCATTACATGGAGATTTTAAGATCTTACTTTCCAGAGTACTTTCAGTCACTGGAATGATCCTGGCCAGGAAGCTGCTGGAAGTAAAGGGATTAGCAATCCACAATACCATTAACCTGAGTAGGTGCAAGCCTCTGCTGCACTGTTCTGCGTGTCCGGGGTGGTCTTCAGGCTCTGTTGGGCTGCACAAAACTCCTGACTATGGATAAACTTAGAACAAGGAGCCTCCAGACAGCTCCCACTTGCTGCTCGCACTTATGCCTTGCCTTCCTCTAAAATTGCAGCAAGAAGTCCTTATGTGAACATCCTTTATGAAAACAGTTGTTTTCTTGTAAGAAAGTTATGTAATATCCCACTGAGGGATCTGAGGATCTGTGCAGCATGAAGTAGGAAAATCTATCCCATGTCCAACTGATGCTGCATGGCTGTTGCCAGAATGGGTTCCTCCTGCAGCCTTTCAAGGTGTGTAATATTTACTTCTTATCTACATTCCTGTTCTAATTCTGTATTAATAGACAAATTTTATCTTGTTGTTGGATCCTTCTTATTAAAAGCCAGAAAGAAACCTGCAACATCTCTGCCTCTTTCTCAATACTCACCCTGCTCCTCCCTTTCCCTGGTACAGAACAGTCACTAAATATTTCTATGCATTCTGTATGAATGAAGAATTCTAAAATTTCTTTTTAAATTTTTTGTACTTTAAAGAATATTTTTGCCTTCCATTCTTAGGTAATGTCTTATAAAAACTGACAGAACCCTAGGAAAAAAATCTTTGATATTCTAAATTACAGAACTTGCAATCCAAAATAATTCTTCCACTTTATAAAAGGCTAGATTGAGTAATGCTTTTCAAACCTCCCTCTGATTTCTTACATCACTTATGTGGTGCTAGATCATGAATTTCTTTGTTGGATTTGTAGATATCCAATTAGCATCATTTACAAGGATATTGTTTTGAAATATCCAAAAATACTCACTTGACTTTCTTGTCAGGAGGGAGAAATCAAACCATTTCAGTCTGAAGCAGTAAAAGTAAAGGAAAAAAAAAAAAAAGAAAAAATATTCCTAAGCATACTTTTAACTTCAAACTTTCAACTAGCTAAGTGAAAATCCAATCTGCATCATTCTCTATGATTTAGCCTACACAGCATGAAATTAACAGAAACCTTAAGATAGGATTTGAAATAGTGAGTAACATTCTTACTGTGTGCAATCTTATAATTTCTTCTAAATTTCTTTGAGTGTAACTGTAGTCAGAACTCAGCAAAACATACTGTAGGGAAAATCCAAGGCTTAATTTTCAATTGCATCATTGCACAAGGTGAGGTAGCACTGAAAAAAAAAAAAAAAGCATTTCATTTTAAATGAATCTGACATGAGTGAAATGGCATTCTGTATCAGATGAATGTAAGTGAAAATAGGACACTGGATTGTTAACCCATTCTGTCTTCCTACTCCAGAAATACCAAGTAAGAATATTGCTTGCATTTTTAGCGCATAAAGTTTGTTTGAATTGGTGTTTTACATATAATTACCATTATTTTTGTGTGCTGGAGCCATTATCAGAACCTTTAAGTGTTTTTTCATAGTGAAATATTAGAGCTTAATTTACTTTTCCTAAAGTAAAGTGTATGTTGCAATCAGGATTTACTAAAGTACCTGAAATGTTCACAGTGTGGCAAGATTACACAAGAGCCATGGCCTTTTGGATGAGCATCTAGAGGCTCAGCAGTTTACACATGAACATCTTCATGATGTACAAAATTAGGTGTGGCGACAGAATCAAGCCCTAACTAAAACTAGCAGGAAACAAGATGGACTCTACTGCACATTAGGGGAATCAAAGGGAAAAAAAAACCCTAGATGGAAAATTTGTACAATGAAGGATGTAAACTTTTTGCCTACTGACTCTTTGTTTTAGTCACAGTAGTTCAATTGTGTTTGCCAAAGAATGACACAAACTGACAGTTCTCTATGTAGATATGTATTCACACTGCTTGCACTTCATAAAGTCATAGAATCAAAGAACATTTCAAGCTGGAAAGGACCCACCAGGATCACTGTGTTCAGTGTAAACTTGACCATAGTTAGAAAACCAAAACCGTTCGAAATGTCTCAGATTCTCTGTATCTTAGATAGTATAAAAGTGAACCTACATCAAGCCTTTGGTCAGTACAATCAACGTTACCTTGAAAGCTGCTCATGTCAGCCTAAATCAGGCACCTTCATTTAGTCAGCTGAAAAGCTCTAAAGCTCCATTACCTATACTGATTAGGGACTTTATTAACTTGTCCACATATATATGTATAGTGACAGCTGAGATCTGCACAATTCCATCAGATAGGGCACAAGACTCCAGGAGCCCTGCCCTCTCTGGAAAGCCAGATGGTGTATATATGTGGGACAGTATAATAAAAAAGATGGCACTGGACACCTTTGTTTAGGCAACAGATATGAATGCACAAGTACAGATTTATATTTATATTGTATTTGCAGTCAAATGCAAGATGGGTCTTGTATCCCATCTAACATATGCTTCTAAGTTATTCAGAGACACATAAACAAATGTTTCATTGACGTATGCTTACATCATTCTCTTCCTCAAAAGGAAGGTCGCCAGGAACCTTATATAAAATTAATTTTAAATTAGGAAGGAAGGTTTTTTATTCTTATCTTCACTAGAGAACATGACTTCCACAGCTCACATTTCTCACTATTTATTTGTTTATTTCCTGCCTGTAAAATTGAGGATATTTTCAGCCCCTTTTCAATTAACTTCATAAAGAAAATTTATGTAATTATTCTCAGTTGATTTATTTTTTAATCTCTGCTGTCTGTGTATTACTGTATACTGGTCATATAGCAGCTTACAGGTTCTCAGGTCCAGATGTGTCTCTCATGTTCTCAAACATGAGAACATGACAGACATATCACTCTTCCTACTCTGTGTTTAGGTTTCTACATAAATCAAACCAGTCAAAGCAAACTGAATAAGAGGCATGACATGTACACATAGATTCTTGACCTTGGTGATTAGAGACAGCCCTGAGGTTTTATCACAGCACTTGACAGTGTGTGAGTTTATTTCCAGTTTCATTTTACAATGAATGGGTTGAAATAGAAACCATATCTGTTTCCAGTATTGTTACACTACAAACACTTTTAATTTCTATAGCATCATTTTTGTGAAATGCTTAAATCTGATCCAGTCATACTTTGGAAAAAAAAAAATGAATTAACAGAATAGCTTTTCTATGTGTGCAAAATTGGAAAGTGTGTAGAAATAAAAAGTACCATTATTATGGTATTAATAGGAAATTCAGGGAAAAGAACAAGCAGAGTCTGCTTTCAGATGTGAAGACAGGACCTCTAGATAAATAAAATGGAATGATACCCGAGGAGTTCAAGAAAATGTCAAGAGTTTTTGTTTGCTTTCAGAGAAACACGCAAAAGCTGAAGAACATAATTTTTCAATTTTTCAGCAAAGTCTGATTGCATCGATTTTGAGGGAGGGAGAAACAGATTTTAAAAAAGGACATTTCAGCCTGAGATATGGAGAGAAAAAGCAAACTAATATTCAGAGAGATTTTCTAACCTTAACCTCGAGCTAAAGCCATCAGGACTTGCTCAATAATGGTGACAGCACATGATTCATTTCACTTATTTCATCTTGCCAAGGACAATTGTACAAAGACGGGAGGGGGAGTGTGTAGGGATGGAAAGCAGTCTATGCTTTTTCTTGTCTGTGACATTTCATAGGTGCCTTGAAAGTTAATTTTTTTTTCACCAAATTTTGCAGATGAAAATGCTCAGGAAAAAAACTAAAGCTCAGAAACGGTTCTTTTTTTTTTTTTTTTTTACTATAGAAATAGTAAGATTTGGAAAAGTGTGAGAAATCCCATTAAAAGCTCTTGGTTTTATTTAATAATATTAGCCACAGTGTACAGTAATTCAAGTGGATGTTAAATCGTTGAATGCTATTACATAAGGTTTTGAATTGCAACATAAATGAATGAATCTGTGTGAGGGTATTTTTCCAGGCATCATTATGAAGACATATTGTGATACTTCCTGCATAACTTTGAATCCTTTCGCTTACCTTCAGTAAAATTATTCATAACTCAGACTCACTGGTGCCAACACGATGTTCTTCTCACTAATGCAGCATGGGAATAGCTTTCTTACATATTTCTTCTCATAATGCTGCTTTACTGAAGAAGTAAAATATTATCCCAAGTACACAACTAAGAAATAGCATTAGCGAAATATCAAAGCCCTAAGTCTACAATGATTTAGACATCGAGGAACAAAATATTGGAAAGTCTCTTAATGCCTAAGAGCTTACTTGGCCCAATATTGTTTTTCTTAATGTGGGACTTACAGAAAATGAATGAAATTGGATTACTCACCTTTTGGAAATTTAGACCATTTGAATATTCAGTTTTTCATTTGAAAAATGGGGGAAGGAGAAAAGGAAAAGAAGAAAAAGAAAAAACCGAAAAAAGGAACAAAAACCAAACCTAGTTTTTCTTAATGGTACCTTGGAGATGTGTTAACTTCTAAAAATCTTTCTGGGATTCAGTAAAATTCTACTCCTCTTTGATTTTAACAAAAATAATTTCATCATTAGCAAGCATTCTTCAGACCCACAATGTTCATGTTATCATAGAAAGTGAGACAAAAGATATAAGTCATAGGACTCTTTAAAGTCTCTGTGTACCTACAGCTACTGATGATATTTTCAGCTTAATTTTCCGGATTCCTTCCAGAGTCCACATGGACAGATAAAAGCAATATAGAAATATGCTGCACTGGAAAAGCAAACACAGACACTTAAAGTAGCTTTGTTTGCCTGATGCACGCCTGTATTTTCTGAAATAGTTCTTCCAAGATATGTGACATTGGCAACACATAATTCCACAGTGTGACCTTGTATCAAAACATGATTTGCTTTCAAACATTGAGATGATTTTTGTAACAATTTCTGTTTTTTCTAAACTTGTCTTTAATTATCTTTCTGTGGTGGCTGTTTAAGGAGTCACTCACTGTCATGTAAGCAGCATTACAGGAGAGTCAGAGGTTTAGCAAACCCCTGATGCGTGTTCCAAATGGATATGAGATTACAGAGGTTCAAGAGCAGCCCTTTTTTGCATAAATTTTGAAATGCTCCTTGAAAATTGATCATTCCAGAGCAAGCACAACTATGTGAAGATAAGAAACAAGCTTTCTACATTATGCAAATTCCCACCCAAGTCAGAAAATGTCACTTCACTTCTGGAACAGAGAGGGTTTGCACATTTGAACTTCACAGAGTTCAACTCAGCTCTCTGTCCTTTTCTTTCCTCCTCAGTAATTATTCTTAACTGTGGTGGCGTAACTCTAAGATATGTGTGAGCAAGTGCATACAAAATCAATCTTCACTTAAGGTTTCTTTGGATTTTTTTATCTTTCTGTTCCTCCCAGTAATGAGTAGGTTATGACATTTAAATGTGCTTATGTGTAGGGTTCAAATCAGTCATTTTTAGAGGTTAAGGAGTCAATGGCTGCAGCAAATGAATCCTGTGACTGAGACAAGCTTTTCCGAGTGCAGTTTCTGTTCTGTGTCATTCCAAGTGTTGAAAAAATAAACACATCTGTAAAGTAAGGAAACATCCTTTTTACTGACAGCTGGACTATTTACAATTCCTGATGCATAGGCATGATAAAAACATAAAATGGCACTGTTTTATTTTAAAATATTTTTAAATCCAAGAAAATGAGAGCTGAATAAAAAATTGCAAATACACTCTAGCAAGACACCATGCTACATAAACTGTACCTGAAAAGCCTGATAGTGACAGAACAACTTGCTTTCACACATCTTGGGGAAAAAAAAAAAAAAAATGATTGAAGTCCAGCAAAAGTCTACAGAGAAAACAGGTATTCTTTGTTCTTTGGTCAGATGTATTTGTTTTGATTTGTCTCCAGAAAGATCTGTTCCACTGAATGTTTGTCTAGGCCAAATATAGGGGTTTTTTTTTTCCACTGGAAAGTGGAAGTCACAGGTCAATTTTTCTGCTACACAAAAGAAAAATGTGAGAAGTAGAAAGAGTGAGACAGCTGTGTTGGTCCTGTTGTGGGTGGAGGATAGGATCATCTAATATTACTACTGAAAAGATTTTATACACCTTTCTTGCTCTACAGGGGACAGTGAGATTTTCTGGGGTACTAACACTAGCAAAGGAGGTGTTTAGGGCTATAGTCTGCTGTAGGTCTGGTGAATGCTAGCCTGAATCCTTCCATGAAATTGTAACTTCTGTAAAGTCAGTGGGAGCTTTCTCACTGACTTGCAGGGAGACAGAATTTCACATGTGCTCTGAAGAGCTTGGTCATGAGATGTGAAGCAAACACTAGCAAAGTCAAATAGGTATAATCATTCTTTGTCTGACGATCACTCCTTTGGGTGGAACTGTCTCTACAGTACAACGGGATGGATTACTATAAAACTGAATTACTTTGGGGTTTTTTCCTGCTCTAGATAGACAGGCTAAACATTTAGGTTGGGAAAAAACTTCACTATCATAAAATCTACATAGTACTTCACTGAACTGCTTTATTGGATATTTTTCCTTTACCAGGACAAAGTTCTGGGAATGTGATTATGAGAATTCAAGAGGGTCTGGCTGAAACAGTGGACTTGGAGGCTATGTCAAAACATCTAATAATCTGCCCAGTCTTAAAAGGGTGCTATTAAAAATTGAGACTGAACATGAACATGGCGATCTGAAGAATTGCCTACATTTTCTATAATTTAGTAAAATGCCTAATTAAATTAAGGTAAATGCTGTTTATATTTTTTCCTTCCTGAGTGAGAAAAGTTTCATTCTTTCAGAGTTTTAACAACCAAAATTTCTCCTGTAGTTTCCTAATTTAATGAACATACACTGTAGTAAAGATTTATATATGTCAGTTTAGAAATCCTAGATAATTCTAGTTACTCAGTGAGACAAAGTAAAGGGTATTGTTACCTTACAATTTATTTAAAACAACTAGAAATCTTTAGTTTCTTCTGCAGGTGGCCTGTTTGAACTCACATGTAAGACTTTAAAGGAAAAGATTTTTCAATGTGCAATCAAAAGAAATTTCCATTATTTTTAATCTTCACTCCTATTAACATCATATTATGCCACGAAATTGCAAGTAAAACACATTAGCTTCTATGAAACATCTATGAAAGTTTGGGGTTTTTTTTAGTTTTAACCTTGAACGTTAGAATATAATTACAATATTTTAATGTATTAGCACAAACTACTTCATTATGCCAATCAAGAGATTAGCTTTGTGGAAATAAAACCAGAGATCACTTCAGATTTCAGTATCATGACTTTGTAGGTCATTTATCCTGTGTAATGTAAAGCTGTCTTGGAGTGTTTGGACAGTACCTTTGGTTACAATGACCAACGGTCATCTGAAATAATAGCTCTGGTCCCTTGAACAGATAAAGAAAAATGTTGTCTTGATGGATGGCTGGATGGCTTTTATGCATTATTATTTTATAACAGGCAAGAGGATACCTTATACCTGCTCCTGTCAATTAAATACTTTATATGTGCCATTTTTACTGGTTTGGCAGAAAGTGTAGCTATGAATTTAAAAGAAAGCAGCATTCACATATCTTCAAAAAACATCAAAGCCCTTAAAATTTCAGATGTAGCCACAGTCTGAATAGAAGCATGTAAAAACTAATCCCATGAAGTCACAGGAAAACTCGGAATCCGTGACAGTCTTTTAGACTGATACTCTTCTAAAGTGACAGAACGGGCGCTAATAGATGTATACTGAATGCAGAAATGGGTAAAAATGTAGGGAAGGGGAAGACAGAGTCTGGAGTGTTTGAAATGTTCACACAATATTGCTGTAATTTGTGGAAATGACTCATTGTGTTTGCACCGGATTAATGAAAGCCAGTCAACTGAAAATCATTGCCATCCTAATCATGACCCTCAGGGCTGTTTACATTAAGAAAAAATATATGTTCAAGTGTTTTATATTTCATATTCAATGTATAAAGTTTGGGTTCACTTCAGAAAGCTTAGAATAGTGTTCATAAACTGCTCCTAAATCACTATTGTATCATTTCCCAAAGTATGCACAACAGCAAGAGAATTTTTTTTGGACTGTAAAAATACACTAAATGAATACTACAGATACAGATGTCAAGCAGGTGAGAGGTTTCAAATAATGCGCAAGAACTGTTGAAAAAAACCTCAAAGAAATGTAGGCTTTTCTTTTTTAAATACCCACCACTTCCTCCTGCCTACAAAAGGAAAGAAAATGGGAAAAATCCAATTTTTAAAGGAAAATAATTGGCTGTAGTTTGTAGGAGCTTTCATATTAATTCTCAAAGAATATGTGATCTTGAGCATATCTAACACAATTATACAATTTTTGTGAAGCAGAAAGTGGAAAATTCTTAATTGTCAAATCCTGAAAATAAAAAGGGAAATGATAAATGACCTGCAAATTAGGGAGAAGCTCAGCCACCTTTTTCACTAAGAGTATAAACTCATTTCATTTGTCCAGATGATTTAATTGCAGATTATTTGCTGAAGTGTGAAACTGTGCTGTTACTGTTTATTTTTCCAGCAGAAACAATAAGGTGCCAAAAATGAACCCCTAAAAAATCTAAGTAAAAGTATAGAATACCTAAAAATCTATAGTAAACCACATATCAATTTGAAAGGGAATGGAAAAAAATAGAATACATAGTTTAAATAAAGGCATACGTACTGCCTATAAAACAGAAGTGAAATCTGAATATTTAAGAGCTGAGATAATGAATAAGGTGAGGGATTTTTTTACCACTAGCACCCATATTATTTTATGAAAGAAAATCAGCAGCAGAGAAGAGAATTTTTAATCTGGTATTGATGGCTGCCCCCATCTAAGGTACTTTTCACACCTCAGTGATTGATTCTATGATGTTATGAATTAATCTGCAGTGTCAGTTGTCTATTCCTATTTTTCTCTGTTATGATGACATTCCTTTTAGCACAGCAGCCACTTGATTCCTGATGAATTTCTGCTTATTTTTTTTCCAACAGGGACTCAGCATTTGTACGAGCGCTAAGAAACATTTTTGAGACTGGGTGCTCAGGATAATCAATAAAAGATAAACAGTGTATCACCACCACAAATAAAGAATTTAGAGTCACATATTACTCTGAAAACCGGTCTCTCTAATGACAATAAAAAGTAGAGAAAAATTTTTAAATTATCTGTAGAGAATCAGCTAAAATATATTATAAAAATGAATAGCCATGTAGATGTCATTCATCTACAGATGTTGGAGATGTGACAGGGTCCTGAGGACTGGCTGTCCCTATCCGGCCCCTTCAGGGCTACCCCAGCCCACAGGCCAGGACTCCATGGCACCCCCAGGTCCATCATCCCCTGCCCCAGTGATGCTGCAGTAGAGCTGGTCTCCAGCTCCCACAGCCCTGCCCTGTCCAGCCATGCCCCTGGTGAGCCAGGCCCACCCTTGCGCCATGTTCTGCTGCAGTCTCAGCCTGTTACTATCCTCAGAGAGATGGCTGATGCCTGGGGCTACCCCACTGCCCCTGTCTGTCTGGCAGCTGAGAGTATAACTAGGAGTGGTCCTCCTGTCAAGGTCTGCCCTTCCTGTTCCACTAGCACTCCTTATGCCTCTGAGTGCTTCTCCCTGCCCAGGGCTGACTCCTTGTCTAACCCCAATGAGTCCACCTGGTCTCCTGAACTCGTCATGAACAACCTGACACAATCACTTTCAGTTCCAGCACCAAGTGTCCCCGTCACATCACATTCCCTGTTCGTTCTTCCTGCCCTTGCTCCACGTCCCCTGGGAGAGCCGTGTGACAACCCTCAGCAATTAAATCTCCCTTCTGACCCAAATCTTTGTGCCCTGTCAACATGTTCATGCTTTCACCAGTCTCAGTTTCAAAAAGTGTAGGATGTAAATCACCTGACCTCTCTAAGACTCCCTATACATATATGTACATTTATAAATTTAACATTGATGGTGACTGGCCTCATCCTTATTATCATATTCATAAGACTGCAGGTTAAGGTTGTGTAACCTACGTACCATGTTGTTTGTGGTAGCTGACTCCTGTTAGCTCCCAAATTGTGTCAGGGACCAGGGAGTTTGAGCAGAGCACAGGAGCAGAATCCAAGGCTGAGGGAGGGTGACTGTGCAACAATTCAATGAATCTCTTAAATCTAGACAAGACAGAGAGGGGAATCTCATTAAAGCATATAAAGATCTCAGATAATGGTGTCAAGAGGATGGTGCCAGATTCTTTTCAGTGGTGCCCAGTGACAAGGAACAATGGCAATAAATTAAAACAGCAGTTCCACCTCAACATAAGGAAGTACTTCTTTACATTGAGCATGGCAGAGCACTGGAATAGGCTGCCCAGGGGGCCCATGAAGTCTCCTTTTCTGTGTAACCTGCTCTAGGGTGACCCTGCTTTGGCAGGAGAATTGGACTAGATGATCTCCAGAGGGCCTTTTAAACCCTAACAATTCTGGGTAATTCTATGGATCCTGTGGGCACAGTCCCCACAGTACTCAATCAGGAAACAAAGTCCAGCATGTGGCTAGTGACAGGTGCCAGTCAGGAGCCTAGAAACGGTTGGACAAGTCCACAGTGTCCAGGTAGGCCCAAATTCAAGCTGGGAAATCAAGGTTGATCTCAACAAGGTGAGTGACCTTGCTTAGCATGCTGACATGCAGCTCAGGCAAGCTAGATAGGAGTGTTTGGGTTCCCAAGAAGAGAAGAAAGACCCTTTTCATCCTGCTCTTTCTCAGTAGCCTGATCCCAGATGACCCAATTGCCCTACAGCTGAACAGCAGAGAGAGTAATGCTGCAAAACATGATTCTTTGACATTGTTTAATATGTTAGTATAGACAGATGTCTTAATTCTATGGATCCCCTCAAGTGGTGTTATAGGAGAAAAATATTTGATGCTCACACACTTGTGGAGACAACTAAAATTCTCATATTTTCTTCCTTTTTACAGTAAAATCTATGTAGTTGCAATAGGTCTCCTGCAATCTGAGTATAGAGGAAACTCCCTGGAATTAGAATAGATACTGCTTATTCAGCCAATAAAGACGGGTAATCAGCTTCATCTTTCTCTATATTTATAAATCTGTAGCTTTTTTATATTTGTAGTAGTTTGATTACATGATAATTCTACTCTTTTTCCACAGATAAATTTCTCCTTTTATGTGAAACATGAATTATAAAATGGAACCATAACAGTCCTGGGTTGTCTATTCATGGGCGAGTATCTCAATTAATGGAAACCAATTAAGATATCAGCTCAGACATAAATTGTCCATTTGTTTTCCTAAATTTTCCCCATAAAGAATTTCTCCCAGTTTTCTCCTTCATGTACTCAGTTTTCTTGTCCATACAAGTGTTTCTCACTCTCATCAAGGATGCTCTAAAGAAGAAAGATCTCTAAGGTTTCTATTGTGGAGATTATATTTTGATACAGTCCATAACACGTTTTTTTCAGAAATCCTGTCTTGAAATTCATTTCCTTAAGTGTAAAAGTGAAAATAAAAGTTTTTTGTTGACTGATCTGTCTTAGACAGCATTCACAAAACCATTTTCACTACTATTTTAATGCAGAAGCAAAGATACATGTTTTGGAGCCATTAAAGCCACAGTAAGGAAAGAAGAAGGAGATTTTATAGTTGCACATACATGAACAAAATGAAGAATTTATCTGTGTTTATATTGAACTCTCCTTAGATTTTAATACTTAACTCCAGGAAGAAGTAATTTTTTTGCATGTGGTAACATCACCCCTATGGAAAAAAAAAAAACACTTATGGTGCTTTTTTATAAATTCCCATCTAACTGAGCAACATGAGTCAGTCTCTACACCACATAACATTTTTACTTAATAAAGAAGAAAATATTTGTATTATGGAATAACTTTTGCTAGATAGCTTTTGTACAGTGAAGAGGACATGACCCTTATCCCTTTTATGTGCTGAGTGTGAAGGTAAGATGTGCCAATGGGTCAGCACTCAGTGAAAGAGTGACTGTTCTCTCTGAAACAGCTTTCACTACAGCTGTGACACTGTGTGGCCCACGCTCTATTGTACTTGTCCTCATTTCAAATAAGAGCTTAGAATATGTAGGTTTGTCCAGAAAAAAGAGAACTGAGGCGCAGACAGGAGGAAAAAGCTTCATGAGAAAAAAAAAGACGGCCATGAAGAGGCAAGCTTTCTCCTTCACTCAGAAGAGAAAAATAAATAATTGAACTGAGACAGAGATCTGTTAGTGTAGGCAGTAGTTAAGAATATTTTTTAATGAGACACATGATTAAAATACTAAATAAGTTTTTTAATAGTTTTGGATGTTATAAGGGTAGCAAAGAAATATTTTAAGGAATGGATAGAAAAAAAATGTCTGCAAGAAAAAAATTGCTTACTTAAATTTATTTGATTCTGCTTTCATTAAGAGACAGACTTAAGATTCCTTCCAACTCCATTTAACAACAATTCTATCACAAATGGAAGGATGTTTATAGGGGCTTTTTTTGGGTTTTTTCAAAGCACGTTCAAAAAATATACTTAGGTTTAATTTTTGGTTTATGGGTTTAGGGCTTTTTTTGTTTTGCTTTGCTTTTGGTTTTGTTGTTATTTTGTTTTTAAGATATTTTTAGTTCTTTTTCTAGCTTAGTTAAGATATTCTCTCCACAGCCCAACATGAGAACTTTGAGGAACTTGATGTAAGGATAATATCCTCCAACTATTTCCATAGAAATGCTTGAATAGCAGTTTGAGTCATAAAATATTAGATGGGCCAGTGCATTTTTTTTCTTGGAGGAGCTGTGTGTAGGATCAGCATGTTCAAGATCTTAAGTCAGTGTTCATAGTTTTCATTGCACATTTCATTTTATCCCAGCAAAGTGCCTCTAAGCTAACATCTGCATCAATCTCCTTGCAGTCCTTGAATGTTTAAGTAGAAAAATAAATGGGAAAATAAAGTCTACTGTGTATAACTTAATAAGGACTCAACTAAGGCTCATACTCCTTATATTGTTTATGGATTTTTGCATTTGACAATGCCTGGGAACAAAATCAAAACAAGTTCTGTAGCTGTGAACAGAAGCATTGTACTCTTTTTTTTCCCCCCTATCTAAATAAATCAATTTTTCTCTGCATATCTTTCTTCCAAGGAAAGACTGCTCACACTTTCTGTGCTGCACCATCTAACAGTGTCTTATTAATCAAAAGCTGCAATTTGTTGTATGCTTAGTGTTCATTCCTGACAGAGATTGGATTCAGTATTATCATTTTAAAGCTTGAATGAGTCATTTCATGCATTATTTTTACCCCTCTAAGAAAGTTCTGGAGTTATATTAGTTTGAGTGTAAAGGTTTCCATCCAAGGTTTTAACTTCACAAAAGAGCTAATGTCAGAAATATACAATTTCCTTAGCAGAGAGTAGGCCACTACCAGAGGCATTGTATCAGCTAAGAGTAGCTATAGTTCCAGCCCAGCAGGGTAACTCTTCTGTTGTTGTGTCTGTGTAAAGAACTATAACCTCAAGTGAAAATAAAAATCCTTGTTCCACACAGAGGAAATAATTACAAAATCAAATTAGTAGGAAAAGACAGTGCTAAAGGTAGAATGCTAGTTTTTCCTTCCTTTTTGATTCCAAAAGTAATATATCAAAATGTTAGAGTATGATTTTGGTGAAGAAATAGATGATAAACCATTCAAATTTAAATGTCTATGAGAGTTCCACCAGTGCAATCACAGAAAACACGATCGTAACAGTGGCAAAATTTATCACTTGCTTTGAAAAACATAGAATGGAACTTGTTATTGCATTAAGTTTAACCTCAAATCTGTCTGTGCACTAATTTAAAATCCCAAAGGATAGCACACTATCTGCAGAACTAAAAAAAAAGGTGCATTGTAACTGGAATTTGCATTTAAAAATAGTTTGGGGTATTTTTTGGTAACACAATCAGAGCTGTTCCACTTCACTGAAGTAATTCAATATGAACCCAACAATAGAAATAGTATTTCCTTATACAAGTAACCTTCCCAGTGCAAATCTAGACAATCTCATAAAATATTAAATAGTATTCTTCAAAACTGTGCAAATAAGTGATGTTATTAAAATGCGAGTCTTATTCTACACCGTATTTCTTTATTAATGCAAAGTTTTCCAACTTTCTGAACATGAGTTTTCTTACATGATATGATTCTTGGGTTTGTTTTGTTTTGTTTTGTTTTCTGGAGGCAGTCCACTTCACATCTTTCCTAAATCTCCTAAAAAGTCCAATAATAAGTATACCAAAATAAAGTGTAGTGTTAAATGTTTGAGGGGTTTTTTTGCTGTTATGCTACTGTTATTGGTCCATATAAAACTGGCTGAGAGGGTAGCAATATTATCAGGCTGTTTTAAAAAGTCTCTAGGATTATGTGGTAAGGAGTATGTATATGATAAGACAGACATTGCTGTCCATTAAAAGTTTTGAAAGGAATCACTAGAGAGCACTTAGCAGAAGCTACAAACATCCTCAGTTTTGAACAGGTAAGGTTATCCAAGCCCTTTAATGCCCTCTCCAGAGACAAGCCTGAGAAAGCTTGATTGAGTTCAGAATATTTTAGCTTTTATGTTGACAAACTGATGCTACTAGAACTGTAAAAATGAAGCTTAGATGACAAAGTTGGCAACAACAGCATTTTTCACAGCAAAGGAAGCATTACCTGCTTACTATAACTAAAAGAATAAGGAGCAAATGGTACATAAAGTAAATCTCAAGCTGCCAAAATTTTAAAAGAACATTTAAATCACACAGTCTGTTCATTCTAACTTGCTTTCAGCAGGAGTTTTTATATAAGTAGTACCTGCTTTTCTGAGACTTTTGTTTTGTTTGCATTAACTTTAACTGAAAACATGACAATACCAATACCAGAACAGAATACAACATATGGAAATTGGCTTAAGACTCTGAAGGATTCGTTTTTATTTTATATTACCATGAACTCTGGGATGTCTAAGACTGTTTTTCATTTTTCTTCTGCCTGAAACAAGAGCTAACTGTTCTCCCAAAGAGCACCCACCAGTAGCATAAAACCAAAGCATTACTTTTGGTACGGTGTGCAACCCTCTCCCCTCCCTAGCTGACAGTGCACGATCTTTTCAGTATCAGTCTGGTTTTTTTTTTTTAATCATTGCCTCAATTAGCTGAAGGGAAAATGTTTTAACACATAAACTCACTCTTAGTCAGATACATAATACATTATATCATTTACATAGTTTTTCTTGGGTAGAAAACCAATTTATTTTTCTAGTAGACCTGTTTATCATGACGAGTAAACTTAATAAATGTTAAACCTAATAAAAGTGGAGAATGTATGTCTTTAACTTTTTTTCTATGACTATATTTCTGTATATGGGTGCATAATATGTCACAGGAATTGATTCTGTGACTAGGCTGTGGAGACATTTGGGAATCCAGTAATATGCAAAAGAACATCTGCCTTGATGTCTGTCTTTTTACCTTAAGGTAAAAATTTCAAAAAATTATCCATTTGTGAAGAATTTCAAGAACAATTATCATGAAGTGACAGAGAATTTCTAGTTTCTTCCTAAGAGAGAAAAATTACAAATAACACCTTTTAGCTGTGTAGCTATTTATAGAAATTATATGTCAAGTACCATTATTTGAAATACATCTCTGCCATCTGCTTGAGTCCCAGAATTCAAAATGGGAAGATTCTGCAGTTATGATATACAAGTCTGAGATAAAATGTGAAAATGTGTCTATAGGCAAAGCATTCCTGTCCAGCCTAGTCTAAAAAAGAATATGTTCTTATTAGTCATAGGCCTTACATTTGCATCACAGATACGAAGATTTTTGTACCTTCCAAATATCAACAGTAGCTTTATTAAAATGAAAATTTAATGCAAACCTATTAGAGAGTGGGCAAATAAATACTATGCAAGGTTCCTCGAACAGTGATCTCCGGTGTTATGTAGTATGAAAAATACACAGGCAAATTATTTCCTGCAAGATGTTACCATGTAACCTGAGAAAGGTTTCACCAATTATATTTTAAAAAAATCCAGTTTATGCAAGATGTTCATTAAACTGAACTTGACATTCTGTCTTAGAACAAATCTCCTCATACTGCTGATTATATGTGTGTTCTGAGATATAGGTACAATATCCACTCCTACAATGACATCATGAGCCACAATAAATTTTCTGCTTTCCTTGAAACTGCAATGCTTACATCCATGCTGAATCAGAAATTCACAGGTCTAGATCCATAAGTTCCCCCACAAAAGAGGAAGAACATATGAAATCTCCTTTAAATTCATTCTTTAAGTGTCTTACTGTTAAACTGTAAATAGATTCATGTTTATGCCACAGAAGTACTAGCCTAACAGTTTTAATAAAATAGGGTCAAAACAAGATAACTGCTACAAACCACAGAAACAAAAAACAAAAAAAAAACCCTTAAAAAATAAGGTAAGTAGATCCTTTTGATAAAATCTGAGCTTTATTTGGTGAAGCTATATGATTTGACATATAGTGATGACTGTAAGAAGAAAAATACTGGAACAAAAATAGAAATAAACTGTGATATAGAATTTACATATATATAGTTTTAACTTCTGTTTAACCTATGATATTAGGTATTTTCGTGAGACTGATGTTTTTTACTATAGGTGTAATTTCCATAGCTTTTGCAGCAGAGGGAGGAGAGCAATCTTGGTTTTGTTTATTAAAATTCTGTTTGTGTTCTTTTCTTCTGTTTTGTGAGTTCTTTTACTCAGAGTTTGGGTTGAAGCACAGGAGATGCAGAGTTGTTCTTTAGACTCAGACGTTTATTGTTTCTTATCTATGGTACAGCTGCACAGAATGTGCCTCTAAGTTAAAAAGGTGAAAATGGCCCCGACTTCTAACTTCCAAGGTCTTTTAAAGCCCAATATATCCAATTATGGAATGCCAACTAATTTATTTTTACTTATAATCCAGTAACTAATCATTTATGTTCTGCACGGCAGGTTTTTTGAACCAATACCAGACCACCCAGATTTGTGAAGAAGAAGGAGGAAAGAAGAACTAACCTACACCCAAAATCCTCCATCTTGTTACATATAGATATTACTGTATCACATAAACCTGAATTTTCTACAGCCCTACATATTCCACCCAGTGATACAACAAACTTCTCTTCAATGACACAGCAACAACCTCATTGCTATCACATAATTTGGGAAGCTTTTCCCAAGGCCTCAGGTCAAATGCAGTGTGCTTTTGAGGATCATTGCCTGTCAGCACTGAAAGACTGAAATTCTCTGAACTCAGGGATCCAACAGTTGTTTAGGTTTTTTTTTTTTTTTTAATTATTCCCATACAACTTTAACATAAGGAAGACTTATTTCCACAGATCTGAGCAGAAAACCAATCATGGAATAGCTCCCACAGATAAATATACCTGTACGTATATGCAAATTGTTAAAACACAATTTTGCTGTAATTCCCTAGGAATAAAGTTCATTTTCTGAAAAATTTTGCTTCTAAGTCACTTTTCTTCTAACTCCTAAACACCGCTGCACTTGCCACATACATCTGCATTAGTGGCAAGCATCAACAGATCTTAAAATTGTACCACCCTTTTATACTCAATTTTCTTATTCTTTGTGTTGAAGAGCAACTCAACGTCATAATTCACACCTCAGTCAGAGTAGAAAACCTGAAAGCTGTAATTCTTACAGTATGCCTCACAGTGTAGTGGCATGGCAGGGGTTCTTGGTAGTGGGCTGCTTCCTTTCACACAGTAATAGCTAATGAGCAGTGGCTTACTTCTCTCCGTCAAAATGAAGAAGGGTTTGTGCAAGAACACTATTTAGTGCTTCACGTGCTATAGCTGCTGTGTTCCCTTCTCCCTTCTTTACTCATTGTGTGAGATTTCAAACCCCTATTTTAATGCTCCTCTCAGTGTGAAGAACTCACCTTCATTATCCCCATGAAAGGGCTCCAGCTGTGTTTTCAAAGAAAATGACTGCAACTGCATTTCACTGGGAATTCAATATTCCTGTGGTTTAAATATTTCAGCAGTGAGAATACCTAAGGGTTCTCTAGTTATATTTTCAGAAAAAAAAAAAACCAAAAAAACGGTCACTGGTTACTGAGAAGGCAATCCCTAAAACACTCAGTTCTTAATACAAAACTACTCAGAAACTTTGAAGCTGCACATGAAAGCAACTCCCAAGAAATTGACAGGGATAAGTATCAGTACAGCAGGTTTTTCCTCCCCTTGTGATTTTTGGAATCTGCACACTAAAATACCCAGGAGGTTAATAATAAAAGCTTAAACCCCTTGGTAAATGTAAAAATCATAGAATAGAGCAAATCAAGTGTTGCAGCTGCACCTTTAATGCTGTTATTACTATGTTGCTTCACTTGACTAACATATTCAGTCAGGAAAGGGTCTGGTGTTTTCCATATTATATTCTCTTCCTATGAAAGGATACTGCAGCAAATTAAAAAAAAAAAAATCTCATTTGTTCATCAGCTGGGTTATTTCAGAAAGCTTCACAGTGGCATGTAATAAATTACATATGAAAATGGCTCCCTCTACTGACTGCCTTTAGAGGCTCCAAAAGCATATTTTCCCAGGCTTATTTTACGCCTCTAAGATTCTAGCAATAACTATGATATACACAAACCAAATAGAATTTCTGAAATTTCTTCTATTCTGAAAAACAAGGATTTTCTTTTCTTCTGTTTTTTTTCTCTTAATAACATTACATACTTTTTGGCCAAAAACCTTTATTCCTCTAAGTCCAAAATTCCAATATGCTGTTAGGGCACTCCTGACAGTGCATAAGAAGTTTAAAGAGCCTCAAAAGTGTATCCAACAAGTTCATTAGCAGGAGAATTATACTGGCTACACAGTATCTCATTTATTCAAAAATGTTGAAATATAAAAAAGTCAAAGGTCGAAAGCTAACAGACAAAGACTTGGGTAAGGAAAATCAGTAATTAATAGAGTTGTCCTTGAATAGGTCATTAATTAATACAAAACAATGACCACCACAACCAAAAAAAAAACCCAAACAAAAAGTCTCCACACAACAACAAGCCAACCAACCAATCAAAAACAATGAAAGAAAACAAAAACACACCTAAGAATCAAACAAAAAATCACACCAAAAAAACCCACCAAAAAACCGGCAAACCGACAAAAAACCTATTCAGCAAATTAGAGAGAACATCTTTCATTTCATGCTTAAAACATCATACATAATTATGAACAGTTACTTTAGAAGAGGTTTATCTCATTCACAGCTATCATACTGTAGACACACACATTCCAGGAGTAGTCTAGGCTTCCTTTATAGTCCTTCAAGGGAAATGGTCAGTGTAGGAAGAGTGGGCCTCTGACATATTTTGGATGTCTTCTTTACAATAGGAGGAATAACCCAAGCTGGGTGGGAGTGTTGATCTCCTCAAGGGTAGGAAGGCTCTGCGGGGGGGATCTGGAAAGACTCGATCAATGGGCCAAGGACAACTTCATGAGATTCAACAGAGTCAAGCACCAGCTCCTGCACTTGGGTCAAAACAACCCCTTGCAGCTCTACAGGCTGGGGACAGAGTGGTTTAAGAGCTGCTCATCAGAAAGGGACTTGCGGATGCTGGTTGACAGCCAGCTGAATATGAGCCAGCAGTGTGCCCAGGTGGGCAAAAAGGCCAATGGCATCTTGGCCTGTATCAAGAATAGTGCGGCCAGTAGGACCATGGAAGTGATCTCGCCCCTGTATTTGGCACTGGTGAGGCCTGCCTTGAGTGCTGTGTTCACTTCTGGGCCCCTCTCTTTAGTAGTTTAAAGGTTAACGCGGTAGTGCTGGGTTGATGGTTGGACTTGGTGATCTTAAGGGTCTTTTCCAACCTTGATGATTCTATGATTCTTTAATTTCTGAATTTTCCCAAAAGTTTCAAATCTTTCCAAAATCTTTGGTGTAGATGTAGTAATTCAGCAACCTCTCACGTTAAACTGCAAAGTGAAGCTACATGCTGTCCCCAGGCAGAATAGAGGATTTGCTGTGACCACTGTCTGCCATAGTATTACTCATATACTATTCACTCTATTTTGCTCTTTTATTCTTCGATGACTCTAAATCTGGTGCCATTACATTGTTTTTAGGGTGTCTGTTACCATAGTGATACATAACGTGTGCCTAGCTGTCTCTTCTCCTATCAGTTGAGCCTCAGTTAGTAATATAGATATTGAAAAACTCTCTGCTTAAAATGCTTCCAAATTTTCCCTGCATTACGTGAAAGCCTTGGTTCAGGTGATAGCTTAGAATTACTGATCTTTGACTTTCCCATCCCTTGGGTAATTTGTATGAGTTTCTGCTAGGGAATTGGGTTACTTGAAGCACTGGTCCATAATATCAATGACACTGCCAAGCCCTCCTTGCAGTGTTGTCAATTCTAGTCATTTATTATATCTGCAGTCCTTTTAATACCCATCAGATTATTTTGCATCCACAACAGATGCAGAACGTGGAAAAATACTATTTACAAGAGCATGTAGTGGCAGGACACGAGGAGATGGGTTTAAACTAAAAGAGAGTAGACTTAGATTCAATATTATGAAGGAATTCTTAATTGTGAGGGTGGTAAGGCAGTGGAAGAGCTTGCCCAGAGAAGTTACTGATGTCTCATCCCCGGAAGGGTTTCAGACTAGGTTGGATGGAGCTCTGAGCAACCTGATCCAGTGAAAGGTGTCCCTGACCACAGGTGAGAGTTTGAAACTAAATGATCTTTAAGGTCCCTTCCAACCCAAACCATTCTATTATTCTATTCTAAAGTGGAGGAAAACTCAGCTGTTGTAGTGTTAATACATAGGGGTCAAAATGGGCCAAAAATAACACAAACTCTATATCCAAGACTATATATTCTCATGAAGGCATTATACTTGTTTATATCATTTCATAAAGATGCAATTGCCCCTCCAAGAAAAAGAGATTTTCTGCAAAAATAATATGCATTATTTTTTCTGAAATACAAGTATTTTATAGATTCAGATATTATTAATAACTATTATACTAATTCAAAATTAATAACTTGGAATATAAGACAGAAACTACAGTCCTACTTATATGAGATAACTGAATCTAAGCAAAAAAAAAAAAAAGAATGCAGCATGAACTCAGTCAACAATGGATACCAGATAATCACATTTTCTTAGTTAAAATGTAGCTCCTAGCAAACTAAAATATTCTTGCAAATTGTGTAAGCTTCGGTCTGATAAAGGTGTTAGTATCTGAAATTGTATGACATATGCAGAGGAGGCATAGCATTTCATTTGGCAAGCTGGATCTAGATCTTTAGCAGATGTTAGTAAATTCTTCTCTACTTTTAATCTTCAAAAAAAAGAAGGAAAAGTTAAATTTAATCTTATAACTGAAATTGTAACTATACATGCACCCTTACCCAAAAAAACCCCATAAATGTTGATGTCCTGATTAGAGGCAACAGTAAAAATAGAGAAACACATCTAACAGGCAGAAAACTTGGAGAATAAGTTGAGAAAAATGCAGTTATAAAAACAAGATAAAAATTATCTATGTAAATAAACTTGTTAGTCTCAGGAATGACTATTGAACTAAGGTTACTTGTTTCTTGTCACGCGGTGAAGAACACACTACAACACCAACTATACTCAAGAATAGAATAGCATATAAAGACATTTATAACATGCTACTCTTAAATTATATTTCAAAGAAAGTGATCATTTTTACAGAGCAAAATTAGGCAACTGCATAACTGAAAATGAAAATAAATTCATTCAGGTAATATGTTATGAAAGAGTAAAGGAGAGAGATTTTCATAGGTGTTCTTTAAACGGATGAAAGAGTCAAGAGGCAGAAATAATGTAACATTCATTTAAAAATGACATGCAGTCTGGTCATCAAAGCCATTTATTTGGCACATATTCACAAGGTAAATTTTAACTTAGGCATCTGAACTGGAACTAAATGTGGGCATTGATAAAATCCAAAGGTTTATTTCAAAAGCCTCATTTTACCCTGTACCCACATAAACTCAAGGAGATAACTGTTTGGAACCAGGTCTAAGATGTCTTTTACAATACTTCGTAGGTTATGATTAAAGATGTAGATTCTGCTTCAGGGATAAGGATGAGAACAACTAGGTCTAAATATATCTAATGTATCTAATTATAATATTAAAGATCCACCTCTGGGCTGTTCCTTCTAGGTCTCCTTCGTAGTAATTGGAAGACAAATAATACTTTGTAAATCACGTTTTTTGGGTGCCTTTTTTGATCCATGGACAAAGGGAAACTTGGATGATTACTTAAGATGATATCTGCATTATAAGATGACTAGAAAGAGGTAAGAATAGCATTTAAAAATTAGTGGGTTTGATGCTTGTGATGAGAAAATGTGTAGATACTCTCTTTTATTCCACATAAGGGTAAATGTTCTTCATTTCAGAATGTTTAGATGAAATTTCAGTATAAAGACACATTGACAGAAAGCCATATTACTATTTCTAGTGGTGATTTTTCATGCCAGGTGTACTACACTTTAAAAAATGGAAAAACAGGATTAATTTCTCAGTAGTTCAGAAGTTAACATTGTCACAGTCTACATTCAACATTATGAAAAACAGCAGACCTAGGATACTTGTGTTTACTTTGTCACTACATCAGAATAATATTTCATCAGATTCTTATCCAGTAGTCTTTTCTGTATCTCTGCATTGTCCTACAAAACTTGTAAAAAAAAGTAGGAAAAAAAAGAGTCACCTTGCTTCATGAAGTGTCATCTCTGATGCTATCAGTCACTGTATTGTGCTAAGCAAGATGATTTTATGAGCTGGAGAAAACCCATGGCTCATAAACTCAGCAGAGGTGAGTGAGTTATGATAGTCGTTCAAATACGCTAATGAAATTCCTAAAACATCAGTATGGTACATTAGTCTTCCTAACATTTAGCTTTATTAAGCACACAGATCAATGGGAAGCTGTCTTGTATGCCAATTGTTTAGCTTCTTTAAAATCCATAAATTTTTAAACTGTTTTTCTCCCTGTAGCTCAGGAGAATCTTCCGTGGTCAAATTTCAAACTTTGGATGAATCTACGGATTTCTTTTGGTGTACATGGGAGCTAAACCCAATCTGTCAATTCTAAGAAGTTGTCATTGTGAATACGTTTGTTCACTAATGCTAGTCCTGACATCCCCACATAATGTTTATCTACAGCTCTTGACTTCCATTAAATTTGCAAGTGCTCATGTGTTCCAGAATCAGTTTTGGAACTGCCTACACATATTTCTCATTTCCACCCTTGTGAAAGTGGAATATGATGTCATGGCACATATTGCCAAGGTACTGACACTTTTGTGATGAAAAAGTAGCAAAAAGTTTTCATAGATAGAAGAATTATGATTTTCTGAGAGAGATTTGAAACGAATCTTCAGAAAAAAAGCTCAAGAAATTAATCATATTGTAAATAAAATAAACCTCATTTCAATTCTGAAAGCACCATATGGCAATCTTAAATATGAGTAATCTTTGTCATGGAAATATGTTTATGCGGAATACTTATTGACTGCATCAATAAAAAACAATCAGGAAATTGTATAATGCTTTGTATTTGAGTGTGAAGAAATTGGTTGTAAAAAGGAGTTAAGTCATTTTGTCCATCAGGGAGCCGATTAGTTACTCAATAATGAAGAAAGTTCTCACTCTGTGTACTAGCTGTAAATAATAGACCATGCTGTTCTGCAATTTGCAACACAAAATATGCTTCTCAGTTTGATTCTTACGCACCTTTCTTTTTTTTCCTTGCTTTGTTCTTTTTGATTATTTATTCTGAGTAGAATAAAACCAACAACAGCAGCAACAAGAAAAACTCATAGAAGAGAGAAAACTGCTGTTTCCTGAGGTATATATGAAGAGCATGTAAAAATTCTCCACTTCAGATGCCTATATCCTCTAATTTAAATTTGTATTAGCTGTTCTTAAATGAAGAATGTTAAATATTTTAGTAAAATTCTGGAATTATACAACATCAGTGGATTAAAAAAGGACCAAGTGACAAACCTAGAACAGTTCCAGTGATGGGAAGTCATTGTTTGATTATGTTTGGTTTTGGTTTTTTTTTTTAATAATTCAGAAATAACCAGAATTGGTTATTATATATATAGTGTATATATAGTAATTGAGAGAGTCAACCAAATCTAACAATGGATAAAAAAAAGACTTATGGACCATAAATAGTGCTAATTATAGTAATAATAAAAAATAGACATAAACAGAAGAGTCAGAAAAATTAGTCTGGATCACTTGGTAATTTCAAAGGAAAGGATCACATTAATAAAAGTGCTGAAATTCAAAGAAATATATTCAATAGGAATAAATAGACAAAGTTGGAAATCAATGATTATGAAAAAAATATAAAAATTATTGCAATTTGCTGAGAGTATCTATTGCAATGTTGGTGGAAAAGAATATAGAAAGACACAAAAAGGAGGATCATAAGAGTAAAAGAGGTGATGCTATCTCTGCTCAGCTCAGTGAGACCAATGTACAAAGTTAGTGTCCGTATTTTTAAAAGACTTAAAATTGTAAAAGCTACAGAAAAGAGATATTTCCAAGAGCTTTAAAAAATGGCTCATGGTGGAAGATTTAGAGCATAGTCTGTTTGGTTGATCAAAAAGATTAAGTGATTTGATTGCACTCATAAGTACTTATATGGGGGCAAAGTGCCCATTGCTAACGGGCTTCAATCTGGCAGAAAAAGACCTATCAAGGACCTATGCCTGGAAGCTGAAGCCAGATAAATTCCAATTAGAATTTAGGCACATCTTTTTAGCTGCAAGGGCAATTAATCACTAAAACAAGCTACCAAGGGGTGAAGTAGATTTCTCTGTCTGTGGAAACCTTTAAATAAAGAATGGTTGCCTTTCTAGGAGATATACTTCAGACAAGTTATTGTCTACTCAAATAAAAGTTATTGAGCTCAGAAGAGCTCAATAAAACCGGGTAAAGTTTAGAGTTTTGTAATTGGAAAGGATCAGCACTGATGATTTAATGATGCTGTTTGACGTTACTCTGTAAGATTTTTTGGTGGATATCCTCAGTCACTTCTGTGCCTCTTGCAATTTGTTTACATATAAAAATTTTGGGCCAGAAAACTCAATCTACTACGTGAAAACCCACATTTTGTCTTCTTTTGCATTTGAAGAACAGGTATAACATTTACTAATATAGAACTTTGTTGGTTTTATTGAAGTCAATAAAAAGCAATAAAGTTAATATTTTGCAATTGTTTCCAAATATACATGAATTTCAAATATATAAATAGCCTAAACCTATATTATTTTTAGCAGATCCAAATACAGTTCAAGTATTTAGAAAAATAAAATAGAAGACTGTAGAGCTCAAAGCATCATGGGGGTACTCACAATTAACTTTACCAAAAATAAATAGCACCAGTTTGAAGTCAGTGAAAATGGAACAGATCACAATTAAGTATGTGTATAAATCTGTGAAGAGCCAGTGTTTTAGTTTTATCACTGTAATGATTCAACATTACATGTCATCACATGACTTTGAATACATGTGGGAAATAGGGATACAGAATAAAATAATGGAATATTTAAACTACCACTAACAAATAAGAGATATCTTTAACGAGATGGAAGTTAAGTAGAATATAGGTCCGGGCATCAGGTGTCTGGGGGTAGGGACAGCTGGGGTGTGATTGACAGTGTTGTGGGTGATCTGAAGACTGATCCCACTGTAGTGTTGCTGGAGAAGAGGCTGGTGGCCCAAGCAGTGGCTAAAATGGTTTCCTGGGCATTGGTCAGTGTGGGGGGAGACTTACGGGGGTGGACAAGGACAATCAGGGCTGGTGGTGCCTGCAGGTTCCTAACACTCAGCAATTTCATACACATCTTCTCTGGCACCTGAAAACAGGGCACAAAAAACTTTAAGTACGCCATCCATCTCCACCTCCTTTGTGTCTGGGTGCCCTACCTCACTGAGAAACAGGTTAAGGTTTTCTTGAACATTTTTTTATTGGCAATATACTTCGATTTGGGCTTTGCTCTTTCTATATCTTTGTTAATTTCATCTGCATCTGAGTTTTGGCTTTCCTAACTCCATGCTGCACACTTGGGCAATGTCCCGTTATTTCCACTATCCCTGCTTCCACCTTCTGTATGCTCCATTTTTGACATTTGAGTTCAGTCAGGCAATCACTGTACAGACCTTGCTGGCTTTCTGCCATATTTGCCTGACCTTCAGGAACAGGTTGCTTTTGCACTCTGACAATCTTGTTTCCTGAAGATCAATTATCTGTCCTGGGCTTCTTTGTCCTTCAGGGAAATTTCCCATTGAATCTTTCCAAACAGATCCCCTGACAAGACAAAATATGCGCTCTTGAAGAATGTCACTCTAATTCTGCTATCCCTCTACTTCTCACTCTGCTCAGGGTACACCCTCTCCAATTCTCCAGCATTCACAACAGCCAAGTCTGCCATTAACCTTCACAACCCTGGCCAGTTTGGGATCAGTAAATCTAGTGGCACACTGGTTTGTTGAGCGTGTAAATCAATAAATTGTCTTTTACATTCTTCAGAAATGACCTGGGCTGCCTGTATCCAGACTCATTGCCTTTGCAGGATGTACTGAAGTGGTTATTTTTCCCCATGAATACAAGTGCCTGCAGCTGTGAGGTTTCCTTTGCTGTTTATACGAGGATTTCTAAATAGACGCTATCCCACTGTTAAATATGAAATCTGGACATTTATTTCATGTCAAAAAAAATGCACAATTAAATGTTTGGTAAATACTAGCTTTTTCTAGAGATGATATGTCAGACCAAATAATAAAAGTTGCTAAAAATTGTAGACTAATGAGATGATATAGGCATTGGAGAATTGGTTTTTAAAAATTTGATACAGTCTAATTGACAATGATTACTTACCTAAAAGAATCTGAGGTTTTGTTCTAAGTGCAAATGAAAACACAGACAATTTAAAGAAATAAATTTAAAAATATTCTTTAAAGAACATACAAATTAGGAAGATAATACCAAGAGAAAAATAATGAGGAACTGTGTGAAGACTTGCCATAACATGACACTATATTCTACACTCCTACTTTGAGATACATATCTCTTTGAGAAAAGTAAACAAACAGTAAGGTCCTTAACATACACCATCCAATAATAAAAAATTCTGTGAAATAACTTTACTTATTTTCATCTTCTGAAACTTATGACTCAGATTTTTATTCCTATTTGAATGTTGTACAGAGATGACAGTGTTTGCAACACTTATGTCATTTATTTTCCTTTGCTCTGGACTTGCTTTGGGACATCGATTAATTTTATTCATTGACTAACCTAATATTTATGGCAATGTGAGAACTAAATTAAAAAAAAATAAATGGGATTTGGAAGACTTTCATATATAAGGGCCTATATTGCACTATAAACACATCGAGATTTCACTTTGTGATTCACGTGGCAGGAATCTTTCCAGCCTTATGCAGAGGTGCAAAGGAAGATAGAGGCAATATGACAGACAAAATTGCCCTTGAAGGGGAGGGAAAGAATACAGGTAGCATCCTCCTTCACAGTAGTCTCAGGCTGGTTTAAAGATATAGAACTTATCCTGTATCCTTCAAGAGTCTTTTGGTAGATGTCACTGAAGTGGTTTAAGAAATAAAATACATCATATATTGGCAAAGAAATATGTCAAAGTTATTTTATATTCAAATTGTTATAAGACATTTCTAAAAACAGAAGTACAATCACAAAGTACATCAGCTGCATTCTGAGGTCATTCTTACTTATTAAATATATTTTTGAATACTGAAAAATGCATAGGGATTTCTAAACCACTCCATCCAGTTACTGATTTAAATACATAAACACTTAATACACATCAATAGTCCTCTAAGTAAAACTGTAACTTAAATGCTGAACATGAATATAATTCTTTCTATTAGAAAAGGATTCCAAATAGCTCATCTGCTTAAATGGATGCTTCGTAGAAACATCTTTCTCAAAACATCTTTGCAAAACTGATAAGACTATTTTGAATAATGCTTTCCACCTCTAGTTCTGAAAGGAAATTTATATCAGAAGGCACATATATTGTCAGTCCTCACATCTGGTTTAAAGCCATTCCCATACTCATTTTGCAGAAAGTTAGTTATTTATGTCACAGAAGATGATATACATGCATGCATGTGCAAACACACAGACACAGGTATTTTCTCAGATGGAAAGAAGGCTTCATTGCAACTATTTTTTATATCACTTACAAAACATTATTCATATCTTTATTTCTAAATGAATTCTGCATATACCTTTTAATATTAGGATTAATTTAATTTTTTTAACAACCTCTTGCATAGCAAATAATGAAAGTTACATCAATGCTGAAGAATATTTCCATATATATAATATATAAATATAATTATATAAATATATATATTTATATAGACAGTACTTAGGTATTTGTAAATTTTGGGTTCAGAAAACTGGGAATCATTATAAAGGCATAAATCATTTAATGATTCAATTATAAACAAATTTTGTTAAAATAAATGCTTTATATGGTATCAAAATGAAATATTTTAGGTATCAAAATGACTCAAAACCAAAATTAATCTAATATTTCCATTAAAATTTCATTAAATCTGCATATATATTCAAAATGTGCAACTCCCTCTTACAGTAAGCTGTATTCTCACAAAGCGGAAAAGACTCCCAAATAGTTTTATATTCAGTGTTTGTCCAGCGAATCTTATACTACTTTAGACAGTCTGAGAGGTGTTCTTTTGCAGTTGATAAACAAATACTGACAATATTTTTTTCATTTTGTCTAACTGATGAGTAACTGAAAAGAAATTATTCATTTTGACATGCTTTGGGTTCATAGTTATAAAGATTTTAAGTGACAAATGTTACCCTGTTACTTAAGCATGTCTGCAAAAGTAGTATTTGTATAACTATTATTTTTATGCAATATATCCTATCTATTTTAAAATATTACAACAATTTTTTGCAGTTGCAGATAAGTTTCTGTGAAGGATTAGATCATGTAATTGGGTTATGCCACCACAAAAGTTGTTAGCTGTAGAAGGAGGTAAGGGCAACAAAGATCAACGAGGCCAAATTTTCTGGTTGCCCTGGAATCCAATTTCATGCTTAGATAGAACATAGCACAGCAGGATTGCCAAAGGGTAGCCTTTCTGTAGCCCAGGAAATATGATGTTTTGTCATTACTTGTAAAAAGCCTCGGGCTTTGAATTGACCTGGCAGTGCTGTCTCTCAGGACTCGCTTGCACTTGCTTTGTCCTGGGCTGATGTTACTTTGCTTTCCCTGCGATAAAAATCGTCTCACAGTCTGGTAACTACTGCAGAAATCTTCTTCTAATTATATAGCAGTAACAAATAGCCATTCCATGTTAGGAGAATTGCTGGTCACACCAGCATTAAATGTGGTGTTGAAGAGTGTGGATAGAGGACAATATTCACAGAGGTTCCAGTTTATGAAAACAAAACACAGTGGTCAAAAGCTGATCAATGCAGGAGTGCACCTGTGTGAGCCAGCTAAAATTAACTTCAGAGAAAAAGAAGAGAACAGAAAAATTGAAGCCCAGGACAGAAGAACTCCCCACCATTAACAATATATTTCTTCTGGCAAAAAGCTCAGGACACTGATGGGTTGCCGTATTCCCCCACTTCTTACTAAGATGATTGATGTTCCTGATGTTAGTACCCAGTGGGAAGGAAGGGTAACATAACATCAGAAGAAAGGAATACATAGTAGGAAGCTAATATTTGTTAACTGTTTATATTGAGTCAGTGTTCTCTCTCTTCATTTTAGCTTTACCGTTATTGAAATTTTAACTGTAACTATTTCTTGCATTTTTTTTAGATTTCTGATGCATTAACAGGACATAAATTCTCAACCCCATATATAGCATGTATGACCTTTTGTCCTGAAGATTTTCATGAGCGTTTCTCATTCCTATTCCATGAAAGTGTTTTGGATGTCTTACTGATGATGACTGTGGTGATTCCCACAGCTCCCAGACATCAATTTTTGCATACTGCTGAAGCTTGGTAATCTTAATCTTGTTGATTTAAATTGTTATGTAACTTTTCAACTTAAAACAACTGTACTAAGTCAGGCAGTATCCAAAAGGCATGAGAAAGTTATTACTACTTTGTACAGAAGACAACTTTAATTCAGTAAAAAAAGGCCATTTACAAATTAAGTGGAACCCAAATTAAAAGCTAATTAAAGAATTTTATTTGAATGACTCAATAAGAGTAATGCAGTTTTGTTTTTTTTCTTTAGGAAATGCACTCTAGTGATATCCAAGATACACCTCACCATAAAATTGGTTTAATAAAGCATATCTTGCTTTTTATCTGGTATGAATACAGACCAGTAGTGGCTCTTTCTACAAAGAAGGGAAAAGATTAACATGTCCTTCTACACTGACTGATCAAAAAAAGAAACAAACCTTAATATTAATATCTCAGAGTGAGAACATTTCTACTTGGTCACATTCTCAATTGCTGTAAATTGCATTAGTTTCAGAATCAATGAGCTATACCACCAGTCTCTATATTGTAGGTAATTTTGTAAAGCTATATATATGTAAAAACCAGAAACTTTTCCAAATTGTGTTTACAGGATTATTTGGTCTAAAAGTAAGTTAAACAGACAGTCCAGTTCATCAAACAGTTGTTAATCACTCCTTTCTATAATTGTACAAACCAAAACAAAGATCGTATTTATTTAGCACTTTCCAAATAAAGGCTTTAAAGGCTGTTTGTTTTCGTTGTAATGTCACAATGTTTAAATAAGAACAAATTAATTTCCATAGTTTCAGTAATTTTAATTCTGTGTTTTTAAGAGTAATAGTAGCTTGCTTATACTGTCAAGTAATGCACCAGTTTATTTGCCATAAAAGTGCATATCTTTATTGGGTACACATAGTAAGGCAGCTTTTCTGCTCCTGGTTCTCTTCCTGTTGTTCTGTGGATTTGACATTGTTCCAGTCTTCCCCTGGAAAAAGTCAATTTTTTCATTCAAAGAATATTAAAATCTCAATATAAATAACTCCTTGTCCCAGCTAACTTTAACACTCAAAATTATGCAAAGGTGATGGCATACGAAAACACTTCACCAGCCATGTTAAATTCTTCAATTCAATTATTATAATCTGAAGATCTTTCAATTCTTTAAGTCTTCATACGGTCAAGGTAGAGAAAGACTCTTTACATTTTTTAATAAATGAAATACAAAAATCTGTATGGAGTAACTAGCCTACAGAATTGAGTTGGTATTCATCTCATCTAACTGCAACTAATTAAAAGTTCAATGCATGATCTAAATTATTGTAATGTCCCTTTAAAATTAGTGAGAATTAAGAATATTCCAAAGATTACTTACTGTACATAGGCCATCTGAGGATACTGTGGGGGTGACTATCCCTTTTTACTGTCCCTAGAGGTAAGGCAAGGACAGAACTTTCAGCTTTTTGATCAATAGGACTAGATGAGATGCCTTTTATTTTAACACACACTATCAAATAATGAGATTTGGACACAGTGTTGCTGAGTAAAAAACCATTCTTCTCAAAAAGTGTAATTTTATCCAAGGCAAAATAAAACAAAGATCACCCAGCCTTTTTTCCATTAGATGGAGGTAAAACTTGTGTCCGAGGGATATGTTGCAGTGATCCTCACTGGAAGATATTTTTACATCAGTGGATTTGTGACCCACATAATAGGCCCAGGCATGTGCTGTCCTTTGCTGTGCCAAGCTGGAGGTACAGCCTGGCCTTCAGGACCTTGTTGTGCTGAGAAAATCCCTTGTCTGCAGAATGAAATTGGCCAGTAACAGAGGAGCTGCAGGCAGCTCCCACTTGATACTTGACAATTATGTTACCTCTGTGGTCTTGCCTTTACCTAGAAGTGTACCAAGAAGTTCTCATGCAAACATCCTTTCTGTTTGATGGTAGAAATGATGAGTAATGTTGTTTTCTTGGAAGAAAAATCTGCAACAGCTAGAAGAACCAAAATGAAGTAACCCTTTCCACAAATGGGGTCTTCTTGGTGTACTGCCTGTGGATTGGAGATGTTCAATGATGCATTTCTCAAGGTTCCTACCACTGAAAGAGATATGTGATTGTCTATATTATTCTCTCTTTCTTTAAAATGCTGGCTCTAATAAATACCATTTTAAGTGAGACTTTACAAAGTCGAAGTGTCTTTCTTTGGGTTATCATAAAGCCCCAGCACCTCCTGGTGCAAAATAGATGATCAAAAGTTTATTGTATAAGCGCAGAGAAAAAGACATTGTCTAAAAATTTAGAAATGTTTGAGAAAATATTTAACATATTTTCTTTTCCTAGAAACTGAAAGTTCTTAAAATATGTCTTACCATTGCATTGTCTGAATATTTTTCAAGTTGTATGTTAAGTAGGATATACAATAAAAAATAACAAAGAGTTCTTTGTTCTGGTTCTGTGTAAATAAAAAAAAAACAACAGGTCTGCAGATTAATTTCTTCAATATGTGAAGTTTTCTATCTGTGTAAAAGGGTTAACTTTATGAAAGGATGCCAAAAAAGTGTTCTTCATATTTGCTGAGGTTTCTGGCAGCTTTTTGACTCCCTGCAGAGGTTCTTACCATCATCATCTGCACAGAGAAGAATTACCTTTCTGGATAAAAACACCTGTTGGCTCAAGGAGCAATGCTGACTGCTCTGATTATCTCTTGAGAAACTTAGGTTGCTATTTTGAGTAGTGTTTGATCTGTTAATTGAATATAGAGCATTATATTTATATTGATGCATTTGTAATACTATCCACTGCTGAGAAGTGCAGTGCAAGGGTTTACAAAAACCTGATGACTTCATCCTCAAATGCAGTCAGTCGGTTTTACTCATACTGCAGGAAACGAACACACATGCAACCAAACAAACACACGTACAACCAAAACAAGGTCAGTTGCCTCTCAAATCTTCTCAGCAAACTGGTGACAGCAGAGGATAAACATGGGAGTCCTCCGTGAGAAAGTGACATTTTCTTGTGTAAATACCTGTCCTGTTCTGTGCCTCAGCCATGGCCCTTTTTAGGGCAAAAGAGTAAAGACAATAATAGGAGGTAGAGCAATAAGTGAAATGAAGTATAAAATTGCTCAGTATGCTGGCTATAAAGGTTTTAATGCTAATCCTATTATTTCTCTGCTCCAGTTGTTAAAAATTTGAGATTTATTTAGCTCATTATCTGAGTTTAGACCTGCTTTCACTAAAATCGAAGGCATTAGAGCTTTACTAGCACAGATACTGAATTTTCTTAGGGCTCTCTGTCTATTCAGCAGGAAGATAATTTCAGTTGATAATTAGATAATCTCTGTTGAATTTTCAATCTTAATTGCTGCACTAGTCTTTTTAAGTAGATATTTAGGCTCTGATTATCTCAGTCTAAAAGCATACATTTCTGACCATTTTCCTCTTTATTTTCAGGACATGCTGTGGCTATTCTAGAGAGAAGCAAAACATAAATGAATTTAGGCCATCTCTGCTTTAACTGCACGATATTCTCAGCCTTCTGTCAAAGTACACTTTTTTACCTGAGATTTAGAATGAAACAGGAGCTGATAAAAAGTATGTTAGTTGCCATCTCTAAAAGTTTTACCCAAGGGCTTATGGATTTGCATGGCTCTAAATTGGTCTGGATTAATGCATAGACTGAAGGAGAAGAGGACTTACCAACTGGATAAACCAGATCTTAGATACTTGCTGAGATCACATGGCAGAGATCTCCTGATAAGAGATAAGAATAGTAACAAGCTAAAGAGTAGCACAGAGAACCTCACTTCACTGAAATAGTCATAATTTCAAAAAAAGGAAAATTACTGAAGCCAAGCCAGAGTGCTCATCTTCAATACACCTCAGCTCATGCCACCTGAAAACAAGAGATATTTGAGACTTTTGTTACAGCATGCTTGAATACATTGTTACAGTAAAAATCTCACTCTGATTTGTTATAAATGAACAAAACCTACCTCCTTAGAGCTGTAATGATAGGTTGAAATATGACCTGTCAAAAGCTAAAATTAAACCAAAAGAAATTTTTACTGTTTAATTACACTAAAAAATGTTAAATTGCTCAATTGTAATTACAGTATTAAATTGAAAATGTAAGCGAAACTTTTTAGCAGTTAAATTCCTCTAGATTATGACGACAATGTTTTTATTACTATTACTATTATTTATTATAATTCTATTGTTATTTTAATTTCTGTTTTATGCTTCCCTGTCACATTCAATTTTCTCATTCTAAAGAGAAAGAAACGTCATAGTTTTTATTCAACACCTCCATAACATACTGAGTTTAAAGCCTTTCAGAATTTGTGAGGTTGTACATTAGAGGCAGATTCACCTCAAACATAGGTTCCTGCCAAAATATATATGCATAATATACATCTTATTATGTAAGATTGAGTTATACTTTTATAGAAATGTGAACAGAAAAAATGCACAATAGAGATCACTTTTTTTATCACACACTATCATATTTTGGTTTAAAATCATGTAACAGAACTTTTTGTAAGGTATATTTATCATAATTACCTAAAGAAGAAGATACTGACATAAAACAGTGAAGTAGACAGATTCACTTTGAGGAGCTAGTCAAACTTTTTTCTAGTACAACTTTTGAGGACTTGATAGCAACCAGAAAAGAGGCAGAATATTATTTTCTTATTGTTATTATCTCTAAATTGGTTAAATTGCTGCTGAATAGAGTGAAAGATACAAGCTCTGAATCTGAATGTTTTGAAGTAGACTTTTATGCAATGTTGAAACTAGAACACTAAAATTAACAAGACAACTGTTCTTATCCATAAATTTTATGCGAAGCTATTACCGCAGGCCTGGTTCCTACGGTATATCACCGTGTCCCGCAGCCATAGGGAGGAGGAGGAGAGAAGATCCAGAAGGCAGGAGTTGTGCAGCAAGATTGATTGATTTAATTATTTTACAAACTCTTTTATAGACTTTTTTCTTCATAGTCTAATTGGACAAAGGACCAGCCACCCCTTGGGGGTGATTGGCCAAAATCCTAAAACATCCATTATCAAAATATTTTCTACTATACCATAAACAAGACTTTCCAAGGTTGCAGGTGGCTTGGTTGTTTACATTCCCTGCTACCTCTTCTGTGAGAGAGAAAAGTCTCTCACGGACTTAGAAAAATAACAAGAAGATCCTCACTAACAGCATTTTTGTACCTACACGAAGCTTTGTTATTTTCTTTACTTGCCATTGATAAAAGTTGGAAAACTCTTAAATAATTTTCTTCATGAAAATTACTAGTAGTTGAAAATATTTGGAGGGGGGCAGGGGAGAGAAAGAGAGGGAGATGCAAATTTCTTTCAGGCAATATTTATACATCCTGATGTTTTTTTGATTATCTACAAATGCTGTGGTGGCTTGACCGTAGCTACCAATTAAGTGCCCACCAGCTGCTCACTTAGTCACATCCCTCTTAAGAGAATACTGGAGAGAATGGGAACAATGAAATCAAGAAAATTCTTGCAGGTCAAGATAAATTCAGTTTAGTAAGTGGAGGGAAAGGGAAAACAAAAATAAAACAAACAGGTAAAACAAAATCAGTCTGTGAGCAGACCATTGCTAGGCCAGTCTCTGAGTAAAGCCTGACTGGGAAATGCTCCTGGCCAGCCCCTCCATGTTTTTATTGCTAAGCATGACACCATACAGTATAGAATATCCCTCTGGTCAGTTGCGGTCAGCTGTTCTGGCTGTGTCCCTTCCCAGCAACTTGCCCACCCCCAGCCTCCTTGCGGGTGGGTAGAGTGGGGAACAAAGAAGTCCTTGATGTTGTGTGGTGTTCAGCAATAACTAAAAACACTGATCTCTTATCAACACTGATGTAGTCGCAAATCTAAACCACAGACTCATATGGCTGCTTATGAATAAAATTTATTTTGTCAAAGCAAGACCCAATACAAAAGCTTGTGTTAAATAACTCAATGGCAGCAGCTTGACGTCAAATAAAAGTGAAATAAAATGGGGGAACACTGGCGAGATTGGCTGATAACAGGTAGTTAATAGAAGGTTAACAGATGTTACAGACGTTTATAAAAAGCAAGGTAAAACATTTATTCAGAGCATGGAAAATATAGCAATGTCTGTTAGTCTCATGAGACAAAGCACAGAAGGAAAATCAGAAAAAAAAAAAAAAATAGCAACAGTGCTTAGTTTGTGTGTTCCAAGAAGCAAGTGCTGTTGCTGATTTTCTGTATCGTTTGGTTTAGACAGGACCAGATGAGAATTTTTTACTTAATTACATTTTTCAAGCCATCTGTTTGCTTTCTTAAATAAATATGCATCTGGATGTCACATAGATTGTTGACAAAGCTACATTTAGAAGGACCTCCAAGACGTTACTGTCATTGCACAACTGCTTTTTCACACAAGTAACTACAGAATCAGTAGAAGATATCGATTTAATGTAACTTTAAAGTCAGGTAGTCAAAACCAAACCAAACTACCTTTTACAGAGAGAAATAGACATTTCCTGAGGGCAACTCATCTAATCTTAGTTGCATACTAGAGGACATATCAAACGAACCTCTCCCTGAAGGCACAGATAGTAGTTGTTCTTTGTTCTTCTCCAGATAGAGTGACTTACACTACAACTTGGAACTCTGTTAGGTGTTTGGTGTTTACACAAGTTATAGCTCATCCTAATTCATATAAAAATTCATATGGAAATCCTATAGTTAACTTGAATACCAAAATTTATCGAAGATAATATACTTGTCACTTGCAAATCAGCATAGCTTTGTTGCCTGATAAGGGAGCTCTGTTGCCTAAGTTAAATACAGACATCTAAATCTTGGAGATACAAGTTTTGTGAAATTATTTACATCTCATGCTTTTAAAGTCAGAAAGATTAATGTGGCATTTCTCATTCTGGGGGCTTCACTGAACAGCTGTTACATGTACTACAGGTCTTATTTTCAGGAATCTGTGACTCACATAAAAGAATAACTGCAAAAAAAATTGAACTCAATTGTATTCTCACTTGTTCCATATTCCATGGATTCTTTAATTTATTCATGTAGCAGTTAATTTGCCATTGAAGACTGACAGACATGCCAAGCTGAGCAAAATTATAATTTACTTCCCCACTAAGACAAGTGCCTATTTTAAGGTTTGTGTGGGGAATAGTGCTAGTAGATGGGATTTGCTTATTTCCTCAAGAACAGTTACAGGGAACAACTTAAAACTTTGTTGTCAAAAGAGTAGTTTTTTCATCAGCTCAGTAGCCTGGGACTGTGTGCACTCTTTTTACCGATACATTTTAAAGTATTTAGGGCCTTTTGAAATACTTTTTGAAGTTCCAGACCAAAAAGTTAGTATGTGTGCTTCATGAATTTTTCAAGCAGATCAATGTATTTCAACAAAATGTCACAGAAAACCCACAATGATTTTAAAGTAAAGATCATCCTGCATTGGGCTATTCTGATTCCACAAGACATAGGTGAACTTACTAAGAGTTGCTGCTTTTACAAGTTCTTAGCTGACTTACCATTCCAGTTGGAAATCAAGTTATGTAAACATAAATTAAAACACCTTGCGATTTATTTTTCTGTCTTTTCCAGGCTTAAAAACTAAAGCTGCACAAGGAAGGGCTTCAGTAAAACTATAAAACATGCCATAAGCTAGAAAACAATTTCAGTATGCAGCATCTTGGTTTTGTGCATTTAATTAGATTGTAGTATAATATTATCTTCATCTACAGAGTATTTCATTTTGTCATGCAGTGAAATTAATATGTAAGTATAGGTACTTTTTGTGATTGATACAGATGATTATAGAAATGTTAACTAATATAAAGTTTGTGAACGGTTTTAATGGAAACAGCTATTTCAGAAATAATAAAAGCCTATGTCAATTTTGCCAGCAATGTTCATGAAGTGTAGAACTGTATCAAAACTATTTGTCTATAAATGCAAATAATTTTGAAAATTTGATCACGTATAAAAATGCAAACAATAACATTTTAAAGTCATTTTTGAAGGTCAAGGTTTGATTTTTCATCTTTCTCCTTCTCTCTCCCCCTTTTTTGTCTCAGTCCTGGTAGAACAGAAGAGAAATGATTTCTTTTTTCATGGTGACTTCCTTAGAAAACATTATTACTCACTGGTGTACAGCTTCAGTACATGACTATCTAAGTGAAGGCATTTCCATCACAGTGTTCTCTCCTTGAAGAGTGACTACCATAGAATATTATTGATTTGCTTGGTGTATGATGATTCAGAGGTTAGACAGCTCAGAGTACAGCTGTTTTAGAAACTTTATGACAAATAAATAGGATTCTGTAGACGAAAAACTCAGGCATTTTCTGCCCCCTGGTGAAAGTATAATTTTTATCTTTTGTATTTTATTTGTATAGAAATTATTTCTTTTTGACCCCAAGACAAAGAAATACAAATCAAGAAAACTGAACAAATTTTGCAATTGTTACATATAAAAGCTTCTTTTCAAAAAATATTTGTCAAAAAAAATGCACAGGTACAGTCTTATTTTCCATGCTTTAAGTAAATTTAAAAATACAGCATCAAAAAAAGCCTCAAATATTTTTTGTTTGTTTGTTTTTGGGGAATTTTTTTTTTGTTTGTTTCCTTGTTTTGGGGTTTTTTTTGTTTGGTTGGTTTTTTTAAGCTCTGTTCAGTAACAGAAGCCAAATATTTGCATGATTTCATCATGAAATGTCATTTCTCTTTTGCATATTCATAGAAGTTTCCCAGAGAAAACTAGTACTTGAACTGGAGAGCGGTTTATCCGTTAACATCCGCACCTAGGATAGGAAGCAACCCAAAAGCCAAGGAAAACCTTTCTGATTCAGAGGCAAGATGTGTTTCACACCAGCTGGGTAAATTCTGTGGGCTGTCACGCAGGTTTCACGGGACTGATGCTGAATCAGGGGCAGCTGCCATCCGTATGGTTATGCTTTGGGTTACATCACACGGCAAGAACAAGGCCAATGCAAATGGCAGGAGTTTGCACCTGCAGCTCAGTACAGGCACTGCAGTTTTTGTCTCGGTGTTTCTCTTGCTTCAGGAGCCCATCTACCAGATTTACTTTTTTAGCAGGCTGGCCAGAAGAACCTGGAGAAAGTAGAGAAGATGCAAAACTTTGATTAAAGAAGCTGCATACATTCAGTCAATAAATGTTGGGTTTAAGGTTAAAGAAGTCAAAAGGCTATTGGAACTCCTGCTAAGCCCTCATTTGGTCTAAAATGCCTCTTCCAAATCATGCAAAAGAGAGATAGAGTTCACCGTCTTCCATATGCTAGCTAAGTGCTGCAACTTTTGTGCTATTAACAGTCCATGATATTTTTTGGCAAAGTGCTTTTTGCATGTAGCAGAACCCCAAAATTTTTAATGCAATAATTTTCTTTTTGGAAATGGAATTTTTGTTTTCAAGCCAACCCATAGCACCATGGCAATGTAGATGTTAAAATGAAGCGAAAGCAAAATATTCAAAACTTTAAGTTTGGAATCTTTGTTACTATATTTCAAAACCTCCTTATCGTTAAGGTTAATAAAGCCTTTGTTTTTGCAATACTACTTGCTGTGACTGGGTCACACAATTATAATTATCCAGAAAAAGATAAAAATACATAAAGCTGATGAATCTCTGCTAGTCTTTACAGGGCAAACAGCTGAGTTCCATAAAACTTCAATTCAAAAAGGTCAAAAAGGCAAACAAAGCAATTCAGAGTCACACAAATCACCAGTTCTTACCATCACGCTCCCTGTTCTAGGAGCAAGAGATTAATATAAAACTAAGCCTTTCTGTTACAGTGATAAACAATAGTAAACTCTTCACCTCCTTTCATTACTATTGTAGTGATGCCAATTTTGGTCCCTGGGGAAGCTATAAAAGTGTAGGGAGGACTCATGAGACACCTGTGAGAAACTGGAATACTGATGGCTCAAACAATCAGGGTGCAAGCCGATGATGTGCTCTGCTCCCAGGTGCAGAGGGTGTGCACATCCACCACCTCAGGCTACAGCTGGGTGCTGAACAAGATGAGGAAATAGGCTGAGAAGAGTTAGATCCTGGGAGGTGGGGTAATGCTTTTTTTATCATGCCTAAATCCGTGCACAAATGGCTCAGCTGTAAAAACTCCCCTCTGGGAAAACACTGTGACATTCACCATAGCCTGAAGGTATTCACCCCTTCTCATGGGCCATAATTGACTCAACTGCCCTGAGAGGCAGCTGTAAGGTCTTAAACCATCAAAGATTCCTGAAGTATCCTGTGATGCACATCATTCCATCATTCAATGTGAAACTCCCTGCCCCAGGGGAGGTACCTGGGCATTCCCACCTGAACCTGACCTCTCTCACAGTATTTCTGACATTGTCATCACAGATATTAAACACAAATACAAGTAAACAAAAAGGCCAGTACCACACAAAATGTAATAAACTTTCACAAATCTAATAATTAATCTCTTAGAAATGTAATTTCCGTTGTCATTCATTGTAGTGACAGTAAAGGACTGTTGGATCATACCAGTCCTTTATATGGGGAACCAAAAATCTGCCAGGTTGGAACCCTGGGTTTAGAGAATTTAGGTTTCTGGGATATAATAATAATATATATATATATATATATATATATATATATATATATGTAATAATGTGGAGGATTTGGGGTGTGGGTTTGTTCTTCTCCTTTTCTCCTTCTTCTTCACACATCCGGGAAATTTGGTATTGGTTCTAAAAACCCACAGTGCGGATCATGAATAGTTAGTTATTGGATTATAAGTAAAAATAAATTACTTGGCATTCCATAATTGGGTAATTTGGACCTTAAAAGACCTTGGAAGCTAGAACTTGGAGCCATTTTCTACCTTGTTAACTAAGAGGCACATCCTGTGCAGATGTGTTATAGATAAGAAATAATAAACATCTAAGTCCGAAGAACAACCTGGCGTCTCCTGCCTTTTAATCCAAACTCTGAGTAAAAGAACTCGCGATTCAGAGGAAAAAATAAATAGAGGAAATCAACATGCCAGGTTACCACAAAATACCTGGACCTTCATGCTGTCCTCAATGAAAAATATTTATGCGATTAAAAAAAAAAAATCTATAAGTATTTTTAAATCACTCTTGCAGTGTTAAACTGTTATAAGTATTTTGTAAAATTCCCATAGGTCTCAGTGAAAAACAGTAAAGACCTCAAAATTATAGTGCAATGTGTTTGTAGATCGTGGAGCAGATTTCAGGCTATTAGATGGCTGTAACAGCTAATGTATTTTTCCAAGCTTTATTCTTGAATATATTTTCAAAATGTACTAAGGTTTTTCCCTCTGCTTCTTCTTAAAGAAGGATTTTTTTTTAAGAGAAAAGCAAGAGAAACCCAACTGTAAAATAGCAGATAATTCTTGACAATTCCATTAAAATTGTAGCAGTGTATTGGTTTGGAGTACATAATTTCCTCTTGTAGATGCATTTGACTCTAATATATACATTCTCAGAGGAGCAGGCTCTGACTGAGCCTTCTCACTAAAATGCATCTTTCCTTAAGCAGTGCCTCTGCAACGAGTATTTATTTGTGCCACAGAAGTCTTGATGACTTCTAAGTACTTAAGTTAACAAATGCTTTGAAATGGCATGGGTTTTTTTCACTTCAGACTTTCTCTGTATTCACAAAAAAAAAGTCCAAACAGAATAAAAAGCCTAAGAGGAAGGGGACAGGAGGAGATAAGGAAACAGAATAATGAGGAAGTGTATTTTTTTTTATCTTGGAGTACACTTTTTTGATTCCCCTTTTTATTTTCTCTTGCTGGAGATTATAGCAGGGACTCTCCTCCTCACTGTGTACTACCAATGAAATATGGTTTCTGTTACCTTTGGGCAACATAAAGAATAACAACTAAATACAAATAAAATGGTACTGAAAGAAAAGAGAACACAGTATGGACCTAAGATGCAAGACCTGCTGATTATTCTAAGGACATATTTCTGCTTGTTTATAATGTATTATTTTACTTCACTGTTCCAGTTATATTTCTGCATCATATATATCAGTCCTTTAATGGAATATTTTCATTTATTTCTCAGCAAGACTAAATTCATCTAGTGTGAAACATCATCTTAAACACAGACTGAACACTGTTAACCAGTGGGAATGTTTCAATTTTGTATTTAATCTGTAAATGAAGATTAATGAAATAGCGTCCATTCCTTTCAAATAAACAGAAAATGTTACATTCAGGTTAAGAACCAGTGCAGATGGCAACATCCCTCAATCCCTTGTGGAAATGACTCTTCACTTCAATGCACAGCTAAGTGCATAAATTTGAGGCGGGAACAGGATGGAGTGAAACCGAGCTTTAGTGTCTCCCTCCCAGAGACTTTGCCTTCATCTACTTCCTTGTCCTTTGCTTCTTAGCCTGAAGACTGCATCTCTCTACTTCAGTCTTTTCCTTCATAGCTCAGAATAGGATATGTTTCCTGACACCTGATCACTGCAGAAATAATTCAAAGAAATTAAAATCCCCATTGTCACTTTGAGTACAGTTAACTTCCCTGCCTCTAAAACCTTCAGGACAAAGCCAAAGTGAATTGACATTGGATTAACCCTTGCTTACTCTCTCAGCAAGACAGTAATAACCAAACCACAAGAAAGATATACTTTTCCAAGGGAATTAAGATCCTTATTTCTAAAAATTATATTTATAAACTTTTATTTTATGTAGAGGAGATCTTTAATATATAGACATAAGTTTGAAAAATATAAGGTACCAAAATTTAGAGCTATAAAAATGTATGCATGTTCAGATATTCTTTTGAATTTTGTAGTACTGGCTTGTAAAGTGGTTCTAGATTATCCTATTGTATCACTAAATCTTGCCAGTCTACAATTACAATACATTAATCTTTTTACTTTTTGTAGGATACATAGGAATAAGCAAAGATAGGACCTTCTCATCTATATAAATAGAGATATTTCTTTTCAGATACCTTTTCCTTAAGCATCCACCAAAGTTTGTAAAGTACTACAGTGTATTCAGATTAAAAATTAAAATTCACTTACTCTATCTAGCTGCAGTGTCTTTGTGACACTCCTTGAAGGTTATTTTCTGATGGGGTAGATTTTTGTTAGGGAAAAATGTAAAAGTATCCTTACAGAGGCAAAACAGGGCGGCTATGGCCATTCCATCTTCTCCCAAACAAAACAGAGATCCAGTAGCAGCCCTGCATATGCCCAGAGGAAGGCTACTTGTGGCATTGTAGTTTCTCCCAACAGAAGAGAAACTGCTTCAGCTGGACATGTTTACTGGGATGTGCGGCTGGCAAGCAGGGCAGTGGCCAAGGTGAGAAGCAAAGGTCACAAAATGTGCTTTACATCCCTGCAGAAGTTTCAGCTTATGAGATAAATTCAAAATGGCAGATTTCATATACCAAACTTTTATGTCACTTGTGATACAGATTACTTGGATTTAAAGTGACAATACAAGATTCAGGAGATAAGAAAACTGACAAAATGTTTTACTGAAACACACTGAAAGCACCTATGTTAGTAACTTAAACTTCACTTCTATTAAATCAATAGACAAACCCCCAGAAAAATAAAGACGAGAAAGCCTTTAAAACTTTAAGTTAAATGTTACTTAGGATGGGGAAATAGAGTGATAAAGTGGCTTTCATGTTTCTCCTTCCCTCACAACCAAAATCTGTATCACTCCAATATGCCAGAAGAACAGTTTAGAGAAATAACTGATCTGATCACAGCTGGAAAAAAGCACAATGTTTTAAGTAGTCTTCTAAATCTCCACCTTTTTGTGAGGTAAGAAAAAAAAGAAGAAAATATTCAGTTGTTATGCATGACTCATATGATTCTCAGAATTGGAGAAGTGATTAAAAATATTTCTGGATCATCACTGTTAAAAGACTGCCTGTCTTGATTAAATGAAATTTCGCTTTTATTTTTATTCTTATGGAGCAAGTCAAATAATTATATTCATAATTAAATTCATATTTCCATCAAAGAATAGCCATTCTCAGCACTGATAGTTCTTCTGGATATTTCTGAGACAATTAAAAAAAGATCCCTCCCCCTTCCTGCTCTACATTTAATCTTCCTATTTCACAATGAGGTATTATGATGAGGTACCATGGGGAAACAAGCTTGGTGTAAGTGGTTACAAGATTATGTGATATCTTTCCTAACTCCAATTATATAAAACTTCAGCAATCAATCATGGATTTCTACTTAAATGAGAAAGAAATTAAAACAAACAAAAAAACAGATTAAAGTTCATTACAAATAATTTTTGTAAGGTAAATTTAAAGAAGGCAAAATTACTGAATGTAGTCATTTTGAAGATTAGCTTAAATGTGTTTATGTTCAAGTCCAGAAACTAGCATTTGTTATTAAGTTCAGAAAAAGGACATGAACCTCTACAGACTTAATCTAAACCTTTACACATCACCGACATTTACAGATGCGTTTTCTTAAACTGCAGTGACACTTTGTCACATTTTCACATACCAAACTCCTCGTGGATTATCATTCTACAGAGATTTATTTATTTTGCTTTTGAATAGCAAAAGAGATAAATACTGCTGAAAAAAATGAAAATGCAAAATGTTATTATATAAGGGATTGAGTAAGTATGTAGTAACCTGCTTGGATGTGTTGTCAAATTCAAACTAACAAAATATTTAGGAACAACAACTCACCGGCCTTCCTGTGCCTTTAAACAAAGGAAAAATCCAAATAGAATGGCTAGAAATAGAGAAGATTGCTGGTTGTTTCTTGGGCGATAAATGTTTTCTCACTGCAGCTCTGAGAAAGCAGGAATGGTAAGCACTTGAATGTTAAGATGTTGTCTTGGTTCCAGGCAGGACTGGGTTAATTTTTGTAGTAGCCAGGAGGGGCTGTGCCCCAGGACACAGAGGCTGTTCTGTACCACCTCACAGCTTTGCTGGGAACAGGGGGAAGGGGCTCCTTCTGGAAGGGTAACCTGGTTCAGAACAATCACATGTGAATTGTTTGCCTATCTTGTACACTTGTACAATATTGTTTGTGCTACTGATTGCTTTCTTATCTCGTCACCGTTTCCAGCAAATTGCTCTTATCTCAACCCATGATTTTTACCTTTTGTGCCTCAAATTCTTCTCTCCAGCCACCTGCAGGGGAAGGGGGGAGCAATCAAGCAGCCCATGATTCAGACAGTCTGGCAGGAGCACTAAATTGGGGAGTACCATTCCTAAACCATGACTTATGTAAAAATTAGGATGAAGGTGTGTCAGGAAAACTACAGTTTCTAACTGGAAGGGTTAACATGTTACATAAACTGCAGATGAAGTAGATTAATTAGTATCAGGTATGTGCTTCAGAATGTTTCTAATTTTTAACTGAATCATTCAAAACCACATTTATCTGCTTGTTTAGGTGGATCATTATAATAGTTTTCCCTGGTTTCTACATTCATCAGTGCAGTCAACATGAGAGAACACTTCACTAAATACCACATTTGTCAGAAATAGGTTGATGAATTAGTCAGAGCCTTAAACCTCATTTGTAAATTTTTGTAAATTACGAGATTATACCATATTAAATCTTAAAAACCAGAAACTCGTACCTGCAGGATGACACAGACTTGATATTAAAAGGTGTCTGACTGTTACTTCCTTTTCCCTGCTCATCTTTTTTTTAAGCCAATTTTACTGGCTTCATGTATTGTAATAAATTCCAGATGGGATCCTTTTTCCCGCTGGGAAAAATTTTCTCTATTACTTCTGAAGGTGACTCAGGATCCCCTCCCTGGTATTAAGACATTCTTTTTTCCTCCCAGAAGCCTGCAAGTCTCTAACAAATTCCCCATTCTACCATTTAATACAAAAATTCTCCCACTTGAGCATGTTGTTTTAATCATAGCAGAGTGTAATTTCTCCCAACCCCACCTCAGTAACAGGTCATCAAAGCAAGACAACCAGGCAGGTTTCCTCCTCAACCATGTTTTTCCTTCTAACAAAATATTCTATGTACACATTGCATACACACAACTGTGTGTACCCATAATGATATAGATATATACACTGTATAATTAATAGTTGATCAGTTTTACTGTTGATCCTTCCAAATAATATCTTAACCACTGGGTGGGGTGGGGGGCATGGAGAAAAGGAAAAAAAAACCCTAAAGGCTAAATAAAAGAAATACTTACAAATGTCATAACCTAGAAAACAGCAAATGCTTTGGCTGTGTTGTCTAGGATGAATTCTCAACATTTAGCAAAGAAATATCTTCAAATTCTTTCTAGTATTATAAGGGATAGAAATACACTGTTGTTAAAGAAGAAAATTCTTGAAGTGGACTCAAAAATCTGGGATGCTTACATAAAAAAACCAACACCAATTTAGTAAGACTTCTGTGAAAAATCATTAGTTTTGACATATATCGGTACTGCAAAGTGCTGCAGAGACATTTGAGCTCAATTTCTGCAGAATAGTGAAGTTTCCTTACTCAGAGGTTCTTGTTGCTTTGTCTAACATCACTGGTTTTGGTGGCAAACCTAGCAGATTAGGAGGTTAGACTGGATAACCATTTGCTTCATTAATTCATTGGAGACTTCAATTTTCCTTTCCACCACAAATTAAATTCTTGAGGCAGAGCTGCTGATTTTGACAACTAATAGTCCAAAAAAAGTCAGTCTTAATATGTTCTGGAAATTAGGGCTTTAAAAAACCTTCTTGTGAGGCTTCAGTTTTATAGGGGTGATGGAGGGCATAAACATAGTGCTGTTATCTGGACTAATTTTCCTTTAAAGTTTGACTTCTTGGTCTGTGTTGTTCAGGCCAGATGCCTGACGGCAGAGGCAGGCAGACCCTTGCTTGCACCACCAAGTGGAAATGCTGGTGATTTTTTCAGTCTGATGGTAACTTAAGGCTGGTTGCTGTCGTCACAGGCAACATTAATCTCTGGAGTGTTTCTGGAAAGTCAGAAGAAGTGGAAACGTTTCCTGTATTCATCTACAATCAACCTCTTCCAGTTGCAACCCATGAAAGAGAAGCCCAGACCCCTGCCAAGTGACCATTTTCTGTACGTTGAAAGCTAGACCAAGAGACATGGCATATCCAGTAAGTTTCTTCAGCAGCATCCAAAGGACCACATAGGAAAGAACCTGGTTTTCATTTCCTGGTCCTTGAAAGATCACTGTTGGCTTTTGCTTTCCTGGAAAAATAATAATTAAGCTCTAAAATGAAGATTTGGCATTCAAATCATGAGTAAAATATGTAAGATTTGACCATGTGCTTTGTTTCCTGAAAAAAGGCAAACCACCCTTCCCTTTCACAATAATCCCTTTGATCCTTACGGAGCTTGCAAAAGGAGAGGGCATTTAATGCCTGGGCCATGAGGGATTATGGCTGTAGGACATGCCATCATGTCCTGCTTCTGTAGTCTGAGGACGATAGGGCACATTCCTGCCCTATGCAGCAACACTTCCATTCACAGCAGATGACCTCACCGAAGGAAAAAAAAATCTGCAACTCTGCTTCTGTGTGCTCTAGAGTCAGAGTTAAAGCTTACAGAAAGAGCAGGAAAAGACTGACGTGAAAGGTCTGAACCTGAGTGCAGTCAATGATGTCACATTTAAGAACTTTCCCCATGCTGTCAATGTCGATAGGGCATGCCAGTGAGGTGTGACATGTTTCAAAGCATTATAAAATGGTGGAGCAGGATTGCAAAACGCCTAAAATGAGTATTGGGTGAGCAGGAGGCAGGAAAAATAGGAATGTGCTGCCAAGGCTCGTGTCCAGGGATGTGGACGGAGAGGTAGAAAACACTAGGCATTTCTCTGCAGCATCTCAGGAAAGACAGCCTACTGGACCATTTATGTAAGTAAATGCTCCATAAACAGGGACGATGGTTGTAGCCAGGTGGGGGTTGCCGTCTTCTCCCCAGGCAACCAGCATCAGGATGAGAGGACATAGTCTCAAGCTGAGCAGTGTTCAGGTTGGACATTAGGAGGAATTTCATCACAAAAAGGGTGATTGGACACTGGAATGGGCTGCCCAGCAAGTTGGTGGAGTCACCATCCTTGGAGATGTTTAAGGAAAGACTGGATGTGGCACTCAGTGTTGCGGTGTAGTTGGCAAGGGTGGCGTTTGGTCGAAAATTGGACTTGATGATCCCAGAGGTCTTTTCCAATGGAATAGATTTTGTGATTCTGTAAAATCTGCTCAGTTCAAGTAATCACAAAAAACATGTTAATAATTTTATCCTCCGTATCTGAGTTTTGATTTCCTACGAACCGTAACACCACTTGGACAAAAAAACTGAAGAGATTTTTTCCTCCTTTTTTTACAAACAAAGCCAAAATTCACTAATTATTGCCACATAGAAGCAAGTAACTTCATGTTCCCCAAAGGTACAGTTTGTATCCCCAAAATGTGACAGGTACCTTGGAAACCATGGAAGCTATTGCAAGATGCATGAGCATTGCTGTTTAATGAACTAGTTTTGTTTTTACTTAAATACAGAGCTTTAATACCATAACATTTTCTTCCTTTTACCCTTAGCTTTTTCTCTCTAATTCTGTCACTGCTCTGTTTTGTTTCTTCTCCAGGGGACATTTTCTCTCATCAGGCCATCACTAATTAGTTTGTTTGTGGCATCAGCTGTCACTTATTATGAGATTCTAAGCTCATGATAAAAGCATTTTCCCTTACTCTCTTCACAGCCTTTCTTTTAAATTCTTAATGTGCCATCCATCCTTTGTTTCTTCCTAAGGAAATAAGGCGGTTATAAAAATAAGAGTACTCTTTTTTTTTCCCTGATATCTGGGTTTTTTTAAAGAATGTATTGTCAGTCCCTCCTTACAGAATCCTATTGTTGCCAAGAAAATGTTTCTTATGGAAGCAGATGCAGATATTTTATAGTTGTGAAGCTGGAGAGAGTATTAGGAACATGCATGACACAAGTCAATATAAACCAAAAGTAAAAAGAGCAACATCATTTCCCCCGCTAGGTAGTAGTGGATGAGACAGACCATGGGTAACTTAAAAGTACTGTTCTTACAAATAAACAATAGATTTTTTTTTTTAATTTACATCTTTATTTTAATTAGGGCCTTTATTTTAGATCACAACTTGTTTAAGAGCAGCAAGAGAAATCATTGCAAATGATGTGAATCTTGTCAGCTGCAGTACGATTATTCATTTTCTGGCCCGAATTACAATGATTTAAGTCCAAGTACTCCTCATCCTCTAAAAATATTCAGTAGGCTAGATGTCACATAAGAAATAACTGGTGGGAGCATAAGTTTAAGCACTAAGAACATCAACACTTTTTTCTTTTTTTCTAAATCCAGAGTTCCGTGTGTCAATTGTTAGCTATGATGAACTCAGGTTGTGAGTTATTGAAGATATAATTTTTAAAATATCTCTTGCAAAATATCTAATGGATATGCAGCATGTTGCTAGAAGACATGGGAGTTTGAAACAGGAGGGCAGGATACAGCTGCCAGCCTGGAATATTTCCTGAGGTGCTGATACTGGCATGTACTTCAGCACCTGATTTTTTGGCCACAGTGGCATGCTTTTTTTAAAGTGTGTTTTGGATCAGACATCACTCCTCTTTCACAGTTCCGCTATGACCTGCAATTCCATTTCAAGAGAATAATGTACCAAAGAAGATCAACTGCTGCAAAAAATGTTAGGATTACTCGGAAGGAAAATACAGTTAATGGTAACATCTATCCTCATATCACACCAGAAATGCTATGTTGATTGTTCCTAACCAAAGTAAATAGATTATTCATGTTTATCTTAAGTGTACCTTACATTGTGTGTAAGGTGTGTGTGTGGGGGGGGGGTGTTGCTGCTTGCTTGCTTGTTTTTTAATCTGGATTACCTGTTAATGTACTGTACCTCTTGAGCTTGTTGGGCCAACAGTGTGTGAAAATGTTTCATGGAACTTATGGAGGAACAGCAGGTTTCATTAAAGTCATTAGAAGCAGCCAATGCTCAGTGTTCTTGGAAGTCAGCACTGAAGTCTTCATGACTCTAAATGCTTTGCTGGCCTCAAAGCTCGTTCTGCTTCTGACAAGGGAAAATCCACAGTTCTAAAAGAGTGGAACTCACACTTTCTCGGTTATATTTTCTGTTGTCTGTGTAATCTTCAAATGGGTTTTATTTTGTGAATGCCATAAATGTCTGTTCCTCTTCCATAAAGTATCATTGTCTAAGACATTAGAAACTCTATTATGAATGCTACTCTTGAAACTCAGACCCTCTACTTTAAATACTACAACTCTGTGCAGCAAAACCCTTTTTTTTGAGATACAGTCACAGACTAAGTTTTACAGGCAAGACCATAAAGGGTATCATAAAAACTGGAAAACCGACACAGCACTTAAGCCTGTTATGCTTGCATCATCACTGTTGCAGCTGAACCAAATCCTACAGTTTTGCAGTTTATTAAAGCCACATTCCTACCAGCATATTCCTATTGGTCCTGCACGATCATCTGTCTAGGCATGCAGAGCTGTTTCCCATCCTCAGTCCGACGGGATGCTCTTCTCTATAGGTGCTGTCACCGGTGTCCTTCTCTCTGCACAGCAATGTCACTGCACGGCTCTGCCCTGTGTCCCTGTCGGGAATGCAGAGCCTGTACAGCAGTGCCACCCAGGGGAAAGGAGGCAGCCCCTCATCAGCCACGTTGTGCTTCTGTTAAATCCTAGGCAAAGCCTGGCAGCGTGAAGCACATTGCTCTCACCAGAAGAGACAAGGTAATGACTGAGTGACAGCTCCTTTGAAGGATTTAGGAGCTTTCTAAAAATACAGCTGTGCCTGTTGGGAAAGACAACTGTAATAAACTTCAGATAGAAAACATTACCTGGGTAAATGGTGTTAAAACGATGCTCGCCTGTCACAATGTTTTTCTAAACTGTAACAGGATTAATTTTTTTGGAGAAAAATTGTATTTCATATGGGCTTTTTGTTGGGTTTTTTTTTGTTTGTTTGGCTGGTTTGGTTTCTTTAAAGAATAAAAATTGATACTTAAAATTCTATCCTTAACTGTTGCTCAGAAAAAACTTGAAAACCTTCAGGAACACTCACCTTGCTGCCTTTTCTCATTTTGTCTAAATATCTCTGACATAACTGCCTCTCTTTTCAGCCCTCAAAGCCTCTGTTCAAAATAGTCAAAATACATTTATTTGTATTTTGATAAAAATCTTTGTTAGGAATATCTGGGAGAAAAAAAGCAAAAAAACCCAAAACCCAAACTAGCAAAATCAAAACTGAAACACAGATCAAAACAAAAAATATTTTCAATCATATAACCTTCTTGCTCACTTTTTCTTTTCCTCAGAATCAATTCTACAAACTTTTAAGTACTGTTGGTTCATGATCATGTATGTTACTCTTCCACAAGCCTTTTTGCATGAATGTATGATGTCAGCCTACTTCTTGCTTATAAACTCAGTGCCTATTCATGCAGCTAACGACCTCCATTTGCACAACCATATTGTGAAGGGAAATTCACTACTGTCCACTATTTAAAAGCAAAGCATGTGAACTAGCTTCTGTTTTTGGGCTCACTCACAGTGCAGCCTACCCCATTCTGTGGAGCTTGTTTCTGCTCTACTTTGCCCATTCTTCTAGTCTATCAAACGGAAATAGATCCTTGACTGGACTTTTCATATCTTAGTGATGTCTAGGAGGTTGCCAGTGTACACCCTGTCAATGAGAAGTTCAAGAGTTTCAACAAACACATCTGGATACATGCCCAGTGACTCCCTCCTAAAAGAAGCAATGTGACATATGGAAACATCTGGCAGCCTTCTACAACATAGTAGGGCTTTCTGTGGATATGGGGCAAGAAGTGTATTCTGTTTAGCTGGACTTAAGAACTGGACACTGGTGCCTATCGCCTCCTCCTAAACAAACTGGCAAGAGTGGATAGCTGGTCTGTGGGATAGGCAGAGTATTGATTAATGGACCACAGAGAGAGGTCATCAATCCATGGCTTTTACTGGTGAGGTCCCCCAAGGACTGATACTGGGTCTGACACTGTTCAACATCTCCATAAATTAACTGGAGGATGGGACTGAAAGTACCCTCATCACGATGAAAACAAATTGAGTAGTGAGGTGGACATGTCAGAAGGGAGAGTCATCTTACAGAGAGACCTGAAAATATGGGTTAGCAAGAACAGTGTGAAGATTAATAAAGTACCATCTCCTGCATCTGGATGATAATCAAAGCAACAAGTACAGGATAGGATCTGTGTGGCTGTAGAGCATCCTTATGGAAAGGGACCTGGGAGTCCTGGTGGACAACAAGCTGACCATAAGTCAGTGCACATCTGCAGCAAAAAACAAAAGAACAAATTTAGATCCTGGGCTGCATCCATGGTGCCATTAGTACCAGAGATAAGGACATGATCATCCCCCTAAGAACTTGCAAGGCCATACCTGGAGTACTGTGTCTGTTTCTGGTCCCTAAAATTCAACCAAGATGCAGACAGACTGGAGAGTGCTCAAAAGAAGGCCACAAGGGTAATCAAAGGGCTTGAGAACCTGCCCTATGAGGAAACACCAGATGAGCAAGGTCTTTTCACACTGTAGAAGAGAAAGTTCAGGGATATCTCATCACTGTTTTCCAGTACTTAAAGAGTGGTTACAGAGGGGACAATTTCTCTCCTTTAAGGAGCCACACAACAAGGTTATGAAGCAACGGGTGGAAGTTATGCCAGTAGAGGTTTCATATTGATGTAAAAAAAACCCCACACTGTGAAAAAAATCTATTTCTGAAACACTATCCCCAAGGACATGATGGGGTGTCTATTCCTGCAGGTTTTTGAGACAAGATCAGACATGGCACTAGATAATCTCATTTAATTTCTCTTTTCTGTAAAATGTTTGGACCAGATGATTTTTCAAGGTTCCATCCAGCCTGGGATGTTTTATGATTTAGCGATTCTGTGATCTGCAGGATTATGCCTCACCTTGCAATGCAACAGAGGATGCTCCAGAGGAGAGGATGATAAGACTTCAGTACATAAAAAGAGAAAACTAGGTGTGTTACTATGAGGGGACAGAGTCTGTATCTCAAGACAAGGTTGTGCGAGCATTGGGGGAAAAAGGGGAGACAGCAAATTGTCTGGCCATGAGGACTGTAAGGAGGATCATCCCAGATACTGAAGGCAACAAAGCTCAGATTTCCACAACCACAAAAGAAACAAAAACAAAACCACACAAAACCCAAGACCATGTTGACAGAAACTGAGAAATAAAAGAGGTCACAGAGGAGAGGGGGAGAGTTGATGGTTAGTTCCTTAAATTAATGGCAAGTGATCCCATTAGGCTTTCCCTAAATGCAAAAAAAAAAAAAAAAAAAACCAAAAAAAACCAACAAAAAACCAAAACAAACAAACTCATTGTTAAATTATAGTAAAACATATTTATCTGGTGCTTCACAACTCTCTGTGTCTGGTGGTTCTTTCTGAGGCACGTACATGCACACACTCACAGAGTGAACTACACGGTGGCTGCTCAGCTTTCCAGATTGCTGGTTATGTCCGTTCTGCTTCGGATCTGACCTCAGGCAATGGCACAGCAGGAAGGACTGTGAAGCAAAGAGAACAATCCTGTGGGTGGATTTGGTTTATAATGTTCCATTTGGCCCTGCTCAGAGAGCAAAAATGAACCCTTTTGCAGTATGACAGTTGCTACATTCTTTTCAAATAAAACACCAAATGGATTAGAACATGCGTCTAACAACATGTGAAACATGCACTAATCCAATATCCAGGGGGGAAAAAAATAAAATAAAGAAGTCTAAAGTTTTATAGGGAAGTAGAAGAAGCTCAAGATGTGCCCTGAAAAGCATTATCTCCTTGTGACAAATAAATATTTGTACAAAATCTCTCATGAGACAACTAAGATAAAGTGTGTGTCTGTAGAGTTTTTTGGTCTCTGGAATATGAGAGATTTAATTGTTTTGGTCCAGAAATAAAAGTTATAAGACAAGTATTACATGACTTGGAGAAAGAAAACCAGTAAATACACATTTATGAAATATCAGCTATTCCATATTATCTTCTATAGTTAATAATTTATGTTTCTGATTTCTGTGTTCCACTGCCTGTGCAGATGAATAACATCCCTTTCTCCAGTACTGAATTAATTTCATTTGTAATATAGTAAGTATTGCTTTAAATTTTTTATATGTTATGAAATAAAACAGATGTCTGTACTCCTTATATGATTTGTAGTTTTGTACATATCTTTCTTCTCATTTATTTTCACATAAAGTAAAATATAACTTAAATCTCTGGTGAAATCTATTTATAGTCTAGTTGTTACCATTCTAGTTTAACTCTCTGTGAATCTGGTTTTCTTTTCCTTATTCTCACATGGAAAAACTGGTATTAACCAGAAACTAAGAGATGATGATGAAAAAATGACATGAAAATACTGAGGAAAAAGTGAAATGGCTATTCTTCAAACATCTTCAAACATGTTTGATTTTCTATTTAAACCACACAGCTGGCGGAAATAGTTATGGAAATGGCTATGGTGAGAAAACATTTTTAATTGTTAAGTAATGTAAAAATAATCGTAATATTCTGTGCAAACAGTGACACTATGGATTAGCATTTTGATGTGCAGAAAATTAATCTTTTTTTTCCTCTTTCCCATATTTCAGCTAGATTGTAATCTCTATTATTATCATTTCACTATATGATTTAGCTTTAAGGGATCTTTTTCCTGAGTTACTCTATCAATAGTCTTTTAAAAGCCTTATGCAATTCCTTTCTCTTTTATCTACTGCTTTATTCTGAACTGAATATAAAAAATACATTAAAAAAATTCTAAAATATCAGCAAACTACAATCTCCTTTTGAAATACTGTTGGTGAATATACAAAGATAACCCTGCTGGTTTACTAGTTTGTAATTTCAACATTTTTTCTAATTCACATATAAACCCTGATGATCTTTTATACCTCAGTTGGTACTCAAGATGTAACTTTTTATTGTTTTACCTTTTAATTCTCTAGTGTGATAACTATGTGCGGAGAAGACAGCAAATCTTTGCTGACATCTCACTTCAAGAATGTTCAGAATTATACGGTGCTCAGGCAAGAATTATGAAAGTGGTATTTTAGATGAAGGCCATTTTGAGACATCTAGATTCCCCTGTAATTCTATATCATAAAGTTCCATAAAGGATTTATTGTAAAACACAGTGCCTTTCAATTTTTATTGAGTTTTTTGGATTTATCAAGTTCAGTTGAGTTTATCAGGAGGTTCATTTGTAAAAAAAAGAAATTTGGCACTCAGAAATGTTGTGTTATCATATCAGAAGTACCAGTTCTGTGTGTAAGTTGGTGGAGCTGCATGAGAATTATCTGAGTTGAAAGTAAAAACTCATAACTACACCCATTTCAGTAAATTATTAGTGCCACAATACTTTCCTGGGCACAAACAGCTATTTCTACAGTTTATTCCACAGTCCCTGGCATGGCTTCATTCTATGGCAACTTAGCCTTTTCCAAAGACTATCTGATAACAGTTCAGGAGCGAGTATGTGCAAAACATTGTTCCCTAAAGTATCTTTGGAGGTGATTCTCTTTGTCACTTGGCCTCAGGCCAGAGAACATTGATAGGCTCACCCATCTAGCTGGAGATTTAGGCTCTCATTCAGAGATAAATAGGGCCCTCCCCAAGACAGTTCACCTTCTCCTTAGGTAGATGCACAGGACTGGTTTATCCAATCTACTTCAAAACCAGCCTGTTTTCCCCCATTGACAATAAGGGAATTATAGGATAGGTCAGACATATATGATTTTTAAAAAAAGCTAGGTGTAAAAAATCTTACAGTTTTACAAAGCCTTATAAAAATATTGGTGTTTATTTGTGCGTTGAATAAATCATGTTTTCTTCTTCAAAATAGCAATGCCTCTAATCAAAGACCTTTTAACAGACTAAGAAACAGTAAATTTAGAGGCTGCAGGAATTTCAGTAAATGATTGAAAAATGCCAGAGTTATGGTACGTTTGGCCATTAAACAGGTTTCTTGATTGGTTTTTTGTTTGTTTTCTGAGTTATCCATTTTAAAATTCTCTATAAACTCATACAAAAACTCTTTACACCCATTGGTTAGAAATTTTTAAACAATCTTATACAGAATAAACATGCTTGAGAGAATTTATAGAAAAATATTATCTGACTTTTCCAAACTCTAGTTTTCTAAGAACTGCACTGAAAAGCTCATTTAAAAACCCAGTAAATTTCCAAAAGAGAGTTATGGTAACAGTCAATTTTTGCATGACCATGAAAAATATTTTGAAGAAAAATTAAAAACAGCTGTAGAAGTAACAAGGATTCATAGGGATTTTCACAATTTGGCATATATTTTATACTCATAAATGCAAGTTTTTAGAGATTCTCTTTTAAGCAAAATCACAGAATCACATAATCACAGAATTGTTGATGTTGGGAGAGACCTCTGGAGAACATCTGGCCTGGCCCAACACTCCTGCACAGGTAGGGTTGCTTAAATCTTGGTTGCTCAGGACCATGTCCAGAAGGCTTTCAAAAATCTTCAAAGATAGAGCCTCCACACCCTCTCTGGGCAATGTGTGCCAGTGCTTGGTCACACATAGAATAAAAAGGTTTTTCCTCCTGTGTTTCAATTTCTGCCCATTGATATTTTAAATACTAAATAAACACTATGGATGTAATTTGTCTATGCATCTTCTTCATTTAGGAGATAACCAGACATGGGTGTTACTGGAGTGTCAGGAGACATGCTATTAAGGGCGTGATTATGGTATTCCAAGTTGATGTCATGAAAGTTTATGATGAGGTAGAAGGAGTTAATTGATACCAAAACCACTGAATTAAATGAGAAAGAATATTTTCCCATAGATAATTTTCCAGTGAGCAAAATTTTGTTTGTAAAACAGAGAAGTAAATATTACTTTATTGGTTTATATTTATAAATATCAGAACCTGCAAATTTAATCTACTGAAGGTTTCAATAGGTGGGAAAATATTGATATATTCTTTAGTTATCTGACACAGAACCCCCAGATTTTAACAAATTAACTGCACATGAGATTTAAAACCCAAATAATTATATTTTTCTTTTCTTCCCTTCTCAATCCACTCTTGGAATCCCAGAAAGAAGTCAGAATCACTTCTCTTTATCACTGAGGGAAATGTTTTTCAGTTCCTGTGTCATCTGCTCTGTATCTGCCAAGCACAAATAAGAATATTTTGCTATACAGTTTGATAAATCAAAGTGAGAATTAATTAAGTTTTGTCAGCATTTGCATTAAGGAACAATGCATTCCCAGCTTTAAAAGTACTCTTATGAGCTTATAGTACAATCAAAGTACACATTGCTTCAGGTGGGGTTTTTTTGTTTTAATGATTGCTTTACATTATAAAAATAACATTAAGTATACTTGTAATTATTTTTTAAATAGTTAATGACAGTCTTACATGTTGTCCTATTGACCACCAAGTGGAGCTCTAACCTAAGAAAAGAAAATCCTTTGCTAAGAAGTGCAGATACCAGCAGCACAAAACAAGTTAAAGAAAAAAAAAGAAAAAGAAAAAACAGTCAGCTGCATGCTGTGCCAATTACACCTGTGCCAATTCATGTTTTTAGGACCTGTTCTGTCTGTAACTCAAGAGTTACAGTCAAGTGCTGTAAGAATAAAGCTCATTGCAGGAAAGCAGAACAATGATTTAAATTAACATGGAATTAGACTGCAAAAGACTGAAGATTTTACTTCAAAGAAAGTACAGTTAATGAAAATGATGCTCGATCCCTCAAGTGCTCTGTGTTCAAGGATCCAAGTTACAGATAAAAGAAACTGACTTATAAACTGTATAATGATTAAAAGAACTGAATAAACCCTTAATAATACACATTTAATGGCTCTGATTAGATAGACTTCTACTTAAATTTGAAAGTTGAATGACCTATTTTAGAGGACCATCTAATGCTTAAATAAACTAGACCAAATACTAATGCTTGACATTTATTAAAAAAAAAAGTGTCAATTAGTTGGTTGATGTCTTTATAATATAGTCTTGTGGTTATTTAAAATCATATTTGGAACTGAATTACTGACTTAATATATGTAGTACATTACATTACATTAAAGTTGCTCTTGTTTTTTGGGTTCTTTGTGTGTTCTTTTTTTTTCTTTTTCACCGAAAACTTCTGTGCTCTTGGCAGTTATAAACACTTGGAATATTTTGTGCAATTCTTTTTGTATTCATAACATACTAAGCTTATAGTAAACAGGAACAAAGCTGTTCCTAATTTAACTTCACTGGTGTCAGTGGCTTCATATATTTTAATGATTTATTGTAGTTTTTATGCATACTGTAACATATTTCTCCTAAGTAAATTCAAGTGCTTGATATTCATCATAACAGATCTGTTTAACAAATTCAGTAACAACAGTATTTTGAATTAGGAATCATCTAAGAAGAAACATAACTAAGAAACCTTCCTTTCTATAGTCTGAATGTTGGCCTGAGAAAAGTCTGAGTATTTTAATACCAATTAAACACAGACATTACATTTTAATATTCATTTTAAAAATACTACTTCTATCTAAATTGAGATTATAGAACTGACAACTAAATAGCTAAACTAGCAACTAAATAGCTAAACTTCTTCTTCCACTCACTCTGATGTGGAGACAAACTCCGAACATCCAAACGTGATTGCCTTCTTTAGTTCACAGCTTTGAAAACTGATATTGAATAGCTGATGTGTGATACAGAGACAGAAGGAGGCAGTCTTCTTAATCAAAATTTTACCTCAGACTACACCTTATTCTAGAAAGACTATATCTTATAAAACGTTTTGATGATTATTTAAATAACCTTTACTTAATTATGTCTTCTCTTGGACTAGTACTTCATTGCTTTCCTAGACCCTTACGCTTCCAGACTGTCAGACTGATTCTGTAGCACGTAACCTAAAATTATAGTAAGAAGCTTGTTTCTGGGGTCTTAGCATGAAGAAGCCGCAGAAGAAGCCTGACACTCACAAGCTGTGCAGCCTGTGTTAGGCAGTTCAGGACCTGTGGCATTGTTTGCTGCCTCAAGTCTGTGTATTGAAGAAAAATCGTGATGCACAGCAGCACATAGAACCCAGGCAGAGATTTTCTGAACTCTGCTTTCAATCTTCTAATGATTTCTGGGAAAATACTTCAGGCAAGATACTGTAGTCTTTGTGAAGCAATGTTTTTTATTAAAATTCTCTTTCATCATGTTTCCACAAATAGCTGTAGTTGGCAGATCTCCACTTTCTCTCTGTCCTCCATTTGGATATTATTTCTAATCACTTTTTGATGTGTAGATCACAATCAGATTTTTCTTTCAAAATCTCTTGGTTAACTTTTTAGTTATGCATGGACTCATATGCACTCATATATATAATAGCTAAAGACAATTTAAATTAACTTATGTCATCACCAACAGAGAAAATTTAAATGGCACAAGGCCATCTACTTTCCTACTGTCTTTACCTTGAATAAGGCAATGGCTGAGACTGGTGGTTATGAAACTGTTACAGATCCCAGGTAGATGTAAAGACAGGAGATGGCACTTCAAACAGATTTCAAGGAAGGGAGGGAACTTTTGAAGGACCTACTGAACCAATTTATAGCCAGGAGATGCTGCAAACATCAGACTGTATTATAACACTACATCCCAGATGATGCCATGCATCATCACATCAAGTAATACTCCCTTATGTCTTTGCCTTTAATGTGTTGTGAAATCATGCATTCTCTCAGTGAATACAGGAGAAAACTATCAGCATAAGTTCCAAAATTGTTCATATAAATACTGAAGTGATTCAATTCTATGATTGAGTGAAAATTATGCTGCTTTGTGTTTCATCAACACTCATTAAATAGTTCTCCAGGGACTATAAAAGAATAGACAAAAGTTCTGTATGACACATACTCACACACTTGCATCCTTCTAATGATACTGAATTTTAAAGTGATTCCTAAATTAATATCCTCCAAAGGTGCCCCTTCTTAATGGCTGTTACTTCTTCTACAGAATATTACTCCCATGACTTCCCAAATATAAATCAATAGAATTTATTTGTTGCTAATTTGGAATGATGTGAGTATATACTGCAAATTAACCTAGGACAAAAAAGATTGATAAAAAAGGTGCAAGTTTTCATGATTAAAAATTAGGTACTATTAAAAAAAAAAAAAGAAAAAATAAAAAGCATTTACTTTTAAGCAAAACCCAAAATGTTTAAATAATTGATGGTATTGGAACATAGAGAAAACAGCCTTGGAGTTAACTTTGTTTCTTTGCAGTGTATGACTGTTTTTGGCTCTTTTTTCATTACCCAAACCCAAAATCTGTGTTGCTTTTTTATAATATTTTTCTTGCAAGTTTTAACTTTGGTGTCTTTTAGTATGTTTCTGCCAATCTGGGATCTAGCACCAATGATTCCACTACTCATACTGATCCCATTTGAAACCACAAGATTTTCTCAAGGCTTTAGAGAATATGTTAAGGGCTAGAACAGCTCCAGTAAGTACATCAGATGGCAATGTGGAAAATCTTCTTTTAAAGTTTCAAAACCATAGAATAGTAGTATGTTATTCAGATTTCAGAAGCCATGTAAAATTCACACCTGACTGTACTTTTTCAATTCCCAATCAAAGCTTCAAACCTTTTTTCTCCTTGGAAAATTTTCAACCAGAATTTCAATTTATTTTTAGTGTTGTAAAGATGTAGTAGGAAGTTATGATAACATGCTCCAGTATAAAATAGTCTGAAATGCAATGTGTTAATCCTTTCATTAGAGACCAGCCTGTCTAGTCACTTAAGATATACTGTTAGATAGTGTAAATTACTACTAGTAGATTCTAGTAGATCTACTATAGATCTACTATTCCAGTAGATATGGCCCTGAGCAAGGACATGCTTTGTAAACTCACTCAGCTGTAGAAATACTGTGAGAGACATTTTATCTGACTATGCTGTGTTTGACTGCCCTTGAGAGCAGATTTGCTGTTTGTCCACTCAGCAACCTGCAGGTAGAGATGAAGGTCATTCCTAAAATATGTAGGGTTTATATGCTTTCAACTTTTCACCATGTTCACAAAACACATTCACCTTAATACGCTTGCAGGCACATGCCGGGAGAGTGCCCGCAAGGCTGCCTGCAAAGCCATGGGTCATTTCGAATGGTATTGACATTGCAATTGTGTTTTCTTCCTCCTTGTGCTTTGCAAGGTTATGAATTTGTGCTGATGCATTTCTGTGCTGCCTCTGCTCTCTTTCTCATTGCTCTCTGCTGCTTTACTCTCTCTGGCAAGTATGAAAGAGTGTGAGAAGGCAGATACATGGAATCTCGTTATTTCTAGAGGTGAGTTACTTCAGAGAATAAAGTAACTTTCTTTATGGGGTTACATACCCCATATTTACACCTGAAATTCAAATTCATATTGTTTCCTACTGCTTACCCAAGTTTTCTCAGTGATGATGGAGACACTTCAAGCTACTACCTTCCTTCCTTTCTTAAAAAAAAAAAAAAAAAAAAAAAAAAAAAGAGAGAGACAGAGGACAACAAAATAAAAGAAAAAAGAGAGGGGAAAAAACAGACTATTAACACTATATCTTCTCATGGATTTCATGCACAAATTTATAGCTATTTCACTGTTTTGCCATATGCATGAAGTTCCTGCAGACCAAGATCTGTGCTTACTGGGGCACAAAATCAGTTTGTCTTGTTCATGTTTCTGCAGTATGTACTTTTTATGAACATTGAAATGCAATGAAAAAATAGGTGCTATTTAAATAATCTCTTAATTTGGGTCTGTTTTAAACATAAGGCATATGAAATAAAATCAAAACTGTTTCAGCGGTGATTTTGCAGCACAAAACTGAAGGAACGTTAAGGGATATTTAAGGTTGTGGCAAAACTGAGGGAATGTAATGGATTTAAGGTTGTGGCCTGTGAGTACATTCAATCACAAGGATGCCTGAGTTAATATTGAACTGTGTGAGGCGGTGTTCTGCATCTGGATTGGGGCAATCCCAAGAGCAAGCACAGGCAGGGGAGAGAATAGATACTAGCCCTAGGAAGAAAGACTTGGGAGTGTTTGTGGACAAAAAATTCAATAGTTTGGATGGGGATCTGAGCAACATGATCTAGTAGAAGGTTCCCTGCCCATGACAGGGGGGTTGGAGCTAGGTATCTCTGAGGCCTCCTTCCAACCATAATAATTTTTTGATTTTATATCAGAATGTTATAAACTCTGTAAGTTACAGGAGATGTGTTTTATTTACAAGCAGGTATTCTAGCCACTCAATCTCATAATGCTTTGTTTTAAACTGTAGTGTGAAGTATGAATAAGTACATGTAAGTAATCCATTATATTAACAATAATATCTTAAATTACTCAAAAGTGTCAGAAATTTTTTTAAAATATACAACAGCTGTTTAAGGAAAGTAAAAATATAGAAAGGAAGTATACGTCTTTAAAATTCTATCCTGCACACACACACAGATTTTGAAACTGGTTATGAAATTGAAGAAAAGAGAAACCTAATAAAGAAAGTCATGTAATGAGTTGCTATTGTTGTTCTGCCAGCTTTCCCTTAAATAATAAAAACACCATTATATAATCTCTATTTCTTTTGTCCTGGGTAATTGGTGACTATCACTTTCATGTTTAAATTAAAACTTAAAAAGATAGCCATAAAAAAACAAAAGCTGTAGCAACTGAATTCCTCATTTTCATTTTCATTCTTTAAAACAGTAAGACTCACTGCTGCATCTTATTTTAAAATATTGAAAGAGGTGAGGGGTTCAGACTGAGTTCATGCTTTCATCTGGGGGAAGAAATGGATGTATTCATCAATATTCTTTAGGACATTTCATTCCTTTTCACCTTTTTGTACATGATTGATATTATCTCTAAATGAAATATATCCTTGCTGAAAGATACTAAAATAATGGCAATAAGACAGAAATTTATCAAAATACACCCAAATCATACAATTCTTTCTCATTCCTTCTTTCCTGTTTTTCTTTGCTTGCAAATTATTTTTGTGAGAACAGTCGTTTTTATCATATACAGGATATACCAAAGATAACTGAAGATTCTTTTTGAAAAAATATGATGTCTGATTAGACAGGTTCATAAACACAACATTTTAAAGGATACAATTCTGAAAACCATCAGCTTTCCCAAGAAGACAGAGCAGTAAGTCCTTAGTACCTACTTTCACTTACTGAAGTGACAGAGATGTGAAAAATACAGACTCTAAGTTTAAAATGTGCAGCTTCAATAGCCATTATCTGTTCTTAAGGATTAGCATGATTGTGGGATTAGAGGTTTGCAAATTTATTAGCAAACAGGAAAAAAGCATATTCTGTCAGTGATCTTTGCGCTTTTTCAAACATACTTTTCATCTTGGTAAAAAGGGGAGGGGGGAAATCAAGAATCTACTTTCTGTCTGTGTGATCTAGGATATACCAATGCTTTCAGCCTTTCAAACTTAACTTTTTATCAACACGTAAATGTTAATGGTGAAAGTCGGTTTCAGGATGTTCTCCTTGTGCTGTCTTGAAGGAAAGGAACTGCAGCTGTTTGGGTGGGAAGCAGCTGCACAGGCTTCACCACATTTGTGCCATAAAAAAATTTTCAAAAGAACTGCAAATTCACTCTTGACTGCCAAACAGGGCTTGAGCAGCTGATTCCCTGTGAAGGAAAGAAATTAACAGCTGCACACAATTTCCCACTCACTCAGTTCATTTGTATTTGACCTTGTCTGAAAACTATCCCTCTTGTAAACTATGTGACTGAATGAATTTTTAATATTTTTATTGAGTTTATTATGTCACTTTGTTAAGTTAGAAAGGTCAGACAAAGGAGAAATGCATTGTTGTATCCCCTCTCCCCCCAAAAATAAAATTGAATTTAATTTATTTTCCCCTTATGTGACTGTCAGTGACAAGAAATCATAGTAACAGATTCAGTCCAGTACATTCTGTGGGTGAAAAATATTCAGATTTGAAACATTCATTCTTATTTTTTGTAACATTTCACAGATTAGAAAAAAATTAATAATTAATTTTTATGCTGTAGCCTGAAAAAGTGTTTTTTATTATCAAACAGAAAATTAATAACATGCTTGTTTCATTTCCCATTTGTCAACATGTTTTATTCTGTAGGTTGTTAGTATTTTGTTGTTTGTAATGTCCCTCCTAAAATTTCAATCAAATCACTAGACAAATACCTTATGTGAGAAAGACTTATAGAGATAACTGTAATTTTGAGATATGCTGGGGATACTGAAAACCCTCTAAGCAATGTCTTGAAAGAATTTATGAATAGCAGATTTCAGGCTTTCTACCTTGCTGGGGATACAGATATGGCAGAAGAAGCTTCACAAATATCTAAGCAAATACCCTGGTAAAATACTATAGAACATTAAAGAAACAAAAGAACCTGAAAACAGATTGTTAGCTCCTACGAATCAATAATTTTGTTCACACTCAGACACAGTTGATACATATACTGCAGGTATTACAGACTGATTAATGATTTAGGAGATTAACTATGGGGACATACAAAAGTTAAAAAACCCTCCAAAACCCAAAAAAGCCAATCACAGGGCTAAAGTCCAAAATAAAAACTTCTTTATTGGAAAAAGACTTGAATGAAAGAATCCTGTCTCCCCCGTGTGACAACCTCACTGTTGCAGTGGGGTCTCCTGCAACATTAGACAGCGAGGCCCGTGGAAAGAAATAGGGACTGATTCTTGATAGAAGTTTCAGAGATCTTTATTCTCCATCCACATGGCCGGGGGACTGCCAGAACTGAGCAATCATGGGACAGCCAGGGTCCTTCCTGGGCAGGGGAACACAAAATAACCAATGGGGAACAGGACTGACCAGGGAGTAGGGAAACGCCGTAGGCTGTGCCTCTACTCCACGGTCCCCTCCCCCCGGACCCCACGCCAGAGGGGAGGAACCCCGACACCTCACCTGTATATTTCAGGAATAATTTTCTTTTCTGATCCCTCTAAATTTGTGATAGTGTATATAGTGACAGCATATATTATATCCTGAGGCTGTTTCAGAGTTACCTAGTAAATGTGGCTGCTGAAAAGTTTTAAAGATTTAGCTCTGGAGAATAGAGACACTTTGAAATCTTCTTTTTTTTTTTTTTTCCTTGCAGTTTTTTTCTAGGTAAAGATTTCATGGAATGAAGCCTTCTTGGTCTGAATGGACCCCATCTCATTAGAACATCCATGCTTTGATATTTTGCTTTATTCAATGCAGATCAGTTACAAGAAAATTAAGATTAATTTTCAAACAATTAGCAACTAAAACAAAACTAATAAAAAAGTTGACCTAATAGACATTCAGGAGAGTGTTTTCAAAATTTCAGGATTTCTGTTCCTGAAGTGCTCTCTCACAACTTCTTTTACCAGTCCTTTCTCATTTAGAAAAAAATAATTATCCATAATTCAAATGGTTGTTGAATCCAATAGTACAATGTTGATGAAATGCACTCATTAGGAAGAAAAAAATTTGCCTCAGGTATCAGTGAAAATGCATGTCTGATAGAACTCAGTGTTAATCCCCAAGTTAAATTAAGGATTTAAAGCAGTATGTTCCCAACTCAAGTGAATTCGTCAACTGGAAAGCTTCACATTGAAAGAAATCCTCACTAATATCCTGGTAATGGTGTTTTAATTTGTATAAACCATCAACTATTTGCTAGACTGAAAAGAAATCGTCAACCAAAGATTAATATATTAATACCCACCCAGAACCTCAGAGATCTCAGACTGTTTGATACCCTGACTCTGGGATATCCCAGACTAGAAGAACCATGGGGAAAAAGCCCTGAACAAATAGCTCTTAAAAGTGCATTTTAGAAAAGAAAAAAGAAAAAAAAATCCCCAAGTTGAGTCTCTTTTGCCCTTGATCAAAACAGTTTTGGTAAGACACCAACGTTTTAAGACTTTCTGAGCAGTATTTATACAGCATTGGGGCCTTTTCTGTTTTCCACGCTGCTGTCCCTCCCACCAAAGGAGAGTAGACTGGGAGTGCAGAAGAGGGTGGGAGAAGACAGTCAGGACAGCTGTGCTCAGAAGTAAGAGCTGGGGGAGCGTTTTCCAATGGTTACCATTGCTCAGGATGTGACTAGCCATGAGTTTGCTAGTGGTGAACTACTGCATTTGCATTATGTATTTCTTTTTCTTTTTTTTTAATTTTTTTTTTCTCCTTTACTTATTAAATTGTCTTTATCTTCCCCATTCTCCCACGTGGCAGCAAGATAAGTGGCTGCATGGGGGTTAGCTCGTCTCTCAATTAATCCACAGCAGTGTGTCACTTCATTTTATTTCCATTGACTTTAATCTATTATTTTATTGGACTTCATCATCACCAAGTCTAGACAATCTATTTAAACTTGATCCAAGAATGCCAGACTGTGCATTGAGTGTTTAACTAATAATTATCATTTATGCTTCTTTGCTATTAATTAGTTTCTTAGAGGCTAACTGCTCTCAAAGACCTGATTTTTATCCGAGCTTTTGTTCCAGTAAAAAAAATATTTAAAATCCAAATTAAGATATCCTTCTTCAGGTCAAACTAACTTTCATGTCATTATTGATAAAAAAGAGCCTACAACATAGACAAAAGCACTCATCATGCACAATGAAAGCCTGTGATAACATTGAAACACCGTGTTGAATCATTTTACCAATTCTGTATCCAAATACACAGAAATTTCTGGTTATGAAGTACTGCATTAGCAGTCGATTTTATTAGTTTGCTTTTCTTTTAGTATTAGAACAGCTCTGCCTCCAGAATTTTGCTTAAATGATATAGACTCTTCAATCCTATTCTCAAGTCCAATTAAAACAATCATACATGTCTCTAGCGTTTTTCCTTGCTGTAGGCAAGATGAACAAAGAACCACCGATTACAAAAAAGCCATTCTGAAAATGCTCACAAAAGATGGATTTTGGCTCTGAAGTCACCTGGAAACAATAAAAATAGTAACAAAAAATCAATGACTGTAGGAAGAAATGCTAGAAATTATTTGCTCTCTTTATTCAAACCAGGAGTGGACTTGGAAGCAGTATAATTCACTTACTTTCACAGAATGATACTAACTGATATATGTCAAGAAGCTGGGCCTGCTAGTACTTAAATTTTCAATATTGAACAAATTGGTTTAAAATATTAGGAAATATTTTGAAATAAAATATGTCTGTGACTTCACAATTTAGTTAATATTTGATAGCCATCCAGATACCCCTAATGCTGAATATAGAAAGCAAGTAGAAAAAACAGCATGGAAACTAGATTGAAGATTAAGGGACAGATCCTCAGTCCACACAAATTTACCGACTTCCACTGGTTTTAATGGATCTGTGTTGCATTACATGTGCTGAGCATTCAACCCTAAGATTTTATCAGCTCAGGAATTCAAACTAAATCCTTGGCTCCCACATGTAATCATGTACCGTAACTCTGGAATTTTAGCAGAATTGAAATTATTTTTGAAACCAGATTATGTATTTATCATGTGCCTGCAGACAAAAACTTAAACTCAAAAAAGTGACAACTGGATTTGTTGCAGGAATAAGTTCATGGCATTCTGAAGCTTGCATTATACTGTGGGACAAAATAAAGAATCTCTGAACACAGTTAAAAGATTAACAAGGACTTTAACTGATAAGGAAAAAGTCAAAGATAAGCATGTTTTATTCTGACCAGTTAAACAGAGCAAACTATGCCTCCACCTAGCTTGGTGTTTAAGTTATTTTCTATTCAGAAGGTAAATAAACTCACTGACTTCCAAATTAAAATTTGAACATTAATTTCTTCATTTTTTATTTTTATTTTTATTATTATTATTATACATTCCCTGGTGAATCAATACTTTTTAAGAAATTTACTCAATTTTCAATGCAGTTTAACTTTGAGTGCTTTGATGAGAAAGCAATGTCGTGTAACATGAAAAAAAAAAAATGGAGGGATGTTCACAGAAGGATCCTCCAAAAATAAGAATATTAAAACAACCATATTCTTATTCCCAAATAATGCCTTGAAGAGAACAACAACATTAGCTGTAACTGCAAGAAATATACTGACAGGAATATTATTCCTTTTAGTCTCCATTTAGAACACACATTATTAGAAAACTATTTTCTCCTCCAAAATCATTCAGAGCCAATGTAATTTTTTTTCCTATAACGTTTGACAAATAATTTAAGAAACATAAACTTATCCTTTAGTGATTTCATTATCCAGTTAATCCACATGAAATATTGAAAGTCATTAGAAGAGATAATGGGGAGTTCAATTTCACAACAGCCATTTGAAAAAGGTATTAAATTTAATCAAACTTCCTTTTATGAAGTAGTCTTTGACATTAACTTTTCAAACTATCCCTGGGACGTAATGGACAGAAGTTAAGTGATTTTGAAATACCTCTAAGGCAAAGGAGACCAGGTTAGAACACTGGACCTAAAGTTGAGTCACTCAAATCCATTTTTCACCTGTCACCTGTCTGTCTGCAAATTGCTTGGGTTCTGTAATTGTTCTCACCAACTGTATAAATTCTTTTGATTTGTTAAACTTTCTTGGACAAGAGCTTTCCCTCACTATACATGATTTTTGGCCTGACAGTATTGTCTAGAGACTTACTGCAATCCTTTAAAACGTCTTCCTTACACATACAACTAATTGTTGGGTACCTGAATAACACTGATAAAACATCGATTTTGAAAATAAGACAGTCTGATAGTTCTGTTAAATTATTTTCTACCAGTAAATTTCAAGTTCAGATTTAAACTGTCACAGATTTGCCGGATTTTTTGTTGTGATTATGAAATTCTGAATACGTAGGAGCTGAATTCTGCTTTTAATGCCTATGGAATATGTTCTCTTCATTTAACTAAAATAAGTACACCTGGTCTTCAACTGGATTTTAATTAGATTAATTAAACTAGGTTTAACTTAATTAACCTGCCTACAGAAAGTTTGTGTGGATTTGGCAGTTTGTGTCTATTAAATTAACAAGGCATAAACAGAAAAAAACCCAAAAAAACCAAAAAAAAAAGCCCAAACCAAAACAAGTAACACCCAACCAAAAACCATAAGAAGAAGAAGAAGAAGAAGAAGAAGAAGAAGAAAACCAAAACCCTCAAGCCAAAACAAATCCCCAAATACTGAAATAGTATATAGAGTCTACGTGATGTGAGTGTGAGAACACAAAATCCCCTAGTGTCTGTGACATTATTACCCTTCTTAGAAGGACACAGAATGATTGAGTGAGGCATTACTTACCCACGCTCCTAAGTGCTCATTGAGATGACCTAGCTTTTAACATTGTCTTTTGTATCTAGCTTGACTTGCATAAAACGTCTTGTCTGAGACTGTACATTAATCTGTAGATTTTTCAAAAGCTATTTTGTTCTATTCCAGCAAAAGGGGAAGTAAAAGTTGCAAGCAATTTGTCCTTTTTGTCTGAGTAGATTTCCCAAAAGTGAAAAAAAATTACTAAAACTTGAAAATGTGATGAAGTTACAATTTTTCATTTTAAACTGCAAATTTTCTTAAAATGAAAAGCTTGCACATTCAAAGTATGAAAACTCTAATGAATAGACTACACTTGCGTGCTACCTGAAATAAGAGCTAATGATGTAATGAGTCCAATATAGATATAATGCTATATATTTCTTAAATTCTGTCAATTTTCATATCTTTTCTTTAAAGAAAGATTGGTACTCAATTTTCTCTTTTCTTCCAAATGTGAAAAATTAGTTACTAATGCATTCTATTAAGATACCTTTCTAAAGTTTTGATAAGAAAGTATCAGCAAGAAAAGTTATCTAAAGTATAGGGGTTTTATGCTTTGTGATTTTTTTCAAGAAAAAAAAAAGATTATTTCTACTTCTCTGTTTCTGCCTCTAACTCTTCTCTAAATGCATTCAGCATGGTAAAATTGCAGAGTAGTTTGATTTGAAAGGGACCTTAAAAACCATCTAGTTCATGGACAGGGAAGTCTTCCACTAGACTAGGTTGTTCAGGGCCCCATCCAACTTGGTCCTGAACACTTCCAGAAATGGTGTACCTTCCATCTCTCTGGTCAACCTGTTCTAGTGTCTCAACACCCTAAAAAATGTCTTCTTTATGTCCAATCTAAATCTATCCTCTTTCAGTTTCAAACCACTGTGCCCTGTCACTACAGGCCTTGGTCAAAAGTCTCTCTGCACCTCTTTCATATGCCTTCTCTATGCATTGAATGGCCACAATCAGGTTTCCCCAGAGCCTTTTTCTCGAGGCTGAACAAGCCTAGGTCTCTCAGCCTGTCTTCATATGCACCTTTCTATACAGTTCAGGATACAGTTCAGCAACTACAGCTGCTGCGATATTTTAAAGCAAAAACTAGGTTAGAAGTCAGAGTACGTTCAGTTGGAAGCTGGAAGAGACCATAGTGATCATACATATGAAGTTTCTTAGTACAAAGCAGAATATGATTCAGTCTTTAATTCCCTGAGCTAATTTATGAGAAGATATATTCCCACCAGGATATTAACTCCATTAACCTGAAAGTGGTCAGGTATTTCCTACTACCTTTGGCAATGCTTCTGATGTGTAAAATAAAAAAAAAAAAGCAAACAGGAATGAGCTTTACTGAAGCCTGTGTTCAAGATCTACAAATACTGTAAAATACCTCTTTGCAGCTTAGTGAATATGCAGTCCACCTTTTGGCATCACGAAATATCCTGGAAAGATTAACTTTCAGTATCTCCTAACCTTTCTGCTGCTCTTTACTTAGCTGCTGGTATGGCATCTGACTCCTAAATTTGCCCTTTAAAATAGAAATGCTTTCTCCATTGATATATTCCTCCTCTTTTCCCTTCTCCCTTTTTCTTCTCTCTTTTCTTTCCCTCTGTGTAAAGCTTAACAGGGCTTGAACTCAGCAAGTTGGTAATTAATTAAATAAACTAAAAGCATACCCCTGAGGTTTGACCTGCGGGAGGAAATTGCTCTGACCGCTCAGTGACACAGAATGTGATTACTGAAAGATTAACAATGGGAAAGACAGCTGAAGAAACCACCTAAAGAGATAGTCACAAGATCCATTTCCACTCTATTAGACCAAGAGCCATCCAGCTGGATCTTAACAGATGGCCTCAGTCCCTTGTAAAAAGTTGAAGTATGCCTTAATCCTGTTTTAGGATTTCCACTGAAGAAAGAGCCTCAATTTATTGTATTTTTACTGCTGACAGCAATAGTCCATTGAAGTGGCAGTGAAAGCACAGGGAGACACTGGGGTTACTCTGTCGTTCTGGCTGACTGCCCACAGAGGCAAGGAAGTCACTACTATTGTAATGCAGATGACAGAAAGCAAGGCACACACTGCAGCTGAATTAACTGAAAGGAACTCACTGCACACCCAAATGTCATTTCAACTTTAAAAATACATTTTGGCATATTAAGTAGCATCACATGTTTCTGAGAGATGTACACCCAACTGAATTATTAAGCTGTAAAGATCAATAGTGCAGCATTTCAAAACAAAGATTTACATGCAATACCCAGTTTGGAAAAACTTTCCTTGGGTTTTTGTTGGTTTTGGGTTTTTTTCTTTTTTTGTTGAGAGGTGTGGTTTGGGAAGAGAAAGGGGAAGGGTAGAAGGACTAAATACAGAAATATTAGTCACCTTTGAACTTTCTCAACTCTTGTTCCAAAGAGGGCTCTGTGATCAGAGGACTTTTCTAAGTAAATAAACTGCAATGATTTAGATATTAAATCCTCTTAAAGACATGACCTGAGACTCTTAACTGCATGCCAGCTTTATGGAAATAATCTTACTGACTTCAGAAGAATTATTTCTTACTTGCATCAACTTAGCAGAAAATAAAGTTGCCTCAAAATTATGCTAAAATAAAAATAGCATACTCTTACCTCCATCTCCACCTTTGCTTTGCAGACATTACCACGCCCTTTCAATAATTAAAGGAGACTGTAAGAGGAACATAAGGAAGACTTTTTTTACAATAAGGGTGGAGAGGCACTGGAACATGTTTCCCAGAGAAGCTATGGATGCCCCATCCCTGGAGGTGCTCAAGACCAGATTGATGGGGCTTTGGTCCAATGGAAGGTGTTCCCGGGGGCTTGGTGCTAGATGACCTTTAAAGGTGCTTTCCAAGACAAACAGTTCTATGACCCTCATTGCCTCATTGAAAAATTAGAAGAAAAAAAGATTAAAATAACATGTATCATAAAGGTGACCTACATGATTTATTGTATTGTTATAAACCATTTATTTTGTTATTGTGAAAAACGCAATACAAAATGGAGAACTTCAATCAATACAACCTAAAATCTTGTCTTCCCAAATAATGGTTATTTCTGAAAGTGAAATAGAGTGCATAGTATCTGAAAATTATATTGAAGAAAAGATGAAATACTAAATGAAATTCTGTAACAATGACTGTGACTAACTAAAAGTTTCTTTGATATATGCTTTCATTAAATATTTGCCTCTTTTTTTTTGCTGTTTTTGGGCAAAATTGAATGCCTCACAAGTAATTTACAAACAAAAATGTGACCAAAACTATAACAACAATTTATTGTTTATTTCTGTCCATGCCAGGGATGATCTGCAGTGACGTACTTCAACGAAGTTCTGAGCTTTCTGACCGAGGAAAAACAAAAAAGATTTGTATAATTATATAAATGGGTTTGAAGGGAACCACATTTATGTTCCTCTGGAATTTTTGTCTGTAGATCCTTTGCTCAACTGTTATTCCAAATCATCCCCTTTAGAGTATTACGTGATTATTTTTTATAAACTTCCAATGTTTACTTCAAGTATTATGGATAAAAATTGTGTAAAATTCCGTCTTATTTTCTACAAGGAAAAATTCTGTAGATACCCTATAAATAGAAATTTCTTTTTAAGAAGAATTTGAGATACAGATGCAATAGCTAAGTATTTCTTGATTAATTAGAAATAGGATATTGGCAGATTATCCGAAACAAGCTCTTCAGAGTTGAGAGCCATAGGAGAGGAAAAAAAAAATCTATAGTCGTGCCCATGAAAACTATTCAAAAACAGCTAGGCAGGTCTTTTGCAGAGAGAAACTGAGAAATCTGTATTACTAAAATTTGCAGGTCCTGCCAAATTCAAAGTTTACGCTTCAAAGTGCGCTAATTTCTGTTACAGAAACCTTGTTAGATGAAATTTTTTATGCTAAAAAAATAAAAGCTTCACAATCAAATGAAAAGCTGTAAGAATCTATGCAATATTTACCTCAAAAAATCCCAAAAGAAAAAAAGAAGCTACCCAAAATGAATATTAAATGCTCAACAGATTTCCCAGGAATTTACTCCAGTTGATAGTTGTAGCCACATCTATCTTTCAGTTAATAATTATATAATCATAACAAGTTCCAGGGTGGGAAGGACACTGAACATTAAATGTCAGAATTTTATTTCTAGAAAAACATTTTCACATTCTGTCTGCAGATGGCAGCAAATACCCAGTGAAGAGCATTTTTTCCAAGATTCATTACATCATATGTTACCACATGATACCTATGGGCAGATCAAGTTAACCATCATATATTTTATTAAGAAAATTATAAAAGTACTTAGATAATATTAAAAATATGCATCCTAAAGTATTAATTTAGTTAATTTAATGTGTTTTCATGAGTAAAATAAATTGACATCATATATAGGATGGAGCTCCACAGCTGTGGAGTTTCAAGCACTGTAACATGTAGGATTTTACTTGGAGAAATTGAAAATGTAGCACTGAATTCAATAGCTGATTAAATGTCTTGTGCCATATGTGCCAGTATTTCTTACATCTGCCATTTATATTATTCCCATATTTAGAAATTCCCCTTGGTCATAAAGCCATTCCAAATGCAAAAGTAATAAAAAGATCCTACTGTTCATCCAGAAAATAAATGTATTTGTGAATCAGTTGAGACATTTCTGCTCTTTACAAAGATTTTTTCTTCAGTAGAGATTGGATGTTGGTATAGCTTCCAAAAAGTAGGTCAAAAAGTAGGTATAATTTTTATTTTATAACCCTTTAGACATGAAATGTTGATCAAATCTGAATCTAAGTAGACCAAGTTACACCTAGACCTCTCTGAGAAGTTTAGAAAGCAAGAGGTTCTCACTGAGCCTCATGACTCAACAGGAGGAACCAACAGCTGATGACACTATGATCCATTGTAATAAATGACAGAGCTGTTTAGATACTGCATTGACAATATTTAGCTCCGGACTGGCAGATTATGATTAATCAACCACATAATCAAAGTGCCCTATTTCTTGTACCTTGCTGTAGTGGTTTGGTTCAAAATATCCAATACTTACTTATTTTCCTTCTGTGAGATATGAATTAGGAGAAAAGCAAAGCAGGCACACAACTTAAAAGAATATAAAGAAGTTTATGCACAGACCTAAAGAAAGGGAAAAAAAAAAGTCAGACTAAGCCTTCAGAACACTTTCCTCCCCCCACCTTTCTCCCTTCTCCCACTGACAACATAAAAAGACAACCCTTGAGATTTCCAGTCAGTTTACCACTTCTATAATAACCATTTTTAAGTTCACTTAGGGAGAGGAGTCTCTCTTGCTCATGCTATGGAGACATCTTCTCCACAAGAAACAATTCTCTCCTGGCTTCAGTACCACAGCAAGACAGCCGCCCGGGTTGGTTCTCTGCTTGCATGTGAAAGTCCCTTCCCTTGTCTTACAGCTTTCCCCACAACTGCTTTCAAGGGTCTAATCTTGAGCTACTGGGGTACCATTCTAAGGTTGACCTGTTAAGAAACAAAGGTTCTCTTCACTTATCTCTGGAAGCATCTTCATCTCTAGGAATAGAGGTCTTCTCCTTCCCTGGGAGCAAGGCTCCTCATCAAATTACAGCTACTGTCATTTGCTTATTCCAGCACAGGTAATTTTGCTCACAAGTGCAATTTGAACACTCCACCCCCTCATGCTTTCATGAAATTACAACGGGTACCCTGATGTATCACAGTCCATCACCACAGCTTTACAACAGAATTTCAGCTTCTAGACTTGAAGCATCTCCTCTTTCTCCTCCCTCAGGGTTTCAGCTGTTCCTTCTTTATTGACTTTGGTGTCTCTATGGTGTTTTCTTCACTTGCCTCCACCTTTCCTCTTCCTCTGACTCGGGAGAGGATTGATGTCTACAGGCTTCATCTGTTCTGGAGGAAACTTACAGCACTAAAGGATTAATCTCACCCAGCCCGCAGCTGGAATTCGCTTATCGCTGTTGGTCACATGATCTTTTCCAGGCAGCTGCCTCAGATGAATCTTCGGCCGCACTGGAAGTGGGGGGGAGCCGGGCTGTGCCGCCTGCACGGAGCGGGGCTGCGGGGCTGGCCCGCACTGAGGGGCCGCGGGTGGAACGGGGCCCCACGGCTCCAGCATGGCTGTGTCCCGGCCGGCCTGGGCTGAGCAGGGCCCGGCCCGGCCCCACTGGGCCGCACGGATCCCCCAGTCACCTGTCCAAAGGCCGGAAGCAAGAGAGAGCTTTCCCAGGGCTTGTTCATTCTTAAATGTGGATCACAGAGGGGTGTCAAGCTTCTTAAATGGCTTAAAAAGTTGCCAATATTCAAAGTAGCCAATTGATTGGTTCTGTCGGGTCATAGAGGAAGCTGTAAGCACCTCTTTGCAAAAGAATCACTTCCGTGGCTGAAGCCCTCTTTTCTAAAAACCCAAACTATGCTAAACCGTGATACTTGCTGAGAATATTCTCTTTACTACTCTGCTGCACTGATGAAAAAAAAAAGAAAAAAAGAAGTTGAACATTCATATACCTAGGGACAAATTTTTCTCTTCATAAAGAAGGCATTGTAGGATGTACCATGATCCCATTTGCCAGCTAACCACATAAATGCTAAGTGTTTGTAGCTGCTGAGATAAATGTTGCTGTGAAATAGAATTAAACTGGACATGGTGGAGCTAGATAATCCCATCTATGTTTTTTTAAATCTCATCTCTACTGTGAAAGTTTGGACCAGTCATTCTTTCAAAGTTCTGTTCAATCTGGGCTGTTTTATGGTTCTGTGAACATCAGTAAATACACGTGGAACCTTTTTTTCTTTATTTTTTTGGGCCTCCTATGTGCATTAAATCCTTTCTTGTGTTTTCACACATCTTCTGTATCACAGCAACTGAGATCTTTGATCCCATTCTGTTACAAAAATGTTGAAGAAATGTACATGAAATCTGTAGGGGATAAAATCTTCCACAGCACAAAAATTCGTGACTTGTACTCAATTCTTACAGATCTTCCCATCAGTCAGTTGATTCCTATTAAGAAATAGAAGTTTAAAAAAGCTATGTGGATGAAAAGCAGGTAAAATAATTAGTTCTGTTACACTGAAATCCAAGATAATGAATTGTCTTTGGCCTAAAATTCACAGTGAAATATTGCCTGTATGTACATGTTAAAATCTTTAATTTATCCTTTTTTTTCCCCTTTTCATTTAGAATCATTGTTTTCTTGTATCAGCCTCCTTCATGGAATAGATACTCCCAGAAGCTATGCTAAGGCCCATGGGGAATAGGGATATGATTTGAGGCAGCCATCACAGAATCACCAAGGGAAAATCCTGTTTGTCCAACCTAGTGGCTTTCTGTGATGGAGCAACTACGTAAGTGGATAACAGAAGACCTACAAATGTCATTTACCCAGACTTCTGTAAACCATTGACACAGTCCTCCACAACATCCTCCTCTCCAAACTGGAGAGTGATGGATTTGATGGGTGGACTGTTAGGTGGATTAGGAATTGGTTGGATGGTCACTTCCAGAGGGTAGTGGTCAATGGCTCAGAGTTCTGATGGACAGCAGCGACAAGTGGACTATTTACACGAGCATGTAGTGACAGGACAAGGGGGAATGGGTTCAAACTAAAAGAGAGTAGGTTTAGGTTAGATATTAGGAAAGCATTCTTTACTTGGTGAGGCACTGGAACAGGCTGTCCAGGGAACACGGGAGCGCCCCGTCCCTGGGAGTGTTCAAAGCCAGGCTGGATGGGGCTCTGAGCAACCTGCTCTAATTGAAGGGGTCCCTGCCCACGGCAGGGGGTTTGGAATTAGATGATCTTTAAGGTCTCCTTCCAACCCAAACCATTTTATGATTCTATGATTCTACAAAAGTTTTAATTATGCAATCTGATAAAATGGAAGACTTTAAGGAGTATTCAAGCAGATTGTATACCTTTCAATTGCATGCGTTCCTTTCAAAGCGATTTATTCCTTCTTATTTGTTGATACAAAAAGTTGTTTCCAGTCAACTTTGCTAATAGCTTTCTCTGATTTTTTTAATTAACGTACTTGTTCCAGAGTTTTTGAGTTCCTATTAAAAATCTAAAATATGCAGCCTAAAACACAGAAAAAATTAATCCAGATCATATAATATTAATCTACATAATGTTCTCTGCTTTCTTGGTCCTTTGATTACTGTGTCTGTTGAGCTTTAGTTGACATTGCTAGCTCCATTGCAGTAGCAAGCAATCAAAAGTTCATACAATTCTCATGTAGCACTGATTCTGATTTCAGTTCTAGTTTACTTTTAAAAAAGCTCTTTATTTCTGGTGTGATACTGTACATCTAATTAATTACTAGTGATGTTTCCCAATATTTTTTTTCTAATGTTTATTTATAATAAATTCAGAGGGGTAAAAAATGGCTGACATATATTATTGTCTTATGATAAGCAGAGTGAAACTGAGTACCAACAATTAGAACATCATTGCCTCAACAGCTGTGCATACTAATACTGCAATTCTAAGCAAACATTAAATTCCCTTGGGTAGCTGCCAGCAAATCCTGGAAGTGCTTAGTCTTCTTACATCTTTCCCCATGAATTAGAGGTTCTTTAGCTCCTGAGGCAATTCTGCCTCTGACCATGCATGAGTTTGGGCAAGCTTGAGCATCTTAACATCTCTCTCATCTAATTCCAATTTGGATCCAGCAGCAAGTATTCCTTGCTTTGTTGCCCTAACCTGATTTACACTGCAGTAAGGGAGGCTGTCTTAAAAGAATTGCTGTCTGGAATATTTACATTTGTCAATAAAACTTCCTCATGTAACAAGTTTTTTCAATCACTACTATGAGGCTCTTGGAGAGGAGTGTGCGAGTGTGAGTGTGTGTGAGGTGAAAACAAACTTCCAAGGGATTCACTGGAAACTAACCTCCAGCTAACCACACTGTTGTTTACAAGGAGATTCCTGTCTACAAGGCAGCTGATGAGGATGATAAATTACCTGATATGAATGATGCAAGGAGGGAGTGTTTGTCACTCAGAGAGGGAGGTTAGCTTACTCAGCCTGAAGACGGTTTCTGTGCTACCTGTGCCTAAACTGAAAGACACTGTCTTTTACTAATCTGGCCACTGGGTAGGTAGGACTCTTAGAAAGGCCATAGATTACAGCAATTCAGCTGTAAAATTTAAAAACAATTTAGCTACTTAAATAATAAATACACACATAAAGAAATACAGTGAGAAAAACCCCACATAAAACTTTCAAATTTTTGCTATCTGCCTATGTATGAGCCTTCAGATCATTAAAATCATCTCTTATACACATTGAGTGTTTTAATACATATCAAATAAGAAGAATATTTAAAACAAAATATTACCCTTCTTTCTAGCAGCCCTTAAAATCTAGGTTTTTAATTCTAACAGAAATATATGAAGCAAGAGCAGCTTTACTTATGATGATTGTTTGTTATTTTCCTCAATACAATTACAGAAATCATTAAAGCAAATGCATTTATTCCCTTGTCTAGGAAGCTCCTTGAGATTTTTTTTTTCTACTTCGAGAATTTTCTTTTCAATTTGACAGGGTCTGCAGCTGTGCTGCTTTGCAATTGCTGCACAAATATCCAAAGACTCCACTATTAGAAAATTAAACAAAATTAATCTGTCGTAAGGGCTTCCTGTTAACTCTACAATGCTCTCTGGAGCCTATTATGTCATGTAAGTTGCTGTGAATGATGGATTCAAACATAATGATTGTGGAACACGGGGAATAAAAATGTTGACATTCAGTCTTCCCATATGAATACAAGAACTTTTTTGTCATGTTTGTGTACTTAAATTCTCTTTGTGCAGACTAGCCTTTATAAGATTTATTCACACCATAGAAATCCTTGTTTCATATTGACTTTCCCTGAGGTTTTAATAATATAGCATTTTATGTTACAGGAGGGTTTGGCATTAAGTAAAAAAAATATCCTGAACTTTGTAAGATACAATGATGAATAATAAATAGCGAAGCTTACAGAGATATAAGGAGTTTACATATGGCATGATGAAAATTGTCTAGAATACTTAAACCCCCATATAACAGAAAGGTAAGAAACTAGCATGCTTTGTGGCAAGAGTAGCAATACCCTGAAGTTCCATGAATTGGTTTTTCATTACCTAATACAGAAGAGTATAATCCATTACCTGACAAAAAGTTAAAGTAGTCAATGCTTGGCAGTTCATTTTTTTCATGTTAAAAAATAATCACAGAGCTTTTTCACCAAAAACCCCCACCCATCCTCTCATGGACCCCTGAATAATGGGTTTTATTCGTTGGTTTTCCAATGGAAAGCAACTTACTTACGCTATCTTACTGTGAACTCCCAGGGTCATTTCAATAATTTATAAAACAAAAGGAAGAAACAGAGGCAAATACTGGTGTTCTTTTCTTCCTATCACTGACTGTATTCAACAATAAAATTTCTAGTATTTCATCCAGGCTATTTGACAGACCACAAATCTGCTCAAATCTCTCCATACTCTTTTATGTGTGTGTGTGTGTGTGTGTGTGTGTGTGTGTTGTGGCTTTTTCTTTATTCAATTTCATATCTGCTTTCAATGCTTCTATATATACATTTATGTGCATTTTTATTATGACATTTATTGATTTGGGGATTTCATAAATTGTTTCAGTTTAGGATAATATACATTTAGTAAGACACATAGTACACTACACTGGATATCAAGAAAGATTTATACCTGTCCTGAACTCCTGTTCAGTTTTTTTCAGTTTATTGAGATCCTCATTTTTTTATCTAGAAAAGACCCCAGTGTGTAAGAAGTATAGAGAAAAACTAGGATAAACAGAAACTTATTCAATGGAAACATAAAGCTTAACAGTAAGAGGGATGGCAGACATTTCTAGAGTGTTTTGTATAATCAGATTAATATTTTGATTTCTCCTCTGGGAAACTAAAATGGTAATTTAAAATTTTTCACTAATATATCTGAGTGATTTTAATATCCTAGAATTTTCTTCTTTATAAAAAAAATAATTCAGAATTAATACTTTTAATGAATTGTCAAACTTAAATTGATTACAATTTAAACAAATTATTTTTACCAAATATGTATACTATGTAATCGATTAATGCTGATTTGAAAACAAGTATTGTAATGTCCTAAATTTACTCCTACAGCAGGTCGGCCAAGTCAACGTCACCTGGTATTTGTCTTTTCTCCTGAAGTCCACATAGTGGCCTTCTGAGACTAAGGTGCAATTTGTTAGGTTTTTTGCATTCAAAATGAATTTTGCATTCATCCGAAAAAGTGGAAGGCAGTGTCTCAGTTTATCAGAGAAGTATGTTTATACCAGGAAACAGGATACATTGCCTGTAGTGCATCCTGGAGTGCAAAAAGAGGACATATGAAAAAATTACCTCCTCAGAATTTCCAGGGGAGAACTGAATGAGAATGAATGGCAGTGTTCTGGGAAAGTTCGAGAATTTGTGTTCAACTGTTTTTTAGTTTGTTTCTTTTTCTAGTGATCTGTTATCACTCGTAAAAGCATTGATATATTCGGATGGTCAAAAGCCTTTTAGCAACTAGCATTTAGCATTTAGATTTTATGTGTCTCCTAAAATGTGTGAAGCAGTAGATTTACACATGCACTGGATTTTTTTTGGAAAAGACTAAGGACGGGATTCCTCATCTCTAATCCTTCAGAAGATGATTCATAATACTAGAAAGAGATCTGTACTCAGACAGCTGTTCTCCTGCCAGAATCTTGAAAATACCAGTAGTTCCACACAGCAAAGTGCTGAGGGAGCAACAGAAAGTGTTTAACCAGATCCTGTCACACACTGTCCAAATAAATGTAATTACGTTTTTGAGGCTTCTTGTAATTTTGCCATCTAGACACAACTATTCAAAACTAGACAATGTAATTATGAGTAGATGACAAATAAACTGTAATTTAAACATACAAGGAAGGTGAAATTTGTCTTTTTTCTTTTCTCAGTAGGATGCTCTTTAAAATTCTATACAGAAGAATATTGCAACAAGGTCTCAGAGTAGAGATGACACACAATATCTTTACCTATTTCTAAAATTTTGTCTGCTCTGAGTTCCTAATTCATTTCAAGGAAAGAGAGTGCATTTCACAAATCTCTGCTTTAACCCAGGTTCATCATGAAGCGCTGAATCTAGAGCATCAATTTAGGCCTCTGTATTTGTACCAGAAGGAAAAAGAAAAATAAATCTAATGTTTTGTCCACACAATGAAGGAAAAAAAAAAAAGTATTATATATGTAACTGAGATTCCCTTAAGGAAAGTTTGCCCCATAAATTTCAAAATTAAATTTACCAAAATCTCCATTAAAATTATTTTCTAAGATACTATCCATAACAAATGACTAGTCAGAATCAAAGCCTTGAGATCAGAAGTGCATTCCTGTAATGCTCAAACAAAATCTTATTTCATATTCCTCTGGCTGATTAGTTACTAATTACTGTATCAGAACGTTTCAAGGTTAATGTAATACAGAGATGGAAAGAGCCTGAAACTAAAGGGGAAAAAGAATGAATCTCTCCAATCAAATATTAGTCACACTGAACGATATAGCAGGTGTTGACTACAGAAAGCTTTCATATTCTGTAACTAGATGGCCTCAATTGCACAAACATAGCTGCCTGTGCCCATGTAGAATACGTGACATGTATTTAGCATACACTGCTAAATGAGAAAGTGCAACAGAATGAGATCAAGCAATGTTCTTGGATGTCCTACACTTAGAGGAACATATGCAGTAAATCAGTGTGCTCCATGTGCCTTGGCCCTCCTATACTGACCACAAGACCACACTTTGCAGAACACATTGATCTGCACAAAACTAATTAATCTCAGCAGACCAAATTCCTACTGGTATACAAAAATCCTTCAAAATACTCTGACCAAACATTATTTAAAGTGGTGCTAGCACTCCTATCCTTGACTAAAAAGTGTGTGTGCTGGTCTAGTGGTTGTTTATATCCTCTGAACCGGATGAGCTCATCTTTTCAGTTCCATCTTCTACCTGTTCCTTCTAACCCAATTTAACTTACATTAACTAGTGTTTACTCTTAAAAAATGGAAAGACATCTCAAAAGCATGGTGAAATGGTATAAATAATATATGCATGAAGTTTTGAAAAAGCTGCAGTTGAAAAGCACGTCAGAGTTAACTGAATACAAACACAAGAAATTAAGATGCTGTCAGAAAACAAACAAACAAACAAACCCTCATGTTGAAAAGGAGAGTAGAAACACAAGGGGATTATGCATGGACTGAATCTATTTGAAATGGAAGAAAGAAGTCCACAAAGAATGCAAAGAAATATTATTCAAGGTTGCTGAAAATAGAAATGTCATTCCTTTATGACACACTTATCAGTTAGACTGGACAGAATAAATAAGTGGTAATAAATAATACATAACAAATATTCACATGTCTTATTCTGTAATAATAGTGAGAGGGTTTTTTTTCCTAAAACTTCAACATTATAATTTTCCTGAGAAATGTTTGCTGTCAATATAAAATCCTGTTTATGTGTTTTAAGTCCTCTGGTATATATACAGAACATTTCAACAAAAAAGCTTACCTCATAAGTAAGTGAACATCAAATGAAGGAGAAAACAAGAAACTTTTTACTTGGCTTTTATAATCTGTAGGTTAAATAATTAAAATGAGATCTTTATAAGGTCATGCTTAGAGGTCTTTCCTGTAAGAGGTCCACAGTTACTTCTGAAAGTCACGTAAATGAGTATTAATGTACATTCCTGTATTTATTGTAAGGTAAGATTTAATGAGTTTTTAGCAGAGGGCTGAAATTTTCTGTATTAGTGGAATTTGTTTAAGAATGGAACTATATGCTTTACTGATGTTAATTTACCCTTTGAGAATTTCAAAATCTTGATTCTCTTCACTAAATGAACAAGTGTTTATTTTACTGTGATAATCGTGGACACTCAGTTGAAACTAACTATAATTTTAAAAAAGCATAAAGTGTTTAAGTCATGCATTTTTAAAGCCTGCTTTCTGGTTAATGAAGAAGTAATATTCATGAGGCTAATTTTATTTCTTAAGACATAATTTTGCTCCAGACCGTAAGGAGCACGGAATGCATACCAGGTACCAAAGCACAAATTTCAAGTATATGCACATCAGAGATGTATCTCAGAATGTGGTGCACAGGAGCACAGGCATGGGGTGGTGATAAAAGATAGAGCATAGGAGACATCACAAATGTGAGCAATTCACTCATACAGAAGTTCTGACAAGGAGCTGGTCAAAAATGCTTTCAGGAGTGCAAAAGTGAACAAAAGCGAACAAAAGTGAATAAAGTGTCTGACATATGTAAAAGCCACTACAAATTGTTCATGTGGGTTAATGAAGAGCTTTAGACCAGTGATGAAAAGCCAAGGCACAGAAGGGTATTAAAGAGAAGAATAACCCCAGGTGAATCCTAGACTGAAAAAGAAGAAACTGTTGGCATAACCAGCACATCTCTCTGGCTGGAGAACTGCAGGTGCTAAATGTTATCCTGTCCCCTCCCTCCCCACATACATTAAAATGAAGCCACCAGCCTCAAGGTCCAGAGGAGCAGAAGAGGGTGAGCAGAGCAGCAGGGGCACGGCTAGAAGCAAAGTGTGGATAAACCAATTTTAACTGTTTGGGTTTTTTTTCATGGAACAATTAGCTCTGAACTAACAAGAGCTGGTATTTCTACTCATGAAATGAAAAAAACCAGGTGTTTTGCAGTGAGCATATTTTAAATGCAATAAAAAAATGTGGTGGCTAATTTTTGGTATCTTTCTTTAATTACTTTGTTTACAGAACACTTGGTTTAAAGAACTGCATAAGCCTGTAAGGAATCCTAATCACTTAATATTCCTAAGTATTCTTATTAACTCAAAAAAAGAGGGAAAAGATTTTTTTGCCTTTCATTTATTTTTTTTATGGTAAGAAATGCAGTCTTCAGAGAGTTAAGTAATATTATTGACAGTAATCAAAATAGAGTTATATATGTAATATTTAATTTTATTACATGTAATTAATTTAATGAGTGTATGTATCAGAAATCTCCAAACCCCCTCAGCAATAGATAAGCACGGTGTGAGGTTGAAGATATATTGATTTAAAGAAACATGAGTATTCTATATTCTTGTAATTTACCTTTTTGTTTAGCAATGGAAATACTTGGCAATAGAACCAGCTCTTCTTATCCAATACAGTGTTTTTTGTCATCCAGATGGTATGTACTTACTGTAAAGAAGAGAAATATTGGGACTTTTATATGCTCTGAAATTCACATTTCTATTTTTTCACTTGCTGTCTTGTGTTACTAAGTGAACTCCCTCTGTTTTTTCCTTTCCCTTTCTCAGAGGTTGTATACTGCAGGCCTACAGAAAAAATCTACATAATTGCCCTCTGAGATTATTTCTGCTGAGATGACTTCCCAGTACTTAAGACCTTTCTGGAAAACAGCAGCACTTGAAAGCTTCTGTGTCATCTTGGTGGGCTAAATATAAACAGAGATGAGAAACACTGTGTTCATTAACATGTTCTGTGCTAACAGTCAGACACTTTCCCTCTACTATTGTTATTATTATTATTGTAACTTTTATTATCACTGGCATTGCCATTTATAGTCCTGCATTTTCACTCTAAGGTATCAGCAGTGTTTCAAACTTTGAAACAGGTTCAGCAAAACTTAAATATTTTTGCTGTTTTGGGCAGAGCAGAGTTCGGTTTATCTTGCTTTTTGGCTTTGTCTGTTTGGGGTTTTTTTGGTTGGTTGGGTTTTTTTTGTTTGTTTTGTTTTTGTTGGTGTTGTTGTTGTTTTGGTGGTGTTGTTGTTGTTGTTGCATTTTTTAAGAGTGGGCAAACATTCAATTTGCCAGTCAAAAGTTAAAGGGCTTATAAAAGCAACAGTTGAAAAATAAATACAAACATTTCATTTGTTTGCAAATAAAGCAAAGCCATTTGAAGATTCCTTCACTGTCCAGAGTTCAAAAAAGCAGACTGTGAGGAGCTAATTCAGTTTTGTTATGCCTCAACAATGGTTGTCAGAGGCATGTGGAGGAGGGGTGCACATGTGCCACATGCAGAAGGTAGCTAGAAGAAGCCTCATCTCTGGGGGAACTTCGCCTGGCAACACCCCACATGAGGCAGGCAGCAGGGGACACTGCGCGGGGACGTCTCCAGTCAGGTCCCAAGGAGGCCTCTCCATCAATGGACGGCACAGGAAAGTTGGACGGGCACAGGAAGTTGGATGGGGCCAATGCTTCCCTGTCCTCGGGCGGACTTTGGGAGGGGCCGGGGGGTATAAAATCCAACCGCGTCGGGGCTCGCTACTGCTCGCTCGGGGGGGTTCGCTGCTGTTTGCTGCTCCTGCTCGCTCGCTCCCTCCTTTGCCCTGGCCCCAGCCTGCCTTCTGGCTCTCCTGCCCTCACTGGCTCGCCCTCGCACCTGTCCTGCCCTCCTGTGCCCCTGACCGCCGCCTTGCCTCTTCGCCCCACGTCCTCTTCTGGGCTGGCAGCTTCCTTCCCTGCTGCCCCGCTGCAGCCGCCACTGCCCGCGCTGCCGCCCCGATCCCGCCGCTCGCCGTGACCCTGTCCAGGCTCCCGCTCCTCCCGTCCGAGCGCCCGCTCACCGCGTGTCCGGGGCCGTCGCCGTGAGAGCCGCGCCCCGCCGGGCGCCGCGCAGGCCCCGCCAGAGCCGGCCCGTGCGCAGGGCGGCAGCGAGCACAGCCCTGCCGGGACAGCGACAGCGCTGCCGGCCTCGCTGCGGGTAACGCCCTCTTCTGCTCTCGGTCCCCTCTCTCTCCTCTCCCCCAGTCCTCTGCCATTTTCCTTTCTTCTTTGCTGTCTCCCCTAGCCGCCTTTTGCTCGGGCAACTCCTTTTCCTTCTCCTTTTGTTATCAATAAACAGTTCTCAGATACAACGTTTGCCTCCTTTGGCTTCATTTCGTTCCCGACCATCCATTTTTAAAAGAACTCCTCACAGTTCCCCACAGTGGAACACGACACAGACAAATAAATTTAGTTCCATTATTAATACTTATGACGGTGGTGTGGGAGCACATCCACTTCTACTATACAGTTTACAGCAGTATCTATGAGACTTTTGCTAAGAAGGAAACCTAATGTGTTCAGTGTCTCCCAACTGATAATAGGACAGCCCTGATGGATAATCTACTGCAACCTGCTCAAATTTTTTCTTAAGTCTAATTTTACCCCCATTCATTTTCCCACAAGACTTAAACATTTTTCAGGCCTACTTGTCACTTGTCTTTTCTTCAAATATCTTTGTTACTGGATAAATCATCATTGGAGACAATATTATTTAATTTAATCCTCAATCTTATTATACTGTTTATAAACCATGGACACAGGAAATTTGGAAAAAAAAAAGGATTTACTTTCTCTAGGAAAAAAGTATATATAATGCATAATTATAATCTACATGAATGAAGAAGCTTTCTTAGACTAGATGACCTTTTTGGGATGAAGGTGACTTTTTCAACTGCATGTACTTCTGTCTCCAGAAACAATTTAAAGCCTTTATAGTCTCCCTATGGAGTTTTCAGGACTCCACCACAAAATCTTTTGTGAGCCTTTTAATTATGTACAGAAGGTCACCCACTTCCTAAAGCCCAAGAATGTCATATATGTTGTCTTATCACAGTTCACAAAACCCCCCAAAGAATGTAGCTTATCTCAGGAACTAGAGTGGCTTAAAAATAATATTCGGACAAAACTTGTGTCTTCAGTCGTGAAGCCTGAGCAGCATATTTGAACAAGTCATTATGCTCTAGTGTTCCTATAGCTACTAATTGTCTCAGGTAGTCTTTTCAATCTGCACAGAAAAAAAAAACTGCTTTGGGAAACGGCACCAATACTGGTGGTGGAAGGGTTTATTTTATTATTTATTTTTCATTTCTAGTCTTTAAACATTGTAGGCTTGACTGATTGATAGTTTTATGGGAGACTATTGTAATATGAATAAAAGAATAATGTAAGGGAGGACAAGGCACTCATTGTGAGTCCTCCAATGTTGTTGCTCTGACCTTAAAAAATGTGTTCTAAGACAACTTCAAAAGTTTACTCTAACAATTGTATTTATCCACCATGCCTCTAAAAGGCTCTTAAAAAGGTTAAATTTGTCAGATATTTGAATCCAAACCACAGACATGATGTAACTTCTCTTGTGCCCCAACGGAGTAAGCAAAGTATGATGAATTTCAGGATCCAGAAGACAGGGAGTGTACCCAATGTGTGTTCAGGTATTCGATACTCTGTGGATTCCAAGTGCATATTAACACAAATATGTCTTAGGATGCATCCAACAGAAACTCTGTTAATTACAATCACAGTGAGAGAACATTTTGACAGCAATGTATTTGCAGACACCCAACCTCTGTACTGTTTCAGAAAAAAGGGGAAAGAAATGAAGAAAATCAATTATTTCAATGTTAGTAATGCAAGGAACTTAAAAAATGCTCCTTCACTCAAAAAGCACTAAGGCATAGGGAGGACCACCCATATCTAGAAATTTATTTTACCTCTTTCTCACATTCATTGTCATTTATATTCAGAGTACCTAGTGGCAGCACCAACTGCATTTCACACTTTAAGAAAGCAAAGCTACTGTTATTCAAGTTCATTGGCATCTTACAGAACCCTATAAAGATAGAAGCAAATCCAGAGAGGTGAGACAAAAAAAAATCTATTTGAATTCCCTGTAATTTCAATGGAAAAAGCAGCTCCCAAGCTCCTTGGGTGTAGCATTTTTCATTGGTATTGACAAGCCTAGCCCATTTTTCATCATCTTTACATCTCTTGTTCTCTTTCCCTCTAACGCTTTCCCCCAGCTCCCTTGGACATTAGGCTCAATATTCTTATAGCAGAAACAGTAATTCCAGAAATTTCAGTGTAATGCCAATGTGTTACCATAGAATCACAGAATGGTTTGGTTTGGAAGGGACCTCAACAATCATCAAGTTCCAATCACCCCATTCTGGGCAGGGACACCTTCAAGTAGACCATGTTCCTCAAAGCCCCATCCAGCCTGGCCTTGAACCCTCCCAGGGATGGGGCATTCACAGGTTCCCTGGGCAACCTGTTCTGGTGCCTCACCACCCTCGCAGTAAAGAATTTCTTCCTAATATCCGATCTACTCTCTTTCAGTTTAAAGCCATCCCGCCTTATCCTATCACTACATCCCTCTCCAGCTTTCTTGTAGGATCTTTTTGTGTGCTGGAACGCTGCTGGTAAGGTCTCCCTTGAGCCTTCTCTTCTCTGGGCTAACAGCCTCAGTTCTGTCAGGCTGCCTTCACAGGAGAGGTGCTCCAGCCCTCTGATTAAATTAATGGCTCTCCTCTGGACTCACTCCAACAGGTCCATGTCCTTCCTATGTTAGGGCCTCCGGTTGCAGCACTCCAGGTGGGGTCTCACCAGTGTGGAGCAGAGGATCAGAATCCCCTCCCTTGCCCTGCTGCCCACGTTGCTTTGGATGCAGCCCAGGATATGTTTGGCTTCCTGGGCCGCAAGTGCACATTGATGGGTCATGCCCAGCCTCTCACCCACCAGCACTCTCCAGTCCTTTTCCTCATGAATAATCTCAGCTCCTTCATCCTCTATGCTGTATTTGTGTTTGCTCTGATCCATGTGCAGGACTTTATGTTTGGTCTTGTTAAATTACAGACAACTACCTGTACCTTAAGAGTGAAAATCTCTGTGTTTTTCAGAGGACAGTTTAGGGAAAGCATGCGAGATTACAATTCTTGTGCACTGGTAACAGCAGAACTTTCTCCTACGGGAGCTAAGAACAATACACTTATGCAATTTACTGTGAGGAAGGGGATTAACTAGATGTCCTCTAATGTAATTTCCACATCTATTTTCCATTATTTATTACCTTTCCTCACCTCACTGCCACCAGGAAAGAGCTTGCCTTTCCCCAGGGCACATTAATTAAATGCATCAGACTCCCGCAGCACAAACAGGTCAGCTGCAACACATACAACATAATCACATTCACCAAGCCACCACTTCAGAGAAACTGTCTGAGTTGCAAAGAGTATCCAAAAGCTTAAAAACCTGGCTGCAAGTGGCAGGGCATGTGAAGCATTCAAGGCTATCTTTCAAAGGAAGCTTTTTTTTGTTAGAGTTGTGTATTTGCCTTTTTACTGAATGGGCTCCTTCCCTAAATTTGCCAGTTATTTTCTGCTGGAGATTATAATGTCCACTTGGTGGTAATTATGAACGTTAGCCTGAGGAAGGCACAAGGATTAAAATGTGTAAATATGCATAAAAATTCCCTCTGTACACCCTGGTCAACAATGTTCCATGCATTAGCAGGCTTTACCTAAGGGAGATATGCTGTATGTTTTTTTGCTTTTTTAATCCAACTTATTGCCCCCCTTCCTCCAATAAAATATATTTTTGGCAAATATAGAAACTGGTAAAAAAAAATTATGGCTTACAGTAGTGAGTGAAAATTATATATATGATTTACTGTCACTGCAGTTCAGGCTTCCCAGTCTCAGAAAGCCCTTTAGCTGTATTCACATTCTTAGTAACCCAAATATACATACTCACACCCACACAAATTACTCTTTTACACAATGTAAAAGATATGGAGAAACAAAACAGAGCATTAACACACCCACTATAATTTTCTCTCCCACACTTGGGAATTCTCAGTAAGAGAAAATCCCAGACCCACATTCTTTTTTCAGCACTCAATGCCCTGAGTCCTCAAGCTGTGGCATAAGAGAAAGCTTCTTCAGCTATTAGCCCTTTCAAGCTATAACAATCTCTGTTGTAACTATAATGATTCAAGACAATTTGAAGGTACATGTTGCTGGATCTTGTATTTTAAAGAAATTAAGGCAAAGAACAAAAATATAGGAAAATACAAAATAAAAATCATTGTATACTCTTAAGGTGCAAAGCCCTAGAAAGCTATAAAGTAAGTTTATATTAGCTTGAAAAATTTCAGCACTCTTCTCATATGTATATTCACAGATTATTTTCACCAACCTCCCTTCTCAGAAGGACATTCTCTCATTCAGAATTCAAACTACCAGGAGTCTGCTATTTCCCTGCATTATAGAAAGTTATTTAAGGGTTTAAATATTTTTTCTTTTATGTATCTGACCTCTGGAGCTGGAAAGGCAAGAGCTAATGGTAAGCACTATAATACTGAAACTTGTTTCTTTAATGGTGGTCTGCAGCCCATTTGGAAAAAAAAAAAAAACATAATTGGTGAAATGTTATTAAAATTATAATGTGATTTTATATTGAAGAGACTATTTTCCCAGTATTAGTTTTGCCCCAATATGCTCATTTTAGTAAACTTTTTTTGGTTACAAATTAGCATAAATCACTTTCTACTAATGTTGCATTTTCCTCAGGTTGGTGCAGTATTTGCACATAAGATGCACTAATTGCCCCTTCTTCTCCATACAGCACCAAAAAGGGTAGAGGTGAAAAATACAAATAACACTTTCTTTCACTCATCTTAGTCTCTTTGTCGTTTGCTTTCCCAACATATCTGTGCTGTTACTGAAGTTCACTACCAGTTCTGACATGTTCCTGATCACAATATCATTAATTAAATAAAATCTCCGTTTTAAATTCATGCCTTACTCATCCTCAGAACCCAGCAAACATGACATTATGATTCAGCCTGATGTCTAATATAAACTGGAGAACAGCCTTTTACATGGTTGGACGTGAAATCTATCTAAAATATCACTTAATAGTGTAAAAGACGAAGATAGGATAGAGAAGTAAAGATCCTATTTTTTGAGGGGGGAGTTTATTCAGGATTTCTGTATAAAAATGAAACCAGCATATTCTTCAGCAGTCTCAAAATTATAGCATCCTAAACATGGCTATTCACCTTCTTAAATCATCAGGGGAAAGAAGTGAAGGAATGTTCTATGATAATTAAAATAAATTCATTCTAAAATGCAAATAAGCCGCCACCTTATAGCAGCTTGAGGAGCTAAATGCTAATACCTGTGGCCGACAGCAGCCCCATAAACTTTAAAGACCGAGATTTAAGCGAGTGAACACATGTGCTTGTTTTTCATGAAAGTTTCTCTAGATGGAGCTCTAGGTCAAACATCCTTGCAGTTACCTTACATCGTGGTAATTTTGGAATTTGTTTCAATATTCTCAGTTTACTACATCTGTTGCTATAAAATGAGGTGCAGAAACTGCACTGAATTTATTTTTTTGTCACTTTATATTCACTGATTACGTAAAAACGCAGTTGTCATGAATGATGAAAGGATTAAATACAAAATCAGAGAAGCTGTCAACCTAACAGGACTGCTGCTGCAGTTTAATGGCATATACAGACATATCAAGATTCGTCATGGTTCACATTTTAGTTAGCTGTGCCATAATGCTTCTGCCCTGATGTCTTGTTAAATAGTAATTCACAAAGTTAATAAAAAATCAATTCTTCAAGACATATTCAAATTATTGATCTGTCTTAATTGTGCATAACCTTATAGACCGTAAAAAAATATGACAAAAAAGATGACAAATGTCAAATTAATTTTTTTAGTTAGCATATATGTATAAAACCATGGCATACGGTGATTTTTCAGGAAAGACTGTTAACAACAACATCTTTTTAATTAAGTCTCAAAAATAATAGTCAGAAATCAAGAAATTAATTATTTGTTTGTTTGTTTGTTAATTGGTTTCTTTTTTATCTCTCTGCCTTCCTAAAAAAAGAAGCTTTGCTTAATAGAAACTTTCTCTTAGAGTTTAGAGAGCTCCCTGGTTTTAGGATGCTGCTGGGCTTTGGAGGTTCTATTTTGTTTCATGGAGAACTCCTAGACCCTAAAAATCAAAAATAAATGAAAAAACTTATCATTCTGTATTTTTTTTACAGTGTTTAACACAGCTATGAACTTGTCTTTCATTCAGAATGACATAAAACATTATATTCTTGGAAAGTTTCTGTAGCAACAATGCAGGGGGAAATAATATTATCACAGATATCAGCTACCATTGAAAAAAGAATCCAAAAAACCCACTCTGGGTGGGAGAGAAAGTGAAGTGCAGTATTGTACTATCCACGGTGCATAAAAATCAGCACGTTTACACGACTAGTAGCTCACATTTTCTCCTAAAAATGTTGTCTTTTCATTGATTCTTGAAATCTGGCTTCTTAAAGCAACCTACTTCAACTTTTTGGGTCAGGCTATTAGGTAACGACACTTGCTGGATCTGTTGTATTTGTTTCTTTTTTTTTTTTTTTTTGTCTCTGAGAGATGAGAGAAATGAGAGAGAATGAAAATCACTTTGCTGTATGAAATAATTATTTTGCTGCTGTGTAAAATTGAGTCCCTGCTGAGTCCTTGGTCTAACTGTTATACAGTGTGCTTCTGCCACACGAAGCCCTAGAAAAAATAAGTAAGTTACTACTATATTCCTGGAACATTTCTCAACACAGAAATGAGATGAGATGTGTGACTGAGGTCTGAATAAACCTCAAGTGCTGAAGTTTGTAGGTACTTTATATATTTATACACTTTAAAAAAAAAAAAATCATGTGAAGGAAACAGCCACAACAAAGCAGGGGAGACAGGGCTCTTTAGTTTGTTCAGTTTTGGTTTAAGTCAGTCAAGGGTAGTGTATTACAATGCTTTCACCCTCATAGCTGAGTACTCCAGAGCTCAGAATGCATCCTAAGGCCCTCTCAGTGCTTGGGAAAATTGGCACAATCAGGAGTTACTGAGAAACTTCCAGGTCAGCATGGACAACAATAACAAGATGACTCTAAGTCCCAAAAGAATTACACAGGATGACAAAATGCCCCAAATTGTAAACCTTACTTTAAAAAAGGTTGAAATACTTAGCTCTCACATGTTCTCTTCTGGATGGAAGGTTATTCCTTCATATCTCATACTGACTACTTCCCAAGACTAAATGAATAAGAGCTAATTGAAATCAATAAAAACTAAACCTATACACAGGAAATGCAGAAGGCATACTGGGGAAAGACATATGAAAATGGGAGTACTTATTCTCAGGTGAATATCTTAGTCACTTCAGTGTGAAGTTATAATTTTTCTCTGCTTTTGTGGATCTTGACTTCTTCCATGCAGTATCACAGCTTTATCAGGACCAGTGGAAAGTAACCCTCTCAAGCATGAGTGCTATGAGCTGCGAGCCCAGTGCTAAGTTAAAAGATGAGAATTTGAATTTGTACTTTCAGGCAGGAAAAAACATTTATCTTTCTTTCACCACTTTTTTTTGTTTGAGATCTGTTGTAAAGTATTTGAACCTTGATAGTGTGCCCCAACCAAACCATTTTTAGTTATTTTTACCAGCGTCCTCAGAGTGGGACCAGGCTGGAATTACCCTCACTGGCTTCACCTGGCCTTTCCACCTTCAGCTGCAGCACATCAGCCCCAAGTGGGTTTTTAAGCTCCAGTCTGAAGGCTTGAGGTGAAAGGTAGGACAGATTTATTCTGTTCTTTGCTGGCTTGTTTGGATTTCCTGGACTAATTTGACTGCTGATCACTGGATTGGTTTTGTTGCTATCATCATCTGGATTCTGCTTGCCTGGATCAGGAGTCCCACCTGTTACAGCCTTCAGTAATTCATCAAGGATGGAAAGGTAAACTGTGCTAAGTTGGAAAAAAAAATTGAGAAAGAAGTAGCTGAAAAACTAGATACCAAGACAGCAAGGAATAGATAAAAAAGGACTGTGCTGCACTAGATTAAAACCAATCATATCATCAGAAAAGTGTGTGCAGAGATCATGGACAAAATAGAGAAACCAATCAAGTAATGTGAGATCTCATGCACAGCAGGCGTAAAATGTATATGTATTGTATTATGGATAAGTTGTAAAATGTAGAAGTAGAGTATTATGTATAAGTAAGTAAAATGCGTAAGTACTGTGTTATATAGAAGTTGTAGAAGGTGTAAGTAAGAAAATGTGTAAGTAGAGTGATATGTGTAAGTAGTTTAAGATAAGCAAGTGAAATGTATAAGTAGGTAGAATGTATAAGTAAGGTATTATGTCAAAGCTGGGAGATATGTGAACACAGGGGTATTTTAAACAATAAGAAGCTTCTGCGTAATGATATTGATTTGTTGATCAGAAGGCATGAGTTCCTGCCGAGATACAGGTTGGAAAGAATATACAAAGAGTGTGAGTTTAAAAATGCATTGAAATCTTTGGTTTAAGCTTTGTTTTTTAGTTATGTATTACATGTGGTGAGAGAACTGATAGCACACAGAAACTTTTCAAATCCTTCTATTAATCAAAAGCAGAAAGGATTAAACCGCTTTGGAGGTGAAATCAAGTGCTGTAAACCTAAAAAGGCCCTGAATAACTAAGTCATCACAGGAAGTAGGGATAGGTGAAGCACATGAAAGAATGGCTTGAAAAAAATACATCTGCAATAGATAAAAACTTCTAAAACAAGAGCAGCTGTGATTTTTTTTTTTTTCTTCATCTCCTCTAAATTGATGAGTACTCAACACACAATTCTTTGTCCTGTAAGAGAATCTTTCTAACAAAAATCAAATTGCTGTGGTTGGGGTTCAGTTTGTCTTTTCAGGTACAAAACCACATGAATTGAGCACATAGTAAATTTCCAGCCAGCTGGGGCACCACCTACAAAATTCAGTAGCTGTCTGTCATGTAAAAACAGAGACGCTTCAAAGGAACGATGACTACAACAACAACAAATATGCACCCACCCTAAGCCATCAGTGAGCAATAGGTCTACACTATTCACAGATGAAGTTTTATTGTTCTGGCTTTAGTGGGCTCAAGAGTAAAGGTGCACGTTTGAAATCTGTCTTTGCAGGCGAATCAGAAATATTTTCTGCATTTGACTTTTTACTACCATTATAGAAGTTTCCATGGCCAGTGATTTGCAGGTGTTCAACAGCACTGTAATTTTCAAGCAAAATAAACCAAGGATGAAACATCAGATGTGTGTTCAAAGGTGAAGTTCTCTCTAATGTGCTCTCACTAACCACTGATGAGAGAGACAGATTGAATGGTACCAGGATTAATGAAAAGCTGTGCAATGTACAGAGAGATAGACTTTTCCAGCTCATGTTCTGAGGATTTGAACCTTCATGTAATATACATGATGTATATATTTGGTACGCAGGAATAAAAATATGGTCAGAACTCCTTAAAGGGGCAATTGGTCAACTGCCTAAGTAAAAAAATAGAAGTCTGGCTTGAGATAGCCCCCAAGGTTTGTGCTACTATACATAGATTAACATTCTGGTAGTATTTGTCCGACTCAAAGGACAACGGCAGCAATTAATTGAGTACAAGAGGGAATTGCTATATGCTCATGACTGAGATAATGATTTTTGGACAGACTATGAAGTGGATAACTTCAAAATTAATCAGTTTGAAACAACAATCCATTTCAACATTAAGGGTATAAAAATTTTCCAGTGAGCTTTTAAATGGAATGGCAAATGTTGTACTGAGAGAATATGAGGGTATCTGTTTCAATCCTATAATTCTGTAATACTTTCAACTACATATGAAAGATCGCAGACTAAGTCTGTCACAAGGCAATAGAATTATCCACATTTTCTTATATACAGGTTTATCTTAAACTTTCTTATTTATTCAGATACCCTTTCAAATCTTTATATTAGGTTTCCAACAGATACTACCACAAAAAGACAACAGTTTAAAGATTGTTTATAATTTCTCAGTCTCCGAATTGAATAATTGAGTGCATAATATGTATTCACATTAAGACAAGACTGGCTTTATGATATTGCTTATGAAGTAGATTTTTTTCCTCCTCTGCTCCCTCTCCTCTAAAGTATCTATAGCTAACCAACATATCATTCCTTTGGATTTTCTGACATTATAGATTGGAACCAAATGAAATCAATCAACAAGAGAGTCCACAAAACCCCAAAACACAAAGCAGTAATTCATTTAACTTTCTGTGATTCATAGCTGTTAAAGATATTTGTCCTTCCTAAAGGACAGTTGAAAATCAATAGAAGCCTTAGCAAGTTACATTTTTGTTTCTGCTAAAATAATGTACTACTTTCAATCACAGAGTGGTTGAGGTCCAAAGGGACCTGTGGAGGTCGTCTAGTTCAATCCCCCTGTTCAAAGCTAGGTCACCTGGAGCAGGTTTCTCCTGGGCCTCATCTGGTTGGGATTTGGATAATTCTAAGAATGGAAATTCCATAACCTCTCTTTGAAATCTATACTACTTTTCAATCATTCTCACGGTAAAGAAGAGCTCTTTACATTTAGGTGGAATTTATTTTAGGTTTGTGGCCATTGTCTCTTACAGGAGCATTACTGCTTGTTACTGGATACTACTGAAAAGAGTATGGCTTCATCTTTATTCCACCTGTCAGATGTTTATACACTTTGATAAACTCTCCCCTGAGCCTTTTCTTCTCACCCTCAACAGTCCCAGTTCTCAGCCTCTACTTGTTTGACAGATGCTCCATTTAAGGGGAAAGAATGGGAGAGTAAGTGCCACATACTTCCTACAGTGATCTTAGACAATAAGAAAAAACAAAGGAAGAAAAAGAGCATAGATTTCAGATTAGGACATATTAAAACAACTAAAAGTAGGTGTCTTCCTTAGATGGCCTATATGTTAAAGCTCCCATCATCATTAGTGAAAATGTAGGACTTAATCCAATGTCCAGATATTAGCTCCCTTCAGTTTTCTGCTCTATTTAGGCCTACCTGTACATGTCAAAGAGCCAAGAATGGGATACTCTGTACTACAGTGATATGGTAAGATAAACATAGGCAAGGAAAAGCCTGAAGGAAGCTGAAAGATGGTCATTTTAGTATAATTAAGACAGCAAGGAGAATTATTCACTTCTCGTTAAGGCAAGTATCAGAAAGTTGTTTCTGTTGCTTAGATTCTGTGTCTGAAAACCGGTGTCTTGGCTATTAACAAATTTATTCCTTTAGGTTGTTCTGATTTTAATGGAAGATATATTTTTTATTTTTGTTATTATCATCAGAGTATTTGTATATGTCTTAGTATCCCAGTTCAATAGAGTTAAAATACATCATTTGATTAAACTAGAGTGGCCAAAATATTACTAAAAATAAAACAGAGCTTGTAGGGAAAAATTAGATATTCATTCACTAAACACATAGGGTTATTTCTTCTTTATTATTTTCTTTAATTTCCCTTGCAGTGCAGTCTATGTATTTTTTTCTCCACTTATCCATCAAAATAGAAGTGTGTCATTGATAAATTTCTTTTAAGACAAAAGCATGCAACATATAATGGCATTACAATCTAGAAAAAGATGATCACTCTTCTTGGAAGTATACAATATTTTTTAAAGGTTTGTACAGGTACAGTACATTTGACATGTTCACCACAATACTTGTTCTTGTATAATGGTGAGTAGTGATATGAAATGATGAATTACTTAACTTTCAGTGAATTTGGCTAAGAGCAGTCCTTTTAGTATATTTTTTCCAATAAAAAGTAAAGAAATTAAGTTCAGAGATAATATTGGCCATTTTAATAATCGCAGTAATAAAGAACTTGTTTTGAGTCACAAAAATATTTTCCTGTGGTATATTTAATATATTAGAAACAACAACTATATTTAGCAGATTTTGAAAAGGTGCTTGCTATCCTTTTTATTGCTAAATTCTCTTGAGAATTTGTCTCACAGTTAGTAGATTTACATAACTTTATTCTTTGTATTGGCTTAGGATATCATTAGAGAAAACTTTTGTTAGTCTAATAAATTTGGATTGCTCATAAATCTTACCTGTTCACATTGTTGAAAACTACAATGCAGTAAAATTTACAGGTTTGTAAACAACTACTTTATATCTGTCTGTTACTCAATAGACCTATTTATACCATTAAAGTGCTTTCTGCCACTTCATCTACTTTGTTAATCTCAGAACGGCCCAATTTGTCTTTTCATTAGGTTTGCTTTTTTGCTTTAGTACTTAAATCACATGTTAAAATTATTATTTTTTTCACAAACTGAGTGCATGATTTGTGAGGTAGAGCATTCTTGACAAATTAATGCAGTTTTCTGTGGTTGTCTCTGAACATTTTATATGTTTATATTTTTAAGTCTTTCACCTAATATAGGCTTGAATTTACAAGACAAGGTAGTTTAAAGCAAAATAAAAGTAGTAAGCTAATGGCCAGTACTGTCAGGCTATAAAAAAAGTAACTAAAGGTTTTAGAAATAGAGTTGACACGATTCACAGATACATTAGCAAGCATGTGTTACACAGATGATTGGAATTTCAGAGAAACATATTTAAAAACTGCAAGTCAGCAACATCCTGTTTACATTTCTAAGCTTTTTAAAATTTGTGGGGCTCTGAAAATTCCTCTCTTGTTTCTACTAAGAGTTTCTTCTTCAAACATAATTTTGCACTGAACAAATAAGAACAGCCCATTCTACATGTCAGTAACAGTCTAACCAGTTATTGATTATGGAAGTTAGGTTTGCTTCCTGGTTTTCTTTCTAATGAGTTATTGTGAATTTCATTCATTTTCATTCTAATGTGTAACTCCTAAACAATCTTTAAATCACTTTCCTCCTCACCTACCAGTACAGTCATTCTGTGTACTTCATTCCATTGCACATATAGAAAGAAGCATATCAGTATTTGACTAGATATAAACAATTCCAGAGCAACTGAATAATTTTCAGATATTTTTATAGGTACATTGTTATCCCCAGCAAATGCTAGATGGAACTTTGGTGAAGCATTCAGTGTTTTCCTTATGTTTTTGAAGGAGCATAAGACATGCAGGAAAGGACAGTTTTTCTGATTTCTGGTTCAGTGTTTTGGCCATGAGCACAGAACTGTGTGGTCCAACCATGCACAGAGTTCAGACTACGGAGTATTTTAGCTACAACGGATTTAGCTTTGTGTGAGCTAGTCTTAGGAAAGAAACAGACTAGTTTGGGCAGTTTCTTGGGTTATCGCAGCCTGACCTACTATTCTGTCTGGACAGTAGTCACTATATTCTTTTCAAAAAAACTTAGGTAACTTTACTCTGTTACTGTACTGTCCAGTGCAGACAACCCTGAGGAAAAGTTGGGAGACCATCAGTTAGAAATCTAGTCTACAAAGTAAACCCTAACTTTATGGACAGCGTTGTATTTTGTTTCTGCCCTTCATAGCTAGGGCAGGAAAAAGAACCCCACAATGTTTTCCTCAAGTCTTCCCCATTCTTCATACAGTTCCCTTTCCTCCTGCAGCCTGAACTGCCTGTATCTCTTCTGGAGATATCTCCACAGAGGTTTGCTACAGACAGGCAAACAGATTTATGGACTAATCACTGGATTTATGGACTATAATCAAAGTCTTATATTCTAAGCATTTTTGGACACAAGCTACTTGTTCTCAGCAATGTACAAACATGACACAATGGATGATAACTACAACTATATAAATAATCATAATAATAAGCACTGGGAGTGACTGTGATGAAGGATGTATAAATTTGTCAGCCAGAAATTAAATTTTCTGTGTTTAATAGTAGATTTCTCAACTTCTCCTCCAGTTCTGTTTCCAAATTGTGAGGTATGATACCCAAGAGGGTCACAGGAGGATTCAAAGAAGATTATAAAGTGTTTATACTAATTGAGTAGCATTAATTACCCAGCTGTTTCCAGCAATTAAAGGCAGTTAGCTGTTCCCAGGCTAATGGTACACTTGTAGACAATAATTTAGAACAGTTTCTTGTAGCACCTAAACAGCAGCCCTATGTTTTGAGAGGGAAAAGAGCAAGAGGTTTCACCTGACATTTTGTCTTCAAAAATGGAAGGAACTTGGAGGGACTTTTGTTAGCAAAAAACACAGGAAAAGGTGATCTGCTGCTGAGAAAAGTAATATTAGTAAAGTTACCTTTTCTAAAAATATGTATTTAGATGTGAAACTCTAGTCTAGCTTTGGTCACACCACTAATTTAAACCAGTTTGTAAAAGCAGTTTTCTTTGTACAAGCACATTCAGATCACAAAAGTCTTCTCTTTTTACTTCTCTTTTTAGAAAATACTTTACATTAAGTTTAACCTAAAGTCTAGTACAACTTCTGTAACATAAAATCTAAACATGAAGTCTCTTCACAAAACCAAGCTTGTTGTGACTATTTATGAAGTATAATTAAATGAGAGAAACATTTAGATATCATTTAATTTTCTAGTCATTTTGGTATTGCACACTCTTTTGCCATTTAAGTGGTATTTACTACTCACAGGACTTTCTATTATGTAAAAATCAGATATTCAATCTCCTATTTCATGTGGAATCTTAAAATTATATTCAGTTTTAGTAATTAATATTTTTTTAGTTACAACAGTAAACAAATACCCAGTACAGCAGCTTCTGCTGAGATACAGCAAAGGGTTTAAGTGACATTTGTGTTATTCTGTTGTCCTGGATCTTCATATTCTTGCAACCTGTTAGATATTCAAGCATCTGAAAAATGAAGGGGCCTCTCAAGGGATCCAATTCTCAGCCCGTGCAGGATCACAGTTTTGATTTCAGCACATCACAGGTCTAAATAAATATTCTTTCACTCTTCTCACAGGAATTTTAAAAATGCCTAATACCTGCCAATAACAGGTTCAAGCAATTTCACTTATAATGGTGCTAGTGCTGTACAAGTTTTACACAATAGGATACCTGCATGTAGTGCCTAGGCTCAGTTTTCCTTTCATTCTCTACTGCATCTGCCATGTACGTGTCCTAACTACCTGCCTGGAGGCATTCTCTGTACTCTTTCTTGAGTACTCTGTACTTTGATTGAACTGTTGAGTTGAAGATTCACTAATTTTATAGCCCAGTGAGTGGCCCATTTACTTTGAAAGCAGGAGTCTCAAATTCTGCTCCTTCTCCTCTGTTTCTTTTTGTTTCGGAATTAGTGTCTCAGTGCCAGCAATATAAAACTAATCATTATGTACAAGGTATTGAGTACCACCATTTCTGGCAAAAAAAACCAACAAGAAAACAGAAACAAATACAAAACAACAACAACCCCCCTTTTAAAGTTAAAGAAAGAATATACTTTAAATCCAGACAGGATTAGGGACTGTAATCCCAGTTTCCAGCAGTGATCTATTTTATGTTTGCAATTATTAAATTCCTGAGAAATTGTAGCTACCATCTTCTACCTAATGGCTAACCAAAGAACCCTTTTTCTCAGCAAGGCTATTATTGAAAAAGTGGTGAAGTGATTTGATGGAAATATCAAATGTGTCAGAAGACTGGTTGCTAAGTTCTGTATAGATTCAGAAAAGACTCTGTACCCTGAAGTTAAAGTGTTTCCATGGAAGTCACTGGACTCCTATCCTGTGTCCATTCTGGAGGCCTTTTGCAAGTTCTGCAAATATTACAATCATATCTCCTTTGACAGATGTAGGGAGAATCCTGAGAGGACCTTCTTGCATATTCACAGAGATCTTTCAACACTTTCTCCCATACCACATGCAGCTGTTGCATCCTGTCACGACTGGGTGTGCTGGGAACTGTGTTAGAACAAAACCAGACCAGACAAAACCTCCTATTTTTATGCCCATGCCAAAGTTCTGCATGATAGGTATGAAGGGAAATATCAAGTCTGGGTGCACAACACAAGGTGGCCAAGCCAAAACTGATGTGACAAATGCTTTGAATTGGAGCCTTCTGGTCTACAGAGGATGTCTTCACCAGAGCTGTCAGTCCTACTTGTTCCAAATAAGGGACACTGCTGTCTTATTCTCCCATCCAAATTAAACCTAACATTCCTAGCAGATGATCCGATCAGTAACTCCACAGTGTGGACCATCTTACCTAGGGCCTACAGTGTCATTATTGTTGTAATTTGGGGCACAATAAAGCAGATGGCCCTTAAAATAGGTCAGCATTCTTTTTTGTATGAGAAGGGAATTTTAACTCTCCAGAAAAAGAAGACATAAAGACGGCCCAGATGTCAAATAGACTAGTCTGAAAGGATTGAATGAGGGCTGAAAGACTGGTGCTGAGTGTAGGAGATGTGGCTTCTCTGTTGGCAATGTGTCTGGTAGGGATGAGAAGGCTGCTTTTCTGCTTTTCTTTCAAATAGCTTTACCTTGGGCTGATATATGAACATGCCTACTGGGTGGTTATAATTCTGTGCATTGTGATGACTTTCACAATAACGGGCTAAAGTTTGATTTCTCTATGAAGTATTTGCTGCTGGCATTGACTGGTAGTGGCCTGACTAGCGTGGCGCTAATCCGTGGATGTCATGGAAGTGTTGTACAGAACCTGCAAAGTTTTTATGAAATAAATGTAAGTTAGATGAAAATGAAGACAAAACTGAGAAAAAAAATAGGATTCTAGTGTGAAAATATTTTTTTTCCATATGAGGGTGAAGGACAAGTTTTAGATGACTTTCTTTTAAGAGAAAGTGAGAATAGTTGTAAAGGCATACACATATACAGAGATGGAAATAATGGCAGCTTTATCAAAACCACAAAGGATTGACATATTATGCTGAACTACCCAAGCCTTCAGTTTCTGAGACTGGACATCTAATTTTCCCTAGAAATAAAAAGAATAATTAAATGTCAATTTATGAATGAATGAAAAATAAAGCTTAGGTGGAATACTGATTCCAAAAGGATGGCAGAATCTACAGTGTCAGATTTTACTCAAGACTTTTACTCAAGAGGTGTTTTTTCTCTCATGCATGATGGAGTCACAAAATGATTTTACTCAAGGTTGTTTTGCTCAAGATGGGTGAGGACTGAACACAGAGAACAAAACTTGTACTAGTGAGAGGCAAAGAAAAACAGTCTTCCAGTTTACTTACGTGGAAATTTTATTAAGCAAATTAATAGCAGGTAGGAGACAAATTCTGAATTATTTTTTTAATTGAGAACACTGCTTGTCCTTTATTCATTTATTTTTACTGCAGTAGTCAGACCTACCCAAAAAAGGACATTCCAGTGTTTCATCATCCCTAATGTCAGCACGTCTAATATTGCCTAAGCCCATTCCCGATGTCTTGTAATGCTCAAACCATATCTGTCAATTTTATTCAAGAAAAAGGTTTCAGCAACATGATACTAACACCACACCTATTCCTCAGGGAGCAAGAGTGTCTATGGATTTCATGCCATGTTAGCATTAGACTGTTGGACAGGTTCTCTTCTCTTTCTCTCTTTATAAGCAGCAGCAAGATTTTAGTTTGTCCTGGGGCTACTAAATGAAATGAAAATAAACTTACATCAGATGTTTAAAATCAGGAAGTGGAAGTAGTGTTAAGTCAGAAAATATTAATGCCAATTTGCCATGTGAAGCATCATTCAGGGAAATAAAAGCAAACAAACATCAAAATACCCTAGATTCAGATTTTCTATTATACTCCAAACACATTCCATTATGGCTGGCTTTATGTCCTCTAGAGTACCTTGTCTTTGGAAAACAATAACAACAAATCCTCTCACAGACTGTTAGCTAATGCACAAAACTAATCTCTATTCCAGTTTCCCAGCTCTTGCAGCACTCTAGCTTAAATAAATGGACTAGCATGCTGTGTTTTTGAGTGAAATATATTATGATCAGATGCTTACCATATGTCAAGCATGGATACCTCATTATTGATAAGATTAAAAATATATCTTTAGCGATGCAAAAATCTGTGTTTGAAATTTCAGAGTGGTTTTAGGCCACCTTCTCACCATTACTGAGACCAACCATCAGCAGAGACGCTCTTCAAACAATATTTTTGAGGGTTTTTTTGTTTTTAAACAGTAATTTGTTACAAATTTTGATCAGCTATACTTATCCAGTTCTGCAAATCATAGAGAAGGAATTTCATGTCAATGTTGTTGTTCTTGGGCATACCTTCTGTTGACAGCACAGGAAAGAAGAGGTAAAGCAAAACATGCATGCTAGGCCTATGATCTTTGAGGTTTTACAATCAAAGGGAGCATCCCACAGACTTAAATATAGCTAAAGTCTTTAGACCAACATTACACACTTTATTATGTTATTTGTAGTCAAGTTACTCAATTTAAAGTCTTTATTAGAACAGAAAAGGAAATTTTAAAATAAGTTCTTCAGTGAGATCTAAGGGTGGAGTTTTCAAATAGCTACATAATTTAGGAACACCATTTCTACTGACAGATAATAGAAAAATTGCATAGGAAGATCCAGAGTTATTAAGCTACAACTAGTTCTCCTGTTCATTGCATGAATTGGATAGTTCTGTCCTACCACAATGGAACAGTTTGTGATTAAAAGCTGCAACAGAGACTAACTGGTAGTTTATATCCTTCATACTTTCATGTTTCACTTTTGTGCATCACATTTAATGTTACTGCAGTGCAAATTCACTGCATGTAAACTGTGTTCCAAACTAGTCTGAGGTAGTGCTTGCACTCTAAGTCATATATGCACATACTGGATGAGGAAACTCTGCTTTACCTCTAAGAACTTCAAAGCTCAAGACAGCTGCATTTAGTCACTTAGCACCACTGCCTAAGAAACATTCTGGAGATGGTATATCCTTACAGAAATTAAATCTAATAAAGATAGCTGTAATCTCACAAACAGATGATCCCTACCTATGACAGCTAAAATTGTGTAATAAGCCTAAGTGAACATGATTTAATTTTTTTTCCCTTGTCTTGATGAGTAAAATTATTGTAACATAAATATGTGAATCAGAATCTATTTTTATTTTTCTACGAACAGAATCAAAATATTAATATGAGTGGATCAATGACCTAAATCACCAAAAATACCAATTTGTCTCATGTAAAATAAACCATGCATAATTAGAGTTATGGCTCTTTTTTATACTTTAAACTTTTTTATCTCTGAAAATTTCAGCTCTATCATAATGTGGTAATAATAAGTAAGTCCTCTGAAGTGCTAGAAGGTCCTCCTATTGCAATTATACCAAAAATAGGGAAGATTAAATATTATAATTAGTCTGAAAAATAAATATTCATTATGTAAAAATAACTGCTGAAAATAAAAACCTTAACAATTATTCTGCTATTGGAAAATAAACAGAATTTAAGTAAATATTCAGAAAAACACAGCACATTTCTTGTATGTGATAACATTCTAATTTGATTTTCTTGTATGCCTCTTTTCAGGGTAGTTTGTAATTGCTTATAGTTGCAAGGCTACAGAGACTTTATTGTTATACAGTTTGTAACTCTTTATCAGCTGAGATATAAAACTACTTCAAAGGGAAAAAATGACCCCTCAAAACTTACTTTGAAATATTCCATGCTGCCAGGACTCTCTTTCCATTGTAAAGAAATGCAAAACAACAACAACAACAAAAAGTTGAAGTGTCTTAGCAGTATCATAGGGCTGTAAAGGAGGTCTGTTTAACATGGCACAAGTTTACATGAAGAGGGTAAGGTGAACTATTCTATGTTCTATGCCACACTGAGATTCCATATGGCTAAATAATAATTTAACTCATTACTAATCAAATCACAGTAGGATAATGAGCAATAAGAACAAATCTTAAAGACACCTTTCCCCCACCTCTCCCTTCTTCCTGGGCTCAGCCTCACTCCTAATTTCTCTCCCTCTCCCCCAGGTGTCCCGGGGGAACTGGGAATGGGGATGGCTGTCTGTTCATTGCAGGTTGTCTGTGCCATTCCTTCCTCCCCACACTCCTCCTGTGCTCCAGCATAGGGTCCCACCCATGGGAGACAGTCCTTCATAACTGCTCCAGCGTGGGTCCCTTCCACAGGCCTCAGTCCCTCTGGAACACTCTGTTCCAGTGTGAGTCCCCCAGGAGGTCACGAGTCCTGCCAGCAAACCTGCTCCAGCATGGGCTTCCCTCTTCACGGGGCCACAGCCTTCCAAGACCTGCTTCAGCATGGACTTCTCATGAAGTCCCAGCCTCCTTTGGGCCCATGCACTTGCTCCAGCATGGGGTGCTCCATGGACTGCAGATGGATATCTGCTCCAGCGGACTTCCCCATAAGTCCCATAAGTTAGTGTATTGTACTCCACCAATTCAGTGCAAAATTAATACACAACAGAAGAAGAGTAAGTACTAGAAACATGAAGAAATTACAAAAAGTGATTTCATAATCTATTTTACATGGAAAATTAAGGGCATTATCTATTCTTTGTTGCTTGGTTTCTAAACAGTAGCTGTAACTTTGAAATTTAGCAAATGTAATGCAATTTTTTTCAATGTTTTTTCACCTTAAATTACCTTTGCACATTTGTTTATGACGCTAGAAGCATTCATTGTGTCAAACTATCTTGAAATACTTTCATGTTAGTATTTTGTAAGATGGTGATATTTATAATTTGGAAAAAGAACATAAATTTTTTATAAAAAACACTGCCCAAAGCAGACTGACTTGCACTATTTCTCTTTAAATTTGATAATATTTGGGTTTTTTGTGTGTTGCAATTATATTATACTGTAGGCTATAGAATTTTTGTGCTTCCTTTGACTGCCACATGATTTATGATCCAGATCTTTCAAGATTATAAAAAGAACCTGTCTCACAAGTGATTTTAGTCTTAACAAAAACTGAGTGGGAACAAGGTTTGGGTCAATCACTGCACAGACTATCAGAAGAATCTATAAAAACTGACACAGACAGCTCTATACGTGATGGTCTGCAAGAAAGTTATAAACTTAGTTTAAAGAGTTGACAGAAGATCAGAAAGATTTTCTTCTTTATTTTTTTTCCCTTGGAGATAACTTAGTTTTTCTTTTCATACCATATACAGTTACAGTTACCTGTCTAAAAAGGTATAAAAAAGTGTTCTTCAAAATGCCGACCCCAAAGCCTGAAATACATTGGATGTCAATACTAAGATATTGTATCAACCTTCAAAGTATGAAGTTATGAAACATTATGTCAAATGAATTTAAAAGTCATGAAATTTATATGTACATTGAAAATGGAAAACTTGTTTTAGCATATGAAAAATATCCATAAATATGAAGAAGACATTTTTATTTCTATTGCATTTAGTAGTGTCAATTTTTAAAACAAAATTTGTATTTGTTTGTTTGTTGTATTGTTTTAGGTTGTTTTTTTTTTTTTATTTTATTTTATTTTTTTTTTATTTACTTCATAACTTTCCATGGAAGGAAGGAAGGAAAAAAGGCCAGTAAGATTAAATGTGGAATTGTGGAGGATTTATGCTGGAAGGAAGACTTATTGAAATCTGTGAGCATAATGAAAATGCTCCATCTTAAAAGCAAGATCTGGTATAATCACAGTTAAAAATTATTGTATGTGTCTGACTCCTGAAAGGATCATATTTCCTAGTTTTCTCTGGTGTGCTGAGGTCTCTGTTCCTTGGCTTACTTAGCAGTAGGAGTTGGGACTCATTAGGACTTTGCCCTCAAACTCACAAAACTGAGACATTCTTTGGAGAACTAGTACAGCAGAAATCTGGAAATGTCCTCTCAACACTGTTCAGCAAATGTGAAGCCCGTTTGTTTGCATTCATATTTGTAAAGGAGTTTGGGGTAACTCTGCAACCCCTTCTAAATCTGCAATTATCTCAATTATCCATTAAAAAAGATATTTTGTCAGTATCATTCTGGACAGATATAATTTCTTTGATTATAAAGATATCATCTGCAAAACACAGCAGAAGGCTCTTTATCTTAGGAACAGTGGCATGATACAACACATGAAAAGAAAAAAATTGGTCGAGCAATTAAACCTTGCTTGTTCAAATGTAATGACGTGCTGCAATTTGGCATTATAAAATCTTGAATGATGTGACATCAAGAGCTTTTTTTAATGGGAGAATGGCATTTTCCATATCTATGATGATCCTTAGTGCCAGTCTAAGGATGCCAGCTGTTCCATGACATTTTGCTACAACTTAGTTTTGATCTTACTCGAAAAACCTTTAAAAGGCAAAGGTCTAAAATACTGTCATAAGAGCAATTAAAAAAATCAAAATTACCAAGGATCTTTAAATTCTCTCCCTTAATCAAATAAAACCAAGTGTGCTTAATCTAAAGAAGATTGTGTAATTAGAAAACAGTGAAAAAATCAAACTGTAAAATGGATATTCTGCAAAGAAAGAAAGAAGTATCCTTGTTATCTAGGTCAGCTCAGCAGCTTTCTTCTCACACAAGTAACTGTGGTACAAACACCAGTGTTCTTACTAGACCCATCTCTGATGTTCTAAGTGTGCACAGCACCTTCAGATGGGGTAAGCTGCATTTGCCAGCTTCTTAGGGATTTCAGAGACACTACACCTACCTGTGGGAGAAATCCTTGGATGCAACTTTAGTTAAACTGAAATGAGTCAGGACATTCTCTTTGACTTGAATGGGACAAGGACTTGCACATGTATAGGACTATTTCATTTTATGTAGCTTGCCTCCTGAGTCTATTGTCCCGACTTTTGGGTTGGGTATTTTGGGGGGCAGGGAATAATAAGGGAATTATGGCTGCTTATAACAAAGTTTTTAAGTTTCCAAGTCTTTTCAAGGATGTGACTAGTGGTCAGATGAAAATGCATAAGGAAATGGATTCTGAGTATAAATGTGCTCCTGAACTCAGGTTCCAGCCTTGCAGTCTTCCGGGTCATCCTGCTATGTTAAAACTGTGCTCTATTCTGCTATTATTTCCAAAGCTTACTTTCATGGAGTCAGTATGAGCTCCTTTTTTTTTGCGCAGTGTGAAAAAAGTATGCAACATTCTCCTTTTACTTTTGCCGTTGTCCAGCTGGTTTAGAGTTAACTTTCTTCCCTGAAGCTGATACAGTGCTGTTTTGGATTTTGTTGAGAATAATGTTGATAACACCCTGATGTTTCAGCTGTTGCCAACCAGAGGTCAAGGACTCTTCAGCTTCTCATACTGCTCTGCTGGAGAGGAGGCTTGATAGTACAAAAAGCTGGGAGGAGACACAGCCAGGACAACTGACCCCAACTGACCAAAGGAATATTCCATGCTACATGACATCATGCTCAGTACATAAAGTGGTGGGAGAGCTGTCTGGGGGCCACTGTTCAGGAACCATCTGGACATCAGTCAGTAGGTCTTGAGAAATTGCATTGTACATCACTTGTCTTGTGTATTAGAATTTTACAATTAGAATTAATATTTACCCATTATTTTCTATTCTGCTAAACAGCCTTTATCTCAAACAAAACATTTTCTTTTGTTATTCCCATTCTCTCCCTGGTCCCAATGCTGGGGGCAGAATGAGCAAATGGCTGTGTGGTGTTTAGCTACTTGATAGACTAAAGCACACCATCTCTTTTTGCCACCCAACATGGGGCATGAACCCATGACCCTGAGATTAAACTCTCATGCTCTACTAAGTGAGCTAGTCAGTAATTTTAAAACACAGTGTCATCAAAATTTGTTCCTTATTAATATGGGTGATTTTTTACTTTGATACTGTTGATGAGCAACATACAGCAACCATAGTAGTGATAGAACCAGACAAGTACAGTGGTGACGGAACCCAAACTGGCTTCAGCATGCAACAATTCACCACCACACGCTCTCTCTCCTGCACTGATGGACTATTAAAGATAGATACCAAAGTCATTGACTAAATTAAGTCAGTAGAAATTTTAAAGAGGTACCTATCTGTATGTATATATCAAAAGACAGGAAAGATCATGGTCATTAATGGGGATATATTGAAAAGTATGGGATCCAGGCAGGATGTAAATTGTATAGGGTAAGGGTTGATGTAATACACAAAACAAGTGGTGCACAGTGCAATAGCTTACCACCTGCCCAGCCAGTTCTGAGCGCTGGACTCCAAACAGCTTTCCTCACTGTTTATGTACTGAGCATGACATAACATGGTATGGAATATCACTTTGGTCAGTTTGGGTCAGCTGTCCTAGGTGAGAGAGGTAGCACTTCCAACATAATTGCATTGAAAATAATTCCTGTTCAACCTGATGGTTTTGTGGATTTGTTTTTGTAAATACCTATTTAGGTACTTAGTTCCCTCCTCTACAGTTAAGAGTGAGAAGACCTAATTCAGGGCCATGTTTTGCATAAACTTTTGCATGAACTCTTGAACTAAAGTCTAAGCCCTTTACTGAGACCTCACTGAGGATTCATCACTTAGGAGTCTGTTGCTTGGAAAGTACAAACAAATAAGAAGTACCAAGCTACCATAATAACATGTGATACTTAATTTTTAATATCGGTGTGAAATGGTTAAGTGCTTTTGCCATATCCAGTTCTTTAGAGACGAGAAAAAAATGCAACTTACTGTTGCATTTCTTAATTTTATAGTAAATACACCTGTTCCTCATATTTAAACAAATTTTTGAGCCATAATATTTGTGTGGGTTTTTTAGGAAAAAAATATATATCAGTGCTGCAACTTCAAAATGTAACAGCTATAAGTAGCAACTAATACCATACCAACTGCGTTTAATAAACACAAAACTTCAGTTACCTAATTAAAACTTCTCAATATATTTAGAGGTACACAACCTCTGAGAGAAATAAGATACAAAAGCAAAATCTTTTTGTCCTAGTTTTCCCTAATTATTGACTTAATGTCATGAGTCTTCTACTTAAATCCAAGTACCTTTTCCAGTTTATAACAGAAAAAAGCAGATGGAACTATTTTGACCCATCTGCTTGTTCTGCGTATCTAACTACAGCAGCAAAGCCAGAGGAGACTGTAGCTTTGCCTTCAGGAGAAGCAGAAGGCTGCATATCCAAAATAGTGACAGCAGTCAGCTAGACTGTAGCTGCTTCTTATGCAACTGTCTTGTTCTCTTCTTACTCTGCAGTCTCATAAAGCGAAGATTTGTTCAGAATCAGGGTGATTCTTTGAAACAATCTTGCCTGGAGATAAAGAGGTCAATGTCCTTATCAGATCCTTCCAACACTTGAGTAAGGTGTTTAAAGCCTAGCAAATGGCTATGGAGAGTCTTCAGTCAATATAAAAATAACCTGCACTGAGTAATTTCTATGCTTCCAAATCATTCAAATAAAAGTCAGAAAGATAACATGACTTTTTTGTTTGCTTGTTTTGGTGGGGAGAGTTTTAATGTCCAAAGTCAGCATATCTTGCTCCTTTTTTTTTTGCCCCATCCTTGCTAGCACACTACAGCTTCACATAGCTTTTCAGGGTATCACTGGTCTTAATTTGTAGAAGAACTGATATTCAGGTGTCTTTTTATAAAGTCAATTAACTATTTGGAGCTACATGAGTTAAGTGCACTTCCAGAAGAAAATGCATCAAATTGAGACATACATGCAGAAAAATACAGAATATCCCATTCTTCCTCAGCCGCCTGCATGATAAGAGGTGGCAGACAACAGAATAAGGTTGTGTCAACTGATAGTCAGATATCATGGAGAGATACCAGTCCCATAATCTGAACTGGCTGAAACTCTGCTTCATCCTTTACCAATTTGCATTCAAATGTCAGAACAGAGGCAAACATACAAAGCGTTTCACCATATGGCAGCAAATTCCCCAGTGTACTTGTAAATTATTTTTGAAGGCCTTCATCTGCTTCCATTGAACTCTATTATTGTAGATTTTGCTTCTCGTTTTACAGTTTCTGTTTTCTTTCCCCCTTGAATTTATTTCTTTTGTTGTATTTTAATATTTTGTTTGTTTGTTTGTTTGATGGGGGGGCACTGTTTGGGTTTTTGGGGTTTTTTTTCCCCCTAGCATGTTTTGTATTCCTTCTACATCTTTTGGGGAAGTCTACCTTATTAAATAATAAGTGAGACTAAACAATGCAGACTTAATTGCCCATGTTGCTTAAGTGGTTCCATTTTGAACCTGTCCAAAAATCCTTGAGAAAAATCTGATATAAAGAGTACTAGCCTTAAGCACTGTACATAAGAGCCAGTTGGTAGCACTTGATCTCAAACAAGAAGTCAGTGCTTGGCCATCTTATTGAGAAATAAAAACATAGTCTTTTAGACCACATTTACTGAGCTGAATTCTTTGGTTTCAGGAAATCTTTATTTACAATCCTTCTTAAGATATTTATTTCTGCCTGTTAAACTTTCCTGTATCTCTTGCTTATTTTGCATCACTGCCATCAGGGTTCTATCTTTCTCATTATGTAAATCAAGTCTATCAGCCTTTTATCTTCTGTTTCTAACTTTATTTTTCTAGCTTCCTATCAGGTTTTTTAATCCACATTTTCCTTGTGCCTATCTCCTTGTTGAAGATCTCTCCTACACTATTATGTATTCTTTCCTCAAAACTATTCTCCTTATTTTTAGGCTTGTTCCTCCATATTCACAATATGGAATAAAAGGTCTCGGTCACTTCACTGATTAAATATGAAATAAAGATCTGTCCTTGCACTGCAGTTCCACTGGTACATTAAAACCCAGTGATGAATAATGTCTTTTCTGGCCTATCTCCAATTCAGAAAGATAACTAGGTATGAACAGAAATGGCTGAATTGAGAGAAGATGGCAGAGACAGGCCTAAACAAAACGTTTAATAAACTGACACTAATATTCTCCCTGACAGTCCTAGACAAGGGAATAAAGCTTTAAGTTTGAATGCCTACCAGAGTTAATGTAATTAATGCTGTAGTCACTGACTCTTGTAAGAGTTCATTATGTGGCAAAAGGAGAATTTACTTATTTATAATAGTTACAAGATCGGAAAATGTCCTTCCTGAGTGCTTGGAATTTAACCCTGACTTGTTTAAAGGCCTTACAAGTGCTTGAACTTAGAAACATAACTTCTCTAATTTCCTGACTCAAGTTCGCAGTGAAATATAAGCATTTAGCAAAATAAATTTTACTGACTTGATGCAGTTGAATGTTGACACAAATTAAACTAATTCTTGAGGAGTTTTGGATGGAGGGTATGTAAAACTAATTATTTAAAGAAACCCAAACAAACCCAAAAATATCCCAAGGAGATAAACTATATGTATAAATATGGTTTTGTGTTTGTGCAAAAAAACCCATATACTCATGTATATATAACATAAAATATAAACAAGTATATAAGATGAAGGTGTACCATAATTTTTATCTTAATGCAGGCATTCAAAATTTTATTGCCTTTATTTGTCATGGGTTTAATGCCAACAGCCATGCCTTCTAGCATTTCATTATTTCCATTTAAATAGATTTCTTGTGCCACTGGAGCATGAGCAAACACTTAAATAGCTTTGAAAATGGGGTTTTCCTCACAGCCTTATTTTGCTGAGAACTTAAACAACATGATATCTGAGAGGCAAGTTCAAATTTTTCTTCATAGTTGTATGCTGACCTCTAAATTGACAATATATTCATCCCATTCCCTGCCTGCATAGGAAAGCACACCAAACAAAACCCCAAGATTTTTAAAACACGTAATGTAGAAGAAATTTGAACTATAAAGGCTTTTATGTGCCATTTAGGGGTTTTTTAGCGTCCATGGACAATGCAGAGCAAAATGAATTTACTTTTTTTAAGCTTTCAGTTAAAGCAACTATATAGACTTGTCATGATTACTGAATATGAAGGACAGAAATTGCAGTATGTTTTACTAGGCCATGCAAGAATTACTTTAACAGCCATGAAAGTGAATTGGTTACTCTTGGGCTATTCTGGAGAGTGCAGAGACTCTTAACTACTGGACTTTTCTCTGGTGGAACAAGATTCCTAAAATCTTCTAAGTAAATGAACATAGATTAGACATGGCATACTTTCTTAATTTCGTCTCCTCCTCCACCATCACAGATGTTCTCTACTGGAAAAGCGGTCTGTGTTGATAAAATAAACTGCAGAAGACCTGCTCATGCACATTTAAACTTGATGTGTGCATGTGGATGAGTGTTTGGGTAAATCCACAAGCTCTAAATCAACCCCACCAAACAGCATCTGTGTGGTGCACTCCTTTTATTACTTCTTTTTTGATTAGGCAGCTGTTCAATATTCCATCTAAGGAACATTGACCTCAACATCATATCTATCCTAAGACAGTTTCATTATCAAAACAGCTTGTTAGATTATTTTGCCACTAAATCAAGTTCTGCAGTTTACCACAAGCAAAGATCAACAAAGTGGAATTTAAATATGCAGCACAACTCTGTTTTAAATCTATAGTCCCAAATACTTGAAATTGTTGGCAAATTGTTGTCTTTAAGAACAGAGATCAATTCAGAAACTATATAAGAACAAGAAAAAGGATAACAGAGGATTTCTCTTCTAAATTTAGGAGATGGGATGCACTCCAGCTAACTTAAATGCTGAATTTCTCTCTGTGTACTTATTTTTGTGGAGAAAAATGCTGTAACAAGAAAGTGTGTACTTTTAGCTGTACTCCTGATGAATGAGGGTCAGAAAGAGAAATCAATCTCTGCATGCCTAATCTTAGCTCTTAGCTCAAGTTTGACTCTGTTTTGAGCAGCTCCAACCAGCCTTCTCCAAACAATACTCAGGCAAGGTCCTAGGATTATTCCATTTTCAGAATGTTATGGCATAAAGCCAACATAAGAGTAAATTGCCCTAAAATTCTGAATTGTTTCAAACGTCCAAGCTGGAAAAAAAACCCACCCAACCACCACAAAAAGTCATAGCTGGGAGCAAAGGAACACTACCTGACCAAAGAGGATATCAAATGACACAGTAATGGTAAAGACAGCCTCCTCTAGGTGTAAATTGGCAAAAACAGTGAGAGCTTGTTTGTCTTGGTTTATTGGAAAGTAATTAATGGTTCTGTTTTACTTATTACTGTACAGCTTGGGATTCTTGTTCAGCTATGAGGAACAGCAGCTATCTTTCAAGGGCTACACCTGACTTAGACTGAGAGCATTTCCTTCTGTCAGCCTGTCTTTATTGGCTATACAGAGAATAAAGTACTTGCTGCAGGTGTCTAATCTTTCAGCCATAGGAAGGATCCCTAAAATTAGGGTCACTGACTCACATAGGCTGTTTTTGCTTTAATTTAGCTTTAGAACTATTATGAAAATCACCTGAAATTATGAATATTAATTTATCTTGCAGCTCTTACTGCTGAAGCCAATTGATGTTTCTCCACAGAAAATTTTCCTTACAGTTTGTAGTTTTCTGTCACTAAGAGTAAATTATAAAATTAGATGTTATTCCCAGTAGAACTAATAAGATTGCTCTCAGAATCTCTTCCACATTAGTCACCTAAGCCTGTTAGTGAATCACATATTCTGGAAGTGGAGCCCTCTAAAAACATGCAGTGATCTTAAATAGATTATCACTGGACCATCCATTTTTAAAATTATTTTCCTTACTGATAAAAAGCACTAAGAAAACCAGTGTTTTAGAAGTGAAACTACAGAAATTTTTTGGTATTTTGTTCCTTTTCTCTCGAAAACTTTTCGTAAAACTTCCCACATTCCTCCATAGGCTCACTAACTCTCTTTATTCTAATATATTTTATGGCACACTTTTTCTGATATGTGACTTCATGTTGCAGATTTTTCCAGAATACTGACAAGCAAGGTGACTAGCCAGTAGTGCCTTGATCAGCCACTGGGACCATGATGAATGCATCATTCCCCTCTGTTCAGGACTGTCTATACCCACCAAGCTCTAGGACCAGTGGATAGGGACAGCCAAGTCAAGCACACTGTCTACAGTCACTACAGTCACATCAGTGCATAGGGGTGGCATGCCATTTAGTCATTGCCACTTCTCCAACTCCTTTCCAGAGTCTGAGTATTCCTACATCATCAGCAAATATCTGTGTTCATTAGAAAGATGAAAACACTTAGTCATCAGACAAAATTACGTTATGGTCTAATGTAACCACTTTACAACTTAGATTTCAGGCTGTATGATTTACTAATTTCTTTACGTTTTCTACAAGACTTCAGTTCTCTTTTATTTGTTTGGAAACAAATGCCATCTCTAATCTATTAATTTATTTTATATTATTAGACATATATATCTTCATAGCTTTCCTTTAAAGGAGAAGTGAACTTGTATCAAATTAGAGTTTCTGGCCACATTTTTATTCTATGGAAGCTGATTAGCATGCCAAAGAAGAAGGAAGAGAGAAAATACACTTAGTGCTCCTTGAATACAGATGATGAACTTGCATTGTCATTGAAAGCTAAATGATGACACAGTAGAGAAAAATAAAACATAAAAAAAAGCATAAAACCCTAAAATTAAAAGTTGGAAGCTTTGGGGGCATAAATCCCCTTTCGAGGCTGCTAAAAGATAAATTGCTGGTCTGAACTAATGCCAAGTGTCAACCTAGCTTGCAATTCAGGATGCTTACATCTTACACACAACAGTAAGAAAGCACTTGAAATAAGGTGACTGTGGAAGACATGGATACACAATGGGAGGCAGATGTGGCCAGTGTGCAACAGTTCCCCAAATAAAATGGCAGTTTTAAGTACAACTCAAAGGTGATAATCGTATTAGTCAAGTATTCTTTGCCAATGGACTGAAAGATAAGTTCTGAAACAGCTTGTGCTTTTAAAGCAAATTTGAGCAAGGGGCACAAGTCTCAGAAGGCACAAACTGACCCTACATTGTAAAAATTTTTAAACCAGTGCAATGTTCACCTTTTTGCTTAACAATTCTACATTTTTCAGATCCATTCCTGCTATAATTTCTGTGACAGCAAAACAGAGGTTGTTGCTGTTATTTACATCAATTGAATGATACTGCTTTTTGTCTATGATTTTTGGATTGGGTATAGATCACGGGGTCTCCATACCCCATCCCCAATGGATTTTGCATATTTGCACTGTCAAGAAGTCTGAACAAAATACAGTTTGCTTTTATTTTGCAGGACAGTTCTGACCCAATCTGAAGCCTTTGCTGCATACTAAGGGTCACAATTGAGGACAGTTGCAGGATGGAACTGAGCATAATCACAAGGTTCAACCAACTGATGTAAATGGTTACAAATTTGCTCTTCACCCTGTTCGGGTGGTTTGTAAGCTCCATAAAGTGCTACCTGCCCTTAACTAAGAGATTTGTACTCTTCTCCGTATCACCTCTCTGCATGCCATTGCCAGTGCTGAATATGCTCTATAGAAGGCATGAGACTGTCTCCTTCACCACCTCTTCTATTTTTGAGGATGTGGTCTAAAGCTGAGGTTTCAAATTAGTCATTAAGGTTTGGAAGTGCAGTATGTAGACATCCCCCTGGGAAACATCCTCATTGTGTTCAACAGCCTCATGCTCTGCAGAGGTTTGCAGTAACAGGGAAGTCCCTTCCAAGATGTAATTTCCTACCTAATTGGAGAAACAGGCGCTGGTTCACCAAGTTCAGAAAAGAACTTTGTATTTAAAGGTCCTTCCGTTCCCCATAAAACTTTGCCAGCTATATGCTTTCAGCAATGTAAAATTAGTCCAGCTTTCCTAATTACCAGTTTTTGTTGTAACAATTGCTTCTGCTTGCCAGGGCCTCTCTGACCAGCTCACAGGTTTAGGATCTTCTTTGCACAGGACAGGATTTTCACCAGGGACTCCTTGGTGGGCATCTCAGGATGTGTCCCTGGGCATCTTCCAAGTTGTTCATGCCCCCACTTTCTGTAATTCTGCTTCTCTGTTCTCCTGAAGTAATCCACCAATATGTTGATATGTGTTCTACAGCCTTGTAGAGTTGGGGATACCAAACCAAACTTAACTTTTATTTAATTATTTTCTACCATAATTTAAAATTTATTTATTCCATTAGCTCTTATTTTAAAAATGTTTTATTTATTCTATGCCTATACATTTACAGATGCATAGGTATGCGGATACTTCTCTGGAAAGTTGGAGGTCAGATACCTGTCATCTGTCTTGGTAGAATGTGTCCCAGTACTACTGAAGTGGAGCAGTTGGATATCTTGAATATATGAATCAAGAGAGTGACTATGCTTTTATCCAGCAACAGGTTTAGAATAATTCATTGAGATTGAGGCTGATGAAAGATGAGAGCAAGTCCAAGCACTTGTACTTGTAAAAGAAGTAAAATGAAAGATTTGTCCCTTTTTCTTAATTTTTAGAAAGTTCCAAATACGTGTCTGATGGATGGTGGCAGGTTCTGGAGAACTTCATATTCTAATTTCAATCAAATGTCTATGACAAGACTGTCCATGTCCTCCAAGTTTACTACAGCTTATATCATTCTGTAGTTAGAATGATACATAAACTCATGGTCCAAAGTATTCAATCTTCTCATGAAAGACTTCACCAGTACAAAAGGTTAGTCTGTCTAAATGGATACCTACAGTTATACACATGTGCCTAAATGCTGCCTGTAACACTCAAAATGGGAGCACGGCTGCACCGGGAAAGACCTCTCATACCCATCCGACCAGAATTTTAAATTGGACAAGCATGCACGTGTCTTCTTCTGTCCTCGTAGATCACATAAAATATGGGTTAGCACTGTTGTTTCATTGTAGGAACCCAGAGTGCTGAGAATATTTCTCTGCCTGTTTTTAAGGGTTCTTACCCCCCTGAACAACACTGTTTTAACCTCCAACCTTGGAAAAAATTACCAACGATCAGACAAGAACTAGAAAATACAGTGGTGTGAATTAGGTGATAGACTACTATGTAAGATTGTCACAGGGTGAAAAATTTAGAGGTTTTGGGCTTCTCTTTGTAGTAAATAGATAAAAATAAAAAATATCAAAATGGAGGATTGTTGTTGTTCTCTAAACCTTCTTCTACTACTCCATGTTCTGCAGTAAAAGTAGTTTGGAATGACTGGATAGAGAATTCTGCAGTTCCTGCCTGTGTTACTGAGTAATTGGTAGGAAAGTGAAAATAATGTACGTTTTTAGTAACTATTGGTTAAACTATCTTTAAAAGGCTGTGTAAATCTTTATAATTAGAGACTTCTCTCCTGCTTTCTGTGCTCTATGCTGTACCTGGGTCACGCTAGTGGCTCTGTTCCTCTGATAAGACTTAATAAACAACTATCCGGCAGCATTCAAACGCCAGGAAAAGTCTCAGTTTATCTTTGAAACTCCTTGCAAGGACTTTTAGAAAATTCTCTCCCATCAGGAGGGATTTGATTTATGGCACGGTTCAGTGTCATTTCATGACTTTGGTATGAAAACTAGTAAGAAAATAATGTTATCTTACAATTCTGACATAATTGCTTCTTAGAAACTGTCTGTATTCCTTGCACTTTTTTATAACACTACTTCTCATCAGTGCATCTGAATGCTTTTGACATCATGACCAGTTTGCTCTGAAAGGAAAAATGTATGATTTAGTGACGTATGGTGGATAACTGCATGAACAACACAGCAGGAGACACTCAGGCTGAGCTGACATGCAATCTAAAAAAATAATTTTCTAAAAGCTATACATCATCAAGACGTTGAAACTAGTAGATAAGAAAAACATATGAAATTCTACCTGAATAAGACCTACACTAATAAGACCTTGTGGTGTGGTGAAGTGTCCCTTAATAGTCACTACAATTTCCCTGCAGTGAGCAAAGTCTAATAATATTGTTTGAAAATTTCATTTCACAGTGCAACTCATCATCACCCAAAGCAGATGACTACATTTGTTCAGACTCAGTGACTTCAGCAAAGCCTTTGACACTATCTCCTGTACCATACTCCTGTAAAAGTTCTCAGCCCATGGCTTGGACAGGTACACACTTCACTGGGTTAAGAACAGGTTAGATGGCCAGGCCCAGAGAGAGGTGGTGAATGGTGCCACATCCAGCTGGAGATCATTCACATGTGGTGTCCCCCAGGGATCTAGCCTGTGTGTTTAACAGGACTAGTTGGGCCTAGTCCTGTTAAATATCTTCATTGATGATCTGGATGGGGGGAAGGAGTCTACCATTGGCAAATTCACAGACTACTACAAGTTGGGTCAAAGTTTTGATCTGCTGGAGGGTAGTAAGTCTCAGCAGAGGAACATGGACAGGCTGCACTGATGGGCCAAAAACAAGGGTATCAGGTTCAACAATGCCAAGTGCCGGGTCCTGTGCTTTAGTCACAAGAGCCCCAGGAAGTGCCACAGGCTGGAGGATGACTGGTTGGAAATTGTCCCAGCAGAAAAGGACCTGGGGGTGTTAGTGGACCTGAACATCATCAAGAAGCCACTCAAGATGTTCAAGAACTGTGCCCAGGTTGGCAAGAAGGACAATGGCATCCTGGCCTCTATCAACAATAGTGTGGCCAGCAGGATCAGGAAAGTTGTCATCCCCCTGTACTCCACACTGGTGAGGCCACACATCAAATGCTGTGTCCAGTTCTCATTCCCTCAATTCAAGAAGGCCCCTGAGGTGTTAGAGCAGGTCCAGGGAAGGGCAATAAAGCTGGTGAAGGGTCTGGAGCACACAGCTTATGAGAAGCAGCTGAGGGAGCTGGGGGTGTTTAGCCTGGAGAAGAGAAGGCTTGGGAGTGACCTTATCACTCTCTACAACTACCTGAAAGGTGGTGCCATGGTCTGGTTGACATGGTGGTGTTTGGTCATAAGCTGGACTCGATGATCACAAAGGTCTTTTCCAACCTAATTGATTCTGTGATTCTGTAATTCATAGGTAGACCTACCTTATCTGGCATGGCTAGTTCGGGCAACCAGTTCAAATTCAGACATGTAAAAAGAAGTGAAATTAATCTCATCTTCACTGAGAGTTTTGTGAGTATGTAGAATCAAAATCAGAATCTTCTCAATTTAATAAAACAAATGTCATATCTGGATGATAATCTGTGCCTGTCTATAGTTATTTGATATCTGATGGTGAATTCTTTCAGTAATAAAGTGAAAGTTATGAAAGACAGACATTATGAAAAGGAGCAACTAACTTGAGTTAAAAACTGTCACACAAATTGTCCTGTTGCAACAGGACAATCAGCCTTACAAACATTTTCTTCCAACAAACACTGCTTTGGACAGTTGTGTCCCTCTCCCATTTTAAGACTTTTGGCATTTTTATATGGTTGTTTAAACTATCTTTCATTAAACAGATATGTGTGCTATCAGACAAGATTGCTTGAATTCATAATAACAGCTACAGCTCCTGAAGTCACAAACATGTATTTTTTTTTATTTATTTCACTGTCTTTGTGTTGCTATTTGTTGGCAGAATTCCTAAGGTCCTGCAGGAGAGAGACTGACTGATATCATCAGACAAAGTTCATGGTGATGGATGTGGCAAAGCTGACTTTTCATTGCATTTTAGCCACATTTTAAAATCTGCCTGATGTGTTTCACAAAATCAGGGAAACCAAGATGATAATAGCAAATACAGGATTGACATAATTTGTCATTGTAAGATTGAGCTCGATACACCTTCAAGTGACATCTTAAATTTTTTTCCCCTCCAACACCTGCAGTAGAGTTTTTCTTGATATATGCATTCTACACCAAAGTCCCTAGTTGATGCATTGAAGTGGCTACCTGAAAACAGAGACTAGACAAGATTAAGAGAATAAAAGGAGGTATTTATTTGAAGGGCCTTCAAAGGTACACCTTGGGAGTCAAAAGCGTCTGGGGCTACACTCACAATGGATGCTGGGTCACGGGTTTTTCACACTTTTATAAGTTTGGTCCATTTGCATATCAGGGTTAATTCTCCAATTATTAATTTCAATTAATGATGTAATTACCCAAAGTTTGCTCCCCCTGTCCAGAGGCTCAGTTTACATATTTCAGGGCCTGGGACAACAAGGTGTCCTTGAGTTCAGGCCCAGACAGGGTTTGTTACATCTAACCAAAATGTGAGAACAGTAGCTAACAGGCTATATGAAGTTTCAGAGTTACACACTAGGCAGAACAGGATCTGAAAAATATAAAACTTTAAACCTAAGGCATCAAGTACAATGATTTAAGAAGCTCTAAACCCAGCACAGACAAGGATTTGCCTAATGAGAAAAAGTTCATTTTGTCCTGTTTTCTTTGACTCCTGGCTATGCCTGAGATGACAAGATATGTCAGCTAAGATAATCACCAAATAAAAATAAGTAACACTCTTCATCTCCTTCAATGACAGCTGTCAAGAGATTTTCCAAGAACCAGAAAACCAGAAAAGAAAAGAAAATGTGTTTAAGGTCCGTTTAAAAGATCTTGTATTACAGATTACTCTCTGCATTTTAATTACAAGGCAGCAAAAAGATCTGTAATTTTTATCACAAATACATTTAAAAAAAAAACAGTGAAAATCAAAACCTCAACACAAATAAAACCAAATTTAATAAATAAAGCTAAACAAAAATAAGAAAAATCTGTACCTAATGTGCCCACAAAAACTAGTTGATTCTCCCAGAATCATGCTATCTGTCTATGCAATTTATAATTCTGGCATGAAATTCACCTGTCATCACCTGCCAGGTCTCCGGTAAGTCTGTAGACAAAAGGCAGTAAACCATTTTGCAACCCAAGTAATCAGACCAAAAGATGCAAGCTGCATTTAACTCAAAAGAGTATTCTTATTAATAGGGTGGGTTTTTTTGCCGTGCTATTGCAATGCAATAAAAGATTATTTGAAAACTTTATTTTCTATCTGTCTCCATGAAAAGCGTAAACATTTTGTTTAGTTGTATGTTTGTTTAGTGTATGTTAAGTATGTTTCATATATTAAGTATGAAAAGTGAGTTGCTGGAAAGCAGGAAGGATGGATGTTTGAAAGCTTATAGGCCTTGCCTAAGAGGATAAAATTACTGAAGAGTTAGGGATATTGATTCTTCATTAAGTCCATACACAGCCTAAAGATATTTCCAGATGAAATAGGCAAGGAGAATAAGCAATAAAGCTAACCAAAGAGGAGCAGTTTGTTCCATTCATCCACTGCAAAAAAGACAAGTACAAAGATCCTGGCCTTCAAGACCAGGCTAGTTTTCTAACATCATTAGTGGTGTCACCATTTTCTAAAAGCCTTAGCTATTGAATGTGAAAAAGATTTCAAAGCTAGGTTGTATATACATTGTGAAAATACTAGAGAAAATTAAAGTAATAAAGAGGGCACATGTGAAGGATAAAAACTGCATTGCATCACAAACATATATGTTAATGCCAGTTATTGTCAAAGGAGATATCTGAAGCAAAATCAAGCTATGTGAAGTCTTTGGAGCACATCTTTTGGGCTTTGCTAACTGAGTGTTTAGGTATTTTGGTATATTTTTGAAATTTATTCAACTGACACTTTCTTTAATAACTAGTTGCTTATATATTTACAGACACCAACCTAAAAGTTAAAATTGAAGATGCCAAATTTAGCATGCTATTCACCTATTCAGCATATATTCTACAGGGCTTTATAATGTTCTATCACATTCATGTAGTGCCATACAGACACAAATGAGTAAAACTTGTAAATAATTAAGTGGTGAGTTACAACTACCTTAGAAAGGCAGTCTGTGGTGAATTATAACTACCCTAGAATAGCAGTCTCTCCCAACTGAATTCTATACTTGCCAGTATAGTCAGCTTTAGGCAGAATGCAATTATGTAAATATAAGATTTCTGGTCTTCAGCTCCAGAAGTGTGATAGTTTCCTGTTAGACCTGTTTTATCTGCCAGACTTATGCAGATGTCTAGAATGAGATTTAAAGAGCTCTAGGTGCAAATATTTCAGGAACTGAATGGTATTTTAGGTGTATACTTCAAAGCTAACTAAATAATAGTGTTGAGGGTCTAGACAGCATTTACTTCAATAACTAAATGTTCATCAACTATATAGGGAGCTTACATATCTAACTAACCTAGAGACACCTAAATGTAGTCCTCTTACTCTCAGACTTATGCCACCCTTAGATTTATACATCCCCAGCTCTCTGTTACTTTCACATTTTATGTATTCATTTCCTAGTAATCACTATCTTCCCCCTCTGGGGTAAAAAAGGATGTAATTTGCCAATCAGATGTAGACACCTTCATGGCAGGTATCTTTACTTGAGCTAATCACCACAGACTCACTTTGCAATCCCTAAGAAAAGCTATTGTAAGATTTAGTTAATCTCATCCTCATATAGACACCTCAAGATGATTCACTTACTTCTGTATAGGTGTCTGACGACATTTAATGTTCTCTATGATATCCCACTTGAGCTTTAGCTGCCAATTAAGTAAGTCATTTGTCTTGGTTTCTTTACCTGCAAACCATGTGTGGATGTCAGAAGTCTCCTAGGGGATCTCAAATGGTAGCTGACATCAATTCTGAAATAGCAGAATTAACTTGCTAAAAGAAGTCATGTTTGACACAGAATCGTCTGCTGCTTCCTGTGGACTGTGATGGGCACATAGGATGATTTTCTACTCGTCAATGTCTACTAGGTAGGCATTTGATTTTGACATTTAAATTTAAAGTACGTAATATTTTTTTTTCAAGTTCCGGTAATTTCAATAGCCAAAAATCTTTCTTCATTTCAAGTAATAGATTATCCAATCTCAAAGTGAGACTGACTTAGGACTTTATTTTGGACTCTAACTTACTGAGCAAATTATGCCTGCTCTACCTTTAGAACTACCTATAGGACTTCCCCTTGTTTAGGTTGCTGTCACAGTGGGTATGGCTGTATCAGAAGCAGATGTGCCATTTTATGTGAATATGTTGCTCCTAAGATTTTACACTTTTGTCTTAGGAGCAACTTTTGTCACACTTAGTTTAGATTCTTAGCACTCACTATCCATATAAATCTTATGTCCTGAGGATTAGAGGTAGCTCTACATTCTCAGATGTCAACAAAAATTTGGAGGGAGAATAGAAATAGAATTTCTTAAATGCAGATCTTATTTATCAAGGTTCCAGAAGGACAGAATTTCTAGGAAAGGGAGGATCTTTCTGCTTTCTTTTATTCTTGAAGTACTACTATGAGTATTTCTAATTTCATAGAGATCTTTTGCTTAAGTTTATAGGCCACAGTTTATCTGCTGACTTTATGATACCAGTACAGACATTAAGTATTATGCATCTTGCTAAAAATAGTTGAACATATCTGAGAAATTGGGAGAAAGATCTTGTAAGTAAAACTTACCATAGGCAATAAGGCTTTCTTATAGTGATTTAGAGGAAAATTTACCAGAGAAAACTAAGACTATGCTAATCATTAGCAGCAGATTCTGATGAGATTTAAGAGATATGGATAGTAACAAGGATATAATAATGGTGTCTACTGGAAATTTTCATCAGCATATAAACAGTTAAATTCAGAGACTACTGTTGAAACATGGAAGCAGGAATTTTGTCATTGTCTAGGTATGTATGTGAAAATAGATATATACGCATACATGCATAAATATAATGCTATTCAAAATTATGTAAACATCTTTGAATTCACATTAAAAATCATTTTGTTAATGTATTATTTCCTGTTCTATAAAAGTTCTCTTTTACAAAATATGAAATCAGTACTATAAATGTAGTTAATGCAGCCTAAAATTCTAATCCAAGCTTCGAGCTGACAGGCTTCAGTAGATGTGTTGAGAGCCAAAACTGGCTCTCATTATGTCCAGTACTTCCTGATAATAGTTTAGAATTGCAGGATTTAGTAATACCTCTAAGATGGCAACTTAATTATTTCAGTTGAAACCAAAGGAAAATACTTTGCTTTGAAAAAAAGAACAAACCAGAAACAAAAAACAAGGCTTATAGTAATTTCTTCCTGAAATTTTTTTGCTGTTCATCTTCTCTACTTCCATTCAGAACTGTTTGTGTCCTTTTTAACTGTACTTAAGGCTGATGCTATATTAATAAAACACAGTAGGCAGTTGTTGCCTTTTCCTTTCTTTTTCTCACATGATTTTCTTAAAGAGAATCCGAGCAAGATGCAAGCATTTCAAAGGACCCAAAAACAACATAGTTCACAATATCTTCCTTTATAGTGTTGAAACTGCTCTTTCTGAACAGAAGGAAGAGAAGTAGCTTTAGCATTTCTCATTTGTAGCATTCATAAGCAATCCCATCTGACTGTGGTATGAGTGTATTGGTAGAATCTTCAACAGAAAATGCCACTATTAAACAAGTAGGCAAAATGTAAGGGTGAAATCAGAACTGTCATAAGGGAATTTGACAGCAGAGAACTTGATTTTTCCATTCTCATTCAAGGTCAATACTATGTTACTTATAAGGGACTTAACTGATTTACAGGGGCTTCTCTCTGGCTTCAGCTCTGAAGGCAGAAAAGTGATGGAACCAGGCCCAGAATAAATTATGATATCATTGTTATTTCCACAAATAATTAACCTTCAGAGAACATTGATATAAGTTATACTGATGCCAAAAATATATCCTGTAATCCTTGGAGAATCAGTGATACAAATAATCTTGTAATGGATCTCCAAACACTGATGCATGAGAGGTGAGATCTGCATTGAATGCAGAGAATAACATGCAGCCTACTGCAGCTTCTTTTTAGCAGTTCAAGTATATGCAAAGTTTGACAGACAATTTGGGAATTTGTCAAGTATATTCACGTTTTGAATAACCTGAAAGAATCATAGAGTCCTTCAGGTAGGAAAATACCTTTAAGATCATTGAGTCCAGCTATTAACCTGACACTGCCATGTCCCTAGGTGCTACCTCTACCCATTTTTTAAATACCTGCAGGGATGGTGACTCAACCACTTCCCTGGGCAGCCCATTCCAAAAGACAACCCTTGCAGTGAAGAAATTATTCCTAACACCCCGCCCAAACTTCCCCTGGAACAACTCGAGGCCACTGCCTCTTGCCTTGTTACTTGGGAGAAGGGAGCAACCCCCACCCAGCTACAATTTCCTTTCAGGTAGTGGTAGAGAGGAATAAGGTCCTCCCTGAGCCTTCTTTTCTCCAGCCTAAATAATCCCAGCTCCCTCAGACACATATGATTTGTACTCCAGACCCTTCACCAGCTCCACTGCCCTCCTCCAGCACCTCGGAGCCTTTCCTGTGGTGAGGGGCCCAAAACAGAATACAGCATTGGTGCAGCCTCACCAGTGCAGAGTACAGGGGGTCAATCACTGCTCTGGTTGTGCTGGCCACACTATTGGTGATACAGGCCAGGATGCAGGCCACCTGGGAACACTGCTGGCTCATATTCAGTAGGCTGTTGACCAGCATCTCCAGGTCCTTTTCTGCTGGGCCATTTTCCAGTCACTCATCCTCCAGCCTGTAGCACTGCCTGAGGTTGTTGTGATCCAAGGGCAGAATGTGGCACTTGGCGCTGTTGAACCTCATAGAGCTGGCCTTGGCCTGTTGATTCAGCCTGTCCATATCCTTCTGCAGAACCTTCCTACCCTCCAGCAGATCAACGCTCCCTCCCAAATTAGCACTGTTTGGAAATTATCTAACTCACATGCCATTTAAGACAATTTTTCACAGGTAATATTAACTGCAAAAAAACCCAAACAAACAAACCCAAACCCCCTAAAACCCAAATATGAAAAACAACCCAATCCAAAACAGCAGATATCATCAGTAATAGTATCTACCACTCTCCAGAGAGCAAAAGACCTTACTCCTTCCACATACCAGTGACAATTAATTTGATTTCTTGTCATTATAGTTTTGTCTTTTAAAGAAATACTACTACAGCTACCAGTCCTAAGACTTGCTGATAGCATATTTTTCAAAAAAAGTAATTTTTTTTCTCTAAAAGATCAAACCTACACTGTTAATCACTAACTATTCCTTTGTGTAGTCTTCCATTTTTGGAAGACAAACAGTAGCAGTACAGAGCCTTTTTAACTTTAACTTTAACAGCCCGGCATTTCCAATTGAGGGAAAGACATTGCAGATTTCAGACACAAACACATTTTTAAGCCAATCTGAAAAGGGTTCTGAAAAGCCCTTTCATTCAGAGTTTGGAGAAAATGAAGTATTGACATATATTGAGGGCAAGTACACCACTGAGAATCTAAATGTTATTGTAAGCATACTAATGGTGTGCTTAACTATATGATATTCTTCCTGTTTGGTAGGAAGTTATTGGCAGCTATACAGGACGACTTCCAGTAATACAAAACCATGTGTGCTACTGCACTCTCTTTCCAATTCACATTTTTTGCTCTACAGTTATATACAAGAAGCCATGTATAATGCTATGCACAATCCAACCCTCCTCTTTCCTTATGATTATTTTTCTTGCCTCAGAAGCAAGCCTGAGATAACAAAAAATATAATTTTTTGTCTTCTCATTACAATATAATTTTAATAAGGGTAACTACTCAATAATGAATTCCAGTTAGGCTGAAATTTTAAGTCTTTCTCTACTGGTAGGGACATTCAAAAATAATGAAACAATAATGCATAAAATCCAAGGTCCTCCTTGTTTATTTTGTCAAGTATTTATTATGCATTTTTCCCAGTACCATGAATCATAAATGCTGTCTGGATTGAAACACTTCTAGAAAGAAGTAGGATAGTTCCAGAACACAAATAAGATAAATAATATGGGTCTTGGAATTACACATCCTTTCCTTTTCTCCCTATGATATGAGCAGCCAGAAAGACATCCTTGTTAGAGGGGGAAGATTACTGACCAGAGGAAAATGCCTTCTGAAATACTGATGGAAAAATTGCCTGCCAACCTGGGAACTGTGAGCATGGGAACTGGAGCTGGGAACCAGAAGCACATTTGAAAAAAAGGAAAAAACTGGCATCTTTGAAGTACAGCTGAGTGCCTAGAAATTGGACACATCCTAATTGCAAAACCAAGAAATTGTAATGACAATTAATAGTTCTAAATTCATTAAAAAATTGATTTGTAATAAGAAGTAAAACACCCTGGGAAAGTAAGGATCAGTACCTACTGTTGGCTGTTCTAGCTTCAAGAACTGGAAAACAATTAAAAAAAAAATTGGTCTGAAAGAACAGAAAGCATCACCATCACTTGTCTGCCCCAGGTGAAATATAGAAATTAACAGCACCTATTGGCTGCTTGAAATGGTGGTGTTCTGATGTTCTAAGCTTTATTACATCTTTTTGATAAAAAAAGGACTTAATTTTTATCCAAAATGGAGCCTCTCTTTCTGAGGTTCCTTCCTGTGCTGTACATACTTTTATTTTCTTAAATAGGTCAGTTTTATCTGCACGAGCTTTCTATGAGGCCTTGGACCCTCACCAGGCACACCCAGGTGACTCCAAACTCTGTGACCTGGATCATCTTTAAAGTGAAACTGATGTCTGTTATTTTCCTGGGCTCCCTCTGGGCCCACTTCTGGGGTCAGTTTGATTTGTCCACCTGTTTCAGGGTGGTTAGGTCTCTCTCAGAGGATAAAGCCTCCATGTCTTTATGTATTAAAGTATAAAAAAAGGTATGTAATACACACTTGCAGGTTGGATAACCCTTCATGTCATCACACCCTCTAAGACAATAACTGCTTTTAGAGAAGCAGTTTTCCTTGTTGGCTTGTTATGACTGAAGTAGTATGAAGGTGGAAATACCATAAAGGTGGAAAATCCACCGGTTTTTTTGCTCAACTCCTTTCAAATCATTATGTGCAGGATCAGAACAGTATCTGTCCCTATGGCACCTCCAGAGGCCAAAACTAAAGAACAGAGGAGACATTTTTGCCACTGGATTCTTTGATATGGGCTTTTAATGATATTCTCTGCCTAATATTCACTGTGCATGCTTTATATTATATTATATTTAGTAAAGCTATACATTTTGAATTAAGAAATAACATTCTGTTCTAGAATGGAAGGCTATATTTAACCATCATTTATATTTATTTACATGTTTACATTAATGCCCCCAAGAATGAAAACAGGTATATAAGACTAACAAGATGAATTTAAAAGCCAAGTATACAACTGCCATCCTGATTCAGGGTGCACATCACTATCATCAGGCATATTGGCATTCATCACCAGCCTTTGAAAGATGCTAGATCACTGTTTTCTTAGAAAACCACGACTCATCTCTGTGTCTACATGTATCTGTATATACAGAAACGGTACATAAGCAGTTTATGAATTTTACCTCTGTGAAAAGAGAGATGGATCAGTAATTTACTTGCAAACAAGCATCAAGGTTTATTCTTGGAACTCTTTTTCATCTCTCTTGTGAAGTCTGAGAACTATATGCAAAATCTAGATCACATTTTTTCCATTTATTTTGTCTAAGTGAAGCAAGGTGAAGCCTTCAGTGTAACTAATTGATGTTAATTTTGATCAATTCTATAATGCATTTAAAGCTGAATTTTGGGAAAAAAAAAGAAAATTTGACTTTTTTTTTCTGATTATAATGAAGAATTACAGCCCTTAAAAATAATTAAAGATACTACTTTTCTTTACAAAGTAGCGTTCAGTGACACAAGCATCACTACCAGAACAAAGATTGTAGCATGGGTTTCTAGTACTCAGGCCATCATTACTCACAGAACAAGGAACAGAACAAACTTATACTTGGAGTGACACTGTCCTGTATTTTTCTGCTGATTTTCTTTTTTTTTAAATGCAACTTCGCCAACTGCTTCTCTAATACCTAAAGATTGCTTTTGCTGTTGGTTTGTTTTGTTTGTCCTTTTCTGTGGCTAAGATGACCTTTTGTTAATCATAAACTTCTTGATTTCCTGTAATGCTATCTCTGGGGTTCTTAACTAGAAACAAGAGCTCTATTTGCTGTGTAGCTGCTGAAAAAATAGTGTCAAGGCAACGGTGGTTTTGGGAAGATTTCTGAAGTTGTTCTAAACCCTAAAAGTAATGAGACTGTGGAATGCCACTACCCTAGAAGGTGTCAGACATAAGCTCTGCACTAAATCTGACTCAATAATACGTTTTGAACTTCGTGGGAAGCTTTCTAAAATCTGGGTTTATTCCAAAAAAAGGCTGAAATTAAATAGCTAGGAAACAAAGAAACACAGCATTTTCATGGACTAAGCTGCCGCTGTCCCACGAAACCGGCATTCCCAGGCCAGCGCTGAGCAGATGAAAGGTAAATGGCACAGTGTTGTACAGTCCATCTGGAAAAGAACTATAGAGCATCCACTTCTACTTCATAGCATGATCAGACTTACCTAGCTCATGGCTGTCAAGTGTATTTTCAGGCTGCCCTCAAAAGCCTTTCATCTTGGAGATTCATATTATTCTTTGGGCAATCTGTTCCAACTTTCCTCAAGTCCAATCAAAATCTCCATTGTGTCACTTAAGCCTCCTATTCATCCTGGACATGAAGATTGATTATAACTGCATGGAGACAAAAAAATCAGAGGCATTGATATTTTGGCTGTATTGTTTTATATATTTTTGTTACAATCCTCAGTTATTCACATTAATATAGATGTTGTTATCCAATATTTATAAAGGGTTATGGGGTTTGTTTTGGGGGTTTTTTTTGTTTGTTTTGCTGGGTTTTGGTTGGTTTGGTTCTATTTGTCCCTTCCTTTCCTTCCTTTCCTTCCTTTCCTTCCTTCCTTCCTTTTACTATCTCATTTCAAGTAGAGTCTATGTAGATATCAGAATGAAACTTCTTGCTGAACATTTACTGAATATAGTTATCAACTAAACTATTTTCACAGGCTTATATTAATTTTTTTTCTCCCAAGTCACATAAAATAGCAAAGCAAAATTCTTTAAAATTGGTGACAGTAAGATGCACATTTTACTGCTAAAATTACTTGATAGCACAACGGTTATCAAGAAATGTGAAGACATTACAGGACACTTAAGCTTGCTGAAAGCCAAAAAGTAAGAGCCTCTTATATGTAAAGCCAAGATTTCACTTTTAGGATGAATCAAATAATGAATCTAATCTTCATTAGTCTAGATCTAGTTGCTACCAGAAGAAAGAATGGAGATAAAATCACTGTGCACACACTTTTCAGATTCAGCCCCTATTCCAAGTATTATGCCCACGCTACCAAAGGTCCTCTGGGGCCTGAGGCTGGTGTTCATTCTGCTCTGTATGGGTCTGTTGCAGGCAAGGAGGTTGGCTGTGAGTTGTGGACTTCTGGAATTCTTTACAGGAAGGACTGTGGTATGCATTTGATGGATATCCCTACCTCCATCTAAGGGACCAGTTGGGGTAACGTTGACCCATTTAATAACGCACTTGAACAGCCTTTTTCTTTCTTCATTGGTCTGAAATCCAAATGTCCTATGTATTCACATGCTCTAGATATGGGGTTTTTTCCTTATTACCCCTAAAACCAATATTGTCCAGCTCCATGTCAGAATTTCTTTAACTGACTATGGGTGAATTGTGCACTGTTGAGTTGTCTCCAGTTCCCTGTCTGTGCCCTGTCTCTTACTACTCCTGTACCTGAACTCCTCTGCATCATGTCCTGTGTACTCACTTCTCCAGGTCACTGCTGTCCTACCATATATGTATTTCTCCATTTTATGGCATTGTATTAGAGCTGTGTATATTTTTCTGAATAAATACTTTCTGCAACTATGGTCGTGCTGTTCTAAAAGTAGAGCAAATCATCTGTAGTCACCTGATCAAATAAGGAAATTTCTGTCACTGCTAAACCAAGCAAAACAAATTTGGAGGCAGGTCAACAAAAGTTCAGACAGAGGAGACCTGATAAGCCCCAGCCCTGAGGCCTTACAGACATCCAGCATTAGCAGTGGCAATGCTGTATTGCAGTGCTACATCTCTGCAAACTGTTCTGCTCACTTGCCCCTTTTTTTCTTAACTAGAAAGTTGTGAGGAAGATGTGTCGTGGAGAAATTTAAGGTAATTTGAGGAGAAAATTAAGGTAATTTCAGGTAGCCATGAGGACTGAACCCCAACAACCAAATGCATTAGATTTTATTTTGGATATTAAGAAAAAATTCTTCATGAAAATAGTTGTCAAGAATTGGAACAGGCTGCCCAGGGAAATGGTTAAGTCATTGTCCCTGGTAAATTATGATTTCTATTCCATGATCTCTATCCTACAGCAAATCAACTTTCTGCACAGAATAAAAACTCATGCAAAACATTCTGGTCTAGCCGCGACAGGCAAGCACAACAGGTTTGAGGAAAAAGCACACTCTCTCCAACACATCAGCACGTCTGATTTGGCTGGTAGCCTGGCCATCACCCACAGCAGCTCAACCTCAGACACAGCCTTCTTCAAGATTTTGGTAGTCTGTGCATTTATTCCCACCAAGGAGCTGTTGTTTTCCTGGATTTTTTGCTTTCCAACTCAGATGGTAGCCATATGCTGACAGCAGGCTTTTGGTCGCATCGCCCCAGAAAAGCAAACTAGCTGGTTTTTACTGCTTTACAGTTTTGTCTCCCTCCCCAAACATGTTATAAGAATGCAAATACATTAAGAATTAATTTGTATCTTTTTTTTAGTTGGTTTTGTTTTGGTTTGGTTTGGTTTTTTTATATCAAGGTTTTTGTTGATCTTGTCCATAATACTTATTTGTTTTTCCAGTGGACAGTTTTGACCTGGACAGCTTTAGTTCATATCTCTCTTACTGAAGCAGTGCCTTTCACCCCAGAACAACTTTCTTTTTTTTTATAATTTTCAATCCAACCCAAAGCATGTTAATATATATGCATGGTTTTCATACAGTTTTTTCACAAATTACTTAGGGCAAATTAGTAGATTCAGAGTAATGATCAGTCATTCGCTTTATATTTGAAAAACCAGTAGTTCCTCAGAAAACAATGTTTTATCCTTTCTGCTCAATGAAAATATTTTTCCTTGTTTAAGTAAATTAAAACAAAAAGGTTTTAGCTGCATAAGTTCTGGTGTCAAGCCCAGCATCTCTAGAATTTTCACAATCATTCTTTTCTAAATATTAGCATTGCAAGCTATAATTTGCAACCTATAACCATTCAGGCATCATAGCAACTGTGCCACACAAAAAAGGATGTCATAAAAAGCTAGGGCTTAGTATCGCAGTAGAAAAGTAAATCTGATGAGTGGCTGACAAAATCAAATCAGCCATAAGAGAGAGAATTTGCTGAAAACAAGATTTTTCACCAGTCCACCAGACTGGAAATACTATTTTAAAAAACACAGAATCTGTGATTCACAGAATCACAGAATCACAGAACTGTTTAGGGTGGAAAAAGACCTCCAAAACCATCAAGTCCAACCTATGGCTGAACACCACCTTGTAAACTCGACCATGACACTGAACGCCACATCCAGTCATAGGGACAGTGATGCAACCACCTCCCTGGGAAGCCCATTCCAATCCTAACAATCCTTTCCATTAAGAAATTCTCTTTGATGTCTAACCTGAACCTCTCCAGGCACAGATTAAGACTGTGTCCTCTGTAACTGCTTGCCTGGGAGAAGAGACTGTCTCCCACCTGGCTACAACCTCCTTCCAGGTCGTTGTAGAGAGTGATAAGGTCTCTCCTGAGTCTCCTTTTCTGCAGGCTAAGCAATCACAGCTCCCTCACCAGGATACTTGAAGTTCTGAAGAAATAAACACTAACCTCTTCTTTTTATCATCATACCTGTCCTTCTAACTAGAATAATTATTTTTAAGCAACCAATGTATCAATCTCTACAGGCTAAATTCTACTAAATTCTATCTTCTCTGTTGTAATTATTAGCTTTTTTTTAACTTGACTCTCTTCAGGATTTGGAAATATGTTGGTTGTTTATGTAATTACTCAGAGATGCTTAAAGGTGTATGATATCTCTGTGGTTCATTCACATATTCCAAGTCAGGAAGCAGATCATAAGTTTGTCCATCTCTTATAGATGATGTTAAAGAAACAAAACTACTGTGAACTGAGAAAAAAACCCTTGTTTCTTAAGTTTTACAACAATGTAGAAAAAAGGAAAAACTTAGATTTCTTTAAAAAGAGCGTGCCAAGGAAAATTGCCAAGGTAAGAGATCAGGGTGTTGGTGGGGTAGAGGGGCTGGTTTTATCTCTAAAGTATTGACCAAAAAAATGCAGAAGAAACACATTTTCCATACATCTTTGCCAGTGGGGAAAAAGTAAAAGATGCCTGAATCTGGAATACTGTATTAAACAGAAAAGTAGTATAAGTCAGTCCAGCTGCAAACATTGAAAACTTACACAAAGGGGAGGTTTGAATTAAAAGAATAAAGGCCATTCAAAAAAGATAATCTCAGTGGATGCATTCAGAAAGTGTTTGGAGAGTTGTTTCATCAACAAAATGCAGAGGAAATCATAATTGACAGGCATTGTACCTTCTGCCCTCCAGTTCTGGCAGCAGGCCAAGGTATGGAATAGTGAGGTTCTGTTATTATTGCCAAATGCAGGTCATTAGAAAGAGTGGAACTGAATATAAGACATTTTCAAGGTCATATAAAACAATATGGAGAGAATTTTCTATCTTGATTTTAATGGACAAGGCACCAAATGTAATAAAAGCAGGCTTCAAAGAGGCAGACTGATGAACACCATGAATTTTACTTGGAGATCTTGTTTATACATAGCCTGGCATACTAGTCAGGAAAAAGGGGAGACTACCTAAAATTTCTGATTCTGGTTGTTAAAAATAAAAGCACAGTAAGAAAAGCAGAGAAAATCATCCAGAAGTGAGACAGGCACGGGCTGGGATTAAGAAGCAGGTAGAGGTGGAAGCAACTAAAACCCCTGCTCTTGTCTGCTGTACATCTGTAAGACTGAATGGTTTTCATAAACAGACTCCATCCCTTTCTCACAGTTTTCATCATGCAGTAAGTTAGAAATGTTTCCTCATGTTTTGTTTTTCTTTATGTTCAGAAACACAAACAATTATAATTTTAAAAGTACACATATTTTTAACTCATCATTTTATCATCTATATAAGTTGTCCAGTAGACTTTTCAGGGAGAGGTAAAAAGGAACACTAGGGGAAAGTATAATGCCTCCGTTTAGAAAAAAAAAAAAAAAAAAAAAAGAAAAGGCAGATAGAAAACAAGATATTTGATTAGGCATCAGAATTAACTGTTTTCCCCATTATAAATATAATAGAAACCTTACTTATAAATGTTGCAGAAAAGGCCACTGTAATGCAATGTAATACAAAACCAAAAATCCAGATCAAGAATAGTGTATAATCTACATTTATAGCTTCTGTAGAGTTCTCTGAAATAAATAAAGGGGGAAAAGACAAAGATGTATTTCTTCCTTTGGATAGACTAATCAAAGGAAAGAGTTACAGTATGGTAAAGCTGAGGATAGCTGAAGTTTATTCTCTAAACATATTACCAAATTAAATACTTAATCCAGAACCAAGACTCAGCAACATAAAAAAGGAGGCACACATGTAGATCTAGTTAAGCAGCAAGAAATTTGAATCCTGTCATCTATATCTCAAGCAAATACTTTAATTTTACATAAAGGGAGTAAGCATACAAGAGAGGAAAACAGTGTATTTTCATGAACAGAATTTCTTTGGTGAATGCAGGTGCTCTTTAAGTTTTCTTCTGGATTAAATCCTGCAGACAAGTTTGGTAGTGAAATGCCAAGAACCAGTGCATGATCCTGTCACAGTTAGCTTAATGTTCTAACAAGCAACAATTAGGACTGCAATGGGCTTTACTGTAAATTCGTAAGCTGCTAGATAATTTATGCACTATCATTATTAGGATCATGATTTTAGATAACAACCTTCAGCTTTACAAATGTGTGCTTATGCTGTACTCTCTAGCTCATAAATCAAGCCCCATATTACAGCCTTTATAAATCTACTCTGTTAGGAGTCATAATAAAACGTAATGCCTACAATAAATACCTCAGAACGTTTGTAAGTGAGATAGAGCCACAGACCTTCCCGGAGCTCCTGGCTCAGCACATACAGATTTTTTTTAACATATATGAAGAAGTATGTTATGAAATGACTGATATAATATCTCTATTTTTACCATGTTTAGTTTAATATTGAAACATCTGCGTTTACTGGTTTTCTTGCCTTCCTGGAAATAAGAAAATGGAAAAATTAAAATGTGGAATCTTAAACTCCTTATGGCAAAACAGATATCAAACACATTCATTCATGCTCATCTGTTGGTGCACATATAATTGATGCTATTTTTTTCCAGTTGAAAAGATTAGGAGTAAAAAAGAAGACTTTCTGAGATGATAAAAGAGAATTGAGGAAGATTAATTGCTAAAGAAAGAAAAATGTAAGGATATACAAAAAGTACATGCCTAGAATAAACAATAAGCTAAAAGAATAAGGAAAAGCATCCAAACAAAAGAAATATAGAAACAAAACAACTATGAATCTTGTCTATCTAGCTAGCATGGAACTTTGAATTATTTTCTTCATAATAACTTCTTCATCTGCAATTCATTATTCATTTACTGTGGTTTCCAATTACAATAATGGGTAACATGTATAAAGTCGAGTGTCAGCAACCTACTTATTACAGAAAAAGAACTTTAAGTATCTCATTCAATATCACATGCAAGAAAAAAATACAAATATATTCAGGAAAAATAGTTTATATGAATCTAGGAGAAATTTCTGTAAAAAAAAAGATACCTGGTTTGCACTGGAGAGTTTGCAGGTTTCTTCCCAGATGTCAATAAAAAAGAAACAAAAGCATACTAAAATTGTTTAAAACAAGAAAATTAAAGAAAGATAAATATGGATAATGAGTAACCCTTACCTCCCTTCAGTTGTCGGGAACCTCACTTTCATGGATCTTCCAACAGGTGGTGGACAGAAAAAGCACACTACACAGAATTGTCATCTGTGGAGTGGTTCAGACTCCTTGTCAAACCATGGTGCCATTTCATTTAGTGTAACAAACAAAACTCAATTTCTTGCCTTGGCACATAGGAATGTTGTCTCTATCTGTCCACTAGAGGCATGGCTTGCCGAAAAAAGTGTGGAGTTGGCAGTGATGGCACCCTGCTGTGATGCCCTTGCACTGCCTTTTCCAGCGCCAGTGTCCCAGGAGCTGTAGGCTCTGAAGCTCTCTGAACCCTAAACCAAACCCCACTTCCTCAAATACAGTATGTTCTATCATACTCCTAATACAATATATGTAGAATCAATCAATATACTGCAGAAAGATGCAAAGCCCTTAAATACATTCTCTTCCCCTTAAATATATCCCCCTTTTCTTTGTTACATGTATTTATCAACAGTAATAATACAGAACACCCGTGGAAATAAATGTATATCTACCTCTTTTTTTCTTAAGTTTGAAATTTTGTCAAGACTGTAATCTGAAAGAATATGTATATATACTGACAGAATATATATATACATACAGATAGAAATATTTCTATTCATATTTAACAGGTTACTTCATAAGCCTTTTCAGAAATATGGGATTTATTAAGGATATCCTTATTGTCTCATTTATTTACAAAAAGTTCTGTTTGAGAAAATTAATTTTTTATTATTTGAGCTTGAAACAAAGGTCAGCATATTACACCTAACCAGAATTTCAACAGTTTCTTGTGGATAATTGCTTCCCTGATGAAGAGGTATCAATCACGTTGTATTGCTTGCGATTATGTATGTATACATACGTGTGTACATGTACAAATGCAACTTCCAGTCTGTCTAGATGGAGTAATTTTTTATAGATATTCCCATGATACACTGAAAATTGTCAGAATTCAGTTTTCAGTGAGGTAATTGAGAGAGACTTTTCACAATTACTTTGCCTGCGCGTTTTTGTACAGATATGCACTTTTGTTCTCAGTGAAACTGGTATTTCTCCTTATTTCTTCCTTTTTTCTTCTTTTTTTTTTCCATCTTCAGGAAAATGCTGCTTCTGTGCTTCAGGAATCTCAGTTAAATCTTAAAATTGGTCTATAGAATTATAATAGTAATAATACTTTTGAACCACTGATTCAGTTGCATGCCCTTGAAGACAATCACAGTGTGTAACTACCTTCATGATATATCAAACATTTGCTTGAATGTAGCAACATTTTTTACTGATTCAGTTGCATGCCCTTGAAGACAATCACAGTGTGTAACTACCTTCATGATATATCAAACATTTGCTTGAATGTAGCAACATTTTTTACTCCTAGTTCACTCGGAGTGAAGTTACTGTAGAATATCGTTGCATGATAGATGGAAAATGTCCTTTCCAGACTGAATATATTCATGCACAGTTTATATCCATTTACTCATGTGTCAAGATTGCTCTTAGTTTGGATACCTATCTTCCATCATTTGTAGAGGTACAGATTGCAGTTATATCTCATAAACAGTCAAAGATCTATTAGCCTCTCATCTCATTTTTCTAGCAATCCTTGCATCCATTTATTCTAGTATAAGCTCATATTTCTTAGAGTGAACTACCAGAAACATCTCCTGTATTTTAGACAATGTCATGTGAGTGACTTTTACAGTGCCATTCTAGCTATTACTTTTTCTGCATTACCTATACATATTCATTTTCTTAATAAGTAACTTTAGTTCTCCTCTGGCGATAATAATTCTAATTCTCATTTTACTATAAGACAAGTGGCAATTTTAAGTATCTCTATTTCAGTCAATAGAAGAGTGCTGGTATAAGAGAAGACTTGGCACTGATGACTTCTATGTATTCCTGTCTGTGTTAGTTTAGTATTTAACTTTCAGGTAGAGAAAGACCAGAAAGGCCAGAAGAGGCTAACACCCCAGATGAATAAAAGGATAAGGTACTGGTGAAGAATTGCCAGATTTGCTCATTTTGCAAGAAAAGAAAGACCAACTTGTACTTCAAGTGATGAAGACATCAAATAGACAAAGTAATGCACATTTTTCTCTTGCCATAGGCTTCCTTGAAGCTTCTCTGATCTCTCATAAAATACATGTGGGGAGACCTCCAAGAAAATTCTTCTGTCACTTTAAAAGGGAAGATGGAGAGAGAACAGTATTTCTTAGTCAGCTGCAACTTTATGTCAAATAGGAAGCAGAAGCAATGGTAAAGAGGATTACGCTCTGTCAGCTCCATGAATAAACTCAAGACTGCTGTTCAGACCATGATCCCACTGTATTTATGCCATATGTGTCCATGACATGATTATTCAACTGAACCAGTTAACTTGATTCTGCATGTCCAGAAATGAGCTTCTGTTAAGGTATCAGGGCAAAAACCATAAGTCTACTCACGCTGATTGTAGGGTTATACCAGATTTATCCTGTCTCTAGAGGACAGATGATGCATTATTCTGTATAAAATGCCATCTGGCAAAAAGCTCAGCTGCTAAAAGAACCCAGTTAGAGCAGTCATGGATTTTTAATTTTATTTTTTGTTACATGAGACCAACATTTTCTCATCTAGCTGTGTTTTATTTTCATGTGGAAGCAGAATTCCTAAAGTTGTAGCTGTTCTTTTACTAAAACATGGACTCAAAAATCTGTTGTTATTGACAGTTCTGGAGTGCTTTGATGTGTTCCATGCATAATATTCCCAAGAAAGCAAAGGTGCAATTTCCATCTCTCTCACCTAGCAACAAACCACACCATAGTGTAGAACTTCTGTTTCTCTGAAATTGGTATGTTAGTGGGAGAGCAGTGGAGGTAGTGGCTTTTGCCCACATCTGCCAGTCTGCCAAGTGTTTTTCCTTTTCACCATTTAAAAAAAAAAACAACACTTTTTTCTGCCCCTCATGGACCTATGAAGTAAACTATCCCAGAAGGAAAAATGTCTGCTTAACCCAGGTGCCTTAAAGTTTTAATGCCCTGGGGCGACAACATGAACTGTATATAATCGTCAGAAATTTTCTATTACTCTGCTTCTCCTCTCACATACACAAAGGTTTTTCTTGCTTTTGTAGTGGGATTTAACACATTTTCCAAATCCATTTTCTTGTGTGTCTGTGAGATGGATACGGTTTCTAGGAGGTGTCTTGTCCCTTTGTCTCAGGACACGTATCCCTCTATGGCCGCAGTTAACAGAAGTTTGCTCATGTGGAGACACATACTGGTTGTAGGAACCATGTCTTAAACCCATAATATTCTTTGCTAATGCCCTAGGCTTCCCTGCTCTCTGGGCACTAGGAGTTCACTGCTATTTTAGGGCAGTTACTGAAATGTTAACATGAATAAGAAAATATGAAACAAGCATAATTTAAAGGCAATGGAAATTTAACAAGAGCTCCAGGCTTATCATTATTGACAAAGGATTTAACAGAAATTAAAATGAAAATAAGTAAAAATGCAGTCTTACTGCATGCAGGACAACTAACAACTATTACAGCCTCATATGGATAAGCCTCAGTTGCTTTTATTGATATGTAGGAAGAATAGGAAGCATCCTTGACTGTCTGTCAAGATTTAATAAATCAGTTTTTAATATTGCATTATTATATTGCATAGATTAATATTATAATATTACAATATATTATATGATTGCATTGGAATTATAGTACAATAATGCTACAATTACATATAGTGAAAAAATAATATGATGATATGATATACAGTATAATCAACACGTAAATATAGCATTTAAAATATTTATTTATTAAATTTCTAATACTTTTTCTAAAATATTATATTTCATAATATATAGTCATATAAATTAATTAGTTGATAAAGGATATAAATATACTTCCTTATACTGTATTTACTATATAATATATTATTTATTTATTTATGCTTTTAGATTTAATAATTTAATGTTTTGATTCCTAAAAAATGTGTATTATTACCCTATTTATAGCGACAGTGTATTTATAGCTATCAGACACATTGTACGAGATACTATTTCAGCTATTTGAAATAAACCCATGCTATAAATTTCTCTTTTGAGATGAACTTCCAGAACTGCAGTGGTCTTCAGCAGGTATTTCAAAATATAAGAGAAAGAAATCACAATGTTTAAAGCCTAATGGGTAAAAAATAGTGAGCATTTCTGTGCAACAAAATGCTTTTGTGAAAGGATGTCAAACTGATACAACAACACATCATAGATATATTTGTTTTGAAAGAGTTTCTTGTGAATAAACTTTAAATTAGGAAAGTATTTACTATTGTAAAGTGAACAATTCTACTTATTTCTCTTTCTTTAAACTGGAGAATATGAACACCAGTCACTCACTGAGAGTTGCTTTCAAAGGCTTTCAAGATTTTCAGCTATGTTGAATGGCTTCTAAAGGACTAGGACAACTATGTTTGGTTTTTTTTTTTTTATTATTTACTGTTATGGTATAAGTTAAAGGATAAACAGAAAATATTTGGGTGGCTACATTTAAAGATGTGCTAAGAGGACGTTTCACGCTTATAGACCTGCATGTCAAGAGTCTCTTAATGTCAGCAGGAAATATAAACTACTTTGTGTATTCATGAGGATGAGGCCATCCTCAGCCTAAATGGGAGAGGAAAACAGCTATGAACACACCCAATGTTCCTGATCTCATGCCTTAACACTGCATTCATGGTAGTGATGTGCTACAGCCCTAACTGTTAAATCCACAGCTAAATAGCCTCCTCATGTTTATGAGAATAAAGCAGGAATTTCAAATATTATAACAGTCACTCTTGACTGATAATACACGTGAAGTCATTCCCAGTGAAGCACTTAATTAATATTCCTCCTTTACCTACATGTGACAAGTTTCTCTGTCACTTCCAATCCATCTTATGCATGTGATTAATGATAAAAAACACTGATAAAGTTAACTTTTCTTTCTAAAATTCTGTTCACTTTGTCATGGAGATGGCAGAAAACAGTATCTACAGTCCTTTAGAAGTGTTGGTCACATATGTTAACGCAAAAGTTAAAAAATTGCTTAAGATGGAATTGAAATATATTGCAAAAAATAAGATGTATCCCCATTTGAATTCCATACTGGTTTCTCTGACAACTCTGTACAATGAAATAATAGCAGTGATAAATGTTTTCACTTTTCCCAAAACTATTTTTTAAATTGTTATAACCAATATGCTGCTGCTCCTCAAATTTTATTTCATTTTATTTCATTTGATATAATGAGGCCTTTTCACTAAGAAGTTGCACCCATTAAACTTTTAAATATTTTTTTCCGTTGTTGTCTTTCTGATGCCTGCCAAAAAGCATGGAAAATAATAGAAATGAGTGACGTCCTACATAAACTTGTATTTTAATGGCTCTCATTTGGAAAAAAAAAAAAAACAACAAAAACAAACATTTAAGACTTCAGTGAACAGCATATTTTCCAGTTGGTTTCCCAACAATTTTCTTTATAGACCCCCTTGGATGGTGTTTAAGTGAACAGTACATTTTTAGTAATCTAAATTAAAAACAGTAACTGCATGAAATGAAACTGCACTACACGTTGCATTATTAGTATAGTTCACTACACAAATGCAAGTGCAATGCTATGTGTGAGATTGACACCAAATACAAATTAAAAAATGAATAATAGCATAGAAATAAGTTACTGTTTATTAATAAAATCTGCATAAAACAGAGCTCTCTGCTTAACTATCCACAGAATAGCTTATGCAAATGTCACATAATATCATTAGGAACAAATTTTGTCCTTGACTGTAAAATGTTTCGTCCAATGTTGCCGAGAGTCCATCATGTATTAGTGTGGTGAATGACTTAAGAAGAAAATAACTCCAAACTAATTTCTATTTAATTTTTACCACTTCTGCATGAGTTCCAAATTTTTTGTTTCTGAACCTACAAACAGTTTCTGTGTTATTAATAGTGCTTTCAAGTACTCAAGCTCTAAAGTGTATATAGTAAATTAATACAACTTGATATTCTGAATAGTTTTTAATTATTAATTTTTAATTACTGTTAATTATGAAATTTAATTAAAATGGTAAACTGATGTGTAAGCAGAAGGCTGAGGTACTCAAGAACTTTCTCATTTCAGTCCATTGGTTATGTCTCCTCACAGATTCCAAGTGGATGGGCTGCAAGGCAGGGACTGGCAGAGCAAAGACTCTACCACTGTTACAGAAGATCAGGTTTGAGACCACCTGAAGAACCTGAACTTACTCAGGTCTATGGAACCTGATGAGATGCACCCCAGAGTCCTGAGAGAATCAGCTGATCTAGTTGCCAAGCCCCTATCCATTATATTTTAAAAGTCATGGCAGTGGTAAGCCACTTCACTCTTAATCTCACATGACTTTCTATATTAGTTCTGCTGCGTTAAGTAATTGAGCTTTTATTCGGAGGATTTCTTACAGCAACACAGTCACCCTCGGATTTTAAAAAGCCAGACTGCAGCATGTGAGAAACACCTGATAATCACAAACATCTGAAATTTACTTGAGCTAATTTGATTCTCTAGCAGTAAAAAAGCTGCTATTCTATGTATGGGAACACAGTGTACACCAGAATAAATTTTTGTTTTACTATTATTTAAAACAATAAGTAGTAAAATAGTGTATCAATTGGTAACTGTAAATATCTCTCTTTTGCAAAGGTATACTTTTCAGCTGGTATATTTCTTTTACTCTTCTTAAAGTTCCACCAACAATTTTCTTTTTCATTGACAGCCAAAGCAAATTACACACAGTAATGAAAGGTAGTATGCAAGATGATGCTGTGATTTTAAATCTGCTGTAGCTAAGGTTCTTTCACTGCTTATATCAGAGACCTATTTTTAATTACTTAAACTGGTCAATTTTAGGCTTATAGGGTTAACTAGTTATACAAATAAAAATATATAATTATTCAAATTCTAATATTGCAGCTTTCTGTTGTACTGCAAACTCTATCCAATTGAAGAAAAACTCAACAAACAAAACAAAGCAGACCTAAAACCACACAAAAGCACAAAACATAAATGTAATTTTTAAATCTATGTCTATACAATTAAGAATTTGTCTTCATTGTTATTATTTATGCATAGCTTAAGGAAACAATGCAATATGCATTTGGGACTGGAGAGGAAGCATGGGAGCATAGCTAAGGAAATGTTCTACACAGTTGAAGAGACTGAATATACATACAATGTTTCCTTATCTGGCAGAAGCAGACTGAAGTTGCTGTTGAAAATTATTCAATCTGTCAGGGAACGTGTGGTATGTGGGTATAAAAGTACTCTAAAAAATATCTTCATTTTGTCAGTTCCTTGGACTGAAGTTATTGCAAAATGAATACAAACTGCAATACCCTTCAAATAAGGATATTGTTTGCTTATTTTCTGGAGTAGCCTAATGTAATTCACACACAATTCAGCAAATAATCGCCTGTATACAGAATACATGTCCTTTCAGTACATTTTCTTTATAAGCCTGATTAAATAAGACATAAGCAGTTTATCACTAGTTATTTTTTCACTATCAGTGTTACATTCCTCTGTAGCAAAGCACAATAGGTGTTACGCTGTGGAGGTGGAAGTCTGAGAAGGAGAATGTTCCATGATAGTTCAGGAGTGCACTGAAACAGAGTATTACCCTTTTAGTCCTGGTGTTTCTCTTGTATCCCCCTGACCAAAAAAAGTAAAGTATTCTTTGCCTAATTGCAGTCTATGGTGTCAACCTGACATACATTCTATTTTGGCAACAAACTCATTGTTCTCACACCACGATGGTAATATTGCATTGGCAATGCAAGGTTTCCTTTACTGAAGTTCTTTAACTGATCTCTTTTTCCTGTGCCAGTTATAACTCAAAAAGCTGTGAAATTAAGAGTATAGAACTACTCATAAATAGGATATGTAATTGGCCTATTTTGTGCAAGTATACTCGGTATATTTTTTGCTGCTGCTATCAGTGTGGAAAAATGAGCCTGAAATGTGGCATGTGAGCTTCAGTATATAAAGAAATAGGGTTTTTTTTTCCCAAGAAATTAAAACTCTTTTAAAGAATAAGGCCAGAAAAATACCTGTAATACTTTGTGGTGGGTTTGACCTTGGCTGGCTGCCAAGCCCTTATTTTGGCACTCTTTCATTCCCCCTCCTCAACAGGACAGGAGGAGGAAATTAGATGGAAAAACTTTTGAGTCGGGATAAAGACAAGATCACTCATCAGCTACCTTCATAGAAAAAAAGACTCCACTAGGGTAAAATTTATTTAATTTTTTTTTTCCCCATTAAAAATTGAGTAGGATGATGAGAAGGAACAACAAAAGTTAAAACAAATAACACCGTCCCCCACCCCTCTGTTTTTCCTATGATCAAACTCGCTCCCAATTTCTCAGCCTCCTCTTCCTGAGCAGCACACAGGGAGGGGGAGTACAGGTCGTGGTCAGCTAGTAACTAGTTGTCTCAAATGTTCTTTCCTCCTCATGCTCTTCTGCTCTAGCATGGAGAGCCACCTGTGAAGACAGTCCTGCGTGTAGTTCACCAATGTGGCTTCTTCCCATGGGCAACATCTCTCCACAAACTGACTAGCATGGGCCCTTTCCAAGGGGTGCAGTCCTTTAGGAGCAGACTGCTTCAGTGTGGGTCCCTCACAGGTTCACAGGTCCTGATGGAAAACATGCTCGCATGTGGGCTCCTCTCTGCAAGACAGCTCCAGCCTGCTCCAGCGTGGGCTCTCCATAGGTTGCAGCTTCCTTAAGGGCATATCCACCTACTGAAGCATGGAGTACTTCACAAATTGCAGCCTGTGTACCAGCTATTAACTACAATAAAAATTTTCCTGCCCTAAATACATGTACGTAAAAAGATTGTCCACACTCCTCCAATATTTCCATGATATTAGAATATACTAAACAACATGAAAATGAGAAACATCAGCAGTCATCCTTTATTTCAACCTGTAGTTCAAGGTGTAGCACAAGCAGCACGAACTTTATTGAATAAGAAAATGATCTCTCGTGTAGTGTACTTAAATGGTATAGCTTACCATGGGAATTTCTAAGTGCATTTATTGCTTACATTTCTTTATTAGTTCATCAAATATTCAAATGTTCTTTTGATTCTGCCAGAAGATATGTCTAATGACTCTTGCATATAATATACACTCCCAGACATCAGCTGTCTGTTGAAATGAATGCACAGAATACATCAATGGAGACAATGAAAAGGTTCCCTGGAACATCTGGCAGATCGCTCCATGCACAAGAAAGCCTAAGAAATGTGATATGCCATATGTGAAGCAAAGATTTGAAGAGATAAGAACAACTTGGTACAAACATGCCTTTAAAAGTAAAAAGCACATTACCAGAAGACATAAAGGAAATCAATGAAGTGAGGAGGTTGTAATATTCAAGGCCTTGTACATATAAAATTATGCACTAGTGAAACGTCTTTTATAGAATTAAGGGAAAATTCCCAGAAGAGGTAGACCACATGTTCATATTGTCATGCACTTATTGTACACATCAAAGCTCTTTATTAGTGAAGCTGTTTTCTTCCCACAAAGGAAAGCTTTATCCACAGTTTACTTCACACTGAAATAAAGTAAAATTCTTCCCTTGGGTTTTCAGATCTCTGAGCTTTTAAACATAGTTTATTTCTTTTAATTTTTTTTTTGTTCTCAGTTTTCTACAATCTCCTTTTTCTTGTTCCATTGGGTTCCACGATATTCACCCTAATTTCCTATCCCTATTCTTTTTAGCTCCCCAACAGTGTCTATTAGAAAAGAAATTAACAGGAAGCACTATGCAAAGCTTAATTTTATTTGAAATGCCTTCATCAATTTAACACTGCTGTAGCTCAAAACACGATGTCTTAACCTGATGAGCTTTTCAATCTCTAGCTCAGTGTGGAACTTTCCCTAAGTTTGCAAAATGCTAATTCATGTCAACACCTCAAAGTCTTGCCCATTTAAACTGACACAAAACTGTAAAACTTGTATTTTTTCTAGAGTTTGTTTCTTAGATTTTATTCTGACTTACAAATTGCCCTGAACCTGAAACAGCTTGTCTTGGCTGTCAAACAGAGTGAAGCAGAATTAACATGTAATGGAGAAGGCAATAAAGGTCTCATGAATAAAATATACAAAACTTACATATGAATGGTAACACTGAAGCGTGTACAGAGTCATTTAATGTTTCAGATTGCCCTACTTTTTCTATAATATACCTTTATTTTTCCCCATAAGAGAACACCTAAAAATGCATTTTCAAAGAAGATTGTAAGTGGCTTATCTAGTTTGAACAGAATAAGTCATTGAAAGCAGAAAACAAGTACAGTGTCTATATTCCAGAGGGAAGTTTGGTGATACCATTTCAATCTCAATAGTAGCAATTTTAATAGTATTTAGCAAAGTGCAGCTGACAGGAAAGCTGAGACTCATTACAGAAGACAGAAACAAGTAAGTCCGCAGCTGTTCATGTATTCCTTAATTTTTAAAGTTCTTATTACACGTTTTAAAAAATAAAATATTCATACCTTTAATTAGACTATGCAGGTATTATATTATTAATTGCTGTGTGCATGAAAATAAATACAACAAAGAGGCATTTTCCAAGACATTAGGAGTAACAGGAACTAATTTTTCTCTCTTTTTTGCAACATAGGACACTTATCTTTCTTCAGCTCTGAAACTGTATTAAGTAATCTTTGATTCTAAGCGAAGGAAAAAAAAAAAAGAGCATTACTTGTTGCAGCTGGGAGCTGGCAGAAGGGGGTTTATCCCCTCGCCTGCCGACACAAAGAAGCCCGGATATCAATGCTGAAACCCCTCTGGAAGGCCACACAATTAAAAAGGGGTAGAGCTCCTCACCCAAAAGGGGCTGTATCCTTCTGCCGCTGTTAAGCAGGCACGCAGGCGAAGGCAAAGAGGAAAAGAGAGGGGACTCTCCATGTGTGTTCCCTGAAGATTTACTCTGGTGAAATGACAGGGACGAAGAGGCCAATTGGGGGGAGGGTCCAGGGATCTTATACTGGGTACAGAATAGGCGGGGAAAGGGATCTCAGCCAATAGAATAGGGGCAAGCAGGTGGGATTGACAGCAAGGGAACCAATGGGAACAACACAAAGGAGGGACTTAGGGAAGGATCCAATGGGGCGTCGAGGAACAAAGAACTTTCTAGAACATTTCTAGAACTTTCTAGATACATATTAAAGAAGAGAAATTAATATACATAACGTCATACATAAAACAGGAGGGGGAAAACATTAACCAATTGGGAGAAAACATGCAAAAAGCAAAACAAGGGAATCATGGGTTCTCACCATGACTGTTACATGCTAAACTTGGGTTGCTGACCACCGCAGCTGGTTGTCTGAGTTCTCCTCAGGAGACAGAGTGGCTGGAGCCACTTGCACTGTCACAATTTGTAAATTAACAAAAATTACTTGTCAGATGAAGGACAATTACTGTCTTGTCCTGTTCTTCCTCAGAAGTGAAAAACAGTCTCAGCAGTAGGAATATTTCTTCTTGGACCTCCTCCAAAATTAAGAAAGCAGAAACATAGAAAGAACTGGTGGCTGGGTGATTACACTGAAACTTAGAGTATCGGGTCACTGAAAATGCTACATCTCAGATCACCTTCTTATCATGCTTCGCGAGAACATGGTTTTGCTGACTCATATAGCTCATGAGTTTTTCTGGACATCTGCCTTTGCTAGTGAATGGTGTTACTTCTCATTCTTAAATCACAGTTTTCTGTGCTGACAGTTTGTTATAGACTGAGTAGCTGTTTCAAGAACCAGACCCTAATCCGAGAGAATCCTGGGGTTTTGCACAGGATAACAAAAACTATTTTACGCAATTCTTTCAACACTGAAAGTTAACAAGAAAAAAGCTGCTCCTGCTTGTAATCTGACATGTAATTAGGAACTTTTTAAACTGAAAAAAGAAAAGTAAATGAAAGATCACACCTGCCATGTCATGCTAATCTTTAAGCAAGGTTTCAGGAGACTGCAGTTCCTTACAATACCGACAAAATTAAAATATCTTACTTAGGCTATTTCCCCAGCCATACTTAGTGTTTTTCTTTTTTTTTATTTTCTGAGGGGAAACAGAGGTCTGCCTATTTGCAGACAGCTGTCTAGTGTAGGACTAAGATGTCATAAGAAGATAAATTAGAATTATAATATTTATAAGCCTACCTTTCAAGTTTCATTATTACTGCCACTGACCTATCTGAATTTGTTTATTAAAAGGATCAGAATGAAATGTACAGAGATTTTGTAGAAAAATGGCATTTTCTAGTAAATAATTCTCTTGGCATATGCATCTGGCTATTATATATCTATCATTGATTTATGTGAAGTTGTTAATTATTATAATACCTATGAAGAAGTGAGGAGTAAAGTAAAAAAAAATGTAAAAATTGAAAAAAATTAAGAGTAATTTTTCCATTGCTTTAGTCTGTACTTGAAACCACTTTATATTCTAACAGACCACTTGACAGAATATCTTGCCTTTTTGCTGAAAGTATTAATGTCTTTATTGTGATTATAAATTAAAATGTATTAAAAGAGATGCATTCTCTTTTACTCCTTCAGAATTTATGTTATAGAAAACAATTGCTGTTGGCTCTGATGTCCTTCTCTGCTGTGCTGACTGCAGCATCTTAACAGTCTAAACCACTGAACAACATGCTAATAAACTGAAGAAAAGGAATAAGAGAGGAATTAACTAAAACTGAGTGACAGGGTCCCTCTTTGGGGTTTTGCTTGTTTGCTTGCTGCATTATCAGAGAATGTAAAATACAGCTCAATGCACAAATTGCTGTACAAGTTAGTTAAAAAGAAATAGCTTGGTATCTTAAGGAGTTTATCATCCCCTAAAGAAAGAAATTGCATATAAAAATATACCAAAAAACATTGAAAGTGAATCTTACTGAAGTTTGCTTGTCATTTTAATTTTATGGCGCATTCACAGTTACTTAATTTTGCTATGTTAATTTTGGCAAATTAGTGTGTGTCAGTTTGTGTGTGCACATATATAAGATTATGTGTTTTATATGTGTGTATGTATAAGATTATGTATATAGAAAGACTATGTCAAAACAATGTAAAGAATAGTTGAAATAGCCTGTAATGATGAGAATAAGGTGGGTTTTTTGGCATACAAGAAATGAAAATGTCAGAATTGGAAGAAATAAATAAGAGTGTGCTATTACTGGCAGCTAACAGAGAATTGAGTTGAAAGAAATGCAGATCATAATAAATAGAGAGAGGCCTGGAGCAATAAAACCAATCAATAAACTGAAAATTGAACAAATTTTGATAATATACAATGGCACAAGAACAATAAGTGAACGATTTTTTGATTTATTTTATTCCCAATGTTTGTTTTAAATTATAATTGTGTGGACTAATATGTAATAAGGGGTGTGTGGGACAGAAGAAAAAAAACAAACACAAATGAGGTAGATCTGAAATAAGTTGTTTAATTTCAGATAAGGAATATATATAACATAAACCTTGTTCATTGTTCAGAAGTAATCTTAATCAGTTAATTTTGATTCAATTAGTTCAATGTATGAGCAGTATTCAAAAATACTTTATCATTTATATATAGATATGTTTATTACATTTGATGCATTAAGACATTTTTTTCAGCTTGGATTTCTTCCTCTTCCTTTTATTTAAGTAGCTTTTTTCTTCTCAAAGTCAAGTATTGACAAGTGTAATTCCCACAATTATAAGTGGAATATTATTTCATCTATTGTTGAAAATAGATGGAAAAAAGATAAGCACAAAGATTGCAACTTTACAAAAATAAAGAGAGGGAAAGAAAGAAAATATACTCTTTCTTTCTCTTTAATTTACTGGAATGTTCTTGCCAACTCTATCTTCTTCAGACCTAAGAAAGAAGAGGAAGGACTTCTAGCTCCAGAGAAACACCTTAATTACTTGAGTTTTATTGGAAGATTAGGTAGCTTGAAGATAGAAATTTATTGGGTTGTAATCTTGCAAATACTTTTTACCAGTACTGTAATTAATAGCACCATTGCTAAAGTGCATAAAGTGTTGCAAATGTCAAATAAAACACAGTTGGTTCTGCCTTGGAATACCGGAACATATTCCCTATTTGCTTTCCTTTATCAATATTTCTCTTCAGTTCATAAATTAAACTCAACTCTAATTCAGTTAAACCTTATTAATTTGTTATTTACTGGTTCACTGCTTTTAATTCAAAACTTCTGTTTTGCTATCTGAGCACCTACCTCACTGTAGAAAATTAGTTCAGAAACATTCTGTTGCAGCTGCTCTTGAGGTCTTAAATAATAACTGAGAAACAATTTTGAAGAGATAATTGAAATGACATATTGCTCAAATCATGCCAACATTATAAACACCTAGTTAGCATATCAGCCCTGTTGTTGAGCTTCAAAAGAATTGTTTCTTCTTTCAAGGAGACCTCAATGACCTTTTCATACTGAAACAATAAAAAATAATACTCATAAAAAGTAAGAATCTAAAAAATAACCCCTCTATGGGTGCAGATAGTGATTTTTTTAAGCATCATATCCACTTACACTTAATATAGTTGTACATGTTACTTGGCAAAAAAAGAGTGTCGATCTTTCAGACTTTTCAGTCTTTTCATGTGACAATGGAACGATGTTGGAAGAATAGGAAGTCACGGTGCATGCTAGTTTAAAGTCCAAGAGGAAACATGGTTCTATTTCATGCTTGCCTGGTTGTACATGTTACCATTTTAAACAGTGTTTCAAAGAGTTTTTTAAAGTGTTACCAACTCCGCTGGTAAGATTACTCCTTAGACATACTGAGAAATTTTAAATAGTTTCTGGTTGCTTGAGGTACTTTTGGTTTTCCCCAGTTGATTATAGAAACTTTCAGTTATTTAATTTACAAATTATTTTCAAATTTTCTTCTGCATTATTTGAATTGATAGAAATAATTTCCTGAAACATATTTTTTTAAGTAGAAGTTAGTCCTGTTAACTTAATGGCTATAGCTCTTTTTAAGTATCCGAAACTTGCTGATACTTAAAGTGCATGATAGATATTAAATGGTATGCACATAACTTTCAAAGTTGCCATACAAAAAACTCAAACTTTGTTTTCAAACATCGTGTCAAATTATAGGTCAGACTGTTCATTTCATTCTGTGTTCACACTGACAAAGGGTACAGTAGCTCATTTCAATAAGAGCTCTTCAATTTTCCTTCTGAAACCACATGCAATGCTACATACTGGCTCTAATTCTGAACAGTTTATTCTCCTTATTTTTAATTACATTATTGAGGAGTAATGAATACTTCCTCTCTTTTGAGTCTTACAAATTGGTAAGCTTGATAGCACTCCACTGAACACACCATTACATTTAGTACAATGTCTGTTGCCAAAGATAACATTCTTTTAGAGTCTCGGTCTAACCTTCGTGCTTGGTCAGGGTCATCCTAGAGCACATGGCACAGGATTGTAGCCAGACATTTCTGAATATATCCAGTGAGGGAGATTCCACAACCTCTCTGGGCAATCTGTTCCAGTGCATGGTCACCATCAGAGTAAAGAAATTCTTTCTCAGTGCTTTACTGATGCAAAATTGGCGAGCTATGCCATGAAACCAGCAGCAAGTAGCAATCAGGTTTGTTTGTTTTTTTTTTTTTCCAGAATGTGATATAGCTTGAAAGATGAAGGAAATGTAACTTTTGTACAGATACTCTCCAGGACAGTAAGAACAGGAAAGACTAGCCTGAAGTCACTGTGCATGTCTCTAATAGAAAAGTCAGGAGAGCAAGGTGAAAACTCAGCTAAGTTACGACCACAAACATAGTCTTGCCATAATTCAGACTGAATTGTCAGGATGTTCCCAGGTGTGATTTTGGGCAACTGCTCTTTCAGTCTTAGATGACAGCACGGACCAAGGACAATGCCAGTTTATATATATATATGTGTATATATATATATGTGTGTGTATATATATATCTATACACATACATGTTTTCAGGGGTATATGGTGAGGGGAGATAAGAGTTTAGCAGTCTTGGCATTAACTGTACTCTGTAATTTGCCTCAGGATCAGTAAGTGGTTCCAGGTTCATTTTAGTTGCTAATATAGACACAGCTTAAGACAAAAAACTACTGGAGAAGGTCCTGTAGAGGGCTATAAAGATGATTTGGGGACAGAAGCATCTCTCTTGTGGTGGAAGGCTGAGGAAGCTGGGCCTGATCAGCCTAGAAAAGAGACAATTAAGAGGGTATCTTATCCATGTCTACAAATATTTTGAGGATGTGTCAAGAGTACTGGGACAGGCTCTTTTCAGTGGTGCCCAGTGACAAGACAAAGGGCAATGGGCACAAAAGGAAACAGAGGAAGCTTCCTGTGAATAAGAAGAAAAACTGTACTATGAGGGTAACAGAGCACTGGAACAGGCTGCCCAGAGAGGTTGTGGAGTCTCCTTCTGTGGAAATATTCAAACCCCTCCTAGATGCAATCTTGCTCTAGGTGAAGCTGTTTTAGTAGGGGGGTTGGCCTAGATGAGTTCAAGACCTCCCTTCCAACCCTCAGCATTCTGTGACTAAAACAGAATGAAAGCTCTGGGAAAAAGAACTGTTAGAGCTTCTGTGAGATTGGGAGGAGAAATTCTGTGAGATTTCCTGGATCAGAGAGGAACTGAACAAGTCAGAAACTTAAATATTGGAACAAAAGTGACACAAAACCCCCTGGAGAAAAAGATGTGGAGCTGAGAAAGGAAGGAAGATTTATTTATAAAGATAGGATTAATTATATTCCCAAGAATAAAATGTTTCTTTTAATCTTCTGTACTGTGAATGCTGAAAGTTATAGAGGACAGCCAGAACCTTTTGCATGCAAAGAAGTTTTTCTTAAGTGATTTAATTTTGACAAGTCAAGGTTGGTTCCAAAGGTTAAAAAAATGAAACTTCACATATAGTTCAGAATTCCCTTAAACAAACAAGGCTTTACATAAGGTTTCTTACTGTCCAATAATTTCACTTTTCTAACTGTAGGATTAGATTTATTTTCCATGATATATGTTTTACTTCTGAGGAGGCATCATGTTTTGAGAAATAATTTGGTTTGGTGAAAAATTTCTGAATTTAATTTGGTGACATATTGTGAAAAGGATAATATTAACTCTTATAGGAAAAGGAACTGTCACATTCACATTAAATAATGCTTCATCCTGAAGAGGACAGTACTATACCTGCTCTAGTGAAAGGTGTTCCTGACTATGGCAGGGGGGTTGGAACAGTGTGATCTTTAAAGTCCCTTCCAACTCAAATCATTCTAAGATCTGTGGTTCTATAATGTTGTTAAACAAAGGAATGAACAAGGCTAACAAGACTAGATAACAATTTTCTGCAGTAAATCAACTCATTAGTGTCCCTGTCAGACTATTAAGAATAAGAATTCACAGTGGATGTCCTTCTTTCTTTACATCTCTTCAAAAAAATCAGAACAGTCTAATATTTTGAACAGTTCAAGATCTGTTTTATCTGAGGAGGAAATAGATGCTCATCTAGAGATTACTTACTGCAACAAAAAAGTTTGAGACTATATGCTTGATTTTTCCTACTTAATAACTCTTCTTGTCTTTGGCTGCAAAATCCCACTGTATCATATTGAAGTTTCCTTTAGAAGTTCTTTTAAGACGACTCACATCCATGTCTATTCCATATAAAGCATATGTCGTGGGGTTTTGTAGTCCTCTGCAGGGTAATTCTTCTTTGTTTTCACTGCAGACTTGTCCAATGCAATAGATGGTATAACACCCATTTCTTTTTACACTGTTTACTGCATGTGCAATGACTATCACCTTTTTTTTTTTTTTAAATAAGTTTGTGAACCAGAAGTGAAAACCACCTGCTTATCTTGTCCTTGAGTTGTGACTAAGTAAGGCAAAATAAAAGGTTGTTCTCCTTTTTTGGAGTAACTAAGGAAAACTGTGTTGGTAGCACATCCTGGAGTGCTAAGTGGGGCAGGTACACAGCAAGGCATAAAAAGTAGGGAGACTGCAATGTTGATAAAGGCAGGAAGACTCCTTTGTAATGACAAATAGGGAACAAAACTTGAAAATGGGAAGAAGGCTTCCAAAAGGAGACCATATTGTCTTACAGTCAAGAAATTAATTGATAATTGATGAACCCCTACTTGTGCAACAAAAGGCTTGTTTTCAAATTTCTCTGACTCAGCTGATTTGAGTGTTTCCTATTTCAGAAAAATCATATTTCATTTTGTATTCTGATAGAAAAGTGGAAAGACACTGCAGTTTTAATCAATATTGTTTCAATTAATTTTTCACCAACCTTTTTCTAGGCCTATACAACCACCATGTTCTATCAGGAAGAAGAGATTAAAGAAAGGGATCCTGCTAACTGTGAGATTTGGGGTTTTTTTGGCCCCATCTTGAGGTAGAACACCATTTGGCCCATCAAGGGTTCTTTGATCAGTGTCTACCTGTTATTCCTCATTTTTACATTTTTCACCTGCTTATACCTTCCCCTCCACTGTTTTATCCAAGTGTTGTCTCCAAAAACTTTTTTTTTTTTTCTCTCCAGGCTCCTGTAGAGATGGTTTACACTAATTTATAAGGGGAAAACCTAGAGGAAGAGTAGCCGGAAGAAAACAGGTCAACTCACCCCTTTCCTGCCCTACAGGGAACTGAACTGCGGTTGTTCATTCTGTTGAAACCCATTCCTGAGCCCTTGCCCATCGAAGGAAAAAGCAGAGACCACTATGGCAGGGACTGACACCTCCATGACTCCACAACTGACCATCATTGCTGTGCCTGCCTCATGGGACCATTCTGACTACACTTTCTGAAGGTTATACAGAACAGGTGGTGGAATGGGCAGCACTTCTTATATCAATCATGACCATCAGCTGCAGATGTGGCCTATAAAGATACCTAGGGAAAAAAAAAGTAAGGATGAATACTTTCTACTTATTTTCCTGTCTTGTAGTGTTTTACTATTGCGAGAATCAAGAAGACTGAAAAAGGAATGAGTTGGGATTCAGTCTGACACTCCCTAGATAGCTGGTATGGCATGCATTGCTATTTCTAAAAATATTTCATCTAGGCTTTTCTTTTTATAAAGTAAGTTTTTCATGAAAACAGGACTTGGTTGTTGATTCTGTATTTCCTTTCTGTTCTTATGAGGCAGCCTGTTTTAACCATAAAGTATAAATGGGTTTTAGAAATCTTGATTCTCCTTCTACTAGTAAGCATCTTGTAACTTTAAGGTCACTTTACTCTGTTACTTTTTTTATTGATTATTTTCTCACAAAAAATGATAAAATATTGAACAGAGGCTTGACTTTAAGATGCAATTTATATTTTTAGAAATGCTCTAAGTTTAAAGCACTGAAACAATACTGTTAGCCTTTTACTACTGTATTTGACTTATAAACAGTTGAAACATTGAAATGATTATGAAGTAAGTCAAGACATCTAGTGGAAGGATAAACAGTTTAGATTTAGCTAAATTAAAAGCATTCTTACTGTTAGTATGACTTACTATCCCACCATTATAAACCAAATCCAGATGATTCTTATCTCTTTTCTACCACAAACAATTTTGTTTTTCTTTATGAATACATAGCACAGAATTGTCTGGGAATATTTGAATTATCATAAATACAAAGCTATTTTTATAGAATGCATTCTTTAATCTGAATGTATATTTGGATAGAAGACAAGAATCTTTAAATGAACTGTGGATTTTTTTTAGAGATAATGCTGATACTTTCCTCCTCTACTTCCTATAACAAACTTTAGCCAACACAATTTTACACAATGTGAAATAAGATTGAGAGAAAGCCACAGATTATACTTCCATAGGAAATATAATTTCTGATTTGAATCAGCATTAATACAAATCTCAGATTTTCACATTAGGGACTGCAGGGTATCTAGTATAAAACCTTGGACTTCAGTTTGGAGGCACTTAAGTAATGCATAATTTCATGCATTTGGACCAAAACACAATGAAGTTACAAAGTAAGAACTACACTTTGAGGCTCACTGAAATCAATGGAAAGCAAATCCAAATTTCAGTTGACTTTTGATCAGGCCACACATGAAAATATGAATGAAATTAATATGTAGGTTTGTATATATATTTGAATTTGGGGTTTCTTTAGGCCTTCTACGTGTAGTACATGGGGTTTTTATCTTCAGTCTTATAAAGAATTATCTCATAAAATTTCATGAAAACTTTTCACAGATCATTTAAGCAAATATTTCCTTTTAATATTAAAAAGACTCATAAATCACAAAGAAAAACTCTTTTCTCATTGATAGGAGGGGTTTTTTCATGTTTTTAATTCTATTTAACATACTATTTCCTAGTATATCTCTCTGTTTCTGTCAAATTACAGGGTGGATCCACCAATCTGTTTCTTTGTTGGGATTTTTGCCAACAAATACAATGGGAAATATTATCTTAAATCAAAATCTGCATTTAAATTTGCAATTCAATCACAGATTCTTAGTGATTCCAGCCTAAGTGATGCCATCCACTACACACCTGATAGACTGTCCTACACAATTTACTACAATTAATGTAGTAAAGAACATAGATTAAATTAGAAGAAAGATAGTTCTGCAGGTCTCACAGCTTAAAGATTAAGGCCAGCTCAGGGGTAATAAAAATAAGCCAAAGATTACACTTCTCTCTCTGAGCGAAACTATAAAGACAATCTTTTACCTGCCTCGGTTTTCCATGCACTGTGAGGAATTTGGGAAAAGAGCCAAGAGGATGTAGGTGACATAATGCTAAGTTTTGCAATGCCGAACCTTTAGGAACCTGGGTTCCAGACCCCTGGGCCATGCACCTGCTCTTCTTGCACATGTAGATCTCAAACAAATCGTATTCACAGTGTGAGAAGTTACTTGGTGTTTACTACACAGGAAATTTGGGGAGAAAAATCAAAGAAGAGCATAATCTGCACCTTTAGCAGATACTTAGAAACACCACTTCTGCATTTTACATTTGTCCTGAAGATATTCTCTGATGTCCTTTCTGTCACAAAGAAAGACAAAAATGTATTTCCATCTGGGTGATTCTGTGCTCCTATTAAACAGTAATTAGGAGATAAAGCACTTCCCTAAAATCATTTTCCTCTCAGCACACACACCTGCCCAGAATAAAACAAAAATCAAGGAGCTATAGGCAGTCATAGCAGTTTCTGTTCTTATTTTGCAGTTGTGTATTTCACCTTTATTTTATTGTCCATCAAAAATGTAAGGTTTGACTAGATCAACAACTGATAGTGTGATTCTATAGGCAAAATGTTTTTGCATTTTTTAGGAACTATAGTTTGCATGTGCTGAATAATATTTCTGTAAATTAATACTAAATATGAATTGGCTAAAGCATACAAATAAAGCCAAAGTAAAACTATCACATTCTACCCTTTCCTTCCTAAGTATGAAATATGAATTTTAGACATTAACAGACTTAATATCCATTTGTGTAGCCCTGTAGTTGATCAAATATAGTACTGCCTTTGTTACTGTAAAACCAAAGGCTTTGTCCAAAATCTCCAAGGCCTCAGAACAGAGGTTTTCTGATTTTGCAGAACCCCTGCATCTCCACTTGTCCTGACTTCTCTGGAGCTTTATTTATCTGACTTAGCTGTAACAACAGTTTTCAAATATCCAAGTGATTATGACTTAATTTTTTTTGTATTTAGCTTACTTCTGTACCATACTATGACACTGCACCTATTCTTCTAGTGATTTTGATTGATGTCTGTAACTAGTAAATGCCAAACTCAAATGAGTACATATAGAATAAATTGTGAGCCTTGAAAAAAACTCAGTATAGACAAGTGACAGCATTATAAGGCCTTGAAAGTGTATAAATGTGATGATGACAGAGGCTACATCTGTGAACAGCTCACCAATGATCAATTTTTAGTAATTAAAGGGATAAAACGGGAGGAGAAAAGAAAACTGCTTTTAGAGGTTATAAATATGGATACTATATGGAAATGAACATCAGTGAAGAATGAAAGAAGTTAAAAAAAAGCTCAGAAAATACGTAAAATTAGACCTTAGAACGAGGAGGAATGAGCACCCTTGTTAAACTTATAGTTTTCCCTATGGTGGAGCTGGGGTGCTGATGACCCTTTCAAACTCATACTCCCCACTTCCTTCTTAGTGAATATTGATTTGACCCTAAGACCCAAAAGGGCATGAAGAGACAAGCTTACGTTGAAGAAAAGGTGAGGATGTTGAGAGATTATGTATGTATGAGTCTGCTTGTGCCTTTGTAACAACTTAAAACTTTGTTATAAGTGAAGTTTTTTTCTAGATAATTTAGACTCTAGGGGTTAGCACTATTAGGACTGGACTAATACCTGTTCAGCTATACCAATGTTACCTGTTGCTTAAATTGCTTCTTATAAGACCATGTCTGCATGGGGCTGCTCTTGAGGAACAGCTTTAAGGTTATCCCCCACAACTTTCCTATTTAATCATATTTAATTAAATTCTTATTTATGATTTTTTCCTATTTAAACACTGCATCCAGAAAGACATCTAACATGTAGTTCACTTCAAAATCAATTTGACAAATCAAAAAATCAAAGCAACAGAAGTACAAAACAGAGGCAGCCTTTTGCCTAGTTGAAATAATTGAAGTCATTATCGTGTTTTTAGTGACAGAGTCTGGGAACTGAAGGATTTTCCCACTGTATCCAAAACATTTCATCCAATAAAACAGAAAAGTTAACTCTAACAGTCTATATAAGCTTCTGTCCTTAACCATGTATTTGAGAAGAAATAACCTATCAAAAAGAGACTTTGTAAGATGATTTAATCTAGCTAAGTATGATTTCACATTTACTTGTTATGCAGTCTTCTGTCAATTGTCTCCAGTTAGTAAATACTGAATCCATCAGCTGTATAAGAAACCTATGATATACTTCAATTTTTTTCCTGGATCTGACTCTAATTTCATCTGCCTAATGTAAAAGCACAGTTCCATTTGTCAAAAACAGATGTGAAAGTAATTTTAGAGTGACAGCAAAATGAGGGGAATTAATGAGTATATCATTATAGGGAACATATGTGAAACAGTCGCGAAGCCATTTGACATTCATAATTTTGTGAATTGCACCAGACAAATTCTTCAAGAAGTTTCTACAATTATTTTTTGTGTGTGGTACTTCTTGTGATAGTTTCTTTTTTTTTTTAATCATTATATTAACACTTTGCATTTTCTTGTTGGAAGATCTACAGTCATTTGTGAGACTGATTATGATAATTATGATAATTATGATAACTCCAGGGACATTTGATGGAGTTGATAATAAAACAGTTGCCCCCATAATATTTCACTGGGGATTATTGGTGAAGCATAGAACTGACCCTGACCTTTCTCACCAAATATAAGCCTATTTTGATAGTTGTTATGCCTTGTTTAGAAGGCAGAACTCATTATATAGTGTGACAAAATCAATTAATCAAAAAATACAAATTATATCAGTCTCTCACCTCGACTAAAGACAAATTTTTCACAGTTAAGGAATTTATTTCATTTGCTTCTTCCTTTATTGACTTTTTCCTGCTTAGCTAAATTTTTAACTTAGAAAGAAAATGAAATAGGAAATGTTAGAAATAAGCAAGAATATACTTTTCCATCTGCTGGAATAAGATTTTATTTTCTCCTGTACAAATGAATGTATTGTGGATGAATGCTTCCCTGTAAACCTGCAGATCCCATTCATCAAAAGCAGTTGAAATGTGATGAAATTTGTGATGAGGCCAGAAGTAGAAGAGAGTATAAGATGGAAAGACATATGGTGGGAGGCTGAAGTTCCCGGGTAATTGTCTATTGAAGTCCTCCTGAAGCCTTTTAAGCCTGCTCATATCAGTGAAACATTCCAATTCTAAATTAACAACAAAATTAATCTAGCAGATGACATTGGGCATATTTTTTACACCTAGGAATTTCTCATAGAGAAAACAGAGGAATAATGAAGAAAGTATGATAAGACTGCATTATGTTCTACCAGGAATGGTGAGGAAAGGAGCGTTTCTAGTTTTATACAAGTGATACAAACTTTGCACTGGATTTCCAGAGAGAAAATAGTTGTCCTAATGATACCCTTGTGACTGAGACCCAATGACTTGTGAAAAGAGGATCATAACTGAAGTAATGCTCTTAGCACTAGTACAGTACTAACACCTCATGAACATTAGATTTCTGTTTTCTATGAAAAGGAACAGAAAAGGAAATAAACCCAAATAATTTCTTATGTCAGAAGAAATATATTTTATAAAATAAAACATATGCTATCTTGAAAGATTACAGTTGAACTTGATCATCATAAGCATGGGTCTGTCATTGCCATAACACTAAACAGCAAGCTTATAATACTAATCTGCTATTGGATTTTTTTTTTCTTTAATCAGAATTCTGAAGTATAAAATCACCTTATTCATAACTCTGAGATCCATGAATTCAAGTGACTGTAGTAGAAGTCTTCTGGAAGACAGGCAATTATGTATTATGCTGTCAAATAGATTTAAATAACTTCATGTAAGGAGAAGCAAAATAAGGGAAGAAAGGGGAATGGAATCTAAAAAATTCTGAGCTAGTTTGGTTTCTGCCTTTATATAAATTTCTCCTTCAAATTCTTTATCCATACCACCTTTAAAAAGAAATTGGACTTATGATAGAGATAAAAAATTGGTGGTTTTTATTTCCCCCCATAACAGTCAATTATTAATAGAAAAATACTCCACTAACCATTGGAAAAAAGCCTTCATGTTCTTTAAGGATATATCAGAAGGCTAGAAACATTGCACTAGTGACTGCTAGCATAATTTTTCAGGGTTCTTGGATTTTTTTTGAGTGGAAATTTAAAGGAAGTATCATGATCACCTTGTGAGAAATATTTTCACAGAATAGAAAAGGTCCAGATCAGGCATCATAAAGACTACATGAGGGACCAGATAGAGCACCCTGGCTATTTTATTTCCATAATGTGCCAGTAGAATCCTCACAAAGACAATCTCCACTACTCATCCAGAGTGAGATTTTGAATGAATCTCCCAGTTGTCCCTGTTACTTTTCTTTAGTTTGTATCACGGAATGGTACGCAAGTGCTTGAACTAAATTCCTTTCAGATGAAGTTGAAAAATGTGATTCATGGCTATACTAAAATGCCATACATGCATGTAGTTCATTACACTGGAGATGAACTAGTTTGAAGAACAAAAATCAGTTAAATATGTTTAGTGTGGACCTCAGTGCCTCAGCACCAGCTGTTTCACTCTACAGATCCACTCCTACTGGCCCTGACCGTACACTAGTGTAGACATCACCTTGTCACAAAAGAAATGATGGAATTTCACCTTAGAATGAAGTCTCAGAGTATTTTTATAGGACACGTAGGTAGTAGATGCACCCTCCATACAACTTAACTCCCTAGGAAATGTTGCTTCTCTTTCTTCAATTTTAAATCTAAATAACCTATTCAAATTTGGGGTTTCCTACATCTTCTTTATCTTTTCTGACAGATAATTTCCCATCTTGTTCCTAATGGCAAGATTGTATTTCTCATTTTCTTTTCTAATGCAAGTATCCACCACAGCATAAGAGATACAAGTCAGAATTTCAGTCCAAAACCTGCTTTAGATGCCTGAAATAACAGACCAAGCTCGCAAAAGGTAATATAATTTGGAACTACCTTTCATAATTAAGGCTTCTGAGAAGTATTCACAAGGCAGTCAACTCAGCTAAAGTTCCCTTTACAGTATCTGGACTTCACTACATTGCAGCAGTTTTTTCCTATTGATGCCACAAATTTATCCAAGGCAAACCAATTCTTTTTTCTCAGATCTTTAGAGGGAGACCTATAGTGTGAACCAGAGCACATTAAAATATATATTTTTAAAATATATTTGCATTCCACTTAATCTCTCTTTTTGTACTTCTCACCTTGGTGTATCTCATTTGTCCCACATCTGTTTTATTTATCTAATTTTAATATAGACTGCAGTGTTAGGTAAGAAAAAAGAGTGTTCACAGAAGATTTTTCCCCCACTGTGTTGATTCCAAACAGCTGTGTTTCAGTGTTGGTTGGTTTACATAAAGACAGACCTTTAAATCTCATTCTTTGTTCTGGAGAAAACCCATCGGGGGGGAAATAAAAGGAGCGTAATAATTGAATAGCATTTAGTTTGCAAAATTTAAAATTTTCTGTTTCCCAAAAGTTCATGTGAGTTGTAAATGCATGATTCACTGAAGATCAAAGAGACCAGTCATGTACAATTCTTGATGTTCAGCGCAAAAATATTTGTACTGAGCTTATAAATTATGGCCTAAAGCACCAAAAAGTTAGGCAATGTCTCATTTTCTCATAAAGCATGGATTTCTTTAAAAAAATGAACTAATTTAATACAGTTTTTATGCATTTCTGCAAAGTTTGTTATGGGGTCAGGATCATAATTTTATTGCTATGGAAGTTTTAGTGGCAGACATACACTTCTATCTATGAAAGGTTGAATTTGAGATATGAACTGTCACTTTCAAATAATAGGAAAAAAATGTAATAATCATAAAAGATAAAGAGTGAAAAGGAAAAATGGAATGAAGGACTCTCAAAATTTACCATTTTCGTCTTCATCCTAAGTTTCTCGTTACTAAACCTTATGCAAATTTACAATAAAATCACTTATATTTGCAGTAATTTACATTGCCGTTTCTTACTTAAGGTTTCTAATGTATATCCTCTTCATCTGACTTCATCAGTTTGGTAATGTGACAATAGCAGAAGGTGTGTATTATACAGAGGAAGAGTTCTAAATGCATCAGTATAGATCTGATATAACTCACTTTTGTTTGACTAGTTTTCAGCAAATGCCTCTATACATATACAGAGATACGCACTCCAAGTATATTTCTCTTTTTAGTCTGACATCTGAACCCAGTGGAAGATGTTCCCTGATCTGAACAGACTTTGGTCAGTCTCTCACTGGCAATCACTCAGAATGCCTGATTTTTCTGGTGCAGCACTGATTTCGGGAAACTCAGAAAGTGAAAAAAAGCAAACCACTTTCCTTCAGGGAAGAAAACAAGCTGGAAAGAAGCTAAATTTATGTATTTGCATATGGTAGTTGGTTTCATTTTTTATCTTCTAATTATGAAATGTTTAATTTAATGTATCATATTTTTCCTTTCCTACTAATTTTAATAGTCTGTTAACTATCTTGAAAACAAAAGAAAACAAAGCAAAATAAAACAAGACTGACAACACCCAAAATATGACTGTGGAGAGAAGGTATTCATTTTCAAAGGGTATTTATGTCTTTAAATAAGTAATTTAATTCATGTTGATACTGCTGTCCTTGTGCTGCAAAAACTGTACAAGAGGTACTGTACTGAAAAAAATATATCTACCTTCATGATAAAGTGGGATTACGAAACTAAAAATATATTTGAAAACCAAGTGCATCAATAATTTCACAAGTGCTTCCCCAATGCAAAATCTCTCTTAAAACGATGCTTTCCCTTTTTCAAATTCTTCCTGGCACATGTTAAATCACTTGCTGTGTGGTTGTTTTGGACAAAACATTTTTGCTGCCAGGAATGGCTTGAAAGAAGTGGTTTTTTCTCTCGAGAATTTGAAGAAATAAGAATATGAAGAAAAAAGAAGCTTGAGTTTTGCCAAACAGGGACTTCAAAGTTTGGCCTGCAGATGGTTATGCATGCGTGCAATACTTGCACTTTATATGTTGCAACTTCATTTCACTTCCTCCTCCATCTTTTCAAGTGTTTTGTGAAATGCCTGCAACAAAAGAAGTGTGGTGTGCGGGTGGGAGACATTTGAAAGAGAGTCCTTTTAAATAAGCTTTGAATGTCAAAGGAGATGTGCTTATGGTGTGACAGATGACAGTGCTTGTTCATGGAAGATTTAATTTTAAAGAATAGAGCTGGCCTGAAAACTTGAGACAGGAAATTTTTGGTTTAGTTTTTCTTCTAGCACCAGGATTAACTGATTCAAGACTTTTGTGGTTATAACAGTTTGGCTTTTCACTGAAACTCATGAATGTTAGAATAAGAATGCAAAAAAATTAGATTTAATTTTGAAACATACAAAACACTTTGAGAGGGTTTAAGAGCTCTTATGGTCATAGTTTCTGCAAGCAATAAGAAAATTAATAGTTTCATTTAAAAAACATAAGCCACAATGAGGAAAAACTATATTTATTTAGTATTCATGAAATATAGTTTTATATCATATTTTTATATCATAGAAGAGTTTGGGTAGGAAGGGACTTTAAAGATCAAAAATAATATGCAAGCTGTCAATATAAAAAATAAGATTGTCATATCCACATGTATCTATTCACATATATAGAACCTGAAAAATTTCTGAAATACATAGATGAGGTATAAAATTTTAGCAGTGTTACATAAGGCAATGAACTATCTTAAATTAAGCTTCTGTACTAGATGTGGCTAGATTTTTAAGACAGATATTGTGACTCTTACTATTTAAAGTACAATTATATTCACAGAAAGATTTCCATCAGAAAATCTAACACAAAGTTTCATTCCATTTTATTTTATAGGATGAGATAATCAAATATAAGTGACATTCTGCTTCTGGAGATATTTGTATGTTGAATATTAAAATAATTTGCCTTTGTTTGATTTTTTTCCCCCTTGGGGCATTCTGAATGTCATACTGAGCTATATGTTCACATGGATCATAACAGACTGTCATTTCTCTTAAGCCTGAGTATAAATTCTTGCAAATAGTACATATGGGAATGTACAAACATCTCTTAAAAAAAAAAAAAAAAAAAAAAAAGAGGAAAAAAATTAGAATCTATTTATACTGAGAAACACTGCTTTTAGGGGAAAAAAACCCCACGTGCCTGAAGTCCTGCCAGTATTGTTTTGAAGGATGGAAATAAACATGTATGTTCTATTCCAAGGGACATTGCACAGTTTTAAGAAAACATTACTTTTGGAAAATAGAAAGTAACTCAATTTCATCTTTAATTTCCCACCCTCCCTTATTTCAGAATTATTGGTCAAAATCTTTGTTCCAAACTTTACAATCCAATCTTAATTTAAATACATTCTTATATCATCATCTATGTTGTTCTTCAGCTTTGAAAGACTGGCTTTTCTGCATTTGACTTGCCTTAGTTATGCATAGTAGTGTTTAATCAACTTTAAAAAAATTAAAATGCAATGTTAACTTTGCATATTCTAGGGTCACATGCTTTTATTCTAGTGAAAATTAAAATACATGTAATTCTTTCACCTTGCCATCTTTCCCTCTTACATAATGATATTTTACACTTTTTTTTGCATAAAAATTCTCTGATTTTATGAATGTTTTTTCTTATTAAGTCAAAGAAGCCACACTGATTTAATTTATGTACCATGCCTTCCAAAGTAGATAGATTTTATGAAATTATTATTAATACCATCAATAGATATAGCAGTAAAGAACAGCCACTTTTTTTTATTATTATTTCCAAGTGAATCTGTGCCTTCTTTTCTTATTAACCAGAATAGGAAAAGCTGTTAGCAAAATGATGTATCAGCTATGTGTTCATGAGTTACAGGAGCATAGTTAATCCAGGCTTGACATGTTGGTTTAGAATATATTTTAACTTTATTTTAAAGTGAGAAAAGTAAGTATTTTCTCTCATTTCAGAAGAAAAAAAGAAAAGAGATAGTTCATAGCTCACTATAGAAGACCATGTTTCAGTTAATACTGGAGAAGCAGCATACGGCTAAAATTAATTACAGAATTGACTTATTAGTAAGCCATGGATATTCAAATATGTCTTATTCCATGATTTTGGTGAAACATTGTGACAAATCAGTATGATCAGTCTGGTGGATTTCAAATTGAGTTATTCAGATTATGTTGATTGTTAAGTACTGATATTTTCTGGGAAAGGGACATTCTTCTGCTGGAATCTAGCCAGAGCATAGGCTGCATGTGGATGAGAAAAAGAGGGAAAACTGGCTACCTAAACATAGGCTATATTATTAAGAGAATATTATTTACATATTTTAATTATGGAATGAACATAAATAGTTAAGAGAATGCAATAAGACAGTGTTTTACTATGCTAGAATGATATTTCATTGGAAGCACCAGTGAAGGATTTTTTATTGTATGTGTTTTTGCATGGATCATCTGTTCCTTGGTTTCCATGACATTTTCTCAATTTGGGTGGCTTCATCCTGGATAGTCTTGATAGGTTTGATAGCTGGATATCTTGATAGTCTGATCAGTCTTTCTCTGATGTTGCTTGGCTGTGTGGGAGTATTCCTTATGCTGCATCTTGTGTGATCCTCCTGTCTCATGTGAGGAACAGATCAGTGAAGCAGATCTAGTAGCAAATGGGCAATACATGTGTTAAGTAGTGCCAGACCAGAAGCAGAATTTGGAGAAGGTTCAGGTGTCTGACAAGCGTTATTAGTGGGAACTAAGGCTTACTGGACAGAAATGAACATGTAATAGGCTTTTGTAATTAGAATGATATGGTGGATGTGTGAAAGTATCTAATGTGCTATCCAAACAGAACACATAGTAACTACTGCTACTTTGCCAGTGCTCAACATGGGTTCTCCCATTTCGCTAAAATAAAATTTCTAGTTAAATTCTAATGTAGATGAGGTATTTAATTTCCATGTACTTGCTAAATTATAAAATGGAGAAAAAGGCGGCAGAGGTGAACAGTAAAAATATAAAACTAAGCACTAGAAAGCAGAAGAAAGTAATAGATATGGAAATAGAAAGTGTTGAGAGAAGAGGACTTCAGATGGAAAAAGAGAAACAAGAATATTTATAAGCTATTTATTTAAAGTCTAATACCACAAGTGAAAAGATCCTTGTAAAGCTGAGAAGTACGACTGGTGGAGGAAGATACCAAGCTGTTCAGTGAACAGGTACCTCACAGAATTGTCTGCTCCTGAGGTCTGCCCAGAAAGAGCATTTAGTGCATTGGAAATCTGCAATAAGAACAGGGTGACATATACCAGGAGGCCTTGCAAACAAAGGGGAACAGCCTGTTTTCTGTGTTTGAGAATGAAGCAAAATTTATATTGTGGTGACCTAAGAAGATATTGGGAATATACAAGAGTCATTATAAGGTACCACAAACAGCAGTGGGAAGTTGTGCAAGACCTGTTATTGGCTATTTAGTGGAGGAGTCAAAGACATAGAAATACACCAACCAAGGAGGTTTGGGTTAGAGCAAGTATGGGGACGTAGAGGGGAAAAAGGCATAAAAAGTGTTGGTCAGTTACAAACAGGTTGCTAATCCATGCAAACTTATGGCCATTCTTTGCACCTGATCACTGCAGTCTCTCCTATTCTTTCATTAAAATCCATCTCTAACTCCTTCTCTGGGCAAATAAATCTGTTCCATATGCATGGCTTTTTATAGGGATTTGACTGCCAGTCAGTGGAGCATGGGTCACATATACTTTCCACTAATGAACTTCCATCCTGTTCAGAGAGGGGAGCAGGACAAAGCCACAGGTGTTGTCTGTGTCCTTGTGAGTGTTGAGTGTCTGTGCTGATCTGTGTGTCTGCCTGTGAATATATTTGTGCATGTAGTATGTGTGTGGGTTTGCCTGCCTCCTGGTAATACGTGCTCAGCCTCTCTGTGGGCTGTACCTATGGACAGGGAACTGTGATGGCTTTATCTTTTTCAGACAACTGAATTAGTCAGCTTCTACCTGAAATGAGGTTAAACAGTTAAAAATCAAGATTTGTAGGTGGGGAAGAGAATTTGAAATAAAGAATTGTGAAGGAAAAGAGAGAGAACAATCTATAAGCAACAAGGCTGGGTGGTGAGGAAGAGAAAAACAGAGCAGAAGGAAACCTTGCAGTTTCTGTTGCAGCAGCAAAATTTAGCATGATATAATATATGTAAAGATCAATGTTTTTCATTACACAATACACCAGGAAATATAGACATTGCACCTATTTCCTTGAAACATAATAAAGCAACCTTTTACACCTACTCAACTTCCCAGCACAAATGTCAGTAAGATGCAGAATGAATGTGCTATTTGTTTAAAGGTTATTAGATATATTTAGACTAGTCAATAGGGAGACAAAATTATAGAACTAATCACTATAAAATAATCCAAGTATCAATACAGTGACAAATGCTGGCATCAGCAGTGGGAATAAGCTATAAGTTGCAAAGTGTGCAGAAACAAATTCATATACACTTTATAAGAAATGATCTGGATATTAAACAACAATGCTTGTAAAGTTAGCTTGAATCTTGTCTTTCTAAGAAAAAAATATATTTAATTAGAAAAACAAGACTTTGTAGGACATAAATATGGTGTGTTTTGTATTATGTGCTCAATGCAATCTACCAACACTATTTTCTCTTGTGAACAAACAAAAAAGTTAAAACCAAGTCGAAACAATTAAAAAAACCCCAAACCAAACAACAACAAAAAAACCCCAAACTAACACTCTGCTTCCTACTGAGTACATATAAAAACTCTCAATGAAACAAAATTATGTAAGCCTTGTAGTCCTGTTTTGGTTTTGCATAGTCAATTAGAACATCTTTACATACACTCTATAAATTTTTTGTCCTATACTGCTATGAAACCCTGTCGCTTTTGAGCATAGAACTGGAAACTCCCAATTATGGACAACAAATATTTTTGCTGGGGCAGCTCTTGCATCTTCTTACTCTGCATCCTCATTCGGAGTGCTTACCTAATCAAGTGAAGAAAGTCCTTCTCAACCTCAGGAGGCCTGCTGTTAACTTATGCTTTCAATTTGCTTGCTTTACTGAATTTGTGTCATCCTTAATGAGGGTACTGACACACATTATCTAGCTCTGTTGCACAACTTCCCTTCCTGACTATCATGTTACACAGCAAATGGGTGCCACATTTTGATTAGCTAAAATGAAGGGTGATAAAAGAGTATCTTATTGAAGTATTTCAAGCGATTTTCCCCTGTGTGAGTAGTAATGAAGCATGTGCATGCTGTCTCTGAAATTCAAGCTCTAGGGAGCACCATTTTACTCTAGAAATAAGTTTGTGTTATGTACCAGAGCAATCTAGGGCAGAATTTGAAGAGACTGTATATATCTAGTCCTCTGGAACTCTTTTTTTTCCTATACCTCACTTAGCTGTGAGTAAGGTTTTTGAGAAGGGAAATACTCCCCTTACAGCAGGTCATAGTAGACAGTGTTATTTGCTGAACAAAATTGACACCTAGGAATAGTTGCCTTCAATAAATTTACGGTGACTTTTTACACATTATGCTGGAATTCAGAATCAGGTCTCTCTACACAGTCAGAAATAGCAAAATTTTCAGACTAAGTCATGAACAACTCTATTCCAAATTACCTGACAAAGGAAAATAGACAAAACTCATATGAGATCATGAGACTGGACCATGAAATCCTTCTTACTCCCATAATTTTGTTGAACTTGTTTTTAGGCCCACGTAAAAACTTCAAAGAGCAGTTTATTGACCTTAGATCATCTTGACGACTATATACAGATTTTTACTGTTTCAATTGTTATTATAAGAGCTTTTCAGATCTTTTGAGTTCTAACTTCAAGGGAAAAAAAAGACCAAATCATAGTTAAAAATGACACTGAGGCTGGGAGACAAGGGTCTTTGTTGGTTGAATATTTCAGGTGGCATAATGTCACTATGCATTAGTTTCATGATAATGTGACCTACATGATCTGAACCATACTATAGCCTCATTTTATTTATTTACTTATGAAGAAAAAATATTAAACTAAAAATTCATGCTGGGAAAATATTGGAAGCATTAGTGTTTGACTTTTGTTTTTGAGCAACTTCTTTTTTTATTAAAACTTTATGTGTATTAGTGGAAAATCATTATATTCTTTTTTACAAAGTGCAACTAGTTGTGACTGAGCTTTAGAATTTTTGGTAATCAGCTAAATAAAGAAAGTGTAAGGAAGAGATTTCAGGTTTTAAGATCCATATAATAACTTGACTTTAATTGTCTTTGAAGTGTCTTGAGATTTAAAATCCTTGCAATATCATTTTTTTTCTTATGATAATTCTAAATCAATAAGCTTCATTTACAGGCTCCAGAAATAGACTGCCTTCTATGGGATTGTTCTTTCCAAAGGTTAATTACTTAAATTAAGTAATAATAGCATGTAGTTTTTCAAAATCTGCCTATAACTTGCTGCAACAGTGTTTCTGTAATTTTCTGTAGTCTGCCAGACTAGAGACGGTAAGACTCAAACGGGAAGTATATAATAATATTTTTCATGCTAATACTCATACCCATCTGTCAGTATGGCATTTTGCCTGTTCAGAAGATATAAGACCACTATTTACAAGACATTAGCCCTATCCAAATAGGACAGACTGACATACACTTTAACAATCGGCTCCTCTGCCAAGAGATCCTCCTGTTTGCAACTATTGCCAATCTGAAGATACATGCTTCAGAAGATGGGCAAGTATCTGTAGATAGATATTCTTCAGCCTACATATTTGGCCTGTTTTTCTACCCTATGTCACAATTTCTTCTTTAATCTTTTTTTTTTTTAATCTGATTTAGTATTTTGATATTTTGTCAATTCAAAGGGCATATGGCTTCTTCACTGATGCAAATGTAATATACTTGAGCAGTCCCTTAATGACTTTATTCTGTAAATAAATAAATAAATTTAGGAATATAAATTAATTTCTCTCAAAATCAGTTACTTTTATGGTCCTTTAAATCCCTCTTTTATCAATTGCTGCACATCTTTGGCATTTCTCATAGTACTAAAATCTTTTAAAATTTAATCATTCTGTTAGGTTGTCTTGAAATATTTTAGCAACTGTTTTGATTACATCATCAAGAGTTTAAGTCTTCTATTAATGCAAGCTATGTATGTCTATGAAAACCACATCAAAAATAGCCTAAAGAAAAAAAAACCTAAACAAAAGAAAATTATGTTTAATGCTATGGTGTCTCTTTGTAGCTATATAAATTACAACAGCAATACTTGCGCAAAAAGCTGCTATACCAGGTCAGCAGGAAAGACCACATTACTTGACAGCTGGACTTCCCATTTGGCCATTATATAAATTTACAATGAAAGTGGTCAAAATCCAGAATTTAAAAGTGTCATTCTGTTTCTCTGTGCCAAACACTCTCAAATGAGCTATCAGTCACTGTAATGTAAGCATTGTATCAAACAGAGAGGAGTAAATAGTTGCATCATCTGATTATTTGGTGAGCATTAGAGGCAACGGACCATAGGATGGGGCTGCCACTTAATGGAAAAGCTGCCATCTGTCTGTACCCACAGTTGTTTCTGAGGTATTACAGAATTGATGATAAAAGCTCTTTCATTCTTAGCAATGTCACGCTTTTCACAGATCCAAAGATCTCTTGCCAGTTTTGTGCATATCAGCAATGTAAACTTAAATATCATGTCACACACCCTGAGTGGGGTTTTAGACAAAAAGTACAAGGACAGGTTTATAAAACATAGTCAACTATTTCTAAGAACTCCCAGGAAAAAACCATGATAGCTCATACAACTTCTTGGTCTTATCTTTTCTTCAATAAACTTATGTGTTCAGCACTGAGTCTCTGATCTATGTGAAAATATAAAATATTTTTAAATTGCAAGATGTTTTATCAATGCAAGATATCTATTTGGACATCATAAAGTAAAATACAATGATTTAATGGGAAAATAATCCCTGTTGGAGGTGGGGACCTGCTATGTCTTAGGTCTACATTTACCTATTACAATGTCTCCTATAAATATATGTGTCTCGAACCAATTCTGTCATAAGTCCAAAAGTCACTCAGCTTTGAAGTGAAAGAACAGAACATTCCTTTGCACCAGATTTCATCAGGAATTCATTATTTTAGCACATGTGCGTAGAGTAAACAAATGGTTTTACAAGCCAAAAGAGGAAGATGAAAAAATCCACAGCCATCAGGAAATTGGTTTTACATTAAAAGGCAAGACCTATTTAAAGTTAATGCATAATTAATACCAACAATTTGTTACTCATTTAGAAGCTATAATATGACCTAAATTATAAGCACAATTTAATTGCCCCTCTGTCTCTGAGGACTACAAAGATTAGGTGAATATGGTTTTCAGATGCAGCTATAAGGTGCTGATTTTGTAAGTAGCAAATTGATGTTCCTTAGGAAAAAAAAAATCTCTTCCCAGAAAAACCAATGTTTGTATTTGCTAGGACTTTTCAATAAGGTTAATGAGATGATAGAAAGAATACATAAATGTTGTTATATTTATATTTCACATCATCTGAATAGATCATACGTAATTTTCATTGTTCCTGGAATTTCAGTAGAATCAAGAGTGTTAAGGTTATGTTTTCCATATTTTGATTCTTGTGTTTCTTTTCCTTTTTTCATTTGAAGCAAAACTGTATTTATTCCATCACTCTAGATGCACATAGTTTTTGACAATATATTTTTAAAAATATTTTTTCTACTTCTCCTGGCTGCATAAGTTGAATTTTTATCCTTTTTTGATTATTCTTACCGGTAGTCTTTGCTAATTTGCTAGCAAAACTGTAAAATGATGCATGGTAGAATCTACTGTAGTTATTTAGAATAACTTTTGCTGTGGTAGTTCATGAACAAGCAGATATTTCAGAAGTTTCTAGCACTGTTAGAAAGAAAACAAGCAACTTTTCCAGACCAAAAGCAAAAAAAAATTATAAAGAAAAATAAATTAGGGAAAAAGAAAAGAAGACATGAAATAAGCCCCATAGTGTTCCTGTGATTTTCTTATGATGGTAATTAAAACAAGAGTGCAACATCGTTTGTGTTAAGAAGAATGTGCCAGAGCTGCCAATTTCATTGTCCCAGTAGGAAACATGCCTTCTAGGCAGTCATTAAAGAGTCAAGTGGGCTAGTATTTTTCCGAGACCAGGGATGGTCTGCCTATATGCTGTGGTTTCGAGTCACAGATGGTCCGCAGATTTCTGTCTGAATGCAACTGCCAGTAAAGTTGTTATTCTATTTCATGAAGTAAAAATAGCTTTGATTAAGAAAATTTAAATAAACCTTTATTAATAGACATTTACAAGGAATGAATAAAAAACAATATGTGCTTTATTTATATTTATTATATACTGATAAGGGTGGTATGTGTGTGCATGTATCAACCAGTCAACAAAGAAGAATATTCAGAGATTTTTTTCTTCTTTACTGATGGGTTAGTTTTCTTATTAGTAAATCTAGTGTTTAGGTAATTTCCGTGTTAGGTCTTGAGCAGTTTCCCAGATACATGGCCAGTAGCACTGTCTAAACGATAAAACTCTTTTAGTTAGAAAATTGAAACTCTGGAGAGTTAGCTATCCCTCAACTAAAATGAAATTCCAGTTCAAATCTTATCTCTTATCTATTTCATTTTGTTCTACCATCAATGAAAATCTGTAACCAAAGGAAACGATGTTATCCAAATTAGCATATCAGCATTTGACTCTCAGAATCTGTTCCTTGCCTGAGGAGTCAGCAGTTTGGAAAGGACTCTTAGTTATTATACAACAAAGTTAATGTTTCCTTGGGTAAAATGCAGTTCCAGATGGTCGATTTCTAAACTTAGATATGCAAATATAACTGGCTAAATATGGGGGTTGGGGGGGTATATATATATACACACACACATATATACATATATACATATATATAAACATTCCTCAGGATATTTGAAACTCTTCAATTGTCAGTTGCAAAGGCTTCTAGTAATATTTAGAATACATCAGTGATAAGTGTGGTGCTAGCAGATACTCATGACAACTGAGGGTGTTTGAAATTAATTAAAACCCTACATACATGGCAGCTGAACTGAGGCCCTACTCAGTATATTGGCAGACTGCAGAGAGCTTGTTCAGATTAATCAGTTGGCTACATATTGCTGTCATTCTAGAATACCCTAGGGTATTTGTCCTGGTGTCCAGCTGCCACCCCAAAAAGCCCATGGCTCTGCCATAAATCCTATATCTGCAAGGCCACAGTGTTATGTCAGACACCTCTGAGCATTTGATTTTTACACTTGATGACATATTTACAAAATTGGAGCAGGCCATAGATGTGTGATTTGAGGTAAGTTAAACTACACTGACTTCATGACTAAGGTTAAAAGTTGGTGCTGTGAGGAATCACACTGGGTTATCACTGATGGTCATCAATGGTTCCTCTGAGGCTCTGGTAATCTTATATGTTATTTGTTACAGTGAAAAAAATGTGCTCTATGTGTTTTGGATAACCTACAGCTGTCCACCTCTTCATCTTTCACTGGTCACCTAATTCTGGATCATTGAATCTCACACTAGGTGTGAGTTGACTGTAATGGGAGCTTAGATACCTATTTAAAATAAGAAGGCCTTGGCCTTGCTTCAATTTTTTATATACAAATTGCTATAAAGGAATTTGAGGTGCCCTACAGTATTCAAGATATGTGACTAAAGATGGTAGATAATGCACAGGATCTGAGGGACTTGTGGTCTTTGGAAGAAGCAAATGGAGACCAGGTAAGATAGGACCATAGGACTGTAAGATGATTCAAGGCATATATGGGGTTCTTTAGCCCAGGCTGCTGTTCAAAGCAGACACAGCTCTGACTGGAACATTCAAGACTTTGTCCAGACAGATCTTTAAAACCTCTGAGTATGATGCCTGCACAGTTTCTCTGGGCAACCTGATCCACTGTGTGTTTGGCCTCATGGTTTAATTGGTTTTCCTGATACACAGTTTGGACCTCCCCTGTTTCTACTTACGTGTCTCTTGCCCTCCCATCACACACCTCAAAAGACATTGAGTAAGTATTTGGGGGATGTTGATAGGTTCCCTGTAGCCTTCTCTCCAGGTTAAACAAACTCAGCTCTCTCAATCTTCCTCATATGAAACATGATCTAGTCCCTATGCATACAGCCCTTTGTTGGATTCACTCCAATATGCTTACAGGTCCACCAAACCTGTAAGCAGCCTTCCAGATGTAACCTCAAAAGGGTTGGGGATGGGGGAGCCATCACCTCCCTCAACCTGCTGGCAAGAGTTTTCATAATGCAGCTGGAATGCTGCTGACCTTTGTGACAAGGACACATTGCTGATCCATGTTCAGCTTGTTACCCATCAACACGCCCAGGTATTTCTCTGCAAAGCTGCAACTGGTTCCCAGTACAGAACCATATGAAAAAAACTTTTAAACAAACTTTTGCATGAGGTCCGGCTAAATCATCACATATTTTCTTAAGAAAGTGTTTCTTACAGACAGCTGTTCATAGGATTGAATAACAATAAATATCAATTTGTGATAAATAAGTTGACAGTGAAGGAAGAGTTTAAAATATGCTTGGAATAGCTGGGCTGTTTAGCTTGTCATTATAAAAGCAAACAGCCTCTTTCACCAATCTCAGAAATATTGTAGAAATACACTGTTGGCATAAAATTCCTGCTGTCTTCCTCATAAAGGAAACAAATAAAAATTCCACTGTAATCATAATAGTGACACTATAGAGAAGGGATGGCTACTATAATGAAAATTATCTGCTCTTTCTGTGACCCAATGTTTCCTGAATAGTGTTTTCTGTCAAGTAATGAAATCTAGATTTCAAGATTCAAAGTAATTTTGTTGAACTTGGTGTTTTACTGCATGGAAAAGGTACGAATAAATTTACCTCAAAGATCTGAGTAAGTCAGGGCACTGACACAGTAACTTTTACAAGCTGCCTGATGCTCAGCCGTACAAGGTGGAAAAAAAGAGAATCTAAAATAAATCTAGAAAACAGCAGCTGTTCGTTAATCTAAGACTTGTTAATATAGTTGAACAGAGTGTTCACAGAATTTAGACTTCATCACCATGTGAGAATTTGTGGATAAAATCACTATGGAGAATAATTGTTTGAAAACCTTTATTAACAATGAAAGCTGTTAGTTTTTTTTATTGAGAGAAGAGCCATTATATATGGCCATAAGAGCCATTTTTATGGAATGTAATCTAGTTAGTTTTCCGCTCTGGATTATGGAATCAAATAGTTAAAAATCTAAATAGAAAATTAAACATAGATACAGCCTCCACCTCCCCCCCACCCCCATCAAATCAAATATGGAATAGTTATGGTATTTTCTTCTGTTTAGTGTAGAAGAATAATCTCTCTTTGTTAAGAAATACTGAATTCACGGTCATATTGTGAAGTAAAACAAAATATTGAAATTATTAGTATTATGTACTTTATGATTAAAAAAAAAATAAAATCAGCACTATAAGGGCTTGTATTGGGGGAGTGGGATTTTTTAATAGTTACTACTATAGGTGCCTTTAAATTAAAACAGAAGTCAAAATGTATAGTTACAGCTGATTATAGGTCTTGGTGATTAACCAGGAGATAGGAGCAAAACCCATGCTCTGTTGCCAAGATGGACTGTGGTTGTGGAAAGAACAGCAAAATAATTGAAAGATAAAATGTATGTACAGATATTATCTAGAAAGAAATACTGAACTTGTACTGAACTTCTTATGGCCATCTTTGAATGTCTCCAATTTCACATAATGGGAAAGGACTGAATAGTCCTAAGGTTCAGCTTTTTTGTGCACTCAAGTTTAACCTAGGCTTACATGGGGTTTTCTTTTCCAAACACTGACTGAGGAAGTATAAACGGTAATCAAGAAGGATGATGAAAGTCTAAAAATATTCTTATCTTTCAGCACTTTAGCAGAATGGATTAGTCTTTATTAACTGAGTCTATATTTTATGAATATGTACACATATTCCTTCCTATGTTTACACAGCTTCCTGTCATCTTGTACAACCTGTTATTAAAATCTAATTTTGCTAACTTTAAAATATGATACATGAACAAACTTCTTCATTCTATGAAGATCCTGTCTTTCTAACTTTGGTCCACATTCACTTTTCTGTGGAAGTATTCCAGCACATTAACTCTTTCTTTTTTTACTTCATAGATTTTCATGCTTTCACAAACATACAAACATAATCTGTTTGCGTCATTAAAAGCATGTAATAGAACAAATGAAGATAGCCAATAATCTTCTCAAAACAATAGCAAAGCCTTTCATTTTACCTGAAATGCCTGAGGGAATAGAAAAAAAAAAGTCTGAACATTGCTATTTTTATAACAATTAAGATCTGTAGTCAAACTAATTGATGTAGGTAGAAATACCACATTTCAGAGTGTGAGCTGGTTTTTGTTCAGTATGCTTAGATTCAAGGATATAAATGGCATTTTTTTAAAAACATGAACTTTTAAAAAAGATAAATAGAAAAAGAAAAACCATACCAAACAATATAAATAGGATTTGCTAAGGTGCCACTATAACTGGTATTCAATTGTTTCATTGTGCATGCAATTTCAAGGATGGGGTAGGTTAAAGAATTAAATGATTTATCACCGTGACAGTCTTTGCATCATTTAATGTTTTAATTCTTCTTTCCTTCATCTTCTGAAAGGAAGTAGTTATTTAACAATGAGCATCTTTATTTGCCAGATACTCTTTTTTTAAACAATTGGCTTAGGTTTCTACTGTAGACTGCTCTTTCTTTCTTTCATTTGAAAGAAAATTAAGAAGAAAGGTGTCACAAAAGGGTAAAGAAATGAATGTCACAAGGAATATTAGTCAGATAGTTCTGATAAAAAAAATTCTTCAATATGACGATATTATTACCCAGCTTAGAAAGCATCAAGCCAAATGGGTACTGGCACCTGGATTCCATGGTTACAAATCACAAAGTTTTGTATAGTCCTAGTGATTTTTTTCAGGTTTTTAACAAGTTAAAAAAATTCAGTACGTAGAGTTTTGTACCTAGAATGGAAGAACACCTCAGTTTTATCTTAAGTTTAATATAGAGTTGATGATTCATGGTTGCCAGAGGTTGGTGCAAGTTTTTTCATTACAAATGATTAATTTGCATATTATATGTCTTTGTAGAAACCCAAAAATATGGTGGACTTTTTTTTTTTTTGGTCTTTCCTTCTAATCTCTGTGCTATCTGCTAGCAAAGTTACTGTGGAATTGTGCGTCTGGAAACTGAGGTTCTATGAAATGTTGTTCTAAAACATTTACTGAAAACTATTTGAAATAGCAGATTACAAGTAGGTTGAGCCAATGATTTTTGAGCCCTTTTGTTCTCTGGTGCTCCACATATGGTAGAGTTTTATGTACTGAAGAAAGAGAATATCAAAGACCTTTTTTATCTTTAAAAAAAGGCACAAAACCAGAAGTATATCTATACTGAAGATGTTTAAATTTAGAAAAAAGTGTCCTTATGTTAAATATGAACCAACAGATTTTACCTACTCCTTCAGGATTTAGCACTTAGAAATCTCCTTTTGCTTAACAAATCTTTTATTTTTAACTTATCTAAATGAAAACATGGAATTATTTAAAACCAGATAGAACATGCTCTTTTGATGTATATTTATTTTCTTTTACTATCATTTGTAGACAGAGCAATAAATGTCTTTCAGGTGTGTTAATTAACATACTTATTTCTGGAGGCTAAGAATGCAAAATATAGATTATTACCCTCTAGATACTCTGGTTCACATATTTTATGCGATAGTGGAACTTTTTTACGAGAAAAAAATCATAATATTCCCTCTGTTGGTGATACCTGTGATTACAGAAAGCAATAGAAAAGGTGAGGAAGAGGATTACATGCTCTCCCTAGCTCTTCAGCTCAGATTGAAAAAAACACCTTGTGATACATACAGTCTCTGTGAAGGGTCTGGAAAAGCCTGAAATGTTGACACTCAAGCATTTTAGGGTCCTAGTGTGTTACCCTCTGTGACTTATAATTTGGGGCCTTTGCATATGACTAACTTCTGAATTACCTGTTACCTGCAGGTCCAAGGTCTGTTCATTATAAACTACAGACATCTAAAAGTCTCTTTATTGTCTTAAATAGATGGAGAAGGTGAACAAAATTGCAAAAAATAACAAAAGGCAGGAAAAAGTACTCAATATTGATTGATTGTTCCTTTTCAGAAAGAATTTTTTCCCCCAGATAATTCTTTCATGTCCTATTTTCTTCCATTCTGGTATATTTCTTCCTGGTCTCCTTCCATGTCGAATAATTGTAATTCAACATAGCCTGCTGCTGCAGAACTTCAATTCCACTTCATACAATTTGCAATACTTTGTGTCATTGGACAATTAATTTTTTTACTTACAGTGAAATTAATTTCTGATATTGTGAATGTGTTCATTCTGCACATGATCTACACTTAAAACACTGTGAAAAATGTTTATAAATCTTTTCTGGTATTTCACTCATACTTCTGCTGCCCCTTTGTAATAAAAAGTTTTACCTTTTATATGTTATATATGTGTTGTGCCATTATGCAAGGACTTACTAATTGATAACAGAAAAGGGTTTAAATAACGTAATCCTTATGTTCATCCTTAAACAAGGTTTATCTATTCAAGGGTAGATTCATTATGCCTGACTTAGTACTTCTTTTAGCTTCTTAAAGTAGGAATCAGTCCTGTTTTTTCTCTCTAATTTTCATAAAGTAAACAACTTCCCTTGTGCAGTGTCGCAAAGAGCAGATTCGCCCTCTAGGCATGCCAGCGTCTCTCCACTGCTGTAAGAGGCACATGACAGAATATGGCCTTTTTCAGATGTATTAACTAAATGCCTCAAGTTCAGTGGGACAAATCTGAGCATAAATAAGTAAATTGAAATCAATCTTCCCCTGTGGGAACAAACTCTTTATGGGAAAGAATAACAAAAAGCAAGTTAGTGTTATGCTCAAAATATTGTTTATGGGCAAAGAGGAAGTAAAATACATATCTCTGTAATAGTAAAACCAAAAGGTTGTTGTTTCTCTAATGGAAATCTGAAAAGTCTAGTTCAAAAATCATCATTAGTCTAGTTACAATTATTAGAGACAAAAGATTTTTTTTCATTTTAAAAAAATAATATTTGTAAGAGAATTAAAAATGCAACAATCTGGTTAATGGTTTCCTTCCTTTCTTATCATACGTTGTTATATTGATAAAGGTCCTTGGTCAGATACTTTTAAAGGAAGCACTTGGCTTCTATATACACTTACAGGCAAAATTCTGTCAGCCTCTGGAGTCGTCTGCTGGAATAAATATGCTGTTTAGAGCTTTTCCTTTCTCCTTCAGTAGCCAGTTGTGGTACTTTGTATGTGTTTGTTAATGAGCTTCTATACCTTTCTCTTTTCTCATAGGTCTGCAGTGTCATGTTACATCTCAGTTTACTATATATAGTGCCCTTTATATACACGCTAGATATTAGTTTTTGTTCTGTTCATTACCCCAAAACCCAGTTTTGTCCATCTCCAGGTCTGCATTTCTGTAACTGACAGTGATTGTGTTGTTTATAGGTGTGGCATCTCCAGTGCCAAGCCTGTCCCTTCTCAGAGTTTTTGGCTACTGTATAAGATGTGAATTTCTCTGTACTACATCTCTGCACTACATCTCTGCATTAGAGAAGTAAGTACCTTGTTCTATGTTTTTGTTGTTTTTTTTTTTTTATTGCTACTATCAGTACAAAACTCTTGTAACGCAAAGCTGGAGGTAAGGAAAGATTCAGACAGAGCAGGCCTGGGAAGTGAAGCACCAAGCTTATGGCCTGTTACTAGCAATGGCAATACTGTATTGTTGAGCTTTTGATGGGGTACCCTTCCTTCTCAGACCAGGGTAGAAGAGCAGAGGAGGCTGCTGTTCTGCTGAGTTCTTTATTTCATAGTCTCACAGCTTTCTTGAAGGCAGAATTCAAGGGGGTTACATGATAAAGGCAAGCAGCAACAGCAAACAGCAGGCAGAAAACAGCTTCTTCTTCTAATTCTAGTTTCCTCTATATCTTTTTTTCTTACAGAAGTGTGGATTATATTTGTTAATTGACCAATGAAATTAACACACGATTCTAGGGGTTTTTTTCTTAACCTATCCTAACATTATTCTATCTAATTCTAACAGTTGTAAATCTTACACAAGTGATACATAGGTATTACACAGATTTGTGTATATATTTTCTATCAGCTCTTGCTGTTTATGTGAACACTATCTAAAACATGTGAACAGTATAATTCTATGTTTTGTCTAAAGTAAAGAAATTCTGTGAAAAGGTAACACTGCTGCAGTAAGAACTGTGTTTAAGATTTCTTTACTGCAGCTTTTCAATGTTCAAAGCACTTAGCATATATTTCTACTAAAAGTTAAAAATCTATATTTCTGTTTCACTTTGGTGTGACTTCGTGTATGTCAGCTTATCCAAAGGTTTTAATTCAACCCCTGTGCTTTGGCTTTCCTCTGGGCCTAGGTCCAGAGGAGCTTTCACTCCAGCACTGTATGACCGGACTATGCAATTACACTATGGCCAAATATGCAAAAGCAAATATACCAAAACTAGAAGGCAGCTAGGAGCTGCAGGTTTCTTAATACTGGAAAAACAAATTTCTAGCAGATTTATTCTCTCCAGCAGAATAACAAGCCTTGAATAGGCACATGGGATTTCAACACATTGAGAACTACATTCTATAAATTAGCATGGGAAGCAATCAGCACGATGAGCAGGGAGCGGTCTATATCTGCGTGAGAAAGTAAGAGTGGAACTCGTGGACTCATGTAACAAACTCAGTGACATTAGGAGGTTCAAATTACATGCAAAAAAATTATATATAATATTATATATAATATTTAATGTGTATTTTATATAATAATCCAAACATAAAGAATGTGTGATTGATGAGTAAATATATGAAATATATATGTACCGATATAAACATATATAATTATTTTATATCAGCTACAGTTTATGTTTCACATATTTACTTGTATCAATCACATTCTTTCTATTTGGATTATTATTTTAAGAACCCTATACTCTATGTGAGAGATTTTTTTTAACTTTGGAACAAGGGAAGTTGGAGACATGAGTTTCATTTTCATGTTTAGAAGATGATGAAAAATTTACAGATCATGCAATAATTTCTCTGTTCATGAAACACATATACTTCAAAGTTTGTTTGATGCACAGACCATGCAAGCAGCTAAATTTCAAACAAATACTAAGCATAAACCCCAGAATGCAAAAGGCCTTGTCTGTTTCATATATTTGGTGGAAGGGTATGACACTGTGTATTTTTAAACTCCCACCAAATGGCCTTAATTTATCTTCAGGGGAGGTATAGAGAACATCATGTTCCTGGTTGGATGAATGCCTGAAAATGGCAGCAGGCCAGGATATCACATGAATATTAAATAAATTATAGTAGCATACAGTGCAGTATGTGTGTTCTCAGTCACATAGCATGAGAATGGACATGAAGTGTGTAAGCCCCTATGTTTTACACCATCTTCATTTATGCGGACTCAAGTTCTTTGATATCACTTCTAACTTCAGTCTGGCTCAGATTCCTGCCCTGATAGGCATTCAGTAGAAATACTGTACTACTTACTACTAGGTTTAATTTTTCTCTTGTCAAAATGATCAAGATTAGTGCAATTTCTTTTTCTTTGACAGATATATATTAGTTTTTTAAATACAGTGAAGGAGTCATTTGACTTCACTCAGTAGACATCAATGAGATGGTTAAAACAGACCTCAGTGTGCCTCACAGCTACAAGTATTTCTCATTTTAAAATATACTTTACAAGAATGGAGAATAGATTTTGCCTTGGCTTTTTTCCAGGTGTGTGGCTTGCAGATAACATAAGAAATATTTAAGTGTGCAACGGGGAGTTAATTGCTGTTGGGAATGGTTTTGAACTGGATTCAAAATGTTTAATATTTAACATGAATGGCTGGCTGATGTTTAAAACAGGTGATTATGTTCTTTGCATTTCAATTAAAAACATGTGTTCCTATCTTAATATAAAAACTCCAAATATCCATGCCTTTTGTATGCACGTGCCACCATCTGTAAATTAGATTTTTTGGTTTTTAATTATTTTTATTACTTGGCACAAATTTTAAGCAGGTGTATTTCATTTCTAATTGGATGAAGTTGTGGTCCCATTCAAATACAGTAGACTTTGTTTCCAGCAGGATTAGCAGTTCTGTGAAATACAGGGTAGGTATCCATGAGGCGATACATGGCACATATGTTATAGATAAGCAGGCAATGCTCACTTTGTAGTGCAGGGTTCTGTTTCTTAGAAATAAAATTGTAGGCACAATCACTTCTCTTCTATGGATGTAATTGTCCAGCATATATCTGCTAGGAGGATTTTGAGGTGTGGTGTACACAGCATATGAGGGTGGTCCATAGAGAACTGATTAAATCCATCACATTAACATTATTCCTTATTGACACCTGCAAATCGCACTGGGCATTATAAACTAATTCCTTAATAATATCAAAAGAAAATATTTTCTTTCAATATTCCAAGATGTTGCTTATCACTCATTGGTGGAAGCTTTCTATTTAAGATACAGAAAAAACGAAGTACCGTGTTTTAGGAGAAATGAAAACATTCAGTTTAATGTAGACATTTTTGCGTGCTATGAAGACTGTCTTATCTGTGTTAAGATCACACCTACTGGAGGGAAGAAACATATATAAACACCAAAATAAAAAGGCATTACTATGTGTTAATTTTAATGCAGATCATAAACATTCTCTGATATTTCCTAGATATACTAGATGGAATTGTGTTGATTTTGAAAGAAAAAGGAAGCAGGAATAGAAAAGAAGCTAAACAAACTTGGAAGGATCATCAAAAGCACTAGAACAAAATAATTATTTCTAGTTGTACATGAAAAGTTGTAGGCTGAGGACAGGTATTGCTCTGTTTATTCACCAACAGTAAACCTCTAGCTAAAGCAGTATTTATATCATATACTACAACTCAGATTGGAGCTGTCCAAGCTGCAAAAAGAATTGCAAAAAAAGGAGGCAGAACAGTTCTGGGGCTGTTAGACAAATCATTTTGCTGCCTATCTTTAATTTATGACTCTGGCCATAAAATGTCTCTAATGGAATTGAGTTAAAATGAAAAGTAAAGTTAAAAAAAAAAAGTCTGTTGTTGTTCTTGTATTTAAAATAACAAAGGAAATTAAAAGAGAACAAGAGTAGGTGTATTGCCTATGTGATTCTTTTTGATAATTTTAAAAATGCTAAATATACAAATGTTTTAATTAAGAAAATGGAAAAAAAACCAAAACCAAAAATACAAATAGAAGCTCCTTGTTTTTTCCCTAATACCTGAAAATCAGATTTTATTTCATTTCACCTATAATTCAAGGAAACAAAAAATCTTTAAGGAAAGAAATAAACCCAGTGATGCCATGGAGATTGTTCATATTCATGCTCGCAGCACATTTCTTCCTTTTCTTTATTTAACATGGTACACCACTGATATAGCACTGTTAGAGCCAGAAGCACAATTATATCAGCATCTTAGGAAAAGCAGAAGCAGTATTTCTTTGACTTGTTTATCTTTTAGGAACAAATTCTGCACGCTGTGTATGATAAATATTCCGATACACTTCGCAGTCAATAACCATGTCACAGCTCCCTTGTTTTCAAAATGATTCTGAGAAGGTACTGAAAGAAGGAAAGGAGATGTGTTGCAACACTCTAACGTGAAAAAAAGATGTAGTTTGGCTTTTTTTGCACACAACCCTGGAACTGAAGCCATGAAGATTTTTGCCTTTTCTTTTATACCCCTGTTATACCTTTTTACAGCTTCTGTATTCCTAGTGCTTTTTGCCTACATTCTTGGACTTGTTTGTTAAGCTAAGAGACTAAACATTTTAGAAGCCTCGTAGCTAGGGATCAGTGTGCCCCAGACCCCAAGGTCCTCTCCAGAACACATTCTGTAAACTAAGATAGAACCATCCAGGGGAAGGTTCCTTGGGGAGGGGGGGCTCACTTGAACCTCTCATTGGGGAATCTTTGACAGATATGCTAATTAGTAAAGCCTATAATGTTATACCCAATGTTGGGGGGAGACACATGGGAACACGCGGAAGAAGAGAGACACAGAGACACAGGGAAAGACTCGGTGGGGTACATCTCGATGCATATGACCTGGACGTGTACACCTAAGGATCCTTAAGAATAAATACCAAGGTAAAATCCCTTTTCCCCTTCTAACCGTGTATGCCTCTTGATTTTAAGACCAGGAAAAGGCATCAGAACTGTTAGTTACTTACTATCATCTGGGTGGCTTCCTCTGTGGGAAAGTTGCATGTGGCATATGGACCTCAAAATACTTTAGGTTGGAATCCTGAAATCTGGAGAGACAGATAGGACAGCTCATGTTACCACCACAATCCAATAAAATAATCTTCCCCCGACTATTTGAGACTGCTGGATTCCAACATCTGCAAGTCACTGAGGGGCAAAAAGTATTAAGTATCTTTAGCAAAGAGAAAACAAATTGATTGTTTCTCTTTTGATTTTTACTAAAAATGAGTGAGATAACAAATCAAGAGTTATGAATTTTTTTTAATGACTTATATAATTCACACATCTAATTTGAGCCCAGATCTAGATTTCTTTCTCCCCCATAAATGGTGTTTTCATTTATTATTGAGGGTATTTGTGTTGTTTTTTTTATTTTTTAATATTTTCAGGTCCTTAAATTCAGCATTATATTCAGAGGAAGTAAAACTGATATAGAAAGGATGAACCCTTCATATAGTAATTTAAATAATTTGATACTATAATATTATTCAGTGTCTTGTCTCAGTTTAAAAAAAATTGATTTACAATAAACGGTCATCATTACTACTTCATTCTAGTGACATGTAGGTCAATTATTTTGTATTACATAGTCTTCAGATTATTTAAAATTAGGGGCAAATTATTTTTTTGCCACAACTGAAATAAGTTGCATTCTAGTGGTTAACATCTTTATTCAATTACTAAAAATTTTTGAGTTATTGGAAATGATCTATGTGGCACCCTTGAACATAATCTTGTTATTCTGCAAAGAGATTCTGCTCTATAAATCTAAATTGCTGCATTCAATATTTGTTGATCAGATGCTCACTTCTTTAAAGTAATATTTGAAAAATTAGTCCTATCACCAAGGCCCAGCTCTATTACAATCACTAGACTTGTGCTGCATTCAGGAGCTTCAAGTTTTTGCTAAAAGAAATTCTTTCAAATTAGATCAGGTGCCATCACTGTCAACACACAATAAATATCAGCAGGCTGTAGGGCCAGTGGGTTTTCTTGCAGCTGAAAAGTACACGGATTGTGCTCCTCAGCATGGAACTCTAGTTAAAGTAATTAATATTTTTGCACAAGAAAAAAAGAAATCATAGTGAGAGGCTGATTGGAAGCATGAGTCTGGTGGAATGATTTCTGTAAGTATAAATACAACAGAGGATCTAGTTCAAAGTTATTATAATAATCAAACAATAAGCAATAATTGAAGTAAATTGAAGCATTAGCTCATATACGCGTATGCATAAATTCTAAGTACTGAAAGCTTTAATTATAGAAAATAACTTTAAAGTGATAAGAGTAGCCACTTCAAAATATAGCACTAGCTCGTTAAATACTTTGTATGCACTTTTAATAGTAGTAGTTGTAGTAGAGTAGTAGCAGTAGTAGAAGAGTAGTAGTAGTAGGGATAGTACTGCATTGACAGCAGCCTCAAGTTAAGGCTACATCAAGTAAACAAATATGGAAATTAGTTGCCTAAGCACAGTCAACTGGTTTTATTTGATCACATCATATGCCATAAAAGATTGAAGATATGAGCATGTGCTTGACAGACATGAGAGAGGCCTACAGGACACCCACGTCATTATGGAGCATACAGAAAACTTGGAAGGAAATCATGAGTACTTCATCTGTCCCTGGATCCATATTTGACAAAGTCAAACACTGCCTGGCTGCGGGTCACCAGAAACTGGCCCACAGTACTGTGGATCTGCAACACACACTACTATGACTTAGCTAATGTTTTTGATTTGAAGTAATAAAAAAAAAATTTGAGTATAATTCAGCTGTAGAAGACCTATGCTTAGCACGACACCAAATGGGTAGTGATTCATGTATATAAATAAAAGTAGACACGCAGTTCTAAGTGTCTGGGGTCTTGCGGTTTTTTTATTCCACTACACCTTCTACAGTTTGAGTGTAGTTGTGACAATAAAATGAGTGCCATGGCATAGTATGACACATGCAACTAGTGTGCCATATGGTGCATGGTGCCCAGAGCCATTAAAATCAGATTATCTGCTAAGTTTTCTATTGAAAACAAAACCAAGCAAATACAGCCAACAAACAAATGAACAAAAGAAAAACCCCTCAGAACTAAAATGTACATAATGCACTGCAGGGAGAGGATTCATAGGTCAGACACATTCTGAGCATCTTCCAACACAAAGATACACTTATGAAAAATTCTAGTCTCTCATCAGTGTAATAATTCTACTGCAAAAATACATTAACTAGCGAGTTGATTTTCAATAAGATTGTTTTTCCTTGTGTCCACTAGAACATTAGTGTGTGTTTTGTCTTCTTATTTCCCTTAGATCATTCTCCTAGAACGTTAGTGTGTGTTTGTCTTCTTCTTAGTTCCCTTAGATCATTCTCCTAGACCTCTTAAATAGATATTTAGTATAGGACAAGACGAAATAGTGATATAGGTAGGTGCATAAGTAAGTTCCTTTTTCGTTGGATCTAAATGTAATAAAACCCTTTGTTCAGGTTTACTGCTCTTAATTTCTGACAAAAAATATCTTGACATTGCTTTGGCTCTTTTTTTCACTGATGCTCTGAAAAAAAAATTATAAAAGACATTTCTGTCCCCCAACTTCCCACCAGGGCCATGGAGTGGTATTTCTTTTTATGTTCTCTAAAAATCTACCTAAAATAGCTAACAATTGTTCTTTAGTCAAACAATGTTATTAATATGCATAGGATCCTTCAGGCATTTGCAATTTCATCCACAGAGTCTGTTTTACCTTCAAAGCATGTAAATCTTTGTATTTCTTTCCAATAAAAAAGAAAAAAATGTTTGACTTGTTCAAAACCTGAAAACAACTTGCAATAAACCCCAGAGATAGAAAAGAGAAAAAAATTCTTTATGAAAAAAATATAAGAAAATAAAATCCTCTTAAAGCAAAAGCTCTTCTCAGAGTCTACCTTCCTCTACATGGAACCAGTCCGGTAAGACAAAAGTGATCTTCAGGAGTAACCTGACAGTGACATAGCAGATACTACTCAAAATTTTAGAGTTAAAATTACATAGCTAACCAACAAATCTGTTGCAAATAGGTAACAGTTAAAATGATAATTTGATTTAATTTTACTCAGTGTTCTATTAATTAAGAATATAAAATATTCAAGTCTGAAATAAAAGACATTCTAAAGAGATCCAACATCATAAAAAATGCTTAACTAGCAAACCTATAAAAGTTTTATATTTTTCTTGCAAATGCAGGGAAATTTTCATGCACAAAACTGGATTGATTACTTTTATAATTCTTTTCCCCTAAAAACACACTCAGTCTACTTTGTTGTGCACTACTGTGTTCTCCAGTGTAATTACATTGATTAAATTATGTTTGCAAGGCTAAGATCCAAAATTTCTAGATGAAAAAATAGTTATATGTTGGAAATACTGATTTAGGTTTCTGAGAGAAAATGACAAATAGCAGAGAACAGAGGAAACCATAAAAGGCTGCAAATGACCTTTTAAATGGAGTATGACTGAAATAAATATTTCTGTCATTTAAAAAACATCATCTCACAAATCATAAGAGAGCAAGATAAGACAGTGTTATGAGGTAATCAGATGAGGTAATCACAAAGGACAAAGGAATGAGTCAAGAAACAAATTTCCTTCTTGTGCTGTCCTGAAAATTTGCCAGGCTAGGTCTTTGAACTCTGTAAGAGGAACTTCACTACTCTGAGTTTGTTCAGTTTGCATTACACAATTAAGTGTAAATCAGTTTAGATTGTGTTCATGATTCTCTTCCAGGGTAACAAGGATTGGGAAAGGATTTGTCACTATGTAACATCATTATAATTGCCCATTTTTTAATGAGGATACCACAAATGATTTATGTGGGCTCAAGAAGATCCATCACAAAAGATCTGAGATAATTTTCTGTAATTCATTTTAGGATAAGTGATGGTTTGGACCAAATTCAACATCTTTAAGAAACACTGTGCTTTGACTACTATGAACACAATAACCTTTCTGTAGAAGCTTGATGGACCCACAATAGTAGTTTTTGTTCAACACTCCTGTGCTCAGTTTGATATTCCCACAGAGATCTTGGATAGATGAGGGGGGTTTGTGTCCGGGTCACACATTTTACAATCTTACAATAAAAATTACAGGCAGCTCCACGAAATTCAAAGAGTTCTCTGTTCTGTCTTATTAAATGTTTATCACAGTACTGGTTTCTTTGCATGAAATTAACTTAGAAAATATTTCTTGATTACCCTCATTCTCAGTATGAGAACACAGATTATATCTGACTTGAGATGAAAGAAATCATGTGTTTGCCCTTACTGATGGAAAGTTATCCCTTGAATTTGCACTGCCAGCATGCTCATTTGGCTTCTATTGCATACAAGGAAATAATTTCACTCTTTTTTCCTGTGAAGCTGGGTTTTTCAGGGCATGCATTAGATTACATGCTGAAACATACAAAAATATTTGACCAAAAGCTGTATGAACACACAAGTAATACTTTTAAATTTTTCAGTTAGTGGTAATTTCATATGAAAGCTGTAAAGAGAATATTGGATGATCACAGTCAGATAAGAGACTTACTAAAACTGGAATAATACCTATGGCTTTGCCAATAACCTGTAGATGGGAAAATTAAATGAATTAAAATAAAAATCCCAACAAGTAAACTGTAGGGACAGAGCTGGAGTATCACTATCCCTTGAACAGAAGAGTCAGTGATGCTAGTTGTTGGCCACAGCTCTGTTGTTGCCTCCCTGGAACCCAGCAGCAGTGGAGGCTTCCCACGAGGGCCCATTGCCCCAGCAGGTCAGCCAAAGGGCACCAGAGCAGCCTGGACATAGGGATGGGACAGGACATGCATGGTCTGACTCAGTAGGACCTTGCCTGGGCAGGACAGGGCTGTGGGAAGCTGGAGATGAGCTCTGCTGCAGCATCAGTGATGATGAATGTGGGGGACTGAAACAGAGTCCTCGGACATGGACATAGAGTCCTGGGGAAGTCTGGATAAGGAGAGCAATTACAGAATTATGGGCTGTTTGAGGATGGAAGAGACCACTGGAGGTCATCTTGTTCAACCTCTTGCTCAGGAAGGGTCTGTAGCAGCTTGCCCTGAACCAAGGCTTTTCCTTTTTCCTTTTTCCAGACAGCTTTTGAAGATGTCCAGGAAGGAACTTTAACCTGTCCCAGTGCTCAATCACTGTAACAGTAAAAAAAAAAAAAGTTTCTTGATGTTCAGAGGGTACCTCCTGTATTTCAATGTGTGCCAGCTGCCTCTGCTCTTCTCTCTGTGAACCTCTGAAAAGAGTCTGGCTCCATGGTCTTTGCACTTGATTTTTCTTTCCTTTTATTCTGAGTTCAGAAATGAAAGTTTCATTCTATGTGGAACTAATATTTTAACATCATTGAATTTTGAAACTAATGTTTTACCGTTATTGAATTTTAACATACTTAGCCCAAGGTGCTATAACAGCTTGATATATTGCAATGAACAGGGTCTTGACTGTAGGCTTTAGTATCTTATATCCTAGGTGTAAGATGTGGACCTAGATTATTTTTTGTCTTATCTTTCCGATTTGGAAATGAATCAAAATATTTAATTATTCAAGCAGTATCACTCTCAGACTCCCTCCAACTACGTTGCCACCATTGCTTTTTCTTTCCTTTCCTTTCATACCTCAGATACTGCCAAAGCGTGTTACCTGCTGGATATAATTTTTCCTTTTATTTGTGATTTTCACACACAGAATTCTTGATAAGTGTAGTCATTTTTGTATCGCCTCCTCATCTGAACTCCTCACTACTTTCATCCTACTGATGTCAGTCTTATGAAAAAGATACTGTCACACTTAAAGCTACCATAATTAGAATGTTCAGATCAGTGAGGGAGATGAAAAACACTTTTCAAAGTAACACGAAGGAGCTCACATCTCACCAGGGAAAATGGTGAATCTTTCTCATTTTATTTGTAGCAAGAAAACAGCCATTAAAAAACAAAAAAGTTTAAGAAAATAATAATATTTCATAGCAATGAGTATTAAACATGAAACTATAAAGTTATTTTTATGCTGCAAAGAAACTTCGCTGTGTTTTCTTATCTCAGCAGGTAGACTTCTGTATTGGATTTACTTAACAAGGTATGTGAGAGGGAACAAGAGTGTGGTCTGTGAAGAGAAGCCAGGGGTTTCCCATATTAGATGCAGTTGGTTCCAGAAGGATCCAGCAGACTCACCACAGAACACAGTTGAGCCCCTCAGCCAAGATGGTGGTGCTTTCAAAAAAACATATTTCAGAAGAAGCAAAAAGTGCTACACAGCAGCTGTGAGAGATAGGAATGATAAACAAACTTGAAACAATCCTACAGATATCTCGATCAGAGAAGCATGGGGAGGAGGTACTGGAGGTACTGGAGCAGAGTTTCCCTTGCAGCTCATGCAGAAGGATACACTGAAGCAGGTTTTCCCCATTCAGTCCGGGTGGAGGATCATGTTGGAGCAGATATCCACCCTGCAACCCATTGAGGACCCCATGCTGCAGGAGATGGAAATGTCCCTAAGGAAGGTGCAGCCCAAGGAGAACCCATGTCATAACAGGCTTCTGGCAAGGGCCATGCTCATGGAGAGGAGCTCATGCATGGTTTTCTGACAGGACCTGTGACCCCAGAGAGGACCCACACTGCAGCAATCTATTCCCAGAGGACTGTAACTCATTGCAAGAACACATGTTGGTGCAGTTCTTGAAGAACTGCAGCCTGTGGAAATGTTGCCTCAGCAAAGGACTATCTCCTATGGGAGGAGTCCCACTCTGGAGCAGGGGAGAGCATGAAGAGCAAGGAGTAGCAGAGAAAATTGTTTTTACTGCAACCCACATTCCTTACCCCCCTTGCACCACTCCAGGTTGGAGAAGGAGGTGGTAGAAGAGTTGCGAAGGAGTAAAATTGAGCCTGAAAAAAAGACAATGGGGACAGGGGAAAGTGTTTATATTTTTGTCTTTTTTTCTCACCATCCTACTGTTAGTTAACAGTGAATTAAATTGCTCTTTCTCAAGTTGAGTCTGATTTGCTGCAAGGCTTTGATGATCAGGTCTATAGTGGAAGGTTTCCCTGCCCACAGCAGGGGGTTGGAACTAGATGATCTTTAAGGTTCCTTTCTAATCCAGGTCATTTTATGATTCTGTGATACATATATTATGTTGTATTAAATCATAGTTATACAATTAAAAAATGTTTTAAGCTAAATTAAGGTTGATTATTTAATGTGTTTATATCCAAATGTGAGATGTAAATCTAATGCAGGTATAAATGAAGACTCAGAAAAATTACATCGTCATGTTTTCTTGTTACGACTTTGGCTGCCTTCCATTTAAGTATTGAATTCCATCTATATTCTTAGGCATTGCACAACACAGTAAGTAGAGGAATAAATTGTGAGATCACAGAGGGTATAGGATTGCTTTCTAATTGACTTTATATGGGAGATATTTATGTGGGCATTGTGAATGTGAAAGTTGTACCTGTCATAAGAATCAGCAGGAACAACTGAAGACTCCTTTAAAAAAATATGGTCCATAGTGGGTTAAGTCTTTCAAGAGGTTATAGAAATCAGCATGTTTGGGATTCATCTTGAATATTAAAGGACACTCTGTTTAGGGGAGAGAAATCAACCTAAATATGTCACATCTCTTTTGCTTTTTTCTTCTCTTGTTTCTTATTAACAAAGACATTTTTATGGAAGCAGAGGTTTATTTTATAAGAATTCATCTGCTGCTTCTCTTTATTCCTCCAGCTGAAGTCATAGTCCTCTGACATCATGATCATTGTAGAACCACTCATCTTGATGTCACAGAAGTGTCTCCAAATAGACACAAAGAAAATAAGATGTTCTCCTCTGTAATTAAAGCTTGCTTCCTACTACCCATATTAAAAGAAAGAAAGAAAGAAAGAAAGAAAGAAAGAAAGAAAGAAAGAAAGAAAGCAAGCTAATAAATACACAGCATCTCTTTGATGTAGTAGTGGGAACATTCCTTTATTAGAAAAACTGCCCTTAGTTGTCTCACTGGTTTTAACCAATTTTCTGCTTTCCTCCATTGTGTCTCAAATCACAGAGAAGTTAAAATAGATTTTGTATATTAAATATTGGAAGTTTCTGCACTGTTATTTAGATTAGATCTTGCTTCAAATATGTTATTGCATACACTACTGCCCCTATTTTCTGACTAAAAAGGAAGATAACCTGATGCATATTAGAAATAAGAATAATTATATTTCCTTTTGAGCATCTTATAAGTGTTTTTCATAAATGTGCATTTCCTCTCTGTAATTACATGTAAACAATGTTTCAAATTATAATTTAGTGATAGACATGAAGGGAGAGAAGGAAGAAGGGAGAAAAGAGGGAGGGAGGGAGGGAGGGAGGGAGGGAGGGAGGAAGAAAGGAAGGAAGGAAGGAAGGAAGGAATTCGGAAGGAAGGAATTCGGAAGGAAGGAAGGAAGGAAGGAATTCGGAAGGAAGGAAAGGAAGGAATTCGGAATTCGGAATTCGGAATTCGGAAGGAAGGAAGGAATTCGGAAGGAAGGAAGATGAATTATCCTGAAAACCAATAATATGAATTAGAAGATAATCTGACTTTTTAAAAATTGGTTTCATATGGACAAAAATGGAAGATTCTAAATTAAAGATATTATTATGCTTTAATACAGTTAACATCATATATCAGTTTTATCAGCTACTGAGGTGTTCTTCCAGTTTTGGCTGGAGTAGAGTTAATTTTCTTTGTTTAAAATTATGACATTATTTAAAATATATACATTTTAAAACAAAATTAGACATCTAGGCAATAAACTGTATGGTATTAAAGTGAAAAAAAACACCTTTGCATTTTGTAAAATATTTTTCAGAATTGCATATACAATAAGAAAGAAAAACTTTTCTAAATGTCATCAATGGTCCAGAGCTGATGGCCCAATTTTACCTTATACTGCATATCCAGGTCAAACAGAAAGACCTTAAATGTGAATAACCAATGAATGCAATTAACAAAATTGTAGATTAAGTACTAAAAACTGCTCTCTTTAATGGAAATAAGGTAATCTTTGCATCTGCAACAGTTCAGCGCAGAATATCAGAGTGATCAATTCTGTGTAGCAGATTCTGAAGTAGTGTAATTAGCTATTTTTTGTCATAGACTTCTGTAGCCTTATTAAGCCTTACTTCAAAGACAACTATGCCTATGTTATCAGTTGTGAGAAGTTTCATGTAATTGTTGCTACACAATCCTTTTATCACTGATTAATCATTAACACATGCAGCCCTGGGTCCTCTAATATTATATTATTGAGGTACTTTTCAAGGCATCTGCTCTCCTACACTGTCAGTGGCTGCCAGTAGGAGATGCTCCGAACAAACTAAAACTTAGTAATAAATTCTATATAAATAGGGGAGCTCTCATTAATTTGATACCAATATAACTCTCAATTTACGTTATTAGACAAGTCTTTAGTAACATCAGTGTTGTGGATTAACTAGGCAGGTAGCTAAGCATCTCAAATTTCATCCTCTTTAAAGTGAGATGGGAAAGGGGATCAGAAGGGTGAAAGTGAGAAAATCATGGGTTGAGATGAAGTTTAATAGGTAAAGCCAAAGCCACACACACAAGTAAAGCATAACAAAGAATGCGTTCTCCACTGCTCAGGGACAAATGTTCAGCCAGCTCCAGGAAAGCAGGGCTGCATCACATGTAATGGCAATTTGGGATGACAAAACAAAAAACTCTGAACATCCCACCGCCATCCTCCTTCTTCTCCTCACTGTATACACTGAGCATGATGCCCTATGGTATGGAATATCCCTTTAGTCAGTTTAAGTCACCTGTCCTGGCTGTGTCCCCTCCCAACTTCTTGTGCACTCTCAGCCTCCTCACTGGTGTGGTGGGGTGAGAGGCAGAAAAGGCTTTGGTTCTGTGTAAGCACTGTTCAGCAAAAGCTAAAATTCCAATATTATGGGAAAATCCAGAATTCATAAAAGGTCCTAATATCAGAATATTTTATTCTGTTGACAATTTAAACACTTATCTGAGGTCTGAATTGGGCCATCCTTATCCCAGTAGAGAAGATTCCCTTTTTCTCAGTCAGATCAAAAAACCTGAGCAAAATACTTTCAACTGTGAGCAACACATCTGTGTTGTTCAGTGTCATGAAGAAAGGGTGAAGTCTAACTGACATAGCTGTCAAACACCCTATTAAAGGCCCTTTTAAGCTACTGCATCATAGCTTTGTTGGTGTAGCTTGCTTAGTTAAGAATAACAATAAATGCTATAATGTACTCTCTTTTTAAAAAAATTATTTATTTTAGCAGGGATACCCACTTTTGACTGCATTAAAAGTGATTTACTAATGTTTCTGTAATTCTCTTGATGTTCAAATAATTTTGGAGATTAAATGGTTTCATGAATTATTGGAGGAAAGACCTACTTTTTCTTCCTGGTTAAAGGTCCTTTAGATTCTGCAGTAGTGTTCACTTTAACTGTTTTCTGCAAAACAAGATATGCTTATCCTTCTTACTATACTTCAGCCCTCTGGTCCTATAAAATTTTCCAGCATCACTTAAAAAGTGAAGGAAATGGTTTTCTTATAGGTGATGTTTTCAAAAAGGGCTTTTCAATCAACTATTTAATTAATGTTCTTTGTGACTCATTCACATGTTAAAGGGTAAAAATCTTTGAATTTAATCACTTGGTCTGGTGATAAGTTAGGGGGGAAAAAAAAAAGACAAAGACCAAACCTTGAATAATAATTTTATTAGCAGACAAAGATTCATAACGAAAATTTCCCAGAAAAAACTTACAGCATATTTGGGGTTACTTAAAAAGTGAAAATTCTAGGAATTTCTCTGTTTTTGAAATTTAGCTAATGACTCATTTCTCAGTTAATTTTTTGATGTTTGACAGACTTTAATGATGAAAGAAAAAAGGGAATGAAAATAGTGAGAAACAGATTTCCAAACAGGAGTTCACTGCTGCATCAAAATTGATATAAATAAGTAATAAAGGCTGACGGTAGATTTTTAATAAGTAAATGAATAAATAAAACTATTCTATCATCAGTCTCATAAATAGTTTTACTAATAAATATGTGAATTTATGAAACAGTGAGAGATATTAATGATTAAATTCAGGGGCTCTATTTTAGGAAATCACTGGAATGAGTACCAATTGTGATCATTTTTACATCTGTGAGCAAAGCATATTTACTTCAAAGCTGAATTTATTGATTATTTCTGTTAAAATCAATTTTTAAATGATAGCAGCAATCACTTCTTAATCTATCATTTTCTGCTTGTCTTTGATGAATAATGGATAGATTTTACTTTCTTTGTGTTTGTGTTTCACTCTCCTCTTGTGGAATGCCCTAGATCTAAGGCCACAGGACTCTTAAACTATTGGCTTATGTGTATTTCCATAGGAAAATCCCCACTTCTTCATTAATCTTAGCAAAGACCCAACAAGAAAATTCTAAAGCTTAATACATTCAGAGTCTATGTTTATGAATTTTAATCTGAATCACATAGCATTCAAATGAAAGAATAGACATATGAATGAGATTTTTGATATTGCTGTTGGATTTTCTTCCTGATAACTAAACATACTTTGCAATCCTTCAGGTTAACTGCATGCTTCATATCTTAAATTCTCATAAAATAAACAGCTGAAGGATTTTTCCCAAAGTGCTCCTCTGTATATGTAAAAAAAACCCAGCTGCAAATAAGGAAAATCTCATCCACAGTAAAAGTAAATACAAAGCAAAACATGATGGTTAATAGTCAAACTCCATCTTTATTTTTAACTACACTAAATTCAGCTGCAAATACAATAGTATTTGAAACTACAATGTGGCAGAAATCCATTGGGCTGTGTTTTATGTACCTGTTTTCGAGAGGCTTGTAAGTTCTTGGCACTTGTTCATGCAGGTTTACTCTGAACCAGATGATCAACATCTGTGGGCCTCACAGTAACAGCATTTCTGCTGCTGATTCAAATGTGGAACATGTACCTTCTTTAAACAGAATAGCAAAAAGGGATTCTTCACATATGAGACAGATTGGCAGGAAATTTAAAATAATTTTGGAGGAACTATAGTTTATTATTTGCTTTTTAAACTTTAGCCTTGGAGGGTTCAAATCACTGGACAATATCCTGACTTCCTTATCCCCGAGAAGCATCAATGACATTCTAGCAACAGACTCATTTTAGCACATGTATATATTCAAATATATGCACGTATATATAGAATGAGTCAATATGCATAAGAGTGATAATTCTTTTCACTGGACCTTTCACTTTGATACATTTTAATAGAAGATTATTAATTGGATTGCATATGAGATATGTATACAATTTTCCTATAGGAACTCTGAACAACTTTATCAGAATTTCAGCCAAAGCCACCCAAAATGAACACAGGTATGCTCATGGCAAGTTAACACACACAAAACACATTGATCTATATATAAAATTGTCTAGCTCAAAGTTCACCTAATAATACACAAAAATATTAATTCCCAAAATAGAGATAATTTGTATAAATTTTACTTGAATTCACATGAACTTTTGAGTTTTTCTTCTTAGAGATATTGAGAAACCATCTAGACATGGTTTAACTAGAAAGATTTCTTGGATAAATAAACACAACATATTTTGACATTTCCATGACACGATAATTGGTTCTTTAAATGGAATGGGTCCCTAATTGTATTATTTTACTTACGCATTATCTTTCTGTCTTAACTAATTAGACATGCTACTCTACAGAATACTTTATAAATACATCCTGGAGTGTCTCAGTTTTGGAGATAAAACTTCAGGAGGAAACACTCCGGAATGAGTGTCTCCTCCGAAGGGAAAAGGGCCTCCCCTTTTCTTCCGCCAATAAGACAAGTGGGTCACAGCTAGTGAAAGTGGAAAAAAACAAACTGGTTATTAACACACGAACAAAACAGGGTAGAACAGGATAAAAAAACCAAAACAACTCAAAATACAACAAATTCCTGGAGAGGGAACAGACACCTGGGCTCAGACCAGCTGGGGCCACCCCCACAGGCTCCCTGGACCAGCGAGGAGGGAGGGGAGGCAGTGAGGCAAGGGGAAGGGAAGGAAAAAAACAAGAAAAACCAACAGAACCTTTTCCCAGCTACCCGGAACACAAAAGAAACCCAAGGAGCAGCAGAGTGCTCCTGGCGTGCTCCCTCCCGAGCCCTGTCGAGCTCCAGGCCCTCCGAGCTGTTGGGCTCAGCCGTTCAACCGCCCCGCTCTCAGTCCTGTGGCCCCACCCCCCGGGTCCATCTTACAGGCACAGCATCCGTGGGCATTGAGCAGATGGTTAAGGAATAAAGCAGCTTCATAACGTCACCCCAGGACACGGAGTTATTGATACAATAAAGTATGTATTTCTTTTTATATCTCTTATGCCTAGTACTTCCCAAAATCACAACTGCAAAAAAGATCCAATACACAGACTGCAATAATTTAGTAGAAGGGGTTTGTTATTCTGCATTGTGCAATGACCGAGAAAATGGAAGAACAGAATTAGTGAATGACTGTGGCGTAACAAATACTGTCTTTTGGCAAAGTGATCTCTCATTCATGTATAACTTTTAAATTTGTTCTTTTCTTCTTAGGCTGGTGTATGACTTCTCTAGGTTTTCAAATATATTTGTAGAGTCCCATCATAGTTCATAGTTATCTCTGATGAGTATTTAAGTGATGTTAGAGAGAATTTTTAGCACAGCGTACTCTTGAGATTCATGGCGCTTCCATTACGGTAATTAATTTTCACCTGCTTAAAAATTAATTTTCCCAGCTCTCTCCCTTAGCATAAAGTTTTCTGAAAAAAATTAGAGTCTGAATGGTCCACAATGATTTTTTTTTTTTTTTTTCTGATGCATATGTATAAACTGAATTGTAGAAAATAGATGCTCAGTATTCAGAAGTTCATATGTTTCGAAGCTTGGAACTCTGACTTGAGATTTTTCAAGATTACTTGTAAGGAGTTGTCATTTGCAGTTTCTGTGAATTGTAGTCTGATTAGGTTGACATACTCTTAGCTGTTAATTACACAGTTCTGTCTGACTAGTCAGATCTTCTATAGACAGTGTGGACTGTAACTCTTCACCCTACTGGGTAACCAGGTAGATTATCTTCTACAAAGGTTTTCTATGAGAGAAATGGCCCTTCTCTCTCTCATAACACTCATAGACTATTAGGAATGGAAGCAGACATTTAAAAGTTTGGAATAGTAAGAAAAAGAGAGGAATAAGGATTCCAGGAGAAAGAAGGTCTGGAAAAACAAAGGAAAACCCAACCCAACTCAAATCAAACTAAACCCACAATTGGTTGGGATAGGATATAAGTTTAAGGAGAGGGATGGGCAAAAGACCAAAAGAAAATTGATTCACTTGGTCAAAGAAATTTTCTTGGACACCAGTGAAAGAAAAGTTTGCTGAAGTCACAGCACGTAGTCATCCGCAAATCTAAATCCTCGGTGATGACAGAACTGTACTGAACTTTGTATTTTCCAGTTGCTCAGATCTGAGAAGCATCACCAAATTGAGGAGCACCAAGGAGAATTATAAATGAAAAGGCTAAAACAGCTAGGGGATATCTGCACACTGCTAAAGCTACCACAAAGTCACCGTTAGGCAGGGTGGCAGCACCTGAATGAAAATTGTCAGGAAGTGCTAGCAGCATTTTCAGAGGCTGTTAAAAACAGTCAAATGACACTTCCTAAAGCTTGGGCTGTGAAATTAAAGTGTTTCTCTAGTTACTTATGTGTGTTATAAAACACGATAATACAGGAACTTCAAGAAACACATATGAATTATCAGTGGATTCCTCTCTAGAAAAAAAAAAAAAAAAAGAGGAAATAAGAAAATAGTGAATTTTAAATGAAATGTATTACATTTGAAATGTATTGCGTTTTAAGGTTAGCAGAAGAGATTATTTTTATGATGTAGGTGTATAAATTACATTTCAGTTGATGTAGAAATTTCTACTGATGATTAAATTCTATCTATAAACAGCCAGCATTGTATTTGCATTTTATTTGTGTAATTCTATGGAAATCTATGAGTTAATGTAGACCATAATTTCCATCAGTTATTTTCATGGTGTATTTAAAATTCAGGCTCAAGGCAAGTTCTTTGATCTTTTGCTAACCAAAGTTAAGAAACAGAATCAGTAGAACTGTGACCCCACTTTCTTTAGTGTCTGCAGTATGAACTAAAAGAGAGAACTTACTGATCTATGAAATCAATAACTACACTGAGATAATGGAGAATCAGGCCTGACACCTTCTAGTGAAAAAAAAAGGAGAGAGGAAATTTATATTTTTCATTAAAAATTTCCACTCTTATAGATTTCCAGGGGTGATTGGCTTAAAAAAATTGATACCAGAAGAGGAAAATGTTATTTGGAATGAGTGAAACAGACAAGAAACATGTAGGAACTCAGCAGATGTGTATAAATACACACACGCATACACACATATGCACATAAAAAAAAAAGAAATACTGAGATTGCTCTGATACTGAGAGCTATGTTTTTCCACCACTTCTTAGGGTCAACCATGGAAAGTCTGAAAGATGCTAGGTCTGACAGGAGCTGAATTTTAATAACTGTATTGATATTCTCCTGATAACAACAGTGCTATTTATATGCATGAAACTTCATTAGAAACTGAATAAGGAAAATTTAAAGACAACTACAGAAGCATCAGCAATTTAGTCACGTACATATGTGTAGGGAACTCTTGCAATTACTGAACTGGTCATGCTATTGTAATCATTAAGTATATTTACAACACAAAACATTCATATGAATCTGTCATTATTAACTACTGTTTGCCTTAGTATACTGTAAAATTACACTGAGCGTAGAACTAAAATATAATCAAATGTGTACACCCACAGATCCTGAAGAGTTCTGAGAAGTTTTTGTCTGACACCAAACTTTTTCAAAGAGAGTTTTCATAACTAGCTAAAAAGTAAATAGCAAATGGATTGAAGGATGACTGATTTCCAGGAAGAATTTATCCGCTGAAAGGGTGGTTAACCATTGGAATGGGCTGCAAAGGGAAGTGAAGGAGTCAACGTTTCTGGAATTGTTCAAGAAGCAACTGGACAGGGCAGTTAGTGAAATGCTTTAGTTGAAAAGGTGTTGTTGAGTCAAAGGTTGAACTCAGTGGTCCTGAAGGTCTTTTCCAACCTTAATGATTCTATAACTCTATAATTTAATTTTATATAAGTTTCTCTCTATACTTGCAAAGCTTACTATCCAAAAAACCTGTGGCTATGTGAAAGATATAATATGGAAAAAAATTAACTGTATGTATCCATATATAATTATTCTTCTAATAGTTTTGCTTTATATGCAAGATAAAAATACAGTACTGATGTAGTGCTATCCTTTGGGAATGGTCAAGCACTTTGTCTCAACTGATTCGTTGAATTTTATAAAATGAAAATGGGTGACATTGAGAAGTGCTTACTGTTTCTTTGACATTGTGCTGGTGTTTTCCTCAAATTCTTAGCTAAGAGCATTTTAATCTATCATAAGAAAAGGCATATAAATTGTGAAATTTTTTATTATTCCTTCATTCTATATCCCAAGGTCTGTATGATGCCAGCATTTTTCTGTTCAAATTAACTTTTCTTTACTGTAGCATTGCACAGAATCAGTTTCTGACCAAAGTTACATACTAATAAGCACTGAGGTATTTAATGCCTTTGACAATGCATGAAAACTTTTCTAAAAAAATTGTAGCTAAAAACCAAACTAGCAAACAGGATACTATATCAAGTCTTTCCTGTAATGGACAAAACCTTTGCCATATGATATTGTAATAAATGAATAGTAGAATATCAGCTATCTAGGAACAAGAAAAAATGTGTATATCAATTTTAAAATGATCAATATAAGCTAATTAAGTAGAAAGTTTCTTTTTTAATTACTAGAAGTAAACTTTATATTAGTACGTCCAACCCTAGAACAAGAAGCAACAGAGGAGACTTAAGAATAATTTATTTAAAGTTTTGGAAAATTGAATTGTTTTGCCAAAATAGCAAATGCAGTGCCCATTATTTAACTTCTGCAGAATAATTACTCAGCAGAACATGGTTCAAAAGCCCAAGAAAGCTTTCTAGCAGTCTTCATACACTTTCTGTCTACACGTGTGTTGATAAAAAACCCACAAATCAAACAAACCAACCAACTGAACAAAAACACCTCAAAAAGAGAACCAACCAGAACAAAAATTACTCATATCCTATCTCTAACATATCTCTAATCTAACATTATTAAGGTTTTAACTCTTGTCCCACTGCCCATAATGCTTCACCTTTGAACAATAATTTAGTAAAAAATATAGATATTTCATGTTCAACATCTAAATTAATATTTTCTTCATTTACCCTAACTGATGAAATAAAGTCTTGAAAGTTCTTCTGAAAATGTCATCAACAAGTAACAAGACAGACCTTTAAATAGAATTTTCAGCAAGACAAGAATAATTTAAAACTATTTCAAATCACTGAAAGATTGTCAGTATTACTGATACAGAGTATCACATAAACAGACCTTTGTTTGTATATTGGAATTTGCATGGAATTTCTCAAAACTCTTTAGGAAGACGAAAATCATAGCTAATTATTCTCTAATAAAATTTATACAGAGTGATAAGATGTGTGTGGATAAGTTTTTGATATATCTGAAATAAAATACACTTCTGAAACTTGATTCCCACATAAGACATTACAGCCTGATTGAGCAGCGTATTCACTAATTACTGAACTGACAGAGCTAGACAGATTTTGCCATGCTTAAACTGCATATTTTTGATAAGGACTTTCATTCAAAGCAAAAAATATATCTGTCAAACTATTTCTGGCCTTTTTGGGGGGCTTTTGTAGTTTTTTTCTTTCTTTCTTTCTGAACTTCCTGACATTTTTTCAATTGGAAGGCAAATTTGAAAAAGAATTTGCCTTGTTTTTTTGCCTGTAACAATGGGACTGAAGAGAGTTGAATGTTGATCTGAAAGGCTACTTGCCCATCTGTTGTGCAGCAATATGTTTTTAAAGCTCTCTGCCATGTAGCCCGGAGCTTAAATTTCCAGGAGATGTATGTCTGATTGCCATTTTTCTCTTCTAAATTATCTCAGAAACCCTAGAATCTACGCACTTCCAAAATTGGTGACAGAGAGGTTTATTAGATCATTATTAGAATTCTAGGAATTTACAGGATAAATCTATGTTGAAAAATAACTACTTTCAGGTTCACTTCTGCATCCTAGTTCCTTGCTCATGAGCACTGGATAAATGTTAGCTCTTTTGTGGATCTCTTGTGATTTCCTGAAAATAAACAGAACAAAGAGTATAATGAAGGTGATATGATTTATACTGGGATACCACAGAGTTTTCACTGCCTCTCCCATGAGAGTCTTTTAAATTATTTCACAGTGCTTTAGACCCTTAGCAGTTCTCCCTACATCCAACGTATCAGCACAGTCAAGCTAATAAAACATCCCAGTGGGCTACAAAACTGCCTTTGCATTGTTACATGGTTTTGAAACAGGAAAGAACAGAAAACAGTAATTGCAGATTAGGGTCATGAGACCATTTGTGGAGCTCAGAGGTGTTCCATGGACAAATAGTGATGTGGATAAAATATGTTTGTTCTAGTCTTGAAGAGACTCAGTACTCTTTAGAGTTTGGAAGAAGACAAGCCTGGAGTCTCTGAGAGAAACCTGCTTTTTCACTACCGTGTCTGTTAAGGCTTTCAGAGTCATTGCTACAGAGCCCTTCAGGTTACAAATTTAGGTAAGTTCTGTCCATGTTGCCCAATACTGCAAATACTGTGAAAAGAATATTGAAACAACATCAACAAAGCAGCTCATTTTATTTAGCATTTTTCATGAGAATAATGCATTTAGGGTGCATGTGCCAAAAAGCCAATTTATCTCATAGTTTAGTTTTAGTAACTTGTCAGAAAACATCTAAACCACAAACAGGATAGAAATACTGTACTCATCCTCTTTTCTTTCTGTTTGTTCTCTGAATTGACATTATCCGAATTCCCTTTAAAAAATGCGTGTCTAAACATCATTCTCTTAATAGAAGCTCTTAATTAGTTTTGTTAAAGCTTTTCAGTTTAGAAAATATTTAAAAGCACTTAAAGAAATACAGACAGTCTTCTTTACATCAATAGCTAAAAAGATTTGTTGTTTCAAGCATTTGTCCTTTAGACTAGACATTTGATTCCTTTTGTTGTGTGCTGTAAGTATTATAGATTTCTCATAGACCGAGGCTCAGGTTTAGTCAGTATATCTGGCTTCTTTGTAGAAAAATGTGTGGTTTTCCTTCCCTAGTAATGGTTCAGGTCACTCCAGCATCTCAAATAGTATCTGACGCTTTGTTTACTTCCAGTCAAATTTAAAGTGATTAGGAATTAGGTCTACTTTTAATTACATGAAGCAATCAAGGAAAGGATACCCTGTGATAACCCAATCCGAGTCCTGATCAGAGACATTATTGCGTAAAAACTTGTTGGGAAAGGGGATAATTGTTAAAGGACTGAGAAACAAATATCCATGGAATTTGTCTGGCATGAAAACAAATGTGTACTGAGCATGCAGTATGGGATAAATCACACATTACAGGAAAGAAATAAGGAAATTGGAGGTAGAATAATTCTGAAAAGGCTGGACAATAAAGATGGAAAAGCTGCATTTTAAAAGACAATCAGTGATGAGAATATGGAAAAACAGATGGTAAATACTGTAATTTTCTTCTCTTATTTTTCCTTTTCAGTGCAAGTGTGCACACAAGTGAAGCAAAAGAGCTGGAACAGGTGTTAAAACTCCAGATTTAATTGATCCAAGTAGGATGAATTGACCTAATGTTTATTATTCTATTCACATACATGAAGTGAACTAGATTTTAACTTCATGTAACTTTTAAAAATATGTTACACTTCTTTTTTTTAAACAACTGTACCTCCCACTCTATTTCTGTGTACATTTTACACTCAAAATTACTTTCATGTACTTTTAGGACAAAGGAAGATAATAGACCACTGAAAGATAACAAGGACAAAGGTACAGACAACTGCAAGAAGTTTTGATTTCCTTTAACTTTCTTCTTATATTTTAAAATTTCTTTCCACTATTACTGTTGTTGATTTTTATCCTTTCCTCACAACCAAATCAGTCTGATTTTCAGGAATCTTTTCCATTGGGAGTACATGGTGACTTAAATCACTGTCTACTGCTGCTGTGCAATTTCTATCCATTTCACAGAATCATTTAGTTTGGAAGACACCTCTTGAGATCATCTACTCCAATGTCCGCCAGCAAGGTCAGTTAGACCAGGTTTTCCAGGACTGTGTTCAGAAAGTCTTTGAATATCTTTGATGTTTGTGGAAGTGTAATTCTGTCTGCCATGAACACAGAATTCACCAATCTACCAAATGTGTAACAACCCATCTTTGCACATAAATAATGACTTACAGTGTAGTAGCAGAACTTCACAGTGCTGGAATTTTTATAGTAGTCCAGCAAAAATAAACCTTCCACCATGCAGGAATTAAGCCTATAATTTTTGTTGGGAATTTTTTTTGTAGGTTGTTATTTCTCCTTGAAGAAAACTATATGACATCATTTTTTTTTAAAATGCTTCAGCAAGGTTATAGGGCTTTTAGTGTCCCTGAAACTGCAAAACCAACCAAATATATGAAACAAAACCATGTATAATGGCCTCTATGTGTTTTTTATTGTTTGTTTTTTTTTTTTTTTAACCAAAAATAAATGTTATCATTAGAAATATTCAGAGAAAATTTTCTGTATTCATAAACTGACTGGTATTCCTTATTCAAGTAGGGGTATAAATCTAACATTTAAACATGGAGGTAACACTTGGAGGACAGTCGGGGAAATATGAACCAGGAAAAGACTATGTTCTCTCTAAATTCATACAATAGCCAAAGAGGTAATAACTCACATACATGTGTCTAATTGCCAAGGAAAATTCTTTCATTTTCTTCCTGAATAGAACTTAAGTAATTTAAAATTGAGAGTGAAAAAGAATGATGTACAGACTTTTTTAGAAGAGGTACTATGCATCATTAACTATAATAATAGTAATCAATTATTTGTGTATCTCACAGTGATTTTGATTACTTAATGAACTGAAAAAATATGTACTAGTCAAAGTAACTACAACCTGCATGCAATAAACATCAATAGCAGTTACAAAAATACAAGTCTTCCTCAAAATAAGGCTAAACAATATGAAAGCCAGCTCATGAATTAGAATATTTTTCTGGTTTGTGTAACTTATTACCACATGTTTTTCTGATACACTTTCTTTTGTGAAATGCATATATTTATTTGCTATTCAATAAATAATAGTAACTAGTTTCCATATAGTCAAGAAATATTTTTTTAGCCATTGTTAAGATAGGGTTTATAAGATAACTCATTTTAGAACTTTCCTATACATTCTTATTCTTCCTCTGAAATCTTCACCCCCTGTTAAGATCTATTTTAAGATATTAACAAAAGTAAATAGTAGCATGTAATTTACATTTGAGGCCAGAGCTTTTCCTGTCAGCATGAATTGCTGCACAAATGTCAACATTAGACCTTATTTTCTATGCTTCAGCTTGGTTGCATAAATGAAAGTCTCTTTGGATTTTCCATGTTATTTATTATGAATATTTCTTTACTTAAAAACATAATCACTGGCAAATTCTTTTAAAATAGTTTCCATCAATCTGCCTTGGTGATTTAGTCTGAGACAAAAAGATTTACAGATGATGACTTCTACTGGAATTGTACTCAAAAAGTCTTGGTAGTTAAACATATTTCCTGCAACTTGTTTTAGATTTCCTGTTCAGAGTGAACAGGCACTAAATCACATCAGTCTACAGATGATAAAAACAGTCTCTTTCTCCTGACCTATAAAATATCTGTATAAACTCTTAGATAGTTACCACATCTGAGAATCATAATTATACAGAAGGCAGAAAAATATGTACCAAATAAAGCAATTCTGGTTACAAAGAAAATGATCTCTGATGAGAAGTTGTGTTATTCTGTAAATAGTTTTTATAACTCAAAGATGTGACGTTGCTGTGATTGAATCACTAGCCCTGAGGGAACTCACATATTTTTGCTGATTATGAAAATGCTAGATTAAATTCTGAAGGCAACTGGCTTAACACAATTACAGAGAATGGCTTGGGTTGGAAGGGACCTTTAAAGATCATCTAGTCCAACCCCTATACAACCTGCTATATAATCAAAAATCGTTTTTATCTACACTGCCCTGAACATGAAAAGCCTACATAAAATACTTCCATTTCAGTATCTCATTGTACCTGTGCATTTATCTGAAAGATTCACACAGATTCTTCTTTTGAATATTAATATTTGATACTCGAATTCATATATACTCTAGGAAGCTGCACACTTTAGAGAACTGATTGAAATTAATGAGAACACCCAAGCCACAGTTATAGCTATTATAAAGCTTTTATTAATCAAATTGAATTTCTGTATTTCTTATTTTACTTTATTATTAGTCTTTTTAGATTAAGTATTCTAACTCCTTTTAGTGATAACCTAGCAGATTCCTCAAGAACTATGAAGGCAGAAATGATAGGAAGACAATAGGAAGTTTGGATTCTAAGGCTATAATGAAAATGGTTCATAAACATTTGGTTTCACTCATTTTAAATTCCTGTTCTGATTCAGTCCTCTCTAAAGTAGGAACTGAGGGAAAAATCCTGTTAGTCATCCAGTGTCATCTAGAGCTGACAAACTTTTAGGACTGTTTTCTGCAAATACTGATTTACATCCATCAACCTTATATAGGTACCTTATATAAGCAATGTTGTCCTAAATAACAAAAAAAAAAAAAAAATTATCATCTTCTCACTACGTTTTACTCTGGTTTCCATTGTCTGCTTTGACTAGATTTCTATTAGGTAAAATGAAAACTAGGAAATCTAACTGAGGTTTTTATTTGTTTTTTGTGTTTTTCTTTGAAGATGCCTCCATTTAGATGTCTAAATCTTGAACCGGGTTTTATTTTGTGTATTTCTCCAGTGAGGGGCATTATTTTACCCATTTACACAACATACAAGGCAAAATTAGCAGAAATTAAGTTAATGTAATTCAACTAAAATAAAATAAAATAAAATAAAATAAAATAAAATAAAATAAAATAAAATAAAGACAATGGAATTAAATTGTTTCCTCTTTAGGTACAATAGAGCCCTTAATCAAAAGTTACTAAAGGAAGGAGATGCCATGTAAATGTAGATATAGAAATTCAGGACACACCAATAATAGGGGAAGTTTTTATACATTCTGTGCACCTATGTGATCTCAGAAGAATTACCTCCTCCTTAAGATAAGGAGAGAAAAAAGTGCATGTACATCCCTATGCCAGGTAGCAGCATCAAGTTAATGACTAACCATTATGTTAGTCCAGTTAAAATAGTTCCCTTCTGACTTGCATTAAGAAGTCCAAGGCATTGTTCTCCTTGAATTGCAAATATTAACTCTGCTACTAGATGAATTAGAAACTATAGTTAACCTTAAACCCACAATTTTCAAATGGCATAAAAGCCTTTTTAGCCCATTGCCTGTAAGTTAGCTATACTAGATCCTGGAAAATACAAAAAAAGATGCTAAGAAACATTATTCCTTAGGAACGTTTCCACATTTGTTTATTTTGATTTATTTTTTAATATCTTGCATATTTTGTTATGTTTAATTTCTTCAAGTTTTCCTTTAAAATGTTGGGAAATAGTGACACATGCATTTCTATATCCTGGCATGCTTTTAACAGTCTAAGTGCCTATATATAACACATCTAAATAGAATTCTATTTTTAAAAAATCCTATCATATCTCCATTATACCTGTTTTATAACATAAATTAACTCATGTCTGAACTTCTCTTTCAAGGTTTGCCTGTAGCTCTCTGTGCAGCTGAGGTTACAGATGTTTATCTGGAAGGGCTATTACAGTAATTTCCTGAGTTAGTTTATCCCCTGCTCTTTTGATATTAGCAGTATTTATGTGTTCTTGGCATTCTTTGCAATCATATATATTAAAGGGGAACTACTCAAAATATTTACCAGTATTATATCTTGATATTCCTTTCTTTAATGCTTCGGAAAGAATCATAGCCATCTCAAAAGTCTCCTGGAAGCTCTCTATTGTTATTTTAAGTACAGTGTTATTAATCTAGCTTGATATAGAATCATAGAGTTATTAATATTGGAAAAGACCTCAACCAAAAAGATTATCAGGTCCACCCAATAACCCAGCACCACCGTGTCCACCAAAAAACCATATTCCCAAGTGCCTCAACCACAAGCTTCTAGAACACTTCTAGAGATGGTGATTCCACCACTTCCCTGGGCGGCCTATTCCTATGTCTGACCACCCTTTCAGTGACACAATTTATCCATTCTAGTCATAACCAAAGCTGTTATGACCATTAGAGGGTTGTGAGTTCTTCTGTTTATTTTTTTTATTCACTTTGACTTCTTTTTCACTAGTTATGAGAGAATTTAATTATAAATGTCCTGTAAAACAGTTTGCTCAATGGCGACAATATAGCTTGCTTTTCTTGTTTCTTCACTTTTTATCAGCAATCATTAAAAAAAAAAGTGGTTAAGTAAAACAGAATATTTTTTAAATATATTTCATTTCACAGGTTTTTTAGACACTATAATACTTAACATGCACAAGTGTAGCTGGAGTAGCAAGTCAAGATAAACACAAGAAAATATGGCAGAGTAAAAATAAAGAAAGCTGATGTTTTTCTGGAAATACAGGAATATATTCTCCTATTATGGATTGCAAAATGACTATTCTAAAACCACAGTAATTTTAGACATTGTATTTTCTTAAAATCAGAAGAGAAAAATGGTGAAGCTTCTGTTGCCTTGTTTTCCCTGAATTATTGATAAGATGTTTTTACTCTTCTGCTTTCTGACTGAAGAGTAAATAAAATAGGACTGATCTTGAGGCTTTTCTCAAAGGCACAAGAACATCATGCCTAGATGGTCATGACAGAGATTCTTCAAGACATACAGATGAAAAGAATATAACTTGTTTTATTTGGTCATCCTACCTGTCTTAATCAGCATTGCCTCTGATTAGGGTTACTGGGACAGCACATAGAGCTACATTTTCATTCTGTTCTGATTCTGGGATCTTCTTTGATGCAGTATACATGTTTGTGCACTGATAATGTGCTCAGTGCTAGATCTCCATTCTTCATATGAGAAGATCATTGTGTATTGTGGGATGTCTACAGCCATTTAGTTATTCTGTTGCATACTTTTCAAGACTTCTTTCCTCAGGTTTGCAGAAGACAGTGCTTCAAGTTATAAACACTAACTTTTAGAAGTTGTGAATCAAGTTTTTTATTATTGTTGTAGTTTTGAGGTATTTCAAAGTCTTGAACTTTACTTCACTACTTCAAAGCATAAATTGACAAGAGCTTAGAAAATGTATTCAAAATTTGAGAAGGCTTGTATGCACTGTTTCAATTCAGCCCAGTTTCTACTGACCATTGTAACACTCTCTGAAGTGATGGGACATAGCAGTCACAGAATGACATGTTATATCGTCCCTACCAGATCTCTTCTGGGCTCCTGAGTTTCTCTGTAAATACAAACAATACATCAGTATTTAGACTAGCAAAATTATGAAAAACAGAGAAGCATTCTCTAAACAGAAACAATCAAAAAGGATTTAAACACTATTTCATTACAATGCACAGCAAGTAAAGCCTAAGAGTTCAATAAAGAGAGGAGAACTGTAAATAAGGTAGATTCTTTGCAAAAGACAACCCTTGAGTACCTATTTTCTTTAGTTACAAGACCAATGTAATACTTTTTTGGACACAAATGTGCCTTTTCTGTTTCAGCATTTGTGTAGCAGAAGGACCACTCTGGCCTGAAGAAAACCCCTCTGGTTTAATACTGTTTTCCCTTATTTGGCATTAAATAAAAAAATATATATAGACATATGATTAATTGTAAATAAGTCTGATTTTTTTATCCAGTCGTGAATCACAAATTAGTAGTGGCTTCCAAACATTGGTTATAATGTTTTTCACATAATTTTAATTTAGCACTGCTTCCCTAGGAACTAAATGATAATGTCAAATACTCTGTGGGTGAAAAAAAAATTTAAACCTTATAGATTTGCCAGTGCCACTGTACAACCTCAACGTATAAATATTCAGGTTTACTAACAATTTCAGAATGTGTTTGCTCTGAAGAAAAACAGAAATTACTGTCAAAATATTTAAATATTTGTGGATTAGTTTGGCCTGCAAACTTTCAAATTTTCAGTTTCTCCGGTAATTTTGCTGCCTCATGACTTTGACAGGGAGTGAATTACAGTGAGAGGCAATATTCTTCTATTTTTGGCAGTTTGAGAATAATTAGAACTAGTTACTTAAAAGCAATGAGAGCAAAAGGGGGAAGCACAAGGTTAAGTGCTACATCTCCATAACAGCTGTCATCCACTAGAAGAACGGAAATTTTAATCTCAGGAATGCAGTTTGAGTAGGTGGCTTCCTCAAAAATAAAGACTGAAAATCTGGAAGGGATAAGGAGGCTGTTTGATCAAAATAAGTTACAACTAACTTTAATAATTGCAAAATGAAGTAATATAATGATGACAATGACATAAAAATCCAGGAGGCCCTTAAAAACATATTTTAATGAAATGAAATGAAATGAAATGAAATGAAATGAAATGTACACCATCAGTGTTTTTTAGCATATCACGCCAATACATTGAAACAAATATTGACTTGGTCTGGTTTTGTAGTTCAGGTAATACTTAACGACATGCTATTTCATCTACTGATTAAAAACTATTTCAACTTTTGATAAAAATAGATCTTATTTCTTACTTCATGACAAATGTATAAATACAAACCAGTATTTTACAGCCCACTATGACAAAGTTTATATTTCCCTTAGTATATTAACTTGACTCAAAACTTTTAAATAGTTACATCTTTACCTCTGTAAGGAGATAATTATCTCACCAATGGCACTGGCCAGATATTGATTCAAAATAAAAGACAATTCTGCAAAGGACATAAACAGTAAAGGAGGTGTTAGTTAATCTAAGGTGTTAACACCCAGCTAACCATCAAAAAGTTAAAATAGAAGAAAACAGAAGTAAATTAACGAATCATTTATAGCAAAACATTAAAAAAAAATTTAAAAAGTGGGTTTATACTTGTGCCCTGCATGTGAGACCTAATTTTAAAGATTTTTAAAATTTGATTAAAGATATGAATTTCTGCCCCATAGGGCTCCATGGGAGCACTTCTCTAATAAACTTTGTGTGAAGCTCCCACACCATTCATGACACTCACCACTCACCAATCTCAGTAAGCCTTTAAGAAAATTGAACACATTCTTTTTATATCAGAAGTAATTAATGAGCAATAACGGTAACTCTCCAGTGAAACTAATTGGAGAAAAAAGTAAAATATATATAGTTTAGAAGAAAGAGTAAATCATGTCTATAGGTCATATTCTCAATGAATGTGGGCACAAAGATAGCTTTTTTCAGTAAAACCTTCCATTCCACTTTCGCTCTTGTCATATTTAAATTTGATTGGAAGATGTAAATATTTAACTTCTTAAAAGATATCTTTATAAATAATAAAAAATATTAATCCCATATAATATTCAAAGGAGAAAAAAAGAACAAATACCCTTCATCCGGCTTCCACGGCTATGCATGATTACAAGTAGTTACCTATGCTGTTACAGAAATGCTGTTTAAATTCCATGCTGCTCCACTGTGCCTACACTATAGCCCTAGATTTCAAAAGAAGAAACCAAAATAATTGCAGATAGTTTGAAAGAGGCATTTGGACTCCTCTAGTTCAGTGCCTACTCAAAGCAGGGACAATAACATGCCAATGGATCATAATTTTAACTATTTCTCTGCATATCATGAAAGTCTGAGCTGCACTTTTGTCTCTAAAAAATTATATTGCTCCAGTTAAAAGCATGATGTTAGGTTATACAAACATTTCAATACAGTATGTGAAGTTGTTGATTCATTTGGGAAACATTATCTTCAAAGAATCCTTTATGTCATTGTGCTGGTATAAAAATTATTACAATCTTTTGCTGTCTAACTTCCTTGCATTGTAAAGAAGGAATACCTAATTCTTATAACATGAAATATCAAAAGGTGATGGTTAGATTTGTCTCTGGCTAAACTTTGAAGGTATTCAAACTCTTCCTGTCCTGCTCATCTCATTTATCGAATACCTTTTTTCTTTGTATGTCATAATCTTCCCTGTCATCTGTGTCTTACAGAGTATTTCTGGTATGTTTAGGTATTATAAAACTCATATCCATCCTTTGCTAATGTTGAGAAGAATAATTTGCAAAGAAGTAATTGCACTTCTGGTTGCAGAGATGAACCACTACCTACCTATGAAGTGTAGAATAGGAAAACTTACCAATTTTTTCTTCAATCAATAGAAGTGTAGCTAATCCTGTATTCTATAATTTTCTTTATGTTGTTTTTCAGAACAGTGATTAGTAGCAGCTAGTATGGATATATAGTAAGCAGTTACTTTTCTACCACCAACTTTACTAGATCATTATCAGAGTCTCTACCATGATCTAGGTGGCAAAGCAGAGAGTACAGGAGAGGAACAGTTCTTTTAGGTAAGCTGTTTTGAAAATCACTGATTTCCATGGAGAGGAACAATGAGGAATATTTTAGAAAAAACTGTGAATATTGTGGAGGTTTTTTGTGGATTTACTACATTTCATAATGGACAGCATCCTTTAAAAAAAAAGAATGAGTAGTTTGTCTTGTTTTGGAACAAGAATTTGAACTCAGGAATCATTCTAAATCCTATTTTCTATTATTTCAATTATTTTATTTCAATATGAGTTCTAAATGCTGTAAAGTCTTTTCTAAATTGAAGAAATTGCTGTATATCACTAAACCAGAGATAATAAAGTTTTATTTTCTGCAAGTTTCCACTGTTTCTGAAGAAGAAATTTATAACAGGACTCAAGAAAGACACTGAAAAAGAGATGGAAGATTCAACATGAATTTAGGGCACTGTACATAGCAACATGCTGCTGCATGTGGATTTAACTCCCTAGACTTTCCTTTCTAAAAAAAAAAACGGACTGTAGGGTCATATATTGGTTTAACTTAGACAACATGATTGAGCTACTGTTTGATTTGATTTACTTTCTCCATCCTCTTTCATCCCAAGTCCCATCATATATTTGTGCATCTTTTTCAACACTGCCCTCCTCAGAACCTGTACCTGATGTCTTTAATTCACCATTGAAATAAGCAGCAGTCATCAAAATGGTCTTCTAAATAATCATCAGTTTCCAAATGATAGCTTCTATGCTGAGAAAATGAGTGATTAATTTTTTTTTTTTATTAGCTTTACCATCATACCAATAATATTTTATTTCTCTTGGGACTGATGTTTAACCAGATAGAGTTTAGGACAGAAATTTCAGAGATCACAATGATTTTAATTAAATCTCTTTTGTGCACTAACAATGCGTGTCCTATTTTATATTACAATAACTTTAATAATATAGGAGCTCATTTAGATGGTACATAGGTATTCCTAAATACAGTCAAAGAACTTCAAATTCAATTCAGAAGCAATCTTCCCTTTTATTTTTTTTATATGGTTCTTATAATACTTATGATCATAACCTTCAGCAAGTGATGCTGTGCTTTAGAACTAATCTTTCCTTTGACCACAGAGTGTAAGCTGCAGTCAGACTGCAAACTGAACAAAAAGGTTGAAATATAGATAACACTGGTCCTCTGTCTTTCATTTCCTAGAGCTGCATCTGTATTTGAGTCTGTGGGATTAACTGATTGAAGTCTGTGGTTCCTTCATACAGGAAGTCTGAATAGCCAATTATATTTTTTATGAAAAAGAATAAGAATGGCAGAAAAGTTCATCTATGCAGGATGAGTGATTACCTCATTAGAGCATGAACATCCTACAACTAAGAACAGTTAAGGTCTAGTATATTGTCACACTGCAGTTATAGTAAATGCTTGCTATATCATATAGCTTAAAGTTCCAAACCGCCTACAGATGGACATGTCCATAAATAAATAGATCATGCATTAAATAATGAAAGAATATGTATCATCATGTTTTTCAAACAGGACAACATAATATGTGAGCTTGTGGGAAGGTGTATTTGTTTCTTGGTAGTTTTTGTTTCATTTTGGTTTTTACTGATGCATCTTTTCTTTCTTACATTTAGGAAAACGCTCACATACACAAAGTGCAGAAGTCTAACTTGATATTACTTGTAGGAACTAATTGTTGTCACAGGGCTGGAGAAGGGCACACCTACAACATTGCTCAGGTCAGCACACAGTGACCATGCCTGAGCTGAAATGGGGTCCTGGGCTATGGGTAGAAGTGGGAGGAGGCCACAGTGAATGCTGAGCAGAGGGTCAGGGTGACTTCTTCCTGTGCCCTCGGGACCCTGACAGAAGCCCCCTTTTCTCTCACCCAAGCAAGTGTTGTCCTCCTGCCTCACAGGGATCTGGGATCAGAAGGGACATGCTGTACGGTGTTCTGATTGCTATGGGACATCAGGGGTCTATTTCACGGGGTGCAGAGGTGGGACACAGAACTGGAAAAGGGATGTGGCTCACACTGGAGTTTAGATCCAGGTCAGCAACACAGCAAGGCTGTGCAGGGCCATCACAAAGGGCACTTGGGAGTGAGATGGGGAACCTGGAGCTGATATAGACACAGAATAGAGCCTTGGAGCTGAAATAGGGGCATGACACTGGGCATTTGGAGTAGTGTCAGGATAATGGCAAGGCATTTGGAGCTGGGCAGGACATCCAGGCTGTTCCTGATGTTCCTGGAGGGAGAGGACACTGCGCCTAAGGAGCCCTGAATCCCAGGAGGACCAGTGAGAGAAGGCTCACTCAGGTGCCTGGGGTTGGTCAGCAGTTTGGCTCTGTGGGGAGATCCAAAACTCAGGGCCAGGCTCTTCACTTTGGGGAAGCCATGGAGGCAGGGCCTTGAACTGCTGTGGGCCAGCGCCCATGGAATTTGGGTCAGAAACCAGAAATGACTGGCAGGGAACAGCCAGAATTGATGGTTCCCATGGGGCCAAGCACAGCAAAGACCCCCAGTTTCGCTCTAATCTGATGGGTGCTGTCTGGCAGGGTCTGAATGTGGGAGGAAGCACCAAAGGCACCAAGGAGCCCTACCAACAGTCGCAGTGACTTTGGATGAGCATGAAGCCAAGGCTGGGATTATTTCCCAGCAGGAGCATAAGGCTGCCAAATGGTGGTGTAAGAAGTCAGTCCAAGGGACAAATCCACATGTCCACGACTGGAGACAAGTACTTCAGTGTGGACATGAAGGGTCTTTCTAGGAGAGACGGATGAAGATAGGCACACCTACAGTGGTCTCACCACACCTGGATCAAATTGCATATCTGGGGTCCCTGGGTAGACAGGGTGTGTGGGGACTCAGTCAAAGCTGGTAAAAGCTGTTGAGATCCATTTGTTCTTCTTCAGACCCTGACATGGATGTTAACCTCTATTTCGGTTTTGAGCTCATTTTCTATGACTGACATTTTTCCAGTGCAAATATTTTTCTACAGACAAGTGGATTTTCCCTTGGACAAGCCTAGGATTGTTTTTTCCTTTCAAAAATGAAATCACAGGTATGTCAGTAAGAACCATTGGTTCTGCAGCTTGTGACAGCATATATATTATATTTATGCTAACACCTATCCACAACTCTGGTGCTCCAATACGCTTTTGAAATTAGTTGTAAAAAGCAGAAAAAAATGTGAGCACTATTCTGACTAAGAGCTTTGGAAATGACTCAGAATTTGTAGCTGTGTGTCTGCCAAATGAGAACATTGAGAATACAGCCCTTGTCCCCAAAATAATGAGGTTTCTGGACCACCTGACAGAAACTTGACAAGTATACTTTTTCTATTATGTACATTTTCCTGCTAGAAGTTACATTAATAGAATAAAGTTTGAAAAGGTAGAAGGAAACATGACCATAGAAAGGTCAAAGGAAAACTGGATGAAAGCTGAATGAATTTCAGAGGTTCAAAGATGCAGTAGAAAACCTGGCAAGAAGATGTTCAAAGCCCAATCAGTACTTTTATTTTCTCTTTTAGTTATGACATAGAATGTTGAAACTGGCTGGAATCCTGCCTGCTACCATATAATGAAGGCTTCCTGTAAGGATTAGGCACAGGAAGGCTGTCAGAAATACCAAATTTGGTTATGAATTTAGCTAAACTGGGGAAAATTGGAAAAACGTAGTTAGTGATGGGTTTCTTTAGAGGGAAAAGGCTTGAAGAAAGGGGATCCAAGTGGTTCATAGAAGTACAAGTATAGAAAATGGAGAGAAGAAAGGAATAGAAAGGGGTAATCGTATGCAAACAAGCTGCTGAGCAGCACACTTGTCTGACTGAGCCCTGTACCTGATCACTGGAGTCTGTCCTATCTTGTTATTAAATCATGTTCTTCACAATTTTCTGTACAGTTTCACTCTGTGTGTATGTACCTAGAGGCTAGCACCTGGAAAATGGGACAGAGTTTACAGAGAGTACTCAGGGATGCCTGCAGCATGTAGAGTCTGGAGTGTATTTTTCCATTAGGGAATTTCAATCCTGTGAATCTGTATGTGTTTACACTGGTAATCTTCAAGCTTGACTAGCAGAATAAATGACAGCACTTGCTAGCTGTGCTCATGTATGTGAGAGCTGGAGGTATTTATGTGAGTGCCATGACAACAATGTTTTCTGTCTGTGTGGTTTCTTCTGGCCAGACAAGCTGGTGAGGAGTGTGCGTGTGTATGCATGCATGTACCTCTTCAGCTGTATCTCTGGAATCCATGTTCAGTCTTTCCATTGCCCAGACCTGCCAACAGGAACAGCAGCAGCTGAGATGGAAGAAACACCCTGGATCTGATAATGCACAATTTTCAGCGCCAGGGGCATGGGAAGGCAGTGTCCCCATAGCCCAAATTCCAATAGCACACAACTCCCCTAAAGGGGCCTGTTTCTGGCAGTCTGCTCTAAAGTTAAAGGAGCTGCATATTCAGACAGCAGGATAAGCTCTGAGAATGTCAACAGTAGTCTGAAAACTAGTAAAACAAGGAAGATACAAGCATTTGTTTCAATGGCATAAGTAAGCAACTCAAGTGCCAAAGAAGTTTTCTCACGCAGCCCTCGGCACACCCCTGTGCATACAGAAGTGAGCACACCAAGACAATCTGCAGTGCTTGGTTGATCATTTGTCATTGTTCTTAGACTGATTCATTAGAGTAATGTGAAATTGCAAAACGTTCCCATGTATAAACTGTGTAGTAAAATACATTTTTCAATATCTCAAGTTTCTTAATTAGTAACCCTTCTGTCTTCTTGACTGTGATACTTTCCTGCTTATCATATCCAACAGATCCCACATGGCTAATGAAAAACACAAATGAACAAACCTCAGTATAGACTAAAGTTAGCAAATCCAGAGTTAATATCTGGGTTCAGTGTGGCTGATGGCTCCCTGTAAACTTGTCAAGGGTACTCCAGGGACCCTGCAGCTCTAGTACATGTGGTGCAGTTGTGGCTGCCAGAGTGGCTCCTGGATAATCTAGCAGGGAAGTATTCCTGAACACAGATTGTTGCAGTGAGCATACTGGAACACGCATATATCAAACCAGGAGTCCTGAGGAAAGGAAATATATATGGACAGATAGATTCCTGATAGATGTTTCAGAGAGATGTTTGTGCCTGCCCGGCCCCAGATAAAAGGTGCAACAGATAAAAGGTGAACTTAAAATTTCAAGTTTAGAATGATTATTTTGAGATTCTGTGCTTTGTTTCAGTGTTGTGTCTCTCTTCTACCCTTTCCAGAGACCAAGTTTGATCAACTGTCTTCTTATTAAGCAGAAGTATATGAGATGACTTGTTTTGTTAACACATATTCAGAATAAAATAGAAGACAGCTTTTTATACATTGGTACGGACACCAAGGGACATTTTGTATTATCTCACTAATTTTGTGCTTCCAGACTGTTTCTTTACTATCGATCTTTCCTAATATGCAATGCAAATTTAAAGTAACATGCAATCCATCATGTGAAACTGCTCACTATAGAATAGACTTTTTTCCTTGGTAATGTTATCAAATGTTCCCCAACACTCACCAGAACTTGAGTTAGGGCTCTGTCTAGTGGTCTGTGAGACAGACTGTGGTGTGGGAGATGGATGAGTACAAAGCCTGCTGCAGATTTTACAGTAATGATTGTTCTTACTTGGAGGGCACTCAGAATTGATGGGTAGCAATAAAAAATTTCAAAGTTAGATAAAAGAAGAATGGCCCATGGAATGGATGGGCAATTTTTTAATGACTGTGTCCATGAGACCTTTATAGGGACAATATAACAATAAACTTTTTTTTTGTTTGCTTTGATGCCATGAAGATTTTTGCCTTTTCTTTTATACCCGTTATACCTTTTTACAGCTTCTGTATTCCTAGTGCTTTTTGCCTACATTCTTGGACTTGTTTGTTAAGCTAAGAGACTAAACATTTTAGAAGCCTCGTAGCTAGGGATCAGTGTGCCCCAGACCCCAAGGTCCTCTCCAGAACATATTCTGTAAACTAAGATAGAACCATCCAGGGGAAGGTTCCTTGGGGAGGGGGGGCTCACTTGAACCTCTCATTGGGGAATCTTTGATAGATATGCTAATTAGTAAAGCCTATAATGTTATACCCAATGTTGGGGGGAGACACATGGGAACACGCGGAAGAAGAGAGACACAGAGACACAGGGAAAGACTCGGTGGGGTACATCTCGATGCATATGACCTGGACGTGTACACCTAAGGATCCTTAAGAATAAATACCAAGGTAAAATCCCTTTTCCCCTTCTAACCGTGTATGCCTCTTGATTTTAAGACCAGGAAAAGGCATCATATATTTTTAATATTTTTAATCTGAAAATACCTTTGCTAGTACATAGTACTATATTCAGAAGTAAATGGTTTACAGTTGTTGACAAAATAACTTTTTTGTAGCTCTTAAAAGCCTTGTTTAACATTCTAAAAACCTTTTTGATTCAAATCTCATACATCTGAAAATGTACAGGGTGCAGATTTTCAGGAAGATCAGAGAAGAAAATCTAAATATATACCTACAATGAATATTCCCTAATGTGACCTTAGAACATGCACATTTCATTAAGAAGATTTTAATAGCTCAAAATTTATTATATTTCTTCTGGTTTTTGTTCTTAAATTGGTACTCTTTCCAAAACTAGAGGCTTCATTGTAAAGTTTTCTGACATACATATTTCAAGTTATTCTATTCAAACTAGTTAAACATTCATAGGTGCATTTGGTCTGACTGAGGTAAAGCTCACAGCCCTTACAGTGCTGTGCTTTGCATTGGTAGCTGGAAAGTTGTTGATAACAGACCAGTGTTTCAGCTACTGCTGAGCAGCGCTGTCCCTCTGACATTCCTTCCCCCACCAAAGGGGATGGGAGTGGGCAAGATCCTGGGAGGGGACACAACCAGGCCAGCTGACCAAAATTAGACAAAGAGGTATTCCATACCTTATGACATCAGCTCAGATATATAAGCTAGGGGAGAGAGGAGGAAGGCGGGGCATTCATGAATTTTCAGTGTTTGCCTGCGAGAGGAACTGTTACGCGTGCTGAAGCCCTGCTTCCTGGGAAGTGTCCGAACATCACTGCTGATGGAAAGTAGAGACTGGCTTTTTTTTCTCTTTAGTTCACGTGCACACAGACCTCTGCTTATTCTTTTCTTTTACTGTACTAAAACTGCCTTATTTCACCCTTCTGGTTGTGCTCCATCTTATTCTCTCTCCTGTCCCAGTGGGAAAGGGAGTGATAGAGCGACTTAGTGGGCATCTGGCACCCAGCCAGGGTCAACCTGCTACAACAGACCACATTAATCTTGTGATCTATATATTACCCTTCTATCTTGAAAGATGTTATAACACTAAATTATTATTTTTTAATATATAAAATCTAATCTAAGACATAAGGATGGATAAAAAGAGGCAAGATAGTCTTCATATTTTTCATTTCCATGTGTACTGAAATGGGCAAAAATATGTCTTGCTGAAAACTCTTAAACCATTTTCAAGCCATGTATTTAAATGTATTATAGACTTATTTAAATAAGAAGGAAAGAATCATTAAACTCATTTTATAATAAGAAAAGATGAGCATCTGTAATTTCAAGACCAAAGAATTGCTGTGAATTTTAGTTTACTGTTTCATACTGGCAATCAATAGAATGGCATATTGATTTTATTATTGATTTTGCTATTGACCTAGGACCAAATTCAATGCTCAAATAAAGATTGTCTTATTTAAGGTTTATTTACAGATTCAATACATGCAAAGAATATTTAAAATTGATTGAATACACTTCATGAGCAATGTGTATTTGACGTCCTGCTGTTTAACAACAGGATGGCTTACTGCATATGCCGTAGAACTGAGTCACGTTGTGCTCTCATGTATTTGTCTTTGAAAAAGTAACCCTTATTTTCCCATTGTAACCTTAAAATGATGATTCTTAGTTAAGAGGTGTGAAAATGTACCATGGAGGGGCAGTATTTTGTGATCAAATATAAAAACAGATAACCCATAGATTTTTAGGAGTATCCTTTCTTGGCTTTGCAGAAATATATACAAGAAGAGGAAGATAAAATCTGAGGAATGTTGAGACCAAAGGGTAGTAGATTAAAGAAGATTAGAAGCTGGGGGTTCATTTGAAAATATCTGTGAAATAAACTGAATATTCTGTTACACACACATATCTCTGATAACCGATACATCTCTTGAATTACAGACAAGAAAAAGAATGATCCATGGATTGTTGAAAACATACTAACTTATGGATTTTTTTTCCAATTATGTTGTCTAATGTTCTTTATTTTCCATGCTATTAATTTTCTATTGGAAATAAACGTCAAAAAAAATCTTTCTAAATATATTTCCAGTGCCATCCTGCATGGAAAGAAGAGAGAATGTCAAGAAGTTGAGTCCTATTTAACATTAGATATTGCAGCTAGACAATCATGATCAAAGTGTCTTTCTGCAAAAGAGAGAGGCTGTGTCATCTTTATATTTAGAAAAGTGAAGCCCTTTCTAGCTCTAGTAAAATAAAATACCTGTTCTGCATGGTTGCTGCAGTGAGTGTGGATCACTGCTCTGAGAGGTCACACAAATTCTTTAATGCTTCATGAATTTCAGCTGCATCATCACCAGAGGTCTTTGTCTCAATGGGTAACAGATCATTCTTAAGGACCCTTAATAGCAAAAATATCAGATATTTAGCTGTTGCAAACAAAAATCCTTTAGTAGGAAAGATTTTCAAAATTAGGCAATATAGTTCACACAAAAAAGCCCTAATAAATTTAAAACTTAAATATTATCTGCTAGGCACACCTATTCCAGTCTCACTGTCCCTAGAGATGTAGCTTCTGTGGCCCTCTGAACCCTAACTCTAACCCTAATGGAATGATGACACTGCAGCTGAGGTCCCCATGTCAATGGGTGTCCCACACTGGAAAAATCTGAATGCAACGTTGTTGGTGACCTGCCATGATCCCCTTGGCATGCCTTTTCCAGCCCCAGTGTCCCATGACTATAGGCTTTCTGCCCCTCTGAACCCAATGTAAAACAGAATAGTATTTATATTATTCCCAGATTGGAATAATGTTGAGGCAGCCATGTTGGTGCCCTGCCATAATCCTCTTGGAATGCCTTTTCCAGAACCAGTGTCCCTGGAGCTGTAGGCTCTGTGGCTCTCTGAACTCTAACCCTAACTCTAATGGGACTTTGGTACTACAGATGAGTTTCCAATCTCTATGGGTGGCCATCATTAGAAAGGTGTAGAGGCAGCAATGCTGGTGCCCTGAAATTACACCATTTTCCAGCCCCAGTATCCCAGGGACTGTGGGATTTCTGGCTCTCTGAACTCTAGCCATAAAGAAATCTTGGTGCTGTGCCCAAGGTACACATTGCTATTGCTCTTCCAGTTTAGAAAGATTTGGAGGCAGCAATACTGTGTCCTACCATGATCCCCTCGGCATGCCTATTCCAGCCCTAGTGTCTGGAATGGCTGGTTCTGTGTCTCTCAGAACCCTAACCCTAACTGAATTGTTTTATAATGTCATATCTTCTGGTGCTCAGGTTGGATGTCTTTACACAAAATAGATTACCATTACATGAAAGTAAGAGCTTTTTGCAGTTGGGATTTTGCACAAGGCCAGGATATGCTGCTTCCTATCACCACCAATATTCTTTCTTGGTTGCATGACGAAAAACGTTTTGTGGCTGAATTAATTTTACATTTTTTTCTTTCCTTTTTTTAGCTTTTTCTCTATTCAGGATTTATATCTAGTATAAAATTGAAGTCACATGCTTGTGATCCAGAGTAATAATTTAGAACATATTTATTCTTACAGTAATTACATTTAGGGAAATGTGTACACCATCCTTCCATGTGAAGTGGTTTAGAACTTTAGAAATCGAACAGAGGTGAGGAATTCACACATGGATTTATCTGGCTGATGGAAAAGACACAAAAAACTATAGATAAATCTTAACTCTTAAGAAGCTGGGTATATAAAGAATGTGAAATCTCTTGCTTAGTGTTTTGCATTTTTAATTTTCTTTTTAATGTTTTCCTCTTCAAAGATACTTGAATAAAAATCTGGAAGTAAAAGAATAAAAACAGGCTTAGGTGTTAACAATAACCAGTAGAATTCAAAACACCTTTATTAAAACCCTAGGGTCCTACTGCTTTTTTATTTATTTCCTGCTTATTATTCAAGAGAATGTTTGATTGTGTTTATTGAATATCCTTAACAATCGCTTCAGATAGTATTTCAATACCCACAGCCCCCCTCTCCCCCCCATTTTATCCCTCTTTTGTTGTGGGGATACTTCTTATCAATTATTGTAGTTAGGTAATGGTCTCTGGTTTCCAGTTTTGAAGTGTGCTACCGCCCAAAAATTCCACAATACTCATTTAAGAGTAAAATTTAGAATATAAAGTTCCAGATCAGGATAGTTTTATGTCTAGATTTTTTATTCATGACCTTGAAATTGTTTTTGTACTTAATTATAAGGTCTGTGTAGTTATTAAACATGGTTATTACTTATATGCACTTGCTTTGTGTTCCAGAACTTAATGCAAATAATATATTAAATGGCATACCATTTCAGACAGGTGCTAATTAGCTAGCGGATCCCTTTCTATGATTTTTACTTGAACGACATTATTTAAATAACTGTATTTTCAAACATGGATGAAAGTTTATTAGACCTTCCACAACATACTGATAGCATAGTTCAATCCTTCAAGGTGTGAAGTCACCATCAACTTAAAGAGCTAAACTCTGTTGTTTTGAGAAAACAAACTTTTAATGAACTGTGATATACAGACTTAGAATATTATTTTCTAAAGTTGGATGACTACTGATCTGAATGACTGGAGAACTGAAATGGCATCAAACATTAGACATCTGTGGAAGCATATGCTTTAAAATATTCACTCTCTTAATTAACCTGTTAATCTTTAAAATGTGTTTTTGTAGTCTTTTAAAATAAATATTAAATAACAATTAGATAATAGGAGCTCAAGTGTTCATTTCTATCATACTGTCATTGTATTGTCTTTGTTTGTGATACTTGGACATGTCTGTACATATAAATATATACATATACATATACATATGCATATGTTTAACTATACAATGTGCTTTAGTGGAACTCATCATTGATTGTTCATTTTGAGATTTTTTGTTTTGCAAAAGTGCCATGGAGGAGGAAAAGAAAACATCAGGATTCTTCCATCATTCCTAGGTAGAAAAGCTGAGCATTCTTCCTAGAGATTGTGAAATTATTAATATGAGAATTAGGAAGAGCAAAAAACTTTCATAAAATGTAGTATTTGTCTGATGAATCACAATTTTTTTTTGAGTTGTCAAGAAATCTGATATTTTTCTTAGAATTTTGATTTTTTTTTCTGTTATAAGGAGCATGGATTTAGGACTAAAAGTTTTCTACCTCTCTACTTATTTACAAGTATATACCACATTTATTATTTCTGTAGGCTGAATTTTTGATTTTCAGAATCAGTGGATCTGGTTTGATTTCTTAAATGCTTGTGGCTGGCAATATTACCTCTAAAATTTATGTTTTTCTTACATTGTGGGACCTGTAAATACATTTTAAGAAAACCATTTTCCTAAATTGTTTCTCCAAACAGAGATTTCTCTTTGCCTGTCTTACCAATAGTCATTAGGAGTGACTGTTATAAGTGTCAGAATGAACCACCTTTTCTGCCAAAAGACATCACGGTGTTTTCATTTCTATATAAAGACAGAGACAACATAAATTACAATGGAGACTGGGCCGCAAAGTGGAGAAGACAAAGTAGTTTACACGTATGGTCTTCAAAAATAGAATCAAATACCGAAGAGGAAATTTTGTAGAGAATTCCTCCCCAATCCAGAACTTGTACCAATATTTTTCCCACAAGTTCACCAGTGTTTTTTAATCAATTAAATTAGAAAGATGAACTTCAGTGACCAGAACTTTAATCCGAATTGACAGAGGAAGCAAAATACAGTGCTGCTTGGAGTAATTTGATCAATATTGTGTTCCCAGAGCAGCAGTTAAGTTTAATGAGTTTAGGAGAATCCAGAAGCAAGGAAGGAAAGAGCTTCGTCTTTCACAATCTCTCTTGCCTTCTGAGCAGCTGTACTTCCTTGATTAGGACATGGATAAGGCAGATATATAGTGCAACATTATATATTCATACATTTATTATATATTCACTATATATATATATTCAGTGCACTATTGTTAATGTGTTTCATCAGGTGAAAAAATGAATCTGTTACATTTGAAGCATCTACTCAATGACCTTCTGGGGCCTGAGATTTGGAAAGTTGGAGAGATTCTATGAAAAATTGAAGCCTAGGACTTAAACATGGGTAATTGGTTCATTTATTCATGGTATTGAATTTAATTCTTACACTCATCTTGTATAATCTCTTTCAGAGGTAGCGAGGCTCAAAAATCCAGTCTGGCATCCCATGAATTCCTGACATCTAACAAAAATGTGTGAGCTAATGAACTCTGAATTGGTGTCAGAAATATGGAAGGCTTCTTTAGCTGTTAATTCAGTAGGAATGGTTCATTACCTGCTCTATGCCTGCCACCTTTGGCAAAAGTTCGGAAATTGAAACTGAGATTTTTGAACATTTTATAAAGGCTGATAAAAACTGTTTCACACTTTTCAATTGTGGTTTGACAAATGCTTGGCTCTAGTACTTGCAGGTTGTGATTCTGTGGGTAGACAGAGTATTTATTTCAATTTTTTTACCCCTGTTCAATTCCACTGTTATGTGATAGCTAAATAAGATGTATTCCTATTTTAATTTCTTGGCTTCTTATACCGGGTCCAAAGCTGTGTAGAAAATAACAGCAAGATAGCTTTAAAAGTCCCAAAATAGATCAGAAGAAGTAGTATATAAGCTTTTTGCAGATTTTATAGTATTAAAAATGTATATATGATGGATCATAGTCTGTAATGCATACATATATTGCAACAATGAATCCAAAAATAACAGAATTGCTAGAAAAGATGGGAATTAGTTTGAATATGGACAATACTTTCACTCAGTATATATTTGCTATTTTGACACAGCAAAATTAGGCAAAATAATGTGTTCCTAAAATAATCTTTAAGTGACCACCTTAGTGGACTTCTAGTCTGGGGTTAAAAGAACACTACCAACAAGCCAAAATAAACAAACAAGTCCCATAACTTAATTTTGCTGTATCATTGCAAACTCTCTGAAAAGATTTACTTTAATTTTAATCTGGAATATACCATACATATCACTGCTACTTTTCTAAATTTGTGCAGATAAAGAGTTCTACATTTGGCTCTGAGTTGTCTGAAACAGTAGACATTTCTTTATGTGAAACAAATCTGTGTCTGATCTATACCAATGTATAGGTGCTAATAGTGTAATCATCATTGTTATCTAGGCCACTTATTTAACAAAGATGTGTGGCTAAACAATCACTCAGATCATTATTTTGTGAGTCGATGCTTTACTATACTATTTGTGTTGCAAGAGCAATTTTTAGTTGTATGCCGGTGTTTGAACAGATGTAAAATAGAAAACATTCTAAACCAAAAATGTATTGTGAAAAACAGAAGTATGTCTCTGGGTTTTTCCTTTGGTTGGCTATTAGAGGACCATCTGCTGTGGAATTTGCTGGGGTTTTTTTCTTTTATATGTGGTAATAAAGGCATAAATTTGGGTCTGTGCTTCATAATGCGATGAGATGTAGAGCACTTCATGACCTTCTGATACAGACATTGATGGCAATACAGGGCCTTTAACTCAGCTTGCCAGCCAATTCACTGGCAAATGCTCCCAGCAGATTTTTCTCATTCTGAGTCTCAGAGGGACAATGCTGGCTACTAATGATGTCTAGAAGAGTGAGAGAAAGAGTGATTAAAGATAGAGAATTCTCTTGACTGAGATTTTCTCACACTGAATTACTATGCTGCTAAATTTTCTAGCATAGAAAGGAAAGCTGATAGCAATGCAGTCAACAGTATTATGGTAACAAAAATAAATTAAAGTGTTTGTCTTCCTCTTGTCCTTCTATGCTATAACCTTACATTTTATTACAGTCTGACCACGATCTTTAAAAATTTAAACCTCCCCAGGTTTTTTTTCCTGTTGAAGATATTTAAATGTATCTTGCTTTTCTCATCAAGTGTGTGCTCTCAAAAAAAAAAACAAAACAGCTAACACTATCAGCATAGCTATTTGATAGGATACAAATCCAAGACATCAAAATGCAAAATTATTTCTGATCAAGCACAGTAATTTTTATCTTCATATTCTAATAATTTTAATCAGCATGATAGGATTCTCTAAGTACAAAGGTATAGAACAGATTGAAATAGCTTTAAATTTCTGTGTAAATAAGGCCTTAATCAGATCAGTACTGATTTTAGTCCACATGCATTTTACCTTCATTTCAAAAATTGTCTAAGTACATTCAGTAAGTGGAGAAAGATCTTGTAGGAAATAGTCAAGCAAGGGGTAGATTCAGGCAAATATTACCCTCATCTTCAGAAAAGCAAGAAGGAGGATTTAAGGAAGTACAGGCCAGTCAGCACACCGTCAGTCCTAGGAAGATTTTTGAGGAATATTTCTTGTAAGTATGTCTAGTCACAGGAAGAAAATAAGGAGTTCTGGGAACAATTAGCATGAATTTACCAAGGGCATACACTGCTTGATGAACCTGACAGTTTTCCATGATGAGATGACATACTTAGTGAATAACAGAACACTAGATGTTTATTTTAGAACTGTAGAATGCTGCTACAGGTAAAGAAAACTCTATGAATTTGTTTTAAATTATAATAAAACACTGTTAGACTCTTGATCCAATTAACTTAAAAATACTTGTTTTATTGTCAAATATGTTACCCACCATAAACAAATTTAGATTTTAATATATTTACCTAACAATCTGAAATTATTCCAATGTAACAACACTATAGACATTTGCTCCAATATTCCACTTTTGATTTGTTTACCTACACAGTCTCATATTTTGGACAGAAATTGAGAAAATATCAATCCCTTTTAGTTTTTAAATCTAGAATAGTTTCAGATGCCATTCACAAAACTGTTGAACAGCAATTAGATATGTTCATCTGATGTTCATCTATCTATATTATTAATGTTTTTCCTTGAATGTTTAGAGATTATTTACTTCAAGCTCTTGAAAGAAGAAAGTGTTTTTAAAAATGTTAATTTAAGATATGTTGACTAAACAGGAGCATTATTTATTAATCATATGAAACATCTACAATTTAAGAAAGGTTCTGTTATGGCCCCCTGGTGCAGCATTTAAAATGTGTATCAAGCTGTAAGATTATAAAAACAATCAGAGTTTTATGGAGCAACAGTCTCCATTAGACTAGAAAGCATTATCAATTATGTGCTACTTAATTTGCTCTTTCAATTAATCTTCTAATATTCAGGCAATGCTGAAAAGGTCAGCTTTAAAACAAAGCTTCCTTGAAAGATTTAGGGGATATGTGTTGATGGGTGAAGATGCTGATGTAAGTAGCCGTAAATGTTAGAAGGGAAAAATTATTGCACAGAAGAAAATGTTGGTCCAAAAGTATGAATAGAGAAACTGACTGCTTTTGTTCTCTGAGCCTAGGATCCAGGTCTGGGAATCAGAAAAGTGCAGCTAGAATTTTTGAAGTGCAGCTAGGTACCAAGAAACAGCACAAATCCTGAGATAACATTGATAAGAGTAAAAAATACAGAAAACTCTAATAACAATTTATCCTCTGAGAAAAGTGGAAACAGTATAGGAAAACAAAATTGCTCAAGAACAGAAAATATTGTCATCTCTTGACAGTTACAGATGAAAACTTGAAGTTATCAGCATTTATTAGCTGTTCAAAGTGTTGATGTCCTAAGCCCTCTTATGTCTCTGCAATATAAAAAGAACTTAATTTTTAATCAAAATGAAGCTTCCTTCTGTAAGAACTTCCCATGTTACACATACTTTTTATTTCCTGAAAAGCTGAATTCCACATGAACTTTTTCCAAGGTCTTTACATAATCTGGATTCTCACCAGGGATGCCAGGCTGACTCCTAGTTCTGTTATGTGAATCTGTTATTTTCCTTGTCCTCCTTTGGGCCTGCTTTTGAGGCTGTTCAGATTGGCTTCCTACCTCTGGAATGCCTGAGTTCCGCTCTGGAATCAGTTTGTTCTTGTCTCTGGGATGGTATGGCCCCTTGACTCACTTGATACTGGTATTATATATCTATATAATTGATATACCATGGACATATCTGCTGCTATATTATTGTGAGTTTCTTCACTAATGATAAGTTTATAGTGGCCTGTAACATTCTATAATGACTTAGTTGTTGCAATTGTTGGTAGTTACTATATGATTGTTTGCTGCTAGTACTAATTGCTGACTTACTATTGGTAGATACTACATCGCTGATGGCTAATAGCAGTTTGCAATAGCCTGAGATATATTATCTTTATTAATCATAGATCTACTTGCTAGCAATTATTTTTGTGATAGTTTGTGATCACCACATGTTAGTGGTGATTTTTGTGGTATTTGTGGTACTCTGTTATACAGAAATTTAGAGGACAGATGCTTCTGTGTTCTTGTGTGTTACAGAATCCTACAAACCCACAGTTGTGTTCTGTCATAGAATCATGAATGTTGAAGAAAACCTCTAAGATCGTGGAGTCCAACCACTAACCTAACACTACCAGATTCACCACTAAACCATGTCCTTAAGCACCACATCTACGTATTTTCTGAACACTTCCATGGAAGTTGGTTCTACCACTTCCCTGGGAAGCTTGTTCCAATTCTTGGGCATCCTTTCTGTGAAAAAATTTTCCCTATTATCCAATCTAAACCTCCCCAGAATAACTTGAGGCCATTTCCTCTTGTCCTATCACTTATTACTTGGGAGTAAAGACCAATCCCCACCTTGCTGCTCCTTTCAGGTAGTTGCACAGTGCAACAAGGTCCCCTTGGGACTCCTTTTCTCCAGGCTAAACAACACCAGCACACTCCTGCTCCTCATAAGATTTGTGCTCCAGACCCTTCACCACCTTTTTTTCCTTTCTTTGGACAGGCTCCTGCAGGTCAATGTCTTTCTTGTCATGAGGGGCCCAAAACTGAACACAGTTTTGGTGAAGTTGCAGCGCCACCAGTGCCTACTTCCTTGTTACTACTGGCCATCTACCTGTACACACCTGTAGGCTGGATAACCCTCTAGGTCATGAGAGATGCAAAGGGAAATGGACAGATTTCTGCTTTTGTTCTGAATTTCAGATTAGAATTACCTCCCCAGAGAAATTAGGACTGATGAAAATTTTAGCACTTGATTGCTAAATACTTCTGATTGTTTAAACTTGACACTTATTTAACAATTACGGCTCATTAAGCTGTGAAGTACTAAACTGGGTTAAAAGATTTGATATAAACATTTTTACAACCTTTAATATTGCTGTAAAAAAAGTGGCTTAAGAGAGGATTCTTGTGGGCTTAAAATGGAATTTAATAGTTGATGTCTCTTTCCTGTAGTATTTTCAGTGAAACAGAATTTAAACTCTTACTGAGCAGTGACATGCAACCTGCCTAGGCAGTGGGGCTGCAGAAATGTGTCAGCCTGTAAGGACCAGAGAGATAGAGCTTGGCTATGAAACACAAAGTAAGCAGAAGCAATAGTTGCCATTTTTATGCAAGGACTGCATCTGTTACCTCTAAAAAAATGATGAAAGCTGTTCTCATTTCAGCATTATGATAGTTAAATTACATCCAGAGCTGAAGTAACAGGTATAAACAGTAATGAGAAAGGGAACAGTTGTGCCCTTAAGGCAAGCAAAAATATGGAACTGTGGGGTCTTTTTGAGTTTTTCCAACATTCATGTAAGAAATACAAAAATTAGAATTGAAAATAACTCATGATGCGGACAGTTTCAGTGCATAGAACAGTGAAAAATACAGTTTTGATTTCATATTTGGCAAGAGAAGACATAAATTAATAGGATTTTTAAACAAAGTTCTTTACTAGACACCTGCTATTTTTTCCATTTTTTTCCAGGAAGGACTTTGATTTTCTATTTTTTAATATTTATTTTTTCATTTCAGATTAGATGTAACCTTATCTGAGAAGATGACTAACTATGGGTATGATTAAACATAAACAAGAATTTAAAAAAGTCTACATTTGGATGAACAACTTGAAAAGGCATGTGAAATGTTCTGTTAATTTTTGATTATAGGGAAAAAAATATAGTTAACATCAGAAGTCTTATGCCAAAATTGAAAAGATGTTTTTGTTTCCTAGTCTTAACTAACTCTTAGGAAATGTATGGAAATTATAAATTTTGTGGGGTTTTGATGTTATATAGAATTTTGACACTCATTTTTTAATAAACCACTAGAACTAGAGGGTCAGTTTCCAACCTTTGAAGAATTTTCAATTCAGGACTGAAACTATTTGACTGAGAAAATCACAGTGCAGAATGAACCATATAACATTTTGAACTTCAGTGACTTTGGACATAGATGCATCACCATCTTTCAGCTTTCAATATGCAGGAAGAACAGGCTTTCCTACTGAGACAGAAGAGATGACATATTCTTTTGTGTCCCTTGTGGAACTCTGAAAAAGTCACCAAGGAAAACAATCCTTAGAGTATCTTCAAAACTACTAACACTGCCTATGTGCCGCTGTCTTTTTAAGCACGTTCTCAAGAAAAACAAAAGTATTATTGCTGATGGCTATTGTGACTCTTTCTTGAAAAAGAAAGCAGTTTTCAAACAGGATATAGGATGTGCTACAGCTCATCAAAATTCAGATATCATGTCTCATGAGGAAATAATATTTCAGATGTATTTTAATAATGACACTTGTAGAACTTTCATGGATGAGTTTCTGCCATAGAAATATTTTTATTCACAGACATGTTGATTAATACCAAGATCTTCTCGTGTGAATTTGTCTCCAGTAATGGCAGTCAAATAAAGCCCTTAATAATTTCCTGGAGACAGGCAAATCCTAAAGTACAGGGTAAAAATTTTCTTGTGTACAAGAAATAGTACAGATTTCTACAACAGACTGATGGGTTATTTTTTACACCAGTTTGATTTGACACTATTTGATTTGAGCAGAGAGCTTCCAAATGACAATCCCATCCATGAAATTCTAATCTCAGAACATATGGTTAAGACAAATTTAATGATAGTATAAAGTTCTCTACTGTAAAACAGATAGATCAAGATTTTCCTTTTTCTGGTGATGGAAGACAAGCTGACTGTTCAGATTGATTTACATTTATTCTGAATCAGTTTTGTGTACTGAAATCATCTCACCTGTTAGTTCTGTCTTTTTGCGAGGCATCATTTGTCCCACAGTCCTCTATATCCTCTTGTACATGGTGGCATTTCAGCTAAAGTCAGGGTCCTAGGACTCTGTCCCTCTGACTGCTGTCAGAGATCTCAGTTTTGCCTTTTGTCACTTGTAAAATACTCTGTTTTTTAAAAAGACATTAGCTTAAAACCTGCTGAGATATTGTTTGTCAGGATTTCTCTTGAATTCTTTGTCCACCTTTAAACTAAACAAAAATAAAGCTAATGAAGAATAACATGGGAGTGTCATTTTTGCATAATAATTCTTTACTTCCACAGTACTACTTGGAAATGTCTTTTCTGCCTAGCAATGTAGCAGAGTATCAGTTGTGCCTGAAGACTACGCCCGGGCTATAGAAGTTAGACCTGCATTCAGAATAATTGAGCCCTTTTGCTGAAGTTTTTTCTTAAGAAAATCCCCTATTTTATTTTTTCGCTTCTGAGACTGTAATAAGTAGAAAATTTTTTTCATAGTCTCTCCAATATAACAGAAAGATGTTATCTAAGAGTGTTTGTATGGCTAAGTTATTATCACTATTTTTTCCAAGAAAAAGAATGATTCTGCTATTAATATATAATAATGGCCTGTGATCCAATTGTCTTAGCCTTTATTGAACTAATCAGATAATATAAAAGAAGTGATATTACTGTTCCCAATTGAAATTCTGGGCAAATTGCCTGTTTTCATTACTTCTTTTAGTAAGAACTCTTTTAAAACAGCTATACTTCAATTCTGTGCTCATGCAGCACCTAGCATAACAGCTTCTGGCAGATTTTTGACAAGATAATACTACTAGAAATAATAATTATAATATTTACTACAGTCCTATTCTTATGTCCTGACCTGAGGCTGACTACATAAGAATGAAGCTGTTAAAAAAAACAGCTTCCCACTTAGGGATAGTAACCTTATAAAAAATAACTATGTTTCCATATACTGTTTTGGAAAAAATTGAAATGCTTTATTCACCAATGTTAAATTAGCCATTCTGTGCTAAAAATTTCTGCTATTTGCTGAAAGTACAGCAAGTTCAAATATTCTTTCTCCAGAGGAAGCTAAGCTTTTTTTTCTAGTCAATATTCAGGAGAAACTGCCAAAAATGTCAAGCATAAGAAATTTCATTTTAATTTGCATATATTTGTTTTTCTACTCCTGTGTAATGTTTTTACTGTGTTTAGTTAATGATCAAAATTATAATTTTAATCTTGGCATTAAAGAATAAAATACATTTCTAAAGTATGGAAAGTAAGATCACGATAAATATCAACACCTTCCCTAAGAAGTTCAAGTATATGGTACTGATATACACATTTTGTTTTAGTTGTAGTTCTGTTGCACAACTGTGAGAAATAAGAGAGGACCAAACCTTCTTTTATGTCTTCATGTTTCAAAAAGAGCCAAGAAGCTGAACGGTTCTTCCTCATGTATCCCCTTTAAAGAATTGGCATCCTTAGGTAAATTAAGTGACTGTTATAAAACCTGTACTTTTATGATGTCCTTTAAAAGTGAATTCAGAGCAACGGAACTGTCACTAAGTAAGCACTGTTGTTCTTTTGAGAATAACTTATGTTCCTTCTATGCATAATTTGATACCTGTGGTTTGTTTTATTCCTGTCTACCCCATTAAATGACTGTGGTTTCAAATACTTCCACTTCCAAGCAGAGCCAAATTCCTTCCCATTTTATCTTTGTACTACTAATGTAGTAGGGCTGCATCTGTTTTATACGCCCTTTTATGCCTCAGCATCTACAGTCTCCTACTGCATATTTAACCTTTCATTTAACCTCTCATCTTAAATTGCAGTGTCAGGGAATTAAGAACAAGGAGAAAATGAAATTGGTTTATGTATGTAAAATTTGAGTCTTTCTTGCTTTCCTTACTCATTTTCTTATTTCACTGTGTACTTTACTTACTTCAAGTGTGAGCATAACACACATCTCATTTTGTTCCTAATTCCGTATTTTCCAGTCACTTGTCCTCTACACCCCATTTTCAATACTCCTTTAATCTCTCTGTTACATACTTAATTCTTGTGAAGTGTGATTAATATCCTTTTATTGAAAAAGTTTTGCATTTCAGATACATAACTCTGCAAGTGATTTTCTTCTGTAGAGTGTAAGTTACAAAATCTTAATACTTAGATTTCTCTAGTTGCCTCTGAAGGTTTGTGTGCTGGAACCTAACATTAGGAACTTCAAAGATCTTAGAGAGCCTGTACTTTTCAAAACAAAGTTTATTTCAATTTTCAAAATGTAAATCTTAAGGATTTTTGGTAACATAGAAACACAATTTTTTTTCTCACTATTTTTCATAAAGATAAAGATATGTCGCATAGATCCGAATTGAAATCTCTTCAGTGAGATTAAAATCTGGCCAGCAGCTGATTATGTTTTCCACTGCACTTCATGAAGACTTTCATTGTCACTGTTCTTTGGTCACAAAGTGGAAAAGCTTATGAGTAAGCTTATTTGTCTCACACTGTTTCTCCTGAATTGAATAAGATCTTTAATTTTTCGTCCTTGTCCCCATCATACATAAAATTAAATATATCTCTGCAAGAAATTTAAACTTTTCCCTTAAAATTGCTTCAATTAGATAATTCTACTTGAGACAATGCATCTGCATTTCAGTCTTTTTGAATGAATAAATTGTCACTTATACATCTATCTGTCAGAAGATTCTTTATAGAATGATAAAAGAAAAAAAGAATTTTCCAGGGGGAATTGGAGGATTGGAGATTGGTCCAGGGGATTGGAGATTATGGACTAACTCTTCAAATTTTGGTGGAATATTAGTAGAACAAAGTATTAAACAATCTATCAATAATCAATTATATTTAAATAAATCCCAGAAGTAAACATCTAAAATAAAGTCAGTTACATTTTCCTGGTTTGGGGAGAAATTAAGAAACTAAAATAAGCAATAAAATTTTTACAACATGAGTTTGATAAGGTTTTCAACATTCTCTAAAGGGGAACATCATGAATAATGTAGGGAAGCAGGGGCTTCAAGAAATCCTAAAACAGACATGAAGGAAAAAGAAAAAAAAATAATATAACATCATCTAAAAACCCCAGTACTTCAAGTCTAATTAGAATTCCTTGCAAGTTTTTCAAGCTGGATATGAAGCAAATTTGTTTTGGACTTCATTCTGGTCAGTACTTTTTCTGCAAACAGCTTTCCAGTTGTTAAAGAGAAAACATATTTAGATAATATCAATATATGAAGAGTTGCAACTGTAGTAAAAATGGTCAAAAAGGCAAGAAACACAGTTCACTCCATTAAAACTATATGTGAATTCCTGTGCTAAGAGAAATCATATGAAAGTAAAATTGATATGACTAAGCAGTTTTATAAAAATTGTATAAGATGTATTTAGGAATAGAGGATCTTGGTTTTCAATAGATTAAAAATAAAATATGGCTATACTACATGATAGTGTTGTAATAAATTAATCAGAGGTAAAAATATTCTTTGGGGTATATACACAATCATTTTGTATATGTCAGAGAAGGAAATAAAGAAGATATCTTTTATTTTTATACATTGTGTTTCCTTATTTATTTATTTATTTATGTAAGTATTTTTAACCTTGGAATCTGTTGTTGCCTGTGCCCACAAGGGATCAGAAAAGTAGTTCTTAAGTAGTTCAAGAAGGGCACTGAAATTTATCCTTCAACACATGTTTTCAAGATCAGGTTAGACACAACAGTCAGGAAACAGTTTAGGGTTGTTTAAAGAAAAGGTATATTTCTCCGATTCTCCTTGACCTTATGACTAGATTGTTAAGCTCTTTATTGTAAGGCTCGATATCCTCTCCAGTATAGGAAATTTCTAAAGTCTCTAAACATAGTGATAGTCTTAGGGTCTTATAGCCTTTTAATATTTGATCACTGGGACATATATACTAAAACTTATTTGGAATGACAGATCCCATATGTGTGAACAAAGAAGTAACTTTTTGTATTTATGCTTGAGTGACTCATATAAACTGGGAAATCAAGAAAAGACTAGTACAGACTTTGTGTTTAGTTTTATAAGACAAAATCAGATAAATGATATGAAAATGGATAAAGTAATACTAATAGCAAAATTAATTAGAAGTAGATTTACATTTTTTTTTTCATTATTTATCACAGGAAGTGAAATTTAAATCATTGACAGGATTTAATTTAGTCTTGGTTAGATAGATATTAAATAAAAAGTGCATTACGGATGTAAGAGACTGTGAAGAAAAGCATCTAGCTTACCTAGAGTAGAACATATTCCCATAAAATCACTTTGGAAAAGAATGTTGAGACAGTCTACTGAGGTTTTTAGTGACTTAGTGTGATGGGGATAAATAACATCGTTGACATGAATTCTTCTATGAAAAATTTTAATTTTCAGAATGTTAATTGGAAAACACAAATAACAAAAAGGGAATGCCATGGATTTCCCAGTAAAAAAAGTTTTCATCAAATAGTTACTGAAACATGAAGAAGTGATGCTATTTTTGACATATTTTGGGCTTTATTTTTCTAATGATGAGATTAGAGAAGGGCTATAAAAACCCAATCTTGGACTGTGTGTTGAAGTTTGATTCAATTTAAATTAAATGGGAAAAAAACCCCAAACAAACCAGGTCTGGAATTGATACTTTGGATTCAAGTAAAGGGCAAGTTTGATACACCAAGAGAAAGAAAACCTAAATTGTTATATAGACAAGATTAACTAAGAGAAAGTATTAAAACTGATAGTGTAGTTTTACCAGCTAAATAAAAGTAGCACCTCTACATTTTATCTGATGCCTGCACTACATTTATTACATCCCAGGAAGCAAAGAAAGGAAAGAAAGCTGTCACTACTTCAGTTTGTTAGGTAAATGACTGAAAGCATTTCAGTGTTTTCACATCTGCTAAAAAAATCAGGAAGCCAGTGGAAGTATTCCAGTTAAATGTTCACACCCCCAAAACAGGGATTTGTTTTCTTGCAATTACGCTTTGCACACTGTGTTTTGATATTTGAAAGAAAAAATCCAGCAACCTCTACAGTGGCTTTCAACTAAACATATTAGAAGCAATGATTTATGATCCAGGAAAAAAAGCAACCACACACACTATGATATAATGATTTTAAGGTGCAATGAAGGTGTCCACATTTTAGTAAACACCAGATTCACATAACTTAAAGGTGCCTAATAATAAATCATGTTGTCTCGGTGTTTGTGCTTATGGAACAATATATATGTATGATCTACATTCACTTTAACTCTGGTAAAACATTTTTATTCTTTATAAACAGTATTTGAAGACTACTAATAAAGTTTGTTTTCTGTTTTCTAAGGTGTTTTGTTTTGTCCTATGGATTTATGAGTAATCGAATTTTGTTGCAGCGGGGATTACTGCAACAAGCATATTTCAAACCAGGAGTCCTGTGGAAACGAAGTATATAAGGACAGATTCGTGGTAGATGTTTCAGAGATGTTTATTTCTCCAGCCGCATGGCCGGGGCTCTGCTGAGGAACTGTTCCAGTCACGGGACCAAGGGTCCTTCTGCCCGCGCAGGGAACACAAACCAACCAATGGGAACGAGGCTGAGCAGGGGCAGGGAAGCCCCGTGTCTGTGCCCTCAGGGCCCCTCTCCCAGGGCTACATGGCAGGGGAGAGACCCCAACAGAATTTCATGCATCTCCAGCTTTAAAAATCTTGAATGGTCCATTACGATATTGAAGCATCACATTCCAGTGTATATTTTGCATCCATAAACCAATATCAAACACACACGTATAGAAAATAGAATTGTCAGCTTCTCTGCTAATCATTAGGTGGTCTAGATATTTTGTCAAATTTTATTACTCTACCTTTAAAAATACTTTTTTCTCTGTAATAATAAGTTTTAAAAAGTACCTTGCAAAACACCTCCAGAGGAAAACTGTTTCCTGGAGGGTATCAATATCACATACATGACAGAGTGAATGGCATACTATGTGCTTACACACTCGCATGAAAATTTTATGCCTTAACAATTTTTGCTCTCTTCTTTTTTCCTTTTAACAGATTTATTTTTAAATAATTCATATTTTCTTCCTCCTTCTTGTCTTTTTTATTTGCCTTATTAATGACGTTTTAACTAACTTGCCCCCATTCATGTCCTATTCCTCCAAATAGGTTTTTTCCCTCCTCCTTACCTGCCTTTTGGCAACTTCAGGGCTACAGAGATTACTATTTTCTAAGAACATGTCTCAGTTGATTCATGTTTCTAGGTAAAAAATGCAATATTGAACATGAATTGTTTTATAAAAAGTTTCAAAAGACAGTTATCTAAGAAACATTTTGATTATGGTAGGTAGTATGTGAAATGGAAAGTTACCAGAAAACACATACTGGATATAATCACATTAATTTGTAGACTTTATCTGCATATCTTCAAAACCTGTGTTCATATTATCATATGCAAATGGTACTGCCTTGCAAAATTTCAAACTAATTGCATAGTTATGCTCTTTTAAGAACATTTTCAAATATCATTTGTACAGTTGCTTTTATGACTTGAAAATATTCAAGAAATAATGGCCAATTCAAATACAAATTCACTATCCATGAATTTCTAGTTTTCATGCTTTGAGGCACTTTTGCATGTTGTAAAGAATATGTATTTTCCAAAACATCTTGAATTGTTTTCTCAGTGGAAAGAAGAATTAGTTTACGGTCCATTTAGCAATATAGAGAGACTTTAGATTAGCAGGTTGTATTGCTTAAAGTGTAGTTGAAGCTTTAACTTTTTTGGGTTGTGCATTTTTGCATTTTTGGGTGCATTTTTGGGTGTTGTGTTTTTTTAATTTTTTGTTGTAAACAATTACTCTATGTACAAACACATTGGGGACAATCATGGACAGTACTATATTTTGCTTTGTATTTATGCACTCCAAAGTAAATAGTTGATAATACCCGGGGAGAAATTCAGCCCCAGGTTAAGACATTCAGGTTGTCTCTAACATCTCTCTATTAGTTAGATGTCTTCATACATGTTCTATTTGGTCTATGCACTCGTTTTGAGAGAAATGTTCAGCTCATTCTAAAATGCCTGTGCATGTTTAGTGAGTAGTACACATTTTCCAGGCAACACTGGGCTCTCTGTATTTGTTCATACATTCCCATCTACTATTGTTGATTTGTCCTGTGTTTTCCTACTTGATCCTCATTTGCTGCAGACGAATAAAGTTAGGTGTCTTAAAATCTGAAATTTATTTCTTAGAAAGATATTGTGGCTCAGCTTTGGACTTAGACCCTAAAATGTGGACTAGATAAAACACATATTGTTTCATGGAAGTTGACATAGATAAAGTGCTCATATCATCAGCTCTTTAAAAAAGAAAAGACGGCACTTCAAACATATTTTCATTTCAGTGGTGATTTACTGTTTTATTATGAGAATTTTTCTAAAACAATTCATAATTCGGGGACTAAAAAATAATTCTTAAGTGTAAAATATGCTGTCCAGGTCAAATAAATACAGATTTATCTAAAGGCAGTGGTTGGATTTGGGATAGAAAATGAAAATAGAAGTAGAAAATGAAAATAAAATTTCCAGGAAAATAAAATCAACTCCAGATATTTAATTTGGATGACAATGTTTCTTGTGGTTTCCCTAATGTTGGCTGTCCAAATTATTTCATCTTTAAGTAGCATAATGACTGCAAAATTTAAGACATTCAGATGCACAGCTTCTCTTTTCTTCTCTCTTTTCTCTTTGTTTTTATGTGGTTAGCATATCAGTTTCAGCTTTTTGTGCCCCATGCTGGATGTTTTTTTGTAAATTTTGATGAAAGCATGCTCTTTTTCCAGTCTTTCCCACAGGACTGTGAGGATTCCCTGCAAACTCTCCATCTGATTTGAACACACAAGCAGCATACTGTGTCAAAGCCCCCTTAAACACTGGTGTCCCCTTCTATTTCTAAGCTACTGACATTGACTAAAATAGTTCAGGTCTCTTTTGAAAGACTTGCAAAATTTCTCCTATCGGCAAGAAAGATTTGGCATGTCATTGTGCTTCAGACTTCACTTACACAGAGAATGATTTGGATCTTAACAATAAAACAAATGCTATTTTAGATTTTTTAACAGCACATTAAGTAAAAAAAAAAAAACAACCCAAACACCCTGGAAGCATCCCTTCTTGCCCTTATTTTCATTGCTTGAGTTATATTTGTTAAAAAACCTCAGTCTGAGTAATGTCATTTCTTTAAGAAAAAGTCATATACATGTTGGCACATTTATAATTGTTATTTCAAGTATGTAAATCACTGAAGTTGTAGAGTAGAAAAAAGTCTTTATGTTCTGTAAAAATGCAAGTTTGTGAAGTTGAATTCTACATTAAAAAACAAAAATAGTCAATTATTTTCATTGCTTAATGTTGTTTTGAAAAAAGATAATTTTCTGATTGTCTTGTGAGAAATAAATAAAATTAAAGGATATTTTAAATTAGACAAACTCTTGGAAAATTACATAGAGAAACAAATAAGACAAGATCATTAGTGTCATAATTTCTCAGCACAAAATAATATAAGAGCATCTATAGTTTTTCAACTCTATTCTTAAAACTTCATATTTTATCTTACACGGCATACCTAATTAGTGATGCTGATATATTTACTCAGGTAAAATCTTTTAGCTTATGTGAGTGATTTATGCATTAGTAAAAGGAGCTCTACTAACACAGCGAAATAATGACAGTTATTACAAGTATTATTAATAATAACACTAATAAAGGCAAAGGAAGGAGAACAGAAAGAAGGGAAAGTAAAGGAGAAAATAAGACAAGAGTTCTGTACTTGATTTGCTACTTATATACTAGGAAAAATCTCTACAATTGTGTCCTAAAATATGACACAGACTTTTTATCTTCTGATACAGTGATACCCATAAACATTTAGGTTTATGCCTAATTGTGCATGCAGTTTACAACACACTCTAGCTAAGAAAAAGTAGAATTTTTAAGCAAGCATTCTCTGCTTGGCTTTGGAGAATAAATCATGTCAAAATGTTACACTTCTGGTTTTTATTCTCAGGCCATGTTATACATCTTTTCTTATTATACCTACATGAGGTATGTTAATGTTGGTTATTCTGACTTACTAGAGCTCTACATGGATAAAACTCTCATTCAGCAAGAAAACCATATTTCTTGTTGTTGCCAACTGATTGTACACTTACAATAAGGCTTTCAAAAAAGGATTTTAATGTTTGAAAAAATCACTTTCCTCTACTGTTTAAGTTGATATAATCTGTGGACAACTGAACTATTGCATCAATACCTTCTGAGCTACCAATTACATGACATTTGAGATTTACAAATGATATTTGGAATTAATATTATGATTGATTTTTGGGGTATGTTATCAACTTTTTTTATCAAGTGAATATAATCATGTATTATCAGCTGAACTGTCTTCAATATGTAATTTAGAGCAAATGTGATATTTGGGGCTTTACTACTCTTTTCATTCCTTTTCTTCAAGGGTAAAGGTAAGGGAAAAAAACCCAACAACATAAATTTCTCATATGATCTTTTAATTCTGAGTCCATATTAGCTGTTGGCATTAAAGAAAAAAACATTATGATATCTGAGATGAGGGAACTTCAGAAGCACAATGTATCACCATGTTGAGGCTTGTGTCCCAGGAGCATTTCTCTGGCCCGAAAATTCTCCATGTAAAAATCCTCCATGAAAGAAGGTAGTATGACTAGCCTGTACCCTTCTCTGCAGTTACTGCATAGGCTGGATGTCTGAAAAGGGTTGCCATGGATTCTTTATTGTTTCTTATATGGACAAAATCCAATATAACTGACAGAAATGACCTTATGACTTTTATCACTGATAGCCATATTGTCACTATCTACTGCTTTGTTTCTTCTGTTTTTCGCTTGCTGGTTGTATTAGTCTTCCATGACAATAATTATGAATTCCAATACAGTTCCAATGAATAGTTTTGTACCTTAAGAGCTCCATATAGTCTAAATTACTTTTTTTCCCCCACAGCTTTCTCATTGTCTTAAATCAGTTTTATGGAAAGCACCTCAGAGGAAAACCATGCATCCGTTCTGGAATTTAATCCCAAACCAGTTTGAAGGCAATATAACTTTCTTTTGCACAGATCAAATAAAAAGAATCATGTGCTTTATGGCACCATTCTGGGTAACTTCTCTATTTTGGCATTCCTCTCTGAATTATCAATACAAATTAACAATACAAATTAAATCTTCCAACTCTCACCATAAATCCACATACCTTTAATACTGAATCCCATGTCTTGATTTCAAAATGATTGGACACCTGCATTATGATTTGTTTCTCTAATGGATGGAATTAGACTCAGTTGTGTATGAAAAAGAAAAGGATAAAATTAACAAATAGCCAAAATTCACATTGATATTTCCATTTAAAAGATTGTTTATAATTTTTTCATTCTATCATGAAACTAATTAGAAATTGTACCTACCTATGAATGTTTTTGTGCTGATTTTGGGGATAATTTTCTTCACAGTAGGTAGTATGGGGTAGTATTTGGGATGTGTGCTGCAAACAGAATCAATAATACAGAGGTATTTTTGTTGCTGAACAATGCTTGCTCCCCATCAAAGCCTTTTCTGTTTCTCATACTACCCCACCAGCTGGGAGGCAGGGGGTGCACAAGAAACTGGGAGAGACACAGACAAGATAGCTGACCCCAAATGACCCAAGGAATATTCCATGCCAAATGGTGTCATGCTCTGTATATAAATGTGAGGGAAGAAGAAGGAATGGGGGATGTTCAGAATGATGCCGCTTGTCTTCCCAGGTCACAATTAGGCATGATGGAGCCCTGCTTTCCTAAGGATTGCTGAACACCTGCCTGCCTGTGGGAATCAGTGAATCCCCTTACAATTCAGAACGCACTTGCAGTCTTGCCGTTTCCTTCAAAGTCAGGTCATAATTTAAATAGAGTTCCTGGCAATTTTATTGTCTAAGATATGTCTAAGAAGTCACTATTATTTCTCCACAGTTTTCTTTTCTCAGCAAAATATTAAACCTTATTTTCATTTGACTATTTTTCCATTTCCTTTTTATTTTGTTAAAGAATATTTTTTTTCCTTGGTGCTTTAGGGCTGATTTAATAAACTTCATATTTAAATGAAGAAGATTTCATATTAAAAAACAAGAAAATATATCAAAAAAACACATAAGCCAGACTCCTGTGTTTTTAAAAAAAACAACCACACATATTTTCTTCGAGTTGTGGAATTTGCCTTTTGAAACTTTCTGTCTATGACTTCAACCATCTCAGGAATTCAGATAAGTTATTGAGAGAAAGTGGTTTAGGAGGGTTCTCTTACGTATAGTTAAATCTCTCTCTCTCCACACATGGAGTAGAAAACACTGTTTATTATGGGTGTTGAGCATGATTCTTGGATCCTGCAGTTCCCAAAGCTCTGTTAGGACAAGGCTCAGGGATTGCTATCCGTCATGGACTGAAGGTGTGCAAGGAAGAAAGAGCAAATTTGCTTCTTGTACTGTAGCCTGTCAATGTCCGAGCCCACCTCTTGATCATGTGTCATTTGCTAGTACAGACACAGCTGCAAGAACAAGTTGCATATATCAGCTGTGTTCTAATTTGTTCTGATTAGGTTCAGATGCACTCAGCTAATGACTTGTAATATATTGCCTCTGTAGGTGTTGGTGTTCCATTTTACACAGAGCACTGTATCAAGGAAAAATGCGGGATGAAGTGGTGGTAAAGAAATATTTCTTTGTCTGTAGAAATACCTTTCTTTCTATCACTAATTTTCTCAGATGTCTCTTTGCTGCAGCAGAACACATTGAATGACTGCAGGATAGCCAGTATGTGCAGTAAGTGGGGAACTTAGTATGCAGGAAAAAAGATTCTCTCTACATAGCATCCATAAAAATGGTATATTATTTCATATACAGAATTCTAAAACTTACTTGTTTTCTGAAAGGGCTGTTATTTCTATGACATATACAATGCAATGATGTTTGAGATACTACAGACTCAGATGTTGTCTAATATATCAATTACTTCCTTTGTTGTTACACTTTTTTTTTGTTTGTCTAGATGAAAAAAACAATCACAATAATCATACCAAGTCAACATTAATCTGTGAATGAGTATGGAACACACAGAGTTGTTGAAAATGGCTGATTTAAATAATGACTTTAAGAAGAGCAACATTAATTAAATAGGCTTTTCCTCTTTTTTTAAGTATGTAGGATTTCTACGGTACTGATTAGTACTAAATACTATAAATTATTATATTAGTTATATTTAAACAATGGGTTTAGTTCTACAAAACATCATAATTCCTACTTCTGTTGCCCAGAGGGGAATTTAAAATCTATAATTTCACTGTTCAATTCACTATATAATCAATGAAGAGTGATAATCATCACGTAGAAAATCCAGAAAGAGCTGAATGATGAAGGGGGAGCCACAATCTTCTGTCTAAAGGGAATGCTAAACAAATTAATCTTTCTGAAATATATGTTTATCCAAATGCCACTGCACTAACTTCCCACATCCAGTAGACTGGGGAGGTTTTAGCCAGCCGATCATGTCTAGATGCATTGAGCATGCACCAACCTGGGCTACACCCTCTCCTTTGAATTTCTTAAACTAAAAGAAAACAAAAAGCAATAGTTAGGCTCGTAAGTTAATTATAAAACATGGTAATGTAGGTTCCTCTCCTTGATCTTAATGATTTTTGCTGTGCTATATACCTATTATTATCTTTTAAACTCTATAGTAGACTATTTTCATTACCACTGTAAGTAAAACGTGGATAATGACATCGATTTACACTTTCCCCTTACGTTTAATCACAAATGTTAACCGGACCCTAAGTCACATCCTGTTCATTCAAACACCTGTCAAAGCAACACGTAAGATGTTAGGAAAGCATTTTTGAATGTCATAGTGACGACCTGTAAAGATTTAAAAATCATTTATTATGCAACGTTGATTGAGAGATCAAAATTTAATATTGTGGTATGGATTAAAATCCTGTCATTTTTATAGAAAAAAACCATGGGTTGTCTATGCTGGCATCTGTACTCTTTGCATTCAAAACTATATCTGGTAAGATTGTTTACACTTTTCTTTGTACCACTTTATTCTGAGAATTTAGGTCATAGAATCACAGAATGGTTGGGGATACAAGGCAACTGTGGAGGTAAAAATATTCTCTAATTGCCTAAACCCTTTGTATACAATTTTTAGAAGTGGCTATTTTAATATCACCACAGAGGGTAAAAGTAGGCACATTTAAGACTTGGTTCAGTTTTTCTTACTATAGAATTGACCCTTAAAAGCGTCTTAGCCTTGACTAAAAGCAAATATTAGCTGACTAGCATTATTGTGCATATTGAATCTTTGGGTTCTGTTTCACACCCTTGAAATCAGTAAAATAAACTTGACTAAGGTGCTATATATTGTTAAAGTAAATAGCAGAGCCTAATTCTATGTCTGCAAGCTAAAGCAACAGTTTTTTCAGATGTGATCTCTAACACTAAGCATAAATTCTGTGACACCAGGAAACTCTCCGGAAGGTTGGACTTTTTTCAGTCCATACCAAAGGATTTTTCATGTACTGAATTGAATGACTTATATGGATTCCATTTACTGTTTGTCTGGTTTATTTTTTGTTGTTTGGTGTTTTCATTTTGTTTTTCTTTTGATGGAAGCTTAGTTCTCACTTCAATGCTGTTTATTACAGTCTTCATCTAGTTTGGCCATTCAGTCTCAAGCACAGAACTTCTGAAACATGCAATTAACATGTCCTTGCACAGGACAAGAAAAAGTGAGATCTCTTCCTGTTAGTCACACCATATCAACCCTAGAAATTCCAAATCTGACAGGATCAATAGATGTCTACACACAATTATTGCAGGTTGAATTTTTAACCTATTCATAAAGCCAAAATCTTTGACCACCTATAGTCATGGACAACCAATGTATGTACTGGATAATACTCTCATTTGAATAAGACCATATATTAATGAAATTCCTTGCATCTGGAAAGTAGTACAAATAGTAGAAACTTTCTTTTAAATTCAGGATATACCTAATTAAAACAATGCCAACAGATGACTTTATTCAAAAAGAAAAAACATTTCAAACATATTGTACATGTATTCTTCTTTTTTGTTTTGCATTACATTCTTGATTCATTCAAGTAATTATTATAATTTTTAAAAGAAGCTTTTATTTCTATAATAACTACACTGGAGAGCTTTAACAAAAAATAACTTTTGTATGTAAGTCAAGATTTTTTAAAAAATCAAATATAATTATTATATATGTGTGTTGTATCACTTCCAATGATAAAAGAAGGACAAAAATAAATATAGACTGGATTAAAGAAGAAACAGGGAATGTAGTGTTTTGATTGATAGAATTTTTACTATAAAAGTAGTAGAGAAAGAACAAAAAAGAATGTGATTTAACCTAGGACCGTGTCTTTGATCATTTATGTGTGTAGCTTCAGGCTTTGTCAAAGGAGGCAAAGTAAGAAGTAATTCTGAAAATATTATTGTAGAAACTGTTCACTTATCAAAAGTATTAACAAAGATAAATGAAAATGTCTAAAAACAGAGCTGTCAGTGGTGTGACTTAAGCCAGCTACAAGACTAGCATGATAACCAACAGTATTGTGATCCTAAGCTCATGCCTCATGGCATGCCTCATGGGATGCCTCTACTGAGAACTTTTAATGAGTCACTTTGAGCAGTCTACTTTAATTTGCATCAGAAGTTTCCAAATTCTCTTGAAATATTCCCTTGTTGTTGTTTCACCCTCCATCCTATGCTACATTTGATTTAAATGAGCACATAGATCCACAACATCATCTAACACGGTTCTGAATCCCCTGAAGGAAGTAGCATTTCTAATCTTTGAGATTAGTGTCAAGTTTACAACATTTAAAGGAAACTCCTGCCAATTTATTAAATACATATTCCTAAGAAAACTCGAGCTTTAAAATACGTGAATAATGGTTTGACTTGTCAAAACTACACTGAAAGGTACTTGGCCATTGCTGTATTCTAAAGTAGGTTTTTTGCCTCAGTTTATTTTACTTCATTAAACTGAACATGGGAAAAAGACTTGAAATTGCTGAAAGAGTGATGTCTTGTTATATCTATTATACTGTAGAATTGTGTACTGTGTATATTTGTGTATTTTGTATGATAGGTAGATAATAGACATGAAAAGAGGGATTCCTAAATTCAATTATTTGGGATTGATAGAGCCCAAACTTATATTTGTTATTTAGACTTCATGCAAGAAAACTGAATCCCCCTCATACTGAATTATTATAAAAAATCAGGTGAACCAAGGAGCAATGTAACTGTGCATTCCAGCAAGCAATGTTCACTGCAGGAGTTCTGGCCTCCAGTCACTTCTCCAAGGACTGTGAAGATATTTTACATCACGTTTCAATGGAATGGTACACAGAACTCCCCCTAAGGAACCATCCTAGTACCAGATCTACAGCATCATGTCTTTTGTTTACTTTCTTCTGCAAGGAATTTTCAGGTATTTCCTGCAAATTTTTAAAGTTTCAACAGCACTGACGGTAGAACAGCCAGCAATTTTACTCAAGAAAACAACTTGCTTTTCCTTATTGGATTTGTGAGTCTAGGGAAATACCCTGGGGAATTTTCTGACATCCTTGATTGATTTCATTCAAGAAAGATAGTGATGGTTGCTCTACATTCTAAATAAGCAATTTAGGATGTCTTTAACCCTTGAAAATAAATGTGGTGATGAGTTTCCAGAGAAAGTGGAAATATAAAAGTAGCAAACTCACATTGGGTGACAAGGGGAAATTTCAATTTTTAGCAGTTTTTAGAAAGTTATATATATACACCATTAGTCTTATTTTCTAACTTAAATTGATAATATGAAGAAAGTTTTTGTATTCATAGGGAACAAGGTTTGGTATGATAACGGAAGGGGGAAAAAAATCAAAAGCAAAAAAACTAGATAGAAGATAGAAACACACCACGAGTGGCTTAAAGATAAGGCTTTTCTGTATTCATTCCATTCAATATTTAGAAACTGCGTGAAAATTACTTGCAGGACGTCTGAATTAGAAAAATAAAGAAGGTTATAACAAATAGCACTGCAAATAAATGCCCCTCTTTAAACCATCTGAATGAGGAAAAAATGAGTCTGTGCTGTTTGAATAAGGTGTAGACAAATGGAAGAAATCAAAACCACAGGTCAAAATGGTTTGAGTTTAAAAAAAAATAACATTTTTTTCTGACTGTTGCCATGAGGCAAATGCTGAACCTGACCTTGGTGCTGAACAAAGTTCTCTTTGTAAGGTTAGAAATGCTCTACAGAGTGGAGGAAATTATCCTGATTGTATTAATCTGGAAAAAAAAAGGAATCAACTCTTCTCAAAATATTTCTTAGCATCCAAGTGCCTAACCTTTCCTTAGCTTTATATTATAGTGATTTTGGTAAGGAAAGGAAGGGGGGAAAAACAAGGAACAGCTTGTAATTCAAAATATGATTCTTAAATTCTGCTGAGTAAGAGACCAACTTGGCTAAATTGCAAGTTTTTTTCAGTCTCAAAGGGAAAATACACAGAATCTGTAACACTTGCACCTTGAAAACATGAATAGACAAAATAAACAGGTCAGGGGACACACGAGATATCATTAACAAGGGAGCAAGGACAGCGTTTTTTTCCCAGATGCATATAAGCTATAATATATATTTAAAAAAAAAAAAAAAAGTTAGCTTCCTGCTTCACAGAGAGATGAAGAAAAAATGTTAAGTATGAAGCATTTGATACTTTTTTAATTAGACTTCAGAAAGTCACTTTTGGCTTTTATTTCACTTAGAGTTTTCAGGTTCTGTGAAAACTCAATCTTGGCCCATAGTTATTATGTGTACAGGAATCTGTCAGGGGTGGGGAGGAGAGGGAATCAAAACCCAACATCGTTGTAGAGAAACTTACTCATGTTAACACACTATTACCACAATATCCCACATTGTTTCAAAGATTAGCAGCATGACCTGAGTTAACTGGTGAGAGGTCAGACAATTTTATTTCAGACGTCTTCATTAAAGACTGAATATCCTTACCCAGCCAACAAACTCATCACAGTAACTTGAATAGCTATCTTGTATTTCCGCTCTTCAAGATCTAATTTTAACTTACACTTTGCCTAATATATTTTTTAAATGAGTTATGTGACTTGATCAGCCATTCTCTACCAAGTTTGTAAAACAGCTGCACTGAAAACTGAAAACTTATATAAATATTTGCTGAATTAAGAGCCAAATGGAGATAAACACAACATATTCAAAGCTAAAGTCTTTAATTCAAGTTTTTCTTCACTTTTTCTCAATTTTTCAGTCATTTACTGCCTTATGCTATCTGGTACCTTCATTGTTAACAGTATGCATCCATACTCTTTAAAAGATGAAATCATCCAAGTTCTCAGATTAAGGCCCTCTGTGCTTGTACCATCTCAGCAATGAAAGACCACAGTAATTGAGCCAAACTCAAACTTAAATGAATTCATTGCCAAAAATTCCTGAAGAGAACTGGTTGTGGAACGCCATCTTCTCATTTTTAATTTCAGATTCTCTACTGGCTAATAGAGATTCCCTTTATTTTATTTTAAATAGCAACTTTTAAAAAAATGCATGCCTAGAATGACGAGCTTCATATCTGTCTACTAGATAGAAAGGAAGCAAGAGTAAGACATGCAGATATGCTGTGCACTGAAGTAAGATTATTTGTTTTTGTTAAAAATACACTCACTTAAAATTCTAAAAGCATAGTCTATGAAATGCTGTGGACAGATAAGTACTCCAAAATTTTCCATTTAGCATCAAATCAGAGCAAGTGTAAGAGTTATCTGTGTTTATTCAGAATGAGCCAGTATTAGTTTCTAAGCTGACAAACATGATCCTTGACTGAGGTCATTTTAGCACTTAATAAGAATTATGTTTTATGCTACAACTCCCTTCTGCAGTCAGCTTGCTTTAAAGAAAATGAATCTTTAAAGGAGATGGTGCCTTGATATCTGACATGTGGGAAACACTAATATTTTTCTCTTATCTTCTAATAATTTATTTGGATTAGTATAAACCACTATGATCTATTTATATGAAACATATGTATATGTTTTATCCATTCATATAAAACAATAGAATGTTGTTATATGTATATATGTAATGTAGACACAAAAAATACACAATAATTAAATCACATAGATTGAAAACTTTTTTTTTTTTTTTTTTTAATTAAAGAGAAATTGAAAGCCTCAAAGGTTAATTTCTAAGAGAAAAAGTCAGTGATTAGGATTGGGGAAATTACATATACAGAAGAGCACATAAACAATTTTACTTTCCTTGCTATTAGGCACACAAAATAAACAGATTTTTACAGAAATCCTGAGCAAAGATCTTATCTTAGTGTCAGGAGACTACTGTCTCATATTGTTTTTTACCCACATACTAAGCTGTCCCCTCAGGCATTACAAAGAACTTCATGTTTGTGGTATAGTTCACACTTTTAAATACATCCCTTTCTTTTTCTTTAGTGTAGGAAGCTGCTTCAGCTGTGATTTGGTCTCTCCTTAACACCATATAAGTTACTTAAGACCTCAATTTACATATGAAAATTCATTAAAATGACTTTTTGTAGGATCCAATTCTGGTCTGCAACTTAATTTCATTTTGTCTTTAACAATATTTTTCTAAGTACTTTCAAGATAGATAACAAGAGAAAAACATTGCCTTAAAATCTATGACTTTATGTTATGAACATTTTTCTAATGGAATGATGGGTGGAAAGAAGAGACAGAGATCTAACATTTTAGCTGTGTTTGCCAAAATCGACAAACTGGTAAGGAGTATGTGTAGGCTAAAATTTTATACTGCTTTGTGTGTACTATGCACACACACTTTTTATTTTCGTCAGTTCAGAACTATCTAGACATGTGCTGTGCTACACAAAGTTGACTTATGCTGTTGTATTTCTTACAAAATAAAATAATAAACACATATAATTTAGAAGTTTACTTAATGTTTTGAAATCTCAAGACATGTTCAGAGAAACTGAAAACAATAGCTTTTTATGGGTGACATTTAAGGAGAAATCTAGAGTCCTTTAGATATATTGAAGGTAAAGTACATCACAAAGCATGTGAATACCCCTTTCTTCTACAAACAGTACTTAAAATTGATTTTCCTGACATTTTCATTTTTCTCAAGCTAAACAAATATGTTAGTTGATAACAAATATACCTCCCATGATGTGATCTCTACAGAAATTACCAGGTATTTTGCATTCCCCTTTCTGGGATAAATTTCAAGATGAGTTTGTTGTAAACTCTGTTCATAGGAAAAATAAACAAGGATTTTTTTTTTCCTCTTGGAAAGTATATATTATTATCACAGATATAATCTTAGAAGAACCCTTGTAGCTGGCTTGGACAAAATTTGTGTGCTTAAAATTAGAATAGTTTCCTTATAAAGATTATTATTTATACCTTGTAGACTTGTCCCCTATCTTCTACAATTAGACTAACTAAATTTGAGTATGTGTTCTGGTTTTCTGCAAGAATATAAACTTTATTATTTGACTTTTTAAACTGTATTTTTGAAACCCTCTCAGAAGAACACAGGGATCCAAATAAGGGTAATCTTCCACAAAGAGTATCTATCTTAGAAGCAGAGTTTGCCCAATAAAGAAATGAATTTATGAAATCCAAATAGTAAATCAAAGAAATTGAGGCAATTAAAAAATATAAAAAATTACTTATGGCAACAAAAAATGGTTGAATTAAATTACAATCTCTAATAAAAATAGTGTTCTAATCAGTTGTCTTGAAAAAATGCTTTAGAAAACAAAAAGTGGATGTTGTGAAACTGGGAAATCTCTAAGTAGTAAAGCAGCCAAGAGGACACAGAAGAATGCTCAGTATTTCTCCCTTGGCATTGCTACTCATTTTTCTGTGGAGCATAACCCCGCAGCATTCGTTGTGGTGCACCCCAGGGGAAGTCAGTCAAAGGTACAAGACTAAAATTTTTTCTTCAGGAGTGTCTAGTGAAAATCTCCACTTCATTGCTATTTCCCATGTCATAGCTGACTGCTATCTAAAGCAACTATTTTAAATAATGTAGATGAAAACTTTTGGTAACCGTTTAAAAGTCCATTATCAAGATTAAATTAAACTGCTTAAAACAGAGTAGATTAATTATGTATGAAAGAAAATGTACTTACTACAGTAATTTAGTGAATAATAAAGGCATAATGCCATATTTTGAAAAGTAGAAATATGGAGTAAAATAAAAATGTGTTTGCAGAGTGGTTTTCCCTCAATTGTGTTTAATCAAGAACTTCAAGTGTTTGGAAAATTGTGTAATTCTTATTCAGAATTCAATTAAATATTCCTGAAGAATATGGGAAATAAACGAAAAATACATAAAATAGCAACAAAAAATTTACATTATAAGTATTTGATTCAGTTCAACGTGATTTTATCTGAAGATTTTAAGTCTTCCATAAAACTAGTGGCTATTCTAAATCACTGTTAGACTGTTATTGTCTCCTCTAAAGATGTGTCTTATACAAGTAAAAACCAGTGACTGTGTGCATCACTAGGACAGAGAAGCTACTAGTGGCCTATAGGAGGGGTGTAGTCTGGGAGCATTTCACAGGTCCAGAAACAACTTCCAGTGACCTTTCAGCTTCATCCCCAACAGCTCAGTTTCTGAAGGAAAAGAAACAAAACATAGCTGATGTACGACCTGGGAATGAGGACCAGATTCCTCCTGGTTCAAATTTTAGACAACGGGGACCAAGACACTGTGAAATGTCTCTGCCTTGTTTATATGTGAACAATAATACTGTTGCTTAGTATTCACTTCAGGCTCTCAAGACAGATCCCAAAATATAAGTCCTGTTTCTTCAGGACTTGTCCTCCGTTGAGTCACATTTATTCTCAGCATGTTGCTGTGTTGACATCAAGAAAACAGACTGAATAATAAATCAAAAAGTAAGATTATGAATTCCTCACTGCAAAACATTATAAAACTTATGTAAGTATCAGGATTCTGAATACAATAATTTCAACATGTGAGGGCAATTATTACAAGATTTGAAAACATGTTAAAGATGCAGTAAAGAAGGAAGGACAATCATGACATTGTAATGAAAAATATTACTCAAAGATACTTTTTTATCACACTTTATTTTGTTTGTTTGTTTGTTTTGCTGAGGTTTTGTGAATGCATGTGAAGAGATTAGGGAGAGTGTGAACTGTATGGTTGGCTTTTATTTTTCTTATAAGTCAGGGGAAGGCAATAAATAAAACCTTTAAATTACGTTAGATATAATGCTCTTATAATTGAAAAAAAGTGAAAATTAGAAGATGTGGCATAACTACTGCTGCTTACGTGCAAATGTCAGATCCAGAACAAGATTTTATACTCCTTATTCCTGAACTTTAGGCACCTTTTTTTGAATAGTGCACATGTCCCAAAAGTTATCAGCAGTATGTGGCTAAGAGATGCTTAAGTTTTACCCATGGCTCAGAAACATTCTTCTGGGGCAGTTCCAATGTCAACTGCCTGCACAAACACAAACTCTCCTATAAAGCCAAAAACATGAGACTGGTAGGGCAGATGAAGAGCAAAACTAATAGTCAGGAGTCTCCAGGTCTGTCAGAAAAGTATCCACAAATCCCAGATTCTGGAAATTAGCATATGATGAAGGAAAAACTGGTTCAGGGAATCTTGCCATGTGCTTTCATTCGAGTCAAAGTGCTTATAAAAATTGGGTTTGCTCTGTGTAAAACAGGATTAGTTACATATTTGTAGCTCACTAGGGTGCTATTTTTTTTCAGGAAAGCTTAAGCATTGAAACAATACTGCAGAATATATTAAGTCCTCAAAGTTACTGTACTCTAAGAGCTTTCATTTATTTGTCAAATGCTCTTTCTATTTTTCTAGGGGACAGAGGAGGACCCTGAAAATCTGTATTTGGTATCTCTACTATCTATTTGTATCAAGTGAATCAGTTAGTCTGTGCAGTCTGTTATATTTTCCATCATCTAAATGAGTGGTTGTGGATCCATTAAAACCATCGTTGCTGTTTTCCTATCTAGACTGGATTTCTGAAACTGCTCATGATGAAGAAGGAAATGAACAAGAAAACAATGATTAGGTTGTCTTACCACAAACAAGTGATCATTGCTCCTGAAAGAGCTCCTCCCTAAGGCTGAGATAAAATTACCTGTGACGAGAATGATTGAGGGATTGAGTTAAATTCCCTGTATAAAGGGTAATGTTTGCCTGTCTCTCACCTCTGAACTAAAAGCCTATTCTTTCACCTGCTGCTCAAGGTCAGAATACAGGTTATAGTTTGCCTATTTCTTACTTATTTAATATTTTATGTCATTGATGGATTATTTTTCTCAAGACTAAAGAGGAATCCCCTGAACTTCAGACTGACTTTTGAGTGGAATAAGGAGGTACTCTGTTTTCTCACAGAAAACTCTGGACTTAGTATAAGATTTAGCAAGCTTCAGGTACTAATTTCAAAAATGGAACTATTTCCTAATAGCACTCAGAAAAGGGCTGAGACAATAGTGTCTCACAGGAACAGCAAGGAGCCGTGTAACAACTCATGCATGAAGGTTCCTTTTCCTTGTATAGCAGAAGGTTAATGTGTCCTAAGCACAGGCTGAGAATAATCTTTCCTGTGAAAGGAAGAAGTAAAGAAAGGAGTGAAGGCCTGCATTATTACATTATTTGGTGAGAACACAGGTTAACAAGACAATGTCCCTCACATCTTTTCTTTTGACTTGCAAATCAGAGAAAATACCAGCAAGAAAACCAAAGCCATTCTTTGGAAAATAAAAATGTTTGGGCAGGTTTGAAAACACTCCCTAAAAAAAGTGAAAACACTTTCTGAAGGGTATAATTTTCTTTTTGAAATGATACGTATTCTTAAACCATCAAATTGAAAGGCTGATATCCCAGCAGACCATGTTTGATTACTTGCCCAGAGTGCAACAAAAAGATAGGCTTGGAATTCTTTTATTTTCACAGACTAAAGAGACATAGTCAGTGAGGAGCTGAGTGCTTCACTTACTGTATTTCAAAATATCTTGGGAGAAAATCCTATCCTTTAAAATTTTGGCTCTGAGGGTTAGTAGGAGGACAATAGGACTAATAAGAATATAAGAGGCTTCGTGACATACCCATTTGTGTGGGATTTCACATGTCATTGTCTGTGAAAAGTAGCTGGGTTTTGATCCGGTTTGGTGCATGCTTATCAAAGAACAGTTAAAAAGATATGTTTATATATAAGATACCTTCTTTGTCTCTTCTGAGCAGTGAAATCTAATCCTACCTACTTATTTACAGACTGAGACAGAAGTATTCCTCAGTGAATTACACAGAGAAGCCTGGGCATTTTGCCAAAGAGTACTTGTAGGTCTTCCAACTGGAAATGTATATATTTTTTTATAATGCACATCTACTTTTGAGGAGACTGCTTGCTGTTTCAAGGTTATTATAAGTTATTCAAGTAATCTTCTTGCTCCCTTGTCTGTACCATATGCAGAACATCAAAATTACAAGTGGCTGAGCACCCTATGCTTTGAACCAACATTGCTTGTGCTTAAAATAATAGTCATGCAAAAGATAATAGAAACAAAATCAAATAACTAAGTCACTAAATGTATTTTGAAATATTTCAAGGTAATTTACACAATTAAGCTTGTATTATGGTGTTTGCTAAAGAGATGATGATAAATGAGCTATGACATGCAAAATGGCTGCTTCACTTAAAAGAACAAACAAAAACAAAATTTAAAAAAATGTAAAGTGGTCTTAAGTAGTATGAGATATTTTTAATGTAAAACATTGTTTCCTTATATTTTGAAGATCAATTCAGATATTTTCATAATTGTTTTCTACATTTAACAATTTAGATAGAAGTCTTTTGTTAAATGAGACTGAAAGAAATAGTTTTCTCTAGGTGAGTATACCCATGTACATTTGAGAAGTGAAATTCTACATGTATACTAATAGCTTGGTCAACCAAAAAAGACAAAATGACAGATTGTTGGTTACTGTCCACTATCCGTATTTACAGTAGGTTTCAATTCTATGCAGGATATGAAACATTCAGAAAAATATTGGGTGTATATATACAAAGGGAGATGATCAAGGGACTGGAGCACCTTACCTACGAGAACAGGCTCAGGGAACAGGTGCCATTGAGAGTGGAGAAGATTAAGGTTGTGGGGGGACCTTATAGCAGCATTCCAGTACCTAAAGGGGGCCTACAAAAAAGCTGGAGAGGGACTTTTCACAAGGGCGTGTAGTAATAGGATAAGGAAGAATGACTTTCTTAGGGGAATAGATTTAAATTAGATATTAGGAAGAAATTTAAAAATATTTACTATTAATGTGGTGAGGCACTGGGACAAGTTGCCCAGAGATGTTGCGGATGATCCATCCCTGGAAGTGTTCACGGCCAGGCTGGATGGAGCTTTGATTAACCTGGTATAGTGAAAGGTGACTCTGCAGGAGGGTTGGAACTAGATTATGTGGATGCAAAAAGGCAGGAGCAGAGGAATTTTCCAGCTGCTGAAGCATTTGTGAAGTTTTTCCTTTCTCATGCTTTAGCTGAGTAACAGAGAAAGACGGTTTGGTAAACTATCCACAGGTGCAGGCTGTTGTGAGAACAGAGGAATTGTTTTCAGTCTTGTGAGGATAATATTTTGAAATGGGTGGTTATATCGCTCAGCCACTCACTGTGGTGGGTGGCTAGCCAAGGAGCCAATCATGTAATTTCTCTTTTGCAATCCATGCTATAAAAGATGGGTTTTTGGCATTGAAGGGGTCTTAGCTCTGCTTTGGCCATATCATCTAACCTGGACTTATGTCGTGATTTTTGCTGTCTCTCTGGGGATAACAGTGACAGATGATCTTTAAGATCCCTTCCAACACAAATCATTCTGTGTTTCTAAGATTCTATGTATATATGTGTCTATTGGTTTATAAAGTTATTTCACTGCTGTCTGCTACATTTCATCTAGCATTTTTTGCAAGATACTGTGTATCCATGGTAAAAACTATGTTTCTGAACATCAACATACCTGGTTTTATTTCCTGATATATGACATTCAGAAAGAACATCTAAAACTTCTATGGGTTATTTACATTATTCTGTTGCACAAAATAAACTGGAAGGAGGAATCTGTATTTACAATTTTTAGCTAAAATATTTTTAGGACAATGGTTACTCAAACATTTATTCTTTCTCATCATCATTTAAATTGAAAATGGCACAAGGAATCTACATTAGCATGAAAAATGAAGGTTTTTGCTTTCAGTATAAAAGAATCTAAACTTTTCTCAACCCTCTAATGTGGAATGTGAGAGTGATCTTGATTTTCAGGTTTGATTGGGTAGAAAAATTAAAATATCATTTAACTTGGAAAATGGCAATAAAAACATTTAACTGGAGATGATCTCTGTTTTGCAGTACCTAAAATTCTACTACCATTGCAGCATTTTCTTATAAGATCACTTGTACATGAATGAGGAGAGCTGCTATGTGTAAGATTAAAAAAACCAGAAGAACACAAATTTTCTTGTTAAGTGCACTAAGTGATTGGCTATACCATCTACTACATAAAGAATAAAATTTAGTACGTAATGTAAAAAGTATACTTGCAAAGTTTCTTAAACATGGATCTTTCTCTTCAGTCTTAAAAAATTCTAATGAAAGTTTGGGGATTTTTTGTATTTGCATTTGCAGTTATGTTGTACTTCAAAATTAAATTCAAGGAGGTTTTAGCAACTGTCCATATAGGCCAGACTTTATGTATTGCATGTTGGAATGAGAAAATTAATAAAAAGCTGGAAACCAAAATATTGGTTTTTTACATTCACAGAAGGTACTGAATTCTAAAACTAATATGTATTCTAGACAGTTTTTAGATGTCTATCTGTATCAACTACATCCAGTAAATAATTGTGCGACTGCTGTTTCGTTTTCTTTCCAATGCAAGATCCTATTAGTAGAGAAAATACATTACATTCAGGTAAGTGAAATGAATACAAGACATAGGTTATTCAAAGAAATATTGGTTGGAGGGGTTTTTTTCCTTTAAAAAAACTCAGTAGTTTGTACTTATTAATTGGTTTTGCATTTTAAGTATCATGTTTTCTTATAAATTGTTATTGTGGTGGTGGTTTTTAACTGCTCCTGACATTTCCAAACATATACAATTGGTTGTTGTAAGGGAGAGAGTGGGGAGGATATGAAATCTCCTCTCCTTTCTGTCCAAGAAGGGAGTTAGGAACAGTAATGGAGTCTGACAACTTTTTATAAACTAAACTTCACTGAGGCAGTAAGAAAAATGAGCAGCAATGCACCTGTATGGCAACTAACCCAATGCCCTGACTGCATCAGACTGCCAGGACACTTGATGTTCTGTATCATCTGACAGGAGCAGGCAACTGTGCAAATGCATTTTGAATGCAGGTAAGACTCACACAACCCCTTGGTTCCAAAATGTGTGATTTGAAACAATCCTACCACATGGGTAACGTGGCCAGCATCTTGCCTATACTGACAATGTCATCAAGGGGCAGAGGGGCAGAAGGCAGGGTGTCAGGAGTGTGTGATATTGATCAAGGTTCAGAGTGATAAGATAAATCATTTTTTGGTCATTAAAAAAACATTTTCAAATAATGAAGAAATGAAAAACAGAGGAAGTGCCCATAGATATTAAGTACATTTAGATGTGACCAATTTCCAGAGTGCAGACTATTTTTGATATCAAATAGGTCCCAAAAGAACCATAAGAACCACTCTAAACTAGGCAAAAATAGCTGTGGCAGCCTGAATTACTCTATTAGGTAACACTCTGTGACTACTGAACAACAACCAAAATAATTTTGCTAATGAGATCAACTAAAAATTTAAAAGTGTAGAAGGGTACCTGTTAAAAAAATGCTTTTTGAGCTAAACTCATGGTTGAAGCTCATGGGTAAAGTTCTCAAGCTCTTTATCATGCTTACAATAGCCTAGCCTGTGTAGTCAAGCTACTGATTCCTTTAACTATAAAAAAAAAGTCTTTGTTTGAAAGATTAATCTGTTTATAAACCTAAACTACCGGAGAAATATGTCCTTAATGCACAGGTAGTTGCATATTACCATGTTTTTATTTAAAATTCTCAGTCACTTATGCAATTATTATGTACTTTCTTTATGCGTATGTATAAAAATGAGCACACCTATGTGTATTTTCTCTGCCATTTTCACAGTCAAGATCAAACTCTTTATCTTGCATGGCTTACAAAAGCAGCCAGCCCAATTTTAATCTTAAAATTGATTAAATAATTTCAAGTCAATTTATATTTGCTTAATAGTCATTCCAGGAGTATTTGTATCTATACAAAAAAATAATCGGTATAAAGGGATTTTTGGAAAAGATATAGAGACCTGTCTTTCTGCTACATGTGTACATTATAGATCCTGGTAAGATATCTGCTCACTGGTATGAGCAGTCCTATTAATGTGTTTTGCTGTCTATACAAAATTCATAACACTTTCTATGCTGGATTTAAAAATACATAGATGTGAACTATGCTTTTTGGTTTATGATTTAATAGCAATCAGAGTAGATTTCATTTACCTTTCCATTTTTACTAGTTCTGATCACTCATCTGGTCATCTGTAAATAATAGACTACAAATAAACATAAACTTCTGATAAAGCTAGACAAAAAATAACCTTCCAGTTGTTCATCTGAGGATGTTTCTCTGTGACATTGCCACTCTCCTTTATTTCACTGTAAAAGAGTACATATTGTTTCCTTTTACCTTCCTTGTAGATTCCTCTAGTGTTACACCCCTCAGTTTTTAAGAAAAGAGCAGATGCAAGAAATCAAGCCTTGGACTATTAGTGTTCTTGCTTGTCAATGTAGGAGTCAATGATACTGCCAAGAGAGACCAATCTGAAATATATTAGGGCTCTGGGACAAGGCTGAAGAGGTCAGGTCAGGAACAAAGGTAGTTCTCTATTATTTTGTCTGTAAAGCAGACAGGCTCAGCTAGGAGCAGAGATATCCTGTAGGTCAACATGTGAGCACACAGCAGGTGTTAAATGCAAAGCTTTGGTTTTTATACCACTCCACCTTCTATGAAGAATGAGCAATTGTTGCGAGATAGAATACACTTGACAAAGTAAAACAGCAGCAAATTTGCCAGTAGGCCTGCTAATTTACTGAGATGGACTTTAAACTAGGTTTTCTGGGGCATAGTGCCTAACATCTGAAGAAAAGTTTAGACCCAAAAGACATTAAGGACAGCATAGTTGGGGATGCTGTTCCAGGCTGCCTGTAAAAAAAAAAAAAACCAAAACTATCACTGAGGATGAAATGAAAAATGCCTGTTACCAAAAAGCTGCAACATGGAAAACAAACAGTTGGACTTAGAACTTTGTGACCAGTCACAGAACAATATTTGCTTGTGATTACAGAGCCATTGTGGGATAACACTCGTGACTGAAGTTCTGCAGTTGATGGATAAAAGTAATTTCAGAAGGACAAGACAGGAAAGCAGGGACTCTTTGCCTTGAAACTGGTGATGGGCCTCTCAAGAACTTACTTATAAAGATCTGAGGAAAGATTTAACCACATTAGTATCTGCTCAAAGGAAAACAGTGGTCACAACTAGGAAGATTTCTACAAAGGGTCAAGGACAATTTGTTTTGCAGGTGATCAACAAGGTTTCAGGGGAGGCATTCTACTTGATATGCTAATCATAAACAAGGAAGAACATTTTAGGATGTAAAACTAGAGGGAAGACTTTACTGTAACGAACTTGAGGCTTCACATCCTAAGAGAAGTGAGCAAAACCAAAATAAAATTGGAGCATACTATTTGAAAAACATGCTTAATTTTATCTCAGAAATGCCTACATTTTAACTAAAATGAAAACTGGAAAATAGTTTACTTTTGTCAACACTGCTTTATTTTCTTTGCTAAGGAAGCAAAGTAGAAAAGAAAACAAATTTCTTGAATCTGCTTGGAATCTCCTAATTGTGCAGTTCATACTTTATACAGATTTACCTTTTGAAGATAGATATCTAGAGGATGATAAAAAGAAGAAATATAGGTACAAACTGGAGCATACCATTCTTGGAAATATAGTTGATATTTTGTCGGAATAAACTTTTAGATTACAAGGTCTAAAAAAATAGTTCAGGACATTTTCTCAATTGACAACCTACATATTCTTTCATTATGGTAAACAGAGTAAAGATCCCATTGTATCCATGTGTTTTAATACAAAAGAGTAGGCAGCAGATCTCACGACAGGTGAAGTGAGGAATGGGGTTTCTGGGAATTGCAGTTTATTCTGACAATCATATCACATGAATTAATTGCATAAGAATTTGAAGACAGAGATATTTGAGGTTTGACTTGGTTTTAATGAGTGCTGCATTCTGGTAGTGGTGTTTCATTGTGGATTCTAAAAATAAGATAAAATTTAATAGTCTCTGTAAAAAGACAAACAAATAAAGAAAACAACACCCTAATGTGGTCAATGTCTTCCATTTATAAGTGCCTGCAGCATTATTGTAATCTGCAGATTACAGATATATGTAGAAGTTCATTCACTTCTTGATTTTCTGATTGAAGGAAGAAATCACAACCTTTTTCCTTTGAGTCAAACCTTGTAAATAGCTGAAGAATGACAAACATCTTGATATTTTGTTTCTTCCCTTCTATATGTAAGAGCTGAATGTTTATATTTTGGCCCAGCTGATGACTATCTGTCTGTTTGATATGATCAGTTTTGGCGTAACCAGGTTTGGCATGATCAGTTTTGTGCAAACACCCTCTAAGACAGATTTTACTGTCCTGTTCATACAAGCTACTGCATCCACATTTGGATCTTACCAGACATAATTTTACCAAGAGGTAGCTCTCAGGTCAACCGTGCAAAGAAAGTTTGCCCTGAGAAAGAGAGGAAAAGAAGGCAAGATAGAAATTATAATGGTGAAATAAGTGAAATATACCAAGACCATAAAATAAACACTTAGGAAAGAAATATCCTGAGAGGAAAAAGTTTTATTAAGAGAAAGATAACTTTATAAGAGAGAGGTCTTTTGTTGCTTAAAAAAAAGAAGTTAAATGAGAAACTTTGAATTCTTAATGTAATTTATGTTCTCTATTTTGTCTTTAAGCTTGAATAGAGAAATGTACAATATTTGCAAAGAAGAAGGATCTGTGAAAGAAAACTGGTAGTACAACTAAGTGTTGAATAGCAGTTTCTTGACTATTATTTGGATTACTTCATGCTCTGAAGATGCCATAGGATTTGCCACTTTCCAAGGTTCAAAGTGGCAGAGTTCCCCAGTGAGTCAGATTCCTTTCATAGACAAGAGCTACATAGATCTAGGACCAGAGAGTAGTTTGGATGCGTCTTAGAACATATTTTTGCATAAAAAGAAAGTGCAGATTCTCAAACAATGTGTTGAACTTTCAATTTTCTAAAAAATCCATTCCAGATGAAGGGAAGCTTCTCTGTGTTATGATCCAGTTTAAACTCAGAAAAGCAAAGAAAGCTAAGTCTCTGTGCATAATCCAGAAAGAACTTAGAAGGTTCAAAATATTCCCAGAACTGAGATCAAAACCAAACGAGGTTAGATGTTGATGCCAAAAAATTGATGTATTTTATTTAATAGTAAAAGAGGCAAAGAGAAGGCAAGAGAAAAGAAAGAGAGAAAGAAATGAAAAAAAGAAGTGTGCGTGGGCGTGGAGGGACAGGGAGAGGTGGCAGGGGTTAGGTGGAAGCAGATCACCCTCCCGAGGGTGCCAGCGACGTCTCGTTGCTCCCCTCCATCTGGTCTGCTCGTGGTGAGGGTCCCCTGTCGCTGCCATGGCCACACCGCTACACGCTGCCACACACTGCCACACGCTGCCACATGCCAAAGGGCGCAGAATCCCGTGGATTAATATACACTTTGGGCCAGGTGGGAACGCCCACGTGTCTCCCCTTCCAGGGGCCAGCTTGACACTGTCCCTTGCAACACTGAGGGTCTGTTGCATCATCTCTGGTGCTCTGGTGCAGGGTCTGGGGACCCCTTTGAGGGGTCCCTTCTGCTGTGGATAAGCTTCTCCTCCCCTCGCCCCCAGTGAGGACCCCTCAGCTGGGCTCCTCTGCACAGCAGAGGATGGGCAGTCACTGCGCCTCTGACCAGAGGCTTTTCCAAGATACCCAAAGCCTCTCCTCCCCCACCCTTTGGTGCAGGGGGTCTGTTTGAGCCTGGCAGCTGATAGCCCTGGGGCTGTGGTCTCCACCTTGGAGGTGTTAAGCTTGTGCTCAGTGAATCTCCCCAGCCCTGAGTTACTTTATCTTATCTTCATCATCGAGCGGTGTAAGGCCTCAGTCAGGGCCCCATTCAGGGTGCAATGGTCTTCTCTTCAGCTTTTAAAAGTCCTTTAAGAAAATGTTTAAGTCATAAACTATAATATTTCAGTCTGACACTGTGTTGTTTGCATGTAGTTTTTAAGATGACTTGTTGACTGTTGGAGCCACCAATTAGTGTTGCACAAATAGGACAAATAATGGATTTTTCCAAAAGAACAGAAATATTAGGTTTTCTTAAATCCATAAGTAAGTAAGTACTACTACTTAAACAGCTTCACATGGAATTATGTGTCTATCCATAGATTTTAGTGAAGGAATAGTATATGGATCAATATATGTACTGGATACTGCAAGAAATATTTTGGTGCAAGTGCTGTATTTTACCTCAAAGAATTTAACAGTACCCCTAACAGCTGTGTATAGTTTATAGGAAATATACTCTGATTTTTCAGCAGTTTGCTGCATTCCCAGATGTTCCCAGATGCCTGATACTTTGAACAGAATGTGTCATAGCATGTTCATCGATTTGTATACACAATTATACATAAATTGTCTTTAAACATGATTAAGAAAAAGAGAAAAATTAGGAAAACCTTAAATGTGAATACATCATTATGCATTTATACAACGTAAAATATGTCTTCAGAAAATAGTTTAACCTGCCTGAAAAACACTCATCAATGCCATATTTCAGCAACATTTGACATGTGAGCCTGTTAATAACAATGGCTCCATAAAAATTGTGTTGAGGAAATTGAATGGTTACTTCACTGCCTTTGACTAAAGTTTGCTGATGTGAAGTTTCTAATTGACAGCTCTAAGCTTTAAGAATCAGGGTGGGTCCTTTCTTCTCCCCAAACCATCACCAGTAAATTGGACCTTGTCAGCCATATTATGGTCTGAATTATGCATTTTTTTTCCTACCAATTTCCTTCTTCAATAACGTTCCAGAAGACTTTTAATGCAAAAAATGAATGTCTCATGGGTATAATTTGGGTTCTAGGATACTGACTATTTGTGAAATCAAGCTATATACAAAGAAATTAACAAGACAGTTGAATCCAACTGTTATGGTGAATATTTTAGCAAAATTATAAGTTAAGTCCAAAGAGTAAAGGAAGATCTTGTGCCATTGAAGAAAAAGGAGGGTCTATTTTTCACAGTTTCCCACTGTCAGCACGTGAAATCATTTGGCTTGGAAAGCTTTGCATTTACTAGCACAGCAGAAAAATAGTCAGTCATTTATTATATATATTGCTTCACAGTATAATCTCTTATTGTTTAGCAGTAGTAGAACTGTCAGATTAAAAATAAATATTTCATGACTTGTAACAGTAATGAGTTCTTGCTTTGATGTATAATCCATTATTAAACTCACCAAATGTTTTTTCGGCTAACTTATGTGGGTCAGCATTAGGCCTTTGTAAAATACAGCTTTCTAGCCAGATGGTTAGAGGTTGTCATTAAATTAGCCTGAATCAGTCAGTATCCCATCAGTTAATCTCATGTACTATAAATGGCAGATGAGTATTCTTTGCACTGATTATGCAACTTACAGCATCTGCCCATTTTCTGCTTGACTGGGTCCTGTCTGAAATGGTCATTTCCCCAAACCTGCTAGAGCCAATCAAAAACCTGCCCAGTCTGCAAGAAGACTGTAGGCATATGGCTATTTGGCCTCTATTTTCACCATAGGGTACTTAGCCATTATGTATGAGTATGAGAAACTATGTACGATAAAGTCATTAAAGTGCTGAACGTTAAGAATTATGGCCATGTTACACATAACGACAGCACTGCAGAAGATGCTCATCTGTGTACTTTTTCCAATTGAATGGTTATTTTATGAATGGCATTTAGTTTCTTATGATGTGGGAGAAAGCTGTCATTCTTGAGTTATTTGATTCATATGTATGTAGTTAAACTTTCTTGCAATCATAATGTTCTTGTTATACCATTCAGGAGCATAGATTTGTAGTGTACCCATGGATTCCTAAAATAAAATCCCAGATTTTGAGAACAAAATTACTTGAAAAATAGGCAAAAAGCTGGATGCAACCATCCTTGGGTCATTACTATGTAAATAGCACACCAATTATTTTCCCATATTCCTTCTGCAGGAATATTGAACAGATGAAAAACTGCTATATGGATGCTAAGAGTACCACCTTAACAAGAAAAGTTGCAATCTTATTAACAGTGATAATCAAAAGTACTCTCCACATTTTATTTTCCTTAATAATAATTCTTAAGTAGATGTTAAATACCAAAAAAGGAATTTCTGGAATATGTCTTCTCTTATCCAAATAACATACTTGACACTATGGTACAGTAGATAGAGTAATTGCAGTATGGTGGCAATCAGTAGTGGTAGTGTATTAAGGAAACATTTGTAAGACAAAACTGTTGAACTCCTAGCAATAAGACTAACAAGAAAAAAAAAAAAGGTTGGTAGTCCCTACTTATATTTCTATCCAAGAAAACAAAATAAAACAATTACTTTTGAGTAGGATGTCATGGATAGTTACAGAAAAGACTGTGGTTCAGAGTTCTTAAGATTTATATGTTACATGGTAATGTTACGGCTGCATGCTGTAAGTGTTGTACCTGCTTTTCATTAAATGACTGGAAATAGAAAGTAAAATTTCTTTCACTGCACTTCACCTGTGCAGCATAAATTGCCCATAAATTACATTTAGATCTTTCATTCATATTGTTGAACAAATGTGCCTATTTCCTTAAGAAACAGAAACAGTCACCTAAAGAAACATTCTTTAAATTCATAAATTCCAGAAGTAATTTCAGAGTTAAATAGAAAATTCTTAGCACAAGAATAGTCTTAGGCTGCATGCACACTGAAAATATAACTTCATTTATGCCACCGTGTTCTTTTCTGTGGCAGATCAATTATGTGGATGAGAAGTTTCACAGAGAAATGCTTTTATCCAAAGCACAGATTCATAGAACAGTCTGTCTAAAGAAGACATTCCTGACTTCCAAGTCATGCCCTTGAGTTGGAAGGTTAATAACACCTGTGATTTATTTTGTATATTTATTATAAGGCAAACCAAATTTCATTTCCTGACAGTTTGCATCTACAACAAACATCCAAAAATGGCGAAATGAGACACTGAGGAAAAGATGTTCCTGTATTCCTTTCCATATACTTATTGACAGAGCTGCAGCACACTCCTTCTGGAAGCCTTTACCTCCACCTCAGGGATATCACAATGTAACTAATATTCCAACTACAGATTCATACTTCCCCCAAAAATCAGTAGTAACTTAATCTGCTGATACAGTAATGAACTTCCATGCCTGTCCCAGGCTGGGCTGAAGGTGGAAGGGGTATGAGGAGGCATGAGAACCACAGAATCATATGATAGCTTGGGTTGAAAGGGACATTAAAGATTATCTAGTTCCAACCACCCTGCCATGGCCAAGGGTGCCACCCACTAGAGCATGTTCCTCAGAGCCCCATCCAGCCTGGCCTTGAACATTTTGTGTAGGAGACCTGCATGTGAAGGAGTTTTTGTGAGCTCTTGTCTGTTGCACCACTAAGGAGAGTTCTAAGGAAAACAGCCACTAATCTCTGGCATTGATATTGAGAAAGCTTTTCCCTCTTTTCTTCTTCTGTCCTTTGTATCACACTTCTACTGCAATTCTAGGATGGTTTCCAGAGGTATCTACTCACGACACAGAAGGGACGCATCCTGGACCGTTTTCCTAGGAAAGAAATAGATCATGAATACAGCTGCTTTGAGAAGGGAGCCCTGAGGAAACTGGGCAGAGACAGCCATGTCTGTGGTGCCGACAGGGTAATTGCAGTCTGAAGTATAGGAATGTGCAACAGGAGAAAATAAAACAACTAAGTTTATTGAAAGTGACTAAAAAAAATCAGTGCATGAAAAATCATAAGATAGTTTAACTGTTTTCCCCAACTGATTGAACAATTGAACCTATCTGGAGAAAATGCTTTTTCCATAACATCCACAGCTTCAATGATTGCTAGCTAATATAAAGATGTACATGTAATGTAATGTAACCAGAATTTCAAAATCAGAAATGGTGCGATGCACAGACAGAAACATGTTCCAGTGTGTTGTCAACAGAATATGAAAATGGATTGTCATCTGTAAAGCAATGCCACTTAATAACAGCACAACAGCATACAAATGTCAGCTCTGTTTCAGCTAGCAGTGTATCAACTAGTCCTGAAACCTGGTAGTGAACAGTAGAAAATAGGGACCATTCACTAGAAATAGATAAGCCCCTCTTTGTCCTGATCCAACTCATCTATATTAGGAGTGTACTTACCCAAGACATTTCTTGGATAACTCTGTTTTTCATATTGATACCTTCGATTTTTTTTTCCCTAGCTTTGTGTTGAGATACTTTTAATTAATATGATTATTACACCTTTTACCATGATACAAGTTGTTATCAAGAGACTCAGAATTTTGATGGTTTTAAAAAGTCTCCTTTCCTACTCATACATTAAATGAAATAATGAAATGAACTTCAGCAAAACTTTGTTGTTATTAAGTATATACAAAATTTATTGGAGCTTTGTTATTTTACAGCTAAATTCACAGAGACCTCAGGACTTAGAAAAAGTCTCATCAATAATAGAGAGCAACCAAGAAAACCCAGTATCAGCTCAAAAGATAAAAGAAAGCAAAAGAAAAAAGTTACTTTCTTTTTGTCTGCTGAAATGAGGAAAATGACCTAGATTAAATTTTTAATGAAAAATTATGAAATATTAAGTTTTTCTAATTTCTAGGGAGGTATATTTAAGCTCTGTCATTTTTCAGGAATATATCTATTGACAGCCATCTTGGGTGAATCTCAAGTGGATCTTAACACTATTTTTAAACCTTATCTGGCAGTTAAAATAGCACATAAATAAATGACTTACAAGAATGATCAGGAAATGTAGACAAGGTCTTCCCTCCTATTGTCACTCTTCCTACGTATTTTCCTCACACTTCACACTCTAAAATATAATATTGATCAGGATTATGGAACATTATTATTTCAAATTATTTTTCATAATAATAATTTATGGAACATTATCTCAAATTATTTTTCATCTGTGTGAGGCTTGAATTAGTCCACTTAATTTTAAGCTCTTTATGAGTGCATAAATTAGAAAGGCTCAAAAGGGAGACTAAGGTGACTAATAACAGGAAGCAGCTTTATACTATTAGACAACAGTTCAACCCATCTAAGATCTCATTTTCCCTCTAAAAGTGATTTCTTTTTCTTCACTAGGAGAAGGTTCCAAGGACAATGGTGTTTTTTTTATTTAAGTGCCTCAGCCAAGCACTTCAAGGTAGATGATTCACTGAAGTGTGTTCACCAACAGGGAGTGATTCTATTACAATATGATTGCATTAGGGACGTCAATACCACTGAGAAAAGTTTTTTCCAATGAAAATTCTCAATCTAAAGAGCAAATGAAAAGTACTTTTCCTGACTTTCAAGAAGACTCTAGAAAAAACTCAAACTGCTAGAAAAAATTCACAGGTTGTGATCATGATCAGCACTGAAAGTTAGAATTTGGGCAATACATGTGTATCACTGCAGCTGGAAGAAAAAGGTGCTGAAGGTGGGCTGGGTCATTCATGTTTGTTTCACATGCACTTTGCCTCTATCATTTATTCTGTAAGAAATTAGGGCAACACCCATCTGTACACCTACAAATAAAAGCCCTCATGAATTAAGTTATGCTCAAAACCTGCCATTATTATTTTAATAATATTCAATTAATTTAATTTTGGAAAATTGTATATTTATTACTTGAAAGTTTAGATTTGCAAAGGGTAGAATTTCTAGTGTAATGTCAGTATAATAGACAGTCCTTAAAGTTCTGCGTCAACTGCTTTAACAGGGTAAAATTCCCAAAACTCAGCTTTGCTTCCAACTCAAAGCAATAGCTACTCTGAGTTGTTCCACTAAAACCAGAATTCACCAGTGACTGTAAATTCCCAGTGACAAGGACAATATCTTGATTATCCAGATATGCAAAGTCAATCATATTACAAGACTCCACAATATACTGAGAATCTCTAAATTATCTTCTTTTCAAATGTTAGGTAAGACAATATATGAATACATGAATTTACTAAATGGACAACATATAGAACCTTTAATACACTATTCGGAAGTGATATTGTAAGAGTGGCAATCATTGAAATCTTTATTCTGACGCTCATAAATAGAAAAGACCTTATAAATTATCAAAGAAATGATCTTAGGCTACAATAGCATAATCTTGAAGAATGGAATGCCAGAAATTTTAATATTGTTATGAGATGCTATATTTAATTATAAAAATACAAATAATATCCAGTACATTTATCCAAAGTACAAGGAAAGCCTGCAATATGGCAGGGCTGAATACATACCTTATAGAGATATAAAGTGTATGAAAAGTAATAAAAAAGCAGTGGAAAATATTTTAATTGTCAAATTTCTTGAAGCTTGAAAAGTAGAAAATAAAGTAAAAATGGCCAATTATTTTGTTGAACAAACAAGGAAAACCACATGTAAGTTTTCAGATTCATTAAGAAGAGAAGATACAAATGGTGAAACCAGTCACAGTGAATGGAATAGGATGGAGGTTAAGCCAGATACAGAAGTACTACAAAATTAGTATTTTACCTCACATGCATAGGTAATATTTATGCACATGTTAAATTATGTGAGTATAAAAACATGAAACCTGTTTCAAAAGACTGGAATAACTGCAATTGTGTAAAACAGATGGAAATAACATTCATATTGTTTAATATTACAAAATAAATCCACTTACAAAGTCCACTTACAGAATAACCACAGGGACTTTTTATGAAATAATCAATGTCTACTGCCTTACTAGAAAATCACAAATATTTTATACATATATATATCCCCTGAAAAATTACAATCCCATGAATTTGATCTCAAATTTAGCACAGCCCTAGAATGCATTTTGAATCATGAAGGACTAGATCAGCTGGGCATGAAGAGAAAAATAAATTTCCCTCAGAATTTAAACAAAAGTTGATGATGTTACACTAACCTGTGATTGCTCTTTAATACATGAATATATTAGTAATAGCAATCTGTCTAAACTTAACTGAAGCTACTGAGGATTCAGCCATACTTTCAGAGTGGCAAGTAAGTGACACTTCATATAGTGGATTCCTCATCACAGTTGGATGCATCTTCTCTGGACTTGTGTAGGTACAGTTTGCATAAATAGTCCTAACTTCACTTATTTCACATTCCCAAAGAGCATCTTGGGAAGTTCAGAGGCCTGGGAGTCCAAAAGGCAGGATTAAGAGTGGAAATCTTTTCATATCCAGGTTCTTGGAGTAACTGTTTTTGTCTTTCACATTTCTAAGCTTTGGCTTATGTTCAGTATCTCTCTATTCCTGTTTGGCTGCTCATTCCTGCTTTCACCTTCTGGGAAAGCTCCTTTTTGATTAAACTTTTCCTCAAATTCCTTGCCCATGCATGCTGTCTTTCAGTCATGGATACATGACTGTATGCACTTCAAAATGTACTTTTTAATTTGCAAAGATTGTCCTTGAAGATCAGCCCCGGCTTACAGTCATTGCAGTCAAGACTGCACTGTCTTCAATCAGTTCATCCTTTTCCCTTTCTGTGATTAATGGCCCATGTTAGTATTCTTAGCTACTAATTAGTAAAGCACGTGTATTTTTCATCAGGAATAACGTCACTCTCTTTCCCTATTTTTTTTAAACATAGTTCCATTCTTACCACAATATGCCTGAAGAGAAAAGATGAAAGCCCTTTACAGGCATCTCCTCCACAATATTTCATATTGGCCTCATTCTATGTCTAGAATTAAAATTTCTAAAAATTCTCTGGCTCTGACTTGTTCACATCTGGTATCACTGCACATAACACAAGGAATAAAATAACAAATTAAACTATAAAACTACCATTATGAAAAGAGTTCTGTTGGCATTCTGTGGAACACATTTTTGTGAACAGTTCGCCCTTCCTTGGATTTTTTTCCTTTACCAGTTTCTCCCTCATTATTTGTCTGCCTAGAGCCATCAAACTGCTAAAATTTTTGCTCATTTAAACTGATTGTTCTTACTGGACTGAGATCCACAAAAACTAAGAGAAAATAAAAGGAGATAAGTTTAAAGGTCTTTTATCTCTGGAGTTTTTCAGTAAAAATCAGCACGTATCTGTTAACAAAACCCAAATTTGGTCCCTTTCCTAAACTTATTTTTTATAATCGCAAATAAACAGGAGTTCCAATGAAATGAAAGCTATAATGACAGTTAACTCTTACGTAATCATATTTGTTTGCTCATCTTGTTTGATTATGTCTGCAACCACTTGAGTTTCAGGAACAGGTGCTGTCTGTACCTGTCCTTGCTAAGTATCTCTAGATGGATGCACTTCATAAGATTACTACTTTATTAACAATACCTCTAACATCATAAATTTGTAGGTGGCATTGGTACATCTTTTAGGGACCACTTCTGTTAAAATAAAGTACAGGAAAAATTCATATGTAGATGTCAGAGACTGAAATATTAGTCTATGACTTAAACATTTTCATGAAGGACTTTTAAAACTATATTACAAAAGCTGAAGAGAAGACCACTGCACCCTGAATGGGGCCCTGACTGAGGCCTTACACCGCTCGCTGATGAAGATAAGGTAAAGTAACAACTCAGAGCTGGGGACATTCACTGAGGACAAGCTTAACACCTCCAAGGTGGAGACCACAGCCCCAGGGCTATCAGCTGCCAGGCTCCCACAGACACTCACACCAAAGGATGGGGGAAGAGGCTTTGGGTATCTTGGAAAAGCCTCTGGTCAGAGGCGCAGTGACTGCCCATCCTCTGCTGTGCAGAGGAGCCCAGCTGAGGGCTCCTCACCGGGGCAGGGGGAGGAGAAGCTTATCCACAGCAGAAGGGGGTGACATGGCCCATCAAAGGGCCCCCCTCAAAGAGGTGCCCAGACCCTGCACCAGAGCACCAGAGATGATGCAACAGACCCTCAGTGTTGCCAGGGACAGTGTCAAGCTGGCCCCTGGAAGGGGAGACATGTGGGCGTTCCCACCTGGCCCAAAGTGTATATTAATCCACGGGATTCTGCACCCTTTGGCATGTGGCAGCGTGTGGCAGTGTGTGGCAGCATGTGGTGGTGTGGCCACGGCAGCGACAGGGGACCCTCACCACGAGCAGACCAGATGGAGGGGAGCAACGAGACGTCGCTGGCACCCTCGGATGGGTGATCTGCTTCCACCTAACCCCTGCCACCTCTCCCTGTCCCCCCACCCCCCACGCACACTTCTTTTTTTCATTTCTTTCTCTCTTTCTTTTCTCTTGCCTTCTCTTTGCCTCTTTTACTATTAAATAAAATACATCAATTTTTTGGCATCAACATCTAACCTCGTTTGGTTTTGATCTCAGTTCTGGGAATATTTTGAACCTTCTTTCTGGTTTATGCACAGAGACTTAGCTTTCTTTGCTTTTCTGAGTTTAAATTGGAGCATAAGAGTAGGCTCAACTAAGAAAGGGAAAGCTAAATATTTATTTGAATATTAGTATCATATACAATTTTCAGAAAGTTTAGTTTCATGCAAACTGCACTTCATTAGCATATTATTACAGACAATATATTTTACATGGAAACATTTAGTTTTTCAATCATTGCTCCTGTTAAAAAATTTAAATGTAATTTAAATTTAAATAATGTAATTTAGAATTTTACCAATGGGACTCCAGCTTCCAGGAAAAAGTGGGCCTTTAAGCCATGGACTATTCCCTCTCTAAAACAAAGTTTCTTTAGTCCAAATCTAAGACCTAAAAGGCTTTAAAGGAAATTGGAAACAGTGAGTATTGGAAAGCATCTTTTATACTACGTTAATTTCAGTGCTCGGAATTTTGAACTATTTTCTAAAAACAAGTAAAACTATGGTTTACAGCCATGACTTCAGATATCAAGTCAACCTAGGCAAGAAAACAGGAGGCCAAAATAGATTAAATGATTAAGCATCTGAATTTCTAATTCATATGTAGATAAATATGCATGAATAGGTAAAGAATATTGTGTGTGGATAGGTGTGTACACGTATGATTATTCTTTTGCTTGTGTCATTGTTTGTGTGCATAACACAGTACCACGATACTATTTAATGTTGCTTACTACACATCTATGATTAAATTACTTATGCTTTCAATTTTGTACCTTTTAGTCTGTGCTATGCTGTGAACAGTCTATTACACTTTACTTTAAAAGTTATCTGGCTGTGGCCCTAGTTCAACAGCGTTTATTTTATTTGTCTTGCTTAAATTTGTAGACATCATATAAACATTGAAATGCTATGCTTTGCTGAACTGAGATTTATTTATACATACTAAATGCCAACACTTCAATGTCTGCTTATATTTATACTCAAAGCAGATTTCATATCTGAAAGTAAACATTGATAGCTTGTTATCAAGTGACAATTGATCAATTAGAATCAGATTTTTTTTTCCTTCTTCCCTTTTCCAGGTATGATGCGCTATCATACAGCTATTGTCGGATTAGTAATACTAAAAAGAAGAAGCATTGAATTATTCTTTTATGAGTATTGTATCCAGCATATTAAGTAATCAAAAAAGAGGATTATATCAAAACCAATAACAGAATAAAGTTTAGAGGCTGTCTTCTAATAATGCTTGAGTGTATATGTTCAAGTTCAATCAGTCTAATTCTGTTCAGTTAAATAAATTTTATTTATTATGTGGTTCAAATATCTTGAGATACACAAGAAGTATTTGACAGAAAGAAATGGTGAATTAAGAGTTTATTCTTTAGAAAAAAAACCTTCTAGGTGGCAAACACTATAAGGTTAAATTTATAGATAATAAGGCAATCCAAAAGATATTAAAAACCAAATCTTCTCCTTTGATGCCAGATTAAAATTCTAGGACAGAAATTCAGGTCAACACATCCAGGTCTGACAGAGACCCTGAGGGAATCTACTGTCTTAACCAATCATTTATTTGTTTTTCTTCTGTGATATGGGAATGTCTTGATACATAATACTTTAAAAAATGAAGACACACAGGAGAACTACCAGTAAGTCTGTAATGTAAAGTTTTTAGCTTTGACTTAATAGCCTGAAGACTTTAGTCTAATCTTCAGTTCATTTATTTTCAATGCCAAGTGAAGAGAAAAATGGAATGAGTTTGAACAAAGATGCCTGAGGAGTTGCTTGTAAATGCCTGCAGTAGGAAGCTACCTAGGACACAGACTTTTCCAGTCTTAAGATACCTGCTACGATAAACTTTATTCATGTTGCTGTGGTCACAGGTAGGAACAAAGCAGCAAGAATGAAACAAGTAGTTTTGACTGTACAATTAAAAGTTTCCTTTGTAGAATAAAAAAAATAGATTGGAATGATCAAATTAAATGTATCAGCTAATGTAGTAATTGATCAAAACCTCAACCTTATATGACTGGAATAACCCACCACAAACTCCCAGACTTGGAGAGCTAAGTCTAACATGCTGGAAGGCAAACTACTATGATGTAGATACAGCAAAACAAAAAATTTGGAGCTAAAGCCAGTATTTGGCAAAGTAGCAATACGCTTAGTAGTTGCAAGTACACTCCCACATAGCAGAACTAGAAAACTGTCATGCTAGCTGTCTTTCAATGCCAGGTATTGATCTTGCCATATGATGAGATGCTTACTGGATCAGTTAACAACAGAATTGGGTTTAAATGCAGACTGTCATTTTTGATTTACATATTCATATGATGTATATAATTTTCATCTTTTAACTTCTATGATAAATAAAAGAAAATAAAAGCCATTAAAACTGAAAAATGGCACATTATTAGGTGGTAACATCTTTAGTCTAGTGGTTAATGGCAAAACTTATCTAGGACAAAGAAAATGAATGCTGATAAAAGAAGAAAAAAGATCTAAGGATAAAAAGGAAAAAAACTGTATTCCTGAAGCAGATTACATGAATACTTAAGCACTTTTTTTTCTGTAAAGAATATGAAAACATGTTCAGACCAAATGTATTTTTTCTTTATTCTAAATAGAATCGTAACAAGCTTATTTAGTTCTATGAAGCCAAGCCATAAACATTGCTATATTCCAAGTTCTCAGTAAGCACAATATTTCTACATTTTAAAAAACTTCCATTTTTTACGTGCAACATAATATCTTACAAATACTTATCAATGTACTCTTAAACATTCCTTTATGAGAGAGGAATGCTACTTGATGTAAAACTGGAGGTCTGTTTTATGTCTACCAACATCTGTTTGCAACTGGATTCAACAACACAAGATGTTGTTGCTGTATTGTAACTGAGGGAAAGAAGCATGAATACATTCTTCATTGTGTAAGAGTTCATATAACAACCCAGACCTCTTGAGGTTGCAATTATAAGGAACAATGCAGGAGGGAATTTATTCATATGAACCACTATGAGTTACATCTTTGTAGCATGAAATTGAAATGCTCAGTATTTTTTCATAATTGGGTGCCAGACATTTAGTGGATATATATCATGTGTTTTGATAGTGGTAAGCAATGCTCTGTCTCTCAGAATACATGAGCTGGGCATCTCAATAAGTAAGATCCTCTACACTTAAAATGGGATTTCCTTTCTAAAAGGAGGTAACTGTCAGAAGAAGAAGATTTCTCTAGCTGCTTATTTATATCATATTTGAAGGCAGAAAGGAAGGAATACTAGGAATCAGTGTAGAAGAAACTATACTCTCCAAATTTTGTGTTGGAGCCAGTATATTTGCAAAAGGCATGAAGAGCAGAGTGAGACAAATAGTTTGTCCATAACACAGTAGTTGTACTGGCAAGATGCAAGCTTTTGTTATTGACTTCCTGTTACCTGACATAGTTATACATTAAAAAAAAAAAAAAAAAAAAAAAAAGGAGAAAAGCAGACAATTCTAAAATAGTATAGACAAAATACTCAAAATATTGTATTATTCCTCATAAGAAGCAAGCAAAATGACCTCACAAGAGCTTCAGACAATTAATTGCATTATTTTTCATGTTTACAATTCCCAGATTAATGAAATCATGCCCTTCAATCATAATTGCATGGTGACAACACTTTTCAAGTTTTGTTCTAGCCTGTTTTAAAAAATTAGACTATCATATTTTCTATACAGTGTATCTTTCTATAGAATAAAGCTCATATTTTCAGATACAGATACGCTAAATACTGAAATGATAAGTCCTTGATTTCTAACCCTCTTTGATATGAGGCAAGCAGTATGTGCACTATTCTCAGGACATATCAAAGCCCAAGGAAAGAGAAAGGCTGTGAGATTGGTGCCAGGCAGCTATTGTAGAAAATTCTGTGGTTTATAGGTCATGTTTCTGGAAGCAGTATCAAAGTGAACTGTTTTCAGTTTGCCTGCTATGCCTTAGGCTCAGAATGAGTTGATTGTGAAAGGGTTATTCAGTCTGTAAAAAAATCCCCAACCCATTGTGTCTCTACAGGACTGAGCACATTTAATTAAAGAAAAATAAAATTACCATAGAGAGCAACAAAAAATATTTCTTACTCTCTTGAGAGCCTTAAGAAAAATAGATCGTTGAAGTTAGGAGTCATATAATCTTTTTGTTAAAGAAATTTAAATAAGTTGAATATTTCAATTGCTTAAATCACAGTTCCTATGTTTATATGAAAAGATATAATCTTAACTTCATGTGGAATGTGCTCCATAGGGGAAATAGAAAACTATTTCTTTTAAGGGATATAAATCTGCCAAAGCAATGCCAAGAAAAAATTGTGAATAGAAAAATTAATAAAATTGAATTTTCAAAAAAAATTGAACTTCCAAAATTTACATTCCCTTAAATCCATAATTTAAATTTAAGTTAAACACCATATGTTATTCAGAAGTATGGATGACATTGTTCTAAAGAACTAAACAATATCATTATGGTACTGAGCTAAGCTTTTTCAAAGCTTTATAAAGTATATAAAATGTCTTCAAGTGAAGTATTTTTTTTTTCTTTCCCAGTATATAAATAGATATAATTGTTCCCTGCAGCAGTTTACATATTTCTATTATTTGGCTAGCAGCATAATCTTTTTAATTTCAATGTAATACAAATATCCATGTAGCAAACCCCTATGTAAAGAGGATAGGAGCAGCAGAAAAATAGCCTTCCTAAAAAATTAAATACTAAAATTTAAATGCATTAAGAATAATACTAGGTTTCTGTTTTAATCCTATAAAATACGGACATTCTAAATTACTTTTTTAAAACAAATTCTAACAAGATTTCTTTTGCAGGAGAACTTCAGCATCAAAAAAAAAGAAAAAAAATATCATATAATATGTTGGAGTGAAAGCTCCTCTGCACCCAGGCCCAGAGAGAAGCCAAAGCACAGGGATTGAATTAAAACCTTTAGACAAGCTGAGATACATGAAGTCGCACCAAAGGGAAATAGAAATATAGATTTTTAACTTTTAGTAGAAATATATGCTAAATGCCTTAAACATTAAAAAGTTGCAGCAGAGATCTTAAACACAGTCCTTGCTGCAGCAATGTTACCTTTTCACAGAATTTCTTTACTTTAGACAAAATATAGATAGAACTATACTGTTCACATTTTTTAGATAGTGTTCACATAAACAATAAGAGCTGATAGAAACTGTATACACAAATCTGTGTGATACAGATGTAACACTTGTGTGAGGCTTACGAGTGTTAGAATTAGACCAGGATAGGTTAAGATAAGGAAAACTAGAATTGTGTGTTAATCTTATTGGTCAATTAACAAATATAATCCACACTTCTGTAAGAAAATATATATAGTGTATAGTATAGAGTGTATAGTGTATAGAGCATATAGAGTATATGGAGCATACAGAGCATATAGAAGAAGCTGGTTTTGCCTGCTGTTTGCTGTTGCTGCTTGGCTTTATCATGTAACCCCCTTGAACTCTGCCTTCAAGAAAGCTGTGAGACTACGAAATAAAGAACTCAGCAGAACAGCAGCCTCCTCTGCTCTTCTACCCTGGTCTGAGAAGGAAGGGTACCCCATCAAAAGCTCAACAATAATATATATTATATATAGAGAGATTCTATTCTATATCTTTGTGAAATTTACAGTCTTTTTTAAGATGATGTGGCGTTTAAGATTTTGTGGTGCTGTTTAACAACAAATTAGTTCAAAGTGTATCAGTAGATCAATATACAGATGAACCTTTTTGCTGATCTATCCCGCCAACAGCAGGTTGTAAATAGTGACTTAAAGTTCTGAAGATAAAATTATCCTACTTGAATCTAAGGACTATCTCATTTACACCTGCAAGAAAATGTTATCATTCCCATATGATGAAGGATTTTGCTTTCTTATTTATTTATTTATTTACTTAGTTAGTTTGCTTGTATGTACTTATTTATACTGTTTTGAAGGGTAAATGTATCTTTAATATTGTCAAAATTGTTATCATATTATAGTGGTTTACAGGTCTTAGATGTTCTGGTTGAGAATTAAACTAGAATCTTTACTAATTTATTGAACTTTACTTCCTTTACCAGTATTTTCCTTGCTGACTTCAACTGAATAAAATGTTTTCCCTTCCATCTCCTACTCCCCTTCCACTCTCCTCTCTCTTTTATAATTTTTTTCTCTGTTGACAAAGAGAATTCCTGCTATGCCTTGCTTGTGGATATATTCTTTTATCATCAAATTGAAGAATTATGTTATGTCTTAAACAACAAAACAGGCTTTTGAATCTCAAATAATTGCACTTCATTTTATAGAACTGCATTGGCAATATTTCAAAGTCTCATCTGGAAGCTTCTTAAAATCTTTCATGCTGCTATGATATGATGAATAAAAACTTTGTGTGTTTTGGCTTATCTGAGAAGCAGGTGGTCCATTACTGCAACTTTAATTACTACCTGAAAAAATCATCCACCTGAGAGCGGTGAATGAAAGACTAGCTTTTAGAACTTGCTGTCATGAGGAAGAAGGAAAAAAGAGTGAAAGTAAGATTATTTATGCAAGTAAACTTTAACAGGATGGATACAAAATGTTTGAAAGTTTTTGCTTAATTTTGAAAATCTTTAAATTAGCTACAGACTTGTTTTGACAGTCACCATACAAAGGTCTGCTTCTCTAATCTTCGTACTACTGTGATTTAGAAGAAACAAACATCTAACTAGAAATAGAGATGTAATTCTCTTATCTTAGTGATACTTTAAATATTACATCTAAGATAACTAGCTTAGTATGCTCTTTAAGTCCATTGGAGAGAACAAGATCACAGAATCGCAGATTGGTTGAGGTTGGAAGGGATCTCTGGAGGTCATCTGGTCCAACCACTCTGCTCAAGAAGGACTACCTAGATTTAGCTGTCCAGGACCATGTCCAGATGGCTTCACAACCTGTCTTGAGCAACCTCTGCAGGGTTAAATACCCCTAACAGTGAGAAAGTGCTTCCTGATATTTAGAGGGAATATCCTCTGACTCAATTTGTGCCCGTTGCCTCCAGACCTGTCACTGAGCACCTCTTCAAAGTATCTGGCCCTGTCTTCTTTCCAGCCACCTCTCAGGTTTTTGTGCATGCTGGTAAGATCCACCCAAGTCTCCTCTTCCTCTTCCTCTTCCTCTTCCTCTTCCTCTTCCCCTTCCCCTTCCCCTTCTTCTTCCTCTTCTCTCTTATCTAAGCAGTCCCAGTATCAGCCTTTTCTCACAGGGAAGATGCTCCCAGTATGTCCATGTCTCTTATACTGAGAAGCCCAGAAATAGACACAGGACTCCAATTGTGGCCTCATCAGTGTTGAGTAGAGGGGAAAGTTCACCTCCCTCAATCTTCTAACATCACTCCTAATGCAGCCTAGGATACCATTAGACTCTGTGTGGCAAGGGCTCATCACTATCTCATGGTTTGTCTCCTGCTAGACCTCATCTAAATTTAGTATGATAAACTGAATTCTAAAACTTCTTATTCTCTCCATTGCCAATGAAGAAAATTTAGAGTAAGTACATTAGTAGATATTACATTATGTAGACCAACATATTACTCTAATGCCTTTTGGAAGTTTGCCTGGATTTCAGAGTATCTCAGGTGGGATTAAACATCTGTTTTTAAATGCTGAATGTGGTCAGTTGCTTGTGTACAGAAATCTCATGTCTGCACTATAGGCACCTAAGATACCTGCAGGAGGGCATACAGGTCTATTGTCCTCTGGAAAGGAGGGTGGTAATCAAGTAAAATATTCTAGATATCTAAAATGATGTTAGGTCTGTTTTTATGAAATGTGTCTTCATGCCTGGTGTGCAATTCCAGCAGATTACAATTAATATTTCCAACACATATCAAAATTTAATCAACATCCAATTACACGTTCTGGAGAAATATTATTTCAAAGACATCCACTGAACCTGGAAGTTCTGAATCAGGATTTGAGTAAAACACTTGATTCACAACAAAGAAACCTAGAATAATATTCTAGGATCTATTAAATGGCATTAGACACCACCAGCACAAATAAGTCAATCAAGGCATAGGTATTCATATTATTTCTAGATAAGGATCAATCATAGGAACCTGGCTGGCCTTCAACAGCTGCTCCTCTAACAGCTGCTGCAGAAGGGCACAAGCTTAACATAAATCTTCTGCTGAATATATCTTGAATAATCCAGACATCTCAAATAGCACTAATGTTTTAGTCAAAAGTGCATACATAACCAACCCTATTTGCCATTTCATTTTTCCCTAGGATATCTGATACAGGACAAGAAGATAGTACGTGGTATCTATGAGAATATCAAGGGAAGGATTTATCATGAGTGAAACTTGGCTTTTAGGCAGAATGCCCCAAATCATCTTAAATTACTAGAGTATATGTGATTGAATGAATCAAGCCTGTAGCAAATACAGGCAGTAAAGTAAAAGGTTTTCTTAAACAGTTTCATCAGAGAAACTACTTACAGGTCAGTAGCAGCTTTGTAGAACTGTTGGCAGATGTTAATATTAGATTAAAACACTGATGTTAGTTGAGGTGTGATGGATGTTCAAGACCACAGAACATTGCTAGACAGAAAATTAGGATTTGCGGGAGTGCTACATTCTTCTGGGCAGCAGCTAGAGGTTTGATAGGATAGCCCACCTCACCTGAAATTGCTGGGAAGATGAAGTTTAATTTTGCCTTAAGTTCATTTCATTGCTACTAGATACCTACAAATATTTATTGATGCTCAAAGTACTGACAAAGCAGGAAGTCAGGTGAATTGCTTGTAGACATGACTGCACAAATATGTCTCATTTCAGGTGCGTTTCTTTAGACCTGAATCCAACCCAAAATCCTACGTATTTGTATTTCTTCAGAAGCTGACAAGGAATTACTTTCTTATGTATCAAAATCTTTACAAAATCTTTTGTGTGTACCTACCTTCTCTACCTCACTGGAAAAAGCATACATCTGAAAGATATATCTTTTATTCTATTACCAGAGGAGTTGTTTGTATGCAATAAGTGAGATTAGTAGTAGTGCCAACACGATGGATCTAATTGCAATTTTTATTGCAAAAAAATGGATTTATGATTTGTGTGATGGATGCCATAATTGCAGAGGTTTTTTAGTTTTGAGGTTTTTATCATAAACAAAATTATCTCTTCACATACATATATATACATATATATATGCCTATACATAGGCAAGGGAAGATGTTAATTTTTCATTTGACAGGGACAAATTTTTGGATATTTCTGTCACAACAGATTTCTTTAGACACTCTTACTATCTTGTCTAATTTTCCAGAAAATACAAGTACTCTAAATAAAACAATAAAAATATATTTTTTTTTAAATGGCGACATTCACTTCCTTGTATTTCAAGTGACAGGTGCTAATCTTGCTTTTTAAAGGCAACATGTACATGTTAGCAGGTGTTTGAGTGAATTGATTTGAACTGTGCCAGTTTTAGTAAAGTAATTATATGACTGTGGTTCTTTTGATGGCTACAATAATGTTAATTAAAACAATATTTCATTTTCTCATATCAACAATTACAAGACAAGAAGACATACAAGTGTTTTAAGTAGCACTACTTATTGTCTCTAAAAGTGCAAATACATTCATAATACATGTATAAGCAAAAGGCAGAATTTGCTATGTGAAAATTTTCATGGTATGTCAGTCTATTTATCCTAAAAAGCTCAATTTGGATAGAAAACACGCTAAACAGCATTGTAACTTTAGTCCTTCCAGACCAGTCTTTCCGGTCCTTTAGTGTCCAATTAAGAAAGTATTAACTGAACAGACACATGAGAATGTTTCTGAAATTACTGTCCATTTTCTTGAGCAGATACCTTTGTGGGGCCTCATTGTAAATACTAACAAGCCTTGAGGGGCTGAAAATGCATTTTGAGTAAGCAGAATTCAGAAGGACATTTTCAGATGGTCATTTTATTACTGTAAAGTTGGGAATGCCAAATGGAACATGAAACTTGGGAAGAATAGTTCATATATTACTGAAAAAGCATAAGCAAAAAAAGAGCAATAAATATGAGGTGATAGGAAATGTTGATATGTAAGTACACAAAAACTCTGTATAAGAGCAGATATAAGTTGCCAGCGTCAAAGAGAATAAGATATGGACAAAGATTAAGGGAAAAGAGAAAACTGGTTTAAATTGGTAATATTTAGGTGTAGTTTTGGAACCAGCACAAGAGATCCCATCAGAAACAAAATTAATTTACTACAGGCTCTTTTGGAAGGTTATATAATTCAGATTAATTTAAATCAGTCAGATCTAGGAATTTCTAAGTGATATCAAAGTGGAATATAATGAATTTTTAATAAAAGTAAATATCCATGGCCTCAAAAAAGATAGGTTGTTAGCAAGTAGCAACTGCAGACAAGATTCCCTGCTCCATTGCACACACTTCTTTCCTCTTGAATACAGCTACTGTGCAAAGTGGGACCAGTACTCGGTACTGAATTGTATCAAAGCACACATCGCCAGGTTTTTATACGGTAGTCAAGGCTTCACCAAAGCTTTTTAAAGAAGAAAAGAGTGTGCCAAAACTCATTAACATATCCCCAAGTTTGTAGTCATAACAGCCCAAACAGTCCTCACCCCTGACAACACTGGGTGGCCACTGCTGATCAGACAGCCCTTCTGTCTGATCCAGAAGTTGCTTGGGCACATAGTAGTGTTTTGCTGCCTTCTCAAAAATGCCCTGAGGCCACCTGCATAATTCCCAATGATTGTTATAAAAGCAAAACACAAAAAATGTTTATATAGCGTTGAGAGTCAGGGATCAGGACCCAGGTGTGAACTGAGAAGCGAAGTTATTTAACTGTACAGATTTACACTTTATATACTTGTTCCAAAAGTCTTCAAACTGTAGTGTACAGGAGAACACTGTTTGGTATACTGCCATACTACTGAAACACTGAAAAATACAGGGCAACAACCTGAACTCTGGTACCGATGTGATTTTGACCAGGGCCAAACTGGATTGCAGAATATGCAGAGTTATACCGGCTGACCAGATAACAGCCCCTAGCACATTATGCACACTAGACTAGATGTAGTCTTGCAGTGTGCTTATATGCATAGAACTCTGACAAAGTTGCACTTGTAGCACCCTATTTATTTTAGTATGGCCAGCTCCGTAATGCATGTAAGGAGAAGTCTACAGTGTTACGTTCACAAGATGTATTTATAATTTTTGTCTTTGATATTTTAATAAATTGTTCCATTTATTTAAAACCAAAAATGTTATACTGCTTCATCACACACTAGTACTTAGTAGTACCTGTATATCTAAGCTTTTGCAACCATTGCAGTAGCACAGTTTGAAGACCTTGATTTCTCTGAAATATTTTTATAGTGTTACCTCTTTCTTTCCTTTTGGCAAGTCAGCAACATTTTTACATTAAGAAGAGTCCAAGGCTGCTCATTAGAATCCCTTAGTTATGGAAAAAACTGATGGATAAGCATCTTAAGTACAATATCAAAACTGAATATCATCCTCTGACAGGTCCCAAAATATACATTGTCAGCAAAACTTACAGAATATGTAAGCGTTTTAGCAGTCCTGGTACCAGAAACCTCTGAAGTGAGTTTGTGTTAGGTTAGGTGATGAGAAGGTCATCTGCACCCAAAAAAGAAAGCAGAGAGAAACAATTGCAGGAACAATAATTTGTTTAATAACCTGTCCTTGTTGCTCCCAGGCCCACACAGGAGAGCCACCACCCCATCAAAGGTCCTGCTTCATAAACCCAGAAGAGCACAGGGGCACAACAGCAGGCAGAAACCAAACTTCAGACTCCCGAGGAATGAATGACTTGTCCAAGCCACTCCCAGGGCTGTCCCAGCAGAGCCAACAGACTTCTTGGCAACACATGAAACTTCATCAGGATGAATCATCAGAACCCGCTCTCCAGAGCACCTTGCCACCTTTTGGAATAATGGGAAGGGTTATGAGATGTATTGTGGGATTTAGGGAGAAAAGCATTTGGAGATTATGCAGAACTAACTATGGGATTCTTAAAGGAGACACCAAAGGTGGAAAAAAAGAACTTTGGGTGTGTTGTGGGTGACCAAGTATAGGGAAACAGAGGGATAAGGGGAAAAAAAGGTCCATTTGCATTTAAGAAGTGACTGAAGATCCTGCCTGTTTGGCCGTGCACTGTTCCTGCTGCAGTCATGTCTCTTCATTAAACTCCATCTTGACTGTTTTCTGGCAAGGAGATCTATACTCTCTATGCATGTGTATGCATGGGGGAGGTTCTATGCTATCAGCAACAGGAATGAATTCAGGTCTCTGAGTTAGTCTCTGATCACTACTGGAGGTAGACCAAGCCAGGCTAGTGGGCAAAAATACCCGGGAGTGGGAAAGAGTGTAGTTCCTTAAAGCCCAGCTCTGACAATGGGACCACCTGTGAAACTCATAAGGGTGGCAGCATGGGGTGGGGGGGTAGAGGGGCAGATGGGTTTGGGACCAGGAGAGTAGTGGTGTGAGGGTGAGACAGCCTGCACTGGCAAGGGGCTGATGCCTTGGAAAATTATATGGCCCGTTACCATCAAGTAGGGAGATTGGGATCCAGGGCTAGCTACCGGGCACATGGTCAGGCCAGCTGCTGAAGTGAATCACCCTGTACATACGTATAGGTACATATTCTCAGTGATAGACCTCTATCCTGCTGAGACAGAGGGGAAAGCAGGATGAGGCAGTCGGTACTGTCTGTGTTCATGGGAGCTGTCTCCAGTGTGTGTGATCAGCCACGGGTATCTGTGTGTGTAGGTGTGTGTATGTAGTGTACAGAGATCAACATATGCTCAGCCTCAGTGGTGGACAGATTAGGGGATTAAGTAGAACAGGGAGAAACCAGGACCCCTTGCCACAGGAGGTCTAGGTCACATTAGAGGAAGAGTCTCCTACATTCCCAAACTCATATGATGGGCTATTTTTCTTTATCAAACTATGACATTGTTTTCTTAATGACTGAATGCCTGCAGATCAAGACCCTCACAAGCAGCAGGGTTTATGTGATGTTTTGAACATGCCGTAAGAGCAGCATGTGCTGGATTATAAATTAAGTGAATAAAAGGATGAATTATAATAAAACTTTGGAAATAATTTAAAGCTATTTTTCTGTTAACAGGAACATCTTTTCAGTTCACACATGTCACTATGAAAACAATATTTTCATTAGTATTTAATAATTTTATTATTATAATATAATAATAATATTTTATTATTATATTATTATAAATGTATTAAATTAACATTTAATAATATGAAAATACAGATATTTTCATTGCTGGTGTGTTTCAATTTTAGCTTCATTCTTCACATATCTTGCAAGGTCTACCCATATTTTAGAATGTTTTATGAGAAGCCAAGGAACTAACACTTCATCTTTTCAATTGCAATGATTGGCCAGGTTACATGTCATGCTATATGTAACTGTTCATAAATCTGTGAGCAGATGGAGATATTTTTCTGCTGACAGATTGTTGTCCTTTCCTCTGAGTGAAAAGCAGTTTAAGACACATCCTTAGCACTTCCATTTTCAATTGACTATATGAAAGGGTGAAATAGCCTCTCCTGCAAATGCCTTGAAGCACATGACTTGTCTAACAGTGTATACGTTAAATCTTCAAACCATTTCCCCTTTGGTAATTTCATTCTTAAACTACGTTGGACAGCTCCCTCAGTATATTGCTATTTATGGGTCTTATTCTAAGGCATTTAATCCCTAACTGAATTACAGTGACCATGTATTTACCATGGAGCACCTTTTTGCAACTTGTCTATGTCTGTTTACATTGAGGTCTAACCCCAATGGGGAACTAAGCCCCATGCAGCTGCTCGCTCACACTACCACGGTGGGATATGGGAAGGATTATCAGAAAAGTAAAAGTGAGAAAACTCAGGGGTTGAGGAAAAGACAGCTTAATAGCTAAGCAAAAGGTGAACATGCAAGCAAAGTAAAGCAAGGAATTAATTCCCCATTTCTCTTGGGCGGTCAGGCATTCAGCCATGCCCAGGAAAGCAGGGCTCCATTGCGCGTAACAGTGACTTGGGAAGACAGACACCATCACTACAAACATCCCCCCCCTCCTTTTTCTTTCTCCAGCTTTATATGCTGGGCATGACACCATATGGTAGGGAATATCCCTTAGGTCAGGTGGGATCAGCTGTCCTGGCTGTGTTCACTCTCAGCTTCTCGTATAGCCCCCAAACTCCTGGCTGGCAATGTGATGTGAGAAGCAGAAAAGGCCTTGAACTCTGTGTAAGCACTGCTCAGCAATAATGGAAACATCCCTGTGTTATCAACACTGTTTTCAGCACAAATCCAAACCATAGCCCCATAGTAGCTACTGTGAAGAAAATTAACTCCATCTTAGCCAAAACCAGCACAGACTATAATAGGATAACTCATTTTCCATGTGTTAAGAATGGATGAAGTTAATACCTTAATGTAGTTCTAATGGGTAAATCAAAAGAAAAGGATTTAAAATACTAATAAAGTAAGACTCTAACAAGAAATAAGAAATCAATTATTAATTATGATATTCTGCAGCTACACATTTCCCTAATTAATCTCCAACTGCTATAGGCATATCATACAAACCAATAATATCTAGGCTTCTTTCAAATTTATATTTTTTATGGTATTTTTATGATACAGATAAAAAATCTTCTTTCTTGAAGCTGCAAATAAATCAGATGATGATGCCTAAAGTAAAGTCAAAATATGAAGTCTATTATTTCAGAGTATGTATTTATTGAAATTATTTCAATTTTCTTTTTTTTTACTATTTCTTTTATGTAATTTCTGACTGTTGTTTCAACAAAATCTTTCATAAATTCTAGGTACCAAGTTTCAACATACAGGATACATATTCTAATTCTAGGAATGCATTGTTAGCATGTATGCTAGCACATTGGTAAATATATAGAAGTATTACATATCTTTAAAATTTTCTCCGTCATTGCCATTTTAGTCCTATTAACTTTAAATTTAATAATATTACTTCATGTAGAAAACAAATTGTAATACCAGAAGTACTTATTAAAAGCCTTTAAAAAAAAATAAACAATAGTATCTTAAAGAGAAAAGCTTTTGCATTCCCATACTTTTAAAATTATATTCCTTTTCATGGTATTTCAGATGTACTTTTATATTTTATTTCTATGGCAGATGAAAAACAAGTGATTGAAAACTTTTTAGAATAGGTTTCAAGTCCCAATTTTTTGTAGTATATATTACATCATGGTTTGAAAAATAAGAAATCTGTCATAATCAACAGTAATATTACAATTTTAAAGAGAGTTTAGACATCAAAGATCAAATAATTTCCTTGTAATGCTCTTAAATATTAAGTACGCCTAAAAAGATCTTACTGATATCTGGTTCATAATCCAGCAGCTCACTCAGCTTTCTATTTAGTAATGAAAAGAAATTCCTGTCAGCATTTTTCTATTTGTGTGTCTTAAGGCCAAGGCTTTAATTATGAGCTCAAGTTTATTGATCACTTAACAACAACAACAATAACATTTTTTCATTTTTGATCTGGGGAGGATGTGCCATTTTGTTTATGGATGAATCTTGAAAACATAATTTAACTTTGTTGCCACAAATGATTAATTAAAATTATTCTAAATCATTTTTTTATTATCTTATAAACTAAAGTATCTTTTAGTATTAGAAACAATACTTGTATTTCCTTGTATCATCATGTTTATTTCCTTGTAGTCATGGGTTGACATTCCATCAGTGAGAGTATTTTTTCTTCTTTTATTTCTTTTTGAACTACAGTTAGCCTTTTGGAAATTATTGCCCTACTTACTGAATCATGCAAAGTCATATCTCTACTTTGCCCTGAAAACATAAAGTTTCTTCCTTATAGGCACTATATCTTTCCTTTTTAAAAAAAAAAAAGCTATAGTGGCAGCCACTGTCATGTTGATTAAATCAATTATAAGTATATAAATAATATGTAGATGTGACCTTGAATCATGATGGCTTTATCTACTTAGTCTCAGGTTATATTAGACCAACAGACAAACATGCTGTATCCTTAAATATATATGATTAAACTGTTGTTTAATACTAAATCTTGTACATAGACTAGGTGATCATAATTGCAGTTCTTTCATGTGACACCAGAGCTTTCCTAAAAGTAAATTTTAAAGATACCATTTCACATATTTTTGATGGTTGAAATAATTTATGCAAAATTCATAGATAAACCTAAAAGATTTTGATCCTGAAAATGATAAATAAAGATAGTGAATATTTGTTGAAGGTCAAATACACACATCTTGACTTCATACAGGATTTTTTTTTTGGTGTAAAGGAACTTTCTTATATAAAAAAAGATGCTCATGAATTCCTCTTCCGAATTTTTTTTGTGTTGTCTATAGAAATTCAGCTGTTGCTTTGCAATTTGTGAAAAGCCTCTAAACCTCAAACAATATTTGGAACATATATCTGATAGAAATACTTCTTCTTTTTTTTTTTTTTTAACTCCTTCTTTGGCCGTGGCTTAACAGGTTGAGGAGGCAAAACTGCAAAAAATTTCTTTCCGTTTCTGCAATACATTTCTGAAATACTGCTTCTGCAAACGTGCCACAGGAAGTTAAATTGTCCCTATGTGCCAAAGCCTTACTCAGTTTATTCTTCCAATATAGAGTTCCTGATCTTTGAATAGTATCTACTCAGAGATTTCCAGATTACTTTTATGAAGCTGTGGTGTGCTGCTGTGTTGCTTTAACCTCACCTGCAAACAATATTAAGACAACATTTGTGAGAAAGTTTCTAGATATGGTAGACATTTGCTGTTGATTTATCTGCTAGTGAACCGTTGCAGAATGTCCTTTTTTATGAAATATTTTTGTCTAAAGCACAGGGGGAAAATGAAGTATAGAAATACGTACTCACAAGGAAAAAAGAAATCAATAAAACGAGAAGCCATGAGTGTTTTGTATTTCAGACGTACACTGATGAACACTTTTAGAGAACATAAGAAATCATTATGATTTGTGAACTTAAAGTTTGATTTTATTAGGTATTTAAGTTCTACATTGAAGATGAAAGTTATTAAAATGGGGAAATTATTCATAATTATTTTTATTATAGTATCTATGATATCCAAGGAGAAGCTGGGAGAATGTCAGATACCTGCTGACTCCAAATCTAGATAGAGTTCAGATATAAATGAGCATCCTCTCAACTGTAAGGGAGGGAGAGCAATGGTGAAAGCACTAGATTTTTCAGTGCCCAATATTTCATTATTTAATATTCCAGTAGTTATGCTGGAAACAGAAAAGTGACTTGCTTTAACACTGCAAACATTTATTTAAGGTGAAATATTGTCCTTGAGCACCTCTCTGTCTACATACAGGTCACTCCTGAATTGGAGTGCTTTCTCTGAACATTTTACTGCGATTTCCCTAACACACTAAAGTTTTTGCAAAACTATATGATAGAATGAGTTAGCATCTTTTTCACAGACAAAAGATCAGTCAATTTTTCTCTTGTGCCCTTTGCAAAAACTGATGAAATAGCTTTCTATACTCCATATAACTTTATTCTTCTTCATTTATGTCAACACAGCAATACACATTTAAAATAAGGAAAAGATATTTTTATTATTATATATTTTCAAATTCAGTGCACAGTAAGTTTGGGAAGAGCCATGGTTTTATGTAACTATGGATATAGCTATTAAGACTAGCAGAAGAAAAAAACATGAGAGAAATAGTTATACATTCCTACTCTTCTTATTTTTCCCTTTTTCCTGACAGATCAAATTTTTCCATCAGTATTTTCCATCTCAAAACCAGCAATGAGTTTTTGGAGGAATTTGTTCATTTTTTCGGGTTTTTTTTGTTGGTTTTTTGTTGGTTTTTTTTTTTTTTTCTTTTAAAGGCGAACTCTCTGTTTTTCAAAAGCCTCAGGAAAAAAACTAGTTTAAATTTGAAAAAAATTGAAAAAATAATCTTGAAAAAATTATTATGAGAAATAGAGATTTACAATGCCTTACAGATTTACTTAAAGTATAATGGCATTTAGATCAAGTTGTCACCCACAGGGCGATCTGCTGACTCTACATAAGCAATAATAAAGCTTAAAACATTCCTGGAGCAGGGAGTCTTGTAACTTACAAACACAATTCAATAGATCACCAGTTTGGGGGAAAGTTCTCATTATTGTGATCTAATGAATCTCTTTAGGCTTATCTGGGACAAATTTGCTAAGACAGATTTTCTAAACATATTATTTTTGTTTACATGCAAAGCTTCCCTAGAAATTCCAGGATCCAGAACATCCATTTAACTACCATGTGACACCCTGTAGGAGAGGAAGTAAAATCTCTTTATGGCAGGAAAAGCTAGTGTACACATTTCTCCTTCATATTTGTAGCGCATGAAAGCAGTTCATGAGCAAATGGATGATCATCCCACCTGCTTGAGCAAAAGTTATCAGCAGATGTACTAATAAATAAGATTATAGAATCACAGAGTTGTTAAGGTTGAAAAATACCTGTAAGATCACTGAGTTCAACTGTAGGGTGAAAGAAGACCGAAGTTCCCATTTATATTAGCAAATAAATCTGGCCAAGTAACCTAAGCCAGAAAACCATAAATATTCATTGATATCAGTACCACCCTATTTCTTCTACAGAATCTGAATTTATTTTAAAGCCAACTTCTACAAAACAGATAATAACATGTTTTAAAAAAAGGAAGTGCAATATCCTACAGGATAATACACCTATGAAACCTCTTCCACAGATTTTAGGAAATTATGCACTGTGAATTGTTTCTGTTGAATCAAAACCAATTATTTGGAACATAATTTATATTTCAACTTTTAACCTTTCTGCTCTTGATATGATCTATGATATACATAATCTCTACAACTGTGTGTTTCATTACTGGCTGTCTTAAATGTCTCCATCTGTTTTACTAATTTCTTTGTGGATTTAAACCAAATAGTTGGGTTTTCCCCCCTTCCCCTTCTCACAGTACTTTGCTTTTTACTTTTTTTTTTGTTTTTCCCTTTCACTTACATTTTTGAGCAGAACTATTTCTAGGAAACACATGTAGTTGTCATTTTTGAGGAAATGTGTACCGTTTAACTATAAATAATGAATTGCTGAGGATAGCAAATACTGAGTTTATAGAAAGCAAAGCGTTTGTAGCTACTCACACAGCTACTTTTTTTTGTTAAAATTCAGTGAAATTTCATGAACTTATGAAAAAAGTAATGCAGAACTGCATAGATCTTTTATTAAGGAATTATTTCAGTGGCATACACTTGCAAATTTAAACCACTGGATCTTAAATATCTGCTATACCAGCATCGTTTAATGAAATTTGCCTGATTTAACTAAGGTAGCTATGTTAATCTAGCTGTGTTGGGAAACATCTGGACAAAAACCCCTAGATTTTCCACACTCAGAGAAAATACACCCATCAGATGCCCACACATATATGTATATTTACATATATGTTATTGTGTATTTTTTAGTTTGGCAAACTGTGGTGGTATGTAGATATCCTACTCTCTCCTTCTTATCATTTGCATGAGAAAGACAAACTTCAGGTTTGTGAATTGTCCAGATGGTAGTGTATGTAAATCTTGGTGTCCAAATGCTCAGCACTGTAACCCATACTGGCATGAGGGACATGGAGTATATTTTATATGTTTGAAAATGTGAATAGTGGGAGCTATTGTCCTTATTCATCTAAATATGAGCCTAGGATTTTTTTTCTGTAGATTTGATAATAGCTTTGAGTAGTGGAAATGAAGAGGAGAGAAAGGTTCAATGGATGAGAATCTTGAAGAAAAGAACATCTTAATGCATTTTTTGCCTTTTTTCTTGGCACTCACTAAGGAAGAAGAGAAGGCTAGGTCCCAGTTTGGGCTGGAGGATGGGAAAAAAATTTGAAGGAATACTTTTAATTTAATTTGTACAAAACACTGCAGAAAAATTCTATTTTTTTTCTTAAAGCATTCCAGTGTGTAAAATCTCTGTTTTACAACCAGTAACAGTGCTGCTACATTCTACTACAGGAGAACTTTTTACATGATTCTCTTTCAAGACTCTTGAATTAAAAAATTATTCAGTGGTAAGGTAATAAGTTGAATTTCAACACAGTTCCTCTATAAGTATTATAAGCAATAAACCCATTGCAGATTCAGAACATTATTGTCTTGCTCAAACTTCAAACAAAAGTCTTAATCAAGGTTATTAAAGTTCTTTATGGCAATGATGTGTTAAAAGATACTATATACTTTCTCTTGAAGATTTCAGTCATCAAAATCTTCTAACTGATGGAAAAAAAATATTTTTACTTATTGCAACATCAGGAGACAATAGAACCTCAATTTCACAACTACTTTTTTTTTGGAGAATAGTCTTATTTTATCATCATACTCAACGGGATCCTTATTTCATTATAAAATTTACAGAATACATAACAGATTTGTTGAAATATCAGCAGTCCTTTGGCCAGATCCTGAGATCTCAGTAGTAGGTCTTGATAACCACATTTTCTGGATATTAGATTTATAGCATTTATTGCTTCATTAGTGTCATGATTATGACATATCAACACAGATGAAAGAAGAACGGAGTTAATTTAAGCATAATGATAATAAACTGCATAATGCAGAATGTTTTCCCATAGCTCTGTGAGATTCATTCTTTTCATCTTTTCTACTAATTTTTCAGATGTGAAATTGTTCCTGTCACCACTTACCAAAACAACACGAAGATTTGCACCTACAACTAACTTCTCATAGTTTAAATACACAAGCTTTAACAACAACAGAGGATAACATCTGAATGCTGACTAGCTAAAAACATCTGTATATGTTGTAGCTAATATACCAGCATTTTCAAGAACATGATAATTTGCTGAGGTACATGCACCTAAAATGTCAAAAAACACCATTAAAATAAATACTCTAAATAGCAGGAATGTCACTTGCTATATAGTTGTCTAAACAATTTTTCTCAATTTCTTTAAGGAGAATAATTGAGATAATCGAACCCTTTCCTAGTTTGACACCCACCTTCTTATGAAGTTCATTGGTGACAAGCATAGCATGGTGGTAATAACACCAAGATTGTGGGTTTGATCCCTCTATAGGCCATTCCCTTAAGGGTTGGACTCAAGGATCCTTGTGAGACACTTCCAACATAGAAAATTCCTGGATTCTGTGCTCTATTTTTTGAGGAATTTTGATTTCTCTTTACTATTATTATTACTATTATTATTGATTTTTACCCTAGCTCTTCCTTTGTATGTTGAGTAAATTGTTCAGGCATATTTAATGAAAAGTATTAGGACTTTAGAAATTTTATTTTGGACTCCTTATCAAAAAAGACTGCCATAAATCTTCATCACTCAGACTTTGGTTTTATATTGTAATTTATTCTATTTCTAACCTGAAGAGGAAAAGATAATAGTTTTCCAGCTAAATATTATAATGCAAGTGTTTGCTGGGCAGTCAACTATATGGGTTCTGTTCTCCTGCGTTCAGCAGTAACCTTGTGCTGTTACTGTGCACATTCACAATTTCTGTGTATGTGTGGCATGCATGCACAATCAAACTTTGAACTTAACATGAATTCTACAGAATGAACAAAAAATAAACCTCCATGGCTTTCTGGCGTGAAGGACTGAGAATAATCAGAATTCATTGAAAAGATAATTAGTAGAAAGTGCTGATATGATTGCAAAGGATGGGTACAGCTGTTTGTGCCCATAAGGAGACACAGCCATCTGTATGCACAAGGGCTTCATTGAAGTATGACAGCTTCTTTCTGAAACCAGCTGAGCTGGGAGGAAACAGGGAAAAAAATTCACTTTTCAATTAGGCTAGTTATTTATTTGTGCTGTAATACTGTATGATATATTTTTCCCATCCTTTTTCAGAATTAATTTGAAGTTCTGTTCCTTTTTTGAAGATGAAGGGGATTAGGCCTGGGGGCTTGCTAGTCTACTCAAATTTCATGACTCTATCTGTTTAGAGCCTTAATGCTTAAACAACACTTCAGTGTACTGAATTCATTTTAATAGACATGATTCCATTTAGAACGTATGGGAACAAGTTCTAAAATAATTTCCAGAAAAAATCACTTGGTGGCTTTGAAAGAGAGGGCACCTTTCAGACTATGGTTCAGGCTAAAAAGGACTAAGAAAATGTTCAGAAATAAGTACGTCATAGCATTTGCAGGGGTCAAATATTTATTGTTATTGTGAATAAAAGCATATACATATTTTCATCCAAAATTCTGTTGAAATCCTCCTGTCAGAGGACTGTATAAACTGTGATTATTGATAATTTTAAGTAAACTAACAATATTACCAAAAGAAATAGAACAATAACTCAAACATTTTCTATCCTTCCTCTATGAGGAGCAATCTGACTCCTTTCACTATCCATCAGCAAAACATCTGGAATTTATACTCACAGTTGGGTGGAACAGTAATTTCAAATGATAAAGTCTTGTTTTGAAAGATCCATAGGGCCTCCTACACCAGTGTGTCTGAGTGAAAACCTTCTCTTGCTTTTGGAGGGTGAGGGAAATTCATCCTCACAATCATTCATTTAAGCACAGGAGAAAATTTCCTAACTTTGGTTTTATTTATTCAAAGTTTCATGCTTCTTAATGAAATTTTAACAGGTAAAAAGAAATTTCCTAACACCCCCGCCCACAGGATTGCAATAGCTATAATGGCTGCTACTTGCTAAGTCACTTCAGTTCCTACTCAGATATTGTAAAGCCTTTGATAGTGACTCAATCTCATAAATTCATTTTTTAAGAAGCAAGAGATAGAGGCACTTTATCCTGCTCTTTTCCTATAGCCATGACTGTATTAAGGCCTCAGTTCTGTCAGAATTCATAAAAGGATGAGGAGTCTTTCTCTGATGATATGCTAGCAGAATCAGGTCTTAGAATACAATGTATTACTTTATATAACCTACTCTATGATAATTGGCTGTAAAAAGAATACATAGGTCAAAAGAAATATAAATTGTGGGGAGAAAAATACCCAGACAAAATAATAAAGGGAAGACACCAAACATCTTCCACCTACCTTTTTTTGCATTATTGAATTACCCTCTACTATTTTTACTATTATTATTATTACAACTGAAATGTGAATGGAAAAAAAATAAGAAAATATAATCACAATTATTATTTTATTGTATATTAAAAAATAAAAGTCTTTCAATATGCATATTTTCCTTTTGTGAAGTTAATCAATGCTTCTTACTTGAAAAGAGAAAGTTTTAAGGATGCATTCAGTTTCCTAGTTTAACAATTCCTTTTTAAACTAGTAACTAGCAATGACGTGACAAAGCCTAGGTCATGAGAGAAAACTACGACTCTTTCCAGACTCTCTCCAAAGGCCTCATTTACTCATTGAAAGGGGCTGATTCAAGCATAGTTCAATTCATTATACACCCATGCTCATATTTTTAAGCAGATGCTAGCAAGGCTTTGCACGACATGCAATGTTCCCAATGCCAAAGAACAGTGGGCAATCTGTTCTTCCTCTTTTGAAGATGACTAGCTGATTATTCATCTCATTCCATAGCTATAAAAGATTAATAAAGTGGTTTGGATTACGAAAAAATGAATCAACCTGAAATTTTCACAAAATTGAGGAGGAAGTTCAAATACTTTTGAAATCAAAGTAATATTAGAAAGTATTACCTACAGAAAGCAAATATATCAGAAAAAATATCAAATTTTTGACAGAATGTCTGGTGTCAAAAATACAGTCCTGCCACTCTTGTTATTCTGTTTTACAACTGTTTTGCAAATTCAGAGCTGTTATGAGACTTCACGCTTTGAGGTTCATCCATTACTATGGTGTATTGCATCCATGTATTACCTCAGAAGTATACAGAGAGCCCCAGTTCCTATAATTGCAGCATCTTAGATTATCTATCTCAATGTAGTATACATTATAGAATATTATGAATTTTTTTAATACTAACCTCTCTCAGAATTATTAGACTGGAAAGCTCAAATGGCCTTATTAAAAGATGAAGAAGTCAGAAAATCTATTCCATTCATAACTAGGCTGAAGTTTCATTTTGAGAAAACAATCAATGGCACACAATAGTGCTATTTCTCAGTTGATTTTCTAAAATCATAAAAACTTAACAGAACTCATAGTTACGTCACCTGCTAGTATAGTAATGCACAGGAGAGAGATTTGAGATTAGGAAATCACACTTTAATTTGTTTTTTCAGAAAACTGATGTTTTTCTGTCAATAGTTGGTTTTAAATATGATGAGGAGATGTAATTTTGATGGCTTTTTGTTTTGTTTTTTTCTTTTGACTACAAGTTTTCAAATGTTTAGTTTCACATGAAATAATGTATGTGAGTTTATACCTTAAATGTACATGGTTTTTGTAAATTTCTGTATAACAGGCCAAAATTTAAGAATTATGTATGAATACATTAATAAATTAAATATATGAAATTACAAATGAAATATTAAATATTGAGTAAACCTGGCACAGTGAACATATTTTAACCACAAAAACCTTGGAAAAAAGTTTACTTTGGGATGGCAAAGCATACACTGGTCTTTCAAAGCATTGAAATTCCTTGTTGGCTATGTTTCTCAGTTCTAAAATGTTTTGACTGCACACTTGTCTTCTCTAGGAAGAACAAGAAAGATTATTCTTATTTAAGTGGAAGAAGAAAGATGATCTTGCGGAAAAAACAATAGCAAGATTCTTAATAGTTAAATTCAAATGTTAAATATCCAGATTATGAATAGCATGCTAAGATATAGGTTTATATAAGCTATAACATCTCCAAAAGAATTATGGATCTTTGAATTAGAATCAGTGGATTTATTCTTGCATTTTTCATAATTGGAAATTAGACAATGTGGTGTAAGGAAAAAGTCCTGATATTTCCCAGTCATGACTTCATGGTAAATTAACTAAAGAATGGGGTTCACGATTTTCATATGTTTTGGGTACCCAACAGGCTTGCCATAAATAATTATGACTTGCTCTCTTCATGGATACCTTTATGCCTCTTCTGTCCAAGAACCACTCTTAGGACCCTTTCTGTTGTTTGCTATACCAGCACTCTTTCCAGACCTCAAGACCTTTCTTTCCTTTTTGCATTTTGGCAATGAAAACTTAACTGTCCTTTCCAAGGCAGGTCTGTGATATAGGAGTTGCAATATAATAACTTTTTGTAACATTAATAACCTAGATTATAGGTTGTGTACCTGCCTGCTGAGGAGGGACCTGACTGCCTGTTACTGTCAGGCTACATGGCTCCTCATTTCACCACTGCCTCCAGCTCATTCCTTTGGGGGCAGTAGCAGGATACTCAATTCTTGGTGTGTGTACAGAGCTCAGAGAAGGGCCTTTGCCAAGGAATCTTTGCAGCTGCTGTGATTCCTATTCCACCTGCTTTATGAGGAATTAAATGTTCCAGTTGGGTTTCTACTTAGCAAAGACTGAGCAAAGGGAAACAAAATTTAATCTGATTAGACAGTCATATTCATCTTACAGAAGGAATTGCTAAACATCAGCTTTTGCTCTGTCTTCATGAGTTAGTGTCAAAGAATCAGTTCTGATAAATCTTGTACAAAAAAAATGCTCTTAAAAAAAAATAGCCAATACTTCTGTGTAAATACAGAGTGTTAAAAGGACTAAAGTAATGTGCTGGTGACTTCCTGTGAGCAACTCACATGCAATGATGCAGCAAGAGACAAACTCTTTTCTGTCACAGTTGTCATTATCATTATGATCTCTCTGTAAAATTTTGTCAAAGAGGAAAATGAATGTAACTCTGGACTTGGATTCTCAAATAATATGCAGTGGTATGATAGCACTGAATAGATTGATTATGTTCACTCATGCTGTCTGAAGATTTGATTGTTTACTCCTTGTTCATTAATAGTTCATATAGAAGGATATTTGGGGGCTTATACTACTTTTGTATTATTTAAAGGTTTTCCATGAGTACAATTAAGGTATTTGTTAATAGCTGATTGAAAATAAAATCTAAAATGAAATATGATACTAAGTGAAGTGACTAATAAAGCAATTAGTAGTTTTACTGTGCCCTTAAAGGTAGGTTCTCTTCACCTTATTCAAGGCCTTTAGAAATTAGATGGTTTTTCAGAAGAAGTAATTTAAGTCTGTTCTTAGTCTATGGAAAGAGGACTGGTGCCTTCCCAAAACAAGATGCCTTCTGATGTAATGTATGCGTCTAACTAGGCACATTGAATTCCTTCTGGGTGTGAAACTTCCACTTAGGAAGACAACTTGGACAGAGAGCCTAATAAACCATTTCAGACTGGATATCTAATGGATAAAATCAAAGAAGGCTCCTACTCCAAACAGAGAGCTGTAAAAGGGCATATCTTCCACAGTTTCTAAGGAAAATACTCTCATGAAGAGTATTAAAAGGAATGCTTCACATAGCAAATAATTTTTAACTCTGGAAAAATTAAATGTTGGTATTTTTCAGAACATGTTTTAAAAGTGTTTAATTTTTTATGTCTTTAAATCTACATGTTAAGTTGTAATTTCTTTGGAGAAAATTTTCTACTAAAAATTAGCTAATTACTAAAATTCATGGTACAATACACTAGAATAGTTTACATATCACAAAATTATTTCCTCTAATATTTATTAAAGAAGAAAGATCTTTATGAAGAATGACAGGACAGAAAGAAGAAACCTGATTTTGTTCTCATTAAAGCAATGAAATTCATGCCTGTAATGTCAGTTAGAAGAGAACTGTACTGTAGAAATAAATGCCCCAGGTTTTCTTTGGAAACCTGGGCTGAACTGTTGATGTAAAAGAGATTTTGGTCATAGAGGCACTGGAAATGTCAGTATTGGTGCAGCTATTTTTACATACCTTCAGTAGAGGTCAAATTAGCTCTTGAGTTACTCAACTTGTTCTATTTGCTTTTGCTACAGTTGCTTCCAACATGGATTCAAACCTGCTTACTTTATATACTTAGGAATTGGAAATGTAATCATGTCAGTATAATTATACTCCACAGTGTCACAGGAAGCCCTGCCAGGTAACTTTGTGTGACATGGGCATACCAAAATATTCCATTTGCTGTCTTAACATACAAGTTCTGAAAACTTGCTTCAAAAAATATTTTTAATGTATATATTTTTGCAGAATAAATATTTTTTTTTTGTCTCTGGGATATAACTAACTACTGAAGCTGAAGTCCTTGCTGAAGAAACAGGGAATGCTGAAATATTCTCCACTTAACTTCCCATCAAAAAGTATGTTTCAAAACCAGATACTTTTCTTATCTTGAATAAGACCTTAATCACTTATAGCTGTGATTAAAAATATGTTCTTTCATTCTTTTATTGCTCAAATTCTACTTTGCCTTGCTATTGCTTTTTGCTATTAATAATATATTGAAAGTTTGATTCATCACACTTTCTTGAAGTTACTGCAAAATTTCTAATGTAGGAAATATTTTCTTTCCATATGACTTCAAATATTCTGTGAAAATTAAGTGGATATAATGGAAATCCTTTTTTCACTTTGTCCTTCCAGTTTTCCCATGTATGTCACCCTTTCTAATCCTGTTTTTCGTAGTGGCTCATACAGCTTGTAATTCAAATGAAAATCCTTTTTTTGTTTGTTTTTAATTCAGGATTTTTTCAACTACTATTTTCTTTCTGCTATTATTACAGAAATATTTTGAAGAACTCAGTCAGTCACTCCTATTACTTTTCAGTTTCTTCCAACTATTTTTACAGGAACTGTTTCTAAGTTTGGATAAGACACAATCCTCTATGCCTTAACTTACATGATTACATGGACTAATCATGAACAGCATCTAAAAGTCATTTATCTATTTACTTTACATATTTAATGTGTCCCAAAGTTACCTCTTATACTGATGAAAGTAGAGTTGATTATGTTGTTTTCAATTCACTGTATCTGTGCCATACATTATTAGTATTGATTTAAAAAAAGAGAAAAAAATATAGGTATGAAATAAGATGCTTGTTCATCTCTCTCTTGATTTATATTCTGAGAAGGCAAACCTGTACTAATTAAATTCTTCTAGGAGAAGCATCATTATTGCAACTGCAGTAGAAAAGGTCTAAGGACAGAATAAGTTGAAAGTCCATAGAAGAACAAAGATAGGCAGGAGTCCAGAAGTTTATCTTCAGTACAAAGGAGATCCAAAGCTGAAAAAGAGAGAAAGGACTTCTTCCATCCTCCACAAGCCACCTAAAGCTGGGATTTCACTGAAATTACTGTGGAATTTGAGATTCTGTCACTTTTACTATCGTGTGATTTTTTTTTTTTTTAAACAAATAAAAAATAATGTGTGTCTTTGCCCTTCATCACAAATCTAAACATTAGACTTTTGACAAAGATAATTTGAATGAAAACCCATATATTAATTATTTATTAGCCAAACAGGCCTAATACTTTGTTCACTTTAATTCACTGATCAACTAATACAGCAATAAGAATGCCAGTAAAGAAAATTCTATGCATCTGAAAAGAGAAAAATTGTAACCCATATTACCTAACTTTTAAAATTAAATCAGATTATGTAACAGTAAGAACTGATTGTTTACTGGGGAAAAAAAATAGATTCTAATATGTGTACTTTACTGGTGCTGAGAGGAGATAATGGGCTGAGCTGGGTGGACCTTGGCTGGGATGCTGCGTGCCACCAGAAGCATCACTCCCCTCTGGAAATGGACAGGGAAGAGAAAATGTAATAAAAGACTCATAGGTTGAAACAATGACCAATTATTGTCATGGGGAAAACAGACTCGACTTCAAGAAATTACCTTACTGTATTATTAATAAAAACAGAATAGGGTAATGGGAAATAAAAAAAAAAAAGCTTAAAAACACCTTTTCTCCAACCCTCCCTTCTTCCTGTGCTCATTTTTACTCCAAATTTTCTCTACCTCCTCCCCCAAAGCAGTGACGCAGGTGAATGGAGGCTGTGATCAGTTCACCACGCATTGCCTCTGCCACTCCTTCCTCTTCCAGGTAATGACTATTCACACTCTTCCCATGCTCCAGCATGGGATCCCTCTCACGCGAGACAGTCTTCCATGAACTTCTCCAATGTGATTCCTTTCAACAGGCTGCAGTTCTTCACAAATTTCTCCAGTGTGGATCTCTTCCACAGGGTGCAGTCCTCCAGGGACACACTGCTCCAGCGCGGGTTGCCCACAGGGTCAGATTTTCTACCAGGAGCCTGCTCCAGTGTGGGCTTCCCATGGGTCACAGTCTCCTTTGGGTACATTTGTCAGTGGCAGCATGGGATCTTTCATGGACTCTAGGTGGATATCTGCTCTACCATGTACCTCCATGGGCTGCAGGGGAATCTCTGCTCTGGCACCTGGAGCACTTCCTCCCCTGCCTTATTCACTAACCTTGCTGTATACTGTGTTTTTCTCACATATTCTCACATCTCTCCTATGACTGCTGACACACAGGTGGGTTTCTTTCCCCCATTTTCTCAAATATGTTATACCTGAGGCACTACCAGCATCACTGATGGTCTCAGTCTTGGTCAGCAGCAGATCCACCTTGGAGCCAGCTGGCATTGGTTCTGCCATATATGGGAGAAGCTCCTAGCAGCTTCTCACAAAAGCCAACTCTACAGCCTCTCTGCTACAAAAGCTTTGCCACGTAAATGAAAGACAAATAATTATTTACAAATATCAGAAGATCTTGAATAACCATAAAAGGAATAATTATATTTGCACAAAGCTACATTAGGTGAATGGGACTGAAACAACTCAAATTAAAATTTTCATTGTCTATTATGTAATAAAATATATTAATGAACAAAATTACAAAATTAACATTTCATTGCAAGATTCTGAAATGGAGTAGTTAAAAACAGGACTGAATAAATTACTGATGTTTGCAAGTAATTTGCTTGTTTACCTGTAATTTTAAAGTGGTGCTTTGCTTAAAGGCTGTGTAAGTAGTAAGGAGAAGGCTGCCTGTTTGCTTTGGCAACAATGCTCTAAATGAGTTCTATCTCGCTTGAGCAGGGAAGAGGACTGAGAGCAGAAACGAGTCCTTGATGGGGAAGAAACTTCTGAGGAAAAGATGAGGCTGGTAGTGATAAATATTGTCAGTGGAGAAACAGGGAACCAAGCACATAAAGAAAAAGACATAAACTGAGATGCAGATGTAGGGGGAGAAAGAAAGAATATTTTCCAATGAATTAGAGGGAACTGTTTAGACCTTGCTGATAAACAGAAAGCTGCTTCAAACCACTGGATAGATAACAAGTAAAGAGGAATTCATCCGTCCTATGAGGGGACAATGTAAAAGTGAAAATAGTCTTTAAATAATTTCTTGTTAAAGTTTTATTTTTAAGTACATGCATTATTAAGCCGTCTACTTCTGGATTAGGTTTTATTGAAGACTAGTTTACAAAATTCGAAGAGGATTGGGTTTTGGTTTTTTTTTTTACAACTGCTTACTTTAACAAAAAGCTACTGGTAAATCCGCTTCAAGGTCCCCCCTGGCTAGTCACTTATTGTGGTGATACACAGAAATAGGAAGCACTGTAATGCCAAGGGAAAAACTTTTTGGAGAATCCCTAGGCCAGGGCCCTATGAAAAACAAAATAGATTAGTACCTTCAGTCAGATGCCAAAGTAGTATGGTAATGTCATGGGCCTATTCTGCCAGCATCAAAATACTGGAAACTGAGGATTTGGTGGGTGCTGCTACCTAGAAAAAGGTGGCATATACCTGGGACAATAGCTCTAAGTTGTTGGGGCTATTTCCAACTGATATCTCCTGGTGGAGCTGGGGCAGAGCAAGGATCTTTTAAATTCTGCATGGTAGTTCCCATTACCTCAGTAACAGTGGTGATTCCCATCACCACCACACTTATATTGGTGGCCACCTTTGATCAGTATTAGTCCATCCCACACAGGGCACTAAAATTACTAGATGAGATCCCTTGAAAATGAGCATGGTTCCTCTTTGCTGAGCACCTCTGTGTATGGGAGTTTGTCTACTCTGTAAGTATCTATAAGTTAGAGATAACCAGTTCTTTTAAAGGTTAATTTTCTTAGACAAAAGTATACTTTGAAAAAAAAATAGGTCTCTAAAGTTACTAAAAAACATGGGAAGAAGGACCTCTTTTTGATGAGCATGTATCTTCTGATATAGCTTAAACGAATGCATTCAAGGTTTCTGAACAAGAATGAATTTTGATGGATTTAGTCACAGAAGAAAGGGCCATTTATAGACCCTGTTTGATAGCATTACATGATTCTCTCACAGGATTCTACAAAATCCTCATCTAAGATCCCAGGAGGTTGCCAAGTCTCTCCCTTCAATTGTAACCCTGAGCTGAGAATCCACAGAAGTATGTTAATTATATACAGGTGACCTTGGATTTTCTTCAAAGTTACAGCCTTGGAAATGAAATCTAAATATTGATTAAAGGCTCTGATTTACCAAATAAATCAAACACTTGCTTAAATCCAATTAAATTATTTTTTTTCTGAATCAGAATGGTAAAAGATTAGGCATAATTTTAAAGGTTTTGTTGAATATTGACCTGAGAAAAACTCTTCCTTATAGCTTTGTGGTTTTGTTAGTTTGAAATTTTACAGATGTGTGGTCAGGGGGAAATTGAAAAAAATTAGAAAAAATTTGCTAACTTTTTTTTCCCCTAAATGAGAAACTAATCTAAAAATAACATTTTTATGTTTTATTTTATGGTGCCAAAGTGTAATATGGAAAACTGCTTCATTTGGCCTGTTACATAATTTTTTTCCAAAAAGCAGCCTTTTTAATACTCCAAAATATGAATGGGGGGTTCCTGATTTTGGGAACCCATGCAGCAACCCCAAGTCTCATCATGATCTGAAATTCTTCAGAAGTCAACCTGGCAAGGAGCTAGCAGGGCTTGTTGACAGAGCTTTAAACTAGCTTGGAAGGGAAAAAGGGACAAAACAAGCTCTCCATTGATGAGCAATGGGGTGGTGTGACAAAATTTGAGGAAATGAGTATTAAAAAGACCCCTCAATCTTCATCACAAGGTGTTGGCTACAACGTACCACACCTGAAATGTTTCTACACTAATGCACACAGCATAAGAAACAAACAAGAGCAGCTCGAGGCTTTGGCTCAGTGCCAGAAATTTGACATCATTGGCATAAGTGAAACTTGGTGGGATGAGTCCTGTGACTGGAATGCCCTGGTGGATGGTTAAAGGCTCTTTGGGAAGGACAGGCAGGGCAGAAGAGGCAGAGGGGTGGCACTGTATGTCATAGAAGGGTTGGAATGTATAGAATTTACAGCTGGCAATGGCACAGTTGAGAGCCTCTGAGTAAGAATCAAGGGGGAAACAAATAATGCTGATGTCATCATGGGAGTCTACTACAGATCTTCTAGCCAGGGCGATGACTCCGATGAATTATTCTTTGAGGAACTAAGGGACACTTCCAAGGCAACTGCCCTTGTCCTTATGGAGGACTTCAACTTGCCAGAAATTGTGAGCATCAAACAGCTGGTATAAGCAAGACCAGAAGATTCCTAAAAAGCCTGAGTGACAATTTTATGGAACAGGTCCTAAGGGAGATGACTGGGAAAGATGCCCTTCTTGATCTACTACTTGTCAACAGAGAGAGTGTCATAAGCAAAGTGGAGATTGGCGGCCGTTTTGGCCGCAGCAACCATGAAGTGATCGAGTTTTAAATCTCTTTTGACAGGAGGAAAAGTGCCAGCAAAACCTCAGCTCTGGACATGAGAAGAGTAGACTTCAGTCTGCTCAGGGAATTAGTAAGTAAGGTCCCCTGGGAAAATTTTTTTGCAGGTGCTGAGGTCAATCAGTGCTGGTCACTTTTTAAACATCACTTCTGAAGGGCACAGGCAGCAGGCAATTCCCAAATGTCAGAAGTCAAGTAGACGAGGGAAAAGGCCAGCTTGGCTGAACAGGGAACTTCTCTTGGAAATAAGATGAAAAAGGAGGGTGTATGCCCAGTGGAAGCAAGGTCAGCTGACATAGAAAGAACACAGAGATGCTGCTTGCCACTGTAGGGAGAAAATTCATGTGGCCAAAGCTCAACTGGAGTAGAAGCTGGCCAGAATTGTGAGGGACAGTAAAAGGAGTTTTTTTCAAATCTATTAATGGCAAAAGAAAGTGTGAAAAGAATGTTGGCCCATTACAGGATGGTCACCTCATGGGGACAGAGATAAGGCAGAGGTGTTCGATGCATTCTTTGTCTCTGTCTTCAACATGGGTAATGGACCAAGGGAGTGTCAGTGCCCTGAGCTGGAGGACCATGACTGCAAGAATGATCAACTCCCAGCTGACCCTGAAATTGTACAGGATAGAGCTGGATCCCTACAAATCTATGGAGCCTGCTGGGATTAATTCAAGAATCCTCAAAGTGCCAGATGATGTCATAGAAAAAGCTCTCTTGATGTATTTTGGGCAGTCTTGGGATCTGGAGAAGTTCCAGCTGACTAGAAGCTGGTGAATGTTGTCCTGAGTTTCAAGAAGGGCAGGAAGGACTACAGGCCTGGAACTACAGGCCTGTCAGTCTCACTTCAGTGCCTGATAAAGCTATGGCGAAGATTATTCTGGGAGATATTGAAAAACACCTGAAAGACAATGCAGTCACTGGTCATCATCAGCAAAGTTTCATGCAAGTAAAGTCCTGCTTATCCAACCTGATTTCCTTTTATGACAACGTAACCCATCTAGCTGATCAGGGGAAACCAGTTGATGTAAGCTCTTGGGATTTCAGTAAAGCTCTTGATACTGTCTCTCACAGGATCCTTCTGTCCAAAATGTCTGGCATTCAGGTGGAATAAACACATCATGTGATGGGTGAGCAACTGGCTCACCGGTCAGGCAAAAAAGGTTACAGTGAATGAAGTGAAGTCAGACTGGTGACCTGTCACCGGTAGGGTTCCTCAGGGCACCATCCTCAGCCCTGTGGTCTTCAACATCTTCATAAATTACTTGAACACGGGACGGAAAGGAATCCAACAAAGTTCACAGATGATACAAAACTCGGAGGAGCTGTTGACTCCCTCAAAGGCAGGGAGGCCCTGCAGGGAGACCTCAACAAGTTAGAGGGCTGGGAAATCACCAGCCATATGAAGCTCAACAAGGGCAAGAGGATTCTGCACCTTGGACAGGGCAACCCTGGGTGTAAAGACTGGGGAAGGAGAGGCTGGAAAGCAGTGCCACAAAAAAGGACCTGGGGGTTGTGGTTGATGGCAAGTTGAATATATGTCAGCAGTGCCTTGGCAGCCAGGAGGGCCACCTGTGTCCTGGAGTGCATCAGGCACAGCATTCGCAGGTGGGAGGGGATTGTCCTGCTCTACTCTGCAATGGGGCAGCCTCACCTTGAATGTCGTGTGCAGTTTTGGGTGCCACAATATAAGTCTATATTAAACTATTACAGTGTGGCCAAAGGAGGGCAGCAAAGATGGTTAAAGGCCTTGAGGAGAAGCCACATGAGCAGCAGCTGAGATCATTGATCTGTTCAGTCTGTCTACTACTTTCTCATGAGGGGAAGAGGAGAGGAAGACACTGGTCTCTCCTCTGTGGTGAGCAGTGACAGGACCTGAGGGAATGGCCTGAAGCTGTGTCAGGGGAGGTTTAGGTTGGATATTAGAAAAGGGTTTTTCACTCAGAAGGTGGTTGAACACTGGAGCAGGCTCCCCAGAGAAGTCGTCACAGCACCAACACGGCAGAGTTCAAGAAGCATTTGAACAATACACTTGGGTCCATGGTGTGACTCCCGCAGACGGTCCTGTGCAGGGCCATGAGTTGGATTTCATGGTCCTAGTTGGTGCCTTGCAATCCATGCTATTATGTGATTCTGTGATATATTAATAAAATAGAGGGATACAGCTTTAAAATATGAAGACAATTCTTCACAGAAATGGTGATTAGATATTGGAATGGGCTATCCAGAGAAGTGAAGTCACCATCCCTGCAGGTTTGTAAAGAAAAACTGGATGTGGCCCTTAGTGCCCTGGTCTAGTTGACATGGTGCTGCTTGATCACAGGTTGGACATGATGATCTCAGTGGTCTTTTCCAATCTAATTGATTCTAAGATTCTTTTTTTAAAAAAAAAAAAACTTTTCCTTTTTATTCATTAGTATTTGTTCTAATTTTTCTGTTATTTTCATTGTTCTCTCTTTAATCAGATGTCTGGTGTGATTGATTTGCTGTATGGTGCTTAGTTGGCAGAGAGAAGCAATTACAAAGAAGAACAGTTATTTAGAAGTACATTTTGTATGAATGATGCTAGCTAATGTCATCTTTCTAGCTTTCCTATTACTCATTTGCTAGCTCATTATCCATATGTCATATTATTTTGAAAAACATGTTCAAAACATTTTTGCTTCATTCTGTCTATTCTGGTTTTCCCTAGAAGATGTGGACTATTTTAAGATGTGAAAATGAGAATGTTAAGAAAAAAAAAAAATCTATTGAAAGGCCATGAAAAATAATTTGTATACTTATTTATTATCTGTGAGGAGACCTGACAATATAGGTTGTACTGTCTCACAGCTTTAGCATGTATGTGTCAACACACATTTGTTGGGGTCATAGAAATAATGGTGCCTTGAAAGCATATTTATGAAAGGGAAAAGGATCCACAAAGCAGTGAAAAATGGAGAAAAAATGTGAGAAGCCACAGTGTGAACACCACTGCAAGAGAAGAAAGAGGGAGGTACTCTGATACAGAAGCAGATACTCCCTTGCCACCCATGGAAGACACCACAGCAGAACAGGTGTTTTCCTTGAAGGAGATTGCACCGGAAACAGTTTTTCTCTCCTGACCACAGAGAGGCACATCCACTGTTTATTTAAGTTCTTCTTCCTGAGGAAGGGACTAATGGAGGCTGCGGAAGAAAAGAAGTCTCTTACAGGACAAGGGAGAAAAGAACTATCCTGTCTCTTTTACTGGGGGTAACAGTGATCAATACAAACAAGTTGGACCTTAAGGGAAATGTTATGGCAAAGATAATGCTGGAGTTCACAAAAATAATGAAACTAACATCAGTAAGAGTTTGTTTGCCCACCTCTAACTTGGCTGATAACGCCAATTTTTGTACACTGATGTCAGCATGACTCAAAAGTGTGTTACATAATTTTTTAGATAGTACTGAATTGGGAGGAGCTGTTGACTCGCTTGAAGGCAGAGAGGCCCTGCAAAGAGATTTCAACAAATGAGAGGGCTGGGCAATCACACATGATGTTCAACAAGGGAAAGTGCCAGATTCTGCACGTGGGACAAGGCAACACTAGATGTGTGTACAGACGGGGGAACGAGATGCTGAAGAGCAGTGCTGTGCAAAGAGACCTGAGGTCAATGCTCTCAGGTACGAGATGTGGTTGGTTCTTGGGCTGCCCTGTGGAGGGCCAGGAGTTGGACTTTGGTGATCCTAGTGGGTTCCTTCCAAGTCTGGATATTCTATGATGTTATGTAATTAACTCTTGGGTTAACATGGGCACAATATAATAATTAGAGCTGGAATTTTTTAAAAAGCCATGGAGGATGTAGACTACATACATTGCTTATAGTCGGCCACTGGGCAAAATAAATGCCAGCTCAGTATGGGATGCCAAGTCTAACTATATTCCCAAGTTCACAAGGCCTTGGGGTGGAGCCCCAGTGACGCTAAACCCTGCTCTGGAGTCCCGTGGGAAACCAGTGAGCACAAGCGCTCTGTGGAAGTGTGTATGTTTATACCCTAGTATACACCAAATGCCTCTGGTGTTTCAAACATTCTGACAAAGATACTAATGAGTGCCCCAATGCATGAAATAGCAACTCATTTAATTTTGCACTAAACTACACATCTAGTTGGCACAGGGGTAATGGTAAAGCAAGCCCAATGGGGAAAACCCCACCCTGGAACTGCTAAAGACTGGATGAAAAGATGTAGCTAAGATGCCCCTGCTGGTGGCTATATCCACCAGCTCAAGAAGTGCTTTGTGCAAAGCCACTTATGTAAAAACACCAGTTATTCACAACACTCTGTCTTAAATTGCCATTAGGAAGTTCACTGTTGCCCTGTCACAACTACCCCAGGCTTGTGACAAACATTTTTTGAGTGACTATTTTTCTATTTGATTTCTTTGAGTTTGACAGTTTTGGGTGAAGTGAACCCACCTTCTGGGTACCCTTGAGGGAGAGGCCTCCCCTGAGTGTGTGAGTTTATGCATGCTTTAGATCATCATCCTTGTTCATGTAACAACATCCCTGACTGCTACACCAAACCTGTAACCTGTTAAATGTCAAAGGAGTGTCATCATGGTTACCCCCTTTGTTTATTAGTTTTTCTCCTGGGTTTTGGTTGCTAACTACATTTTGTCTGAGTTCATTATCTATGTGAAGCTGGTTTTGTGCACTTCTGTGACATCATTTTTACACTAAGATAAAAAAAAAAAAGAATAATATTTGTTACAAGAGAGTTTTTGCCCCAAATTTTATTTGTGTTTTTTCAAACACAAAAGTTATATTCAAACATATTCAAGATTTTGAAATTCTACAAAACTCTTTTGTTTCCCTTTTCATTATAATTTAGTCTCCATCTGAACACTTTGCTTGTTTCTATTTTATTAAATAAGACAAAGAGACTATAAAGTTCTGCTGTCAGTAACCAGTCCTGTTTAAAAGTATCTGCAACCTTCAAAGGCTAAGAAGGTTGTGGAACCTGGCTCATGGGAGAGCAAGTTAATAAGCATAAATACAAGCTTGCCAGGCTGTCGTAACCAAAACCCTTAATACTTTTTGTATGCTTTGTTTCTTCTACCCTCCTTTTTACCCAAATAAAAAAACCAGCTGTTCAATTAGATTAGTCTGGCTTTCTTTTTCTCTTCATCTGTCCTCATGCAGAACTTCTAGAATACAATAAAGATAGAAGATTATCATATTCTACATAGGACACTTAAAATATGTTTATTTTTTTAAATCAATGTAGAGATTTTCCCTAGAAGAATACTGTCACATTTTAGATACTATGTTCTGTTACATACAAAAACCTCCACAACCCTTTTATACGCAGACAATTATTTAACTCCAAAGTCAAAACATAGCAGTTATCATTACTTAGCTACGGAAGACATTAATGAATATTTTATAAACTATTACAGAAAACCTTCATTAATGATACCTTTGTGAGTGTTAAACAAAAGATGTGACAAAGACTAATTGCTCATCTCTGGTGTTACGTGTTCCTGCCCATGTCTCTGGGGCTCCATAGCTGACTGCAATAGCCTTCCTCTAAATGGGGTTGTGGGTGTTGTACTGGAGGTCAGAGCCTTGCATCCCCTTTGGCCCATGGCTCCTCTCAGTATATGTTTCTTTACACATATTTTCCACCCACCAACAACCTTTCTTTTCCTTTTCTCCAGGCAACAGCAGCCCAATCATTGCAAAAATGTCTTACCACAATTTTAGAAACTGGGAATAGTTTGGGGTGTGAAACTTAGTGTTTTGTTCACGTTTTCTGTAATTTTTAATTTAAATCCATTTGTAGGTCCTACTAGTCAAGACTTAATCTGCTAGTTACTCCAAAGGGAGTGTATTTCCACATATCTTGTGATACTTCCACTATGATCACTGAAGCTGCTGTTAGACTACCCATATAGTTCCTTGTTTTTGTGCATTTTCACCACTTTCTTTCTGTCACACTTCTGAGCTGAGAGGCTGATAGGTATGATCCTAAGTGGAATGCAATTTAAGCTATCCAAGAAAAAATAATTTTTTTTATGACATTAAATCTCAGGAAGAAGACTTTGCTATTACATATCTTTTCATTCTTCCATTTCCTTTCCACAATTTTTGTGACTCCTTCTTCCCATTAGGGAGTTAAACAAGATGGCAAGTAATTTTCATTTTAGACGCTTGAAGGAGAAAACTAGTGCAAACTGCCAATTTTTCACCCTTGAAGATGCTAATTATGCAGCTTTGAGTTAAACAATGGTTAAAAAAAACAAGAGCATGCTGTTGTTTCTATGTCACACCAGTGGATTACTAAGCAGGATTTTGGGGATAAGTATGTCTCTGCTGGGAAAGCCAAGGGAATTGATAGGTCCAAGCTAATAATTGCATGCCCTGGTACTAAATAATCTGTTGCTTAGCTATGTGAAAAAGAAGCAGAGAAGATAATTATTTAGGAAGGCTAAGAAAAAAGAAGGAATCTTTTTCATATGTGTTAGAACTGAAAGATTAATCTGCAAGTATATATTTGTCATGTAGTTTCTCATGATACCAAAGATACACCTGGTGAATTTCAGAATTCTAAATTCTACCTTAAATCCCCTTAGAAACATTTGGGATTACCATTTGTAACAAGAAAAAAAAAAACAAACCAGGGCATAATATCTTCAATCTCTCAATTTTCTAAGGTTTTTTTCATTACAAATTTCCGTATGAATATTTTCAATTGTGTTTGTTCCAATTATTTATTTAGTGAAATTTTCTAATAAAAAATAGGTAAATTTTCATAATATATATATATTTCAAAAGTACATTGCAATACATACCATACAGCTTTATGCTACAGTGCCACAAATATCCCTAATAAAATGCTTTAAAAATTTTAATTTCTAGTTGTGTATTAATCACACTGTGAGGGAAAATCACTCAGTTTGTGCCTAGATTTGCTAGTGCTCTACTTACTAAATATAATAGGCTAGAAGTCTTTGTGATTTTATTGTGTTGGAACGGAAGGGTTAAGGAAAATTTACTGCCTTCTGTACACTGAGAAAGGAAGTAATTTTCTGCCGTGATTACCCCAGCAGGAGACAAATAAGAAAAAAGAAAAGCATAAACTGGATACTTTCCAGTTTCACTGTTCTCAAAATCTGGCTAGGTGGTTTAAACATGGTGGGATTTCAGATTTTTGCTCTTCAGGTTTTCCAACCTTTTCCTCATTCGACCTTGCTAAATATAGGGATGTAATCTCTTTGTTCCTTTGCAGCAGTTTTCTGTATATACCAATTCTAGTGTCAAAATGTTTTTCATTTTACAAACATACAATGACAAATGGCTTAGTTTATGCTCCCTGCCAGTATTTAAGCAGGTAACTTGCAAACAGTCAGCTTAGCAGATGGTAAGGCAGGTAAACATATCTGTTAATCTATGGAAAATGCAATCAGAAGAGATGGTAACAGGATGACTGCTAAGACAAATGTGAAGTACTGATTTCTCCATACAAGTATTAGTCTGCTCTAAATTCACTTTCTTTTAACTTCATTGTCTGTAAAGTAGACTTAAAAATCTACATTACTCAAGAGTTAATTCATGCTAAGAAAGAACATGTTTAAACATTGGTCATTTCAGTCAAAATTAAGTAAAGCTTTGTAAAAGGGAAACCCTTTTGTATAGAGAAAATTTAAGGTTTAGGTGAATATTTTTTGGGAAAGCCATAACATCCTGTTTGCAAATAAAAATGGTCAATATTTGCTTGCCTTTGGTCCTTTTTTTCTCTACTTGCAGTTTAGAAAATAAAAATAATAATTCTCCTCCTCCTTCTCCTCCTCTTCCTTCTCCTTCTCCTCATCATCATCCTCCATTTTAACTCATGGAAAAGAGTGCTGCATTTTTGTTGAGTATAATGTACCTTACACCTGCTCTCTTCTTAAGTAACAGAGGTGGAAAACATTTTGATTTTCCACTGAGAAAAGAACCAAACACCTCCTTCTTTAAATTTCTCTAAAGAGCTTGTACTTAATAACTAAGGTCTGAAATGGATCACCTGTTTAATGATAAAAAACAATGATTATATACTTCTGGTTGACATTTTCATGCAAATTCCTCTTGAACTGTGCCTGCCATCATCATCCATTCCAACCTATAAAATACTACAGATGTAAAATTCAGGTGTATCTGAGAAGCAAATGGAGGGGATATATGATTCTCTTTTCCTTTGCAAATGCCTATCAGTAGCAATTGTAGTAAAATGAGTGTATATACAATTATATAAAAGTTATGTGGCTTCATGTGGTCTTTTGTATATTATTCCATCTAAATAACCCCCTGTTTTAAAGCAATAGCTGATATTTCTCATGAACATTATCAATAGTCTGCACACTGCCTCATTTCCCTTTTTACAAGACTTAAAACATTTCTAAATGCCTCATTATGAATCAGCAAAAGGTCAATTGCAAATGAAACTCTGAAAATAATGAGAAAGACATGACTGAGCTGTGTTTTATCTACACTCCTTCAAGACAGGTAAGCATAGTGAAAAACATGGGAACATTTTTGTGACACTCAGTTTCTTGCAAATATGACATTTTAGGTGAATAAAGAAAATCTCATTGTAGAATAGCTACACTTTCTCTTGGGCATTTGTTAACAATAGAGTTTCTGTTTTAGTTAGTTTGTATAAAGGATTATACAGTTTACTTCATGGTAATACACTGCGCAATATGATAAAGCGAGATTCAGCTTCAAAACTACCAAAATAAGCCAATATTAATAATAAATTGAAGTAACTATATAACAAATATTTTGTGCTTGAATTCTACAGAGTTTGGTTGTCCAAACTTAAGATTTTAAAATAGTTTATATTCCTCACAAATTTCTGAAAGTCCCGGCTGATATGGTTTGGGGGTTTCTTTGTTTGTTTTATGGTTCTTCCAGTCAGGTAAGGAAAAGCAATGAAAATCTTAATTTTAGACAAATTTACCCTAATATATGTACAACAGGAAAAAAAAAAATAGGAATATGGAAACTAAAGTGCATAAAAATATTGTTTTGATTTACTATATTGCTAGGGATTTTAATTTTAACAAGGAAAGTAGTACTACTGAAATTAATATCTTAGGATATGCATTTCTCAAGTGAGTAAGGAAGACTTGCATGTCTGAACCTTGTATTAATGGAGAAAAAATATTTGAGCAATATGACATGGGAAAAACACTGGACTCATGATACTAGATTATTTGATTTCCAGTGAAATTTTCCCACAGTATTTAATTTATTTTATTTATTTATTTATTACAGGTAAAAAGAGTGCTTCCCATCTATATTCCCTCTGGCCACCTGACCCTCCCTGCACCCCCATCTCCACAAAGAAAGGGAAAATTATGATTTTATTTTTTGAGAAAAAGAATAAGGATTAAGCTTTCTGCTTTCAGGGATAATATTTTCACTGCTGATTCAACTTTAAGGTCTTTCTGTGTTAGAAGAGTCAGGTACATTTTAAGTTGTATTAAAATTGCAGAGATTATTTTGCTTTCCTGTATTTCTTTGCTTTAACCTGAACTGTTAGACTGTGGGGTTTTTAAAATTAATTGGAGGTCACTCGTGACTGAAATTTATTGCTAATTGAGGGCCTGTAAGAATGAATTTAATTGCCACAGGACACTTCCCAAAGGGTAATTATGCTCTCCCCTAAACAGTCATTATATTTTGTGCTAGTTACCACTCTCACTGGCAGTACCATCAGAGGTCATGAATTGAAATGGTGTGAATAGAATCTAAGTTACACTTGCGGTTATTTATGCATAAAAACTGTTTGTCAGATTTTTTTTTTTACTATAGATTCATTCTTAGGTCTGCATTTGGGGCTCCATTTATATTTTGTGTGGTCCACATGACCTCCCCTTGTAGTTCCTGCCAGATAGAAAGTCCCATATTTTAGAATTGTTATAAGATAAAGAGGTAAGAAGGAATGTTAAGAGTGTATATAAATATTTTGAAGAAGAACAGCTGTTGTTAAATGACATCTTTCCCTCTTTAAAATGCTTGTTTAGTAGAGACACGGATACTTTCAAATTCTTTGGAGCCTCTAAAAAGAGTTTGTGAGTAGTTCATGTGCCAGACCCATTGTTCATGTTTCACACCAAAACACGATCACAAGGAACCACATCTTGTACATGGTTAATCTGTAAAAAATATCATGCTGAACCTCTGTGCCAGAACATTACCTGGTGCTTCCCACTATAGAGCGGCTTTCATATTCTGACGTCCTTCTCTGTATTTGAGCAGGCACCAGAAGTTCTTGAACTAAAGGGTGGTAGAGATGGAAAGGCAAGGCTTGCAGTTTAGATGGAGAATGGTCCCAGGAACAGTATGTCTGTCAGATTCTAATTATGCACAAGCAAATATCTCCAGGTATCTGGAAATGGAAGTCACTCTTTACTCCTCATTTCCATATTGAGAAGTTCAACCAGAAGTTCACTCATTTTGTAGAAAGGTGGCACTGGAAATGCCCTTTTTTTATTGCTTTTTACTCAAGTAAGGTAAAAGGAACATCTGCTTGTAATACCTTTGTCCCTGAGACTATAGTGACAAAGCATGTTATAATCACAAGAATAAACATCCACGCCACACTAAAAAAGGTATCTTAGAAAGGGAATTACAACATCTTAAATGTTGCACATGTCCATGTACGCCCCCAGTGTGATTGATGAAGGAACAGGTACAAAAGCTTTATGGTAGAGTAGTAGTCCATGGAATATTTTGTTAGATTTTTTTGAGCTCAATCCACCACTGGATGCAGAGAAGTACTGCAAAAGAGGAGTGAAGTCAGGGGAACAGTTTGTCCTTCAGTTGCCTCAATTTCTTCATCTGTACATTTGTGAAATGACAAATGCTTTAAAGGCTTTGAGGTATACTTTCAACATGCAGGACAAAAAAGCATGATTCTTACTGTTTTTGCAGCACATTAACATTACTAAAGAGGCTGTGCCCTTTTTTGAAGACATCAATATGGAAGAGTAAAATATTTTTTAAAAAAGTATGCTTAAAAGTAAAGCCTCCTTTGCTAAGTTGGAAGAAACAGTATGACATTTTAAAGTAGCAATAGTACATCATGCCACTTCAAGTTGTATTACTAAACTTTGAAACACTTGAATACTTAAAGACATCATCTGGATGTAGCAGCAAAAAAAGTCCTGATTCCACAAAGAGTTAGACTGGGAACACAGGAGTTCTGTGTCCTCTTGGCTCAGCAGTTTTGCTATTGCAGGTATAAGATGAGAGAGAGGCAAACTGCAAATTATGTAAATAGAAAATAGGTGAATGTTATCTGCATTTATTCATGAATACTTGCTGTGACTGCTTCATCTTTGTAGAAGTCCTTTGAGTCTCTAAGTAAAGTATCAACTTTATTTTGAATAAAATTTCCCATAGTTCCCAATGCCACTGTCTATAATATTGAACTTGCAGCTTGAGTTTAATACTGACCAGTTTATGACCATCTGTTCAAGTAAGTTGATCTCTGTTTATGCCTTCATTATCTAAACCACAAGCCTAGTTTTTTCTTCACATTCTTTCCTTCTTACATGAAATTAACTCTACCAGAGTGTTGGTCTTAATCATTTTGCAGATATTACTGTCTAGATTTAAGTGTCTTTAATCTTGACTGATGAAAATTCAGTGGATAATTTCAGAACATGTTTACAGAATAGATGACTGTGCTGTTGCAGCAGCCAAAGTCTGGCTTTGTGCTAAAGTTCAGAGGAAACACCTAATATATACTTTTCTCTCTTTGGGCTCATCAATGAAAATATATGTCCCATTATATTGCCTTTTGACATTGATTTCTATATATTTTCGTAAAATTCTCTATTAATTTTACGAGCATGATAATTATTATCAAAGACTGAAACAAACTGCAGCCAAATATAAAATGCTAAATGGTAAGTTGTCTGTATGGTAAATAACAGATAATTTCTCAGGTGTGGCTGTTTGGTAACTTTGGATAGACATCTGTATTTTACTGGCAGCTATATCAAGTAAGGTGATCAAATTGTGGATTTTATTTGGTGGGAGAAAAAGAAGAAGCTACCTATTCTGTTGTTAATTTGTTACTGATGAGAATCTTATCTATTCTCAAGTCATCATTGCCAGAAACAGTAGAACTTTTTTTTTTTCCCCCACAAGCAGATACTGCACAGCTTATATGGATGAAAGAGTAAAAAAAAAGATCTCATTGGAAAGTAGTTGATTAGAAGAATTCTCTGAACATATAACAATATCTTTTCAATTGCAAATGCTTGAGGCAAATACAACTCTAAACAATATTGTTTCATATCCTTTGATCTGAAAGAAAAATATGAGCTGATGGCTATAGAATCATTTCTGAGAAGTCATCAGCCTTAAGGAAACAGTTAGCTTGTTAGTGTAAAGAGCTCCATGTCCTTCAGGAACTGCTGTTAGTGCTTTTTATTTTCATAACCACCATAACATTTCTCCAACCATTATTACAAATTGTCATTATCATAAAAATGATACAACTCTTCCCAAATGGAGGAAATGTACAGCTCTTGTATCAGTAGCATGTCAATTCTTTCACTTAATGAGTTAGAAATAAAGGAAAGAAACTGACTTGTTCTGCTCCAAGATCCTTGGTGGAGTTTTGTGTAAGATGAAAAGCCCATGCTGAAACTAGGACTGCTTCTAGTCTTAAAATTTAAAAAAAAGATAAATCAGCTTTTCATATTGAAATCACTTTATATGCAGAACAGTTTTGGCTTCAGTCTCATCCCCAGTATAACATGAACAAATAGGGAAAAAGCAGACTTTTTTGAGATCTTAGATCTATGTTATTTCTCTTATGTTGTAAGTTCATCAGCATCATTGTCCATCTGTTACCCTGAAAGTAGATAAATACCATCATAAATATATTGATAACAATGAATTGTTTGAAATACAAAAATTCTTCATAAGTACACACAAATCTTGTTCTAGCAATATTTGCCTGTTTATTCACAAATTAATTCTAGAGTATTCCACATTTTTGGTATAGACAAAAAGCAGCAAGTGAAATCTATTCCTTGGTGGAATAATTCTCTCTCCACTAACTATTGAGGAAGTCTCTGCAGCTAACTTAGTTCCTAAGTTCTAAATATCTGAAATAGACATAATTTTCCCTTACATTTAAATCTCTTTAAGACTATAATATGAAAGACTATAATATTGCTAATTTTTTTTAACTCATCAAGCTCTTAACTACTGGTAGATAAAGACATTGGTGGATCCAGTCCTAGAATTTCCTTCACAATCTATTTGTCTCAGTGTTTCTAGAAACACCTTTTTCACCCTCCATTTTTATTACATTCTATCAGTTCTTCAGTTATTTAGAAACCATGCCCTTTTTTTTCCTACATGAGTTTTACTTTAAAACATGACATTTTGCAAAGAAATTCACATTTTTCGTGTTAGATGAAGGACATGACTGACTGGCCTTCAAAGGTTTTGCTATTATTACACCAGACTAAATGTCAGCTCTCTCCTTGCACGTATATATATTGCATTAGACATGTTAAAAGAACTTAAAAGGAAAATTGTTTATCTGCCACCTAACAACTCCAAAACTTTTCCCTTTGGAAGCTACAGACTCCCATGGATATGAAACAGAATATGAATGATTCAAAAACTTCAAAATGGTCTGGGGATAGATATTCTGCTAATGTTTAAATTAAGATAGTGCTGAAGTATTTTTTTGTAAGGTCTCCATTGACAGAACAAAAGGAGCATTACCCAAGACTGAGACAAGATTAGAAGGTGAGATATATGTGTAGAAATATTGCACAGATATTATTTAGTGGATATGATATTTGGGGGAGGAATAAAAATTCCCTCCTCAAAAGCAAATGCAGAGAAAAGCTGAAAACCAAAAGCTAACCCAGCAAATCCAAGGATATGACTGTTTCTAGCAGTTTTGGATTAGGCTTTCTGTGGTCATAGTTCTAAAACAATTTTTATCTGATTTGTGCAATGATCAGGATTAAAAAAGAAATTTGTTTATAAACAAACAGGACTGCATAAGATTAAAGTTTCTTAGAGGAAGTTTCTTCTTATAATTGATACAATCTGCTGGACTCCAAATGTTAGCTAATAACATACATCCAAAAAAGCAGTATTCTCATGCTTATAACAAATCACCTGGCAGACCACCTTGGATTTCCAGTCTAGATTATTTTATAGACATGAAGTGTGCAATATTATATTCCATGTCAAGTGAAGTGATATGTTACTGATGTTACTGACTTCAGATGGATAGTTAAGCTTCCTATGGCAGCTTTAATTTAGCACAGCAGAAAAAATAATAAAAGAAAAGAAAGTTAAGAAAGAAAATAAATTGATTAATACAAGGTTACCAACTCACATCATCTAAATAATAGATAAGATTAGTGCTGGAAAAAAAGGGCATGAGCCAAAACTTTGCATTGCTTGAATTTTTTTTTGAATATTGGAAGTTGTGTTTCTTTAGCAAAAACTGACTGTTTTCCTCAGGCTTTTTTCTTTTCCTAAGACAGTGACCTTTATAATAGCATCAGTTTTACAAATTATGGAGAATTTACAGCCTGACTATAAATATCCTTGAGTCAAATATCTTGTTCATTTTAAACACAGGAATATCACAGACTTTAAAATAAATGGCCGCTTGATTTCCAGACGTTCTTCATTTCACCAGGATTAAGATTTTTGAAGATAGATTGCTTCCCCCTTTCCATACCTGTTCTTCAGAACTTATTTAAGTATTGGTCTGGAAAGAAGGGAACAGGAAGCTGCAGAAGAAGTAGCTACTGTCCTTACAGCTTTTTTTATACATTTGTATACATTTTTGTCTAAACTATCATACAAATTAGAAACTAAGTGTTGACTAGTAAAAAAAAAAATCTTGAGAAAGAATAGTTTATATTACCTGCAAAGTGTTATTGAAGAATATTTATTTTGCTCCAGAAGAGGAACAGAACTCAAATGACACACTGCTTGAGTAATTATGATGGAAAGTTGTTCTCAGGAACTTACTTTCTGGAAGAGGAGCAGTGGGGAGGAGAGGGACTGTAAGCAAACACGCAACTTGTGTTTGTTCTGTAACAGAATGCTTCTACTAAAAGATCAGAGAATATAGTGTATACTTGCTCCAGATGTGTACCATATTCATTAGAAGTGCTGGAAAACCTAAATAAATTATTCAAAACTGGAAAGTCTAGCAGCTTCTAATGCAGCTAGGAATGGATGAAGACACACAAGAGTATTCTGTTTAATGTTCAGGAAGATGTGTAGTCAAACATGAAGAAATAGAACATAAAATATGAGTTAAATTTCAGCAAAATTCAAGAATTTTCTTTGGAAGTTTTGGTTCAAGATGTTTGCTTCAAGTTTTCACTTAAAGTGAAATGGTACAAGTCAATCCAAAAGCCCAGTCAGAAATGTTCTATAGAATACCACCCATCCCTCTAGGAAGATAGAGGAAACATTCTCATTATGGCCTTAATTTATCTTAGTATCTTAATTTTTCCTCTTTCTTCTGTCTAAAGGCTTCTGTAAGAAAGTATTTTTATCAAGTAATTATTTTTAACTTAAAATGCCTACCAAATATCTTTCTCCTCTTTCTCATCATGATGTGCTTATGCCTCAAAAATTAAGAATTTGGGAAGAAAAAATAGTTAAGAAGTTTATTGAAAACTTGTAGCCAAGCTGCAAAGAAATTTTGCTCTGTAGCTTTAGGGTGTTTCATAATTCTTTTAACAATTCATAATACAGATGAAAATGAAAGAGAACACAACTGGGACAGGAGTTTTACTGAGAGAAAAATAAAACAATATGTTAGTTTTATAATAACTAATTTGTGTAGTTGGATATCAGCATGGCAATCCCAAACTCTTATCAATGCAACAATCAATTTGCATTTCTACATGGAAAACCATACAACATATTCGTAGTCCTGTATTTGTCAGATTCTTATCTCCTACCTCATTCACAAGACAATGAAGGAAAAAGTTTTAAAAACAAGAAAGTTTTCAAGCTGTTTTTGAAGGAAATGTGAGGTACTCAACACTTACCACACAGGGTTCTTCACTCAGGAAAAAATGTTGCCTGCAGCGCTACAGATGCTTTTAGAATAAACACTCAATGACAAGCAAGAATAGAAACATTTGCCAAAGGTCCCAGCTGTTTTCTCAATTCCAGTAAACTGTACAATTTTCTTCTGAATCTACACATTTGTTGTTACAAAAGCATTATTCTGCTATTAAGAAATGCAAAGCAATCCTGATGGTGCCATCTCCTTCCCAGCCGGTGAGGCCTATACCATCCATCTGTTAAGCTATATGGGCAGAAATCCATCCATTATGCAACTGCATATAACTATGACAGAAATTAATGTGGTTTCAGACTGGGTTTAAGAATTTTTTAATAATAGGAGGAGAAACTAAGAAATGGAAAAAGTCTTGCTGGTTTTCAAGGCTGAATGTTAAATCTTGCTTGAGTTGGCAATTTAGCGTCGTCTTATAAAAGGACAGTACCACTTAGCTTGCTGCTGAGGGCATAATAGTTAAGGTCTTATTGTAAACTCTTTTACAAGTTCATTTTAAGTGATTGGCTACACTGGGAGAATAGCTTGTGATTGTAAATTCTGTTTTATTGTAAATAAGGTATATTATAGGTAAATACACGTATATTATAGGTGCATATATAATGTATATATATGTGTAAAATATTTATATAACGGTAAGCAACATTAAATAAAATATAGTTCTAATGAATTATAATGGTATTGGATCTAAAAATTAGAATAAAAGTCTGTGGCCGTTTTTCCTTCAGTAGACAAATGAATTGGAATTTAATTTCTTTATTTTATAGCATATACTGTTAGTAAATAACTTTGTCTTAAAATAGTTTTCTGTTAAATAAACTCAATAATACATTGGATGACTGGAAATAAATTAGACAGCTATAAACCAGATTTTTTTAATATAAATTTCTTAGTATTAGCAGTAGAAATATATTTTACCTTATACTCCCAAAATATTTCATACAGTGTGGTTATAAACAGTATATCAGGATAACTGCAAATAAGGCAAGGGTGAATGTAAGACTGTATTGAAATTCTGAAGGAAATTGTAGTTGTTTTGAAATCCACAGTAAAAAGATTATTATCACTAAATAGTCATATTATGCATTTCTTCTTTGTTAGGCAGAACAGTGAATATGTATCAGCAAAACATCTTCTTTACTTGGTTTCCATTTGTCATGAAATTCATGTGTGTGGTATACACATGGGAACTTGGACTGTCCAGAATAAATACAAAATTACCCAGTATTTTTGACGGAGTGCAGAAATGACTAATTTGAGAAAACGTGTAGAAACATAAAGGAAACATTTTATAGCATTTCTTTAAGACTGTTTCAGAAGAATTTCATGTATCATTGTATTTAGCCCTATTATACAATAGTAATTGGAATGTGGAAACTGATGGATATTATTCAAGACCTTGGTAGTTTCAGAAATGCTCTAAAAATTAATTTGTGTAAGGTGTAAAAGCCAGACAAGAAAACACAGTTTTGAAATTATTACCTATGATTTCAGCTTTTACATTCCTATCAAAGTGGTGCAATCTTTTTATAGAGTTCTTTTAATATATAAAAACCCTAGTGTTTTCTTTCCTTGGGGTTTTGATCTTTTTTTATTCAGAACTGTTGAGAGGTTGCAATTGAGTTTGAAAATTCTGCCACGGAATTTTCTGCATCTGACTTTCTGAGTTAACTACCACAATAACTACCAACATTTATGAAAAAGTGGATCTGTTTGCTTTTTTTTCTGTACTATAAACCAAACCCGATACTACTTGAGTGATTTGGGCACTCATAGTTGACTGGATTCTTCTGAAAGCTCCCAACAATGATGGATGCCTCTGCACAGATTCTTGCCATTTTTCCAAATAAGACCATCTATATAGGTGGCATACAGGGAACCCAAAGAGAGAAGCCAACAGATTTTTAGATATCGTGGGAATTTAATGGAAATTAATATGGGGGTCACAGTCACTCTCCAGAAAATGACAATTAGAGTATGAATAACTTTTGTTTTCATGGAATTTTTGAAGTCATAATACAGTCTTCTTTGACTATTTTCCATTTATGAAATAATATTTTTTTAAAAGTTATTTTTTGGTGTTTTGTTGGGTTTTTTGTTCATTTGGTTTTGGTTTTTTTGTGGAATAGTGGCATCAGTAAAAGCAAAAAACAAAAAGTTGAGATATAATGAAAACTAGGCTGCTCTTGCAATTGAAGACTAATAGTAGTAGATAAGACCTGCTTAAAAGTATTAAAATGTCTTTTGGAATCTTAACAGTAATAGAAGCATAAATTATTTACAAAGGATACATTATTTAAAATATAAAATATTTGAATATTAGTGCCTGAATTTTTCATATGATTGCAGTTTTTTAGTACCTGGATTGCTGGATTGAAGGGTGCTGAAAACTATGAAATAATATACCCATTCATAAATGAATTCCATTATGAACTCAGCACATAGGCAAGTTGAAGTTTTGGTAAAGAAGTTTCTAATAGTCAATAAAAAGCTAATGAAACCAATTTAATATTATGACATTATGTGAGAGGAAACAAATGCAATTATAGATACAATCCCCATTAACTGTTGATGATGCTGTTAAACTATACGTGTTTAGCTGGTTTACACAGGAGTAGTTTTTGCATTCTTTGCTTTCACAGACCTGTTTTCAGTAGCTACAAATATGTGGTTCTCCAAAATAAAAAATGAATTTACTCATTTATCAGTTGTTTTTTAATACAACTGTTGAATCATCATACTCCAAAACACATTGGCCAAAATATGGGAAAATAAATGAAGTGTAAGATAATCCTTAATCATCAACAATCAGGTTCATGAATGTGACTGCGACTCAGTGACTGCATTTCTAAACATATTTAGCTTAATAAAGGGCTATAGAGGACAGAAGAAAGCAAAAAAAAAAAAAAAAAATCAGTGGAAAAGGAATGCATTAAACACTGGCAGAAAAAGATGAAAGAAAACCTCGAAGAAAAAAAAAATGTTGGTGGACTGGGTGACAATAGGAATGCAAACAAATGCTGCTGCTAATATATTTGATCAGAGATTGCAATCATTAAGAAAATTCCAGTTTCTAGAAAAGAATTAGATTGTTTCTTTGACCTAAATGTGTTTCTCTCTTTTCCTTTCCATTGTCTGCACAGAAGTGTGAACATGAACTTGGATGTGACTACCACATCACTTGTATGCTTTGATCATGGAAAAGGTATTGTCTGACAAAAAGACTTGATGTTGAATGTCTGCTCCCAGGCTTTCTACAGTAAGATGAGCTGTATTCTCCTCTGTCAAGCAAACAACAGAGGGAGTTTTGTCTAAGACCACATAAGCATAAAAATGGCAGATGTCTTTACTTTCAGCAGCTTCAAATGATCAGCCTGAAAAAGCATTCATCAGTTAACACACAATACCAACTGCTAGATATCAAAATAAGATGGTCAGAATGATCAGTGTTCCCTGTGTTTCATCAAGCAGTGGCACTATCTCCTCCTCTGGCTGTGTAGTCTGGCCTTTCTCAGTGCAGTGATACTTATCTCACTTCTTTCAACAACGAAGAAAAACAAAGCTTTTGATTACAAAAAAATATTTTAGAACCATTGACCAAGAGATATTAAACAAATAAAATATTAAAAGTAACAAATAGGGAGGAAATATGCTGAAATTATTAACACCCTGACCTGAAGTTTAGGCCCTACAATTTCTGTTTGGTTTTGTTTTTTTTTTTTTTTTCAAGTATGAGTTTTAAATACAGCAGCATCTATACTTCACAGGCTTACACTTTAATTTTTTCAAACTGATGTAAGACATCCCAGAGTAAATTTGAAGACATTAGCTAATGAAAAATAAAGTGTTTTAAACAAGTTGTTTAGTGAGAATCCATATTCTGAGTACTGGAAAGAAAAGATTGTATGGGGCAGAGACAGTTTTGTCTCTACAACACAGCAGTGATAATTAAGGAACATTTTTTGTGGTACTTTGCAGACCTGGTATGATCCTTACAGTAAAAAAGTATGAATTTTGAATGGATTGGACAAGGAATGTAAGTGAACAAAATCCCAATAACACAACAAAGACCTTGGCTAAAACAAGAAGTGCCACATAAAACAGAAATATTTCTTTCAGATAGTTTATTTGTCTTTAAGTTACAAGACGGTTTGCCTTAGTTTATTTTTACATTATACTTATGTCACTGTGGTGAGGCACTGAAACAGGTTGCCCAGAGATCCTGTGAATGCCCCATCCCTAAAACTGTTCAAGGCCAGGTTGGATGGGGTTTTAAACAAGCTGTCTAGTGAAACATGTCCCTGCCCACGGCATGGGGATTGGAATCTTTAAGGTTTCTTCCAACTCAAGCCATTACATGATTCTATGGTTCTGTGCACCAGCTTTTTCTTAGTGCTTGAATCAGATTCCTAAAGCTAGAGGTATAAGCAGGGTACAGTACCCAGCTCTGCCACTGTTTCTGTTTCAGGCTGTTCCAACTGTAGAGTTGCTTTTGGTGTGTTGTTTTGTTTTGTTTTGTTTTGTTTTTTTTAATTGACTACAGTGGAATTCCTTAACTTCCTACTTGAGAATTGAGGCCATTCCTCCAGAATGTCCTTTTCCAATTCTTTAGTACATTGTATACCTACCTTCCTCAGCTGCTCACAATATTAACCAATGTTTTCTTCCATACATACTACTTTAGCTTCAGATGGAGCCTGTTTTCTGCTCATCTTCAGGATTATTATGTTTTACTGGATTTTTGCTGAGTGGCCTGCTCCTGGCTCATGACATTTCCTTTCTTAATCATAATCTCATTCAGCTTACTTAATAGAATCCATTTTTATCCTTGGCACCTACAGAAAGTGAATGCAACAAATCAGGTGTTTCATATCTCAGTAAGAAAGATTTAAAGAAAATATTAATTTCCCATTGTACAAAATTCTTCTACAAAAATAGGTGATCAACATACTAAAATATTTATATAGTCAAAGACACACTTGCAAAATATCACATAGAACAGAGGAAAATAGTTCACAGACAATATCCCTACAAGTCACAAGTTGCTGTATCAGGGAGATGGAATATTTATGCAACTAGCTTTTTGGGTGACCTGGAAATGTAGACTTTTTCAGTCCCTCACAGAGAATGTGATTAGGGATTCAGATCAGCTGTTTGTCTGATGCAAACGCAGGAAGGAAATTGTATCAGGCATTATTCCACACCATGTGCAATTAAAATAAATATGTAAACAAATCTTCCATGTAAGAATCTCAAAAGGTCTACACAAAAAATTTGTTGGAGTGAAAATTAAGTAAGAGCAAGAAACTAAAACCATTAGCAAGCCAAATTCAACATCCTACTCAATGCACAGTTAATGGGATATGCTGTCCTCGATAAATAACAATATTCTTTCCAATACCCACACTGATCTTATACTTCTGAACCTATAAACTCCATTATGTGAATTACACACAGTGGCAGTTAAGTGCTTTGGAAGAATATAAATTCACTATATGCATAAATAGTAGACTTGAATCTATAATATACTTTCAGCTCTCTTCTCCTGTCACCTTCTGAACTTGTTCTCATTAGGTGAATCCATTATATTCCTTAGTGAGTTTTAAAGAAATTTCTCAGAGAAGGAAGTCAGAGGAGAATTTATAAATATTAAAACTATGGCGTTTCTATCAATTTCAAAACTATAACTAAAGTAGATACTGCAGGAAATTTGTTCAGTGTGCAACCCTTAGTTAAAATGACAGTTCTGCTAGTTGTAATTCTAAGTTGAGTCCAACATTTAACAATGCACAGCAAGAATTCACTGCTTCCGAGGGGATAGAGTAAAAGATGCATAGAGTGATGCCTTGGGTAGCCTGCATGACTTGGCAGTTGGCATCTTTGAGCGTGGCTGTAGGGACACTTGTATTACAGATTCCTGGAATGGTCTGTCCTGGACTTATAGCACTCTCCAAGGATGTTATAAGTTGAAAAGCTTTAAAGTTTTCTGACAATGTTCTGATGTTGTTTGATGCAACAGTGGATGGGATTTGTAGCCAGTGATGTATGTAGGCAGTTTACAAAATGCCTTACCTATTAATGATTCCAGAACCTGAGGGAATCAGGAGTTTCAGAGTGCTTCTAGAAATGCTTTAGCAATTATAGAAGGGACAGAATTCAACAGGCTGTAGAATTCAACAAATCTCTGTGTCCACTGAACTGGGACAAGGCAACACCCCTTGTCTGTGGCCTTTACATCAAATCACAGCGGTAAAGTAGAAGTATTATTCTGCAAACAGAGTGAAATAACTTTCTAACTCCTTTTCTGTGTTCTAAAATCCCATGCAAGATCAAAAGCATTAAGGAGTCAAGCACAGCAGGGGAAGAGACAGTGGAGGCATAGCTTTATATGCTTTCAGCAACATGAGCTCTTTAAGAATGTAGAATTTGCTCTTATTTGAATATAAAAAAGGAATCAATTGGTAATCAACTGCATTAATGTAAAAATGGAATAATTTCATTGAAAGAGAATTATCCAATGCTTAATTCAACACTTCAGTTCTAAGTGTTAGCATCAGTGCTGAGGCACTGAGAACATGACTTTGGAAAAATCTAGCATGAGCTTTGGTTATGAATAACATGTATACCATTCTTACTTCTACAGATGGAATATTTCACCCCTGGTGAGGCTAAAGCACTTCTCTACGTACGTTACTGAAAACAAAATCTTTGCAGCATAGCTGCATCACTGTCAGAACGTCATTTAGTATTAGCAACCATTTCGAGCTCCAGATTAAAGAAATATTACATAATACTCCAAATGTCCTGACTAAAACTCGGTATTAAAAAACTTCCAGAAAACAGTCCTGAATAAAGAATGGCATTTGTATTTAAAAGCAGTAGGTGATAGCAAGGATATGTGTTCCTATCTTAATCTCAATTAGTTGAATTATCGTTCACATCAAAAGCCCAGGGAGAGAAAAAAGATGGCTACAGTTAAGTGGCTACAGTTAAGAGACTACAGTTACAGCAGTGGAAAAAAATTGCTAACAGGAACTGAGTGCAAATTCTACTTTTTGAACAGCAAAGCAATTTTTTTGTTGTTGCAGGATCATGATCAAGGAATGGTGTGACAGTTGACATCGGATACTTGTTCTGACCTCTGCTGGAAGAGCATTCTCCATTTTGAGAGACTTGACTTCACACCCAGAAACAATTATTTATTATTAATAAGGATGATAAACTCAGGTGCAAAAATCTAAGAGTCTGGAGAAGGTTCCCAACTTCCTTTCTGTTATCAGATTTGTGGTTCTTCCAGCCAAAGAATTCTACTGATGCAGATATACCTAATAAGAAGACAATTTGTGCAAACTCTAGACAGAGTATCAGAACACGTTAGCTAACATAGTTTGCGATTTACTATTTTAGAATAGATAGAATAGAATAGAATAGATATTGCTACAGCTTTAGGGCTGATGAGGAAGAGTTGTCAGGATGGCTTAGGTAGCCTCAGACTCTTCCATTTCTAGACAGCTTTGTATCTCCCTTTTGAAATTCTACTCAAATTGTACTAGAGTTTTATGCTAAGTATTGAACTATACTTCCTTTTCCTGTCAAGCAATTTAAAACATATAAGCACCCTAATTTTAACTTCTGATTAGGAATACAAAACTGCTGGGTACAGAAAAATCTACATCATGTCTCGGGAAAGGTCTATAGTTTAAATGACCTGAGTTTAAATGAAGTGCTGAGGCTGCTAGAGAGACTGATTGAGGCAGGTAAGGCCTATTAGTACACTCACAGCCCTGATAAAAATACTGTTAAAAATAGAAAATTATACATGCAGATAATAGAATTGAAAGTTGCACTAGTGCAACTTGTTGTTGATTCACTGCTGCATGAGAATAAAGAATTTTAAAGTATGTTTACTGCTACAAGGTACTTAATTTCTGATATTATTAACAATGCTTCTATATCTGATAACTGTTGTCTTATTTCTTTTTTCTTATTTAAGAGGTAAAATTTTGCTTAGTTTTCACTGACATCCCAAGAACAAATTGGCCATGCATGAGACAAAGATGGCATTAAAAGACCTTATTGCTTTTCTGCACAGCTGTGCTACCATTCCATGAATTCCTTTTTCATGTGCATGTGCTAAACTGATTAATGTCGATCTGAGTATTACATACCACACAATGTCAAAAATGCATGAACTGACATGTACCAAAGAGTAGATGTGTGTTTTGACATGATTGACAGGCTTCTAGAAAAAATGGGATCTTTATTTTACTCAGGGCAGAGAGATTATGCATGAAAACACCATCATCTGCTGTGCACAATATTCCACTTTTATTGTAGAAATCAGGAAAGGAAAAAGGAAAATAGTAATTATTTGGATACTTTAAATAATAAAACCCTTACGTACAGAATTTTTGCCATTGGGAGAAAAAAAATTCTGCCTTTAACTTGAAATTGCTTTTGTTCTGCAAAATTAAAGACAAACAAGCTGTGCCAGGAATGCATGCACTAATGAAAGTCAGAGGCTGAAGTTATTCCATGCACACAAATGCAGCATAAAACCTTTTATATACACCTTTTGTTTTTTCAAGATTAGTCATCCTTGATGTTTAATAGTATTGCATGCACCAGCAGCCAAGCATAATTTACAAGATTTCCTGATTTCTGAAGTTCTGTCTGTTCTTCAGAGGCCTGGAATCTTGCAATTTTCACCACCCATCAAACAAAAAGCAGAACACTGTTGAAAACAACAGCAGGGGAGAGAGACAGGAAGCAAAGATCAAAATGCAGCAGCAGGGAAGCAAGTGAAAACAGCAAAGACAACTAGGTGACTAAAAGTACTAGTGAACAGGAAAAGAAAGGGGAGCTCAAACAATCCATTTAATGTGAGCAACCAGTCTGTATTTGCATGCTTGTCCACAGCACTTGTACACATTTTTCTGTTCAAAGTTGTCAGAGCCTTTTGTTAATATGCCCAGATGTGAAGGAATGCTTTATGCAATTTGAGCAAGTTTAGCATTCATTCCCTTCCTCCTTCCCTCCCTTCCTCCCTTGTCTGAATACATATTTGATTACTGAAGAAAACTAGGTAAAAAATAACTATATTGTGGTTGTTTTGTTAATGATACATAAAAGTATACAAAGCTTGTAGTAGTCATCTATAAGACCATCTCATTAACAATTAGTTTTGATTCTGCCATTACAAGTATTGTTCATTCGTCTGATAATTTGAATTAATACAATGGTTTTCATGCTTTTTATCATGACTAACCTTCTGGTCAGAGACATATAAAATAAGATGTTTTTCAACAGACAAAAAGGATTCCAAAGGAGCTCCAATTTGGGTTGTTTTTTTTTTTTCTTTTTTTATTCTACTCTACAGTATGCTTAAAAGTGAAACAATTGATCTTGCCTGAATCAAAATTACCTTCTCATGGAATTCTCAATGTACATGAAAAGAAATAGTAATTTTTAAGTTCAGGTTTTAAAAAATATTGTATTCATGATAGTATCAAGAAATAAAATTTTCCAAAACTTTTTGACTCTTTAACGGTTCTCACAGCCCTGTTGCACTGTCTGTCCAACAGAGAGCAGGACTAGAGTTCATGAACATGGGGCTGCTTCTGTCTGTCTGTAAAGGGCCTCATCCACTTTTTTTTATTCCTGGTCAGGTGGCCTATAGCAGACACCCTCTATAATGTCACCTTTTCCTGTCCTTTCTTTAATCTTAACCCATAAACTCTATCAGATCATCCATCTCCAGGCAAAGTTTAATGTACTCCAGCTGCCCTCTCACATAAAGAACATGAGACTTCAAAGACTGAGACACTTCTACTGGTCTACAGTGTCCTGATGTCCTGCTGAGGTGGAAGAACAGATGCAAAAGTAGTATAGGAGAACCTCTCAGTACTGAACACAATTATTTAAACATGTGAAAACCAAAGCAAAACAAAATAAATCCATGAAAAGAAATGCTAATAATTCTTTATTTCATTTCATGAATGCATTATTTTCAAAGCCAAATACACTCATATTCCAAATTCAGTGGAACAGCCTCAAAGGAAAAGTCCGGACTTCCTTGTTTGTTAGGAGCAGAACAGGGTAAATTTTCATTAGTTTTATTGTATACTCCAAAACAGTTATTTCTTTTTCTGCAAATGATGTGATTTAATGCGTCTGTTAATATAAATGCTCTTTTTACTTGGCTTTTTAGCACCATAGGTAAGGTTTTGTACATTCAGATTAGGTTGTTTTGACATTTTTCTCATTTAACTTCAGACATGAAAATAGTTTAAATATCTACATTTAGACAGCTAATGTGTCTAAATTACCACTGCAGATAGAGTTATTCTCCTTAAGGAAATCATAATGTAATTTACATCTGAATATTTTCAGTTCTGCTTATAACTGTGTTTTCTTCCACATTTTGTGGGCTGTTCTGCTAAATGTATTACTGTGAAAATTTGTTGGTTTTTTTTTTTTTTTTTCCTTTGGAAACTTAGATTTAATTTATTCTCATACTGTACTGCCATCATATTTTTCTGGTAAATTTGAAATGAAGATATATGACGAAAAAACCTTTCTATAAGTAGTCTCCTAAGTGCAAGTTGGTCAATAACCAATTGCTTTCAATACAGAGAATTAGAAGTATGTGTAATTCTTTCTGTAGTATTTTGAGTATATATAGTAATCACCATTTCTTATTTTAAACTGTTCATAGATGGCCACCAAATTATGTTTCACCTATTTTTTTTTTTTTCACTCAAGAAGATTTATTTGAGTTCCCTGAGTCTTTCTGAAAATTTCTTGCTGTAATCCCTTTGAATAATATTTTATTCTTTTAATTACTATGGAATCTTGTTGGGGCTGGGGGGAGGGGGGTTGGGCTTGAGGTTTATTTTTTGTTTGTTTGGTTGGAGGGTTTGGTGCATTTTTCTTTTTTTTCTTTTTCATAAACTCACTTTGTGTTTGATTTCAGAAGGTACAGAACGTTATTGCTGTCAAAAATTTTGTCATCTTTTTCAATACCTTATTTACAGACACTAGGAAATGTTGTAGGGCTGCATGAACATGTTCCTCTAGGTTTTTGTTTTCTTCTTCTTTTCATCTTCTACATTATGCAGGATGAATTTGTCTGCAAGATTTTCTATTCTAGTTGTGCATTTTCGTCCTTAAAGGGTGTGGTACAGGGATTATTTAAATGCACACAAACAAACATGAGTGGTTCCATGGGTCAGTAAGTTTTCATGATAGAGTGAGGGAAATTATTATCTTGGGAAATGTGCTTTATTATGATATACGATTTCAGTTCTTTGTATTATTTAACAATATTGAGACACTGGTCATTATAAGAACTACATTGTTTTGCTAAGAATTTTGACACTAAATAGAACAGAGTACTTCTTGAGTGAGCTCAAAACAACTGGCTTCAGCCAGAAATACCACACAGATCTGCAGAAGACCAGCCTGTGTCTCCAGTAGTAAGGATAAGGGAAGCAATGGTAAGCAAAACAAAAAGAAAAGCTCTAAGAAAGCTGGGGTGATGAGTTTGAATCCACATTATGAGCGTATGGGTTTGTTGTTGCAGAAGAAGTACTAGAGGAATGATCACAAATGTGGCATAGCTTTTTATAGTAAAACCATGTTCCTTGGTTGAATACAATAAAATAAATCTGTTGTGGAACACATAATGAATGCCAAGACTGAAGTTATATTTCAGGACATATGTATCTTAAAACTTGACAAATAAAAATAAAGAAGGAAGCAGAAAGCTGAGAAGATGGAGAGCAAGATTTAGTCAAATGCATAAGAATATGAATTTAACATAAATTACTAATTCTCTGGTAAATCTCAAACCATGAATATTAGAGATTTGTCATTCTGTAGCTGCATATCTAGTGGACATTTTCAGGAAAATTCTTCAGATGTCTGTCTGGACTGAATAAATTCTGGCAATTAAATAGCCAAAAATTGGTGTATCCTGTGATGGATGTGAAGACAGGCAATTCGGTGTAAGAGAAATTGGTACTTAAAACAGTTAGAATGAGCTTATTGGGAAGCAGTGAGTAAGAATGCTGAAAAGCTGATATCCAAAATAAAAAGCTGTGCTGAAATACTGGAAAATTTACTAATAAATTATGGGGAGGAAGACTAATACAGATATTTGTGACAGTGGCAGAATAAGAACAATAAAATCTAGGAGATGGATAAATACACAGTAATTATCCAATAGAGAAGGGGTCTAAGAGACAGGGAAAGTTTCACTGTTTACAGCAAAAGGTAATTTTTTCCTAATTAGTTGGAAAACAAACTGGCAGATGAAGGTCTCAAATAAAGATTCCTTGGGCAGCTAAACGCTGTGTGATCATTTCCAATGCTAGGAAGCAGCATAGAATGCTCAACAACCTTCACAACCTCCTCAACACTGATCATGTTACCATTTGTCAAATTTTAAAATAAATGTTGCAGAAAATCTGGCTTAACTTCTAGACATTTCCAATATTTTTTCATAAATAAAGTACATTTCTAACTTTCTGGAACCCACAACTGCAATCCATGGTCACAGCAAGTGTGTTATACAATGGATGCAAAAATGGTACTATATTCATTTAGTAGGAAAAAATGTCCATAAGGGACTATAACTGCAAATCCCATACTTTCTTTTTAACCCTCAGATCAAGCATAAAAAAGAAATTGTTAATTGCCTTCTGAACTTCTTTACTTTGCAATAATACAGCTATTATTCTCTACTATGTAAGAGGGTTTTGTACAATGTCATATTTAGATTTTAGTTAATATATTGATATTGTATCTTGGTGTTTTGGCAGAAGGCTATTACATCATACTCTCCAATGTCATATCAGCATTGGAAACATTAAAAACATTTTTTAAAAATAAGTCCACTATTTATTAATAAAAACGATACATAATTTTCTGAACTTTAGAAATACCTTTTTCTAAGTCTCTTATTAAAAAAAAATAGAAAGTTCTTCTAAATACCAAGATTCTAGTTATCATTTGTGTGAGTTTATAATTACTTTAAATTTGTTTTTAAACAGTTAATTTTGCAAGCACATTAGGTTCAGATAACTGTCCAGGTCAGGAATCTTACAAATTGAGTATAAATAAAATGGAAATGTCATGAAAACCTCAGACTGCAAATATAACTGCTTTACTCTTGCAGACCTTCTCTGAGGTAGCTAAGAGCCAATGGGTCTAAGTTCCCACGTGGTAAATTAGTAGAGGGACTTTCATGTTTCTTCTGAGAGGTCAAGCTGGTGGCTTTGCGGTTTGGTGGGGTCGACTTGTGGAACTGAAAATTCATCTCCTACTGCTATGAAGAGTATGCCCAACTTCTGTTTTGTCAGAGGAAATGGACCAAGATTGATCATTGTTACCCATCGTGGATGCAATCGGGAATGGAGGGAGTTGACTGCACAAGGCAGCAAGTCTTGCTCACACTCTCCAAAAGAATTTCCTGTTGTCACTGTTAGAGTACTGGACTAAATTATCTCTTTTCTGACAAAGACAGGCATTTCTTTATTTATGTACCAACCCAAATTTTGCATTCTGTCATGTTTTGCCTTTCATGCCAGTGAAGTTTGGTTTGTAGGTTTTTGTTTTCAATATTCTGTCTTGATATTTCTAGTATTCCTAGATAAATATTTTAACATCCCTCATCTAGTCAGACACAACCAGAAGAGACACATTGCTTGGTGTGTACGTCTGAGCGTAGAACACAATTCATGATCCTAGGTATACAATTCACAAACAGTGTGACTTCAGCCCTGACAGCCCTGATTTAATTTCATCAAATGGTAAATAGTCTCCTGCTTTGACTGAACATATAAAATTTAGTTACAGGAGCCTGCTTCCCTCATATGAGTCATTTATGTTTCTGTTTTCAACAGCAAGAAAAAAGGAATATACAAGAAGCAATATTTTCTCAAACTAATTACAGCACTTGGGAAGCCCTGCAGGAAGGAAAAGGATATTACAGTAGTTAGGTACTTCAAATAAAATTTTGTAATATTTCTATGTAGAAACACCTTCACAGAGTTTTCTGAAACAGCACAGGCTACTGAAGTGTTTATTGAACTGTATGAATATATTTACAATGGATACTCAGACATAACTTGCTCCCATCTTTGACAAATTTTGAACTGTGAGCACTAGGAAATGTATTGCAGAATCAGTGGGTCAGGCATGATAACTCACCTAAAGCTGTAAGCAACATATAGATGCTAATGTGATAATTAATTTCATGGGGGTTGTAGTGGACAACAAGCTGAAAAAGAGACTACCATGTGCAGCTGCAGCAACCAAGGCAAATTGGATCCAGAGCTGCATCTATGGGGGCATTATGAGCAAAGATAAAGACATGGTCACCCCACTCTATGCAGCACTTGTCAGGCCACACCTGGAGTATTGTGTCCAGTTCTGCTCCCCAAAATTCAAATAAGATGTGAACAGAGTGAAGGTCCAAAGGAGGGCTATGAATATGATCAGAGTGCTGGGAACCTGCCCTATGAGGAAAGACTGAAGAAATTAGGCCTTTTCACCCTGAAGAAGAGAGGGCTCTAGGGGCGCCTCTTCCCTGTTATCCAGTACCCAGGCAAGAAGATTCCTAAAAAATCTGTATGAAAACTTTATGGAACTGTCAGTCTCACTTCAGTGCCTGATAAAACTATGGCGAAGATTATTCTGTGAGATATTGAAAAGCACCTGAAAGACAATGCAGTCACTGGTCATCATCAGCAAAGTTTCATGCAAGTAAAGTCCTGCTTATCCAACCTGATTTCCTTTTATGACAACGTAACCCATCTAGCTGATCAGGGGAAACCAGTTGATGTAAGCTCTTGGGATTTCAGTAAAGCTCTTGATACTGTCTCTCACAGGATCCTTCTGTCCAAAATGTCTGGCATTCAGGTGGAATAAACACATCATGTGATGGGTGAGCAACTGGCTCATGTGTTAGGCACAAAGTGAATGGGGTGATATCACACTCATGACAAGAAAACTCTATTTTTTTTGTCCCTCCTCTGTCTGACTTCTTACATAATCAAGAAAAAAAAAAAGACCTAGTATTGATCCCACAAATATTCTATTTAATACTGTGTGTTAAAGCTTCTCTGAGACACAACATAATTATTTTCTTTACCTTTTTTTTAATATGAAAAAGTCAATGATTTTAGAGATTTTTTTTCCATGCTTCATCCAACAGTCACTAATTGAAAACTAAAAAGCAACATTATATATTTAATGATAAAATTCTCCAGAAAAAGCAAAGAATAGTATTAAAAAATTGTGAAATCAGATTTACTATAAAAAACTTGTAGCTCAATGTTTTTCTTTTCATAATTTGCTTTTAAACTTTTTCTAAAAAGGAATTTTAACAAATGAGTAGTAGACCAGTATTTACAGCAGGGACTTTTCATGAAGCAACAATAAAAATTCTCACAAGTAGTAAAGTCAATGATATTTGACTCCATTCAAATATCTCCCATTCAAAAATAGAAAAGTGGAATGTCTAATGTTTTCATTCTAACCTTTTATGTTCACTGTTTAATTGGCTTACATTTCTGCTTGAATAATATTTGTTAATCAATTTTTGGTACAAAAAAAGACAGCGTGTTTTTCCACAGTAGAAAAAATTCCTTAGGGTTTGTTTTTTTTCTTGACGTGATAAAGTACAGTGTTCGTTTCATATAAATAATATTTCTTACATACTTCTAGTTATAGTCATCTGTTAAACAAGGAAATATCACTTCTAATGTATTCTTTTGCCCTTCAAAAAATATGGGCAAATGGCACCTAATAAAACCAGAAGTTTTGAGTTAGAAATTTTGGCGTGTTTAGATTTCACACAGAAACTTTATAGTTTCAGATGTTCTTACTGCCAGGAAAACGCAACATAAATATTTAACATGAAAATTATACCACAACAAAATCTTACTTCTTGAAGTTGCTGTTGGCATGCATGGTGTAAACACGATGATTCAGTTTTTATTTGGCCACAGAATAAATACAGCATTTTCCTAGCACCAGCATATTTACACCATAAAATTATATTAGTAACTGGTTCCAAGTCTCTCTAGGATTCCATTTATATTTATAAATAATGTGTGTTCCCCGCTTAAGGAGGGAACATTGTTAGTCATTTCCAAAATGACTCTTCTAGTTAATTCAAAAGTAATTATACCCTTATTGCTGTGCTCTAAGGATGGCACAATTTTCCAAAGAAATGTCATCCTACTATTCTGGACTCATAGCTGGCCAGAAGAACTCACCTATTTTCTGTCAAACAGGGAGATAGATTAAAAAATAAGAGAAGAAAAGTCATAAAAAGTTTACATATCACTTTCAGCAGAGGTGAAAGACTGGAAAACCTCCAGCTCTTGCTGATGTCAAAGATTGCTAATACTTATTCAGTCCCCCTGATATTTAGAAAACTTTGGCAATGAATGAAAGTATTCACTAGAGAGGAAGCAGCACTTGAAAAGCCTAAAAATAAACACAGGCTATGTTTACTTCACTGAAATTGGTAGTTCCAAATATCTCAGAAATTTTATGAGGAGAATACTTATGATTTGATGGGGGTTTTTTGATAGTAGAAAAAATAAAATAGTTTTGTAACGTTATTTCAAGCTATTCTGAATATTTCGCAAGGGTAGTGATCTTTGCAACACCAAAAAAAAAAAAAAAAACCCAAACAAACAAACCTTTAAAAATCTGAAGAAAAGACCTTAGGAGTCCGTTTACCACTTTCTCCTGCCTGAAGGCAAAAATCACAGTACATGCACTTTACTAGACAGTTTCTAAAGATTTCCTGTGATAGAAATTTTACAGTTTCCCAAATAATCTAACCCATTACTACCTTATATTTCCTGAAAACTCTCTCCCTCTCTCCCTAATTTCATGTGTTCTTTGTGCTGTCTACCATTGGTTTGAAGAACAGAGTATTCTCTTCTGTGCTTCAGGCCTTTGCATCTAGCATATTTCTTTCTTTAAACTAAATAGCCCTAGTTCTTTAATCCATTATGTACTTCATGTTTCTAGATTTCTGACCATTTTCATGGGTTCCGGCCAAGTGGTCTATATTCTCTTTGTGTGTCCCAAAATTAAATACACGTTTGGAAAAAATGACTTACCACTTTCCATGCAAGATGGAAAACATCAATTAATTTTGTTTTAGACAATACATCTATTGTACATGTTGTACACACAACAGTGTGAAAAACATTTGTTTTACTATTCATTGTAACTTGCAGTTCCCTTGCTCATTTCTACTGCTTACTCACTAATGCTGCCTCTTCCATTTCTTCACCCAATTATCGATAAGCATAAAAACTTGTGATTTTCCTTATCAAATACAATCTTTTGAGTATCTGACTGAGTTGTTGATATCTGTTTGACTTAAATCTATTACCTGAACTGCTTTCAAATCTTCCCCTGCATGTCAGCACCAAAATTGATAAAATACTTTCCTTTTATACAGTTGCAAATTAAGTATTTTAACATGCAGGACAAAAAAATAATCTTGCAGTTTGACAGTAAATAACAACTAGGTAATTGCAGAATATAGCTTTCCTATCAGTTAGATGTACACATAACAGTGGTTTATCTTCCATGAAACAGAACATTTGTTCCTGTAGTGGGTGAGCCCTGGCTAAAATAGACCTGAGTGGAGGAAAATCAACTTAATTTATTCCCTGTTAAAACAGATTCTAGTAGTAAGAACAAAGATTAAACCAACTTTTTTTCTCCCCATCTCCTTTTTCCAATGACCAAATCCTTTCCCTCCTCTTTTTTCTTTCCTTCCCTTTCATTCCTGACTCTTAGCCACACAAATTAGTACAGGTGAAGGAGTTTTGGGAAATTATGTTTGTAGTTTACCCTCTCATACCTTTCTGTGTAGATGACTCTTGCACAGATCTGAGCTTTTCAGATAAAAATTTTCTCCATTGTGGGTCCTCCACGGACTGCAGGAGTATCTGCTTCGATGCAAGGCTACAGACTTGGGGGCTGGCTGTCTGGAAAGCTGCTGGTAGGAAAAGAACCTGGAGGTGCTGGTCCACAGCCATCTGAGTATGAGCTGTCAGTTCTGGATTAACAGTTGGACTCAACGATCATAGAAGTCTTTTCCAAACTAAATTACTCTATGATTGATTCTATGAAATGATTATAGGTACCAAATTTTAAACAATGGTTTTAAATGTAGTGTAGATATATTTGAGTTGGTTTGCTGGTAGCTAATAAGGAAGTAATTTTAAACTATAATTAAGTAGACCTTGGTTTTGACATACACTCCATATTGAGAAGACTGAGAAAAAAAAAACTTCATATAAAAATATTTTACCACTGGTCATGCAGAACTAAGGAGAAATGTAGGTTCTCTGAAGCGTTCACAACAATGTTTAGTGTTTCCCATTTGACTCATTGTTAGTGCCCTGTCAACCATCCCTTCGAAGAGCTGCCTCCAATCATCCCACACAATAAAGTTCCTTCACTACAAGGAACCTTGACATTTTTTAGGGGCAATATACCAGCTAAGCTTTCCTCAGCAAACACTGATTTCCACACCTCTTGCTGAATGATTCATGAAAAGTCAGTGAAAACAGATTACACATCCTGGCTTAATGGATGGACATACTTTATCCTGTTTAGCAGCTTTATCGTGGGGACAAGGGGAAGGACAGCTTTAAAAGAAATTGTCCCACTGTAGGTGTAAAGCTTGCACTACCTCAGCATGTCAAAAAATGCCAAATTAAGTAATTTCTTCAACATTACCTGTAATTATGCTGCTGAATAAAAAAAAAATTACAGATAAAGCCTCTATAATGCAAATCCTGGCCTAATGCTTTACTTACTGTCATTAAAATGCAAAGCACAGTTAGTGAACTGCTAACACTTCTGCTTCTGTTTAGCTCCATACTGATCAGCTTGCAGTAACTTAGAGCTACCTTTGAGCAACATAAAGGGAACAGGGTTTTGATCTCAGAGTCATCTCATCTATAAAATGAACATAAAATGCCAATGCCTGTTCAAGGTGCGTATTTCACTAAGCCTATCTCTTTTATAAGATTTCTGAACCATAAGTATTAAGAGGAAGAACCCCTTAGTATTGGAGTATTGGATTACTGGATTCAGTAGGTTACTTTGGGAGTCTCTTTTTCAGTACCCTTTTTCGCTGCAACATTAACTTCTCAATAAACTATTAGAGACTATTACAAAATAGGCTATTATAAAAAAGTCTATCCATTTTTTTTTTCCATTGAGGTTTACTACCATCTTATGAAGGATAGAATAAATAAATGATGATATGCTATGGTGTAAAGTTTCTGCTGACATGGAGTTAGAATGTTTAGAACTTTTGAGTGGTTCAGGTCAATACAAATGAATGCTTTATACCCTTCTACTAATATAATAAAGAAATAAATATACTAAAAAGTAAATATAAAGAACTCATGTGTGAGGTACAATTTCCATCATAATTTAGTAGTGATAGAATTTGCAAAACAGTGCAATTTTCATCAGACTTACTCATCACCACTCCTCATCTATAAACTCGTCTCTTTAGAGTATTCCTTTCAAAGCACTGTAAAAAAACAAAGGTAGAAAAAATTGAATTCTCTCTCGTGCTGCCCAGCAACAAAAATTCAAGGTCTCTGTGACTGCAAGGTGAAACTATGACAGTTCTAAGGATTACACATATTTACAGATTACAGTTCAAAATCAGAAGCACCTAAATTTTAATAAAAAAGACCTTGCCCCAAGCATAGACTATCGACTAAGTAACTAAATAAGTAAGCAATGAAAGTTAGCCTCTAAAATTGCAGATCAATGAGCTTCAGATGGGACTCTATGTCAGCGTATTTTATTCATATGTTGTGATTAATATTTGCAAACTTGTATTAAAAAATATATGGTTCTTAAAACTCTTAAACATAAATATATTTTTTTCAGAACTTTGGGAGTACCAAGACAAATGCCAAAGTTCTAGAGAATTTTTAATGAGATATTGATCAGGTTTATGAAATTACAGTTCATTTGAAAATAGATTTATTATATAAAAACTAGGATAAGGTAAAGCAAGTTTATACATTTGATGTAAAGTAATAGACAATTTAAGATTTTAAGACTGCCCAGTTAAGAAACAGAAAGATTCATGTTATGCATGCATTGAGACAAGTAAAATAACCAGGGAATCTGAGCACTGCAACAGTAACATAAGTTTTTCTGGAAATCCTTAACCTGGCATGAGTAATAAAAAGTATTATATAAGTAAATTTAACTGTTGATCTTCAGCTCACACTTTTATCTTGCTTTTGCTTTCCTTTAATTCTGAACACTTTTTGTTCTTTTTCTGTATTTTATTCCTAGTGTACCTCAGATTTTTTCCCCCCTTCATTCGTTGCCTTTTTTGGTTTCTATTTTATATCCCTCTCCTGCTTTGAAATCTTTGTTTCTTTTTCTTTCTTTTAATATCTCTTTTTCAGTTATTTTTTCTCAAGCTCTATTCTTTTTTTTTTTTTGATGATATTTCTGTTGCACTCATTTCACTTTAGAATTTTTAAAATTTAATTTAATTTTTTTTTGTTTGCACTATCCCGCTTTTCTAAAGAAGTCTTGCTTGTGCAAACACCATACTTTCTCAACTGTCTATCTCTCTCACATCAGTAACTTCTGAATCGGATGGCTCATTAACCAAAGCTGACAGAACAGTGCAGAGTCTTACAGATAAGGCATTTCCCAACAGGTTTGGGAAAGTTGGCAGTTGGCCGGAGGGCAGAGATCCAAATCTACGTCCTATCAAATGAGAGGCGGTTCCTGCTTGACCTCATTCTGAGAAGCAGCAGCCGAAGATGTTGGTGCTGCTCTCAGCCAGCCCCGTGCACGCTGCAGCTTGCCACCCTTCCATGCTTGAGGAATAGGGGTGGGCGGCAGCCCCAGACACGAGCAAGGGAGGAATCTATGCCAGCAGTCTGCAGACATTGGGCAGCTTCTTTAGTTTCCTTGCTCATTAACTTTTATTTTCTCCTCTTCTTCCTACACTGCCAGATTTAAGCTGAGCCGAATGCTTTGACTCTGCAGAAAGCTGTTACAGTGCTCAAGCTTTTGGATTTGTCCCTGATATTCATGACAACTGATGTTGATGACCAGGTCTATTCCCCTGTGTACAAAACTGACTTATTTACTAATGCTGGATGAGGAAATAAGATAGAATTATGGTTACCAAGTCGATACTTTTAGAATTAAAGGTCCTAACTTACTGCATAAGAGAAGCCAAGCCACTAGAACAGTTTCTAAAAGCAGGAACATCTGAATATCTGTGTTTTTATTGTACCAGAAATAAGAACTTTATGTTGTTTGATTTTTTAATATTTGTCTTTATTTTTAACGGTATTTAATAATCTTGTTCATTCCAATCAGTGAAACAAACAAACCCCAAGTCATCTGTCACAACAGAAGAAGCACGGTAGGAGAAAAACCATGCACAATGTACACTAAATTGATCGGGGAAAGAGAAGCTTCAGCTAAAGATACATGCCTGAATCTTCACCTAAAGCACATGCAGCACAAGAAGTAAGCAAGAAGGAAACCCAGGTAACAGCAAAATCTATAAATTCAGCTATTAAAAAAAAAAAAAAAAGACACCTACCCTCTCTCCCCCCCTCCTCCCCACTAAGAGAATACCACTAGAAGGGACCAAAACTGTGTTCTCTGCAGAAAACAGCACAAGTACACACACAGATTGCTCTCTTTCAAATTCCCAGTGGCTTCACCAAACTGCACTTCTTTTTCCACAATAGTGTTTAACTGTAGGTTCCTCACATATCCTACTTAAATCCTAATTAATAACTTAGATGATACAGACTCTTGTGTAAGGCAGCAATTTTATATTTAAGCTGTATATACCAGAGGTGGCATATAATTAAAATTCCTTACACTTGGCCGAATACCATCGCTGTAACCTGTTTATAAAGAGTGGGCATAGTCTACTCCTCTTCCAGTTACTCCATTTTGGAAAAGATGCATCGAAGTATTTTTAAGATCCCATTTTATTCAATATTCAATCCAGGCAGTATAAGTGAGGTGTATACAGAGTATGTCTGAAATCAGATGCCATAAGAGAAGTATGCAATATTTTGTTCACCTTCTGGATCACTTTATGGTTCACCTGAGAGCCAGACAACTTCATCTAGATACATATGAAAGCACTGGAGAAGCTCCAGAACAGGGAAAGACCTAGTAAGTTTATGAAAGATCAAGAGATGAAGGATGTCAGTATTTACTGTGTTTTGGAGACATCTGTGGCCTTTAGTCTTATCCATTTTCACCTGAAAAAAAAATAATTCATTGCAAATTAAGTATTATTTAAACAGTGATCTCTAGATCTGCAGAAATAAATGAGAATATACCTGGAAAACAATACTGAAAGCAGCCTCTAAAATGAGATGATCAGGATCAGGGAGTAAATATATAACTTGCATAATCAGTGCCTTGGAGAAATGGTTCCTCAGTTAGTTCTCTATTCACACTTGCCTCAATAACTCTTAAGTCCTCCCTCCCAAATACCTGGTGTTTGTATTCTCCTTTCTGCCATAAATAACTATCACTGATTTTTTTTTTAATCATCCTATTCTCTACTACCTTTGATCCCAGTTTATCAGAAATGTCCATAAGAATGAATTAATTTATTAGACTTCATAGCCACCAGTTCTGCTAGCATCACCTACAATTCTGAATCAAAGTAAGACATCTTTTTTAAATATTGAATTTTTGATATAATATACATGATTCTAAGATGACCACTGCAAAAAGGTTGTCATAATGAAGCTGCTGAGAAAACCATGGTAAGAACTGTTTTAATTTAATTTCTAAAACACTGGAAAGCCTGAAATTCTTCCTAAAATATTTCCTCTATTTACATTTCATTTATCTACTCTGAAATCCAATAAATGTATTTTCAATAGTCATAAATTAATCTAATCCAGATCATATCCTTAAAAATTAACTCTTTTAAATTTCATACATTTTTCAAGATCTGATGCATTCATTCAAACAAGTGATACACTTTGGAAACCAGCCTTTCTAGATTAGAAACAATGGCGCATCTGATGCTCACCTAAAAATCATAGGAAGTAATTTGGAAGCAAGCCTGTGTGATCAAATTCTAAGGTAAAAGAGATGTGAAACTTTGTTAGAAAATAATTAAATCCATTGAATTTGGATTTTGTATTTAAAGCTTAATCTGGTTGTAAAACTAAAGCAAATGAACAAAGATAAAACTGAAGTTAAAAAGCAACAACAATAGCCCAAACCAAGCCACAAAACAGCCCCTTGAAACTAAACAAGAACACCATAAAACCTTCAGGGCACTTTATCAATCACTGTGCCTCCAGCTGAACAAAGCTCTCATTTTATCTCCAGCAACAAAGGCAGGAACTACTCCCAGTAATTTACATGCTTGCAGTTTACAGTTGTAAAATGTTCATTCCTATGTTCTTTTAAACATTGGCTCTTTGAAAAGAGATCATTTTCCTCTTATAGATCAAAAGAGCAGGAAACTGTGTATTGAATTTCAAAAAAATCTTTCTGCTGGAGTTTAAGTAATGACTAAATTAGAAGTCATGAAGTAATAGCTTTATTCAGTTGCTGTTACTGACATCAGCCTGTTGACACCCTGAACTGAATTACCTCTTGTACAGTATATTTGTGTGACTCCAGCAAAACAGCCATGGCTGAAACTTGTTTCACTACAGAGTCAGATATTAGCCTAAGTGCCTGGAAATGCTCTTTGCTGACTGTTCGTGATCTGGGGCCAAGAGGGAAAAATCACTGCACAGTTTAGCTAGAAATTCACATGCCACTGGGGCAAGCACAAGAGGCACTGACAACTGAGGCATTCCTCTTGTCAGTTGTGGAACAACAGGGGAATTGAGAGTAAAGATCATGGTATGATGATCTCACTGTGACCATAATTTAGATTTTTGTTTTGTGTAGGCCTGAAAGAGAACACTTATGGCTGAGAAAAAACTTTGTGGGAGAGGAGAAATTATTTTTGAATAAAATAGCTCATGCAAGTTCTGTCTTCTTTTTTTTCTTAAAACTGAAGTCAGCCCCAAAACCACAAAGTCAAACTTCTAATGTAGGCTAAGTGGTATGAGCATTAAGTACTACAGAAACACAGAAATGCCATTGTGCCAGTAAACCAGAAACTTATCTACATTTTAATTAAATTAGGGAATTTGACATCCACCTTTTCAATTATTTAATAAGCATATTTTTATATTAAAAATTCTATACTATAGAAGTGACTTCCTCTCAGGTAAGGAGAGGTACACCACAAAATAACTTAGCAGAAGCCCCTTTTCTCCAATTAAATACATATGTTGGGGAAAAACTAAAAAAACAAACGCCTCTGAATTGCAATATAGTACTTGGTTTGCAGGGGTGCTACTGCTTTCTTTGGATCTTGCTTCTTTTTTCTCATTGTCAGTCATAAATTGTTGATTTTTTTAAACTGTGGAGTTGTATAACATTCTTATGTAAATCTTTCCTTATCCTCCAAAGCAGCAGACCTCTGCTGAGAAGACAAGCAATACTGCAGTGCTCTGCAACAAGATTTCAGGGCTTGGGATGTGACCTCTGGGTGAGTACATTTTAACCAGGAAATTTGATTATCATGCATGGCACCATTAGGGACTGCTTCTCCTTTGCTTGATTTAAAAAGACACAGAGCAACTCCTCCATAAAGCTCAAATTAGTATTGCCTATCTTGGAAAATCCTGCTCTGAATTCCCAAAATTATATAATGCCAGGTTTGTCACCCTTCACACACAGCCACACTGAAAAATATGGTTCAGGGCTCAGACAACCCGTTGAGCAGTGCCACCATTATGACTGACTATGCTGAGTCCATCAATCAAACTTTTTACGCAAGGCATTATCCTCAACTGCTGAAGTAGAGGCTAAGAAGTGCATCTTACTATGCTGTAATAATTCTTGAGGTTTAAAAGCCACATTTCAGGAAATGCTCAGAAGTTTACTACATTTACAATGAAGAGGAAAAAAGACGTAATAACAGTTCTCAGTCTTGCCTTGCTCATTATCCTATATTTTTGATTCATCCTTCAGAAGCTGAATAGCTTGAGACAAAGCTAAATAATTCTTGGCATCTGATTTAGGTTCAGTCTTCCTCCAGTCCTTATTAGTGTTATATTTCCTTGCTTGAAAGGGTACAAACAGCTTAGATTGCCCCTTAATTCATTCCAAAGCATGTTAACCTTAGAGACATTTATTTGAAATGAGTTGGGAAAAAGTACTTTTTTCCTTTTTTCTATTTAGCTATGATGTTTATCCTCATGCATTCTGTACTCTTAACTGATCTTAGAAGAAGAGAAGAATACATCAAATTAATCTGGAGGCTTCAGCCAAATCAAATAATTCCCATCTCACAAAATATGCTTTTAGGGTCTGATTTTTAATTTACCATTAGAAAACTGTAAATTGTCCATTAAAACCACTACTGAGGGGAAAAGAAAAAGTCAAATGAATGATTTTGTAGAACTTATTGCCAGAGTTATAATTATGTCCTCAGAACATAATTATTTAGAACTTTTGCTTTAGTGGATCCTCTTAATAGGCAGAATTATTAAGATTCTTAATTAATTAGCATCACGCTTTTAACAGTTTTAATACATAACTTTGGAGACAGAGAGGGGTCAAGGTAAGGCCAGGACTTTGTAGCTTAACACGCTCTTTTCTTTTGAACATCTGAGGTGTCAGTAGTTTTGACAAGTAGCTTTTTTTAGCAAAACAAAAAAGCTTCCATGTACAAGCCCTAGAATTATTAACATGCATTTTGATGAGCAAAAGATAGAAGATTTTCAAACCAGAATTAATGTTAACATCATGCCAAACTATAAAAGTGTGCAGGTTTGATCATAAGAGAATGACACAAAGCACAGTTCAAACAGTCTAGCCAGTAGGAATATTGCCAATAGTGTTGCAGAATCATAAAAGGCAGACATCTGAATATAAAGCTTTCAGTTAATTTCCCAATATCTCTTCCTAAGTTTCTCAACAGAACTGAGCAATTACAATAAATGAATAGCAGTGTGAATGAGGTCTCAGGTTTAGGAGAAATAAGAGGGAGGTTGTCACTGGTGAATAATATAGAAAAGCAGAAAATGAGATTAAATTGTGCACATTAAAATATTTGCCATCATCTGAAAAACAATAAGCATTATTGATAAAATGGCATGGGTTGGCAAAACTCTTATGAAAACTCCAAAGGATTTTACAATTCATATACCAGCTTCAGTACCTCAGTCAATGTTTTTGCAATCTAATTATCTAAGGTCTTATTTTGTTTTGCTGCTTCAAAGTACGTAACATTTCTATTGATTTTAGAAGTGTCACTAAACAAATTTCTCTCACAGGCTGATCTTCCATGAGTTGATGATGCAAATCAGTAACTCCTGTGATTTATTTCATTTCTCTTGGACAATTTTTAGAACACAATAGGATATTTCCTGGAAGAGTTTTTTCACTGCCTTTTAAGGGAACCTGTCTCAAAACACCTGTCTCAAAATAATTTCAGTAAAATTACAGTAGAAAGGTGCAGTGTCATGTTCATAAAGGCTTACACACTTTTTCAGAGCTGTGATGGAAAGATACTCCTCCATTCCCTTTTCAGGATTGCCCTATTATCAAGCTAGGGGATCATCATTCTTGCTATAGCCTTTCTATCTGTATCCATTAATGAGTATTTGACTATTCACAAAACTGACTAGCATTTTTCTGGGAGTTTACAACAAGGCACTGAAATGAGATTCAGCCATAGGATCTTCATAAACATATTCTGGTTTTCAAAAGTGGGGAAACTTCCTCCCAGATTGCTGCATAGGAATAATAATGTTATTGATGGTATGTCAGCCCAATGGATGTTTAGTGCTTCTGTTGTATAGGGACTGCAACAGAAAAATGTAAGTATAGTTAAACTAACAGTGATATGGTTTTTTTTTTTCAAATATTCAACTATCACCTTATGACTGGAAAGAAATTGAGAGTGGTTTACATGTTATTTAATTATTCTTTACCTCAAGGATAGCATTCCAAGACCTAAATGGTATTAGAAAACAAAAAGAAAATTTACATCAGAAGAATACGACTGAAGAATCAAGTCCAAGTAAGGAAACATGACATTATTTAATTATATTTGAGGTATTCTTCATATTTCTATCAATTGTTAAAATAATTTGTTAAAAAAATAATTTTTCCTCTTTATATTTCATGCTTATATTGAACTAAGTTATGCTAGGAAAAAGATACTGTTTTCCAAAAGATATGGTGCCAGAAAATTATAAAGATTATATGCAAACCTTACTTTGACTACTTTAGAAATGAAGCTTAATATTCCCTTTCCTTCAGTCCTTCCTTTCATCCAAAATCTACCCAAAAGATTTTTCTTTGCTAAGTGCATCTAGAAATATGAAGTGCCATATAAAAATACCCTGCAATATATGTCTGAAATGGAAGAACTCCTTCATATTTCAGATATTTGTCACTGGAAGATTAGTTCAAAACAATCATATCATACTTTAACTGTTGACCTTTCTTTGGTGATGGAATGCTTTCTCTTTAGGACTTATCTACAAATGAGACTTGTAGTGACCCCAGTACATCATGTCTGCCTTATTACTGTAGTTAATGGTGTTCTGAGGCCTCCTTTTGTTCTCAGCTCCACTGTTTATTCATTTTACCCAGGGGTCAGTTCTTGCTCAAACCGTCAGTAACTGCTGAAAACATCTTCACATTTTCTTTTGAACCAGCTGCTGATTCTGAGACAAAAGGCCCTACATGGAAATACTTAGCAGTGAAGAGCTGTAAAAAATAGTTTCCAAGCATATGTTAGAGGAATAATGTAAGGTTTGACAGAATTATTTCCTAAGATTTATAGTAGAATTGGACACTGTTCAAAAAAACAAAGGTATTTTACACAGAAATAGAATAATAATACAAACCAGGGCTGACTATTATATTTACAGGTACAGTGATATCATTCAATGAGTTCTCTATTTTTTCCAAAAGACTGTGTTCAAAAATTTTTCTTAAAAATAGCAGTGTTTTCTAGCATTTTGTACAATTCTGAAGTGATGAATTTTCCTGTAAAAAGTAAAATCAAAGGAAAGTGATTGAAGGATCTCATTTTTTTATTGAAACCCCATAACTGAATATTCTTTCTGTTTCTTCAGTTACACAGGTTGTCTGATTTTAAATAGTGAGGGAAAATATGTCTGCAACAATAAGCTTAATAACAAGGTGATAGAAACCATGTAAGATAAGGTTTCTCATATAAATCAAAGGGAAGATATTTTAAAACTATTCCTTCAATGCAAAAATAACCCCATTACTCTGGATCACATGAGGCCACATGTATTACTTACAGCTCATTGAAAGGTCAGACTAAATACCACAGGCATAGAACTCCCCAGTCCTAAACTGTCTGGAAAGTTGCCTGAGTAAGGACTTTAGCTTTAGTTTTAACCTAGGCATACTTAAGAGATGGATTCAGCAAAAATTTCTATGTCTATCAAGTGAGACCCAGATGAAAAATACCTCTAAGGGCCCACATACTGATGGGTCTGAGGAGATGGGTGTTCTGCCCTCATGTTTTTAAGACCACCTTAGTAAAAGTGCCCTTGCCAAGGTGGAGCATGATAATTACTAATTGTCCCCTGTAAGGTCCCAGAGGAGGTTGCTTAATGTTATGTGTAGCACATCAATTCAATCAGGGCCAATGCAGGAGGGTGCTATAACAGCAGGAGGCATCACTTTCTGCTGGGCTTCTGCTCTGGGTAAATTCAGCAGCACAACAGCTATTTCCCCTGAAGTTTGTTGTCTCCTAGAGATTGCTCGTGTTTAAAAGATGGGCTTCTGAAATAACCAGAGCGAAGCAATTCTCTCCCTAAAACACATCTCTGATAATCTGTTTTTTGCCCTGAAACATGATTCTCTTCTTACATGTTTATTTTGACTGATTTATTACATATCCCTTAGGTGAGAGAAAACTGACAGTTCATGGACTGCAAAATATTTTATATGTTTAGAAGTGCTGGTTTACTGAAATGTAAACAGTTAAGAATGAAGTATGTTTTAGCAAGAGGGTTTTGTTTGTTTGGTTTGGTTTGGTTTGGTTGGTTTTTTAAGGGCAAGAAAGAATCGCAGAAATGTTGGCATTTTGCTAACACTTTGACCTTTAACAAACTTTAATTTTTTTACTTTAACTTTCCACTTTAAAACATCTGTCATAGCAACTAGAAAATTTTTAATTCATCTGAAAAGTATTTTCTTCCAAATTTTACTTTGAAAATATTTGACATTTAATATTTCTTTAAAAAAAAATACAGTATTTGCACTGAAGATACAATTTTTATCTGTCTGTATCTATTAAGAGAAGAAACAATACATGTGTTGTATTATATATTCCTTATACACACATGCACAAATACAGGTACACACACTTGAAAGCAGCTGTGTGAAGAAAGACTTGGGGGTACTGGTGGATAAATAAGTCAACATCTCCTGGAAATGGGCATTTGCAGCCTGAAAAGCCAAACGTGTTCTAGAATGTGTCAACAGATGTGAGGCCAGTAGGTTGAGAGAGGTGATTCTGCCCCTCTGCTCTCCTCCTGTGAGACCCCACCTGCTGCATCCAGCTATGGGAGCCTCAATGTAAGGACATGGACCTGTTGGAGCAAGCCAGAGGAGAGACACAAAGATGACCAGAGAGGTGGAGCACTCCTCTTATGCACACAGGTTGAGATTTGGGATTGTTCGGCCTGGAGAAGAGAAGACTCTGAGAAGACTTTACAGCAGCCTTCCTATACCTAAGAGGGCCTTATAAGAAAGCTGGAGAGGGACTTTTCAGAAGGGCATGTAGTAACAGGACAAGGGGAATGGCTTTAAACTTGGTCTCTTAGAAGGTGTCACTGTCTCTGGCACAGGGCTTGGAACCAGATGATCATTAAGGTCCCTCCCAAACCAAACCATTCTATGATTTTATGATTCTATTAAAAAAAGTAAAAGAAGACTGAACTATTTTTTTCATAGATTAAGTCATCTCTCATTCTTACTGACTACTGCTGGGGCAGCAGAGTAGGCAAAAAAACAAAAACAGGAACAGCAATGGCATTTTCAGTATTGTGTTAGGCAATTCTGTTCAGAAACTTCAACTAATTTACCATAATGATAAAAAGTATGAGAAGTGTTTACACCTCCAGTAGTTCTTCCCTTGAGGAGCTGCACGGCAAAATTATAAGCCACACAGAGACAAGTTGCAGGATTCATGACAGACAGAGAGGGAATTGTCTTGTCAGTCTCACAAGTCTGAGGATTGCAAACGGAATCTCATCAAACGTAATTTCTATTCCGCTTTGTACATCAAATGCCTCAACTAAAATTCCACATTCTACTGTGACTGAATGCACTTGCTCCTTCTGGACAGCTGCATTCCCTGAGCCTTCCAGTACTCTGAAAAGGTAACAAAACTGTCTGTAAGAATTAAAAGTGAAAGATGAGATAAATAGTGGAAATTTGGTGGTTGTTAGTGCTGTGTTTTTGCCTACCTAACTGCAAACAGAGAAAGACAGGTTTCTTTAGCTTGCTTTAAGCATCCTTTCATCAAGACCAATGTACTCTTTGGTGAAATGGTGGGGAATACTTGATATTACAATAAATAATTGCAAGAAAATACCAAAAAGACAGCAATACTTCTCCATCCTGTTTTGCTTCTGTTTTATAAAGGCTTTAACTTTTTTTTTTTCTCTAGAGAACAGAGTATTGCTCAGTTTCTTGTAGATGTGAAATTTACCTGAGGTGATCTCAGTTGCTATCAAAGGTGCAAGCTATCTTTAAAATCACCAGCAATACCAAATAATGCAATGTTTACATGTATAGTAATTCCAAAATGTAACCTGGACGTTGCCAGGAACCCTGTGATGGGAGTTAGCAATGACGAATTTCACTTTCAATCTAGTTGAGCAATGGTGGCTAAGCAGTGTCCAGCAGGTCATGTGAGGTTGGGACCAGCACATGTATGTTTATGTTTCATTTACTAGAAAATGAAATGGGATTTCCTGGTGATCCTAACTAGTTCTGATTTGATAATTTCTAGCTTTGTATTTAAGTCTATGTTCAGCAGTAAATCCCATGATGGTCTGACAAAGCCTTGGAAACAGGTGGCTTCGCAGCAAATGCCACCAATGCCATCTCTGTCATGTAAGGAGAGAAGATGTCACTGCTTAGTTCTCAGTGATTCATATCCTCTCTGAACACAGGAATTCTGTGCTTCTGATTATTGTTCTGTGAAAGTCTGTGTTTTTAACCACAAGCGAAACTAATTCTGATTTTCAGGAACCTTGCACAGATAATTGCTAAATAAATGTGCATACATTATATTAAAATGTATATTCATATTAGTTAAACATGTAAATAACAATGAAATATATAAAAAAGAAAGAAACAAATAAATCGCTCTTCACTAATAATGGAAAACACAAGCGAGAGAAAACTATGGTAAGCTGGAATCAAGATTTAAAGCCGGTAATATTAGTGTAAGGGTTAAAAAATTAACTTAATGTTATCCTAAAAGACACATCTGGAAAATTCTGTGGTTATTTAAACCTGAAAAATCCAATTGTATTAATGTATGAAGATGTATTTTCAACAGCTGCAATTTTAGCATGCAGATAGTTTGAGTTTCTCGGATGTCACAAAACCAACTATTTTGAATGAGAGCTTAACTAATTTTGCATTTAATCATAACATACAGCTGTTGAGATTTAAGACAGTTTTTATTTAAATTTAGCTTCTGCTAGAGTGGAAGTGTGAAGAAGATACTCTAAGTGTGGTATGTCTTAAAATGACACATTTTTAGTATGAAATATGACATTTAAAATGACATACTTTTAACTAATTCATAGCATAAATAGCAGTCCTAAATGCTCAGAATCTTTTCTTCAGAAGTTAACATCCTCAGTTTAGGGAAAATGCAGAATGTGCAACATATGCTCATTTAAAACAAAGGGACTTATTCAAAGCTTGTATTGACATCTTTTTGACATTTGACATACAATATGCATGAGGATAACATTCAGATTGCTAATTTATGGATGAAAAAGTTAGAAGAAGGAAAACCTAAGGTTGCTCCAATAGTGCTAAATCACGTGTCGTTCTTATCGATTGTGTTGAAAAATAAATTTAGCTGTCTTCCCAAACACTGACAACTAGAAAATGTTTTCAAAGTGATCTTTTTTGACTGAAGAAAGCATATCGTTCTACTGTAAGTGTTTTGAGTTTCTTTTCAGGCAGTCAATTCTGCTGCTACCTATTTATAAACAAGTATCAGAGCCCTATGAGAATAATCAAAACGAACAAAATGCACTCTTGAATGATTTCAGTTGATTATACCAAGCAGAAACTTGGCTGAGAGGGTCAAGTGTCTTAATATGTACTCAAAGTGCTCAGCAATCTGGAATAAAATTACTTTGATCTTTGAAAAGATTCATAAAAGGGGAATGAATATTGCTAGCTGCATAATTGTATATTTTTCCAATATATGAATTTTTGCTGAAAGATTTTAATAGAGGTCTGGAACTTCACAAGATAAAATAAAACTATTCACAAAAAAAGCTTACTTTCTTGTAATCTAAGCAAAATGTCACAGATCTATAAAGGACACTTAATATTTAACCATATGTAATTATACACATTTTCACAACATGGACATTTGCTTAAAACGTTTAATATCTTGTATGAATTATTTTAGATACAAAGAAATGTATGTGTTTTGTTCATTTAATGCTAATGAATAACTGACAAAGATAAAATGTTGTTAATCTGTTTCCATTTATAAAACATCAGTGCACAAAACATATTTGGGCTCTGTTTTCTTAGCTATCTAGGACATCATCAGCCATGCAGAACCATACGTCACCAGAAACAGTTATAAAGTATCGGCTCCTTATTCCTTTAGTGCTGAGGAGGGAAAAAAAAAAGCTCAAAACCCAAAACTGAAAAACTTCAGGAACCTGAAAAAGTAAAACCTATATTTTATACATTAAATGGATGTCTTAAAAATTTCATTTTGTGTGTCCCACCAGTTTTAAGTTGAAATGTTGAGATTTAAGTTTCAGGCAACCTAAAACAGTTTTTGAGTTACTTTCCTTCTTAGAACCATAGGCAGACCTCTTAGGTCCCTGTTTGAACTGAAAACTAAACATCAAAGCCACTACTTTGTCGGTACGGCTCCTCTTCTGCTGTATCAGAGACTCTCCACAGATTGCTTTCCATAGGGATGTACATCACCCTAGAAAAAAGAGCAGTTGCATAATTAAATGGCTCAAAGAATTGCCCCAAAAAGGAATTTGAACAGCATGAGTACTACACATTTAAAAGTAGAATTTAAATTCAGATCCCTAAATATTGATGTCTATGAAGGAGTTCTCTACATGAGATATAGCTAAGTATTCATTAGCTCCAAGAAAGGTTTGCAGAGGTGCCAGGCTCCCTATATGCTTAATCAAAGTTGGTTATGTCACCCCTAGATTAGAAGGCATCCACTCATACAAAGTTTTAGGTCTTCTTTCAGAGGTGCCAAGTGTTGCAATTCCAAAGCATGAGTTTGTAAGGATGACAACTTTTAAATAAACAGTTTCTAATCTCAGGAACTCAAGTTATTGTTTATCAAATGTATTCATACAGGGCAGTAAGAAGCGCTAACAGTCCTTAGGTATTTTTTTCTCCATTTAGACAGATTAATAGAGAATATGCTTGTTTGGGGAACCTACAGGAATGATTTCTACAGTATGTGCATTATTTGTAGACAGTAGTCTTTAAAAATTCTAATTAAAATAACTCTTATTGAAAAATGTGTTGCCAGACAACTTTGCCCAGATAAAAAATACATGCTAAACCCACGCCTGAGGTAGTACTGCAATACATTAAAACTAAAAGAAAGAAAATGTTTTCTCTCTGCGGGTCACAGTTTCAGTACTGAAAAGTGTTCCTTTTCCCTTCCCCAAAATAACATTTCACTATTTCAGCAGAAGAATCAGATTTGCATCAGAGAATTTTTGTAAGGTTAGACTTCAAGGATTTTTTTAAGGGTGTGTATTCTACCTGTGAGTTTTTAAATTAACATGTTAACATGTTGCTTTGGTCAAGAAAAAAGCACAGACAAAAAAAGTGATAAAATAAGTACAGTCCTAAAATACATTAGTGAAAAAGGTATTGCATAAGGTTGAGCTGGAATATCAATTTTAAAAACACAGCATTGAATTAATAAGATAGGAAGAATTTCTTCCATGAGTTCCTAAGACAAAGGTTTATCACTTGCTTGTTGAGCTTGACCAACTGTGAAACAAGTAATTTCACCTCAGAGACAGCAGATCTTTAGAATTTACTGTGACACCCCGACTTTCCAATTTTTAAGTCAAGTCCTCACCAAAGATGCTTATGATTCTTCTTTCCAGAACTCAGGCTCAAAATTTAAATGAATGTCAGAAGTGAAGTTTCAAATTTCCAGCTGGAACTGGACCAATTAAATTGTTCAGCTTGATTCTGTCTTTAAATTTCATCAGGGTATTTATGTTTCGTTAGCTTGCTTTACTGGCTTCATAAGATGTACTGCTTACAGTTAATGGAACAAGTTTTGGGGCTTTGTTAGCAGTCCTATTGTGTTTCCTGAACTGAAAATAAGTTTCTGGGGTGCTTTGATCAAGACAGAAGATTTTCAAAGAAATTTTTGTGGATTAAAGGGCTTTAAAAACAAGTCTATGCTATGTGTGCTGCGGAGCCAGAGAGTTGAGACTTTTATGCATCTGAATTAGACTTAAGCTTCATGAGAGCTCAGCCATTGAAGCCTGCAGAGGTTCTCTAGAGAACACTTCCAAAAAATTATTTTCCTCAAATCATATGCTTTTTATGGTTGAATACTGAGAGTCTGATTTTATTTCCTATGGAAATCAGGGTCAATGTGTTTTTTCATGTTCAGAGTATGACAGGCCCTGGAAGGTAGTTTCTCAATGTCTGCTAAATCCCTGCAGGGGATACTGTGGAAGGCAAGGAAAGGAAAAATCATTGAAATAAAAATGAATTTGCTTTTTCTGCATATTTTTCTGATTCTTAAAGATAAATCACTCTTTATTTTTCTATTGTATAGTTATAAGGGAGACAGAGAGCATATATTATATTTAATTTCTTACTGACTTGATGACATTCAGACAAACGGTACTTTGCTTTTGAATTAGTTAAAATTGATTATTTCTGTGCATTATCCCCCAGCCTAAATTCAAAATGATAATTCTGCTCAAACACTAAGAATTACCTCAGGAGTGACTGGAACCCTTTTGATGAAGTTACCCCTGAGCCTAAGGTTCCCATCTGTGCTGCTGGTTGTAGCTGACACTTTGGACAATGACTCTACTCTGAAGTTCTTTGCCAGGAGTAAGGATTTCACCATAGTGTCTTTGTCTATTCAACAAGAAGAAAAATCTTTTAGTATCAGAAAAGAGGGAAGAGGAAAAAGACTTAAGAATGGTAACTGTCCAATATGTCAAATGATGGCATAAAAAGACAATTTCCTTTAAAGTTTTTCTATGAATTATCTTGCTCTAGTATCATAACAGGACTTGAAAAACCTGTGATAATGATGATTAGAGTTTTATACTGCAAAATATGCATAATAAGGAATAATGCAGAAAAGCTTGTGTCTTTCGGACAATGATTTAGTTCTTACACAAGGTGTAAGGCTATCTGATATAGTGAGGGAAGAAACAGAGAGAAGGGGAAAGGTATTCTTCCAAATAGATGTAGAAAATAATTCAAGGAATTCAAGGTTTTCTTAAAAAAAAAAAAAAAAAAAAAAAAAAACTCAATTTATTTATTCTTTTTATTTTAGAGGTTACTATTTTAAAATGTCAGCAGAATAATACTTTTAAAGCAACTTCTATGATGATAACCATGTCTCTGGTTAATAAACTGCCATGCTGAAGAATGAGCTCTGGTTTCAGAGCTGAATTTGGTCATAAAACCTGTGTCAAAATATTTAAATTAAAATATAATAATAATGAACATTTTCATTTTAAATTTGCCCTCTAAGAGAAAGGTACAGCTTCAACTTCTGAACTGAAATTTAGGTTTTCTTTACTCTGATTGGTGCAGAAGTTTCAGCAACTCATTTTTTGAACTTACCTATCAGAACAATTTTGTAACTAGGAACCCAAATTAGAGATCTCTGTGTCAGTTTTGCATAGTGTTTATGAAAGATTCTTTTAATGGAAGTCCTCAGGTCTAACCATAGGATATTTTGTCTGTGCAAAATAATGTGTAATGTTATCCACTTCCTTTTTCATGCAAATATTTAATAAATTCCTCAGAAGGTTCATACTTAATTGTATTCAGCTTTTATGCATGTAGTTGAATATGTGAGAGGGAAGGAAATGAAGCATGCAACTCCTAAATGAGAGAACTTCAATGAGATAATCACAGATTATACTGCATAAGATCTTTTCACACCCTCTTTCTACTGATTAATTTTCTAGAAGTAGACTTTAAGAGACATAATATTTTTCTTTGCCATAAGTAAACGATTAAACTTCTTAATATAAACTGTAATGTAACATGCACCATTTGAGCTTCCAAAATCAAAATCTAAGACATAAATGAAGTATTATAAAACATGCTTAATAAGTTTTTATTTGGCAGCCATTGGTCTCTATGTGTTGTACCTTTTTATTTTCACTTTATATACATACTTTTAAGTAACTATTTTTAACATAGATTTTAATATCCCAAGTATTTATTACTCATTTATTTGTTTCTCACACATAGACCTTCTTAATGATTACTTTATTAAAATAATTTTGTTCATGGCCTTTTCAAAGTTCTGCTAGTAATGTTCAGAAGCATTTTTAGAGTATTGATACCTGAGAAGAGCCTGAGCAAACTGAGCTTCCAGGCATTAAAAGCAGCATCACTATTTATGTTTAGTCTACCAGTGAAGGTGTATGTTAGTGATTTCCTTTAACAAATTCACTTAAGGTATGTAATACTTCCATCTCCAGCCAAAAAAAGTCTTATTTTAAGCAGATTTTAGTTTCAGTATGGGCAGGCCGAAACTTTCCTTGTGTATTCCTGGTGCTCTTGGAACTCATTTTATTATTTAGATTTTTAATTAGAAAAATAAAGGGAAGCACTCTTTCTTTCAAGGATTTCTTCCATTAAACTAGTTGAAATTTTGGCTCAAACTATGAAGTGAGAATTTAGTCAAGTAATGGATACACTTGTTTATAATTTGAATGAGTAACCAGATGAATTTCCAGGTCACTCTTCAAGTGAACTGAAGGTAAACTTCCCAGTTCGTAATGTTTGCTATCAGCTGGCATATGGTAGTGCCTGGTACCAAAGTGATGCCTGAAAAGAAAGCAGCACTGTTGATTTTAAAATAACAGTTTTACAGTTTCAAAATAGATCATGAAAAGACCTATTCTTTTCTTGACTCCAGTTCAGAGCCCTCTCCAGGCCTGAAACAGTTTCTCCCTCTTTCATGACATTGTCAGAATTAAAACCTTCCTCCTTTTTAATTTGAGAAGTAAAAATAGTTTGAATACCACATCAGAAGGCAAATTCCACTCAGGAACACAATGAACTGTACTTTCTTTCATGGGTATGTTAAAGATAGAAAAAAAAGGCTAATAGTGATAAAGAAAAGGGATTTGAGTTTCTTCCTATGCAACTGACATCAAAGAGTGATTTTTGAAACTAAAATAAAAACTATAACACTTATAAAGTATTTTTGGGGTGTGTGTGAGAAAGTAAGATTTTTGTTCTACAGTGACACCAAAATAAAACAAGTCTCAATTGATCTGTACTTGATTGTTAGCTGGCTAATTCAAAGAGATTCTTTATTGACTTCATAACTCAGTAGTACTAAAGATACTTTGTCGTTAATACTGAAAGAGTGCTAATGTGTGTGTCTGCTTTTCAGACTAGTAAATATTGATGTTCACCTTAGCTGTAGGCACAGTAAGCACCAGGACTTTTGATCTTCTTTCTTATGAGATATGTGTAGGTGTGTGTATAAGGTCATGACTTTCTGTGGCATGTGATGTGGCAGTTAATATTATAATCTATTGCATTCTGCTTATACACTCTATCTTATTGGATTGTATAGAATGTTTTTGGTGGAAATGGTTTTCTAAATATGGAATGGAAAACCAAAAAGCATAGCCTAACATGCTCTCTGATCTTAAACAAGAAAATCTAACATTTGGTGCAAATGTACAAAATTAGAATATAGTTGGTGTGTGTTTCATGGTGCAGATCTCCAAAACCAGATGTTCAGGCCTCTTGCAGCATCTCCACCTTCTACTCACTTTGCTAGAGATCCTAAAGGTTGTAATGTTGCTATCATTTTTTACTTTGATCATACTTGGTAACTTTAAAAGCTCTCTTTCTGGTCACATATCTTATTGGTATGTTTAGTCCTATGATGCTATAGATATAAATGCATGTTTGAATCCATTTCTTTTGTTCTATGTGAAGTAGATAATTATAGTACATAAATAAATCTGCAAAAAAGTACATCTTTATTGAAGAAAAACTTCTCATATCATGGTCCTGTAGGTATCTCAATATGAACAAATATTAGCACCCGTTTGGAACGTGAGGGAAGATTAGCAGGACTCTCTACAGAAGCCAGCTTGGACAGACTTAATAGCAGGATTTGTCACCAAAGCAGTTCATACAGTTGCTTCCTGGATCCTATGACAGTAAACGTTTGGAGAGTACAAAATCAGACTCTGTCTCCTCCTATACTGGGTAAGTAAATATCAAGCACAGGTTTGATTCTGATAAGGAAATATCAGATATGTTTCAGGAAAAAAACAAAAGACGTGGACTCAGAAAGGGAAGGTAGATCTTTTAATTACACTGTTTTCTTAAAAGAAGAACTGCTTTTTATGCTCACTTTGCCAAGTGAGAGAAAAATATAATTTCAGTATAAGAATAACCCAAATCTACTATAGAAATGTAAATTTAGTAGATCTTCCATTAATTATTTAAAGCTGTTGGATTAAACAATACAAAGTAAGAGTTACAGCTGCTGTCTAACTCTAGTGTTAAGACTATGCTCCAATATGATTTTGCTACTTGAAGAGTATTTTCATAAAATCTTTACAGATAAAGAGAAATTTCACTGAAGATACATTATGAAATTTTAAAATTTATTAATGAAAAAAAGTATTTTTGTTCTGAATCATTCTTGTTGATTATAAATATAGTTTATAAAGTCCAGTGTTCTGAAAAGTGTTCAAAGAAAAGGAAATAAAACAGTTCAAATAATTATGCCTTGAAATTACTTCAGAGGCTTAGCTAACAAGAGTAAGAGTTTCCATGATATAAGCATGCATTTGCCAACCAAATGAGGGACTCATAAGAAAATAAAAAACAGATGTTGGAGCAGTCAGCAATGCACTTTTTTTTTTCACAGAGCCTTTGATTATGCCAACCATGTAATTGTATCTTGATCCGTCCCACAACAGTTCAGATGTGTTACTGTACAGACAGCCATATATTTTTTGACTACAACAGAACTACTCTGAGTGCAAAAATTTAGTCATTATGTTTGTGCAAGACCAGGTCTGCTGCAGAGTTTAACAGTGAAGATTCAGAGAATTCAAGGGTCATGTGCTAAGTTACAATAAGTATGAACCAGTGTATGTGATGTTAGTTGAAAAGATTTTGGGATTTGATTGTGAGCACTCCAGATACTTCTTAAAATAATAGAAAAACAGGTGGAGTAACAGCAGTAGTTCTCAAACAACCAATCTGCAGATTCAAAAAGTATCAGTGAAATTTTTACTCTGTCATTTTTACAAATGACAGAAGGAAAGAGATGATAAGTATACCTGTTATTGATTCTCAAATTAAGAGAGAGTAAGAAGAAAAATCTTAAATGATGTGCATAGGAATGCAGAGGGAATCCTGGTTTCTGTGTTATGCAGAGCAAAAATACATGCTGGAATAAATAAAGGACTTTTATATGTAACAAAAAAAAATCCCCACTGAATTATTTGGAGGGCAGGGTAATCAGACAAATCAGAGAAGAAACAATTCTGGTAAGTTCTGTGAAAACCAGAAAGAGATGGCAAAATGTGCAATATCAAAGCAACATAAAAATTATGTCAAATAGGATGCTAGTATGTTTGGATTACTTTCCATGGTATGGGTGTTTTAAATTACCACCACATATATGAAATAAGATAAGAATATGACAAATGATTGAAATATTTAGCTACAGATTATTTATTATTCAAATTTTAGACTGTGTGAAATATACAAACATTTTCTAATGAGAAATCTATGCAAATAATTTACAAATGAATGTAAGGGTTCTACCTCTCAAAAAGATTAGATATTTTGAAATTTATGGCCATTTCTAAATCTCAGATCCACAGAACAGATCCTATTAAAAATATTTTAGGTTCTAATTTTATGAATTTTCTGTATTTGCATGTCAGTTAAATAAAAATATAATTGTTAAAAACTCTTTATCACCATGACTCCAAGGAATCAGTCCTGTTTTCAAATTTCTTTAGTTTTTCAGACATCTCTGCATCTGAGCCATGTGAAGTGATTTCCTGCCTTTCTGATGACAACGACTGCTGCTACTGTCAGAAAATAACCTGAATATAAATACTAGGAATAAAGAATATTCTTTTCACCTTTTCACCTTTAAAATGCATTTAATTTTATTTACCAAAAATACATGATGCTCTAGTGTAATTTAAAAATTCAAATAATTTGTCTTAAAGTGCATTTTAGTGAAACTCAATGATGCTTGAAATGTCACCAATGTAAATAACTTTTTGAAGGCAAATCCAAAGAGACTCATTTTACCTCTAAAAAACCTTAAATGTACATGGAAACCATCTGTGTTTTGTCAAAGTTATTAAAGTACATTTTCTTGTACTGATTGTTCATCATCTGTGAACAATTCTGCTTTGAACTGCTTTGGATAATGGAATGAGGTACTTTTAAAACTCAGGACAAGAAAATTCTTTACCTTTTTTAGCAGAAGCAAATACTTTTCTTCTAAACATTTGTAAAGTGTCTGTTCTGAGTATCTACTTTTTAACATTGTTTTGCTTTCATTTGTTCCTTTCTGAGGACTTCAGAAACCAGGTTCCTCATAAAGTATTTGGGAGCCTTTGGTACTTATTTCCTTCCTTCCTTCCTTCCTTCCTTCCTTCCTTCCTGCCTGCCTGCCTTCCTGCCTTCCTCCTCCCCTCTCTCCCTCCCTATTTGGATTACAGCTATTTTGATGAAAGGTCCCACATTGAAACTTATGTCTATTTCCCAAGCAGCCAAATTAAGTGCATTTCAGCTATTTCTCCCTGAACCTTCTCTAGGCTGACCAGCCCCAGCTCTTTCAGGGCCTCCTGAGCTCAGATGTCAGATAATCAAGTCCCCTAGTCATATTCATGGTCCTTCACTGAACTGCCTTCAGCATGTCCGGATCTCTCCTGCATTGGGAAGCCTGGGCATGGACCAAGAAATCCAAATGTGTTCTCAGCATGGCTGAGCAGAGGGGAGGATCATCTCCTTTGACCTGCTGGAAATGCTTTTCCTAAGGTGACACGAGAAATCACCGACTTTCTTTGTGATGGGACACATTGCATGCTCACGTGATATTTTCAAACTATTGCTTCAGATCTGATTGCCTCTCATTTCTTCTACCCCAGATGCTGTTGGTGTTTTAGGTTTTTTCTTCTCCTGACCTTATATAAATTATAATTGTTAAAAACATATTTTCATAGTATTTTTCCTATTAATTGTAATATTTAATTTTTTTCCTGAATATAATCAAAGGAATAACACACAGAAACAAAATAGGTCATCAACGTGAACTAAATTACAGCACTCATTGCTTTGACATGTCCCTTTACATATGCATTTCTGCTACCTTACTGTTAATAGTGTTCCTATTTCTACCATAAACTTACAAAGTCTATCTGTGGGACTTCAAAGACTGCTTCTTTCCTGTATTTTGAAGACCATGTAACAAGGGAAATAAAAATGCCCTTTTCTTTTGCCTGCGGTAGAATACTCTTTCTTTAGGAAAAAATTATTGAAAATTCTGTTACTGCCTTGTGAAAAATCAAGGATGTTTCAAGAATTTTTATATAAGGAGTCATATAAAGATCTTTTTCAAAAACTTTTAGGGAGTCATTTAAACATAGGTACAGTTTTTGTTTTCCCTCATATAAAATTCTTACATCAGACTTAAAAAGAATCTGGGTACGAAAAAGGAGCAGAATCTGAAAATGAGTGGATATATCTTCTTTTTTTCCTTTATTTTTAATTGTATGACTGCTAAGAGGCTCTTTTTTCATTTGTAAACAACAGTTAATCTGTGACATCTGTGGGAACCAATGTATTGTATAATTTAAGCTAACTTTGCATTCGTAATAAAAATGTTCCCCTCCTCAGGGTTATTTGATCTATAAAACTGGGTGAGTTATATATTCTGCTAATTTGTTTTACTAACCACTACAGAATATGTGCCATCATGTTGTGATATTTACTAGAAAGTGAGTTGAAAAATAAATGAAAAAAAGTCTGCTATTAAATCCTTATGCAGAGTTGATGTGGGTTTTTTTCACTTCTTTGTTTAGTTGCAATAGAAAAGGAAGTCATCCTGAAGAAGAAACAAATAAAAGAAAAGAAAATACAGAGGAAGACTCCCAGCCATCAGACACAATTAAATTCTACATACCACAGTTCTGGGGTTTTTTTTCAAAGACTAGTATTTTTGGGAGAAGATACTGTTCACAGCATAATGCTAATTTAAATGGGATGTTAGGAGAAGCGCCACAGTCTGTGCCTTTAATAATGCGTCACACAGTGCTCTGGAGCACTCCTGGGCCCTGAAATACAGCTCCATATCCCACTACCCTGTTGTAAAGGCCTCAAGCATGCTTTGTCTAAATGCTAACAGCAGCATTGTCCCTAACAGTTTTTGGGAAGAGTCTGGGAGGCTGAATTTTCCAGGGTTGTTCAACACAGTCGGTTCTCATGCAGTAACCTTATGCCAGAAGCAAAAAGAGTATCCCGGAACATGTGTAGACTACTCTGTTTAGCCAGCTTCAGTGCTTTTGATTGCTCTTGGGCATATTTATTTTACTAGTATATGAAACACAGAATTTTAAAAGAAACATAAAGATTTAGTTAGAAGGTTAGCTGCGCTGAATTTAGTTAAAATAGAAGTGAGTTTAGGCCCGGCTAGAATCAATTAAAAGTTAATGGTTAGTTAAGAAGAGCTGGACCTGAAATGAGTTTTCAAGATGGGAGTAACTGATTACTAAATAACTGATTACCTGTCACTTTTATGTTTGTTTAGCTGTGTTTAGAATGAGAAACAGAAACACTGATAAGTAGATATAGGGAACGTAAACAATTGTCAATTTCTTCCCCATCTGAGAACCTATTCAAAAGTCACACAAAGAGGAACTGGAAGGTCACCAAAGTAATTTGTATTGTCAAAACCCAGGAAGGCAGAAAGGTCAAATTGAGGAAGACCACTTTTACTTCATCTTTGAGACCACCGACTCAATTCAGAGAACATACCACGCATGCTTAATGACATTTAAGCTCATTTCCATACGAAGCGGAGAATGGGAGGTGTCGATGTTAAAAATATGCATTTTTATTTTGAATATTCATAACCTTTGTAGATAAATAGACTCTGTATCAACTTGTACCTTTGCAGTGCATATCAGGGAATCATCCCATGCAGCTGCCCAGCACTGGAATAAACATACACTTTCTAACTCTAAACTGTTAGAGAACCTTTGTCCATCTCATTTGGGTGTCGATGTTAGATCCAGACCCATATTTTGGTAATTCATATAGGCATAACCAAATATTTTCCACCACAGTTTTCCAGTAAGATGTCAGTGATACTTACTAAGGTATCTCTGAGAGAAAATAATTATGGTTCATTTTAGGAAAGATTCAATAGTTGCAGCAGAAAAATAATTGCAAGTGGTATGGATTTAAGCAAGCTGTTTAGCTGTTACTGTTAAGGAGAGATCAATTTGAATAGGTTTAAGCATGACATATAAACCAACAGCAATATGAGTTACTTATGAGCTCATAAGTGGTTGGCAGGACTACCAGCAGTGACTACTCAGTATGTTGTATTAGCACTATCTTCAAATATTTATGGAATGTCCTCTGAAAGTTGTTTCAGGGGTGGGTTTTTCCCCCCTTGAAACTCTAATAGCGTTCATTCAATTAGAGTTCCATCACACAGACCAGGTTTACAAAGATCTGAATTTATTTCAAAAATATTACATAACTTTGTGTTATTTGCCTGTCACGAAGCACTGGTTCACAGAACTTTTCAGCTATGTGATCTAGGATTTTGTGCTTGGCTGTCTGAACACAGAAGGCCTGTAATCTAGGTACCCTGGTGTTTGACTTACACACCTGCCATTACCTCAAAATATATATGCATGAGCATTATATTTGCCATTTCTTTCTGGTTTTGGAACAAATGCAATAAGCTGGAGTTTTTCTTGTTTACTTTCAAAATAAATAGATTAATGAATGGACATTTTTCAGGGGAAAGGTACCAACAAGTTAAGAGTCTGCTCTAACAACAGAAAGCAGATTAAGAAATGCACAGTAAAAAATAAAAAAATGTACTTGCTAGGTCCACATCGTGTTAATGTAAATCATTTTGTGGCTTGTTTGCACCACCTACTTCAGATCTTGAGTACTGGTCACAACATATCTCCAAAAGTGATATAGACAATCACAATCACATGCATGACAATATATAGTCTGAACGATTTCCATAGTATTCCAAAGATGGAGTTGTGGATGCCCCATCCCTGAAGTGTTCAAGGCCTGGTTGGATGGGGCCCTGAACAACCTGATCTAGTAGAAGGTGTTGCTGGCTATGGCAAGAGGTTGGAGCTAAATGACCTTTAAAGTGCCTTCCAGACCAGGCCATTTTATGATTCTATGATTAAAAACTGAAAGTAAGTGTGATGCATCTAAAGTTATTATATCAGAATCTCTAATCTTAGTGAAATCAAGTGAATATGAAACTACAATGAACAAATGCTATTTGCAATGATGTAGAATTTAATTAAAAACTGTGAAATAGATATCCAATGTGATAACGCAGCAATGATATTTAAAAGATAAGTGATCAAAATTAATTATTTAAATGGGTTTTTTTAATTAAAATTTGTTGCATACTATAGAAATTAATTCTGATTCATTAATTTGAATATATATATATTGCTCTACAATATGTACATTCTAATTCAGTTGCAGGATTTACCACCAATTTGGAGATGATTTTAGAGTCTGATTGGCTGCTAAAACATGTAAATGCAAAATCACTTGATGTCTTTGGAGACACCTTACTGCAGTTTTTCAGCATAAGAGGGTTGACAAGAAAGAGGATTTGTACCAAGGCCTACAATGAGAGAATAAGGGGCAATGTTTTCAAACTGAAAGAGGATAGGTTTAGGTTTGGATAGGAGAGAAGGAAGAATTTTTTTACACTAACATAGATGAAACACTGGAAGATGCTGCCCAGAGAAGTTGTGGATGCCTCATCATTGGAAGTAACTGAAGATTGACTGGATAGGGCTTTGCTGGTGGAAGGTGCTCTTGTCCATGGCAGGGGACTTGAACTATGATCTTTAAAGGTCCCTTACATCCCAAGATTTTATGATTCTGTGAAAATCTGGCCCAATATTTAGCTGCTGTGTAATCTCTGTTAAGGCACAGAGAACCTTTTCCAGGAGAGAACTTAAAATAACTTAAGTAGATGATTACTGGCAGTAAGTGCACAGGTATGCCAGGAAGAAATGTTATGAGATTTTTAATCTGTACTTAGAATTTTTTCTTTTTAATGTGTTTCTTTGTGCATAATTTCAGCTTTCAAATGTGGAAAGCTGTTCCTTCTTTATTTAAATGCATAGGGGTTTTTTCTGTACACTTCTTTATTCTGGAAACAGTAAAACTGGTCATTCAGGAAACAAGATATTACCTACCCAAAGGATATCTGCTGCAGATGGTTTGTCTTTGGCAACCATATGTCATATGCATTTTGGCAAAAAGTTATATGACTTTTTATTTGCCAAATATTGTGTGGTAGCCAGATATTTTTGAAGCAGATCTATAAATAATACATTTCTCCACCTCTTTGTCTCTCTCTGATGTGGTTTCTCTCTGTTTTAAACCTAATAATACCATCTATGAAAAAAATGTGGTCTGCAAAATAACAGAAAATGAAGGTCACATAAATTCAAAAGAAAAAAAATGCCAACTTTTAAATTCTTCAGGTTTTTCCTTACAAATTCTCCCTCACAGAACCGGAAACATTGAAATGTCTCAAACCTGATGATATGTAATTTCATGTGAACAAACACAAAATGTTTAAACAAGGTCAAAACAGAGTATTTTGGTTTGCAAGGTGTCTCTAACAGGCTGCATGCATATAACTCAACCTATAAAGACAGTTTAAGATGTACATTTTAGTCATGCCATGACTTCATGCCAGGATATAACTTCGATAATCCTTTTAACTCCTCCTCCATGAGACAGAAAATCACTTGGGATTTTAACACTCTGCAAAGTGTTAGAAACTAAGTGTAGGAAAAACTGCTTTGTGATTCTGAGCTGCAGTATAACCTTTCCATTTTTGAAGTGAATGGAGATCATAACCTTGAAATCACTAAAGGAACTCTATGCTTGCACCTAAAATTGCTTGAGACAGTTAGGCATGGGCAATGACCCATTTCTCCTTTCCTTTCTTGTTCAGTTGAATGGAAGGAATAATCCACTTACCCGTGTAGTACCAGCTGTGGAAGAGGCCCTTAGTGAGAAAGGGTGTTTGGTTTCCAACTGTATACTTTTGTAATATACATCTGAGGTAATGACAAAATAGACTTTGGTGTTGATGCCACTCTTTAAGGCACTATGCCTTTCTCAAGGCAGCTAAGTCAGATAATTCACACGCTAAAATTGTTTGGGTTTTTTTCTACAAAGGCCTTGTGGTTTAGAAGTAAACCACACTGTTGACATGTTAATGACTTGAACCCCACTGAGGGTGACCTTGATGCCATTTCCAAATCAATCGCATTGAAATGTTTTTTAATATAATTTTATAATGAAGTGCCTTTAAGCAACTATTTTTCATAAGATGTTATCTGAGGGTTTTTAAAACTGTAATATACTTTCCACTCTAAAGACGGTAAAAGAAGGGATGCATGTTTATGTAATTACACAAAGAGAACAGCTGAGTGTGAAAAACAGTATTTTGTTTAAAGACCTTTCTTGAAGGAGAAAATGTTAAAGTTAAATTAAATTTTTTGTTGCAAATAGGATTATTTCCCAGGCAGGTTTCTGAAGCAATTTAATACACCCAAAAGAAATTTCAGTTTTATATAAAAACTGCATAAAATATGAGCCCTTCTGGAATTTTTATCTTTTTAGCACGTTTTCTTTCATCTTTCATACTTTTTATTTTTTATTCTACTTTATAAATAAAACCCTTGCCTTATTTCTCTTCTTATTTCTTGTCTTTCCCAGTAGTGTGGATCCAGCATAGACTAACACATCTTATTAGTACTGGCCACTTTTATCTAGGGACCATCATAAGAGCTCTTATCTTTCTGAACTTATTTGTATCCAAAGAAGTATCCTATACCTGTTGTTAGGATAACACGATTAGCTTTTCTTTTTGGGCACCTGCATGAAGCAAAATATATATAAAAGTGGCAAAGCATGAAATTCAAATGATAGAAACAGTCATCAGGCAATGCTTCCCTTATGTCAAACTTTAAAAGGTAATCTTAGATAATTTAGAGAGTAAAATATATATATAAACAAATAACAAATTAAAAAATCATCTCCTCTGTCCAACCCTCATGACAATTGTCAGCTTTGCTGCCAACTAGATCCAGCTCCTGGTTTTCAAAGCTGTGTATTCCTACCCTACAACCCTCCAAGGTCTTCTTCAACGAACACATTCAGTTTTTCCTCACTTGCTTTCAGTGATACATTCTTTGTCCTCAGCCACCATTTGAGAAGCCTGAGGAAGAAAAACCACTCAGAAGTGAGAAATAGCAGTACGCAGAAAAAGCTTACCAGCCAGTGCCTTATGGACTGGCAAGAAAGGCAGGATGATAAAGCAAAACTATCACCTTTATGCTCTCCAATTCTTCCACATATTGTGCTTGTTACCCTTATGAGATCACCTGTGCTGGTACTTCTGCATGATCAGACTAGATCAGACCTTTCCTGCTTACCAGCATCTGAGGAAAATATCTCAGTGAATGCACATTTTAGAATTTTTCAGTGGAAAATTCATGAACTCATTTGAGTGGAAATGATTGAAGGAATTTTGAATTTCAGTAGGAAAGACGAGGAAATTTTGCAGATGTTACATGTATTTACCCTTACTTCTATGAAAGCAGTGGAAAATTCTACTGAATGATGAACACGTAAAATAAACCCAGTAGGAATTGGTTAATGTGAAGTAGTTATTTTAAGCAATTACAATTTGTATAAATTAATTACATTGAAAAGTAATGCTTTTTGATTTATTATTATTATTATCTGGGAGGAAAGTTTAGGTACTTAAAATCTGAATATATGATTGAAATTTTCTAAGTAAAGCACTGTGGTAATAAGAAGGTAAATAAATTCCCTTTCACATAATCATGTAACATCTCAGGCTTGTTAAAATCCATGATGTGATAATAAGTTATTAAAATAATTATTTGAAAGTAAATATTGATCCATTTCTTATTTTTACCATAAAAATCATATTTTTACAAGAAAAAGCACAGCTGTAATATTTGTTACTAATAACAAATACAACTGAGTATGTCTAAATTCAATGAATGTGTCCTTTAGCTATGGTTACATTTCTCCCCCAAAAGGCTACATAATTTTCTCTGGAAACAAACTGAAGTAGTACCACCAATCCATGTTAAAAGGTTTTAAATAACAAATTGTTTTACCCAAAGGGTTTGGATAATTTCCACATAAAATTGGCCCTTAAAAAATGTCAGAACTATTTAGAGTGATGAATGAAAAAAGCACTTTTAGTGCTCATAATATTTTACGATGCCAATTGCTTCAGCATGTTTCAATAAATCAGTTATGCAAATGCCTGTCTTTTGGAATACAGAATATTACTGCTTTCACTATCCTTCAAAACTGTAAGGTGACTTAGAGATAATGGGTTGTTAAAGAAAGAGAGAAAAAGACTAAAAGAAAAAAATGTCTAATTTTTTTTACTTTATGGTATTACTGGAAAACCACTACATGTAGAATGGAAGAATAACATATTTTAAAAGTGAAAAACAAGAGCTTTTCCATGTATTTTGTATACAGCACAAGATAAAGTTTCCAATGTCATTACTTAAATACTCAACTAACTGTTTTTAAAGGACTATACCAAGACCATTTTCTAACAAGCTCTCTTGAAAACAAAGCAAACCAGACGTTTTAAAAATTGTATCTTTTATCCATTTACCAGAGAATTCATCACTACCTTGTGCAAAGCTGTGATCTTAGTGGTATCCTTGCAAAACAATGCAAGTTAAGAGATTTATGTCTGAAGTATTCATGCTTGGTAAGAAACTAGTTTTTATAGAGTCCTCTGACTCATTTCCCGAATCACCCGACCATGGTATCTCTCAGAATATCTCACTAGGTTATGGTGAGCCCAAGTTTCTGTAACGAGATCTCAGGAAGCAGGTTATTTTATGTGTTTTAGACACTTTTTTGATGATGGGAAATCATTTGACAGATCTTCTTTTGCAACCGTCAGCCATCTGCAGAGTAGCTTGCTACTTTGCCTCCTCTTTGTTATTTCCACACAGAGAACATGTGTAGATTCTATAGCACAGATAAGGGCAAACAACTCATGTTTGTCCATAGTAAATTAGCTGAAGTGTATGAGACTTGTTACTGCACAGCTGTACATGCTCTTTCAGTCTTACCCCTGAATGCTCACTTCAGCGAGGCCAGTGGACAATGCTGAGTGGTGGCCTCAAAGGCTCTCAGTACAGTGACCAGGCGAGACAGGTGTGGCTGAAGGGGACTGTCTGCTTGCTCCTGCAAGTCTTACATGAGCAAACCTTGTGGTTTTGATGTGCATGGGATCCATTAGGCTCTATGCAGAGATGCTGATACAAATAATGAAGGACCTAGGACTTTGAAACATACTGTGATGCTTTATAAAATGTATGGATCCTCCCTCTCGACTAATAGCAGGTGAGATAAGATGCAGAAAACACAGAAAGGTGAAATGTTATTGATCCAGTAACATATAGCTTACTGGCAGTAGGACTGAAATTCTTCCTGATTATCTACAGTGATAAAGGTGCTGAATTATAGAATCACATAATCATTTAGCTTGGACTCCAACCATTATCCCAGCACCCGTCAAGTGCACCACCAAACCATCTCCCTAAGCATCACATCTCATTATTCTTTTAAATTCCTCCAGGAATGCTGACCCCACCACTTCCCTGAGCAGACTGTTCCAATGTTTGGCAACACTTTCTGTGAAGAAATGTTTTCGTAATATCCAGCATAAACCACCACTGGCACAACTTGGGGCTTTCCTCTTATTACTTGGGAGAAGAGACCCAAGTTTTATCATGCAAGGTCTCCTCTGCTAGTGGTCAGTAGGCTCTGTATGTGTTTATTTGTTTTACTTTAACATCATTTGACATGTTGCTGAAATTCTACACCTGTGAAGCACTCCGACAGTTCGTGCATGTTCTACTCCTGGTAGTAAATAAAGTCCAGCAAATTTCAACCAATATTCTTGTCCATCATATCATGAAGGGTCAAAAAGCAGGGACTAAGGCCAGATTTCACTGTATTATATCTCAACCAGGGTCTCAATAGCCTTTTTACTGTCTTTATATGGCAGTTTGAAATACTACCTCTCAGTCATATTTTGTTGATCTGAATAAGTCTTCATAAAGTTAAATGAAGTTGTGTGAATTTACATTAATTTATCCATTTAAAATACATTAAGTAGTCTGTAATTAATTACCCTAACCCTTAAAAAATAAATACATTTATGCACATGAGAACCATATGCCTTTTTACATGTTTGGATGTCTCTATGTGTGTATATAAAAATTAAAATTATTAAATATATCATCACAAAAACCAGTAAATCTATCATCTATATGGAACCACTTTTAATACAAGTAATACTAAATTGGCATATTGGAAAATTATGTTAAACAACCCAGAATGAAGGATCAGCTTAAAGATAACAGTAGCTCTGGGAAACCTTTTATTTTATTATTTTAGTTTTTAGATGCAGTGAAACATGCTCAGCTTCTCTGCACAGAAATATAAGCTAGAAATTTAATTTTTTCAATCGGGAATCCTCATTTATTATATGGATTTGAGAAAGGAGACATTAAGAAAAAAAAGGCTTGTAATGAGGTCTGGCAATGTTACAACTTCTGCCTGCAAAGAAAAGAGAGCAAATATTGTAGCATATGTGATCTACCTTCAGGCATAAAACAAAGAGATTTTAGTATCAGAATAAAATGCACTTTCAATCAATCAACTTGTTTTTTAAATAAATCTCCTCATTCAGATCTTTTGAATGATCCATTACATGAATTTCTCATAGTCCAGGATAATGAGTTATATTGTTGCGGAGATTGATCATGGAAATGATTCAACAATATTCACTACATTTGCTGAACAATTCTGAGCACAATTTTTTTACAGTAACTGCTTCTATGTAATGTTTTAATGTTTTACATGTTTTTATTTTCTTCCATAGAAATCCATACTTTGTTAAAGTAAAAAAATTCACTGGTCCTATGAAATTGCAACTAATGGCTTGGAATAAATGTTTGGTGATTTGGGTTAAATAAAGCATGTCTCTAGTACACTCTTCCAGTTCTTTGTTGGGGAAAAAAATGGACATGCTTGATGAATTCTGCAGTTTATTGAAAGTGGGCTGCTTTTCCTTTGTCAAGCCAAACCACACCTCTGTTGACTTGTGGTAGGGTCCTTGTTTTTGTGGCGTGGGACACCCTGGGTGAGGTTCTGCTTTTAGCCACCCCATTGCGCCATTTCACCTCAAATTGTGTGCTTCTCACAGAACATCTTCAGTAGAAATACATAGTGAAATCTTCAGCAGAAATAAATCCACGGTATGTCATTAACCTGTAAAGAAATGTGGCAGGGTACATCTTGTCTCACTAGAGAAATTAATTTCCTTTGGTCTCAGTGTGGAGAAAGACATTTCTTAAATGCAATTCAAACTGCTGAAGATATGGAAACAAGGACAAGCTCCTCTCCAAAGAAAACCACACTTAATTTAATTCCCCATGTATTGATATTACAGCATGCTAAGTAAAAATTATGTCTTTTCTAAGGTCTTTAAAGCTTTACCTGAATTAACTTAAGGGATAATGTTCATAGTTGGGAAATACGCCAGTTATGTCTGCTCCTGCATCTCCATATATGAGAAAAATCACCACTTCTTTTTATATATACTTAGGCATTTATTTCTACTGAGATGCTTATTTTCAAATATTTGTATTTTCATGTGATAACTCTCTGCTGCTACTTTTCAACAAAAGATAAAGTCTCTTCTGCATAAATCCAATAAAGTCATTGAATAATAAATCTAAATATCTATATAAGAATTGTAGAATTGGAATAAACGTATTTTGACTCATCAACTGATATAAAACAGCTGATCACTAAATTTGGAAAGATCAAAAGCCTATACAAATCTAGTTACAAAGAAGAGTTTATATGCTTTATTCAATGGGTATATAACTGAAAAGGTGTGAAATATTCATATTTAGAATAATTATTTTGAGATTGAAATGTCTCTGGATAACATTAGAACTAAATCAGTCATCTGAATCAGGAATTCAACTCCTGCTTGTGGAGCTGAAGGACTATCATAATACACACAACAGACGGAAAAAATTCGTATTTTACAAATGTCCATATGATTTCAAACCTTCAAGCTTCTAGTGAAGGTCCAACCACAATCAAACTATAACTCTTGAGGAAAAAAGTCACAGAATAACTCCAGACACTTTCCAGCTTAACACTTCAGCAACACCTCCACCTTCTAGAGTTATTTGTAAAAGAGGACCTCCAGTTTCGAAGATCATTAAAATTACATTAAACATGAATGTGCTTACATTCATTTGAAAAGTAGTCTAAACTGCTTGCACTGTATGTTTTATCACACATCAATGTTTTAAAACTATGAATCCATGTCAACTTTATCTTTAGAGGACACTGTGCCATTAAGTTTTTTATTTGTGTTACTTTTTGATATTTTATTTCATTATGAAGTGAAAACTGCATGAAATTCTGAACTACCTACTAGTATGATTACAATATAAAAATGTTAAGATATATGTTGTCTTTATTTTTGCTTCTCATTCCTTTCAGGACTTAGTTATCACCATGTGCAGTTTATCTTTTCCAGGTTTTGTATCTTGATAGATGAAATTAAGTAGGTATAAACTCAAAATATCTGTCAAGCATAATCTACCTTTGAATAAATATTTCATACGTCTGCATTCTGAGTCTGTTCTGTCTCGCGCAAAACTCAAAGCACTACTAAAGAAATAATTTACATTGATTCTGTAACAAAACATAATAGGCACACCTGTCTGAAAATTATATAAATTAATAAGAAATATAAAATTACCTAATTCATCATCTATTCATTATCTTAGTTTTACACCTGCCTGACATGCAAGTTCGTTTAAGCATTCATTTTCACAGATGAAGTGTGAGGTTTTAATATTAAAAAATTCTGAAAATGTTTCCTCCCCTCTTGAGTTTACTGTTTCCATCTCATAACATATTTTGAGTTTCCTTTGCAGTTGGAAATGAAGACGTTTACTACTTGACCCCTCATTTAACAGTCAGGTTTTTTTCAAAATTGCTGCAAATCAATACATTTGGAAGCACAGGTACATTAAAATAAAACCTCCAAAGCTTTTTAAGAGAAACACACATAGAAATGCATGCACGCACACACACACACAGAGTCACACACTGAGTCTCACAACATCTGTGGTCAGCATTGCTCTGGTATGTGGCTGAACTGACTGTCTCACAGTAAAATTAAGTGTTAAGAAAATCTCTTCCTTTTGTAGTTTTAGGTTTATTTTTTGTTTTGTTTTGTTTTTTTTTTTCCCCCAAAGTAGGCAGCTTTTTCCAAATGTTCCATCTCAGGCTTTTTAACTGAATGTATAAGAACACGAGGATGCTTTTTCTGTGTTGTTGGACTACATCCGTTTAACATTGGGGTTTTTTTGGTTAAGAAACAGATTTCCTCTAACACTTATGTTGCTGGAATGAACTGCTCCATGTGTTCCTTGAATATTAGTCAAACTCAGGAAGTTTTCTCCTAGATCTACGTCAGAATTAGCTGGTTGCTAAGGTATGATCAGAGAAGATGTTGCCTGCACCTTGCCCTGGGGGCATGAAATGTTTCACTAAGAAGGTGTCCAAGCAATCACAAAAGGCATTTCTTGCACTTTGGATCAAATAACTTTTTTCAGCATTTTCAACAATACTTCCCTCAAAAATGAATCATTCTTTTCAGAAGTGAAAATTGATACTACACTAAGCAAAATCTTTCCATAAGGTGTTTAGAACAACACATAGATCTTTTACAAGCTCTCACAGATCAATGAGAAAGGTGCTTGCCAAGTTGAGGTCTCCTACACACAAGTTTACTGTACTTTTAAGATGCAAAGGAACATAGTTTTTTTGTCACAGTGACCACTGCTGTCCACTGCCCAGGCTAGCTCCAGCGGTGTGCAGCAGGAGTGGGGAGCAGCTTGAAGTACAGAGTTTAAAAGCTGCTCTTCTGAAGCCTCTGCTCTACCCAGGGGAGCTAAGGCTCCAGGCACTGTGGCAGTCAGCAGCCCTTGACAAAAGGAAAAATAAAAAGTAGCAGGGAGGCTTGCCACAGGAGGTAACTCAAGTTCATTGAAGGCGATCCACAGGGAACAAGCAACTGTTGCAGAGCGACCGTGCCTTATAAAGGAGGGGGAGTTGAACAAGGGTAGTAACCCAACTAGGGACCAATAGGCGGATTAGGAGGGAGGGATGCTGGAGGGAAGGACTCACATCTGGTCCAATGGTCTTGGTGGGAGGAGGGAGAGGGGTCACATGCCCCAATGGGGCATCCAGGTTTAGGGGATTTCCAAAAGGGGAGGTATCTGAGGGGGCAGGGTCTCAGGGGATTGACGGGAACCATATAAGGGTAATTAGGGAGGGCTTGGGTGACAGACACAGAACAATCCAGAACTCCGAGAGGAGTTTGGGTGATTGGCAGGGAAGGATAACTGTTGGGGAAGATGAAACAGGAAAGCCTTATAAATATGATTGCCTGACAAAAGATTTTGGGAATATGAAAACTACAGGCAACATCGAAATGAAAGCCACTTTTGAAATACCAAGTCTTAGTTACTGAACAACTGGAAAACAATGGTATGGCCAACTGAAGGTAATCCCCTCTTGATTGAACAATACCCTCTGCTTGCAGGCGGGTCCAAGGGTCAGAGCAGACCCTACTAGCTCAGCAGAAGGGGTCCAAAGAGTAGTTTTTAGAAGTTAAGATGTAACACTCTATGGTAATATAAGAACTCTTATAGGCTGTATGTAAATGCTATAGGATTTGTATCTTGTATTAGATTGGTTAGTGACAATTAGAATATTCAGTACAGAAGATGATTTATTGTATTGTAACCAGGACTTCAGTATTCCTCTCTTACTCTTCGCACACTCTCACTCTCTCTCTTACTCTTACACACTCTTACTCTCTCTTCACACACACTTCTTCACTCTCATTCCTCTCGCTCTCTCTCTCTCTTACCCGCTTACTCTCTTGCTCTCCTGGGCCTGCTCCGAGCTGAGTCTGGCAGCTCTAAGCAGTGCCCCTATACCCACGCCCTTTGCAATAAACCGCATGTTCCAAGATCTGACTTCAGAGATCTCTCGTCACCGTCCGTCCCGACCGTCCGAACCACCCAAAGCTCCTACAGATAACCATATTGGGAGCACCAGGGGAGTGGTTTGAATCTGGGGCAAACCAACTGGGAGTAGAATAGAAAGGGAGTAGGATACAAAGAACATACAAAAATACAATAAAAGCACTGCATCACTACAATTTTTGTAATCTTCAACATTTAAAATAATACAGGTTTGTTTCTTCCAACTCTTCTTTTTTCCTCACGAAAAAAATTGTCCTCAGAATTACAAATATATAGGTCACCATGGAGCCTGGTTAATGACAGTGAAAAAGTATTTGCATGTCTCTTGTTATGACTTGACCAGACTTTTAATAAGGATAAAATAACTTGTTTTTTTGCATAATTATATAGCATTTTAATGAAGCAAGACTGAGGTCACAGCAATGAAACTTTCAAATACCCTTCTTTCAGCCTTCACATTGAAATACCAAATAATACTCACTGGTAATTTCATATATCATAAAAGATTTGAGGCTTTATCTATTCTTATTACTTATGTAATGAACAAAAGCAAACTAAACAACGTGGATATTAAGGAATTTTATATGCTGTAGACTCTAAACAGACAAAGGCATCAAAGTCAGTGCTGCAGGGACAAGCAACCTACAAAACAATCATATTTCAGGCCAGTTCTAAAGCTTATGGGCTTTTTCATAGACCTAATTATACTTAAACAATGCCCTGTTTAAATTGTAATTTGGCAACTGTAACTCAAAACCACATGTTTTTCTTGCATACTATAGAAATAGCCTAAACAATTCTTCAGTATTGCATATTTCTCTGCGAGGGGGAAGACGCCCATAACTTAATCTTAAATTACTCTTTACGTCCAGACTTTCTGTGTTTTAACTTCTCTTTTGTCAGACAAGGGATTATAACCGGTGATGAGGGGATTAAAAATAAATAAATAAACTTTGTCAAGCACCTATATTAACACAGTGGGGCAGGAGAAATATCTAAATGCTGAATTCTGATTTTGATTGGTCTTCAAACAATGAGTTACCAAAACAGGAGTGAAATTCTTGTCAGTTTTTCTACATGAAAGAACGTCTCAATGTGTAGGCTTTATTTTCCATGTATCCTCATGAAAATATTTTTTGGCATGACAAAGTACCTCTTTTAGCAGTTTTCTGCAAAAACAGCCTCCCATGGTGTGTTTCAGCTTTTGGCAATACTGTAATGGAGATTTAAACAAAGAGTACATGCTGAGTCAGGATTAGAAAAGGGGGGGGGGGGGGAGTGTGGAAGAATATAATAGAGATGATCGCAGAAGTACTTGAAAGCTCTGCAGAGTAGTGTATTGCTGCTTTTACTCAGAAAAGGAAAGGAAAACATCTAACAGAATTAATTATAGAGAGGGGTAATAGTCTCCTGTTCGCAAGCACTGAGAGTTCAGAAGAACATTTTATGAGATTTAAATACAGAATACTCTGTCTCTGTGGGTGACTTAACTGGCAAATACCCTCTTTCTGTAATATTTGTTACTGACTAAAAGTGGCAATGCCTATTGTTTTAAATTTTTATTGCTCTCTCCAGCCTCATAAAGCAATAGTAGAGAACTAGGAAAAAAAAAACAGAATGCAATCCCTGTTCTTTTCCTCTCAACTTCCCTTGCAGAGGCCCTTGCATAGACTTTGTTTCTATTCTTCTCAGAGTAATGAATTCAGCGTAAATGGAAGGACACACTGATAATTCATCTTCTGTCCCATCCCTCATCTTTCGACCCCTGATAGATCTCACAGTAGTTTTCTTGCATTTTATGCCTTTTTCTGTGAAAATATCTGAAGGGTTTCCAAGCAAGTAGTGCTGCAGGTAGATGTGCTGAGGAGAATGATGCCGCTTTCCCACAGTGGTTAAGACTTATGCCTGTACTTCTGGGCACAGACGGGCTCCCAGGACCTTGGACTGTAAATTCATCTCTAGCTTGATTTTACACTGGAGTGCAATGCACAGGAGGAATACAATAATTCATAGTAGTCTTACAGTATATATACCAACAAGTACAGTTCTACATCTATTTTTCTAGTTTTTAGCATTCTGTGGACAGAACAATTCCTATTCTGGTCCTCCTATGCAGTTCTGTGTGTAAACTTGCTAGACTACGTATAGGTGCCATCTCAGAATCTATTATAGTTATTCAGATCAGATTTTGTGCACTAGTTTGGTGGGTTTTGCTAAGGACATATGGAAATAATGCAGTCAGCAGCTACCATCCTACAGTTCACTTTTCCATTTGATGATACAGCCTCACGCTACCAGGTAAAAACAAGGGGGACTGTAGTGCATGAGCTTATATGACAAAGAGAAAACTTCCTAAATTAATCCATGTGTCAAAAAGCAAATTATAAACATCTCCTTTGACTATAGGAGTTTTAAACTGAGAATGTTTTGAAGTGGAGTGAATCAATATAAGGATGACCTCAGAATTTCACTCTCATATCTTCATAGGCATATGTCCTTCAAGTACTGCCATAAAATTTATGAACAGCATATACTTTATGTTGATTACATGAGGAGTTGCTGTATAGTTACATGTATCAAAGATCAGTGTTTAAACATTGGTCCTAATTTGCAGTACTGTAATGTTCCCCTTAGCAACAGCAATTTTTCACACATGATCCATTCAGTTTCTTGCAAAAATTAGCTGGGAAAAGTGTGCATATGCTTTGTTCCAAACTTTGTGCTCTCTATTTTAACTATCCCTGCATAAAGAGTAAGATAAATAAATACATGAATAAAACTTTGCATTTCAGAAAAAAAAAAAAAAAAAAAAAAGCAGTCAGAGAGTTAAGGAGAAGGTCTGTACAGAAACTGGATTTTACATTTGAGATCATTGTTACTTCTCAATTTTAAACATCTACTAAGGTAGCACAATTAATATCTCTGAATTAAATAGAAAATTAGGTTTAGACAGATACACTGGCTTGAAAGAATTAACAGTCTGTCCAAGGTGATGAGTATGTTTGACATATGGAAAAGAAAGTTTATTTCAACAGTCAAATGTCAGTAAACTTTACCTTTTTGCCTATTCATGTAGTCTTCCAACAAAGAGGGAAGTAGTCCTCGTATGAGCTACTTTGGCCATGTCAGTTTAAGTAAGATCTCTCTTTCCACATGGACTGCTAGACTACATAGTCAAGTCTACCATCCCATTGACAAAGTAGCAGTATCAAGGCATGTTTAAAAACTTCTACACCCTCATCCCTATTTCATTCAACAGTTTTCTTATTAAACTTGTTTTTAAGAGGTGTGCACTTTCCAAAAGCAAAGATAGGACCATGTAGTTGAATTTTAAAGCCAGCAATTTGCTGTAAGGAGAATAACCTCTCACTTCACTTGCTGCAGTGTAGTACTAGCCTTATGTGCTCAGCGTTCACCAACTGTACTCAACAAGTTGTGTCCTGCATGTATTAAAAAAAAAAAAAAAAAAACAAAGCTGAAACATTATCAAGACCCTTAGTTTATGAAGTGTAAACAGATGTTTATGCTTAAAAGTCAGTGTTGTTATACTTAAGGGAGTTCTGTTTCCATCCAGAGGCAAGACTACTGATTGGAACTATTAAGAAAGGTGTAGCTTCTCTACCTTCTGAAGTATTTTTGTTTGGTTATTACCTGTCTGGCAGAAGATTATAAAGATTCTAAGGTGAAGGATCCAGAACCCCAGTATGACTTTTTTTCTGCCACCTTCTCTGACCATGAGACTATTATGGTGTGAACCACATCAAACCATGTCTCTGCAGAGAGCCAGGAAATCCATGAGGCAGCCAAAGTTAGGACGGACATGCCTTTTCAGCCTCCTGAAAGGGCAAGGTGCTGCTCATGCTTTCCGTTGAATTCTCCCCTTATATTAACTTATGTTAAGAAGACTTTGCTTTAAGCTTTTCTTAGGCTGAGGCACTGCATTTCATAGCTGCAAGAACACACATCTTATGAATCCTAGCTCACACAATGACTTAGATAAGATGTTTATTTTCATTCTGAGGTGCCAGTAACTCTGGGTATATGATGTAGAAAAACTGCAGACACCAAAATATACACCCTAGAGAAAGCAGGTGTCCTCTTGGTTATCCAAGAAGCTGCCTGGCATTTATTTTTAATCATTCTCATTCTCAGTCACATATGTTGTATTTTAATTCTTGGTTCCTTATTCCTGTCCCTCAATTTATAAAATGTAAATCAATAATCTGGTTCCTCAGGAATGTAGTGAATTTGTTTTTTGATATTAGTTAGCACCATGTGTTAAGTCGGCAGCTTGGTAGATGTGAACTATATTTAGCTTTATTTTTGTGACAACAATGCAGTTCTGAAGTTCTTGGCAATTTATCGATATAATTGCCTGGCAAAAGGAGAAGATTCAGCAGAAATATTGATGTGTTGGGTATTTTTTTGTTTGGTTATTTTAAATTCCTGCCTGTTGATTTGTACTTACAGATATGCACCAGATGTGTAGTATACATCTCTTCCTATAAATATAGTAGATGTACTGCAGATGAAAATATATTTACTTTCAAATACTGAAATTCAATTGTAATAAAAATGCTAGGGAAAACCAAAAGAAGAACTTTGACTGAAATTTAGCTGATCCTGACCTTTTGTATACATTTTTCTCACAGAATTTCATTGGGTTTGCTGGGCCATTATCTACCTGTGACTGAGCGCAAATGACAGTTCTGGGTTACAGACAAGCAGAATTCTCAGCTAAATTCTTACTGCAAAACTGGTAATATTAAATGAAACTGAAAAAGCTGACTTTGATTTCTAGACCTCATGGTGAGTTTGCAAGGCTGGTGCTTAGTGATAAAAGATTTTGTTCTTAAACTAAAGAAACATTAAAAATACAACATATAAAACCCTAAGATGACATGTTTAGCCATTACTCAGGACTATAACAATTGAAGCCTAGTTTCTCTGAAAATTTAATCTTCATTCTTAACTTGTACAGCCTCAATTTTTTCTATGTTTATTTAAATACAACAACCACCATACCTATAGCTGCTTTCATAGTCCTTCTAAGTAGCTCTTTCCATACTTTCACTGGTGATAATTGGATTCTATAAAGCTATTCTGTTCTCTGATTAAACTTCATTTTACAGAGCATTCTAATTATTTTGTCTTTGCCTCACTTTCCTTCAAGCTATGCTAGCTATTTTTCCTGTCTTTCATTCTTAGGTAGTGCATTGATCTTGGATGAAACTATCTCAAGTTGTTCTCCATTGAGGTCATATAGTTAGTCACTTCTAGAAAGTAAGTCTTTATATGAATCCTTTTGAAGGATTATTTCTAGCCTCTGTGAGAGCTTATTTCTTAATGGATCTCCAGCACAAGGAAGACAGGATTATCAGCAGACAGTCTGATGTGTCCAATTTTTCATCAAGCAGAAACAGGGTATTGTCCTACTGCCAGAATGGTTCCATAACATTGTTTCTTGTGGAGTGTTTTCTCAAAATGAGATAGCAGGAAATAGATAGAGTTCTCTTAGATGCTTACATTCCTTAAGGAGTACTTTTTCAAAAGGGTCAGTGATGCTGATGTTCTGCCTGTATACCAGCTTTGCCAGTTTTTCTGTTTACTTGGACAGTTTGCTTCATCTGTTGGAGAGTCCTTTGCCTTTGTTAACACTGGAGGAGCAAAGGCACTTTCCTTGTTGGCCTGCAGCATCAGACTCCCTCTTGTTTATTCTCTCTGATACTGCCAGTCTTGCATTCTTTTCAGGGCAGTCCAGTTCCAGCAAAGGGAATAATGAATGTGTGTTTCTTCTCCTTTTTTTTTTTCCCTCCAGTCTAGGGTGTTATTGAGGGCAAGCTCTGGGAAGTGGGAACAGAAAGATTAAATACCCTTAGGGTCAGGAAAATCTTACAGAAAATCTCCAGCTCTCTGAGTGGTCTAATCAGTAGGGCCATTCAGTCTGCAACTCTCTACCACTGGGCTTGAAGTTGATGTTGAAGCCCAAATCAAGTGAGATGTCAGCCAGTGAGTTTCCTAGTGGCACAGAGCCCCTTGCACACTAAAGTTAGTTAACTGCATTCTTAGCTGCCACATTTTCAAACCCTACTGCTGTTCATTCTTAAAATGAGTTTAGATTTCTAATATTCCAATATGAGTGACAATTTCTGAAGTCTTTCTTTAACTCTGACCTCAATACTTTGAGTGATGATGCCTAAAAATTTTCTCTAAATCAAGCCTCTGATATGTCAGGTACAGTGGCTTAATTCAACTCTTTCTTTAGATCACAAGAGAGAAGAATTAATTTCCTGTTCCTCTAGCACACAACAGTTCACATGGTTTAGTGCAGTTTACAAAAGGTCTGTATTAGAGGCAGTTGGTGTTGGAACACAGAATTTCTATATAATCTATATAATCAGAAGTAGATTCATGTGGAGACCATAAAAAATATTTGATATTTGCTAAAAATGTTAAAGTCATACACTCATGTGTTTAACATGGATTGCTGGTTATTTAGAGCCACTATTTCACAGGTGTGGTATCACTGAGTTTTTGGATGCTCATACTTCTAGTTACTTACTGGAAGAGACTGAGAGGGGAATAATGATGACTATTCTAGAAAAGGTAATGTTAAAAATAAGTATCTGCATACTCTACTACTGTTCTACAACAAATGAAAGCAAAAGAGTGGGGTTGAAAAAGAAGCAATTAAAAATGTGCTGATGTTAGTTTCAGAGAGGCAATTCATATACTGTTCACAGCAGCAGAGTAACTGAGTATGTCTACTATGCCAGGGTTAAAGAGGGTGTTGCTGTGTTGGACTGCACTGTGTTTTTTGCCAGAGGGAGAGGATTTTGCACATAAGAATTGCCATTAGAGCTCTCAGGGGTTTAAAAAAAGGAAGAAGGAAAAAAAAAGTCATAAATATAGAAGCTTGTATTTCTCAACAATTTCATATTGCCACCTACTTGCTCTCCTCATGCTTTCCATCTTGTCACCTGGCACTGCCTCTGACAAGTCCTGCTGAGTGATGAGCCATCCTCTGACACTATTAAGCTCTCAGCAGGTACAGACTTTTTTCTTAACGTATGTCAATTTTTAGTGTTGTATCCTTTGTCATTCTACTTACCTCCTGATGGTCTCTACACACTCTGAAGTGAAGGGAATTCTCAGCTTGGAAGTATTGGTATGAGTTTTTAGGGCAGTGACTGATACCAGTAAAAATGTGAAGCCAAATGACAAATTGTTAGAGAACCCAAAGAGGAAGAGCCAAAACCAAGTAAAGAACTCCTGTGGGAGGAGAGGAAGGAGAATGCAGAGGCACAATATTGAGATATTTTGTCTTACTTTCCTGATAAAATGTCTCTGGCTTTTACTCCAAGAAGACTTGAAAGAGAAATATCCTCTTTTACTTTTGGTTTTCCTAGAAACCTTTCTTCCCAAGAGTGTCTACATGAATATGAAAATACCGACTACAGCCCTCTCTTTGAAAATATGGTCATGTAACAGTGGTAAGGATGTGAATGGCTCTGTGACAACTCGTAGTTTGTTTTTAGCATACTTTGTGACTGATTGATTTCATGCAAAAGTAACATAAAGTTGTCAGAGGATATAGTGTCTTTAGATATAGTTTTCTTTAAATGTTCCTTTTGTAGAACTGAAAAGATTTATCAATTATTTGTGTATTTGCTTTCTTTAAGTATTTTCTTTTGCAGGTTCAAATTACTATAAATTAATAAAATATCATATCTGCATTTTGCAATAAAAACTTCTGTCAGCATTTCTCTGTGAAAGGAGCTGTGCTCTGTATGAAGTCTGGATGGCTAATGGTCAATAACTAAATTAAAAAAAATGCTTCAGAGTCACACAAAACAAAAATAATTAATCTACACAGACTAACAGTTCTCCTATTTTTAATAAAGATTTACAGGCAGTAGGCTTTAAATGCCATACAAGGTTATAGTCTGTTTATAGCAAAACAAGCAAACAAAAAAAAAAAAAGCGTGAAATTTCTGATTGTAGCTGCTTCAGTGTAAGAACAGAAACCCTTAACCAGACTAATGCTGTATGTCTGGAAGCTAAAACATAACTGTAAACTAGAGAAAATCTTGATGCATCTTTTGAATTAGACAAGCAGACTGATAAAAATGTGCTTTAAATTTTCATGTTGGAGAGGGTGGACTCATGATATGTTATCAAAAGCACTAACTGAAAATATGGATTGAATTACTAGATTGAAGCAAAGATTTCTAGTAAAATAACGTAATGAAGTAGAACTGTGCTGTTTTAGAGTGTCCATGCTGTTCATCTCCTTTCTCTGACTTAGAACATTAAACTGAACTTTACACCACACAAATCCCTTCCATGCTGTGCATCATTCTTCTCTTCCTTTCTTTCTTATCTTCATGATGCAGGTAGTAAGACTGAGTTCTCTGCTGGTGTAAATGAGCAGAGCTGCTTGAGCCCATAGATCTTTTCAATGACTACATGGATCAGAGAAAGAGAACCTTTGTCAAAGATTAATTATTTCTTAATTGTAAGTAGTACCACAAGTCTATTAAAGACACTTCCTATGGGAAATGAATTATTAATGTAACAGGAATTGGTGCTAAGGTGCCTTATCAGTTCATGCTTATTCAGCTGTGTTCCACTTGACTATGCCTCAAGTACTCCAAGTAATCCATGTTTATAAGTTTTAATATCTCACCATATTTCTGAATTGCTATGTAGTCTTGCAATTTCGTTAGTCGTTGTTCCTTGAATTAATTTTCCCTGCATTTTGCATATATTTTTCCATTTCTTTGGTTTCCCAAGTCTCTCCAAGGCCTTTTGGAATTAAGATCCAGACACTACAATTTTCTGATTGTGAGGTAATAAGATGTAATACTTCAGATTTGATCACACTAGAGATTTGTAATAAGGGCTGTGTCTTTCCTGCATTAGCATAATCTTCACATATTAATAGAGCTGAAAAATTATTTTTGCTTTCCTTTTATAAAAATACGGCAATATTTTATGTCTTTTTCATTGTAAAAGCCATCCTGAAAAGTATTTATCACTGGAAGGACATGGACCAAGGAAAGAAATGATGCCTTAAGAGGACTCCTAGAAACAGAGACTAGACAGGAGTAAGGGAATAAAAGTAGGTATTTATTTGAAAGGCCTTCAAAGGTACCCCTGGGGAGCCACAGGCTATTGCCAAGATGGACCCCAAGGTGGACCACAGGTCACGAGTTCTTCACACTTTTATAGGTTTGGTTCATTTGCATATCAGGTTAATTCTCCAATTAAAGCTTCAGTTCAATGATGTAATTCCCCTCAGCTTACCCCCCCCCCCCCCCCCCCCCCCCCCCCCCCCCCCCCCCCCCCCCCTTAGAGGCTCTTTTATACTTTTTGGGCCTAGGATGGTCTGGGTGTCCTTGAAGAGCAGGCCTGGAGAGGCTTTGTTATGTCTACCTAGCATGAGAGAGCAGAAATTAACAGGCTACAATAAACCCCAGAGTTACACACTAAGCAGTACAGAATCTGAAAAATATAAAAGTTAAAACCTAAGGCATCAGAAATAGCAATGTACTCACAGCCAGAAATGCTTCAGTTAGCTGGCATGGACTGTGCTGTCACTCTACTAAACAAATGAGCAGTTGAAGGAACAGACTTAGTGGAATATTTTTTTTATTATATTTTTCAGTAAAATTTCAAGTGGTTAGGTTTGTTTGATGTTTGCAGTGGAAATAGTATGGCTCCTGAGAGCATGGCTACTTGTATAAGGTAACATTTGTACTTTTTCATTAGATATGTTACAGTAGAAATTTATTTTTTGGTCAGTATAACATATATATGCAACATCAGCAACATCTTTCCTATGTCTAAACACACTCTGACTACTTCTACCTTATCTACTTCATTGCTTTTTCCTACAAATTGCCAAAACCAACAAAAGCACATACTAGAGGTCTCCAGAGTTGTGACCTTTGTTCCACACTTCCATGTTCTCCCTTCTCTCCTTCCTCTCACACCTCAGGCAATAAATAGTTTAAACAGGGAGAAGCTTTAAAGGTCAGTGTTCTGCAAGTGCCCTAGGCAGAGCTGGAAATTCCCTGACACTGCTGGGATATGACCTTGTCATAAATTCTCAGGTACCACTCTCTGCCTTAGCACAATCTGTTTGAGTTATGTCAAAAAATCTGAGATAACTGATTCATGATTAAAGTTGACTTCACAAAGGCAGAGGCTTCTCTAGTTATTGATTTTATTCTATTTCCACACTATTAAACCACAGTTTAGCTGCTGGCTGACAGTCCTAGTACTGAGCAGTAAATCAGGAAATGAATGGTAGTTTAATGGAAATATTAGCACCTCAATAGTGTATGGAAGATGCTGACTTGTGAACTCCTAATACAAAAAGAGGTGTAATATGAAATAATGATCAGTCTACATTACTAAGTGAAGCTGCAGAAAGACAATACAGGTTAAATGTACTGCTCTCTTCTAACAGTCCTGGTAAGTTTCCGGAAGATATAATAAATGTAGCTACAACATGGAGCAACCTAAATTTCATCCCAAATGGTAAGCACAGCAGAAATGTAATAGTAGCTGAAAGTTGCATGGTCCAGTTCTTTGTATCTGTGAAGCAAAGGCATTCTCAGTATCTAGCTACTTATCTGTGAAACAAAATTTTGAAGCATTAAATCACAGCCTATGGTTCAAATAATTTTGACACTTCTTTTCTGATATAATTTTTCTTCTTTTCTTAGCAGAAAATCCACAGATTACTAACTTCTGCTGTGGTTCTTTTTTCGCCAGTACAGCAAACCATAATTATACATAGCGTCTTTACCAAAAAATCATTCTTAAGAAACATTTCAAATTCTTTTCAGCAGTATTTCTAAATCTAAATCCAGTCCCAAGATGTTTGAATCAGACCATATACTTAACAGGTCCAGCTTATTATCTGTCTCTGGCTTACTGTTTGGGCAAAGTGCCCATGGCAGACCCAGTAGTCAATAATGATTCAAGATCTTTAGTTTTTATCACTTGGAAAAATGCCAACATCTTCTCTGAGTTAATTCTGATTGTGAGCCTACTCTCCTCACAATTTTTTGGGTTTGTTTGTTTCACTGTCTTGAACATTAGTGCATCAAATGTGTGGCAAAGGAACTTTCACTGACTTGTCTGCATACCCAAGATAACAATAGTCCTTTCTTAGATTTCTAGTTTCATTGGCTATCTTGGTTACTCAACAAAAGAGCAAATCTAAAGCTCTCTTACACAAGGAAAAAAAAAAAAAGGAGACAGTGGGTGTAACATTTTTGGTAATGTTTTCATTTATCAATCTGAAATTACATTTTTTGCATGTCTAACTCTAGAAGATAGACAGCACTCCTTGTGTCATAAGTTAACCAATATTTTATACCGTTGTTAGGATTACTCTCTGAGATACCCTTTTCCCATCCAGCATTATCTGCTTTCTTCCCTCTGAGATGCAGAACTTGATTTTAGACTGTAGTAAAATAAATGTTTTCTAATAGTGCATATTTTGCTGTGAAAAGCAGACTTCTTAATACCATTAACCTATTTGTTTAATATAACTTTCACAACTGTCATCTTCTAATTTTACCAGTGACTTTTCATTCTGTGTAAATGATAAAAAGGTTAAACTTTGGAGGCAGACTAAGAACTGCGTATTGTGTGACATCACTTACTGAGAACATATATTAACAATTCATGTCTATATAAAGCCTGAAATATAATGCATCCTGAATAATAATATTTATTGTGATGAATTTATTCATCTATCATCAGATCACTCATATAAATAATTTCCTTAAACTTTTGCTTTTAAATATTTGAAATAATACATCATTCAATTACTTCTACCAAACAAATTTAAGCTTTGGTAAAAAGAAATATTGAAGAGAGAGAAAAACAAGTTATCAGTTCTGTCATAATTTTGGGATCAGTGTCAGAACAATAATGGCCTAACTGACTTAATTTATGAGTTTTTAATTACATAACTCACCCTATTCATGGTTTTTAGATATTGGCACCATATTGGTTTTCTCTCAGGCAATTGTAATTTCATCAGTTCCAGACACTTAGCAGAAATTGACCTTTATCTTCCAAAGCTTCCAGCAGCTAGCTCTTTTAAAATTGTCTAAAGCACATTATCTAGATCTGATAGCATTACAATTTTAATAGATGCCCCTTATTGGCCTCTTAATAGTAATGAAGTGGGAAAATCCTTATCATGCGACATGACGTTCACTTGGCTTTTTCGCCCAAGCAGTTAATAGGATACTCATATTTGATATACATGAATATATAAATATAGTGTATGTTTACAGTTAAATGTACATCCTGACATTTTACCAATCTTTGTTACTCCTCAGTAAATTTTTGTGCTCACACCCTACATTTTCACTTCCCTTATTAATTTTCTGAAATTGTTTCTAGCAGACTTAAAATGCTCAATTCCTTGTTCTTGATTTGCTATATGCAAGTGTGCATGTATAAGTGTATGTGTATAGTATGCACGTGTATGTATGCCCCTTTATATATTACATGCATTTTTATTTTTATATATGTACACTTAATGTGCACCTAATGTTATCACAAATGTAATAGTAGCCTACCTAATCAGTTCCTCAAAATGTTCATCGTGGCAACTAAGACATGTTGAAACACAGACACTTCTTCAGCAAATTTTTAATTATGAGTATCCGATTACATTTATCTGATCTTTTTTGATCAGTGCTTCATTTCTCAAGATGCTCCTCAAGATAAAGATTTTTAGGGTTCTGTATGTGCTCTTTTAACTTCAAACATTGTTTTGTATCTGTATCCTTTCAAATCCCTGTTCATACCACAAGAATGGAAGTTCACCAAATTGAAATTTTACTGCGCATTATGAAAGATTAAAGAGTCTGGTCTTATTGTCGTACTGCATGATTTTATGGCTTGTGGGGTACACCTTGTACTTTTTCTTAGGCTTCTAATCCATAGGCAATCAAGATAATTTTTCAGTTGTTGGTGACTCAGAAAAAGATAATGCATTCCTCATATATATTATAATTTTTCCTTGTAGAATTATCTTCCTAGTAGTTTATAATACTTTTTTCCTTAATACTTGAGCCACATTAATCTTTCTGCACAATTTGAGTAATACTGCTAGGACATTTGTGGTCACAAACATAAGGACTGAAGTGTATAAGCAATTTATTTTTTCTTTTCTTCCCCATTTGCTCTTGTACCTTGATTTCTTTAGTTCTAAATCTGTGGTCATTTGTTCTCTCCTTCTTCCATTTTCCTGGGTTTTTTTTAGGAATTCCTCTGTATGAAAAAAAAAAAAAAAATTACATTCAGCAGACAGAGAGGTTGGGGTTTCTACAGGGTAAAATATGACTGATCTAGAAGAAGTCTTTGGTGAATTTTGCAGTTACATTCTAGAAATGATGTGAGAGTATACACACCATATGAACAGCTGAAATATCCATTATGAGGCAAGGGAAGCTCTCCCTGCATGTGTGTGGGCTAGGAAGTATGGTGATGCTAGAACAAGGATTGTCAATTTCTGCTGTATCCTCATCAGAAAATCACGTTGCAGGTCACATTAGCAATTTACCTTACTGAGTCTCATTATGTGGGCAAGAGGGTTGAATGAGCTCTCACTGATGTTGGATTGAGCTGGCTGAAGAGAAAAGGGGCTTGAATGCAGCAAAATATTCTGTCTGGGCTTGGCTGAGATGTGCAGGTGTAAGCTGCCTGCTGGAGATTCAGCTGGCAGCCCCAGGGACTCATCCAGGAAGCCTGTCAGCTGTGGAAGGACAAGGACCTAGCCCTGCTGAGGGACTTACTTTGCTATGCACACTGAATCAAAGCTGCAGGACACCAGGTGAATGGAGAGTGCACACTCTGCAATGCTGCATCAGGTCAGCCAAGCATCCAGGAGTAGTATAAGGTATCTGCATGGCTGAGTGAGTGTTTTCCACTGACTTTGTCACAGTCTGCTTCAGACAACTACTCTCGATAAAACTAAGTGGCAAGTTGCTTGAATACCACTAGTCACTTCCTTGGATACAAAAATTTGGCTGAATTTTTTTTTTTTTTTCATGGCTGTTTCCAGATTAAATAAATGACATATGAAGAATTTCTGATTTTCTATTTTGATAATAAAGTAAGTCTGCAATAATTACATGGAGATTAAATTACAAGTACATAGTATATTTTAATGATCCAATCTTTATCCTTAAACACCATAAAAAGTACAGGACCTTGAGTGGGAACCAGTTCTCCTACTGTATCCTCTTGTTACTTAAGGCAGTGAAAAGGAACCCAAGCTTAATTTGATACTTCTCTTTTCTGCTTAGAGCCTAATTTGAAGGACTACATGTCTTCTTTTATCAGAATCATATGCCTGAAGTTACAATTGAACACATGTATAAAGTATTTTTCACCATGACTGCCCCACAGTGGTCTAGGGGTTAAAACTTGACTCACAACACAAAGTTCAAAGGTCCCATCCAGCCAAAATTCCTATGATTCCTACCCTAATTGCTACCAGAATAGTCTTACTTAGATGTTATATGGCATTAGCCAGGCTACAGATGGAATTAAGGCCAGATGAGCCCCAGCCAGCATGTAAATCTCCTTTATTTCAGTTATTAACCTGCAGCATGATTTCAGATTGTGGCCCTATAGGAGTTTAGGTCCCTGCAGGTGTTATGGTGCACCTCCATATGACAGATTTTGAGATCAGAGCATAATGTGGAAGCATTTCAGAACAAAAGAATAGAATTTCATTTGGATGAATGTGAATTGGAAGATTTTTCCAAGAGTGTGTTTAGTGAACACAGTTGCAAATGAGCATCAGACTAATTTATGTGAATTAGGAAAAAAAGAAAAAAGAAAAGGAAGAAAAGTATTAGACTTGAACTTTTTACCTTCTGTCAAGTGAGATTTTTAGCATCAACAATTCCTTGCTACAGATCCACTAATTTTAGTCCCTAGGACATATTGACATTGACATAGCCATGAAATATCCTGTTTCTAATATGTGGAACATAGCTTCTCTGAAATTTGTGGCCCCTACCCCCACCTTTTATGCATGTGGTAGATTGTTGTTGCTGACTTCTGAACAAGGACCTTTCAAGTAAACCCTGAGGTGCCCTTTAATATAAAATCTGAGATGACAATGTCCCCTCAGACTTCCTTCTTGCTTTTGAGATATCATATTCTCTGGATGGGAATACAACTGAAAGATACTTCAAATAGATCTGTCTTTCCCAGTCTCACCTGAGAATATGAAAAAAAAAAGGGGATATACATACTCTTGACACTTTAATCAAAACCTGCATTCACTGATTACATTTATTTCTTCCCTATCTTCCTCCTGATTACAATATCTTGAACAAGATTTCCTGAGGAGTAAGTAATTGTTCTTTTAAGAAATTCAACACATGACCCTATAGAAGGGCAACTGCATGCTTGACTGCAGATTGCCTGTTTACTCTTCATGGTCTGTCTGGCAAAGTTAATTACTGGAAATCAAAGAAAAGCTTTTTGTTTTTTCCTACTCAAATGAAGAGAAAATGTACACATGGTCCTCGTATTACATCCATTGGATGTATTTGATCCTTTTCCTATTCACTTATAATATCATCAAATGAACAAGCAAGGGCAGAAATGGCAGAATCTGCACCCAAAACAGAGGGACTAACACTGCTCTCATCTACTACATTAAAACCGTCGGTCTTCTTAATGAGGTTTACCCCACATCCAAATTCCTCCTTTATGTAGAGGAATTTTAGTAGATAGTAGATTCTTAGGAGAAAAGGAAGGCTACTCATTACATGCAGGTCCCTGTGTCAATGTTACGCAATTCAGATGCACAGATTTACCACTTTAACAATTTATACTGGTTGCTAAAGAAACTATTATATTAGTAATTTTAAAATTTGATGCTCAGTTTCTCTCTATCTCATAAGACTTCTGTGAACCACTGCTCTTCAGGAGGAACTTAATTATTTCTTTTATCAAAAGTTAGGGGAAAAGATATAAAAGAAAAGTAACTGAAATCTCATGAATAGGAGTATGGTATGGATTCTTCTAAACCATCTACACTTTTTCTGGCAGGAGTAAAATTACATCTAATGTGACTTTGAAGATAAATAAGAGTCTTGAATTTCTAAAAATATTTATGTGCTGTAAACATTTTAAGGAAATGTGTACATATTTTGAAGAGAAACAACCAAAAAATGTTAACTTGATGGTCTTAATTTTCTGTCATTCCTTTTTTTTTTTTTAATGGCATTTCAAGGTGCAAATCCCCTCCATTCCTTTCATTAAAAGGGTAGATGGTGTATTTGTCTTCTCAGCAAATCTGAATTTATAAAATTCCTGTAAGACCTGATCCCCAGCATTTCATACTGTTTCTTATGAAATAAGCCTTTTGTAAGAGTGAGTTAAAATCTTTCCTTTGTTTAAATTAATTTTCCTGAACTATTTTATAATAGTATAAATATAGTATATTAGTATATATAGTAGTATGTTATATATAATAGTATGTAACAGTTCAGTTACCCTGAACTATTTTATTTTCTATTTTCCTGGGATAAAAAGGAGTTTGCAAATAATCAGCGCAGCATTTATGATAATAGAAGTTCTAGGTGTGACAGGCTCCTAATTTAAGGTCTTGTCTTTAGTTAAGTTAAATGGAAACTCTACAATCCAGGTGAGGGATCTCTGAGTCTCCTCCAACTGGCCTGTGACGGCCATGGCTACTGGACCCATGATGGAAACTTAAGCTGACAGCTGGGCTTAGAAAAAATATTCAACTTTTGCATATCTAACTTGCAAAGTATTTCAATGATCAATTTTGTGTATTATAGTTGTGCGAGCACTGACTGAACAAGAAAGTTACTAGGTGCAAAAGTGGGGAGTCTGTGTGACCAAGTGGAGTCTACTTCTGAGACAATTCCCCAACCTCCTTGTGGAATCAGTGTAAACAAGAATTTTCATGTCTTCACCAAATGTAAAAGAAGCTGAAAGGATCCACCCAGATGTAGATAGGTATTAAAAGAATAATACATTCATATGTTTTTCCAACACCTTTCTTCATCAGAGCACAATTGCAATCCTTAATCCTACTTAATGGATGACAGCTGTATAACTAAACGTTACAAAATCTTAATCTGGTGTGACCTCCTGCACATCATAGGCTGCCAAGTTTCATTCATAACTCCTGAACTCAGGGACTTGTTTGACTATTGCCAACATTCCAGAAAGGGAAAGCTATCTTAACATGAGGGTCACAAAGGATAGAGAATTTTATTCTCAGACCATCACAAGAATCAGCAACTAATGAAGTCAAGCTCATCCAGATGACAAAAGATACACCCTTTAAATGATAGACAGTAATTCTGGGAACAAAAGAACAAAGAAAAAAAGTACACTGTGCTTCAATTCTTTTGGATTGTTTGTTTTGGGTTTGGTTTTTTTTTTCAATATTATTGTAGTTTTTGAATACTGCGACTCTGAGCAAAACATCAATCATGTAAGACAAGAATCCCTAAACTTATGCATACATTAATGGCATGTAAGCCACAGGCCTGAACAGAGCTACTTCTGCTGCTGTCTTCACTTACAGCACAGGGGGCTTGGATCAGTTGTGGCTGCTGTTTTACATCATCTTTGAGGCCATCATTAATCGCAAACTCCTAACAGACGCTTGCGAGACCACAATGCCTAGAAATCAGTACGGCATACTCAGCTGTTTATCATGATATAGATACAGTGTAAAGGGACAAGTGTTTTCGTATTCTCTTCAGCTCTGTATTTAGACATCAAGAATTATAAAGATAAGGTTTGCTTTGATAAAAAAATTATTTTAATGCAAAAGATATGAACAGTGTGAAAGTTCTAGAGAAGGAAACCTCTAGTCAAAATAGGGTGTCATGTAAGAAAATAAACTTATTGGCATCTGCTGAAAGTTGCAATTTTAATTCTCTAAATTTAGCTTTTAAGATTGTAATGGTAAATTTTATTAAATTTTGTTTTCTATTCTAAATGCTGCTGATAACCTAAGTTGGCCAAAAATGTACATATAAATGTGGAACATCATGTGAAACAAATAAAACTTTTCTTTTCCCTGTGGAATCATTGTTATGAAGCAACTTGTCACATGCATGCACTTCTGTAGTGGTTGGTTGGATAGGAACTAAAAACAAATGCACCAGCTTTGTGTACATGGTGCAGCCTTTAATCTGGACCATATGAGTTAGAATTGTCTCAGTCAAACAGCCTGGATGAGTTTAATTCCGCACTTCCATCAGAGGCTGTTTGACAAGGCAAAAGGGTGCTGAATTTTGGGGCTCTGGTGTTAATTGCTGCCATATCATGTATCTTTAGAGAGGTCATCTTCATACCTGGGGACAGGAGATGGAGCTTTCTCTTCCTGCCACTACTGCATCTACCACTTGCCTGTAGAGAAGTTTCTGTCTCCAGGACTTTGTAGTTTATGCAGAATTTTCTAAGGATAATCAAACTGAGAGACTGATTTAAAGCTTAAGTATGGGGGACACAATGCCTAATGTGTTGGAAACTTGTGATTGCAGCACGCTCTACTTGCTTGAACCCACTTATTTTAGTCCCTATAAAAGCAATAGAAATTATAAAGATGGGCCTTCAGAATTACCAGCTGTATACTTCATAATGTTAATTACTGCATTCAGGATGAAAAAAAGGGTGGGGGGTTAATTCTGTTTGGTAATGAGAACACTGTTCTGTGCATTCCTTTTTCCAGTTCTGCAACACATGTAATTTAGTGAGTGTTAATTAAAAAGTGTAAAATAAGAGCGTCTTTAGTACGACCCGTGATCCCAGCTGCTTCATTTAAGAGATTCTTTTGATTTTACTAACCTGAATTACAATAATAATATTTCATTTCAAGAACTCAGTATTTGCTGTTACATAAGACATTCACTTCTCTTTAGAAGTAGTGGAATTATTGCAGATTAACCTTTGCCCAGTAATGCAGCCAAAACTCTCCACAATGGGAAATCCTATTCCCCAAACTTTTAAAGCTGAAAGAGCTATGCTATTCATAAGCTAACTTTAAGTAGCCTCTTTTAACCATCACCTTAAACATTGGATTGTCCAAGTCATTAATTTTGACATGATTTTGAGAAGAGGGGAGATAAATTGTAAAAATAGACTGTTTCCTTCTCCTTCATCTTTCTTTTTCACTGCAGTGATTCCATGACTTTTCAGTGATTATCAAATGCTCGTTATCTTCTAGTCTGCACATATCTTATGTGTTTATCTAAGTGCGCAAAATCTCCTGATACAGTATAAAAGCAATTAAAACAGTAAATAAAAGCTATAACTGATTTCATGGCTTCATATCCACCAATCAAAGCACTGGAAAGACATTAATAGTACACAGAAACAAATACTGTTCCACATAAATCAATATCTGGGATTCTATTTTACAGTCTTTTCTTATGTTGACTGCTATTTTATGGTCAGTCTGAAATTAGATTGCATGTGTAAGTACTGTTCAGCCTTAGTTAAGGTTGTCAAATAACATCCTATATATTGATTAGTGTTGTGCCAACATCTGCAATGCTGCCTGGATACAAAATAGAATTGATACTTAATTAAATAAGCAATCACTCAACAGCCGACCTGTTGGGAAAACAAACAAAAAGCTGACTAACTAACCTTCTAAATCTCAGGCAATGCAACAAAACCTAAAGAAATTCTCCAAAACAACAACACCATCATCCAACCCCCAAAACAAAACTTTAATACAGAGTCACTGGAAATGAACTTCAGATGTGAAAGGAAAACTTAAAAATGTAGTTGTGGTAAATTGAATATAGGCACATATATATCTGGAATTGAATTTGAAAAATTTGGAAGTTTCCCAAAGGGATCAAATTAAAATGGCATTCAGCACAGTGTGCATTAAAGTTATTCCTATTCCTAAATTAGCTCATTGAAACCTTTACTGTTTTTAAAGGGAAGGTTCATAGGTGTGCATTATTTTATGTATTTCACTTTTCCCTGATCCCAAGCCTGTGTCTCTATAATGAATTCAAAACATTGTATGCTGCCACTTTTTCAGCATTTTTTCAGCTCTGTGTTTTTTGTTTATGCAAAGTCTGGATATTACTTTACTAATAGAGAAGGAAATTCCTTGTTTTCTAGTTTGTTCTCATCATTGAAGTTTGCATAATGTCCAGCTGACCAGTAAAAAGGAAAATAAAAAAGCCAAATGCAAATTTACATAATCTCAAAATATTGCACCATGTGCCAAGGCAAATACATGTTTAGAGAAGGTACAACATGTTGCTGAAATACTTGCATGGCATTTGAATTTAAGCTGGAGAAAAAACAATTGATATTCAATAGTTTTGCACACCTCGAGTTAAATCCAGAAGCTTAACACCTATTACTTCAAGACTAGCAAGCCAATAGCCATGACTTGTCATTCAGAAAAGTAGAGAGTGCTTCCCTTTGAAAAGGAAATTTAAAGTCATAAAAAACACCTCAGTAACTTTCTGTGCTTCTAAGTCTGCAATATCTTTCTGCTGGGTCTTTTCAAATGCATCACAAGTTCACCTTATCAGAAGGACTAGGTGTCTAATGGACCAGTGAAATTAGAAATCACTGCTGATTCATCTGGCAAGATTTCTGCATAGTGATGAAACCAACTGAGACTGAAGGCTTGCAACTGAAGTGAACCAAGCTGGACTTCCAGCAACTGTGTGTGTGGCATCCAAATGCATTATACCTACATCAAAAGGCTGCTGAAAGCTAGAGTGTCTCCAAACATGACAAGAATGTATGACATACATAAAAACAAGTGCTGTGTGTGTATAAAATAAGCAAAATATTTTGTAATGAATTACCAAGATTGTAATATTATGCGTGAATGTATTTTTTTTTTCAGAGCAAAATACAGCAAAGTGTGGCTTTACTTCATGAAGAAGTAAATTATTCTTTTTGTTCCCTGATCAGCTTTTTGCTATTATTAGATATGGAGATTAGGAAAGAGAATGACTGCTGGCTGATGGAAAACATGTACCTTAGAAACAGCTGTACATAACACATCCTGAAAAAACAAGCAACCAAATAAACAAATGAAACCAAAACAAAACTCTAGAGAAAATATCCCCAGCTAACCAGGACTTTGCACAATATATGCATGCTATCATGCCTTTTGTGGAATGAAAGGAGGGAGGAGGTGTAGCACTGCAAAGAGTGCTCCATTTTGTCCATAAAAGAGTGCTGTGGGTTTTAAATCTATGAGATACAACGGGAGATAAAAAGGATTTATGCGTCTTCATTTCCTCCTCTTTCCTTTTGTGTCTGTAATTTGCCTGTTTTGGAGGAAGTCTGTCGTTTTAGAAATTACCATGGGAAGACACGGCTGATTTTCTCAATTGCAGAGCTGGTAGGCATATAACAATGCTAAAACAGTAATAAAGAAACACAGATCAAAGTTTGGGCTTGGATTTTAAATTCTTTGTGGACTATGAAGAAAACTGATAGGATTCCAGATGAAATAAATAGGAGAGAATGCTCTTTGTGAATTAATTTATAAAAAAATGCTTGCCATATGATTTTGTTCAGAGGGAAAGATATAAAATATTTCACACATCCTTCAAATTAAAGTGTCATGTTTGAATAAGCTAGACTCCTCTAGTGTCTGGGAACAATGCCATAAAGTACCAACAGCTGACCTCAGTGCTGAAGGAACCTATGGTCTCGCTTAAGAAAAAAAACTGTTCAGCTGGCAAAGTAAAATGAAGAAATCCTACATGGTCAGGAAGCAAATCCTGTTTATGTTTAAATCTTCCAGACGTCTTACTTATCTATTTTTTCCAATATTAGTTTACAAGAATTCAAAATATTCCTTTAGCCTTTACTCCTCTATGCCAGTTTAGGTCTGAAGAAGCAGAGTACCTTGTGGACTTCCAATCTGGGCAAATCCAACACAAAAAACCTGAAAAGACAGATGGTTCTGATGTCAAATACGTTAGTCTATTGTTTTGGTTTAGTTATAAAATCATCTAACCATAGTCATGCTCAAATAGCTAATGTTGACAAACACTACTTACTTCCCCAGCAAGACAGAAGCCATGGAGATACCAGTGTACAGTTAAGACATTAGTGTTTTGACACCTTATTGTTCATGCTCAGTCTGCTGCGTGATGTATTTTAGTTTAATATACTTCTTTTATAATTGAGGCTGACTTAAAATTTCTTCACTGGCAATTACAGCCTTATAGTACATGACTTAATGCATGGTAGCACAACTGGTCTCCAGCTTGTACCCTTATTTTCAGACCAGCTGTGTGAGAGTGAGCCAGATAAGGATCTTCATTTCCAGGCACCAGTCCTCTGCCTGGGAAATTGTTTAACAGAATGTTATTGGTATGGGAAACAAACAATCGCTCTAGCATTAATGATACAAACCTGCTGACTTTGATGTAAACTGAGGAAAACATAAAGAAAATACAGTCATGCAAGAACAAACAAGAAACAAAACATTTTAGTTTTCTTTGACTTATTGCTCTGTTTCAAGTTGAAATCTTCCAGTTTGACATGGAAAGTCTGACATTAATTTGGATGTTTATTTTGCCCTTTTATAATTGAATAATGTTTAGTTCTAAGAGACCTTTTTGTTCTAATTTAAACATTATATTCTCCATCTATAAATATTTATTCATTGCATATGGTCTTTTCATTGCAAGCAGACTGTTTAGTTTTCAGACTGAAAAAGGTCAGTTCATCAAAGAATACAGGTATAATAATGAAACAAAGCAACCATTTGTATAATTTAATGGCGGCAAGAAGTCCAGGCTAATAGTCTGACTAATGACTAATTTAATTTCTTTCAAAATTCTTCAGTTAGGAAAATGTGACAACACCAAACATTTCTCATAGCAATAGGCTAAAGCTCTGTAACTTTTATCTTTTTTAGCACCTAGAATATGGGTTGAAGCCTCATTTATTCACAAAACTGAGCTAAACCCATGAGGATACATGTATATTAAATATAGCTTTGGAACATTTTGGGACAATGGAATGAGAATTTATCTTACGTTAAAATGTTTTAACAGTTCTTTACATACTTTTAGGTTACACTGGAGATGATGGGCCCAGTCCTTTTTCCAGTCTGATACTGCCACAAGTTGTCACTTTGAAAACACACTGATATAACCGGTACATCTTGGTGTATAGATAATGCCAACTCTAAGAGATATAATCAAGTCAACAGAAGAATCATTCTCCCTAATGAAAAACATGTTTTTGTTAAAAGCAGGCATATATGTGGTTTTACAGTTAATGATTTTATTACTTGCACCGATTGAGATGAGTATTTATTAACAAGGTGAACTGCAACTTGCACCAAAACAAACTTTTTCTTTTCCTCCTCAAATAAATCAATCCAGCTACTGACACAGATACTTGAGAGAAAAGGACTCTAAATAAAAAGCAAGTGATAATTATGAGTTATGCCATTTTTCAATTACAGTCTAAGCCTATCCCTTTATCTTTTTTATGCTATACAACCCTAGATAAAAGCCTGTCAAAAAAGGATAAAAAGGTTGGTACTGAAGACTGTATTGCAATACTTCTCTACAAGGTTTGAATAAAATCAAAAAGTTTGAAACAAATTTTCAAATTGATAAATTTGCCGATGTCATTTCTTATGTTTACAGTAGCACTAATTGAGAAAAAAAGGTTAAAACATTTCATTTTTTTCTCTTTTTCTTTTTTTTTTTAATTTTCTTTCCTTTTAATTTTGTGTTTCAATAAAAGGAAATGAAGGAAATGTACGGAGGTAAGATGCCTGTTCTGTGATCCAAAATAATTTCTAAATCAAAAATAATTTCACTTAATGTTTTAAAATACAATGAAATTATTAAAGAAAGATACAGGGAAGGTACCGGCAGAGAGGAATATGTTAGAAAAGCATTGTGTTAAGCGGATGCATTACAATGCCAATCTCACAGAGCACCAATTATCTGAAAGTCAGAATGTTAATGCCCATCAACTATACCCATAACCATCCCATGACAAAAAATTTTACTTAATTATCAATCCCTGCTCAATGACAAAATTTCTATTTTTTGCAACTTGGGGAAATTAAGACATTTAAGCAAAAGAAGTGAATTCTAACAGATGTCTCTATTACAACTTCCGTGGAACTAGAAGGAAGAAGTGAGTCAATTTAAATGAATGGTAGAGTATACAAAGGCTGTTTTATCAAATTTCCCTTCCTTCTTTCCAAAACCAGAATATTATATAGCAACAGAAATGGAGAACTAATATCTTATGTCATTGCTTTTTGGTTTGGTTTGGGTTTTTTAAATGTTTGTGAGGAAACATAAGCATTCATTTTTTTTTTTTTTTTCCTTTTTCAGATAGGTGTCCAAAACCAAGACCCATCATTTGACAATTATGGTCTTGGAGGTGTCATGACCTGGGAAGGAAAATACTGGGGTAGCTTCTGTGGGGGGAAAAAAATAAAATCATGTCTGACTTCCTTGATTAGTGGACTTTTAAGTGTTTCATGGTCCATTGCAAATTTTTCACCCTCACCATCTGCTAACCCTCATTATTGCACAAGAATTAGTTACATTTCCTTCTCTTTCTCTCTTCTTCTCAGTGTATAGTTTCACAAGACAATGGCTTTTCTTTCAAAGCCACTTTGGAGTAGCTGTGCCATTTTCTCCCTTTGATCATAGCTCACCTGCACAACAGCTTGAATACCAGCTGTAAACCAGCTCACTGAAATTACCTGCACTGGGAATATGACACCATTTTGACTCCTACAATTTCATTCAACTACATTTGTTGAAGGCCACAAACAGGGACTATATGAGGAACTCATAAATTGTCTTTCCTGAAAAAAACAGCGTCATGAAATTACATCTTTTACCCAATTGCTTTATCTTTTACTTCTCTCTTTGCTAACCTGTCAATCGACTCCAAATGCTAACTACCCTTTTCTGTCAAACCGATCAGTTAACATAATGAGCCCCATTTCATGGCAACTGTTCCCAGTGCTGCTATAGTATCGTTTGGTTCTTCTTTTTCAGACCTGAAGAGTATTTGAAAAAAAAAAAAAAAAACAACCCAAAAAAACCACATGACTACTTCCTTTTTTTCCCAAGTGTATCATTGGAACAAAAAAAAAAATATATTGGTTCCCTCCCAGTTTTGTCAGCATGTAATAATGGAAAATAATGTAAAATAGAAATGCAGAGATTGGGGGAACAAGGTTTTCCCTCCAATCTGAGTAAAATAAAATTTCTCATGTTCAGGATTTGTTTACATTACTCTTGTCCATAACATCTTTGTAGCTACAGCACAAAACCCTAACTGCTAATTTGTAAAGGCATGTTTAATTTTATTTCCTCATATAACACTCTACCTCCACTATAGTGACATTTACAAGCTCTAAGAATGTTTGGATTGGCTTCTGACTCTTCTCAGTTGCAGGGCTATGACCTTGTGATAATGAAAAACTCATGGGATGGCTCCCCTGACTAGAATATTGCAGTGGGTGACACAAGTTCTTTAAGAAAGACTCTGGAGTCTCTCCTTAGGGAGAGTCAAAATTCTTCTGAATGCAGTCCTCAATGACTGGCTTTAGGTTGCCCTCATTGCGTAAGGTGATTGGGCCAGATCACCTCCTGAGGTGTCTTCTAACCACAAATATTGTTATTCTATGAATTACATTATCACATAGATAAATTTGAAGTCCATCTCTAGGTTCTCTAATATCTCCAATGTAATAAGATGATTAGTGGCATTTTTCAGCATGACTATGACTGAGATCAAGTAGTTGTGTTTTTCTGGAGAAACTGGCACCTACCAGTGCCTTGTGTTTAAAGAAGTCAAGATAAGAGATGCATTACCCAGTTTCTTGACAGTGCCGTGGTCTGTTTCTCATTATAATCCTATAAAATAGCATTGCATTACACTGGGATAAAATGAAACTTGAGCAGCCTGCTGAAGCAGTGTCAAAATTGGTCTTTCTCCCTTCTACATTCCCTCTCTCTGTAGAAGCTGTTAAAAAATGTACTTTAAGGAATTACTGTCCTAAGTTCATTATGCAACCATTTGACAGTTTTCCTTTTTCATTCAGGTAAAAAATGATGCTGGTAAAAGGTGCGGCATCTTCATTCACATATATAAATAATGATTTGGATAAAAGCTGAGTTGAGCCCCAAGAGAGGATAAATGCTATACAGAGTTTCCATTCGATTATTAAATGGACTAATATCTAATGTATTCTAGCAATTTTTGGATTTATTTGTATGCAGAGGAAATAGAACTTAGGTTGTTAAATTTGGTCTGGTTTGGGTTTTTTTTGGAGGGGAGGGAGTTGTTTTGTTTGTCTGTGTCTGCACAGAAATTACAAAATATCAGGCTTCGCTATTCCCTCTGATATCACTTCTAGAAAAATTCGGTTTAATTTCTTTTTCAAAAAAGAGTGTTTTATTTTGGGTTTGGCCTAGAGAACATTCTGAAAAGCTGTAGCCAAATGGACAAGACCCTGCAGTATAATTCTTCTATTTGTATTAGGAAGGATATTGTAAATCATGTAGTCCTTTACTTTTCCTTCCCTCTTTTATTTTCTTACATTTTATCCTGTGATTAACACACAAGCAAAATCTCTAGAATCTTTTTTAAACCAAAAAGCAGGTATATGAAAGCAATTATTGATCTCCATTATTATATTCACTGACATAATGTTAGTAAAGGTACTGAAGACCTGAAATTCTGCATAGGCTTAATTTGGGTTCAGAGGATGATTGAAAAAGTCAGTAATAGAGAACTTAGGAACTGAACTTTACTTTAAGATTGTGTATTTGCCTGCTTTTTTCTCCCACTTCTGAAAGCACACAGTCAGAAGAAGATTAATGTAGTAAGATAGGTAGATAATGCTAACAGTTTTTAAATAGATGTTTTTCACGGTTTTTAAAGCTTCAAACACCACTTGCATCTTGAACAACTTGAGCAGTGCTGTCTGAGTATTGTTAGAAAAACAACAAAACCCTTTGATCAGGATGACAGTCTGGAAAAAAAATGACAAATAATTCCTCCACACAGATATTGTGAAATACTGTGTTTTGATGGGTGAGATTAAGTGTTTTAGATGGAGGACACTTCTTGCTTAGAGGGACAGTGTCAACTTTAATATCTTTTTGTTTAAATAAAGGCTTTGCTTTGGTGTTAAAAAACACCTTATACTCAGACTTGACTTCTCTTCACCGTGTTTTCTCTCTCCTATTTTGCAATATGTTGCTTATTTTAATGTTTGTCATGTTTTGAAAGTACAAGCAGGGGTGTTGCTGTCTTTTCTTATTTCTATTTAACTACCCCTACAGAATAACAGCTTATTAATAAACATTACCCAGAGAATAAACATTACCAGCATATTAATAAACATTATCATTACTCTTTTAATTCCTAGCAGGATCAAATTTGATATTCTTATAATGTCTTCCAGAATTGTAAATGATAATTGGATAAATTCTCTCTTGATTTTTGAAATAAACCAGGTTTTAAATTCAACACACATTAGTACATATTTTACATTGACCTATCCTAGGGTCTTCTTAGCAATTGGAAAAAGTGACACCCTGGACAACAGCAGCATTTTTATTTATAAATGGCCATCATTAGTTTTTAAATCCTGTTACCAGATTTGTCTCCAGTTGTACTGAACACACTGTTTTCAGATACCCTAAGAAGTGGAAGGATGGTGCTGTTAACATGACAACAACTAAGAGAGCTTGATTCAAGCACTTTGTTTTGCCACAGATGACTTCTGTGATATTAAACAACTTGCTTTACCTCCAGTCCACTCAGTTTCACGACAGCAATGTAAGACAACAGGGTGTTGCTGCTTTATTAGATTGTTGTGAGGCTATTGAAAGCCTAACTGTTGCCCAGTGATGAAATCGCTCAGCCAGGAGCAAACAACTGGAAAGCCTGTTCCCTCATTTTATTTGTTTTCATTGAACAATTGTTAAAGAATTAAGAAGAGAAGGATCATGGCCCTCCAGCCAGCTGCACGAAGGCACACATGCATCAGATTCTTCTCTGTCCACTGGGTCAAGTGATTCCTGTTGGCAATTTTCAACATTTCCTCTACAATACCCTAACCAGCAGATTTCTGTGCAAAAGTACCATCAGTAATAACTTTATATTTTAATATAGTGCAAGCTGACTGCTGGAACTAAAAACGTTAATAATTTTGAGCTTCTTCTGTAATTTTGTAAATTAATAAAGTACTGACTGCCTCTTAGGGCTTTCAAGAACATAAAGTATCTAGATGGTTTCTTAATTTTCAGAAAAAAATATTTTGTCTGAACTTCAGAACATTTCTTTCAGTTCTGTAACTATTCATGTATGCAAAGAAATGTGCATGAAGTCATTTAACTTTTTCACTTTAAATATCTACAAGAGGAATTATATCAAACACTCGTGCACATAAGAACTTAGTTTTCATAAAGTCTTCAAATATGTTTCTTAAACAAAAATAAAAATGAGAAAACAACACTTCCTATACACTAAGATGAGATAGAGGTATATATTGAGAATTTTGCAAGAACTTTGAGTGTTCCGCTTGTGTGTTCTAAGGATGATTATCAAGGAGAGAGGCTTATTACCTTTACACCCTGATTTCAAAATATTTTTGCTTACTATATAAGTATCTTTGCAATAACATTTCATTCTTTGAAAACACAGTGCATTAAAAATTATCTTAGCTTTATTTTTTCTTTCATAATTAATATCTCACTCCTTGGGATTTTATAACTTGGCATATGAAAGTAAATATAGACTAGGTCTCATTAACACTGAATATAGTTTCTTCTTTTAACTTTACCACATGGTGGGTGAAATTATGGTCCCATGAAAATAAATGGAAGAGATCTCATTAAGATTAGTATCAGAAGAATTTCACCTATTTTTCTCTTAGTTGCTGCATAAGAGACAGATCTTTTACTTCTCTGTTCATGGAAATAGGATCAGGGGCTATAGCTCAGTGTTGAGCTTATCTTGCAAGCACACAGGAAGCTCTGACTGGAATCCTTCATATTTCTTTAGGCTCGTCTGATGCTTTCTTCTCATGGGTGACAGCCATGAATGGGACTGTCACTTTGTCACCTGACATTGCTGTAAACAGAAGGGATTAAGGTCTCAGTTCAAAATACTTCTGTTGCCTATTTCTCAGGACACTTTTCTAGAACCATCCTTGTCTGCAAATACCTTGCAAAATAACACCTGGAACATGCACTCTTTGCCTATGTTATTGATTATGCCTAGACCAGAGTAGCCTGGAGCTCTCTCCAGCTTAAGCTCAAGGTTCACTACGGCTCAATGGCTTTCAAACAGAGTGAGACTTAAGCAAGAAGCAGTTTTCCTTGAGCCTTAATTTCTATTGGATGAAAAAAGATGCTCCATCTGTGCTGGCAGGAAGCCATGCACTGCTTCTGAATGCCTGAATGATTCAGAAAAGAAGGATCCCAGGATGCAACAGGTGTGTTTCAGCAGGAATTACAGAGATTTTCAAATGGGATGATTGCATATAACAGTATGTGGCTGTTTATGTCTTTGGACTACAAGGACATGCATTTGTCAAAAATTCAACTAATATATAAATGAATATTTTACAATAAAATATATTTATGCTATATTTTTATAGTACATACTATGCTATATTTATGTAGACCATATTTATCTGTGTTGTTTGTTAGGGGGTTTCTGGTTTGGTTTGTTTAGATGGCTGTTTTTGTTTTTTTCTCATATTTTAGGGAGGATTCTGGAAGCTGAAACCTTTAGATTTATGTATCAGCTCAGGAATTCTAAACAGTGCAGTAAATATTTTTAATTATGTTTATTAAACTACCAAATCCTTAGAAAACACTTGATGGGAAAAAGAACTGAGCCAACTTTTCCTGTAGTGGAGGGCAATTGCACTATATCTTGTTAAGACCAAAAAAATACAACATTTGGAAGTAAGAATTTTTCATATACTGTGCTACTATTGTTTCAGGTTGGAAAAGAAATTATTTATAGTGCAGAAACTTTATAATAAGAGGAATACTCAAGGATTATTTTATAATTTTTTTTTTTTTTATTAATATTTGGGTCTGGTTTTATAGAAAATGGATCAAGGGAATATCTGCTATGGCTATTTTGACAGAACGACACAGAAAATTCTTAAGTTCATTGACTTAAAAGTCTCTGTGTCTGTCTTCCTCTCTGTTGAGAGATCCATGTTTGTGATCCTGATTAAAAAATATAAACTCATTTGGATTACAAATAAATATCTCTCATTATTATCTTACTCCTCTCTAACACTTCCTGTAGAAATTTGACAATTATTTCAGTAAACTAGTGTATACATTAACATAATCCTTGCCAGAATGATTCTACATAGATCTTTGATCATGATCTCTGAGCATGATCATTGCTCACATAGTTCTGCTTAGAATAGAAATACTATTTAAAGGTAGGTTAAGAAGTTTGAGAAAATCACAAGGGCTTTCCTTAAATTTTATTCTAGCCCTTCTAGTTTGTGAACACTGCATGGAAAACTAGTTTTTTTAGAATTTTTATTTCCTGACTGTCTCTCTGATCTTTAAAGCACAATGAAATGTACCTATCTTTCAAGGAACAAAAAGGTCTTCTTTTGTTTCCTAATAAAAATACCCCCCAAAACAAAAACCAAACAAACCACACAAAAAAAACCCCAAAAAAAACCAAAAAAAAAAAACCACCAAAAATACCACTCCCATATGATTTGATTTATTACAAAGACTTTTCATTATAAATTTCTCATATTAAATTTTAGGGATTTTTTTCAGCCAAAATTCTACCATTTTTCTAATCATTTACAGCCGATACAAATGCCATCAAAAGAAAGATTTTCTTCTGAGTTGTTCTACATAATCAAATAAAACAGGTCACATTCATAAATTTTGCAAAAGTACTGTCACAGTACTGCACATCAGGAGAGGTGTAAAATATTATTGGACTGTTAAAGCAAAAACAGGGAAAGTCTCACCAAATGTAATGTCCCTTGGCAACTAGCATGATATCAAAACTTGTTTAAATATTTTGAAATGTCGGCAAACTCACACTATATTATTGGAACCTAATTTGAGATTCATGTTTCTGATGGGTGGTGAGTCCATTTCATGAGAAATGTTGATAAGAAGCCTTTCATTTACATGAAGTAACATAAAATGATACAAGCTATAAGACTACTGGAGCTCTCTTTGCCTTTAAGAGAAAGTTCTGGTCTTGAAATGAAGAAATACAGAGAAAGAAGGAACAGCAGGGAGAGATGAATTTAACTTTTTCCTCTTTACATAAAATAACAAGAGGAGAATGATGCTTTTCTCAAATTCATTAATAGATAAGAAATTATATTTAAGTCTGTATTTTAAGGGCAGGCAGTGGCTTTGAATAGCAAGTGGGGACAGTTGCTTTTTTTTCAGTAGTTATTTTTATACAAATTAGGTAAAAATAAAAAAAAATTAAACTTGTTACATCTTCACAGATTTGAACCTGTTTTTACCATTTCTTTATAATCAGAAAGGAGAGCTTTGTAGCTGAACGTTAAAGCTGTAACATAATCACCTCATTAGAAGATAGGCATTTTAAAATAAATGCATATACCAAGACCCATGGTAAAACAGCAAATGTTAGCAATACTGACATAAACATGGTATTTGGACTCTGAGATAGGATTTCTAGCATCTCAGACTGCCAGGGAACCTCCTTCCGTCTTTATCACTGTCAAGGCCTGAGAGGGAATCCACAGTTTGGTTCTCATCAGCACCACCAACTATTTGTGTGGAGGTCATTGCTGAATGGCAACCAAACGGCAGCAACACTGAACAGCTGCCTCAACAGCTTTGCCAGTACAGGGGGTGAGAGAAACTGAGAACTGAAACGTAGGTCTCCTGGATGCTGTGCTACTGAATACCCCTTCTTCCTCCTTTCTTTTGTTTTTTGGTTTTTTTTCTTTAATCAGGGGTTCACTGAGAGTTTGAAAGGCTTCAAGCGTGAGGCCAGTATTGTATTGCTAGGTCACTTAGCTGCTTGTCAAACACTGCAGAGGATAAAACATATCTGCAGAGGCCCCAAAGTATAAAAATGCATTTCTAGATGGGGCCAACATGTTTTTATCACATCTAACATCTGACTGAGGAACTGCCTTCTACAAATATTTGATGCAAATTAAAGCATGCTCTCACATGAGGAGTCCTGCTGATTTCTGTGAGAAATAATGATTTGCAGCACTGAGACTGTTGTGTGGCCAGTAAGGCTCAGCTGGAAGCTTGTCACAGTCAGTTCTAAATTTGTGCAACATAGAAAACAGTCTGTGCATATTTTCTACAATTCCACATTTGTCTTGAGGTCATGTTTTTAGCTGGCTGTTTGAAATCATTGCAATAACACTTTTCATTTATCAATTTATTTAACCAAAGAAAGTCACACAGTATTGAAAATTTATTTTGTCTTTTTTTCATTATTATTATTTTGAAAAATTTGCCTAAATATTTAACCTATTTGTGCTTTAAGTATTCTATGCCAAAGGTAATTGAAAAATTAAAGCTTTCATCCTGTAAGTTGAGCGTTTGAGCAGTTCATGTGTAAATTTAGCAGATAATCTCTGAGCTGGAAAGATGCTGAGGTGGATTTACATATGGCAACACCAGAGCATGTCATACTCATTTTAGCAGTATAACTCTGATTCAGGCACCCACAGGATAACATGTTGAATCCATTACTTTTTGAAAGCTGCTCTTGGAAAAGAAGGGATCTGAATTGAATGTGTGTGTTGAGGAGGATAAGGGTACCGGATGCCTGAAATTAAGTTTGTCTGTAACCTTCAAGGCAGTATGCAAATTAATGAGATGTAGAATTGCCACTACATCTGTTACCATTTGCTCATATTTAGGAAGAACACTTAAAAAAATATTCCTGTTATGGAACCCTATTTGCTGAAAATAATATAATTTGTGCATACACATTCATGCTGTGTATTTAGTGCTTGAGGAAAGCAACTAAATGGAATACTTTTCTTCTCCTTTATATTAATATTTAATTAAAAGCTCAAGATGTTCTTTTTTGACAGATACTCTTTTAGCCATAGGAAAAATATATCTACAGTAACACTTTTCTTGTTTGATCTCTTTTTTTTTGGGTCAACTTACTTTCATACACAGACACACACAGATACTGCATTCCATGATAGAGACACAATGCTGTTAGCAATTTTTATGCTTGAGGCCAGGGAAATTGTATCACACTTGTTTTTCACTCCCGATCAAGAACTGTAGCTGTAGCATGACAAAAACAAAAATAGAGAAAAGGCTTTGAAGGTTTCAAATGCTGAAATTATTAAGTCTGGCTTGTTAAAGTGGTTACTTGTTCACAGTAGCATTTGCTGCCTTGCTAATGATCATCTGGTTGGGATGGATCCAACCAGTGTATCTGATACAGAAGTTTGAAATTTCACAATAAACTGTTTCACTAAGACTTTGGGGAAGGAATGCAAGGGGGGGATGGAGGAGGAGGAGAAGCAAGAAAAAAACCCCAAACAATCAGAACTACAGTATCATGAGATGCAGAACATTCTTTTTAAAAAAGTGATTTCTAAGTCAAAGAGTATTATAAAATTGATACCCAAGTTCTTCACTTATGGCACAGTCAAAATTCCCACCGGAAATAACCTTCTTTGTAATCTAACAATCACAATGTTTGAAGTTTTCCATGTACCTGTCTTTAAAATGCAGTAAAAGAAGGGAAAATTCCATGTATTCTTACCATATACCTATGTAACACAGGAAAGATAGAGCCTTGTGTGCCCATAAGGCACAGATGCCCTAATTAACAGATCCTCAAGCAGACAAAACTGTCTGTTTTCAATTAAATTAATGACTGTATAGTGATTTTCAAAAGTGCCTCAATTCACCATTCTGTTTGCTTCTGACAAATTATTACTCTAGAGACCAAATCTTCTGTCAATGATTTATGGAAAATTTTAATAGAATCATTCTGAAAAGAAAAGGGGCTCTGCCACAGGGAAGTGTAGAGACACGTAGAAATAACACAACTCTTACTGATTACTGATATTAAATATCCTATTGATATTAAAAATATTAGTGCAATGCTGATGTCTCCTAATATTAATACTAGCACAGATGTACCTTCCATTAATGTAGTTTCACCTCAGCTGAGGCTATGATTAAAAGTGGAATATAGTTGTGTTCTTCTAAATTTTTGTCTTAATATTAATGAATGTGATGGACCACTGATGATTTGAAGTGTTAGCTTAGAAAATCAGAAAATCTATCCAATAGAGCTTACATTTAGGCAACATAATGATGACTTTTAATTAGATAAAGATGTCTTGAAGCTTGGAATATACATTTCAAGGTGGTTCAAGGTTAAAAAAAAGAATTAATGTGGACAAAAAATTAAAAAATTATTAACAATAAAAAAATCATATGTCTTGAAAAATAGTTAAGAGCAGTATATTATGAACTAGCCAGGGTGAAAACTATTAGCTGTGTACAGCAGCTGCATCCAGACGTCTTTCTTAGTGGCCTAGATGCCATCCTTTGCATTGGCACAAAGACCATGCAGCTCTAAGCCTGCACCTGCCATCTGACAAGACATCCCTATGCATATGCATCATGCATGAGCTCTACACATTTGAGAAAACTTAATTGTATCTACTCCATGAGCAGTGCTCAGGGTATATCTCCTTTTACTACACCTTTACTGATTTCGTGTTGGAAGACTTTTGGAAAGAAATGTCAGACCCAGCCATGTGTAAGTTTAACCACGTGTATGCATGGGATACAGGGTACTACATCTTTTCCCTGTAACTCATTTCCCATCTCTGAGCTTCCTGAACTTTTTCACTATGAAGGTGGCAAAGATACTGGAACAGGTTGCCCAGAGAAGTTGGGGATCTCCTATCCCTGTAAGTGTTAAAGTCCCTGAGGCTTTGAGCAACCTGCTCTAGTGAAAGGTTCCCTGCCCATGGCACTTGGGTTGGAACTCAGTGGTTATTTAGGTCTCTTCTAACCCAAACCATTCTATGATTCCTCCATGCAGGACACAAAGAAAAGAATATGTATTTCAAGACTGCATTTGCAATTCTCAGAGAAGGCAAAAAACTTCTTTTTTTAATGGTACAAACAAATGATTGCCTTCAGTTCTTGTGATATATACCTCTTTTCTGTGTATTATCACAGTAATTTTTTTCTGCATGTAGTTAAATAGTCACCCAAATAATCTGTGGGGGAAAAAAGTTACATTTCAAGACACTTCAGAAAAGATTTTCATAAAAGGGGACAGAGAGCATTGAAAGGGTATAGAGAGCTTTAACTGCCACTGAAAATTAATCAGAATTTTATGCATGCATTTCAATATTTAGGTTTTTTTTAAAGAAACATTCAACCAATAAAATCCAACACATAATTCTAGAGAGGAATCAAGCTTGTGACAACCCTTTTTTTAGCAAGCTGGGACATCTTTTATTAAATTTGGTTTTTGTGATTGGTTTGAAGGGAGGTAGTAAATATTTTAGAAATTCTAGCTATGAGGAGGTTAAACTGTGAGTTCACAGATGAAAAACAGTCTGAGGCATTGTCTTATTTCTAGGAAACATAAAAACCTCAATTCCTTCCCCTGTTTCTAGAAGAAGGTTCTGCATAAGTCTCTTCCTGTCCCTACTGCTCGTCCACTGCAGACACACAGCACTTCAGTTTCTTGTGAATTTCTAGGCAGGTGCATACACTAGACAGCAAAGGGAAGAAAGATTACAACATCACTGAATGCACCACAAAGCCTATCCCTGGCATTTAGGCCGATGGAGGTGGCAGAGCAGCTATAGCAGCTTGAAAAGCATTTGTATCCAGATGGAGTTTTCTATCACTCTCTGAGAGAATTACTGTGCTCCCCTGAAATCCTGTGTGTTACAGTCATAGGGAAATTATGTCCTGCTAGAGTAATAGTTTTATAGAGGAAAAGTGAAATAATGCCTTGCTTGTTCTGGGTGCTATGAGAGATGAGGCCTCTGAGGCATAAATCCTGCTGAAACACGTGTAGAGAAGGAGGAGCCAGGGCTAGTGAAATCTTATCTGCATTGTTTTTCTTGGAGTCATCCCCACAACCTCAAACTTCAGCCCAACTTTGCCTAGAAGCAACTGGATGTTGCAGTCAAAAAGATAGCCAGGTAGAGAAGGTACATTTGTGCAATAGATGTAACCAAGGAATCAGTCAGAAGTGAAAAGGGGACTAAATTTCTGGAAGGAAAAATGTGCACTTTAAGAACCTGTAGCTAAGAAAATGCCAATTTTATAGTCATTACCATTTCTATATCCCAGGTAGCCTGATTAAATAACATTTTAGAAAGACCAATGAGCTGTCTTATGCTACTGTTCAAGATTTTATTGCATGCATGAGGTAAATCATGACAGAAAGCCCTAAGGCAGTCTTTGAAATGAAACCTACATGGGTTATGATGAAGGGAGATGAGAATTGGGCTTTTCACGCATTGTTAACCTTTAAGAGATAACAATTAAGTCCAAAATAGGCTGTGACAGTCATCTGGATGAGTGTCTTATTGTAGGTATAATGGAAAGATGCTAATACAGGAATAATTTTATCAAAGTGATAAGCTTGGAAAATTAGAACAGAATAGAACAGTTGATTTAGAAGGAACCTACAGTGACCATCTGGTCCAACTACTTAAGTCTAGTCCAACTCCCTTCGTCTAGTCTAACTGTGTAGACAAAGAAGAAGAATGCCAAAAGATGCATTCAGCATACTTTTGAATGGATGGACGTTGAACAATATCACATTTGAGAGTGTTGGAAAATAAAAGATTATAATAAAAAAATCACAGGATTATGGACTTAAAAATATATTAAAGATGTTAGATAAACACTAGGTACTTAAAAATTACATTGATGTGCATATTATTGCTTACTATTTAGATGTATTGCTTCAGGTGTCTCACATGAAACAGATTATTCTTATTCCTTGATTCAAAGGAATTTGCAAACATTTTTGAAACCTAAAAATTTGGATTTTTGCCAAAACAAAAACTGAAGCAAAATGCCTCAACTGTCATGAACACATAATTGAGGTATCAATTTTATTTATTTCTCTCTTTGGGAAAAAAATATTTCTCTCTTTCTCTTTCTTAGTCCAAAAGTTTCGTATCAGCCCATCCATAGCAAAAATAAAACCCAAAAAACACTCAAGAATATTAATTATTTAGCCTATTTCTATAGTTCATAATTGCACCAAAAATATGCCAATGAAATTGTGTTTATACAAATCTAGTAGAAATTTTGCTCTCATTTTCTTGAATGGGATGGATGTATTAACTCTCTTTTAGGATCAGCCTGGCCTAGCTTTAAATACACATCTGCAGTCAAGCACAGGTGTCACAAAGTGGGGATATTAAAACAACTAATTTATGTACGGAATTATAAAATTCCCTCCCCCCCCCCCCCCCCGCTGGAGACGTATCTAGTTGGTTCTGTTGGTTCTGCACTTTTTTCTTTTTAAATGGAAAGTAATGTGGATCGTTAATGTCATCTGTCTGGAAGATTTTTTAGGAAGATTTTTTACTAACAGAAATAGCGTAACATATGAACAAAAAGGCTTTGACCTGTTATGAAGGTGAAAAATGACAACAACATGGTATGCAGATTTTCAAATGGCATCTGAAAAGCAGGATCATAAAATTATATAGTTTTACTCCTTCCTTTTTCCACCCATTTTTTCTTAATGGTTATTTAAATGGTTCAGGCTTCTTTACTCAGCACCATGTTCTAAGGCAATCAACATCCTAAAAATAATCTTTCTGCATGCATACATTAGTTAATAGTCATTTAATACATTTCTAATTGCAAGGCGTGTCATGTCTTAGCCATTTTAGAATACATTTTCTCCTGGAATGACCTTTAGGATGCTGTGTGTGTGTGTACACGCACACACATACATTATTCACGTACTGAAGCACAGCTCTGTGTAGAACACCAGGGGTGGCATGGACAGGAGCCCTCCCTACTTGCAGCATTTCTGTGACAGAAAGAACTAAATTTGTAAGGAAAGCATAAAAAAGTATGAGGTCTTTAAACTATAGCCTAATTCAACCTTTGACAAAGAGGGAAGGATTCTTTGTTTTTTTTTCTTTAAGGTTCAACATAAGTACAATAGCCTGCTTGTATCTCCACAAATCATAGCTTTTTGTCTTCCTTTAGCATTAGTTTTGTAAAATCATCTCTTTTTATTTCAGTGTCACAGCAAAGCTTTCAAAGAGGTCTGCCAGTAAGAAAGAGGTTTGATGTTTATAACTCAGCAAAAATATTGTAAACTGATTATGTGAGTAGAAAATCAGTAAGCATAATGTATGTTTCTCAGTTCCCAACTTCTGCTTCAATTAAATTACTATCTGAAGAAAATTATACTAGTGACTTACTATTCTCTGTAATAGCAAATGGACGTATTTTCTCCTGGTACAGAATAAGTCCCTAAATTGCTAGTGTTGAGCCTATATCTCAGAAAGCTAAGCCTAAATACTTCCAAAAGTGATGAGAGATTACTATTTTTTCTTCCTTCTCCTTTTTTCTGGCTTTTTTCCCCTTCTAGGTTTCTTCACACTAACAGTCTCATGATTGAGGTTTGTAGAGCTGGTATAAAAGATGCTTTAATTGCTTTAGGATGCAGAAAGTTCAGTTAAAAAAAATTTCTGCCAGATGCTCATTACATATCTAGCTACATATTTGTAAAGGTGTAACATCTTTCTCACATACAGAGAAAGAGGAGATCCAACAATGCCAGAGGGAGTCTGTAATGCTATTGTAAGTCAGCAAACAGATCCATACCTAGATTATACATATGGGAAACCACAAACAGTTCTGCAAGCCTTTTTCTTTTAAAATTTAAAGAAAATAATGTTGGAGGTCAGACTAAAAAATTAAAACCACATCCTGTGTTTAAAAAGACAGGGAAAACAAAGAAACTGTATGTACATTCCTCTTATTGCTTCACATTTCTTTTGCTTTGTTGTGAATAGTTTCACATGGCAGTGAAAAGGAGAAAGAGCATAAAAAGCGTTCAAGTTATTATTCAGAAAACAAAACAAACACCACTGGCATGAATACACATTGTGATGATTACTCAGTTTTGCAAATACCAGCTGAGTATAAAAAAATTAGTACACTGTAAATGCTTTTCAAGTTTTTATTTTTACAAAGGTTTAAAGATTAAATAAAAAAGCTGTTGCAGTGAACCATGGCCAATGCCAGGGTCAGCTGGATCAAGTGGACCAAAAGGTCCATCGGTTTGATGCCTCCACAGCCCAAAAGCCTTGAAGTCACAGGGAGCACCCATAGGCTGTGAAAAATATGTAGATCTGTGTCTTACCATTGGCCACTGCCCTCCCCTCCCCTTATTTCTCATATTTGGTGGTCTTTCCAGAGAGTTCTGTGTTCCTCGGTAGTTAATTGGCCTGTGTTATACCTCCCCGCCTACCCCGTCTCCCATTTGCTGTAATTCTCTTTCCCCGCCTTTGTAGCACCTCCTAACTGATATATCATTGGTTACTGTGTGTTTTCCACACCCATATTGTAGGGGTATAACACTCCAGGTCAGTCCCATTTTCTCAGCTTCTCTGTGGTTTTCCTGTGTTCTTCGAGAAATCCTCTCTGCCATGAAGAAGTTCCTCCTCTTCTTTCCTGCCTCCTTCATGCACCTTCACCATCGGTGGGCAAGCTGAACCTGACCAGGAGCTTTGCCTGCCCTCCTGTGCTGTGATCGGCCTCCGTCCTCCCCCTCGGGGCAGGCAGAAGATTGCCCGGTGCTCGGGGCAGCGTGCTAGCCAGCAACGGCACTGCGGCACACTGTGATCATTGTGTCTTGTACGGCACTCCTGAGATATTCAGAATTTGTGCTTTTACTGCTGAGCCTGATTCCTAGCAGGCTGGGACTGGGTGGAGCAGGGAATGGTGAGAGGTCCATGACTGCAAGGCTGTTTGGGAATTCCTGTTCAACCCTGCCAGCCTGGCCTGGAGCTGCACACCTCAATCCTCAAATCAAAGTTGTTTAGTCTGCTTGAGCAACCAGCATTTCTGGGGTCAAATAAAAATCCTCTGTGAAGCAGATGCAGCAGTTTAGCCCTAATAGCCCAGCTTGATTCAGGTTTCCACAGCTCACTCTTTTGTGCAACATCAGCTTTTGAAAAGTCAAAAAGAGACAAAGAATTAATAGATAATAACTAGATTCATAAAATTCAAGACATAACACAGTTTTATTCCTGATACACAGAAGGCAAAAGTTTATTAAAGATCTGCTGGAGCTTCAGCTGTTTTCCTACTTAGTCCTGCAGAGGATGTGTCCAAACCCTAAATATGTTAATCTGCAATAGTGTGACACAGGGTTTTCCTGTTGTTAAGACCTGGAAAACTTTGAGGTTTATAGATATAAGGGGAAGTAATTGCAAGGCGCTGTAATGTATTTATATTGGTGTTTTAATAAGTAATAAAATTACAGATGGACCATGATAGGAAAATAACTTGCTGCAGGAAAAATGCGTCAGGATAGCTGGTTATTCCCAATATCTACTGATGTAATTTAGTGAGGAGAAATGGACAACAAGCCATGTCTGATAAACAACATGCAAATGTTGTGCTCTCTTCCCAAGTCTGCTCTCAAAAGATCTGTGATGAACAAAGATGAAGGAATTTTAAGAGCTATTTTGGTTATTTCAGAGAAAGTTTGAAATGGAGAAGGGATTGGGGTGATTAGGAGGCTGTCATTAGCTAGCATTTTCAGTGCTGCCTTTTGTAGCAAAAATGATAAATGTGCCCTGTTGATGTTCTGTTGGTGTTTAGATTTTCTGAGTCCCTCAGCCCTGAGTTGGGTTCCCATCCTGGTGGGACTGTCCTGCCTGTTGCTTGCAGGATGCACTGGAACAAACTCTCTACCCCATCATCCACAACAAGCAGAACAGCATCAGAACAGTGCTGCAAGGATTGGCAAAAAGGGCACTTTGCTTAGGGAGAGTGGGACAGGAGATTGATGTCTTAGGTTTTAACTTTTATACTTTTCAGATTCTGTACTGCTTAGTATGTAACTCTGGGGTTTCTTGTAGCCTGTTAATATCTGCTTTCTCGTGCTAGGTGGACATAACAAAGCCTCTCCGGGCCTGCTCTTCAAGGACACCTAGACTGTCCGAGGCCCAAAAAGTATAAAACAAAGAGCCTCAAAGTGGGGTAAGCTGAGGGGAATTACATCATTAAACTGAAGCTTTAATTGGAGAATTAACCTGATATGCAAATGAACTAAACCTATAAAAGTGTGAAGTTCGAAGTCGTGACCTGTGGTCCATCTTGGGGTCCATCTTGGCAATAGCCTGTGGCTCCCCAGGGGTACCTTTGAAGGCCTTTCAAATAAATACCTATTTTTATTCCCTTACTCCTGTCTAGTCTCTGTTTCTAGGAGGCCTCTTAAGGCATCAAGAGGCCTTCAGTGGCCTGGCAAAGATACTCAGAGTTTTAAAGTTGGTTTTCATACAACAAAAGGTTTCCCCTTCCCTCAGAGATACGGAGTGATGCTTTTTGCCGGGTCCTCGTTTCTCTCCTGCCTTCCTTTGCCTGCTCTTTTTCCCTTCCAGCGTCTCCCTTTACCCAGGGCAGCTGCCAGCCAAAGACCCTCCCTTGATGTTTTTTCCCCTCAATCCAGGAGTAAAACAGCCCTGGATGAAGTTATGGAGGCTGGCAGTGAAATGTCACTGTAAGATCTTGCTCCACCTGGGTTTCAGCCCCTTCAGAGCTTTGCCTTGAAGGGCAGGAACATCTTTTCCTCGCTGGGAACTGGAATTCCAGCCCATTGCAGTGTGTGCCATGGATCCCAGAGGGGCATTCCCGAGGCTCCCAGGCTGCTGGTCCTGCTGTGCCTCCCAAGGGAGCTGTGCAGGGGCAGGGGACAAGGTCCAGCAGTGGGGTGGGCTCCCAGAGCAGACAGCAAAGGTTGCTTTGTTGCACATTTTCCATCTGGAAGATGAGGGAAGAAGGAAAGGGAAAGGAGTCCCTGACAGAATCTTGGAATGCTTGTGGCTGGAAGGGATCCTGCCCATGGGTTAGGATGCCATGAGGGAGAGATGCCTGTGCCCCAGTGAAGGTGCGAGACCATATGAGGACAACAAACGGATTTTATTGGACATGCATTTTATTGGAAAAGAAATGGGCAGGATGGGATTCTAGAGGATGCATGGATGTGTATTTTAATTTGATATTCTTCTTATTAATACTATTTCCTATTTCTTCTTCTTCATCTAAGTCTTCTTCTTCTTCTTTGCTGCCTTCTTCTTTTTAATTACTTCTACTACTCTTGCTTCTTCTTTGCCTTCTTTTTAATTACGACTACTACTCTTGCTGCTTCTTCTTCGTCTTACTCTTACTCATACCTATTTTAATTTTTCTTCTTATTTACTACTACTATTTCTTCTTCTTCTTTTTTATCATATTCTTCTTATTCTATATTAATCTTATTCACTTGTTATGCTTATGGTTATTCTTTTCTTTTTCATATTCTTATTGTTTACTACTATTTATTCTTTCTCTTATTATTCTTATTCCTATGCTCTTATTATTCTTATTCAACTTACTATTTTTATTATTATTCTATTCCGTTTTCTTCTTCCTCCTAATTACTACTGCCATTTCTTCATCATCATAATATCCTTATTCCTATTCCTATTTTTTTTTCATGAGGAGATTTTTTTAATTTTTTTTTTTTTTTTTTACTATTACTATTCCTTAAAGTCAACTTCCATTTGTTGAGTCAAAGTCCTGTAGTCATGTCTGTGGCCTTTGATGCCACCAGGGGAGGTTCAGATTCAATATCTGACATGGTTTTTCCTTGACAGAGGCATGAGGCATTGGAAGAAGTTGCCCAGGGCGGTGGTGGAGTCCTTGTCTCTGACGTGTTCAGGAGTTGTGCAGGCCCTTGGGGATGTGGTTTTGGGACGACGGTGGTGCTGCCAGGGTGCCAGTGGCACTGGGTGAGCGGCAGGGTCTCTTGACACCTCGATGACTCTCTGGGCTTCCCCACTGAGCATGCTGGCACCAAGTGTGCTCCATGGGTGCTGTTTGGGGCTGGCCATGCCAGTGACTTTGGGTGTTGGGGAGATGCCCCTGGCACACCCCAAAGCAGCTGAGGCAGTTCAGGCTGCAGGGCCTGTCCAGGCCAAGGCCGCCCATGTGGCTCCCGGAGGCCCACACAGGCCCCCGCCCAGCCGCCATCTGCAGGCCCGGGCTGGCGCAGGCGCTACTCCTGCGTCTGTGGCGCCAGGCAGCGGCAGCGGAACAGCGCCCGCAGTGCTCGCAGCGCCCTCCTGAGGCAGCCGGGCCGTTTGCTGGGGGCAGCCGGCTGGGGAGCTGAGGGGCTGCGGGGGCTGTGTGGGGCAGGCCCCGGCTCCTGCCAGGCCAAGACCGGAGAAGCTGCGGGTCCCATGGAGGCTTGGCCTTGCAGGAGGGGAAGCGGGGCACAGAGTGGCTCCGGTGCCTGGCGCTCAACCCAGGCCTCCCGAGGGATGGGCACTGGGAACCCGTGTGCTGCAAGAGCTGCCAGGCTTTGGCGCCTGCCTTCTTCGTGCAGCTCGAGGACGCTGAGTCCGTCCCAGGTGGCGTCCTCCTGCAGCGAGGGTGTGACCCCAAAGCTGAAGATGCACGTGTATTCCCAGGTGTTCTGCGTGGGGTCTCTGTCGCTGCCATCTTCCTCTATGGAAACCTCTCGGTAGATGTACTCTTCCCAGTCATTGAGTTCTGCATGGCACGGCTCTGGCTTCATGCAGTCATCCCAGTCAGAGAGGTCTTGGGAGCTTTTGACCTGTCCTTGGGGCAGCTCTGGCTTTGCTGCACCTTGGCACTCTTGGGACAGCTCAAGCTGGGTGAAGTATTCGCAGTCTTCATTGTCTCCAGCTGAGGTCCCCTCCTCACTCCCTTTTTCTGCCAGGAGTGATGCCCTTTCTGCCTCCTCCTGCTGCTCATTACGGGTCTGGGCTCCAAGCAAGCTGGACAAGGAGCTGGGGGGGCAGCAGGGGCTGTGTGCAGCAGGGACCAGGCTCTGTGCCCCTGCTGATGACACATCCTCACTGGGGGCAGGAGAACATGGCTGGTTCTTCTGGCTGGTCACACTTCCTTCGCCCCACTGGGACAGCTTTGGGTCATTCACCTCTTCTTCCCCTTGGGGCAGCTCCTGGATTTTCACTCTTTGTTCCCACTGGTAGAGCTGTTGCTGTGCCCCATTTCCCCACTGCACGCTCACACCCATCTTCCACTGGTTCAGCCCTTGGTGACTCCACACTCCGCACAGGGACACTTCCTGCACTGGCATTGCTGGTACCCATTGGGACAACTCACAGCCTGTCGCCTCTTCCCACAGGCGAAGCTCTTGGGGCCGAATGTCTCTCCACTGGGAAGGCTCATCATCCATGCCAGGTTTCCTCTCTACCTCCTTGATGACAAAGGGCCCCTCCTCCTCTTCAGTGTCTGACTGTGGCCTGATTGAGGCACTCTCTGCCCCCACCAAGTGCCAGCTGAGGGTCTGGTCTTGCGGCCCACTAGGCACAGGGGTGGGTGGCTGGGAGGAGTTGGGGTTTGCCTTGTCATCTTCCATCTCTGAGGTCCTGCAGCACAGAAGGATCGCGGGAGCTGCTTCCTTCTGTGAGAGTGGCTCTCACCAGACTGGGCACTCCAAGGTTCTGTGCCCCTTAGATACCCTCAGCCAGGGCGGGGCTCTCTGATGTCACAAGGGTCTCTGGGCACCACCATGTTCCACATTGCCAAGGGGCCTGACACCACGCGCCTGTGTCACAAAGGGCCACCCCTGGCACCCCTTCAGCAGCCAAGCCTGCTGGAAGTAGCATTAAGCAGGCCCTGGACTTGGGCACTTGTAGCCCTTGGCCTCTGTGAGGCTTTGGCCATGGTCCCTCAACAGCCCAATCCCCATACTGCAGAGCCCTGGCTTTGGTGGGTGGGCTACTCAGGGCACGAGCCATTGGCCAGATGGACGCAGCCAGGGACTTGGGGGCATTGGCTCCATGTGCAGCTGCAGGCTGGGGATGACGAGTGTCCCTCAGGGCTCTGCCTCGACCCTGGGGCTCTTCAGTGGCGTCCCCAATGACACAGGCAGGGGATCGAGCTCCCCCTCAGCACATTTGCAGGGGACGGGGAGCTGAGTGTGGCAGGGGCACCATGGCAGGATTTGGCCATGCACAGGGACCTGGGCAAGCTTGAGAAGTGGGACAGCGAGAACCTTACAACATCTCACAAGGCCAAGTGCCGGGTGCTGCACCGGGGCTGGATTCATCCAGGCCGGAAGAGACCTTCATATCCCTCAGTTTGGCACTGCCTCCCTGGTCGCTCCCAGCACCTCCAGAACCAGCACTTGGATGGGCCTTGGGCCTTTCTGGTGCCCTTGCCCACTTCCAGCTGTCCAGAGGGGAGCACCCCCAGCCCGTGCCTCTGTTCCACAGCCCAGCAGCATCTTCCCTGTGCATGTCATGCCCTGAGCCTGGCATGGCTGGGCCAGTGCTGGGCCACTGAGTGCTGCTCCTGGAGGGACAATTCCAGCTGAAATCACATGTAATTAATGAAGCTTTTTACAGATTGGTGCTGGCAGTGGTGACACCAATGCTGAGCTTAATTCTCCCCTGTGTTTGGGTGTGCTTGGCCTCCGTGCCAGAAGCGTCGTGATGCCGAGGGTTCCAGGCTTTGCCCAGGCTTTCCAGGCAACAGATCCAGGCAGGGACACTCCTGGCAAAGTGGGCACTGGCTTGGAGAGCCCATCAGTGTTCCTGAACACAGACTGGTTTCAGGAATGTGGCGGTGTTGAGGTGAATCCATCACCTGGGCAGCCACTTAGAGAAGGCACCTACACAGAGTTTGGTTGTTGTCTTGATTTTTCCACCCAGATCTTCCCCTATCTCAAAATTTGGCTTTAAGAAATGTCATTTATACCTCTGGCTAGAAGCCAGGTGGACACTTGTGAGAGAAACTGATGCCAGCACAGGAAAATCCCACCAGGGGTTGCTATTTCCAGTTAAAAGGTTGGTTAGACTCAAACACTGAGGAGGCTTTACACAATCTGTAGGGAGGGAAACGAATGATTCAACAGTGTTTCCAGTGAAGAAAATTATTAACTGTTCCTGGCCTTGTCCCTTCATCTTGGGGGAGCAGCTGTTCAAATCCAACCAGGCAAAACTTGAGCAGCTTATCTAAGCCAGGTGGCATGAAAGGAGCTACGGTGTGCAGAAGAAAATAAGTTTTGTCTCTAGGTGAACAGATTGATGCAGGGTTTATCTGTGGCTCTGTGCTCCTGTAGAGCCCAAGAGCAGCCAGGTGCTGATAACTATCAAAGAGAGATGGGGCCAGGTCAGGCAGCCTGTTCCTAACCCAAAATACAGCATTTAGCCCAGATGAAAACCTGAGATGAGGCTTTGGAATTGTAGACTGTTGTTGCAGTGAACCATGGCCAATGCCAGGGTCAGCTGGATCAAGTGGACCAAAAGGTCCATTGGTTTGATGCCTCCACAGCCCAAAAGCCTTGAAGTCACAGGGAGCACCCATAAGGCTGTGAAAAATATGTAGATCTGTGTCTTACCATTGGCTGCTGCCCTCCCCGCCCCTTATTTCTCATATTTGGTGGTCTTTCCAGAGAGTTCTGTGTTCCTCGGTAGTTAATTGGCCTGTGTTATACCTCCCCGCCTACCCCGTCTCCCATTTGCTGTAATTCTCTTTCCCCGCCTTTGTAGCACCTCCTAACTGATGTATCATTGGTTACTGTGTGTTTTCCACACCCATATTGTAGGGGTATAACACTCCAGGTCAGTCCCATTTTCTCAGCTTCTCCGTGGTTTTCCTGTGTTCTTCAAGAAATCCTCTCTGCCATGAAGAAGTTCCTCCTCTTCTTTCCTGCCTCCTTCATGCACCTTCACCGTCGGTGGGCAAGGTGAACCCGACCAGGAGCTTTGCCTGCCCTCCTGTGCTGTGATCGGCCTCCGTCCTCCCCCTCGGGGCAGGCAGAAGATTGCCCACTGCATATATACTGTCAAGAGGCAGAAGTAGCTTGTACATTATCAGATCCAGTTTTCTATTCAGATAATTGACTTAATACATTGCTTGTACCAGGCTGGTAATTATAATTTATCAGTCAAGACCTGGGGAAAAAAAAACAAAAACCAAGAACAAGCATATGAGCACATTGAGGAATTAAAATGATTCATTTTAATTAATCTATTGAGAAGCAGATATGATTAAATAGTGTTTGATTATTGGCAGCTTGGCAATATTAGGTTATTCCAAGGATTGATTTATGAATTATTATTTTGAAGTGGTTTTAAATTGACAAACTTCTGAAGATTCCATTTGTTTTCCTTTTCACATACACACATACACTCAAGTGAACTTAGATGAAAGCTGAAGCTGAAATTAGCAGTGGCCTGAGGGCATTTCTGTAATTACTAGGCTGTTTAAAATATATCAGTATCATGTCTAATATAATAAAAGTAAAGTCACTGCTGTAGCATAGCTAAGAACAAGAGACCCTGCAAAAGGTTGTCAGATTCTGTTAGATGAAATCAGAGCTATACTAAATGCATTATCTGTGTGATTATGGCCACGGTCCTTACCAGGAAATCATCTGCAAAAAGAGGTCCTGCAATAGGTCTGACTGTTTTTTACCTTTTTTTTTTTTGTTTGTTCGTTTGCTTGATTGTTTCTAGGTTTTGTTTTGTTTTTTCCTAAAGTTAAAACAACATGATGAGTAACAGGACAGCAAACAAAAATCAAGATGTTAGGCTGCCCAAAAATGGAAGATTTATCTGTTAGATTGTATCATAGAAATGAGCTTAATATTTCATATTATATTTATTAAGAATTTCCAAGTTAAAGGGATTTCTTTCTCTGCATTAAGAAGAGCCACTGACAGAAAAAGCTAGGCAAACGTTAAAATGATGAGAAAAAAGCGCATCAAGGTTTTGGTACTTAATGTCCTCAGATCGTGAACTGATGTCCAAGCATTCAGAACTTTTCAGGGACAGACAAATGCACATGCAAAGTGTGCTGCTGTGGTTAGGAACAGGATGCTAGAGCCTAAATCAGGTCCACACAGTTCTTTGCACCAGGTGAGACATATGGCCAAAAACAATGCCAGGGCGGCAAAAACACCAACCTGGAGAATGCAGGTGTTTTGTAGAAGTGGGTAGGATACACAAAATCTGTTGAGCAGACCAACATCCTGCCAGAAGCCAAAAGCAACAAATAGATTTGCTTTGTAATTAGGGAATAGTGCACACTGTCACTCACTCTTGCAATGCAGTCGTCCGTCTCCTGGAGAGCCGAGTGTAACCAGGTGGCTGTTTCCAGGCTTTGGCTGATTGACAGCGTGTGTGGCAGCATTGATGAGTCTCTTAAGTTATGTCTATTTTGGTCGTCTGAGCTTGAAATGCCCCAAGCCACGGAATATTTTAACTAGTCAGCTTGGTATTTTTATGGCTTCAGGGGTTCTGGTTTTGTCTTTTTTGTTTGGTTGGATGGTTTCTGTTTTTCTTTTTATTATGGAAAAGCATTTTTGTGTCTAAATAAAGCTGCCTTTGCAACTAGCATGTAAAAAGCCCTGAAAGGTATCAACATAGAAGTAAAACATTTTTTTCCACTCAATTATTGCACAAGGGACACATTTAGTTTAGGATGTTCGACAGCTCCAAAGAGAAAATAAATCTGGGTTCAATTCATAAAAGCCTAGGGCAACTAAATAAACCTAAATGACATTGAAGTTGGAGGAGGAGGTGATTGTTTCTGTGACCACAAAGAAAACTGACCCATTCTGTAGAGACTTAACAAAAAGATACAGATTTTTTTTTTTTTTTTTTAAATAAAGTAATTAAGGAATATTTAAGGCTGGGAAAAAAAATTGAGGTAATTACTCTGGTAGGTTGCTTTTGTAAGAGTTGTGTGGTTGTCTCCAGTCCTCCTTATTGAATGTATAGAGAGAGAAATATGTGTCAAAGACTGGCTTTAGGAAAAGGCCTGGAAACTACAAAGTGTTTTAACTACATGACATTGTTAGGCCTTACCAACTATCCAGACCACCACTTGGGTGAATTCCTTCACTCTACAGTAGTCTACTATTCTCTTTCTTTTACTAATTTTTGTGAAAACACTTTTGTATTCCCAACTTTCAGAGACATGTTGTGGAATAATGTTTCTTTGATGGCAGTGATCAGGGTTGATCAATATTTCTGAGTTATCAGCAGAAAAAAATTCTGTCATTGTTTCTTAATTTCTGTAACTGCAGCTTTCATTAACCTTTCTGCTCAATATAAACCACAATATTTAAAAAAAAAAAAAAGGACAGGACTATATATAGCCCATTGGTTAAGTAACATACAATCAGTAGGTTAATTTCCCCTTATAGCCATTGTTAACTTTTTGCATTTACAAGTTTTTAATGTAACATAATGACAAAGAATTTAAGCGTGTAAAACAGATCTATATATCATTTAATACTATTTACCCTTAATTAATTTATTTTTATTTATTTATCCATAATTTATTTCTTTATTCATCTGGTTTCCAATCATATTTTAGTTTTTGCTCTTTGCTTTTCCTCCTTTTTTTTGTTATAATTTCTCCTTCCAGATCACCTTAATGCAATAAAAATATTTTTTTTCTAAAAAAAAATTTTGCTTTTTCTCTGTCAAATCCATACATACAACTCTCAAATACCCTGAAAAATTTAAATATATTTAAAATGTTTTCTGATATTTGCTCTTAATAGAAAGCATTTAGTGAAATACATAACTTTTACAAAAAAACAAAGCTGGGAAAATTCACTCCCTCTTCTCCTGCCTAGTATGTCCCTATATTCTCAAGATATACAGGACAGTAGGGTGACTTTCAAAGAAACATTACATGAGATACGAACATCTTAATAAAAGCATGAAGGAGGGAAGGCTAGAAAATTGCTATGTTAAGTTCTCCAAAGGAATGAGTTAGAGCTTGCATCTCATGTCCTTATTTTGCACTGGGGTGAAATACCTGGAGATTAGGAAGCTGTAATTTGCAGTTATTCTTTCTCTTTGATCTACCATGTTCAATTCAAGTGAAGAATGTGCCAATAACATTTCTAAGCCATACTGCTGAGGCTTTCAGGCACTAAAATGGAATTATCTAGTAAAAAACAGATGTTCTATCTCCTTAAGTATTTACTATTTACTTTCATAAACAGGTAAAAAAAAGCTGACAAAAAAGTCTCAAACATAAAAAGAGGAAGAGAAAAACAAAAGCATTCAGAAAAAAAAGAATTATAACTGTAAGCAAAACTGACTAAAAGAAAATGAGAAGCACTAAAAACCTAGCTAACCAAAGTATTGATAAATATTGAACAAAGTAGAATACTTGTTTAGCTATTAATTGTTCTACTTATGAAAAACTTGAAAGCACGCAGGTATTCTTCTCTCATCAGGAATTCAATATGCAAAAGATGAATGAGATTAAGTTTAAATTCAAAACATCTAAAGTGCATAAATGGATGGTTCTACACCCAGATTCCCTAAAGATCTCTAAACTAGGGTTCTCGGTTGATTATACAATTTCACAGAAAAATTTAGGTTCTGTATTTTAGAACGAAAGAGCTTCATTTCAGAATACTTTTGACACTGACTTAAGATACTGAAGTTTTACGGCTTTTATGACATTTAGCAAAATGTCTACTTGAAAAACAACACACAAACTTGGTTTTGCTCACTCACCTAGGAATGTACAAATCTCACAGGAGAACAAGGACACTTGTTAAGGACAACTGAATCTGTAAGATTGAAAGACCCAGATGATTCTTCCCTCCTGTCTCCCTAGAAGCAATAGCAATACTACTGATTTTCCCTGTCCTGGTGAGATTCCATTCCCCAAAAGGCCCATATGGGCCTCTTGAAGATCAGCCAACTCTTGCATACCTCCACCCGAATTGCGACATGCCAATGTCTCACAGCACTACTTGTAACTTCTGCTGGTTTCTGTCTCTGGTTTTGGGCATCTTTAGTCTTTTCGCATACCACGCTCAGCAATTTCGCATCGTCTCTTCTGTCAGATGCACCTTGGGCTTCTGCCTGCAACCTTAGCAGAACACTATAAAATACTGGGGAAAAGCCTCTAATTACTTACCCTTGTACAATAACTTAATGTTCACACCTCTCCTCTCAGCCCAGCAAACAAGAGACCTAAACTGGACTCCCAGTGTAACTATCAGGTAGCAGAAACTGAATTCTCCTGTCTCTCAGGAAAACACCTTAATTGAGAGTTGATTCTGGCTACAAGGCAGAGGAAATGTTATTTGTTGTTCCTCTCTGGGAGATTTTAGCTGTGTAGTAAATAGTTACAGATTTACCAGCTCAGGCAGGGATCAAGAAAGGATGTTACTTGGTAGTTTCAGCAACTGAGAAATCTCAGACTTTGATTTAGTTGCTTGGTTTGGGGTTGTTGTTGTTGTTTTTGTTTTGTTTGTTTGTTTTTCTGTTTGTTTGTGGGGTTTTTTTAGCGGGGAGAGGGTAAAATACAGAATTAGGAAGGAAGAAAAAACAGCAATCTCATCCCCAGTCTGGTGTGGGTTTACTTGAAAACCAAAGACTGTATTTCCTGCATATTTTAGTAGCCATTGTGTCTGTGTTTCTCTTACTTAGTTTTATTACTCCAAACCCTTGACTTCTTTACTACATAGTAAAGAACTTTTCACTGCACAATAAAGCAACTTCAGAAAGCTATGTAGTTCACTTCTCATTTTCAAGCTTAGCTTTGATTTAGTTACCAAAGTGTTTTTGGAAATTAGAGCTCAGAAAATTTGAATCTCCTTGGTAATGAAAAGCAATAATTTGCCTGACAAATATTTCATCCATTAGGCAGTAATAGAAAGGGAGACTAAGCCCAGGTGTGTAGGAAAGAAACCAACCATATTATATTTTAGTGGAGTTCAAATATTTAGGCAAATAGCAGGAATTCATTGACAATTGTTACAACAATGAGGTTCTTGGACAGGATGAATAAACTGCAGAGTCTGCTTACGATTATGCCAGAACATCAATGACAACACACTCACATTCATCAAGACTCAGAGCATCCCTTCTGAGCAGCTCTAGGAGTGCTTGAAAAATGTTACATTAATAAAAAGTGTGGGAATGGTCAGGATCTGAATCAGGAATTTAGGTCATAATATTAGACCTAGTTGTTTCCATTCCACTTAAGCCTTACTTCAGACCTCTAAGATATTATCTGGAACTTGTCATAAGCATATTGTAAATGTTTTTGAACTTTTCTAATCTGCAAGTTTTTCTCTTTTAAATAACCCGCTGAATTTACTGAAGTATAAATTTGAGATATAAATATCAGATCTAATTTATATTATAAAATAAATTGTTCATATTTGCTTCAAATTTTGTTTCTTTTGTGGCAAAAGTAACATCAGAGTTTAATAAATACATTGTATAAAATAAATTTTCCTGTGCCTGGAGGAATAGAAACAATAAAAAAGGGCTTAAAAAAAGAGTAACAATTAATTTTTTACAAGTCTCTTCTAATTTTAGATTTAAAATTCCAGAACAGCAATAAACCACATTTTTTCCTTGATGGAGGGAACTGGAAATAATATGCTCAGGATTTCTTACATTAATAAAAATGGAAATCAAAATCAAAATGTGACACTAAGAACGAAGGCAAGTACCTCAAACTCATAGAAACATATATTCCAGATTGTATAAAATATTCTAAAATACTATATTAAAATTCTTTCTTCTTACTCCCAAAGCAAAAGGAAAGAAAAACTGAAACTGATAAATCTTACTGAAAAGACTACCCCATCAGTTTTATGGTTTGTTATTCATTATTTTTTAAAAAAAATTATTTTCCCAAATGGAGGTTAAATTTTGCTATTCCAAATTAGTCTATGAGTTATCTTCTACACCTGTTATGTGACACTGCACCCTGAAAATATCAACTTAAGCTTCTTGTCATTTCCACCTTACACCAACCATTTTATTCAGTTGATTTGCACTACCTTTGGCTATGTTGTGAATTAAAGTTACATATATATTCTTTTTCCAACTAAAACAGTTTTCTGAACCAGTGCAGGAACTACTAAGGGAGACAAACAAGTGGAGGATGTGCAGAGGGACAGAGGCAGGTGCTATGAACTTGCATTGACACTAAGTTCTTCATAACATCTATGCACGTGGCAAGTTTTTCGTGTAGACTTCCTTTATAGTGGATAGATAGAAATAAATTTAGTCTGAAAGTTTGACACTAAACTTTCAGAAACCAGGATTTTTCACAGTTGTCTGCTAGTGATATGTGATAATACTTCAGGTATTTTAACTGGACATATAAAGCACAGGGACTGCTGCTCTAAAAATAGCTAACTCGTTAGAAACAGAAGCTAGAAACAGAAAAGGAACATGCAGAGCTAAGAATGAAGAACTGTTTTGAAGCACAGTGATCAATTTCTTGTGTGCCACTTTGCTAAGACCAGGTCTCTTTTAGCCACTGTTTTGTCCAATATCAGCAGGAGAAGACTGCGGTTTCATCTTCAGAATTCTGGAGGAAAATCAGTGGTTTTAAGCTTGCCCATCAAAAAACATTCTGGTGTAAAAAGTCATCTTTCTTCTGCTCTGTTGCATTCACCACAAATGATATTCCATTAAATGAACAGTATAGTATCATATACTTGCATTTAAAACCATAATTCTAGTATCTAAAACATATGTTTTACAATATGCAGCACAGCTTTTATCTTGATTATAGAAGGGTAAGTCATCTTGGTCCCCAAACTTTTTCTTCTGTTGCAAAATTGAGCTTTGTCTTTTTCTATTTTATAATGTTTTCTACTGCATATCATATTTCATTTTGACTGATAGAAATTGATAACCTTTTTATTATGGTTTTCAGATGTTTAAGTCATTGTTACACTGGAATGGGCGCAGGGGAGAGAGCCATTAGGATGGTCCAGAGCTGGAGTACTGGTCCTCTGAGGAGAGATTGAGTAACCAAGGATTTTTCAGCCTGGAGAAGAGGTCACTGTGGGAGACCTAAGAGCAGCACCCATAGCTATGGGAAGGTCAGCAAGGACACAGAACCAGGCTCTTCACAGCAGTGGGTGGCTGGAGGACAAGAGAACATACACATGAATTAAACAAGGAAAATTCAGAGAGATTTTCTTTTCCTTTGTGGACAGTCAAGTAATGGAATAGATTGCCCAGGCAGGATGAACTGTTTCAGTCCTCACTCGTTCTCAAGACCTAACCGGACACAACCTTAGGCATCCTTATTTTATGTCAGACTTGGTCATGCTCTGAGCTGCACATTGGGCCAAAGCCTTCCCAAGGTCCTGCCCACCTGAATTATATCTCTATGAGCATATGTTTACCTTAATAGATTGGAAAAAATTTCTTTTACTGTTTCTTCCAGTTTGTGCACACAATGACTTGAAAATAACATAGGAATTTCCACAATATGATAAATTGGTCCTCATGGATAAAGTGTGTCTTTTGTTTATCTTGTTATTAATTTTTCTTCATTCAGATATTAGTACTTCCTTCCAAGTGACAATCAGTATTTATATTTATTATATATACTTAGTATATTGATAAATATTTTAAAGTATATAAATATTAAATGCATTAGTAAATAACTTGAATTTTAATTAAAATCTCTGTATCTTTTTTTCCCATCTTCACTTTTTGTTTTAATACATGATCAGTTCTGACCCACTTCTGGGCTTACACACTGATTTTCTGTGCTGTTCAAAACTGCAATAAAATAAGCAGCATTATATTTAAAATAATAGTGGTTCCTCTGAAGCATGAAGCTCTGCAGAAAATGTGCTCTTGGGAAATGGGTATCCTCAGTGTTGCATGAAGTCAAAGCAAAGAGGTCACCCTTGGTCCAAAGGATTTCTTTCTAAATACATCACAGGAGACATACAGATAGAAAAAGCTAAAATACAGGGAAACTGCACTGTTAGTTTCACCAGTAGTGACCTTTGCCTAGGTATCTTTGAGCCTATATATTTGGAGGGTTTTTTGGAAGTCTAAGTTTTCTGTCTCTAAGGGTTGTCTTGGATTCTGTCTGATTTCTCTTTTTCTTTTTTTTTTTTAATTTTTTTCAGATGACACACATTTAGATGGAATTTCCTGTAATTCAGTTTGTGCCCATATTCTCTTGTTCTCTTACTGGATACCTCTGAGCACAGACTGTCTCTGCTTTCTTTACATTCTTCTGTCAGGTATTTATCAGTATTACTAAGGTCCTCCTGAGCCTTCTGTGCTCCAGCCTGAACAGATCCCTGCAGTGGGGAGGAATTCTCATGCCCAGCTGCTACATTCCATGTAAGTGGTGGTTCATAGCACACTACAGACATCAAACAGGAGGTGGTCCAGGTGCTGGAGCACAGATTCCTCTGTAGCCCTCAGAGAAGATCGTGGTAAAGCAGGTGTTATGAATGGATGATGTGGGTTTAAATCAGCTCCTGTCTTTTGCCCAGGCCTCTGGCAGCAGGCAGTCATGTTATTGAGGTAACCAGCACCCCAAGACCTCACTCTCATTCACAAGTTCTTTAATAATGGCTGATTTGGTCTATTATACAATGGATTATTTATTTATAGACACAAAACTAACAGACGTAAGACTTAAAACAGACTGTTACTACACAGGGATAAGACAAAAAGGGAATACTAGTATTATACACGTGGAGTTAAAGGTACCATTAAATTTCCAGCTAGCTATGAAATAGTATAACTTAGGATTCAGTGTTTCTTACCATCCAATCTTGATGGAGTACACATCGAAAAATCCACTCTCTCAATTCCCGGGAAAGGGACCTGGTGTTGGTCCAAGGATCCAGGGAGAAATCTTCTTACACCTTTCCAAGGAGTGTGTAAGTGTCTTCTGCTTATGTGATAATTGTGTGGGCTTTTATAGACATAAGAACCGTCTTTTGGTCAAGAATATTTCTTTCATCTCTTCCCACATTTGCTTTTCAGACTAAGATGTTGATTCTTAGCTGGGGGCCTGAGCCCTTTTGGATCCAGAGATACCCCATGCTTGGCCTGTGTCCTGCCCGAGTTCTCTCTTGCATATGCACCAATCATCTGTGGTAGAGAGGGGGTAGACGTGTCCTGCCACAGCAGATTATTCCAATTCTGCCTAAGAAGGACTGCAGTGGAGTAGATACCCACACTGTTAACCAAGAGGGAATTCACACCAAAGCAAGTGGATAGCACTTGAAGGGAACTGCAGTCCATGAAGAGTCTGCACTGGAGCAGACTGCTGGCAGGAATGAAGGCGCATGACCCATGCTTTTTCCCAAATGACTGCATTCCATTTAAAGAACTAATGCTGGAGCAATTCTTGATGCAAAATCATATGGGAAGGACTCACATTGGAGCAGTTCTTGGAGGACTGTATCCCACAGGAGGTACCTCATGTTGGAGCAGGGGATGAGTGTGAGGAAAGACTGGCAGAAACAAAGAGTTATGAACTGACCCTGACCCTCATCCCCCATCCTACTGTACTGTTTGGGGGAGGGGAAGGAGGTAGAAGAGCTGAGAATAAAGCTTAACATGGGAAGAAGAGGGAGGTGAAATGAAAGTGGGTTGATTTTTGTTTTTATTTGTCACTATCCTGACCTGTTATTAACTAGCAATAAATTAAATTAATTTCCTCAAGTCAAGTCTGTTTTGTCCATGATGGTAACTGGTGAGTGAGCTCGTGACACTTATTTTGTCCCAGAGTTATTACATTTTATTTTTTCCCCCATGCCCTTGATAAGTTCAACTCACCACACAAATCTATGAGAATTTTAACTTAGAAGAAAGGCTGAGATTTCATTTTGGACAGAATTAAACTGATCTATAAGAGAGAGATGCACATATAACTGTTTGAGCAATATTAAGCTGAGGTAGAGAAAAACCAGAACCAGATGGAAAGAATCCTGAGGACCCCCAGCTGAAAGTTGAAACAAGTGACTAAGATTTTCTGAAGATAAGGAGAAATTTTATGCAACTGACAGTTGGAGTGCATTTTATCTTCAAAAGCAATTAATCCAAATTAAAAATATACTGCAGATAACCATCTGTATGCTGGACTTCAGAGGCCCATTTGAGAATTTTGTAATCAGCCAAAATTAACTTTAAAGGCATCAAGGCTTGCAACAAATGAAAAATGTTCTCCACCATTTTTTATTTGACATTTATAGGTTAGTAAGGGGGAGTCTGGAACTTGAGGGAAATGACTATTCGCTCAAGATCTTCTTCATAACAAACAATTCCTTTAATGGAACAAAAAGGGACTTGAAGATGTGGTCCAAAGCTGAATTAAACATTAGCTTTCTCCTGAAATGTATATTAAAAAAAGTCCTTTTTTTTACTTCAAATTTCCTCCTTCAAAAGGAATAGAACTAGAAATTCCCTATGGATGTATATAATCTACTTAAAAGATTGAGTAAAAGTGTACTCTGAGTCTGAGATTTACAACACAGGATTTTACTTAAGCATAATTATTATTTATCAGTGTCTTGCAAAAAGAGTAATAGTAGTTACTTTTATAATTGTCTACACTGAAGTTTCAGTCCTAGTAATTTCTTCATATTTAAATTCATAGCATCCTATGTTTTATGTTTGCAAAGCAAAATAAAATGGAGAAAATTATTAGAGAGGAAATTTTACAAATATTTGGCGTAAGTTTCAATTAATTTTTCCTTGTTCTCCTTTCATTATTATTTCAGTTAGTTTGTGTAGAGGAACAACCATCCTTAATGAGCACATTTCTCAGTATTTGTACTAGAAATGTTTGTGTACCTTTTCAGAAAGACCTCACTCTCTATGGCTCATTGTAGTAGAAATATCTAAGCTATAATTACAATCAAAGTATACCTCCAATTTAAACTCTTTCTTTTAAAAAGCTTTTTAATTTAATATCCATTAATTTTAGAATTTTGCACTAATCTTTAATTGTGAGATTATTGTTCATTTTATCTGTGAAGTTTTATAGTTGAATTTACAATATGTTAGATCTTTTTTTAAAACGTTGCACAACTTTCCCCTGACTTTTTTTTTTTTTTCCTAAGGAACAGGGAATTCAACTAGATGACTTTCTGTTTAGACAAGGAAGATGTGTAGAGGTTAATATTCACATCTCAGCAGGAAGCAGAAATGTTGCCAGTGAAATCAGATGAGGTAATGATCAGCTTCAATACGTAAATAGATGGAAGATTAGGGGTATCTGTATTTATTTAACCATTTGGCTCTGAAATAACACTTAAAGCTTAAACTGAATACCTAGATAAAACTACACGCCCTTTGCTTATCTTTCTTACTTTTGTTCTGTAGACTAACCTTTTGTTTCTATGTCTTAATTTGGTGTTATAAATTGTCTAAGTCAAAATTAATATAAAAAAAAATTGTTTGGTTCCAAAATACGGTGTATATAAAATTGTTTCCATTTTTATAAGGGCATTAAAAAAAAGGAATTATCTGGAGGGGTTTTCAGCTACTGGGAGCTGGCAGAAGGGGGTTTTACCCCTCGCGTGCTGACACAAAGAAGCCTGGAGGTCAACGCTGAAACCCCTCTGGAAGGCCACATGATGAAAAAGGGGTAGAGCTCCTCACCCAAAAGGGGCTGTATCCTTCTGTTGCTGTTAAGCAGGCACGCAGGCGAAGGCAAAGAAGAAAGAGAGGGGACTCTCTGTATGTGCTCCACCCAGATTTATTCCAGGGAATGACAGGGACGAAGAGGCCAATCGGTGGGAGGGTCCAGGGATCTTATACTGGGTACAGCGTAGGTGGGGAAAGGGATCTCAGCCAATGGGATAGAGACCAGCAGGTGGGATTGACAGGAAGGAAACCAATGGGAACAACACATAGGAGGGTTGTCCAATGGGGTGTCGAGAAACAAGGAACTTTCTAGAACTAATAAATATTAAAGAAGGAAAATGAATATACATAACTTCATACATAAAACAAGAAGACAAAATATTAACCAATTAGGGGAAAACATGCAAAAGGAAAAACAAGGGAATCATGGGTTCTCACGATGACTGAAGTTATATGCTAAACTTGGGTTGCTAACCACCACAGCTGGTTGTCTGAGTTCTCCTCGGGAGAAAGACTAGCTGCAGCCACCTGCACCACTATAATTATCTTTTTGTAAAGATAAATTTTTCAGGAGTTTACATTTAAAAATAGCAACAAAAACATTCTCTGCTTTCTTTTAAATTGCAGGATCAGCTCAGTTACCATTGTACCCTGCCAGTCTATTTATTCTTCAGTAAGAAAAGGAAAGGCACTAATGGGAACTGACATTAAATTAGAAAGGGAACAGATATGGTGAAGATGCTGACAAACACCAGCATATAGAGAATGAATAAATAAATACTTAATGAACCAAATCTACCACCTCCAATTACTTCCCTTTCTTTCTTGACCCTGCATCTTCACAAATTCCCATGGGGTCAGGCTCTTACAAGAAGAGAAACAACAAATAACACCAATTGTCTGATATTGAAATATATTTGAGGGGTTGTTTACTTAACAGAGCAGCTAAAAATAGCTTGAAACCTTAAAACTTAAAATGTTTCACTAAAATAAAGCTAGGCTGTGTTCTACGATGGGTTACCAAGAACTGGATGGATGCAACAGCACTGCAGCAGTATGACTGCCCACAGCTTTTGTAAGAAAGGGACATGAAGACCTTGTTGTAAACTTCTCTCCTTGTAGTTAACCAGGTGGAGAAGAATTTGGTGGTTACAGTATAGGACTAAGGTAACAATTTATGAATGCACTAAAAAGACACTACTACAAATTTCTTATGACATGTCCATATCTTGTACATTCTGTGTGGGTGAGTCCAAGCAATCTGTGAACTGTTATTATAGAGTTTGGCAGCCTTCATTCAGGAGATTTTCTCTAACCTGCCTAGTTTCTGAGAAGCCCCACCTACTTTAAATTGCAAGCAAAAATCTTTCGAAAGGGACTACACCATTTAACTGCTTGTGTCAAACATGGCTGCTTTACTGTTCAGACTGTAAAAAAGCACAAAGAAGCTGACAAAAAGAAATCCCTGCTCCTAAACCTCTTGACAAATGTGTCAATGCAAGACCCCTAGTAGAGAAAATTTCTCAAGTGCCTGGATATATCTCATTACTGAAGCCACATCACTCTCAAATTACTAATGAAAAAGTAACAGTCACAAAAATGAGGAGCAAATTTTTTACAGCTCATATTCGGTATTAAGGGGAACTTTGAGGACACCGAAGTAATCTGAAGGGCAAAGAGGTAATTTGTGCCCTTTCTCTAGAATGTACAAATATTTCATAAGGAAATTACTCCTCTGGAATGAAAAGAGAAATACTTATTTATGTAAACCTGAGGAAAGTTTCAGACTTTCAGTCCTGGTTTCAAAAGTATGTGACTGAAGCCCTGAATATGCAGAGTTTCAGATAGATACACAGCCTCCTTTGGCCTTTTAGATTTAAAGATGTTTAAGCCTCTGTTTTAGTTTACAAGGTATTTGTCTTCATCCTCATTTCTAGGTACCTCATTCAATCCACTCTCTACACAAGAAAATAAAGTGGAAGCTGATTTTCACGAAATGTTTGGACCATCTGTTTTTATGCATAAAGACTACTTGAATAAAGTGTATAAAGGACTCTGGAAATGTTAAAAACATTAGAATAACAACAAGGCAAGACCTGCAATTTCTAAAAAAAATACAGATTTTAAATTACTGTAAAAACTGATGTTGCTATGTAAATATTGCAAGTAAAACTGGAAAATTTGGGGCAAAGTGTCATGTATTAAAAAAATAAGGACTAATATGTAAGTACATAATTAAAACTACAGCTACCTACATTGCATAGAATTTGACTTGCACTATGACAGATCTGATATAAATATATGATAAAGATGTTTTGTTTTGCATCATGCACTTCTGTTAAACATCCTTTCCTTACAAAATCTTCTCAGTTTTTTGCAGAAATGTTGACAATGACAAAGGTTCTGAAGCATTTTTTTGTAGTCATAGACAAACTGATACTGTGCTCTCATTTTGGTCTAGTACTATATTGTACCCTCATTCAGAAGGGACACAGTGTAAAGTCTCATAAGAGCCATTGACAAAGTTAATACTTTAAAAAATAACTTTGAGGTACTGACTGTGGTCTTGTATATTAGTGCATTCATACATATTTGTGAAAATTCTTTAACCTATGTCCTTTTTTTTTGAGGCTTTGTTATGTCTCTGAATCAGCTGGGTGTTGTGCAGGAGCCATCTTCGTCCACATATTTGCATATGGCTGAATTCACTGTTGACATTCAATAATTATAATGAGCTGTCAGAAACTGTTTAGACAGGAATGGTATGACTGATTTTCTTCCTTTACGTCTTTTCCTTACAGGCTCTCGGTGAGGAGAAGAAATCTGACTGCTTGGTTGGTTGCCCAACTGATTTGCTCTAGGGTACACTAAGAAATAGTTCAAAGCTTTTTTCATAGTGCAGGGAAAATTTGGTTTTGAGGTGACAACAAAATGAATTTAAGGAGAAACTGGGGTCTATTAGCATTTTGAAAGGTTGATGGTAGAAGGGAGAGGTTTGCCAAGGTCTAGAGCTGTTTTTTAGCGGGCCATGAAGGAAAAAGGGAGTCTGAAAAATTTAGCAGAGTTTCCAGGAATTAAAGTGCAACTAGAGGGCTAGAAACAATTAACAATGGCTTCCACAGTCCTGTAGCTTGCTGGAAGAAATCTCTTTTACTCCCCTTCTTTAGACTTTTTAACATCACTTTACTCTCCTACCTTCTTTCTTCTTTCCTGGGAATATGAAGAAGAGCTACTCTGTTCTCCTGTGCTACCTCCTAGTTGGGCAGATGATCCTCATTCATTACACAGACAACCATTTCCCTCATAATTATATCTCATTTCCCCATGATCATTCCTCCCCATTTCCCTATGAGCTGCCTTCACTCAGGACACCTGCTTTCTCTGCAGCAGCCTCAGCACAGTCATCTGTGGCCATGAAGCAAGAAAGGGAAGAACAGCGTGAATGGCACAGTGGAGGCTAGACTGAGAGAAAGACCTAGGGAGAGGACAGCTTTCTCTGTCTCTCCCCAAGGCTTGTAGGGATGGAAGAGGTGCAATAAGCCACACCACATGCCGTCCACTTTCTCTTAAAGAGAAAAAAGAAAGGAAATCTCTCAGAGGACATATTAGTCACATGGGTAGTCTGTATCTCACAGGGAATAGGAAAAATGAGCACTTTGCTGTTCTGTATGACTTTGAGAAGTGATCTTTTTGCAAATCCTTTTATGGCATGTAATACTGAGCTTTTCTGTTAGACATACATGAAAAATCATGGAGTTGTGATACAAGGAAATAGCTAAGTCTTGTTTGAATACATTCGAATATTCTATGCATGTTCAATTTCGTTTCTACAATACTTTAGTTGCAAAGAAAGGTTGAGCTTTGAAAGTAGTCAGTGCCATTTAGAGATGATTGTGTTGAATTAAGTGAAGTGAGAATTAGACAAGATACTTGGTTGATTAATCAGTAGTTCAGCAGTTCTGTCACTGGAGTTATAATAATCAAAGTAAAAAGTATCTGCCTCCATGTCATTACTAACATACAGGTCATTTTTTTCTCGCTCTATACATATCTTTTTTGTGCTGTGTTTGTACTGAGAAAGCATAATTTAATTGGCATTATACCTATTTTTAGTGGAGTTTTGACTAATAACAATTATCTATTTATAGAAGCATAAAAGCAATGCTTATAATTAGGCTTTCCTAATATTTTTCATCATTAGTTATACTTACCACCAAATAGAAGATGGAATAGAAGCTTAAGAGGGGAGTTTGTGAAAAGGAAACCCATGAAGGAGCATTCATTACAAAGTTATCACCTTTGTGAATTACAAATTATTGAAAGGCAAGCAAGTATTCCAGCAAAGTACCACTGTAATCCTTATTCATTATTATTTCTTTTATGTCTGTATTAGCCACCATAAGAGGTAGGAAAATAGTTTAGATAGATCTTCCTCCTAACCCAGCAGGATTGTTATTTTTATGTTCTGTCTTTATTTTATGGATGGTTTTTATGTGTGCACGTACTTGTTTTTCTAGGAGGGAGGAATAGAGACAGTGTTTACAGCAAGCCTCTAAAGCTTTGTATCCCCTAGGGTAAAGAAGTACTTTTTTCTTTGTCACCTGCGTCAGATAACATTTAAAATTCCTGGGGGTTTTTGTCTTTCTTGCACATACCAATATTTTGAGGTTATATCTGTAAAATAAAGTCATCCAATAGTAGTCTGAAGTAGCAGAAAGCTAGGGCATCCCAGATTTGCAAAATTGTACCCTTACTTATCCTTGTCTTTAGTTATATGATAACTGTTTTCCCAGTCAGTTGCAGACATGCCATTTCTAGTGCCTCAGTACCTAAATAACTTTGTATGGCATAATTTGGATGATTCACAGTATTGTAGGCAGTAGGCTACCTGTTGGAAGCCTTCCTCAGTGAGTAGTGGAGAGACAGGCTCCCCCAGGATGCTTTGCTAGGTCAGAGTCTGGCACATGTGGTAAAGATAACCCAGAAGACTTACTTTACTTATTCAATTTAAGTACCTGACCAAGCCACCTAAGTTAATTGCCATGGCTTCCTTGGTTCTATTTGCAGTCAGTGACAGTGCAGGACTAAAGTCTTCTCACTAAAGACCCTAAAATTAGGTAAGACGTGTTTGAATTTGTATTTGCACTTGAGTACATGCTGCTAAATTAGCTAGTACAAATCCTTCTTCCCAGTTCTTGCCTGACTGTATACTAAAAGTACAGCATATCATTCCCTATTGTTTTTCCCTCGATGGGATCTGTACTGAAATTACATGTCAAAATAATTGATGAGGTTCATGATGGTAAAAAGAAAATGTCTGGTATGGTGTCTTAGAAAAATGTGAAGATTTAGATGTGTGAAGAAGAAACTAAGAACAGCCAAAACAACTTCTTCCCACACCTGAAAAGGAGGATCATTGCTGGATCAGTAGGCAAAGACAGGGAAACCTAATAAATAGTAAAAGCAGTCTTTTCTCAGAAATTTTTAAATTTCCTTATACATGATATATATACAGAGATTATATATATGTATCTCTAAACACAGAGTTTTTGATTGGAGACAACCAATGAGAGGTACATAATTCAGCATCTGGAGAACAAAAAAATATAAGTCAATCAGAATCCAGATTCTAACGTTTTCTTAAGGTTAGTGCAGATGAAGGAACAGTTAGACTTTTTCATGCTCCCCATCAGAAAGGATGGACTTAGGTATGACATGTTCCTATTCCCCTGCACATTTATTAGCATTTGCAAACACATTCTCAGCACGAAGCTACAATAAGCATACAGAGTGATGATTCATGCTCCCTTCCTCTCCCTGAGATTTTCTCCTGTCAGCTGCTCTGTTTAGCCACAGTAATCTCCTACATGACAAGCTGGGTCAGATGGGATGGTGGCAGTGTTCCACTAGCTTTAGCTTATCTCAGCTAACGTTCTTTCTGAAAGTTTAGTTTAGTTTAATTAACTCAATTCATTCTCAGTGGGAAACTCAGAGTTTCCAAATGCATTTTATCTAGATGTACATTTTTGTATTTCTCTTTAGGTATTAGCCTTCACTTCAGAAAAACATAATGGTACAGAATTATGCTACATGACAATATATAAAAAAATAGACAAAAAAACTTCAGATATTTTAGAAGAAGGACTGCAGTAGTGTGAAGGCGTATGACACCACTGAATTTTAGTTCATAGACTCACAGAGCAGTTGAGGTTGGAAGGGACCTCTGGAGATCATCTGGTTCAAATGCTCTGCTTCAGGAGAGCCACCTATAGCCAGTTGCCCAGGACCATATTGAGACAGCTTTCGAATATCTCCAAGGATGGAAACATCACAGCCTTCTTGGGCATTCTGCTGCAGTGCTTAGTCACCCTCACAGTAAGAAAAGTCCTGATGTTCAGAGGGGAAGCCCAGAATGAGACACAGGGTGTGACCTCACCAGTGCCGGGCAGGGGAAAAGGATCACTCCCCCCACTCAACCTGACAGTGAAATTACTCCTAATGCACCTCAGATACCATTAACCTTCTTCACCATAAAGGCACATTGCTGGCTTATGGACAATGTGCCAGTCAGTCCGCAGCATACACTGATGCAATTGTTGAATTTTAGTTGCTAAAAATGAATATATATATTTTGAAATATTCTGCAGTTGGTTACATAAATGTCTTCAGTGCTATTATGCATTAATTTTTAAAATCCTTTTTAAACACATGCTGTTGCAAAATCCAATTACTTTAGTAGAGCCACTAAAATGCTAAATATCTTACATAAATTAAATACTCTCCCTAAACTCACAAGTAAATTCTTATACAAAGTTCCATTATTTTATATTTCCATATACAATGTACAAAAGCATACAAAAGCAAAAGATTTTTTAATGCTTAATATCTTTAGATCTTAATCTGTGGAATCTTTCCTTTCGTACATCATTCTAAGACAATGATGTTACAGGCTTTTCAGGAACTTAGAGAATCTTTTGAAGGTGTGTCCCTTGCTGGAGGCATATCCTTTATATACTTTAAAAAGAAATAGTTTATACCTGAAATTTTGATATCAGTTTTATTTGGATGTGATCCTTTCTCTGATTTTTTTTCTTTTCTTTCATTATTAGTCTGTTCAGAAAGCATATGCTGAATTCATGAACTAATCCTGACTAGCAAGCATAGTTTTTGCTGATCCTAGCTTGTGCCCACTACTCAACACAGTATTTTTCTTTTGTGATTCTATGGAGCGGAATTCTGATCTAATTATCTAGCCTCTCTCTACACTAGAGAAACAAAGAGATTTCAGTGATGCGATTCAACCATTTAAAGGTAGATGTCAACAACATTCCTAAGCTAATCAGAACAGAAGTCTGAAGTGACTACTGGACTTCTAGGTGTTTAGATTGCAGATATTAAGGTATCAAAAATTTACCTGAATTCCTTCCACTGAAGAATATGACATTCGATCTTTAATTTGGTCTTACCTCTAAATATAAGTCTTACACTTGTGGGACTTCAAAAATATAGCCCTGGACCTTCATTTTTGCTTTGTGCCTGTATTGGTGAAAACTTGCCAAGAACTGAAGCTTGGTTAGTCTACAGTTGGCAGAAAGATTGAGAAAAGATTCTGTGGAAGGCAGTGCTAAGAATAGTTAAAATCCTTCTAAATAATATAATGGAGAAAAGGAAAAAAAAGCAAAAAGGATCTGTTTCATTAGAAGAGTCCAGATGTATAGTAACAGTTTGCCTACTCAAGTGGGATTGGGCTTTCTTTGTCTTCTCTCGCACCTAGATACTGAATTTTAAGAAATTCTAATTAGACTCCTGACACGGCACTTTAAAACCTCCCCTGTCCCTCAGTTCGTTGCTACCAGCTGTGCAGCAAAGAACATAGATTAAAACATGTAAAGTGTTCATAAATAGCAGACAACAGGAAGTTCTTCCCTCTGGGTGCAGCTTGGCTGTGGAGATGAATGCATTTTTCCAGAAGAAAAATAATTGTAACCTATGCCAGTCCATGCTTTTGTGATTTCCTTTGATCACTAAGCAGTAACTAGAGCCTTAAAAGCTTTGTGCAAGGATTGCAACCACAGATCACAACTTCCATACAACAGTCAGTTAATGAGAATAATTTAGCCTAAGCGAGAGCTGGTGTGTCTGAACTAGGATGAATTTTGTCATTAATTACATTACTGCCACATGGCAAATAAAAACCACTGTCTACAAATAAAACATGCATAAAATGAGGTAGAGTTCTGATGTTCATCTCTCAATGCCTTTTCTGTATTGTGAGGAAAAACAAGATATCCCAGAGCAGATGGAGTGTTTCACAATAGGCAGGAATGGTAGGATGATATTGAATTAGCACAGACATATAGAGGACTGATAGGAAGAAGCCACAGTGCATTCTGTGCATCCCAATATATATGGGAAACATATTTTCTCCCTGATCCACTCAGCTGAATTTGCCGTCAGCTCATCTGGGCTGAAAACCTGGAACGCTCTAAAGTTTTTTCCCTAATGATGGTAGCACTGTTGTCTGCCTCAGGCCAATTATGTATCTATGTTTACACTGCAACACTGCAATCTATTACAAGAAAGGAAGAGTGTGTGTGGGTCTGTTGATTTTGTTGCTTTTGTTGTTTTGGTTTGTTTTTTTTTTTTTCTAAGAAGTGAAACCAGAAGTAAAAATATGGAGGATTTCCATGTTGCAGATTTTTTCTTTAAGCAAAATACCTGGGCTCATCTTCCAAAAACAATTGTCCTGCAAAATATCATTTTTATATGCTTGGTACTAGAGCCTGACATATTCTGATTGTGCGAACCACGCTTAGCCCCTGAGGAACATTCATGTGTTACAATAATTCAGGACATGTGTCCCTGGTATTTTTCAGCCCAGGGCATCAGAGTTTTAGTCAGGAGTTTATTTTTTTTTTTTTTTTTTCCATTCATTCCCAGATATCACGACATAAAAAGTGGAATTTCCAAGTGTTATGTATTCAAGTTTCCATGTGTTTACTTCCATGAAAATGAATGGTTTATTTCAAGATTCTTGAAAAAAAGTGCAAACTCCATCATCACAACGGTTTTAATATTTGGTTAGGGGAAGCTATCTCTAGATAGGCAAATATTTTGACAATTAAGTTTCTTAATAGGCAAACTACATATATATATATATATAAACAAAATAAAATAATCACAAGTTATTTTATCCCTATGCCTGCCTGCCAGACTGTCTCACTATTGTTCTTGATATGGGACGTATTTTGATGGGTTTTGCACTAGGCTGCTGCTGTAGATTCCTTGCAGTCCTATTTCAGTTGCTGGGGACTCACTTAGATTTGGGCAGAAATCCATGTGTTCAAATGAAGTTTGCTGGAGACATATTTACTCTTGATGCAAGCATCTCAGGCGACAGGATAAACATTCATTTCAATATCGTAATGTTGGCTTCCTTTTCTTGTTTCAAAATGCTCACAGAAGCAATTTTAAAGTTAAAAAAAAAAAAAAAAAAAAAAAAAAAAAAAAAAAAAAAAAAAAAAGTAAAGATATACCTAGTGAAATAGCTGTGTATTTGCCAGAGAGGAAAAATCAGAGAGCACAGCTGTTTGGAAGCAGTGGCATATGAAGCAAGGGTGAAAAAAATGTACCTTCATTAATCACAAGCAAGACTTACAATAGTTAAAGCGTTATGTTTAGATGAAGATGTAAAGGTGCCTGGTGGATCCTTTGACAGGGTTACTTGGCAGTTTTTTAAGGACAAGAATTTACTCTGTACTTAGCCTTAGGTTTACTGTTCACTGGACTAACATTAACAGGAGGCATTGCAAGGTGACCTTTTCAGTCTCTTGAAGTTTGTATCATTCTTGAGCAATTTAGTAAAAGAAGAGCATTAGCATTGGCCTTAGGAGAGATGAGCCAGTTCTACTTCTCCTCCCAGGTGAAGAGTATGTAGCTCTTTTTATGCAGATGGGATGAACTGCACAACAGTGTGACCTAGGAGATACCATTTCCTGCCACCTTATGAACCTTATGTTCCTGATAAGAGATTAGAAAATTTACAAGGAATCTGGCTGGGCTCTGAAGGGCCTGCCAGTTCCTCCTGAGTGAGGATGCCTGAAGCTAACTCACCATTGATTATCTTCCTAGGGATAGCTGCAGGACTCCCAGAACCAGAAAAGCAAGCCTTCAAACACCCATGCAGGAGGCTAACAGGGAGTTCCACTTTTATTTGAGAAAAATCTGGCGATGGATGTTAATGGAAATAATCCTTGGACAGATTTTATAGGAAAGTAAGGAGATAAGTTACTTGCCAACACAGTGTAAATAGAGGAGCATAGTGGTGACATGAATTAATGACATGTAATGAAGTGCTAAGCACTGCCATTACTGCTTCTTCCCAGCATGTCTTAAACAGCTGCAGCTGCTGCTGAAACAACTCGCAATAGAGCTTTTTTTTGAAGAGTTTAGTAGAAATTGCACAGGGTTTTACAATAAGCTGACAGTTTATAAATTCTATTTCAATTCCCCCATTATACAATATACACACTTCATTTTAGTATTTGACAGTTCATGTTCACTCAACTAAATCGCGCAGAATAAATCACCCTCTGTGTTCTCATGTCATAGCTCTGTATCAAGGGATAAATCACTGCACTTTGAGGCCGCCCTGAATGGAGATAGAAAAATATCTGCACACCAAAATAAGCCCAGAGCTCCTAGAGAACCTAAATTGATATAGCTCCATTTATGTGCAAATGATGGGAGATGAATTCCCACTGATAATATTAGTGCGATGCATTACTGAAAAAAAAAAAGGAAAAGATAAGATATCAGACTGTTACACGGTGTGGTAGGAAGAAAGGGTACATTCCCTGTGTTCAGCTACTGGACTTTCATTTTCTTTTTTTTTTTTTTTAACCTGGAAACAGAAACCAATCCTGTATTCCTACCCACTGTGCTGTGTAGGAAAGACTGGTTATTGTTTTCCAATTAGCTGATGCTTAAGTAGAATTAATACACTGTTCACATGCATAAAAGCAATTAATAAAACCCAAGAGAAACAAATATTCATTGTTAAGTTTGAAGGTAATGTAGGTAATTTTTAATTATTGTGTATCAATTATGCAGTTGAAATGGAGATAGTATCATTCTCTATAAACATTTCCAAACATCTGAGCATTTTAATTAGTTAATGGTTAATGTGATTAGTCCAAAATAGCATAGGAGAATAAAGATTTGGAATAATAGATCCCGGAATTAATAAATCAGAGAATTATGCATGTACAAAGAAAAAAGTTGTGCCTGTTGTATTGGGAAAAATAGTTGAGGGTATATCTTTATCTATTTCTGTAATCCGCCTACCAATTTACACAATTATAACATCACAGTGCTACAGGTCAACAAATCTGAATAAAGATTCTGATCTACCAAAACTATGTTTTATTCCTTTACATTTGAAGCTTTATGTTTAAATTCAATCTCATAAATTATTCATTCTTAATTACTTTTAACTGTATAGTGAAAGACACTGAAGATAACCAGGTAAAAACTTTTCAGAAGGTTTCTAAAATGTGCATTGGGTTTTATGTTAAACATGCAGGACATGTGTATATACAATAAAGAGTAATTTTTTGGTTTGACTTTGGAGTAAAAATCTAAACCTTACACATATGAGTTTAAAAAAGAATTTTTTTTTTCAATTTAACAATACAATATTATGTTTCAGTTCTTGCTAAAAATTATTTAAAAATCAATTTCAATGAAAACAAAATAATGACTGAGTCAAAATTAATTATTTGGGTTTGTTGGGGTTTTTGCACACAAACAAACAATGATGTTTCCTGTAAATAAGTTGCTATTATTTTGACAAACATTTTTTTTCCCACATAAGGAAATACCCCTGCTTAATAAGGAGATGCTTGCAGGTTTTGGTAGTCACATCTCTTCAGACTCACAGTTAATTTATACCAGATGCTGGTACACTGAGATTTCTGTGTTGATGATACTGAGATAGTGTTCATCTTTATGCAGAAGAATTTAATCCAGGGTGTAAATCTATCAGTACACTACCTCTGCTTTGGTTTTATGTAAGTCATTGAATTGTGGAAATGGTGCGATGAAATGTGCAGAAATGGGCCAGGACAACTGTTGTTTACAAGTTGCTGAATGTGAAAGGCTAAGACACTATTGCTTTAGGATGTTTTTGAAAGCCTGCTTCTTAATACATACAGGGATTCCAACTTTCCTAAGTAGTGTTGAAAATCCCAGGCAAAGATTTACGTGAAAAACTTTTTAGGTAGCATCATTTCCTTGCACAGGAAAAAATCTATGCAAAGAAGTCTTGACACAATACGTCGTTTTTGTGTGAGCAAGATTGAAAAGCTCAGTTAACTGCCATGTTGCATTGTAGCATTTGCTTCAAGATGCTTTAATATGTTAGGTTCATAGATAAAACAACGATATAGATACTCAGAATACAATATTTTGAAATTCATCTTGAAATAATACATATATTTTCTCCCTTGTTGATACATTTTTTATCTAGAGAAAAATTGATTTTTAATAGCTCTGTGAATACAAAAGTAGTCTGGTAGTTATGAATTCATGTATCCTTTTTTTTTTTTGTAATGTAAACCAGCATTTTTAAGCATTGCTTTTTTGATGGTAAATACAGATCCAGTGTGGACTACCTTACCCTACAGTTATATACAGAGGTGGTATACATTCCCCAGAACAGTCATGCTGAGATTCCAGCTTGTGCACTATAACTACAGTACCATCTCAAGATCAGCTGGAACAAGGGCTTCTCCTTCCCTCCCTCCCTCCCTTCTTCCCCATTCTGCCCTTCATTCCTGTCATTCATGCCTTGCTGTGATCGTGGTACTGCTTGCATCTTGTGTACAGCACTGAAGTCCTGTGAAAGACAGGAAACGCTTATTTATTCATAATTACATTTCCCTTGCAACAGACTTTGCTAGATTAGACAAAGAAGATGAGGAGAAGGCAGCTGATGCTCTCATTTTCTATGCTGCAATGTTTAGTGTTGTCAGCTGGATGCTGCAGTTTATTATGTACTCTTTCAGTATGTCTGTTACTGGAGTCTGTAAGAACATCCCAGAAACTCTGCTGACATTTCTCATACATTGTATATTTCCATACTTTGTAGTGACATGGAAACAGGGGAGCAGAGTTCTTTGTTTTGGTATGAGTCTCTCAATATTTGGAATTTCTTTGTTCATGAGTGTTCAATACTCATATTGCCATGTAGTTTTATCACAGGCTACAAAGCCTATAGAAATGCACTGCATACTTGAAGGGGAAGGTTCTAGGATTTAGTTTATTTAAGAGTATTCACAAGCTTAGCTCACTGTGTGAAAGGAGCTGCTTCTTTTTTGTGGAGAAACATTGCTCTGACAAACACCTCCCTTGTGTCAGAGGGACCAAATTGTGTTCTGTGCTCCTAAAAGAGTGTAGCAAGAAACAGCCCTACGACCTGCTTTCCTCAGGCAGAGTCCCACCTTTACCCATGTGGCAAGTTGTCAGAGACTGAAAATAGTTCATGCCTCAAACACTGATATAAAGTTTTGCTCGTTATGAAGAAGCTACAACTGAAGAAGCTTCCCTGAAGAGTGGGACTTTGAACTGAAAGTCAAACTGTTGATTAGATAAAGGGACACATTGTTCAGTCATCTCAGGCTGAGGGAAAGGTGTGCATCCACAAAAGGCCAAAGCCACCAGCTGCAACTATCCCTGGTTGAGTTTGGGGTGGGGGAGAGCACAGCTCACAGAAGCCAGGTTTACACAGACTCCCCCCAGCCGAGGGGGAGGAGGAGGTTTTGGGTGCATGGTGTAACCTCTGGTGAGAGGCAACAAACACCCATCCTCCCATTACACAAACTGGGCCAGCTGTGGAACCCCCAACCCCACAGGGCACATCCACGGGACTTTCCCGTGAGAGGCTCGGCCCCACAGGGCTGCACGTGGTGCAACAGACCCAGAGTCTGCTGTGAGAGACTGACCCCACCCCAGGGGGACATGGCTGGACATGCCCACCCAGCCTGAGCATGTACACCCATGGGACTCTGTGTCTTCCGGGGGGACCTTCACCACCAGGAAGACCAGCTGGAGAGGATCAATGAACATCCTTGGGATGCACGGAGTGGTGGGATTTTCCTTATTCTGTCCCTGTCACTCTTTCTGTCTCCCCCACCTATCTTCTACTTTCTTCCTTTCTTTCTCTCTCTCTCATATTTACCACCAAATAAAACCCTTACTATTGTCACTGGCATATGGTCTCGTTTGCACCTAAATTCAGGCAGAAGCATTTCTAAGAACTTTAAAACTGGATCATAACACAAGCATGGGCTGGCCGTACAAATCAAGCCCTGTTGCCAGCGCTTCTGATCAGGACACAGCCTCACACTTGCTCCTGGCTCACAGCCTGTCTGATTATTTGGTCAGGTTTTAACTATAGTTAGAGCAAGAAAAAAAACTTTCCTCAATTATTTTCTTTCAGGAAATGAAATTTCATAAAAGCAGAGGGGCTGGAGAGGCCTTGACAGGCTTTCACAGTGAGACTGCTACTCCTAGTCAGTGCTGAAGTGTCTCTTCTGGTGCACTGGACTTGTCACCACCCTGGGAATATGTAATAGATCTACAACAAGTAGGCAAAAGAAAAAGAGCCCATCACATTTTCAGTTTCTTATTCCACTTCATTTTTTCCTTTTGTTGTGTTTTTTTTAAACTCAAAACATAGATCTTGAAGAATTACTTTTCCAGGACTTCAGATTTGGTTTACCTGGAGTTCTTCTTTTAAACCCGCATGACTTCTTTACTCTTGGTTTTTTTAAACCTTGTAACCACACCTTGCTTTATCAGTTAGAAAAACACAAGAATAAATAGCTTTAAAAATGTAAGACTGAAGTGTTTTCCATCACTGTGTACATAAAAATTTCTTGGGTTTGTTTCAAACTTCTGTATTTATTCTCTATCAAGTGATAAAGAAAAGAACCACCTTTTCCTTCTGTGAAGTCCTGAAGTTTTCTGCAGTCAGTAAAATTTACCACTAGCCTAGAAATCTCTCAACACTGTTAAGTTCTAAGAAAAAAATATAAACTTAAGAAGAGGAATATCAGTACCCAGAAGATATTCTGAGGTAAAAACCAGAAAGGCCAGCAGAGATTATGTGTACATTTAAGTTTCAATCTTTCTTTGTGAAATCTTTTCCTTTAACCACAATTTCAGACAACTCTGATGTAACTGCAAAGGGTGAGACCTGAGCTTGTCCTCACCACACTTTATATGTTGAGAATGACCAGCAATGCCCAGGAACATGCAAATCGTAAAATGACCTGCATAAAAATGAAAAAAAAATACCATTTTGAATAACAATGATTAATTTTAAAATTTAACTAGGACTCAAGAAAATAAAACTAGCCCAAAGAATTCTTATGTGAACTCACCTACATGCTTGCATGCTTATTTGAGGTATAAAACTATTGTCCTGTCCACTGTAGCATATTTATATTAATTTGCACTGTTAAAAGGTTTTGCAGATGATGAGAAGGGAAAAGTATTCAGCTGCTTATGTGTCAGATAATCACATCATATGACACTGGTTTAAACCATTGTTTTTATTGTGAAGCTGCACTATAGTTCTTGCACACCTTTAAAGATTATCTTGTTGCAATTATACTGAGGTAGGTGTACTTAGTCTATAAAATCAGTCAATTTAAAGATTAGCTAAATTAGTGTTTCAGCAACTCAGTGACTTGGTTCTGAATCTTTCCTTGATTAAAAGGTTTCCTGTATATGTAGGTATGGCAAATGTGACTTCTAAGTCGCTTTTCTTAAGGGTCTAATTTGTTTGATTTGTAAGATAAGGGCCCCTAACTAGCACTTTGAGAGTTTATGTAATACAAATACTTCCAAAGGTGAAATGGCCAAGGAAAGAAAAGTATCTTCTACACAAAGATTAATTATCAAAAATTCTAGTAAAAGATAAGCTGGTTTTAGGAATGAAATTAGAGTTTATGTACAGCTGTCACAAGGAAAGTCCTATAAATATTTTTCCTATGAATACAGAAAAAATAAGTCTGTGACTAAAGTGTGAATACTCTAAATAATTTCCAATCCTTTCTAAACACCAAAGGAAATTAAGACTTTTAAGAATAACTCATTCTTAACAACGTTGAAGTCTTCTGCTTCTCCTTCCTGTATCTTAATCACATTAAGCCCTTTCTTATTAAAAGAAATTTTCTGATTTCTGTGCAAGCTATCAGCATGCAGAGAAGACTTCCCACCTCATCTTTCGTGTGTTTATATCTGATGTGAAAAGCATCCTTTTCTTCAGTGTATTTTTCTGTTTCAACCATCTAATATAATTTTGAGATCTAGTCTTTAACTGTTATATTCAGCATACTTTTTAACAGAAAACTTGTACCAGACCTTTTTTCTTTGAAGTACATTGACAATATGAGCACAGTTAAATCAGTCCTTTTGAGAATAGCATTCTGGTAGAAGTGTTCTATATAATACCTTGTCTCTAATAGTGTCCAATACCAGATATTACCGGCTACAGTGGAACAGGCTGAACTATACAATCCCTCAGGGCATTCCTGAGCTGATTTTTTTCTTTTTTTTAGTAGATTTTATTGTACCATTTCTTTTTTTTTTTTTTTTGCCATGAACTTGTTTACCACTTTTCGAACCATGCTACAACTGCTGTGACTTATAACATGCAGCATTATGACATGACAGATTAGGACGTGCATTGTAATTAAATAAGATCTCCCCCTTTATTCCAGCACCTGTGATCATACCTCCTATGCTATAGATGCATATTTTGCACTAGGGAAGAGGAGAGAAAAGAGGTATTCTGAGATTCCTAAAACTGCAGTTTGTTTGGAGGCTCCCTCCTGTTCACAGACATTAACTTTTAAAATCTGACAAGAAATAACCTTTGAAAAATTGATTTCAAAGTCTCTGGGTGCAATAGCAACTTTTCCTGCTATAGCAGTTCTTAGATTTCCTTCACCGTCTCCACTGTGAGTGACACAGCAGGTATCTCTTTTTGTTCTCTGACACACACATGAATACCTACCCACTGGCAGACAAAAGGACCTAAAATGATAACTAACGCATTTGTGTTCATTTTAAAGAAAATCAAATGATCAGGCTTTTCTACAGAAACCTGGGGAAATAAAAGTTTGAAATGGTAATTCAGAGGAAATGCTGGGCATGTTTTCATACAAAAAGAAGTGTGGCATACCTTAATCAAACCTATCCAGAATAAGATCAGATCATGAGAAAGAGAAAATATTATATGGCTTTCCATGCATGGACCAGACAGAATTTTCCAGAAAACCTAAAGCTGTGATTGCTTCTGCCAGTCAGCCAGTTTGGAAGTCACAAAGCATGCTGGCTTTAATTGTGGTTTGCAGTAATTACTGTAAATGACTTTACAGTGCATTATAGAAAGGTTCCTTCTGGGCACGTGTTTTACATTGCTTTCTTTGGATATTCATTTTCATCTAATGATGTAAGAATACCAAGGTATTGTCATTTAAGGCTTGATGAGAAGTGTGACTATCTTAATGGACCAAAAATAGCTTCAGAGTTTCTCAGTCTCATTGTGGGATTTCAATATTCTCAGCCAACATCCATATGAAGCACAGTTTTGGACAACCCTGTTTTTCCCTTTCTGGGTTTCTACAAGTTCTTTGTCCAGTTCTGAAAATGCACTTCTCCCATTTCCTGGTCTTAGTGCTGGCACTTCCTAATTGTCAGTTCATTCTTTCTGACAAAATACAAGTTTTATCATTCACTTAATATTCCTTTCCAAAGCTCATTTATATGCTTGTAATTAAAGTGAATCATAAAATATGTTTTGCAAGGGATTTAGATCTGAATTCTGATATTTTAATGCATACAAAAAATGAGTTGTCAGGTACTAAGCCCCTTGTTTAACAGTGAGCAAATTTAATGTTTCTAATTAGAAAATAAAACTCACTAGATCTATTACAATCAGACTGTAAAATATCATGTTCTGCTTCTGAAGCTTCTCCATTACTAAGTCATTCCTAAAATGCCATCTATGACCAAGTATTATTAATTACAATAGTAGATATACATTACTAGTAAATACTACACAATATATAATATTTAAACTTTTTTGTCAATATGCAACCCGTGGCCACTCTTAAGATTTTAATGTTATGAGAAGCAACAATTTTCTTCTGGTGTGCATCTTGTTTCTGTTTGCATTACCACCGGATTGTATTTCTAACTTGGTTGTGAAAAATCTATTTGTATATTTTTGAGGCTGGGTCTCAGGCTGGAATAATAATTTCCTGTGAAAAGCACACATAATTTTTTTATGTATTTTTACAGGTAACACTCAGCCAGGGGGTTGCAATCATGTCTCCCTAATTGTTGTAGTTCAAAATAAGAAAAACATCTTCTAGAGATTTAGAGGTCCCAGTTATAGTTCTGCAGACCCAGGTGGCCTTCAGTGAGGAGCAGCTAGAAAGGCCATGCTGGCCGACAGAAAGGAAATGAAATGTTTCTGGTTTTGTTGGCTGCTTTTTTTGCACAATTAACATTTTCTAATGACAGATGGCCATTATGTAGGATCTTGCTTTTAGGGCAGGACTCCAGGTACTTTCCATGATAACATAAAGCAGTATGTTATCATGGAAACACGATCATGAAAAGTGTGACCAGAATTTCTACTGGGAAAAAGACTGAGAGTGGTGGATTTAGTTTGCTGTTACACTTGGGCTGTCAAGAATTACAGTAGACAGACAATATGTAGAGTCATGTTCCTATTAATTTTTAAAAAGTCATGATCCCAGACAGCAAGAGCTTTTTTTTTTTATCACTAAGTATGAGAATGAGAATCTGTTTTTGCAGAGGTAATTAATCAGGTTTTCAAAGGAATTAATATGGCACTATACTTTTCTTGATATATTGAAACAACAAAGATTAATGATGTAATTGCAGAATTTGTATTGATACCCAACCCAAACTGCTATAGAACTTTAAATTGCCACACTCACACTGCTGCCTGCAAGTAGCTCAGAAAGTAATGACTTTCTTGGTACTGCACATAAGCAGAAGGGTATGGCCAGAGGAATGGGTGAGTGTATTTTCAAAGGGGAAAAAACGGATTGGGCATGGCATTAAGAAAATCTTCTTGTAAAGACTGGATACTAAGCAATGTAAGACAAATTCCTGATGATTCTGAGGTCTCTTGGAATTTCTGGTCTTCAAGTTCATTTATAGAATCAGCTTTCCCATTTATCTCAAAAAGAAGAACGAAAAAAAATCCCTCAACATACTTTCAGAAAATATTTCACTGAATATACTTCATAAGTTAAAAATCCCTCTGTATCTACAGTTATGCTGCATGGACTAGTAATAGAGTAATTTGAGGTCATGAGCTTAGGATCCCAGTTATCAGACATAAGGACCCTTTAACAGAAATTAGTTCTAAGTCCAATTGGCTTAACTTATTAAAGCAGCAAAGATACAGTACCTTTAAGGATTAGATATTCTTTAATAAATCACAAAAGGTTAATTCTTGCTGAAATGAGTTAAGAAACCTTCCTGTACAGCATGAATTCTTCACTTTTCTTAAGTCATTGTTCAAAAAAGGCACATGCAGATAAATTCATTGACTATTCTGCAAATTATTTAGGATCAGAACATTAAAACATTGGACAGAGTCATTACATGTCCTGAAAATACTATCTTCTAAAAATAGTCATTTAAGAATAATATTATATCAGTTGCCTTTTTCCTTAAGAAAGGCAACTCTAGCAAAGACCAAATTAAAATTCTGTCGTTTGTTTGTGTGTGAGAGTTAAACCCGTCATTGTATTAATGACTGATAGCTTTATCAATACTTCTCTCAAGATAGCCACATACTTGGTGAAATTGTCTGAGTCAGAAAAAGTGAGAAATCCTGCTTCTTTATTATTATATCAGCTCATTGAGCTGTGGAATTGTGTGAATGATTTAATAGCCTGCTGGAAAATCCATGGCCAAATAATCACAGCCAGTCTTTGTTGTTGTAATGTGATGGACATGTGGTGTGTGTGATAATTGTCCACCTTTGTTGGTATTGTGATGATGTTCTTTTGACTTTGGTGTGGGGAATTTGAGCATAAATTTGTGGACACAATTTCTGTGTCCAGTTCTGGGTTTCTCAGTACAAGAGAGATATGGAGTTCCTAGAGCAGGTCCAGGGGAGAGCAACAGCGATGATTAAGGGACTGGAGCATCTCTTACCAGATAGCCTGAGGGAGCTGGGTCTGTTCAGCCCCAAGAAGAGATGACTGAGAGGAGATCTCATCAATTTCTATAAGTGTCTGAAGGGAGAGAGTCAAGAGGATGGAGCCAGGACCTGCGGGGATGGAGCCAGGATCTGCTCAGTGGTGCCAATCAATAGGACAAGAGGCAGCAGGCAGAAACACAACAGGAAGTTCTGCTTAAACAGGAGAAAAAACTTGTGTACTGTGCAGGTGACCAAGCACTGCAACAGGTAGGCCAGAAAGGTTGTTGGAATCTCCCTCAGTGGAGATATTCAAGAACCACCAGGACACAACCCTGTTCAATGTGCTCTAGGATGACCCTGCTTGAGCAGGGAGGTTGGACCAGATGACCCACTGTGATCCCTTCCAACCTGACCCATTCTGTGATTCTGTGATTACTGATGAAGGTAAAGTTTGTAAAATGATGTGTGTTATGTGGGATACTCTTCCCACCACAAGCAAAAGGCTGAATTTGAGCTGTGTAAGTTCTCATAGTGGAATCATATTTGAAGCAGAATTTTCAGATAAATTGTTTTTCTCTTTCTTTCTTTCTTTTGTTCTTTCATTTCTTCTTTTTCTCCACCCTCAAAGATACACATTACTCAAAATGCATCTGTATGTTTGCAACAAGGCAGTCAGTTTACTATAGTAAATCTGACAGTAATTCTGTTGCTTTCTTTCGTACCTTTCTTTTTTTTCCTTTCCAGACTGAGGAAATTTTCATTATGATGAAAATTGAGGTTAATTTTCATTATGATTTAATTCTTTCTTGTAGACCACTGCAGTCTACTGAAAATGATGAGAGCACTTAATCTACTAAATGTTGTTGCATGGAATTAAATGAGACTGGAGGTGGTTCACACAAATGGACTGTAAAGAATGAAACCCACCAAACAAGAAATAGCACCAAAAATACACAGGCAGTTTACATATAGAAATGAAAACAAGAATCACCAGTAACAGAATGGGGGAAACATTCCAGCTTAATCAGTCTGTCTCAATGCCTGGATTCTGTTAGCAACTGGAAAGCTCAGACTGAAATGTGCATTGTGTTGCAGATTTTTATGGCTTAGTTTCTCGTGTAAAAATTTGGATATGCTTGGAAGTGCTTTTGTCTTTGATTAAGTGGTATTGTACCTACTTTGTGGTAGATTAAAAATCGATTTATTATACTTGACTGTGTTTATATACACCTCTTTGATTCCTGAAGCTCTTTTTAAAAGCAGAAGTTCTCTCAAAAAAAAAAAAAAAAAAGCAAACAAATAATCCCCCTAAAATTCATGTCTTACACAACAGAAACTGTGTGTGAGATAATTCACATCAGTGATTATATTATCTGTATTATATGTATCTTTCCAGTCACCATGTTCTGCAGTTGGCAGGACTTTTTTAGATGAAAGTTTATTCCCCCTGAGACATGAAAAAAAGCACACATAGTTTGTATCTGTATAGTGAAAAAATCCTTTAGAAGAAAAATGACCAATAACTATGTCAAAGCCGTAATCCTGTAACAGACCTACATTTAGACTCAAAGAACATTCAGAAATGAGAGAAAAAGGACAGTGAGAGGAAAGAGAAAACATAGTATTTCACGCAGCTAGTCATTGATTATTTGTTTCTGTACTTCCTTTTTTTTTGCTGAGGATTTCCCCAGTGATGATGACCCTGCACACCATAGACTAAACAACATTTCTTTTTTCACTTTTAGTGGAAGTTTGCAAGCAAGTACTTGAAGTGCCAACAGATTCTCATGCTGTTTCTTCCTGCAGATACTTGCCTTTCTTTTTAAAATAAAGGCTCTATGACTTCTTTAGTAGCTAAGGTAGCATGTTTAATATCTTCTACCATATTGGTAATTTCTCTTTAGATTCTTATCTTTATTCTGAATACAGAGGTTTAGGGTTTTTTGAAGATCAAAAAAAAAAATTGACAGTTCATAATTTTTTCCTCCCAGTGAAGGAAAATCTTTAATTTTTCACAAAACCAGAGGAATCTGTAAATATTCTAGGCTAAATCAGAATTTCCGTCCGTCATCCTCTCACTGCAGAAATTGTCACTACTGGAATTGTTACCGTTGTTGCTCTATCACTGCTGAAATCACTATTGAAATCACTATTGAAAAGTCCAGCTTCTGTGACTAAGTTCTTTTGCTGAACACACAAAAAATACCTTCTCTTTTATTCTTACATTGGATTTTGGATTTTCCTACATTGGATTATATTTTCTTAATGCATTGAAAACTTGATGGAACCTCTATTTATCATTATCTTACCACACCTAAGTGCTGTTAGAAACAGCATGGGCACTTACTGAAAAGGTTTCATAAATTCCACCAATATCCCAGGTAGTAACTGAATTATCAAAAGAAATTTGGAGGATTGATCTATGATCTTGAAAAATTCTGTATAACATTAATGTGAGCCTTAAATATTATAAGGGATTTATTGTAAAATCATCTCACATGTCACAGGTGAAACTGTATTGATCAATATGCATCTGAGAGGCATCTTAAATTTAACTGTATCATCTCACCTGGGATATCAGGCTAAAAAAGGCATGAAAGACAAAGGTAGCAGAATTAATAAAACCAAAAAAGATCTCATATGTTGTCTTCCCAAGTACTGGTGTAAGAAATGATAGAGAAGCTAATCCTGTGCTCCTGCCCCAAGCCACAGTTTTACCATGTTTATGTGACTTAGGGAAAGATTCAGTTAGCAACAGAGGAGGACGTATATTAGAGAAGGCTTTAGGGTGACCTAATTACAGCCTTCCAGCACCTGAAGGGAGCCTATGAGAAAGATAGGGAGAGTCTTTTTGCAAGGGCATGTAGTGATAGGACAAAGGGGAATGGCTTTAAATTGGAAGAGGGTAGGTTTAGATTAGGTATCAGGAAGAAATTCTTTACTGTGAGGGTGGTGAGACGCTGGAACAAGTTGCCCAGAGAAGTTGTGGATGCCCCATCCCTGGGAGCGTTCAAGACTGGGTTGGATGGAGTTCTGAGCAGCCTGAACTAGTGAAAGGTGTCCCTATCCACTGCAGAGAGGTTGAAACTGGATGATCTTTAAGGTCCTGTCTTGGGGTGACCTTATGATGTATATCCCATATTGCTGCCTATGCCCAGAAATTAATTCCTGTGCCTTTCTATGCCTCTAAACTGAGCCTGAGAGGGGGAAGGAAAAAACTGAGCAAAACTTTCTCAAAGCAGTTTGCAGCTTGTTCAAGGTCACACACAGATAGCAATTGGTTTTCCCAGCTGCAGCAGGGGAGGGAAGAAGCACCTGGCTTGCTGTTCCCAGGACAGTTTTTTTGGCCAGTGGTTCAGCTGCTTTTTCTCCAGAGAGAGACTGAGAGTTGAATTTTTCCTTCTCTGGAATTTCGGATTTTCTCCCTTTTCTACTGGACTGCTTGATTGCTGTAACATCAGAGCACATTGGGAGGACTTTCCACCGGGCACAGAGGGCCTGGCCCTGGGCCAAGCCCCAGCTCCGAGGAGACCAAAGGGAGGACTCTAACACTTTCCCAGGTTTTTCCTCTACAGCAAGAGATTTTACCATTTAACATTATTTTCCTTTCCCATGTGTTTGTTAAAGAAATAGTTTTATCTTCTTCACTTTCCTTCGAGGAATTTTTTTTTTTCCCGAACCTGGTGGGGGAGGGGTGGTTGTGCCTTCTCTCAGAGGATATATTTCTGAATTTGGCCAAACCGGTACAGGTCCCTTCCAACACCAGCTGTTCTATGATTCTATGGTTCTATGACATACTGATTTTCCAGATATATTGTCTTCCTTATTGCATGCCATGTTTCCTAAATTCAAAAGAGAAAAAATATCTTATTGAATGCCATACTAACTGACTCATTATGTTTCTGTTCCTGAAATGGTAGTCTAGATTTGATGGAGTTTAATAGATGCATAAGTCCTCATAGTATACCGTCAAAATGAAGATGTGTGTAAATATATTTGTGAAAAACAAATTTAAAGATTCCCTTTCATTCCTTGAGTCACAGCACTATTCATTTGAGATTATTTACTATATCTTCTACACTCAACAGTTTTTAATTTCTGTGCAGGATCTCTCTATATTAAATACAGTAAATTCACCTAGAATCTTAGAATTGTGATATATCATGTAATCTAAGTAAACAAACAAACAAAAAAAAAAAGCCAGGGAACAAGATAAATTTTAACAATTGGTATCACTACACAAATTGAGAGGTAGTGTGAGTCCAGATCTTCAGAAGGAATTTCCATTGTATTTCTCTTCTTAGCTCAGGCTACTTGCTAAAATAGGGATAACCTAGGAGAGCTCAGGTCCTCTAGTAAAGATGTAGGCAGTGTTATTGCATGGAGTCTCTCTGACTATCTCTGAGATGTCTTTGCAGAGACGTCTACTAATTAGAGTTAAGAAATGGTTTATCTTGCTGTTAGTGTCTTTACTAATGGTATTTCTTACAGAGATGGCAAAACAATATTAAATTCTAAAGGTTGTATTAGGATAAAATGGTGGTTATTTAGTTAAGTTCTCATGTGTTTTGCAAATGTATTTTCACATTTGTGAAGGGTTGCTGAAATTTGAAACAGATATAATTATGAAGCCCTTCTTCGTACGAAAAAAACACACAAAAACTCAGAGCAAAGTCTAAGTCTTAGAAATTTGTTCTAACTTGTTTTCAGACTATACCTATCTCTATAAATGAAAGTAACTTCATAAAGAGAACAGAAACCATTAGTGCAAGAAAAGGAACAAAAAAGGGCAAGCTTTCAGGGTCTCAAATGTTTCATTAGGTGAGAAATAGATGTGACCAAATTGAGTACAGGTATGATGTAGATGAATGATTTGCCCATTATTTTATTTCCTTTTTTTTTCTTTTTTAATGAAGGAAAAGGCTTGTCTGTGAAACAGAAACGTCTGTTTCACAGATCTTAGAAATAAGTGATTGGGTTTGGTGGATTAAAAAAAAGTAAGAAGTTTTTGCAGTCTGAAGGGTTTCATAATTTTCATCTCTGAAAAGGGTATGCAATAGGTACATGCCATGTTCAAGGTATTACCTGAGCAGTGAAGAGCTGCTAGTGAGATCTGGGAGAAATCTTTGAGTTCTTTAATGCAGAGCGTATATATACACACCAACCTTAAATAAAATTTTGTGAGTTCATGGAATGTGTAATGTAAATAATTCTCAGATGTCCATTTTGGTAGATTTGGGATTTGCTGCATTATTCACAAACAGAACTTACTCTTTCCATTGATGTCAACTTTTAGCATAACTGTCTAGAATAATGTACAGAGTTCATTTTCCAAGTGCCAGTAGCAAAGTAGCAAATGATTGTGTAATACAACTCTGAAACAAAGATGTCAAAGTCTACTCATCCCTAAAAAATGTGGCAAAATTTATGTCACTTTTAACACTGAAGTTTTTTTTTTTTTTCAAATAGAAATTTAGTGTTGAAAATGAAAAACATTGCAGCCACTTTTAATCAACTAGGCCGCTGTTAAATGAATTTCCAGTTCTTATCCTTCTATTTTCAAAGGTCAGAATATGCTTCATCTTTGCTATTCCAGTAGTGTTATGCAGCATGGTATTATTTAAGTGGTATTAAGCTTGTTCAGTATTTTCTCTACTGGACAGGCACTTCTCATGGTACACATTAAACTTGGATTCTTTTCCCAAAAAAGGCAAATATGACAATCTGTAGGCATAAATACCAAAAACATATAAATACATAATGCTAAGGCACTTGTGTTATTTTATACATCAATAGAACACATGTAAAAATAAAGCAGTAGGTAGTATCTCTGTTTCTGTGCAATTAAACATTTGGGAATTGGAAAATTAATCTATTATAATGTTACCCTTTTATTGGCTGTAAGGCAGTTGCAGTACAATGAGCATAGTGTGTACTGGACATTTAATTTTCATGCTGTTCAGAACTTCAGTAGTTCTCAACTGTTATCTTCCCAAGATGTATGGGATGTTAGTTCTAATGCAGAGGAACCTGAAAAACTTGCTTTTATGTTCAATCAGCTAAATTTCTGAAACTATTACTGTGGATTCTGAGCATCTTATGCATGGAAATGTGAATACTTATTTTAAGAGTGTCTTAGCTAATTCCATTCCTAGAATGTATAGCATTTTTAAAATAAATAAAAGGATGTATATTTAACATCTAATTTTTTGTGTCATTTTTTACTACCAGTAAAGCTGGTGTTTTTCAGGCTAAAAAATACTGGGCTAAAAACTGACATGAATTTTTTGTAATATGTCTTCATTTGAAGAGAAGATTTACATAGATGGTTAGTCTCAATAATAGAGAACTCTTTAAAATGCTTGGGAAATGTAGCCACAGGAGGGAAAGAGTGTTCGGGGGGAGGTATTTCTTAAGTAGAAAAGAAACAGTTCTCTAACTAGTTATCTGCATACTGAAGATAAAAGCTCTCTGCCACTTTTAGATTATAAATGTGCTGTCTGTGCTCAGTCCTGTGGGCATGTCTATTCTCCTTTTTTCATATTTTGTTTTCATGCCTCTTTTAAGTCCTTCAGTTATGGCTAGACCCTTCAAGGAAAGGAATATTTTTTCCCAATGAGTAATCAAATGAAATATGGTGCAATTACAGATCATATAAGTGTATCAGAAACCAGCTTATTGTTTTATTGTTGGGGGTTTTTTTTGTTTTTTCCTTTTTAACTAAAATGCATTAACTAATATAAAACAAGAGCAAAAAAAAATGTGAATGACTAAGTGGAAAGGCTTACTGAGACCTTCCCTAAGGGTTCAGCAAACTGAACCCCTTCATAAATTACCTTGTGCTCCTATTATTTTTTGAATTTTGCTATTGCTACTCAGTACTACAGTAGTTTGTGATTTATGAGTTATGATTAATGATTCATGCCTTCATGATTTTATTTGGCAATCACTCATAAGTGAAAAACACTTTCCTTGACAAATTAGGCTATTTTAAAAAATCCTAAATTTATTTAAATCAGTTATCTTCAAAAGCATAGAACATATAGGAGAAGGACACTTTTTGTTGTTTTCAATAGCAAAAATTGTTGTTTTTTAAGAAGTACACAGGAATTTCTGTTCTGATTTTCTTGTCATTGCAATACTTGAATAAAATTCTGTTTTATATTATGTGCTGAATTCCCCATTGATTTTACCTTAATTATGTATGCAGTTACTTGGATTAAATTCTGCCTTCCATGTTCACCTGTGGCAGTAGTTTTTTACCCTTCAAATTGTAACTAAAAAAGAATCCCACACACAGAATCACACTGAATATTCTGAATTGGATGGGACTGATTGAAATTATTTTCAGTCAGGGGTTGCACAAAGTGAATGCGTCATAATCTTGCTCACAAAGAGCCTTTGCAATGTCACCAATTAAAATTTGTTTAACCTCTCTAAGAACACCTGTCCCTGCAAAACAGGGACATCATTTTTTATAAATTTAGAAATAATCTTGATAAAATAGCAGAACTTTTTCTGACCAGAATCTAGGTGAAGTACACTTTTCAACATGAAAAAATACAAATATGGTAGTGGGGAAGAAGAAAGAGAAGAGAGAGAAGGGGGTAACTTGATATTTTTCCAAGCCCATGGACCTTCCAAATACATTGCAAAAGATAAAGACTTCAAGTTGCTTTTAAAAACATAAAATCACTCTCCATCCATAATTTTAAAACTATCCTCATTTCTGTTTACAAAAACCTGTTATTTCTACCCCTTTATACTTCATTTTAGTTCATATCTGTCTGTCTGTTTTCCTTTCCCAAAGTTGTATGATCAAGTATTAGAAATTTTCTACCAAAAAGGAGAGTGATACCATCCATAATGCCTATCTTCTCATTAAGTCATTGCTAAAACCACTGCTATTACTGTCATTGACTCTGATTTATGCATCTGCAGCTTCAAGCATCATTCAAGTATGAACCTGAAAAATACTTTTTATCAGTTCTTGTGCTCCAGGGATACAGAGTTATGATGTGCAATTAATATATTAGTCAACCATCAAACCTCTCGTTAAAAGTTATCCAGCTTTTTTTTTTTTTTGTGTTGTAACCACTGTAGATTCAAAACAACCTTCTAGATAAAATGTAATTTGTAAGATAATGAAGAATTCAAAAATCTGTTAATGTTCATGTCCAGCTTGTAATTCTGCATACACTGCATTCATGTTAGCCCAAGGAGCACACTTTGTGTTCACCAGTATTAGGTTTTATTACAATTGGATTAATTATTAGTGAGATGAAAGGCAATTACACTTTATTCTTCTGATATTAAATTCTTTGAAACAGATAAATCTTACCTAACTTAGAATCTTACTCTAAGTCTTTAACACAGAGTATTTACCTATTTTAGTAACCATGCTGGTCAGTTAAGAGATAGGCTTTTGGGGTGTCATTTCTTTGGCCTGTTTCAGATATCTACTCTGATATGCGAGACACCTATTTTTCTCAGTAACAGGGAAGGTAGGGTAGGTTAGATAGTTTATATATAGATATTTTATGTCATTACTGAGGTTTCACCTGGAGTCACTAGTGCAATGTTCAAGTATTTTCAAAACACATTGGAAACACTCCTCTTGTAGATGAGGATTACAGGGTCTCATTTCCTTTTCTAGGACTATGCTTTATATAGGTCTTTATATGCCTGTTTTCACATAGTTCCTTCTCTTCCCTAGGAATTATTTAACTTCATTAAAACCACCTTACTTTCCAGAATAGCTCCAAAATACCACACACACAATGTTGCTCAGTACCTTGGGAGAAGCCATTTTTCTAAGTCATCTCTGAGTAGGTCACAGAAATCGCAAATTAATTCAATGTAACTTCCTTCACTTTAACTTAATACAAGCACATGACATGTCTAATCTCTGGCGCTATATCTGCATTTAACAGAAAAAAAACCCTGAATTAATGGAATAAATAAAGAATTATTATGGTCCTGGCTTCAGTAAGTGGAGTCAATTAACATTTTGCTGGTAGAAGCAGACATTGGCTCTGAATTTGTTAAAGTATACTTGAACTACCCTGCTTGCTTGAAAAACAGAACAACAGAAAACTCTAGTATTTCAGTGAAGCACGGCGCCTGCTCTCAAGTTGTTTATCTTTAATGATGCATCCTCAGTAAACACTGCTATATTGTGAGACTTTGCAGATTGTTTTTAAATGCCTTGTGAAATGAAGAATAATCAGCCCTCGGGAAACTGGATATTGCACAAATTCTTCTGTGTCTTTTGTACTCAAATGTGGGGATGCTAAAATTGCTCTTTAAGAAGTTCAGATATGAAATGAGCCTTTTAATTCTCACACTGAGTGTTAGTAATAACCGCTGAATTCTTGTACAATATCACAATACGTATCTCAAACAGAGAAATAACCCTTAGTAATAAGAAAAAAACAACTGCAATTTGAAACTTCAGTTATATCCTGGTCACCAGTAAAACATAGAACAAGTTACTGCTTTCTGGAAGTGGACAGAATCAGAATATTTATTGTAAACACCAAGTTATTTGCAGCAAGAAGGAATTATGATGCTAGAGTTGAACAGTTGCTGTAAATCTGTAGATTAGGTATTTAGTTAAAATCTAAATATCTGAATTACAAGGCACAACATGTGAAGGCACAAGTAATTTAGAAGTTAAATGTTAAAGGACTTTCAGCTTGTCTCTTTTTCTTATGTTTGCCAGACTGATGCTTGTTCCGGCAACTGAGGTCATTACTGAAGACATTACATTATTTTCTATGGAAAGTGCCACTCATGAGAAAAGCTCATAGTTTTGTATGTGATTTAATCATCAGTACACTCTTTCACAATCCAGAATACATGATGAAACAAGATGCCTTTTTTGTATGTTAAATCTTTTTTACTTTTTATGCATGAACGTATACATAGGAGGTTTTCAGGAGTTGTTTTGTTGTTTTTTTTTTATTATTATTTTTTTAAAGAGAGAGGTTTTTAACTGAGAATGGACACCTGGGCCATAAATTTCCAAATTTATTTGTACGTAAGGAATTTAGATAAACTCACTGCAGAGATCAAATATGCCATTAGTTAATCATACTTATTTCTATGTCATTAACATACATGTGTTAACCCAAGTGAAAGTTGCCTAATTCTGAAAGTAACTGCTGTAATGTATAATAGAACACTATCCTCAGGGCAAAATAACGAGTACCACTCCTATCTGCCATGAAAGCTCTGATATTAATGAGATTTAAGTGCTCCCATAGGTCTTGTGTTGAAGAATAAAAAACAGAAAGCTGATAAGGGAAACTATTATAAACAAATAGACCTAATTTCTCATTTTCCTCTGAGATACTTAAAGATTTCTATGACAATTTTAGTGGATGAGGTACAAATAAAATCCCAAGTTTTGCTAAATTTTCTGAATGTATTCTTACCAAATACGTAAAATTGTAGTGTTAAGTGAACCATTCCATGATAAACATTAAAATATTGTAGGATTAAGACTTGTTAATTCTTAATCCAACTGTGATATGTCAGCATACTACTGATTATTTTGGAAAGGTTGTAGATGTTTACCATATTTATTACCAGTAATTATTTAACCCTCTTTATTTCAAAGTATTTCAGGCATTTCAGTCTAACCATGCTGGTATAAAATAGAAGAAAAAATAGTACCACCTTTTGAGAAAAAACTTGTTAGTGAGATAGAGAACAGACTCTTACTCAAGAAGCCTCTGATATTTGGTAGAACTCCATGGACTTCAGTGGTACATAAGCACAGACTATAACTAAAATCTTGGGGTTTTTTACTGAAATGAGATCTACCAGACAAATAATATACCTACTAAAGAAAGGGCAACTTTGTTGTAAGCAAGTGTATTACAGAATGGCTTAGATAAAACAATGATTATGCCTTTGGAGGCAGAAGATATAGAGACAGTAGCCACTGAACAAAACTGGTAACTTCAGGAATACTTTCCATGATGAAAAGGTATCTTAAATTATGTCTGAATTATATATCTGGGACATGTCAAACTTGAATATTCTCTGTGATAGCATGAGTTTTACATTCTTCCTTGGCATAGTTAATTAAAAACTTAATTTCAGATTAGCTTTTTCTTTAATATCAAATAAATGCTTCCCACTGCTTCCTCTAAAGATTTTTTTTCTTATGTTCTTGCTAATAAAAGAAAATAATATATTACCACCTTCCTAGTTTCCCTTTATGTATTTTCTTGCAAGTTTGCCTGTCTTCTTTCCTCTGAATTAGCAGAGCAATTGCTCATAACCATTCATAGGGCACAGCTTTCCTCAAGCCTTTTAATAATTTTTTAAATTTTATTTTCTTAACTCCCTGCAGGTTTCCTGATTCTTTTCTTTCCCCTCTCCTTATCAGATGTATACCACCGTATTTTCCAGCTTTGTTTTACTCTTACTACAGTGTCTTACCATGTGTTTAATTTCCCATGCAATATACATCTCTCTGATTTTCCTTTCATTCTTTTGTGAATTAGAAGACATCTTATGTCATATAAAATAAGTGGCTGTACTAATTTTAAAGGGAAAGAAACTGAATTATTTTAATAATCCTTTAATTCTAAATATGTATCTATATAATGATCCAGGTTAAATAATCCATTTCAAGAGATATATTGAACAAATTTTCCCTTTGTACTTAATCTCTCTTTACAAAGCTAGCTGTGATGCCCAGAACCCATAGATTAATTTATTTCACTGGGCTTAATTTGCTTGTTATTCATGGAGGAAACACTAATAAAGAGGCAGATGGTGAGAGATTATTCAAGTACTATGCCAACTTTAATAACCTTGGTCACTTAATGGAGTTTCTAAGGCTGTTTCTTGTACTTTCCCTGCAAAACCTTTGCTTATTCATCTCTTTGTTGATGACTTCTAAGTTTTTCTGAGTCCTCATCAGAACTCAACATGAACAGCTCTAGCACTTTCTTTGAAACACAGAATGAAACCTGCTTCCAAAATAGCTAAGTATATTCAATGTACTGCATATACTAAGTTAAAGAATCATATGGCTTAAACTAGCAATGCTGATAAAAAATGAGGTCTCATACTTTAATGATAGCTGAATTCCTTCTACTTTATTGATTTACTACAGTGTAGACAGTAATAGATATTTTGGTGGGTATTACTTAGGTTTTCAGGATAATGTTCAGCTCACTGAACAATTATTTTTTTACTCACAAGTTTCATCTCATTTGAATTAGCCATCTAAAGCTTGGTCAAAACAGGAGGATAAACATCTTCACCTATATAGTTCTAACTCTAGTAAATCACCCTATAGCAACTCTCAGTGTTCTCTCCTAAATATAGAAGAGGTCTTAAATAGAACACCATGCAAGAGCCTGCATGAATCCATGAAAGCTATGATTTTTAAGAGAAAGGATGGGTCTGTGTGTTCTAAACACAAATATCTCTCCTGGACTTTGTCTGACCTCTTAACAGAGTGGCATCTGCATATAGTCTAAACATTAAAATGAAAACAGGGAAGTGTCACACTCCTTTAGAATTCTAAAATTCCATCTGGAATTTCTTCTGCTATTTACCTTCATCAAAGGCAAAATTATTTTTGAAAGATGCATTAAAAACAGATGAAAAAAACCCCAACTTAAATAACTTAATGTATAGTAAGTTTTTGTGCAGGGCCCATACAGTGATGTGCACCCAGAACTATGCCTGGGCTTAATTTGTAAAGGAGCTGCAGTGGAGAAAAAGAGAGTCCAGGGAATACAGGATATCAGGGATTCATCATGTGGGGGTTTTACCATTTTTTTTTTTCTGTGACCTTTTATTTAGCAAGATAAACATATCTTTACATAATACAGGTATAACATATAAATTTACATATAGATAGGGGATAAAATAATAGATATTATACTACGAATTACATTATTTTTAAGAAAACAAGGAGCAATCTAGTACTCCTTCAGAGCCTTTGAGAGATATTTTGCCATTTGGAGAAAATTATCTCATGATGCACTTACAGAGAAATTAAAAAAAATCTACGACATTTTCAGCTAATCTTGTCAATTCTTGAAACAGCATCTCAAAGGAGTCATTTTCTGTATGGATCAAGGTAAAGAAGGAAAAACATTCCTTTACAGGGGAAGGAATATGGAAAGCAGGATTCAAAGGTAACTTGAGGAATTCATAAGGCAGCAGAATTGTTGTGATGATAGTCAATACTGTGTGCCTCAAAAATTTAAACTACATTTAGGAAAAGGAAAAAAAAAGCCAGCCCCCACCTGCCCTGAAGAAACCCTAAAAACATAACACACAAAAAATCCAAATCAAACAAACAAAAACACAGAGAAGAACTGAGGATAAAACTTTTGAGCTGAACTATCAAAAAATATTATTTTATATACATTATGGTCTAACACATCTCTGCAAGCTGGTAGAGATAGCAAAATTTACTAACTTATGCCAAAGAAAGTGACTAGATTTCTGGTCTGTGACAGCTGTGACTCAAATTTTTTGAGAGATCAGAGACACCTTGTTAAGGACAAGCCTAAATTTCCCAGTATATACAGCTTTGTCCTTTATCATCTCCAGTCTAATATGGAAATTATATTAGTAAATGTCTGTAATGCTGTTTGACACATTTCAATGCCTGGGCAAATAAAAAGTATTCATCTACAAAACACCCTAGAGGAGAGGAAGGGTGGATTAATTTTATGTGGTTCAATTTGATTTTGGTGCAACAATATTGAAGAGGTGACAAAATATGCATTTAGAAAAAGAGAACAGAAGTTAAATTTCATACACTAAGTGTTTAATGATCAATAACTTCAGAGGAATTAGAATTCCATCTTTTATTGTTTATATCTAGCTGTCTTTTACATATCAGAAGGCTGTTATGTTTAGAGAATCTTCTTTCGACAATATCCATTCTTTCTCTTTTTTTTTTTTTTTTAATTTTAGTACCTTGTTTAATCAGCACAAAACAGATGTTTTGCAATATTGTGAAAATATCTTTATCTCTGTCTGGAAACTTGAATGAGTAGACAATGAATGATGGCAGCATCTCATGGGTATTTATACACTGAGATCTCTGAAATTCACATAATCATGGTAGAGCTAGATTAGATCTTGGATCAGCTTCAAGGATTTTGTACTGGAAGTATGTCTCCTTTATTACAGAATAAAAAAAAAAGAAAAAGAACTATAGCTTTTCTTCTTCCGTCGTCAATATTATTGTATAGCTATTGAATGCTATTGAATTGGCTGAAAGTCTCCACTGAGAAATATTGTTTCTCTGTATTCTTATCAAACAATGATGAGTGAATGAACTCAGTACACCAGAATAAAATGTGATGAAATATGCTGACACTTGTTACAGTGCGGATACTGTAACGCGTATCAAACAATGAGGCCCGTGGAAAATAAATATATACAGACCGATTCTTGGTAGCTGTTTCAGAAAGATGTTTATTTCTCCAGCCGCATGGCCGGGGCTCTGCCAAGGAACTGAGGCAATCACGGGACCCGAGGGTCCTTCTGCCCGCGCAGGGAACACAAACCAACCCATGGGAACGAGGCTGAGCAGGGGCAGGGAAACCCCGTGTCTGTGCCCTCAGGGCCCCTCTCCCAGGGCTACATGGCAGGGGGGAAGGGACCCCGACAGATACTGATGTAATTCTTCATTGTGGTATTAATAAATTCAACACAGGAGTTTTTACAAGACACTAATGTGAGATATTCAGCTTATGGATATCTTGTTTGTTACCGTGATTGGTATTTGGCAAGGGTTTTCTTCTTAAGACTTAGGGTTCTCCCCCAAAGTGCTTAACAGGAATAGCATCTTCCTGGTTACTTTTGGATATTTGGATACTTTGGACCAAATTAACCATTTTCAATGCATTTATTATGATGCCATGATGATTTTTGCCTACATTCTTGGACTTGTTTGTCAAGCTGGAGACTAAATATTTTAGAGGCTTCATAGTTAGGGATCAAAATGCCCCCAGACCCCAAGGTCCTCTCCAGAACACATTTTGTAAACTAAGATAGAACCATCCTGGGGAAGGTTCCTTGGGGAGGGGGGCTCATTCAAGCCTCTCATTGGGGAATTTTTGATAGATATGCTAATTAGTAAGACCTATAATGTTATGCCAGATTTTTGTGGGGTGCATTGCAGTGTGCATTGGGGTGTGCATTGAGGTGCATTCAACCTGGATGTAGTGCACCTAAGGATCTTTAAAATAAATACTAAGGTAAAATCCCTTTTTCCCTTCTAACCATGTTTGACTCTTATTTTAAGATCAAGAAAACGCATCAATTAAGATTCTGATTTCATAGTACTTTTTTGACTTTTTTCATTATTTAATACATGAAAAGTTATTTTGTCTAAATAAAAAGTCTAAAGACTGCTTTATTATTACTGTTTCAGGTTCAATGCATTGGTCTCTGAGGAACTAAATCTATAGCAGATAATTTAAGTATACCAAATCTAATTTTATGCAATAAGCATCAAATTGGGATAATGAAGGTATTGATTTTACATTTCTTATATACTAAAAGAGCACACAAAATTAACCTATGTTACAAACAGTAGATCAATTATAGTTTTTACAACCTCTTACCTAATATCAGAACAGAGGATGCTGTAAATATTCACTGGTGTACAGGTTAGGACAATATTATTACATTTATATTGTCATTTTAGTACAAGCAGTCAAAAAATGCATGGTAGTGAATCCTCCAAAAAATTAAGCTATTGAGAAGCTTAAGTTCTGAAATGGTGGACAATTTATCCTCAGTCCCACCAAAAAAATGACAATCAAAACAAAAAAAAACCAAAAACAATTCTTGAAAATGGCAGATGGAAAACTTTCTAAATTATATTTTCTTTACTGTTTGCACACTTCATGTTAAGAAGCTTGTCTTCATAAGGCTTCTGTAACAAGTAGGACTAGGAACCTAATATTTTGGTTGGGAAATCCTGGAAATCCTTCCTCTGGAGAATCAACAGTGCCTCTGATCAGAAGGCAGTTAAGGAGCTGGAGAACGTGGCACCTGAGTTTCCTAGGAACTCTTAGAGTTCTCGTTTCTTATAAATTGTCTTCTCAGTAATTTATCTAGGATGTTTCTCAGGGCCCACTAGACAAAGTCTCCAAAGTACTGTTCAAGTGACCTATTTGGTAGTTAAGGGAGAGACAAGGCTAAATCAAAGACAGTGGGAATCAACTCTCGAATTATACACCTCTATTTAAACATCTGCAATGCCAACATCTAAATGTGAGCTAATGACAACACTTGCAGTGTTGACAATGGAGGGGAGACAGTCACATATAACCTAGAGTTGCAGACTTATGGTAAACACTTTAAATTGGTCAGCTGAATGTGGTCTCTAAACATCAAAATATAGAATATTCTGAATTGGAAGGGACCAAGGAAATACCGTCCAACTCCTGGCTCTGCTCAGGGCAGCCCCAAGAGTAATGCCACATGCCTGAGAGCATTGTCCAAATGCTTTGTGGACTCTGACAGCCTTAGCGGTGTGACCATTTCCCTGGAGAGCCCATTCCACTGCCAAACCATGTGCCCAGACATCTTAGAACCTTTTCCTAATATCCAACCTAAAACACCCATAACACAGCTTCATGGCGTTGCTTCAGGTTCTATCACTGAGGGGATCATTATCACCACAGAGAAGAGATAAGTGTCTGTCTCTCCTCTTCCCTTCATGTGGAAGTTGTAGACTGCAATAAGGTCTCCCCTCAGTCTTCTCCAGGTTGAGCAAAACACGTGATCAGAGCCATCCCTCTTAAGGCTTAGGAAAAGGGTTGGTGTTCCATATCTCCATTTACTGCCACGAGAGCTTAGACTCATCCCTCACATACTGGTCCTTTAGACATCTGAACTGGAATTCCACTCTTTATTTCTGTTCCCATTTAGCTACAATCAATTTATTCCTACAGAATACCTTTTTCTTAATGAAGTACATTTCTGTCAGGGAAATTCAAACTTTAAGCAGTTTACTGACAGTAAATCAATTTTTTCTACCATCATTGGCTTTTAAATGCTTCAAATGTGATATGAAAGAGGGGGAACAGTAATCCCTACTTGTTTCTTCTATTCCACTGAATAGTATGTGTTCATCATACTATTTTTTTCATCACCTCTTTTCTCTCTTTGATAAAGAGAAAGCAATTTCATTATTTTTTGCCTTTTGTATGAGAAAATATTCTCTATTCCCATTTGTATATTCCTTAATTGGTTCTCCATCATCTTTTTTTTAACCTTTTGGCCTGTTGTTTCACATAGCTTTCAAGGTCCAAATATAATTTTGGCTTTAGAGATTGGTTTTTCTCTTTTCCCATCTCAACTTTAAATCATTCTTCACTCTTCTGCCCACAGATGAACATTGAACACAATCTATAATGAGCTATCTGCAGTGTCTCTTTCTTAAGTCAATACAATAGATAAAGGACATGATAAAATGCATGAATAGTGATGTTTTCCTTTCACAAGTATGGTTTACATACATTTTAACAGAGGAAATCCCAGACCTGCAGAAAGTTCCTTCAATCACCTGTGAATAATTAATTTGCATTTAAAACATCTACATGTGTTTATGAGCAATGCAATTAAATTTTCAAACTTTTACAATTGGCAATAAAAGTTAATGTTATTCCAGGGAAAAAATACCTTCTTCTGCAGTGTTTTGAGTTTAAACTTAATTCTTAGTCTACCTTTCCTATACTCCCTTGAAATATAAGCAGTATATCATTAGTTAATTGTGGAACAATTGATGTGTAACGTGGCATATAGTAGAATTAAATGGTTAAAGCAGACTTCATAATAGCATGAACTACGTAATAAGTACTAAAATTATAGTCCTTTCCAACAAACATAATGGTGTCAAAGCTACAACGAGACCAGAAACAGCAAAAGGCTGGAAAAGGGATGTGTAATTAAAGAACACAAAAATTCCTGCATAGAATTTTTAAAATGTCTTTCTCATATGACTGAAATATAATTTGAAAGGAAAGTTAATGGGAAGCAAAGCTTAAATGTGACACGTGAAACTGCCATCAATAACTACGCAGTTAAAGATGCTCCATGAAAGTGTCAGCTGATTTTCCAGACATCTGAGGAGCCTGTATAATAGAACAGATGAAGAGAAAAAAGTACGAGCAGAGATTTGTGATAGTAATAAAAGTTTAGGTTAAGAAGCTAGTTCACAAAAAGTCTACGACAAAAGACATCTGGAAAGCTAGGGAACAGGAAAACATCAATCATGTATAGAGATGAGAAGAGTTACTACAGTCAAAGAAACAGAAAACCTATATAAAAATTCAAACTGACAGAAAAGTAAATGGTATTGGCAGAATGAAGGGAGAGAACTACAGAGGAGCAATAAGAAAAAATTCATTTTGGTTTGGAAGATGTGAAAATTGGAATGAGATTTAAACTAAAGGTAGGAAACAGCACCAGAACAGATTTGAGGTAGATTTCCAGGAATACTTGAAAAGCTAGGAAAGCTGATTAATCAGGACTGGATCTGAGCCAAGAAATCATGTTTATCTAATGTGATTTTATAAGTCTATAATAATGACAGCATAAGGGATTCTAGAGGCCTAAATTAGAATTAAACATCTAAGCATTACGCAGAAAACTGACAAAAATATCATAGGATTCAGTCAGAAATATCAAAAGTAGCTAGGATAGGGACAAAAAAGATACCAAACCCACAACCAAAATGAGGCAAGCAGAAATAACCTAAAGCTAACTGTAAGACTTTTACTATTAAACTGTAGAAGGAAATCTAGAATTCAAAGTGCTACTCAACAGCTATTAGCCTCTGAAGTCTTTCTCCTGTGGAAAAAAAAGAAGTCCTTTTCTGTGTGTACTGGTTCCCATCTCCTACCAGATATAAATTTCAGTCATCTCACATCTTTACCAGGTTCATGCTTTGGGCTGATCAGCAAAGCACACAGGAGAATTGAAAATGAAAAGGGGGAATAATTAGTTTGGGTTTTTTTCCAGTCTTAAGCAATTTATATTCATTCATACACACAAGCAAAACACTCCAGAGTAATAACCTTATTACAAATGTAAATTCAAAAATTCTAAAGTTCAGAAAAAGCCACGGAAAGATTTTCTTTAAAACCGTAATAAATTAACTCCCTTATACTAACACATTTTCATTTTGGTTTGGTTTTTTTCCCCTTTTTTTGGAAGGAACAACAACAAAAAAATTAACTGAGGTAAAATTCAGAAGAGTTCCATAAGATAAATAGTTCATGAATAGACATGAAGGAGTGATGAACTAACAACGATTTTGATAGTGGGATGGTTACACAGTAGTCTAATGCATAAAGTTGGCATTAAAGTTGTGGAAAAAACAAGGTAAAACACACATGCACACACATATATATATTTACAAATGTGCTTTGTAAGCTGAAAACTGTTTGAATGATTTTTGAATTTATAGCACTACTTGATTTGGCAAACTCCCTTGAAACATTTACTCAAATATTGTAAATATTTACCATGGTTAGATATGTTATTGCATAGTATAAACAATTTTGTAGCTGAGAAAATGGTTCAATGTAAATTAAAGGTCTGACTTTGTGTTAGGGAACCATATTTCATTAGTAACTTGTCCTTTATTTGTAAAGTAAGCGACATGAAACTAGATTGTAGTACTGTTACACCTGGCTGAGCTATTAGAAACAGTGGAACAGAGTGTGGCTTGCAAAAGCAAAGGACAGTATGGATTCTAATTTTAAAAGATATAAAAGGATCAGGATTAGAAATTTTCCTAATGAAGAAAATTATAAACAGATTTTTTTATTCCTTTCTATTTTAATTTTCAAGTAGAATTCAAGGGTTAAGCTTTGGTCACAAGATGATCAAACATGTTTTGTGTTACTGTACATTTAACAACATGAATTACCTTATTGCAAAAAAGTGAAGTAGAGGAAGCTTCACTCCAGGCTGCATGTGTTTACTAGGACCCATGGGGTTTTATTCATGAGACTGATTTGTGTTGAAGTCTGTAGTGGTATATGTCAGTCATATATTTGGTGTAGTTATTATAGTTAAATAAAGTCAGATTGTGTATTTTTCCTCATGTTTCTGAAGAGAGACAACCTTAAAATACAAAGCAGAATGATCAGCCTAATTAGCCAGTATGTCAATGTTTTATTTTCAGTGGAACTCACTGAAGAACTACTATCATGGATTCAGTACCTTCCTCTAGTGTTGGAAAATTAGGATTAATTTTATTTAAGCATTAAATTTAGTTAATGCAATTTAGTCCTGTGGAGAAAACTGGTTGAAAATTCATCTTTACTCTTTTGGAATGAATAACCTAGATCAGTAGAAGGTAACATCTGGGATTAGTTGATAGCTGTAGTCCAGTTTCATTTCCTATATGGACAAATATTTTAGGTGTTTTTGCTCTGTGGCTAATAGTAACCAGTTTCCTTTTCTGCAGTTACTTTTCGAGGTCCTTTTTCCATTCTAGTTTGGAATCAGTTTTGGGCAGTCTATTTGAAGAACAGATTCAAAAAAGGGCTTTCAAATGACCAGTTCTATAATAGCTGACTTAACAGTCTTTCTATTGTCTTCTTGATAGCTGTGGGATTACTTCTGGTCTTAATTTTTTTTCCATAACTCTAAGGATTAATACAAGACACAAGATGTTTTATTATAGGCCTCCCTGAATATTCACCTTAAACTGAGCTCCCAAAGAAAACCTGAAGGATCTTTCTGAACTGAAAAAGCCATGTTTTATTAGAAAGCTAACTAGAATAATGTATATATTTTGAAACTGGGGCCACTCAAAGTAATCAGATAAAACAGAATAGAGACAAAAAAAATTATAAGAAAATAATCTCCATGTACACTGTGTCCTTACATATTGGGAGTTGCATTCACATAGTTTTTGTCAACTCAGTAACTCCCCCAATTCCTATAGACTCTGCTATCACAAACATTGGTTGTGCTGTAAGCAGTCTTTTCTTTGAACATACTTGTTTCCATGTCTTCCTACCCTTCCATAAAATCTGGAAACTGCTGATCTTGCTGATTCACTGCCAAAGGCAGGCACAATCTCATGTTCTCTCCAGTATTCCTACGACCCTCAGTCATCAGATTTTTAAGTAATAGCACAGAATGGGAGCAAACAGATATAACACATTATATGCATCACAAGGGCTAAGACTTGCCTTGTTACACTAAACAATATTGAACAGAGAAGTTTATGTCATCACTCTAGGCAGCTCAAAGGAAAATGCTGAAGAAATGAAACCTGAGATAAAAATGCTAGTTTTGGCATTACAGAAAACTGAGAACTTTTAATTGGAAACAACCTCTGGAGATCCTAATACAGGACTAAGTTCAAAATTGTATCAAGATGAAAGCCTTGAAGGTCCTTAACTGTTAATATTTTCCAAGAATAAAATTTTTACCATCACTCTGGGCCTAACCACTCTCATTACAAATTTTTCTTATTGTTACAGTTAATTAGAATTTCTTCTTTGTCCATTGTTTCTTCTCCCTTGGTGTGTACCTGTGAGAAAAGTCTGGCTCCATATTTCTTTTAACATTTCTTCGTGTTCTGGAAGTCAATAATAATATCCCTTCCTGTGTCATTTCCAGTCTACACAAACTCATCTCCTTCAACCTCTGCTGGTACATCTGGTGCTCCAGGCTCTCTAAGTGACCTGTTACAGATACTTTCTAACTTGTTGGCACTGCTCTGGCCTGGGGGTCTGAAATCTGGTCATACATGGCTACTGGAGCATCCCTGGAATGACAATCACTGTCCTCAGCCTGCCCTTGCTGAGGCCACCTTTCATCTCTGCAGGCACACTTCTACAATATCCAGCTTGCAGTTCAAACTCGCCTGCCACCAGAGCTAGAAAATTTTCCCCCGCAGCTAAAACTAAGCTCCTGTATATATGCAGCTCCCTTGCAATCATATTACCTGGCCTACTTAGATTTAGAAATTATTCCCCTTACCCTGGGTAAGCATGAAATAAATGACAAGAATATGTTCACTAAATCTCACTAGAAAACCTGGGTGAACAGCTTGCATGAGTGAAAAGGAGTAACATCTGCCTCTATCTCTGATATAGAAACATAAACACTTAGCAGAACAGAGCTACCATTTTTTGAGACATTTCTTAAATACATTACACGTTCTAGATGTGAAAGCACATCTTAGTGCCTGATCACTTGGGTCAAAGGATCTCATTGATCCTTTTTTCTCCCCCGAATGACTTAGATGGACTAAGAAGGCAAGCATCCTTTATTGCCTAATCTAGGATGAAATTAATCAAGTTCTTTGGGAAAGGAAATCTAGTAATAGGCACTCAGTCCAAAGTGCCTAGTGGTATTCCCCAAGGGAGAAACAGACAGATAACCCGGGGGTGATGGTGGTGGGAAACAAACTAAATCAAGGGGTACAGTGTTTCCTTGTAGGGATTTTTAAATAAACCCCATGCGCACGGCACATTATTATTACAGATTAATCTCCAGAAGGTGTATGTAAATTACAACACTTTTATAATGTTTTGCTATTTTGTATGTTATCTTCAGATTCTTTTATGGCAGGAAATATTATTAAATACCTATTAGCCTCAAAGAGAGACTTTTTTTTTTTCCTGTCCAAGAAGTATAAACATAAAGATTTCACTTTTTAACATTTCTTTGTGAAGTGTTCAAAAGCCACAAAGGTACACTTTTCTCTTAGAAATTATGACATTTCTTGGAAATATGCAGATTTTGCAGTTTATGCTGCCTTTGTTCATTTCTTTGTCCATTTTTCAGTGTGTTTTATGTGGAAATAGCCTTCCTAAAATTTAGACAATCTTCTTATGTCCACTATAACATAAAACAGGAAAGTAAATTCAACTATAAGTAGCTTAACACTGCAAAATGTAAGAAGTACACTTTGATTACTGCTTTAAAGTGCTGTAAGCCTGGATTTTATATCCTTTGGAAGATAAAACAAATTAAAATCAGTCTAATAGTACTGACAGCTAAACAGAGAGTTTTTTCTTTCTGTTTTGTGTCATGAGCATAGTGCAACAAGGGAGAATGCCCCATGAGCAAAGAGATTTCAGTCAGTGGCTTGTGAGCAGTGATGAGAACCTGCACGTCAGATATGGCTGGCCTGACAAAAGCACAGTGTTCTGCATACAGTTAGCAACCAGATTTTTCCTGTCATGTTGGAAATGAGTAATTCGAGCAAGATAGCTATTAAGGTACTTTGGCACAATTACAGGTGACAGATGTCTTCTATACCAGTTCCACAAAATACGCATTTCTCAAAAAATTGGCATTTTTCTTCAAAAAATGGAGGAAAGTGCAGGGAAGCCTGGATTAGGCTTAAGCACTTGGATTGCTAAAAGCTCAATTTCAGTTATATTCTTATTGCTACTAAATTGAATTGAAAACATAAATTTAAGCTGAATAAAATAAGGAATGGGAAGGTAGGAAACTTTTTTTTCCTCACATTGCATAACTAAACAAGTTTCTTTTCAACAAGGGCAGTTTAAGTTGTAACTTGAATTTGTAACATAGTTGCAGCTGAAAAATCCTCCAAAATAAACAAGATTACAGATCAATGAACAAAAGAGCAATATATTTTTCCAGTCCAAATATATTTTTTGATGAAACATGCATGGATAGAAAGCCCTTTTAAAGACCTTTTATACTCTCTACAAAAGGGTATATATTCATGTTCAAATTCCAGGACTGGGTGATGTGTGATGTAATTTTCAGTTTTGTATTTATGGAATACCATTAATGAGCTTGCTGCATCCATTGAAAAAAGTGTGGAGACCATCATGCTACAGTGATTTCATGTTTGTTTTGTAAATTGAAAAAATAATGCAGAAATATCTTCAAAAATCTTGAGAGGAGTGGATTATTACTGCAGGTATAGAAGTAGAGATATCTTTTACTATATTGTCTAACATGAAGAAATGAGTTGAATATTAGATAATTATTATTTTATCTTAAGCAATCAACATTTATAAAGTATCCATAAATTAATCTAATATATATATATATGTATATTTAAGAGTTTAGATTGAAATCTACAGAAATTTTCATTCTTCTGATATTTTTCATGATACATTTCTATGAGCAACCTGCCTTTGCAGTAGAACAACTCCTTGGCCAGATCAACTAGTTCTCTATGGGGGGGAGTGGGTTGTTTTCATTATATTTCTGCTATTATACAAAAATGTATGATCACGGGCATAGGAAGGGAAAAAGTGAAAGTGAAAAGTGTAACTTACACCATTGAGAAGAAAAATATTATCTTTTTCTTTATTTTACATACAGAAGTATGCTATTCAGAATTTTCAGTTATTCTTTAGAATTTAAAAAATTATGTTTGTGTTCGTTTGTGAGAATATGAACAAAAAAAAAGCACTTATTTCCCAATTTTAATTTGCTACTTTTTGTTGTTGTATATTAGCATTGATTAATAGTATTTACTAAATTGTACCAACATTTCAAATGAGACAAAAGCTAGCACAAAAAAAACCCCTTCATAAAAATGCCTAGTGTTCTGAAATGAAAAATGAAATGAAGAATTCATTTCTGTAATGAGACAACAGTAATTTTAATGAAATGAAAATGGGGATGTATTTGATTCAGTGAATTGGGCTTTGTTTTTTCCACAGGACTGAGTCGAACTATTTGCTGTCCCTGACAACATTCAAAATAGAAATTTACCTCTTTCAATTGAAATAGTAAGCCAAAATCTTGTGGTAACAGGCTTTATCCTTGCTCTAAGGAAAACAAGCTTCTGTTCTTGTCAGGGCTAGCAAGACTAGCAAGGAAGCTAAGATTAATCCTTTCTGTTCATGCTGAAGAACCCAAATGTCACCCAACCCTCAGACATATTGAAAATGCAACAATTTCTTCTGGAGTTTATGCTGTTCTCCAGCCTCCTTTTCCATGTTTTGCACTGGTGCTTATTTTTTTTCCCCCTCCTATTAGCTTCTGTATTATGCTTTAAGCATCTGTTTTGCTTTCTCAGTGGCATAAGGGCACCAGACAGCCCAAGGGACTTACCTTCTAGTATCCACATTTAGTAATTAAACTGTCAGTGCAGCATGATTTCTGAAGCAGTAATAATGTCATAGGGCTGTATTTCTTCCCATTTGCAGAACAACACTTTACAACATATGTTAGTGTTTGCATATATGCACATATACCCACACAATTTTATATACAGGTAGATATATGAGAAAGACAGACAGAGGTTATATAGGTCTATAGCTATCTCTGCATACATATATGTATCTCCACATGTCGAGTATATTAGCTTATTGGTATATACAGCACTGTACTGTACTCTGCACAAATTTGGTAACTACACTGTTGCACTTTACATGGATAGGTGGGCTTTTTTTCAAAGTTGTGATGCTCCCCAAGATTATTCTTGCATTGGGACCAAAATGTATAAAAAAGTCTTCTAGAAAACAGCCTTCTTCTCTAGATTTTATGAAAGCAAACACAAACCTAGACACCTAAATAGCTTGATGTTTCAGTTGTAGAATGATCACAAGTTTATTGCCTAGTGTGTTTTAGTATTAATCTAAAGACCATCCTGAAAAAATCCAAAACAAATGGAGTTGTGTAACAGTATCGTGCAATGAAAAATGTGTGGCATGTAACATGCATTTTTCAGATGAGTGCAAACTTAGTTGATGAGTAAAGGAGCAATAATGAAGGCCTTTGTCAAATTTTATGACATGGTGGAAATTGTGGTTTCCACCATCTGTTAACTGCCTGTTAATTCTGTCGCTGTATTTAACACAGTTGCTTCAGTGCAGTGATGAAGAATATGAAGAGAAAGGTACATTTTTCTAAGCATTATCAGCTAAAACCTTAGTGTTTAAACAAAATATGAAGATTTTGAGAGAATACACTATAATCCATGGGAGGTTTGAATAAAGTAATTGTTTATGGGGCAGGTCTCTTTAGTGCCTTTTGAAAACTGCACATTTTTGCTCTTGCTTCCTACAACGTGTCTGTGAATTTTTCAGTTACTCTGTTACACTAATATGGTGATGACAATATGCTTGTCACTGTCTAGACAGAAAAATCTGATTTTTCCAGAACTTAACGAAAAGTATGATTTATTTTACATTCCAAGACACCAAGGTCTGAAATAGAAAACATCATATAAAAATTTTGTCCCAATTTTTCTTGTAAGCCACATATAAGAAGTGAAAGACTGCAATAAGATCACTCTGCAGCTTTCTATTGTCCCAGCTGAATAAATCCAACTTTCTTGGCCTTTCCTCATAGTAGAGGTGCTCCACCCCTCAGATCATTTTTGTAGCCCTCTCTGGAACCACTCCAACAGGTCCACATCTTTCTCGTGCTGAGGGCTCCAGAGCTGGATGCAGTGCTCCAGGTGGTGTGGCAGGAGCCTGAAGCAAAGGGGCAGAATTGCCTCCCTGGCCCTGCTGGCCATGCTGCTTTGGATGCAGCCCAGGACACATTTGGCTTTCTCAGCTGCTAGTGCACATTGCTGGGTCATGTCCAGACTCTTATCCACCACCACCTCCAAGTTCTTGTCATCAGGGCTGCCCTGGATCTATCTGTTCAGCCTGTATTGATACCAGGGATCACCCTGACCCAAGTGCAGCCCCTTTCACTTGTCTTTGTTGTACCTCATGAGGTTCATACAGGACCACTCTGGATGGCATCCTGTCCTTCAGGTGTGTAAACCTCACCATTCAGCTTGCTGTCATCTGCAAATTTGATGAGGGTGAACTTAGTTTCACTGCCTATGTCACTGATGAAGGTATTAAAGAGTACTGGACCCAATATGGGCTCCTGAGGGACACCACTGGTCAATGATCTTCACATCGACATTGAGCCATTGATCACTACCCTCTGGATGTCACCATCCAACCAGTTTCTTACCCGTCTAACAGTCCACCCATGAAATCCATCTCTCTCCAATTCATAGGGAAGGATGTTGTGGGGGACCATGTCAAAGGCCTGATGGAAGCCCAGACAGATGACATCCATAGCCCTTCCCTTGTCCACTGATGTAGTCATTCTATCATAGACGACCACATGTTGGCGAGGCAGGACTTGCCCTTGATGAAACAATTCTGGCTGTTTTGAATCACCTCTCTGTCCTCCATCAACCTTAGCTACTAATGTATTAGAATTAATGTTTACAAAGCCAAATATAATGTCCTTAAAGAGACTGTTTTCAACCTAGGATATGTTTATATGATCTCCGAAGTCTTTCACTTCAAAGGCTAAATGACTTCTTTGTAAATGGAATATTAAGGCAGGCAAATCATTTCATTATCTGGCTATTACATCAACACATCAGGATTCCTTCTGAATGCAGCCTGTTGATATTCCCCTGTCTTCTTTCCAGCTGGCAGTTTCTGGCACTCCACTGAATTTTACAGTTCAGAGTAACCACAACAGTAGAGTCCATTCATAATCTTACACTTTGAAAGTCTTTCATATAATGTAGGCCTAAATGCCATACATACAAGAAAATTCTCTCAGAGTAGGGTTCCAATAATATTTTTGGCTATTCTTAAAGGGAATTTTAAAATGTCACATATTTTGCAATACATATCACATGTTCCCTTTTTTTCCCCATTTACAGTATATAAATCTAAACATACATTCTATTTAAAATTATTTTTTTAAAAAGTATCATTGGGCATAGGCATGGGGATGTAAAGCTGTCGTGTCTGATCCCACCTATATTTCTGAGCATGCTTAGCTGCTTACCATTTTTTTTTCCTTTCTTTCCTTTGTTAAGTTAAAAAAAACCAAAAAAACCAAAAAAAAAAAAAAAAAAAAACCAGACATGCTCTACCCACTTTCAAACTTCACAGTGCAGAATTTGGCTTGTGGCTGTTCAAGTTCTGTCTGAGCCAGGATATATGTTCTGCTTTGTGGTGACACTTGGCAAAACATATAAAATGAAAGCCTGACCTGGCCATGTTCTTCTTTCACTAACAGGCTCCCAGAGGCAGGACATCTCTGAGAAGTAACTTCCTTTTAAGAGAGGCTTCTCATTTGCTCTGGGTGCCAAGGTTAAGTTCTTGATGAAGATTCATCCAAACAACTCTCTTCACTGTCTCCCCTGAAGGCTGTCTGCTGCAGCCTCATTTTGTAAGAGGCAGGGTTGACAAACTCTGCTTTTAGAAAAGGAATTATGTTATTAATGGTAGTGGAAAGAAAGGGATGAGTTGTCATAACTGCTACTTGATGTTTTGTTTTGGTGTGCTTTTTCAATATTAAAGCAATATTTTAGCAAATGCATCTTGCTTTTAATGGGTATTTTCTATAGCCAATCCAATATGTCCTGATAAGATCTGGAGTTCTGAAATGAATCTGTAAACTTGCTGAGGGTACACTCTACCCCATGATCCAGATGGCCATCTCTTTGGGCCCAGCTATTTAACTAAATTTCAATCTACCTCACTGTCTGTTCATCCACCCCATACATCAACAGCTTGTCTATGAAGATCTTGTGGGAATGTCAAAGGCCTTACTTACTGAACTCCAGGCACATAGTGTCCTCCACTCTTTCTTCCTCTACCAGGCCAGTCATTGCATCATAGAAATTTATCAAGTTGCTCAAGCATGCTTCTCCTTGGTGAAGCTATGCAGATAGCCCTTGGTAGTTTTCATGTCATCCATGTGCCAGGAAATCTTTTCCAGAATTAGCTGCTCTTTCACTTTTTCATGATCTGGGTAAGCTGCTTCTCATTCTCTCTTCCTGTTCTGTCAAACAAGGCTGAAAACTCTTTCCTGTTATGCCAATACAAAATGACAGTATGAAACGTTTTAAAAAATCAGTTCTGAGTTATTCACAGAACTCCAGAAGGCACAGTATGTTAAGGAAAAGACTGCATGCAATGCAAAATGGTGTAGAAATACTTGAGGTTAAGTTCTAAGTAAGCCAATAAGGACCCTTGGGATGTGTAGTTGTGTCAATTTGGTAGTTTGAGTTAATTATCCCTAATGTAGGTGATACAGTTGCGTGCTCTTCTGCTTATGCAATTACAGAGGTAAGAACAAAAGCTTCTATCATTACTCAGGTGACAAAAGCAAGACTAGGGAAAATGAGGACCCATTGCTCAACAAGACAGGGAACTTGGTTATACAGAACAAAAAAAAAAAAGGCATAAGTATTACATGTCTTCTTTGCACAGTCTTTATAAGCAGGGTTCTGAGTCTCCCCGCTTCTCCACTACTATGGAGGTGAGACTCCTGAGAGTCTCGTAGCATCTCGGTAAGGGACCAATCTCTGGCTTGTTCACTGGAATACTATACAGCCTATTCACTTCCTACTGTAGCTCCCTCACTTGGTGACACAGCTCCTCAACCACAGCACGCCTTCTGTGGAAGAGCAGTTTTTCTGCCCCAATCTCGCAGGGAGTCATCAGGCACTCTTGGCAATCTGTGACCTGGAGAGCTCCATCTGCCATCGGCAGGTCAGTGGAGGCCTCTGACATGGCTGGGGAATGAGCTCCACAGCATATCAGCACCATGACTGCAGAGGCTTATGCAGGGTGCTAATGAAACTGGGACAGAAAGGATCTTTCTGTGCTCTTCTACACCAGATACTGAATCTGTTTATGTGCCTCTATTGGGTCCTCCTGGACACTCAGAGAGAAGCCCTTCTGCTCACCCCGCCCCTGCAAACTGCCTTGCAAACTGCTATGCCATGCCCCCACTGCTGTGCCCCACCCTTCCTGACATGCCACACCCTCTCTGACGTGCCAGGCTACTGTTTGTTCAGGCTTCTTTAAAGACATTTAAATGGCCTCATTTGGAGCATTTCAAGCTCCGATCGTGGCTGGCTGCTGATGCTTCTGGGTCCTGATGGGATTCAGAGCTGCTGCTCCGATGTCCCTGAGCTCGGACCCCTCTGTATGGCTCAGTCAATTTTCTCCCCTGGACTTACTGCGGTCACTGCCGCTGCCTCTGTAGCTTACTAATTTGCACAACACTGTGCCTAAGTTATTTGAAATGTGATAAATATAATACAAATAAAAAAACAACCAAACAAAGAGTAAAATCCACAGCAATGGACCAGAACGTAATTTTTTGGGGCAAAAAATATTCTTAAAATATGTCAAACAGATGGAAATATGCCTCTGCTCTCATTTACCAGTATCATATGTTGTAGTTAAGACTTTTACTACTTACTTCTGTCACTAATGAGCATTTGAGGAAAAATACAATCCAAATGCAATCATGCCCTGGTTTTTGTGGTTTGCAAAAGAGTTGCTTGGGATGGAAAAAAAAAAGATGACCAACAGGAAGACCAAGGGTTTTAAAACATTCTCTTTTCATGTGAAACTATTCTTTATGCTATAAATGTAGAAGAAAGAAGTAGATGCAGCATTTCTCCAAAAGGATCCACAAGTCTGAGTTTCTGTCTCTTACTAAACAAAGCTTTAACTGACATCTATAGAGAGATACTGCAGTCTTTGGTTTTCCTCTGCCTAATGTGTGATTTATTTTCCCTCTAAAAGTCTGTGGTATGTTAAATATAGGTAATTAGAGAAGGGAACCAGCTCAAGAAAATAAATCTGTAAGAATAAAATAAAATGTATCTTTTGGAATCCTAACAACATTCTGGAGTTAGGGTAAAATTGTGTATGTAATATATATTAACATCCATATGTTGTATAGAATAGGAACCTATGAATATATTTTCCCCTTTAGCTCTCCCAGTGCTATGCACACGTTGTGTTGTAACAAAAACGCAGCTGCATACAACAGCAAGAAGCAAACCACATCACAAAAATATTTCTGCATGCAATCATACATTACAAAAAATCATTTGAAGACAAGCAGTCCTAGCTGAATTACTGTTGCATTGAAGACAGTCTTGACCTGGGGAATTTATTTTTAATAAAATTTATGTCCAATTAGTAATGATTTCTGATCACTGATTTCAGTACTGGGCAGGGGGGAAAAACCTCACTTAACAACAAAATAAATACCAAATTAAATAGCTTTCCTCTCCCTTCTCAATATTCAACTTCAGACAAACAGCTATGCTCATTTATTGTCTCAGCTTTCCTTGTTTTCACTCCAGGGAGCTCTCATTCTGTCCCATTTTCTCCAATGAGGTGATGGGCAGCACTAGAGTTGGGGTGTGGGGTCATGTGCTTTCAGGTTTTCTTACTGCTGCTTTTTGCTTATTAGTGCCCCTGCCTTGGCATGTGCTGCCCATGAGCCTCAGTCCCTCAGAGGTCACCCAGACTCAGCATTGGTCGCCTGTGGACACAGTCTTTCAGGAGTGTCCTTCCTTTGGTGTGGAATGCATCCTTTCAAGAGTTCTTCCCCATCTTGCTAGTATTATCACAGCAAAATTTCCTGCTATCTTAGGAAAAAAACACTGTAAGAGTGAGTAGCATGGATCAGAAGGAGCAGATCTAAAATCCAAAACATTTGGTGCTGGGGATATGATGTTTACTTTACTTTAGACAATCTATAGCCTTGCCCCATTGACTGAGTGCCCTTTTGCAGCTGGAGTACATCAGATGTCCATCTGACTTCATCTCCTATTTCAGTAATATCTGTAAATAAAGCAGCTTGTGCACACGATGATGTCAAACAAAGCATGGTAACTGGACACAAATATGAGATTTAATTAAAAAATTACCCCCTGATCTGAATAAAATGCTTATGTGGACTGTAACCAGGAAGTACCAAAAGAAAATAAATTACACATAAATCACATATGGAAATAACTTTTTTTACTACTTGAAACACATGCATTGCAGAAAGTCTGAGAGCACTCTTCTTTTATATCACCATGCTATATATTTTTCTTTTGTCCAAATAGATTGTCTGAAAGGAGACTGGCTGACTTTACTCTTCCTTGTAAGTATACATCCTGCAGACTACAGTGAAATGTCATGTTTGGGAAAAGCACGTGAAAAACAATAGTAAGATGCACACATTTGGCCCAAAATGTCCTATACAGAAATCCATGAATGAAATTCATCAACTGTAATCCCACTGAATTATAAACAAAGGCCAGCTCCCAATGTAGTGTCAGCTGCACAGACTGCTGGATTGTCAGAACAGACAAAAAGAAAGAAAAAAGTGAGAGGGTTCCTCAAAATGAAGTTTTCAGTATTACTTACTTCGTCTGAAGAATTGAGGCTACTTTCACAAAATGTATATTAAAATGCATAATTTGAACTACATATGCAGTGAAATAACAATCCCATCTAAAACAGGCTATCATGATCATACACAGAGCTGATGTAAAACTACGTGCAACAGCAGATTGAAATGCCTTCAGTGTTTTGCAAATGTGATGCTTTCTCTAGAATCTTTTAGTTGGAAACTAATATGACCTTGTGTATCAGGCTGATTTAGATTGGTATGATTTATATTTTCTCATTGTCTCATTGTGATTACTCAGCAGTAGCCAAAGAAAAGTCAGCGTCCTTCAAGATGGAGTATCAGAGACCAGAAAGGTGGTTCAATGTCAGCTAAAATTTGCTTCTTATTTGTCTGTAAGTTTCTTCTGGTATTATTTATTTTCATTATTGCTGTTTGCTGATGCTGACAAAATACCTCATAGCTATACAACTTTTTCTTTTTTTGTTTCCTATACATGTGAGCAGAAAAGAAGGTGTCGAGGAAATGATGGTGTGGATACATACATTTTTGTGACAGATCGAAGTGTTGACGGCCATGTTGACTGGTTCACAAACTGTCACAGTTTATTTGTTACACATTAGTAATGTCAAGAAACATTTATTATGAAAGGTACTGGCTTTGAAATAAACTTTAATGGCCTTATTTTAATATGCATTACAACCAAAATTTTAAAATATGTTATGTCCTATTATGATGAATCATCTATCATTTTGTAAAAGCAATGCTTATAATTTTTTTCTCAGTTTCACAGTTAAATAAAAGCTATTATTTTTAAAGAAGAAAGAATTCAAGGAGCTTTATGGATTTGACAAAAATAAAACTATATTTGTGCTTTATGAGTAGATGGAAAGATAACCACAGATATATAACACCAATCACCTCTTAATGCCTTTTAGATATTAAATGAAAGTTGTGCTCTTACTATTATTATTTATATAATTAGTCTTATTTCCCAAATATCAAGAAGAAGCATAAAGTTCATGACTTAAGAGAGATAAGAGAGGCCAATGCCCAGTTCAAGGCCATATTTTAATTATAAGGTTTTTGTTTACTGACCTTTCCTTTTTCATATCTTCTATTTAGAGAAGGCCTACTATAAGAGTGTAATTTAGTCTTTGGATATAAACTGGTAGTCTGAATTATGATTGGAGAAGTCTATTTGTGTTTATTGATTAAGGAATGCAGGAGCTGAAGTTCTACATCAGAATTCATTTCTTAACCCACAAGACACACAATCAGTAACTTCCACCCTTTGCAAATCACAAAGCACTTCTCTGCTCTTGAGGAGATTGGTCATGGGTACATGGAGACTTGGATGGGGGCATCCAAGTCTTCTGTTTCAGGGAGGCCCTCAGGCAAATCCCTTGGTTAGGCTACATTTTGTTTTCTATAACGTATGACAGAAATTCCATTCATCCTCCTGGCAACCTCAGAGACACTGGTACATCTATCTTTCCTTCATTATACATCTCTGTATTGTATGCATACATCTATATACATGCGCATATATGGAATTTTCATCTCTGTGAATCCCATGGGGATTCTGTTCTGAAGCTGACACAGACAAATACATTTTATCTTCACTAAAGTCACCTTTACTAAAGCATGAATCCTTTCTCCATTCATCCCTGTCTGCAAGTAATAGCTAATAGTAGATAGCTAATAGAGGTCATCTATGCCTACATTGATGCTTTTAAGGGAAATACATAAATAAGTCTAGATTTTTTTTTCTATTGATGGAAAAAAATGTGATTTCACACAAAATGAAATGTTCGTAAGATTCTTAGACTGCTTAGGTCTCGTTCATATTTATGCTAACAAGATAAAAAAAGGATTTGGTTTATATTTTTCTTTAGGAACAATAAGTACTCATGGTTTTTATTTTTCAGTAATTTTGGCAGACACTGTAAGTGGGATTTATATAAATCTGATGGAATAGAATGTATAACTGGTAAAAGTAATTCATGAGTTGTAAAAAATTATTGATCATGTTGTTGCTGATTTCAAGACGTGCAAATGGTGTGAATCATCTCTGATTTGTCACAAAACTTATTTACATAAATTATTTTCAATTGTGTTTTAAGTGATTTTTCAAGTGAAAGTTTGAAAAAATTACAAGTAAAATAAGTTGCACTGGAAGGACTGTGGCTTCAAATACTGCCAGTGGCATATGTGCCTTTGACCTGACTACTGAGATGAATGACATTAAAAAAAAGTCCCTAACAGAACAAGAAATCCAGAACAAAACTGACCAAAACTGGACCATCTTTGCAACATCACTGGAATGAAATGCCTCATTTCAAGGTAACAAAAGCACAGCAGCTATCCTTTCAGGAGAAGCTGAAGCTCGTACACTAGGCTCATACATATGCCAAAAGGACCAAATCTCAAGGAGGAAGCCACATTTCATAAATCAGATATGCTCAGTAAACTAATTAACTAAAAACAGGATAAAACTGTAGATAAGATTTATTTTGAGGAAGTTGAATTAGTTACTTAAATATATTTCAATTATTTTTTAAATGTATGACTTTTTTTAATGATAATTCCTGAGATATATTTGATTTTAAAGCATTCACCTTTTTTTTTTTTTTTAACCAAAAAAGGTAAAAAATAGCTTTTATTATATTGTGAAAACAGGTTTTTTTTTCCTAGTTGAAATGTTGCAACAAGATTTGTGCTTTTGGTCGACAATATACTCTGATGAAATATAATTTTATTATAAAATCTGTTTGAAGAAATATCTTCTGTCTTTATTCAGGTATATTTAAAGATGATATAGAAATGTAAAGAGTCTTCAGGTAGCTAAAGTTTTCATCCACTTTTAGAAGCAAAAAGGGGTCAGCTCTCTGGTTCCTGCTGGCTGACCCAAATAAGGTAAGTTAAAGCCTGTAATTAATAAAGAATCTCAGGGGCTGGTTGAGGGAATGCTTGAAAGGCTATTACAGTAGAATTATTTAAATTAAGGTTCAATTTTGGATTTAATCTGATTAACTAATGAGGAAGTCATCTGGTAGTACAAGGCCAGGTAAAATAAATTTAATTAAATTTCTGTAAATGAGCATCTGAAATCAAAAACCTTCTACCATTTTAGAATTCTAAAAAAGAGAATAAAAACTGATTTGAGGAGAAGCAGTGAAGAAACTGAGGAAACATGTCACATTTAACTTAACTGGTGAATCACAAATTGAAAGATAAGCAATTCTGAAGCATTCAATCCAGAAAATACACAAGACTTGTAACGACGCAGCACTGCAAAAGATATTAATACTTTATCTATTCATAGAAAGCATAGATATGTAGTTTACTATTTTATCAATACATTTAAGTGCAGTGTGACCACATACAAAATGGAACTTCAACTTTAAAGATTTTTGAGAGCAGTGTCCTTCTATCCCAACAAATTCTCTTCAGTGTAGATAAAGTTCATTTGGGAGATTGAAGATGGAATTTTGAGAAGAAATAGCAAGAAATGAGTTGGACCTCAATATGGATTGATGATTACTGAAAAATGTCCATTTTCTTCTTCAATACACCAAACATTACTTTCTTCTTTATTACTCTTTCATGCAGTTGTTAGTCAAACAATATCAAAAATCTTAAGAAAGTCTGTTTCAAACTAAAATCAAGAAAACATATTATTTCACTGTTTTTAAAAATCCGTATTAAATATATATCGTCTATAGCTACAAAGCTTGGATGAACTGACATCAGAAAAGATGTTACACCTACCTTGTTTGTACTAAATTCTGTTGCAAAGAATTTAAAAAATACCGTGGTTTTGTAAATCATTCCTTCTTGAATTGAAACCTTTTGGATTCTCTTTTCAGAACCTGAAATTCAGTTGTGAAGTTTTTTATAAACATCACTTTCTTTTCTTCTGAGTGGAAACTCAATAATATTAAAAAACTCAAATTAAACTTCTCACCACTATGCTAAGCAGTATTTGGTTTGAAACTGACGTTTGGCATCTTCCCTCAATTTTTATGTCACTTTGCAGAAGAGTATCAAAAGTAACTCCTTTCATTAGGAAAAATAATGACAGACTGTCTCCATTCCACTTTATCCCTTTGAGTTAATAGCTGAAAATAACTTACTGAGGGAAAACAAAACTCAAAGAAGTAAATGTATTTTGTTGAGGACATAATGATGTCTGAGGACTTTATCATCGTATTAGTGAATTCCTTAATCTTGCATCCATTGTTGTTGGATAACTGCCTTCTTTTCTTAGAAGTCTGATGAGCTGTAGGTGTCAGGTGGATGAAGACTGCAAAACAGAACAAAAAATCAGTTACCTAATTTATCAGTCTCACAAATTGCTTTGAAGCACAGATGGAAATATTGAGGAGAGCTGAATATTTAATATGAAAGCACTGGAAAGCGATTAAGGCCCTGGAGACTTGGCTTTCTCAGAAAACAATCTTAGGAATTGTGTGCAAATAGGGGAAGGGGAGGGAGTTTTTGTTGTTTTGCTTTTCTAGTACATAATTTTATTTTTAGAGAAGAGAAAAATAAGCCTGTATATCACAAATGGGCAAAATATCTCAGCTCACACTGAGTCTTAACAGATGGACAAATCTTCCAATCCTTCATAGATCATATGGAACTGTTGATGAGGCTTGATGGCCCCCTCAGCACTGGATTCACTTAACCCTCAGTTGCTGCAGGAGAATATTTTACTTGAAGTGCTCCCCTTACTTCAGTACTCTCAATTTTGTAGCAACAAATATATTCCTTTCATGGATTTTCTAATTCAGTGACATTCTCTAAACAATGTAGTGAAAAACTTTTGAGGCTACAGTCAGTTTCAGCTTCACCAGTATTCCATACAGTGAGCATGAAACACACCCTCAGAAAGGGGAGCGGTTTGTTTGCCCTCCAGAGTATGTAATATTCTGTTTAGCTGCCTTCACTTACTAACTCATTAGAGAGAATCCTTCAGATGGGAAAACCGGGTAACTGGAAGCATTCTGTGCTTACAGCCTCTCAGAAGCCACTATAAAAATGGTGTAGACCTAGTCAGTTTAATGCTGAACAAATTGAGATGGTGTGGCTAATATTTGTCTGAAAAAAGATGAGGAGCTAAGCAGCAGCACTTTCATGCAGATGACATTTCATAATTCCTATGTCAGTGATAACTAGCAAAATTGCTTGGAATAAAAGTGTTGAACCATAAGCCAAGTTGCTTAGCAATAACTTCATTGAAGAATTCAATTATCTTTCAAGGATATAGGTCTTACACTTTAAATCAATTAAACTTGATCTTTAGTTCAGTATTGTAATCTCCAGCCACTTAAAGCAAAGATGAAGCTGCTGCTTTAAATGATGCCTTATGTATAGAAAATGAAAAGGAGAGGAAGAAAAGTCTGCATCAAAAGCAGCTGAAATGTCTCTGGCTGTCAGCACATCTAATTCAACTGGATAGGTCAAAAAATGTCATTGCAGCATCGATCAGTGATATTACAAGAGGTTCATTTTGTTTTCCAGTCTGAGGAACCAGGACATGCTGACTCCGAAAACACTCCAACAGTGTATTGTTTTGTATATTTGTTTGTTTTCCCACAAAAGGGGTTGTTAGGGTTGTTCCCTAACAACTTAACTGATTCAAAATTTTGCCTCTTACTGAAGTCAAATAAACTAAAGTCTTTAGAAAATCTTTAGTTCTTTAGAATAATTCTGGAAATATGTGTTACACAATTTTGTTTGCTCCAATTTATTTTCATTGTATTAACTCAGACAGGCATTAACTAATGGTATTATTTTATAGATGTAAAAATATAATTGAACATATGGATGGATTTAATTTATGTCCCCATAAACAAGCATAACTGAACCAGAAAAAAATTAACTTTCTCCTAGAGATAGTCTCCTGCCTTGCTTGAGGTTTACAATTACTGAACAGGACCAACAGATTTAAGCATGATCTGCAAAAATATAAGGTCAGGAAAAAATGAATTCATTACATTTCATGTATATGCTTTAGAACATAAGAAATATCAATGGCCAATGAATTACTACTGTTATCATTATTTGGAAAAAAACTGTCAAGAATTTGTATAAATAGTCTTGCTTTTGATTTATACGGTTTTTTGACAAAGAAAAGTATGAATTATATTAATAGCACTTCCTTTCCTGTTTACAAACTGTCTCTATTGCTGTTTCCAAATGTACATGGTTTTAAGCTCTGAAGCAGTTGCTAATTTGTATTGTCAGATAGATCAGCTTATTATTGTAGATGACCACATTTGGACCCAAAAGCCTAAAACCTCTTTCTATACCTTTTAAAAAATAATATTCTCTGTGTTGCCTTTGATCTATTTTCCCCCTTTTCTATACTAAAGTAAAATGTACTATTATAGCAACTTTTTAATGGTTTGAAACCTCCATGTAAGCAAAAGGCCCAGAACAAATACCATGTGCTTTCAAACATAGGTCTTTGTTACTATTTCATGCTGCATTTTTCATAAACACAGGGACTCAGAATACCTATTAAAAACATTTGTTTGACATTTTGATATTTTAGCAATGATTTTACTTTGATTTATAGTTCTTCTGAAGTCCATCTTTCTGCTTAATGCATCAGTTAGAAGACAACAGAACTACAGTTTCCAGAATGATCTTTTGCTTGTTTATCCAACAGTGCGTGAAGTTGTCATACAAAAGATGAGTATATCTCCAACCATATTCTGCTTTATAAATACTGCGACCTATGACATGGCAAGGCAAGCTATGGAAGCATATACTGTAGTTATAAACAGTTTTTTTCCTGAAATAACCATTTCCCTGTGCAGTAGCCGCCAGAAAAGCCAATGAGGTATGCAAAATGAACAGGAAAGACATTAAGATGAAGACAGAGAACATTATTTCCTACCAAATAAAATACCAGCATCCTGGGAACTGTGTTTATTTCTGCTCTCTTCATCTCAAGAACTTTGAGGTGGGTGTAGAAGAGGTACAGAGAAGGACAGCTATGCACTGATGATCAGGATATTGTAACTTACTTAAGAGCTGGGCTTAACAAAGCTGGAGTTTTTGGAATAGAGCAGGATGAGAAGAAATATGGCTAAGATTTAGAAACTCGTGAAAGGAGTAAATAATTTGAACATGAACAGTCAGTCGCTAAGGGACAATTTCTGAAACTAGAAGGACATCTGTTTCAGGTATATAAAGGGGGTCATTTTTTAAAACAGAAGTTAGGAAGCATCAGAAACACACTGAAGAAAAAAGTGTGGATGTAGAAAATGTCTATGAAAAAGACACATCCAAAAATCCAATTAAATGACTTCCAGGAGGACAACTCCAAAACCATTTCAAGCAGATTTTATTGGGCTTATGGCAAGATTTTTGTAGCAGTAGAGCTGCAAAGGTGGTGGTTGTGGAAAGAGATCAGGAGCTGCCCCTGTGTGTAAGAAACACAGCTCCAGGTGGCTCCAAGACAGATTTGTCACTGGCCAAAGTTGAGCCAATCATCAATTTTGGTGATTTCTCTATAACAATATATTTGAAAAAGGGAAAAAAATACCGGGCTGGAGCTGTATAAGAGATGAGTGAGAAAAATGTGAGAGGAAAAACCCTGCAGACACCAAGGTCAGTGAAGAAGAAGGGGGAAAAGGTGCTCCCAGATGCCTGCAGCCCGTGGAGAAGACAGTGGTGAGGTAGGTTGTCCCACTGCAGCCTGTGGAAAGAACCACATCAAAGCAGATACCCATCCTGCAAACCATGAAGGTCAGCATGTTGTGGTGGCTGTGCCCTGAAGGAAGCTGCAGTCCACAGAGACCCAGCGCAGGAACATACTTTCTGGCAGAATCCATAATGTGTGGGAGAGGTTCTTTAAGGAAGTACTTCCCATGGGAAATACTCCATCCTGTAGCAGAGGAATAGCATGAAGAGAAAGGAACAGCAAAGTATTATGAATTAACCACAACCCCGTCCCCATCCCACTGCATGACTCAAGGATAGTGAGAAGGTGGAAGAGTCAGAAGTGACGCTGATCTTTGGAAGAAAAGAGGGTGGGGAAAAAGGGGGTTTTAGTTTTGTTCTTATTTCCCGCTATATTAGTGTCTTTTTATTTGGCAATAAATTAATCTTCCCCAAGTAAATTCATCTTTTCCTGTGTCTATAATTTGTGAGTGATCTCCCTGTCTTTATCTTGACCCATGATCTCTTTCTCATTATTTTTCTCTGCCTTTGTTGCTGAGCAGTGAGAGTGAGAGCAGCAGATGGATATCTGGAGGCCAGCCAAGGTTAACTTACCTCAAGGACTCTGCAGGGATATACTGTGTAATGTCCCTATTACAAGTATTCTGGATAGTGGAGAAACACAAAGGGGATGGGGCAAGCCATTGTCTTGGCATGTCCTTTTCCTTAACAGCATCCTCTCTTGTTACTGTCTGAGACAGCACATTTAGCTAGATAGATTGACCCAGACTGTCTGGCCCAGTAGGATAAATATTTCATATGTTCTGATATTATTGTGTGATAATGGTAGGAGGACTAGGTTTTTTTTTTGTTTGTTTGTTTGTTTGTTTTTTGGGGGGGAGGCGGGGTTTGTTGGGTTTTTTTGTTTTGTTTTGTTTTGTTTTGTTTTGGTATTTTTATTTCCTTCCAAAAAATTGCTGGTTATGAAATGAAGCTGACTTGTGCATGTGTGGCCTGATGTCAGAAAGACAGATAATGACAAAGATTAGATGTTGATATAAATAGATAAAAAAACCCACACATAGTCAGAATTACTCTTCTGGGAGTGTTTTCAGTATGATAGATAGAAAAGCTTGCAAACCTGTGCAGTTTATTGACGATTCATGGCATCAGATGTCAGGAGGTATAATCAGTCATTATTTCCATCATTATCATACCTGAACAAAGTGGCAAAAACCTTTGTCCTGCCTGACTTGGAATTAAATGAGGTAAGACCCATAGGGACAGGTAATATATTTTGTTTGACTGGGATAACTGAGAAAAATAGTTAAACTTTTGTACAAAAAAGGATTTCTATGGCTCTATAAGAGAGTTTAAGTGGATTGCATTTTCTCCTCTTTTCTTATGATCCCTTTATTCACCACATGAGCTGATGTCGAGAGATATGATCTCAGGAATCACAGCTCCAATTCTCTGTTTATAAAAAGGACACATTTATTTTTAGTGTCACAGTAGCATTCTATCCTATGGAAATCTATCTATTTTCTATCCTATGGAAAATTGATGACCAGAACAGAAGGAAAATTAACACATTATTTTCACTTTCTTCTTTCTTAATGGCAGAGAATAATGTCTAAAGTATTGCTATGAATAATTTAAATATATTTTATTTTTATATCTTTAATGGGTGCAAGATTAAAGACAGTAGTTCACAATGCTCACAAACCATGATAAAGTTGAAACTTAGATTTTAGATCATAATGAAATTTGGAAATTCCTTTCAGATTCACAGAGCAGTGAAGAAAGAATAATCCATGTATCATGAATTTTAAAACAAAATTTAAAGTCAAAGGCCTTCTTTCTAAACCAGGAGAAAATATCACATGATTTTATTACAAAAATCCGTAACAAACCAGTTGATCTCAAATGTGCTACCAGGGTGCTCTTGCCTCATTGGTTCAGATTCACCAGTTACCAGCAACAGCAGTTCACTGGCTCCTCAACGCATTTGTAAATAAAGATAGATGACAAAGAGAAGCAAGCACTGAATGCTTTACTATGCTGATTTTCTTTTGTGGTGTAATCATTCTACTCTAAATGAAAAAAGAATTGAGCACTCCCTCATGCAGGTTTGGTTTATTAGCAAAACCAGCAAAAAACAAACAAAGTGCATGCTGAGGTACTAAAATCAAGCTGAAGTTTTGAAATGTTTGGCTGCTTGAACTTCTTGTATAATCAAGACAATATCTCTTATATATCAGCCTCAGGTTATAAACCACATTGTTATTCTTGTAGGTGGTCAGAACTGCCTAGTAACTTTCCTAGAACAAAAAGAAAAAAAAATTGGCAACAACTCCTCTGTTAAAAAATCTCTGTATAACTCTACCCTCTTCCCTCTCCCTAAACCCCCAAATAATCAGCAAATTAATATAAATTCTATGGATGTCACAAAACAACCTGCAAAAAACGAGTTCTCCTTTATAGGATAACACAGTACTTGCAGGTCAGGTTTAGTTGATTTATCACTGTTTATGCAAAGGAAAGGCACCGTTAGATTGATGTATGTGAGAAAGAAGAGTGGCGACAGCCTTGACAGGGGTGGGTAGGAAACTGAGCATTACGATCTGTGGTGGCCGGTGAACACACATTACCAGGGACAGAGAATTCCCAGTAAGACAAGTCCCTAGTACCACAAGAACCACTTTAGGTTAGGGTGACCAGAAAGGCTTCTCCCAGGATGCCATGTTCTGTTAATTCAGTTTGGATTCCCCGGTTGGCTGTCAGCCTCTACCCCTCATCACTCCCCCAGAGCTCCCCATTGGTCCCCGTTCCCTAGTCCTGCCCTTTCCCCACCCCCGCATAAAACTGTGAGCTGCGGGATCATGTTGGTGTTTGCTTCTGCACCCTTCAACGGTGTGGCAGCAATAAATGCTGCTGACGGAACGCACGCAAATGCCCTTCTCGACTCTGCTACCGACTGTAACACTGAACGCACCCGTGCGGCTGTGGGGGCACACGGGACCCCATGGAGCTGAGCAGGGACAGTATTAACAATCCTGTAATATGAGTTGGAGTCCTGTCCCTGTGTCAGGTGTGACAATGGAAGGATGGCCTCATTAGATTGTTCCAGGTCTCTTAAGGCCGCACTTGGGAAGAACCATACAACTTTGTACAATACCTTTTTACCTTGTATAGGATACTTACAGGTGATTGTCATGCTTGTTTTAATCTAGTTCATAGGATTGACAATCCAGTGAAAACTGCAGCTCTGCAGGACTCACTGTGGGAGGGGAATGGAAAATGGGAGCGTACAAAGGGAGAAAATTCCTTGTTAGTCTCAATTAAAATAGCATGTATATACATATAAGAGAATACAGGTCTTGATATATTGTATTAAAATTAGATTGAGGTCCTCATCTGCAAATCACTTAACCTTTAAGTCATACCAACTTTGTGTACTATTACATAAAAAATTCTATATTAAATACACAGACTTAAACAGAAGTATAGAAAAATGCTGAATTCCTCTCTTTAACCTTTTATTTTTCTTTGTTTTGTAGATTTTACTGTAGTTTTATGATTCCACATCACAAAGTAAAGAAAAAAAGTGGCTTTTTTATAGTCTGATTTGCATAGTACATCATATAAAGGATATTTTAAAACATAGTATTTTTCAGGAGGACTTTGCTTGAGAGCTTTACAGCATCTCCAGAAAACTGAAAATAATGCAAAACAACTTATATTAAAATCTGCAAAGGATTTTTTTTTTACGTTTGGTTCAGATATGCAAAGAAAAATTGACATTTTTTGAAATGCATCTAAATATAATAATTTCTTAATTTATGATTTGAGCTGTAAATTAAAAAAAAAAAAATAAAAAAAAAACCCAACAACAACAAAAAACCAAAACAACAAAAAACACCCCAAAAAACAAAACCAAACCAAACAAAAAAAAAACAAATAACAAAAAATATCTCTCATAAAACTTACATTTTCAAAAGTAGTTTCAGCACACTTGGAAGTCTGACAGGACTTTCTTTCCCTATCATATGTCACTGTTTCTGTTCTGAATCATGAACAAATCCAGACAGTGCAGATAAATACACATACTGGGGAGGGAGTGGGAGTGGGAAAGCGCAGGAGGAAGTAAAATTTAAAAAATCTCACACATCAGCAATATTTACTGAGCTAATCAAATTTCACCTTAAGTACTGAAATATCCTCTTAAAACATCTGAATTGCCAGACTAATTTAAAGATTAAGTAGAGCGCAAAGAAGTAAATACATACTAGGCATTCTTATGCAATTATTCTCTTGGACATAAAAAATAATCCCAGGTGCTAAGGAAATCCCAAAGCAACCTTGAAGTGGTGAAATCCGGTATCTATGGCCATGAGAAAATACACATAATATGGCTTTTGCTTTGTCCGCTCTCTTCTCTTTCTACTCTCTATTCCCCATGAGGAACAAAACAGTTTTCAAAATTGGTTCCAATTTTGGTAAAAATTCCTTTTCACCAAAGTGTAACTAATTGACTTTTTGCCATCAAATTACAGGGCTTGGACTGTTTGGGAGATTGCTTTCTTGATCATTTATCACCTTCCAGCTATACTTACTGGGGTCTAATGCAGATCCAAGTGCAAATTTTTGTATAGCATGGACTTGGCTGATGTACTCTTGAGGGTAGTAGATTATCTACAAGCCAGTTTATGTGATTTCACCTGTGACTAGGAAACACTCTGTAGCCCTGGAAGAGTGTGAAGAGTCCTGTCCTGAGGAGGAAGTAGTAACAGTGACAACCTCTGATGATCTAATTGCAGCCCCCCTTCCCTGTTCCACTGGAGGGGAAGGAGGTGCAGAAAGTCAGGAGTAAAAGTGAGCCCAGGAAGAAGGGAAAGGTGGGGTGTTTTTAGGATTTTGTTTATTTCTTATTATCCTATTCTTATTTGATTGGTAATTAATTTATTTCCCCAAGTCAATTCTGTTTCACCCATGATTGTAATTGGAAGTGTTCTCTCCCAGTCCTTATCTTGTTCCTTCATAATATTTGCTCTCCACTGTCCCGTTGTGAATGATAGAATAACTTTAGTGGGCACAGGGTGTTCAGCCAGGACCATCCCTTCCTTCCTTCCCTTCTGGTAATTTAATTTGACATCTTCTAGTTCTTATTGAGGGAGAAGTACTAATGTCCACTCATATATATGATTTTGCTGCATATCCCATGGCTGAGACCCCGAAATAATTGTACACCAGTATAATTGCATGCCAGCTCTATATTGCAGGTAAATTCTGGAGACTATACTGAAGAAAACCATGAATTATTTTAATGAAGGTCCAGAACGGTAATGCAAACCTTTCCCTTAGAGCATCATTCCCATTGTTTATTTTCTAAAGACAGTTGCAAGAAGATATTGTATAGGTTTTTTTTTAAATTTATTCTGAGGGAGAATGTGAAAAGCAGACCAGAATGAGGAGCTCTTAGAAAAAAACCCCAGAAACATTTCAAGTCAAAGGTTTTATGAGGCTTCTACAGTACCTGAGATATTCACAGTGATTGTTTTCAGCCCATGTATCTCAAACTTCATTTCACAGGGTCCTAGAAGTATTGATTCTACTAGAATGTACAATTTAATAAAGTGCACCTGGAAAATAGTCAATCCATAGAAAATTTTCAAAATTTTAAGCAATGTTCCAATAGAAGTGTACTTTGAAAAATAGAATAAATAAATAATGAATAAAAATAGGATCTCAAGATGAGCTAAAAATTTTAACAACCTGGAGAAATGATACATTCTTCTGCTTTGGTATTATAAGATATTGTAAGATGACCAGGACCAAGATTTATAGTAATTTTATTTATTTATTTATTATTATTAAAAAAACCATTTACTTGTCTTCATAATTGACTTAATAGAACATAATTCGTGTGAAGAAAGAGAAGGTGAAATAGTCTTTTGCATACAGTCATACCGTATTCTATTCTGACTAGACCTTCCTATATTTTGTCATCTTTGGTACCCAATAATAACTAATAATATTGAAAAACCTAATATTTTGTGTTCAAGGTAATGTTGTGGAAATAGAATTTGAGATAAACTACTCAAAAATATTAAAACATTTTTTATTTTTCTCACATCTATGTAGCAGAGAAGAAATCCTATATCTTGCTGATTTTGGTTTAATTTGGAAATTTTATTTTTATTTTCTTATGCAACTTAAAATGCATAAGATTTATAGTCCTGAGAAATCAGGAAACTAAAAATCTGAAAGTTCAGATTTAGTAAGGAAATTTCATTGAGCTAACACAGACAGTGATATTTATCTAATTAGATGCAAATATTTGCACTAAACAGTTCATGTCAATCTCCTTCAAATGACAGTAAAGAGAAATAATTTTTAGGATGCAGTTCATGTTATCCTTATGTGGACATCATTATTTTATCAAGTTAATTCATTAATTAAAAAATGTTCTCCTTCACTCTTTATACAGGGAGACTAGAATGCCTACTTCAGCCGTAAATGCCTACACTGAAGACCTTTAAGAAGGATGATTCCTCTAAGAGTCCTTCCTAGACTGATTAGTTATGAAGTCATTACTCATCATATCCAGGGTATGCCAATTAAATCTATACTTTCAATGTTTGTGGTAAATGCAAATGATCTATCAAATGTTCAGATTTAGTCTGAAAGGACCTGCATTAATAAAAAGAGAACTGTACTGTATCAGTAAACATAAGTATAGATCACTAATCTGATCACTAATAGATTTTGTCTTTTTATTTTTTTTCAGAAAATCAGAAATCGTAAATCTGAACAGATTTGCTCCTGGTTGAAAAGTATAACATACTGGAAGCCTAATGTCTTATCGTAAACATAGGGAACACTTGTTCAGCAAAGCATGTTCAGCTTTCCTGTTTGAAATGTCATCAGCTTACTGTGATTTAACCTACTCCTTATATTTATTGATGTATTATTCTTCTACCTCTTCTCCTCTAAACAAACTTGTAAATTGCTATATCTTCACTTTCATAATTTTGTATTTTTTTATGCAAAGGTCTGTTTTCATCTGGAGTGGTCTGTTTTCACAGACATTCATATATTCCTTCAAAAATTCACCCCAATATATAAGACTTAGGATTGATTAAAATTCATCACCTCAGCCGTTTCCATCAGCAAATTGCTTATGTAGTAATTCATGCTCATTTCTGGAACAAGTCGGGTCCCTGGCTGATATAATTTAGAGTTACACTTTGACGTACATTGATCAACACCATTTGAAGATTTAGTTAATTATTTTTAACGGATGAATGACCAAAGTATACTTCCAGCTTCTGAGGGCTTTTAAATGCCAAAAGGGGTGCACAGAACTTGCATTTTCTGTAGAACTATTTGTTGTGAGTGCACTCCAATATCATCATCAGTCTTGTTATACAAGGCTCCAATGTAAGCAAGCTGTAAATAAAATCAATTTCTTGACAAAGTGAAAGTTCTTTCTCTACTTTTCCCCTGTCAGCACTTTTAGAATAGAACATAAATGAATTAATATTAAAAGGTGCTTTCAGAAGATGATTCTGTATGTAAGAAAGAGTTTTGTATCAATTGCTTCTAAGGAGATTTATTTGACTGGTCTTTAGATTACTGGGGCTTTTATCTCTTGTCTAACAGGTAAACAGCATGAGCATGAGTGCAGCTACCAAGGAATATGTTTTTACAAGGGCTATGCACATAAGGCATAGTGTTTTTTTGTTAAAATCTGAAAAAGAAGCATTCTAGAAACTTTGATGTCCACTCTATCATGTTTATAATGCAGTTATGTTCCATATGAACTTCAGTACCCATGAAATTCTGTACTGTGAGAACTACAGCTCTGCTTCATTAAAGTCTCTTAAGCATCATATACTTTTTAAAGCGTTTATGAATAAATGAACTCTATGGCTGCTAAGTTGTGCTAAATAGTGCTTTCTTCTCTCCAGTTTTCTTTGCAAAGTACAAAATCCTCACATGGGGTTATGTTAGTCTTTTGGGAAAAGGCAAAACTGACAGCACAGCAGGCTGTGCTGATGACCTAATTCAACATCGCTTTCAAGGAATTACTTTTTCAGTACCATTGTTAGAGGATTTCTATAAAAGTGGTATTCCTTCCAGAATTATCTTTTGAACAAAATACGAACCAGTGACCTCTCTGGCACTAATATGCATGACGTGCTGGATTATCTCTGTGAAGATAATTCTCAGCCACGCATTATATTAAATTTGAATGTGCTCATTCATACTGAATGATCGGCGGAGACTTTCTTCTATCTGCAATAGCCCAGGAACTTTCATGTGTTTCTGTAACCAATCCTAGGTGACTGATAGATCTTGAAGAAATAATAATATATGCATGAGAGCAGAAATGAAGACATATTTCTTTTTCTTTGTGATAATACAACTGAAGAATAACTGGCTTTTATGCAAAACCACATTAAGTTACTTAACAAGACTTTTTGGTTTCTTTGGTTAATCTCTACTTTTTCTTCATATACTTAAAGCAAGGTTTAATGTTGTACAAACACTTTTTTTTTAGTGGAGTTTTGGCCGTTAGGGAATATGTAAGGAAGGGGGGGAAAAAGAAGTCACAAAAAATATTATCTGCACATTATTCTATTCTTTGTATTCTTTCAGGTAGTTAAATACTGAATACTGTCATAAAGAGCTAGAAGTTCTAGGCTAGTGTTAGTTAGAGTGAATATTTAAATTCAGAGAAGAAGCATAGAAATGAACTGATGTTCAGTTCTTGAAAAATGGACAAGTGGACTGCAATGAAATGTTTGTCTTCTGACCTTTTACATAATTAAAATAACTCTTAACCCTAAGAACAAAGAACAGATATATTTCTTTCTGCTTTATTATTAAACATGCAATAAATAACTTTACAAACCTACTCCCTGGTATAACAATAGTAGAAATATTCATATTTTTTCTTACTAAGCATCTAAGTTTAAAAGGATTTCTACATTGTTTGCTGAATGATGTGCAGCATATTTCTAACTTGATTTTCAAGTGTGAACAAAAGGAAAATACCAGGGAAAGTATAACAAATTTATTGAGTTGAAACATATAACCAAAACAGAGTATGAATAGTGATAAGGATTAGAAAACAGAGATTAGATACTAATTAGAAACTTTTGCAACTGTTTAGAATAATTGCCTTTTTTATTGTATAATTCTTACTTAGAAAGACCCAAAGTGAAAGTCTGGACTGAACAGAAGCAACCAGAGAAAGTGTTCTGGAACAGAGGACTGCATCTTGCAGTCCAATGTCCTTACATTTCAGAGGAATTTAGGTGAACATATGAATTGTCCGCTGTGAGGAACATTAGTAACTCTGTCTCCCTACAGCATAGCCCCAAGCATAATAATTTCTTCTAGTCTTTTCTTTGGTGTCCAGACAAGCTAATTGATTCACTACAGTCATTTGAACTCAAACTAACACAAAATTGAGTTTTCCTGTAGTATGAAACTTTTCAGCCTTCCCTGTGGATCTTGTGAGTGTTCTCCTAGAATTCTGGAGCCAGTTCTGAACCAGAATTCATCCAACTCATGCTTCAGTCAGAAATTTCCTGCCTATCCATTTCAGTGCAAGTGAAAGAAGTAGCATTTTCTCTGGCATATTAATTGAGACATCAATTGGAAGGCAAGGTCAGATTTTTATTTTTATTTTTATTCAAATAACCTAATGCTTGATGTACTTTGTTCAACTTCTTTACCTCAAAATATTCCAGTGATTAATTTTACTGAAATATTTTTTCACATAGCAGGTATTGTTAGCTAAGCTTATAAAGGTCTATTTCATGAAGTTTAAACTATGGCACTTAAACTTCATTTTTAAGACGAAGAATTCATGTAAAACTTTAAAAAAAAACCCCGCCTTATACTGGAAATGAGCTGTCAGGTTTCAAGTCTTTTAAAAAGTTTCATTTAACCTTGGCCTTCTAGCATAATGCAGCTTGAGATGGTAATCCTATACACTATCTTTCCTTTGGGATACAGCTACCTTCTAAACTGGAAATTACAGACCACATTGGCAGCTTAGCTGGATCTGATATTCTTCTACATTATTGGAGAGGATAAAGAAAGTAGGTCATCCGTAATAGTTTACAGTAACAAAGCACAGGAAAGAAAGCCTTGATTGTCCAAGTGTCTCAGCAGGAACATTTCACCCTGTTATCTTGCAGGAGGGCCAGGTTTGAGTATACCCTCTATTGGCTGACAAACAGAACTACCTTATCATCAAGCTCAGCTGTCAGCAGCACTGCTCACTTTAAAGGAGGAGAGCGAGAGGGTAAGAAAATACGAAAGAAATCTTCTAAATCTTCTAAATAAAAATCAATTTTCCACTGTATTTCAGAGGACAAAGAAGAAACCTTAATACTTCTGAAATTTGTCATATTACAATGCCATATTTTCTGCAATAATTAAAACAATTGTTTAATTTTTATTATATTTTATTATTCAAAACATATGAAAATATATCTTCAAATTCATGCTGTACAAAGGTGTCACATTTTAAATGTATTATCTATTTAAACATTGAAGAAATTTCTTTTCTAGAATAGATTGCAATGTGGAAGAAAGTTGAGAGTTGGAAGTGTAATACCATTCTCCTTTATCAATCTGGCCTCTAATACGTGAGAAATTGGTAGCAATGTAGCTGACAAACACAATTTGCATTACAAACAGAAGCTTAGTGAAGATTTATCATGCCATTTAGACACAGCCCAAAGGAAGAAGTGTTGTAGGACTTCACTGGTCTCAGTCAGTGTCCTGCAGGGTTCTGCTGGAGGGGAAAATTGTTTTCCAGAGTCCCAAAGTGTACATCTGGCTGGTAAACAGAGAGGTCAGATCATAGTCTTTTTCTTTCTTTGTATGTCTATATGCATTCAAGAGTAGGAAGCACAGTATAATAAGGACATATATAGGTCCTTGAGGCTGAATTCAGCTCTCTAAATATAAGCATCTGTAAACATTTAATACAGCCTTGGGTATTCTACATGACTCACAGTTGCTTCTCCCTAAAAGGAGGAGATCCCTATAAATCATAGACTCATAGAATCATTAAGATTGGAAAAACCCTCCAAGATCAGTGTCCAGCCCTTGACCAAACATCACCATGCCTCCTTGATACCATAGCACTAAGTGCCACCTCCAGCCATTTCTTGAACACTTCCAGGGATAGTGACTCCACCACTTCCTTGGGCAGCCCATTCCAATGCTTAACCACATTTTCAGTGAAGAAACTCTTCATAGTGTCCAACCTCCCCTGATGCATCTTGAGATCCTTTCCTCTTGTCCTGTTGATAGTTGCCTGGGAGAAGAGGCCAACAGAATTTGAACATCTTCTGTCATTTGTGTCAAACTACTTTAAGACTGCCATTTTCCCCCACATTCTCTTTCTCCTGTATCTATCTCTTTCTAAAAGGTTTACAAAATGTCATTGATTTATAGATGACTGAATACTTAGTGAAATTTTTGCATAATTTCTCCCTTAGAATATAGTCTCATGATCCTTTAAAAGGAAGCAAAATGAATGTACGGGATCATCTACTCTTACTGGCTGTCTGAGGAGACAATTATTAGACTCACAGAAACCTACAGGGTTTTCTGTTGTGTTGTCAAGTAGATATTACAAAGGTGTCTTTTGTTCCCCACATCTGTAGATACATCTAAAACAGTAAAAGAATTCAGGATCGGAAACCTTCCTCTGTACTGTTTAGTTTACCATTATAGTTGTTGAATGCAACTAAATCTAAATATAAGGTCAACTTATTTTCCTCAATCCTTGCTTTTGAATCTCTGTGATAATTTTAGAAGTGCAATTGTTCTCACTGCAGAAAGGTTTATTATTTTTACTTTCTGGATGAAGGGGCACAGGGTCTGGTTCTGAAACATATAATATATTTTTATCATTAAGTGAAAAAGCACAAAATAGTACCAGCATATCTTGTTTAACAGCCAGACCTCTTTCTTGGAGAAAATTATTTGTTCTCTTGTCATCCCCACATGTCATTCTCAACATTTGATCCTCAACTTTCTTAGTTGTGGCATCCCTACTGACTTCAGGTGTAATGAAAAACCTCAAACAAAATAAATATAGCAAATACTTGTATTTTTTAATAATTTTGAATTACTAAACTAATGAAAAATTTGACTGTGCAATTCAGATTTAGGCTAGAATGGTCTTTGACCTGAAATTGCTTTTATATTTATATATATAAAAATGTAAATTTCACAGGATGTCTTTAGGCCCAGATTAGGATGATGTCGCAATATTCACACTCTGTCACAACAGAATCACACTAAGAATTGCTGGTTTATATCTGAAACGCAAGGCACAGGAGCTCATAATCCCAGCATTTTAGACCACTCATGACTTTGTTCCTTTCAATTCTTGGATTACATCTGGGTGACCTATCTCAGGAATGGCTGCCTAAGTTGCTTGTATATCTAGTACATATGGACAAAGTGAAGCACAGAAATAGGCTGTTTAAAATAATGTTCTCTAACTTTATAGTATCCTTGAAAGTCTCAGTAAAGTTAAAGGCAGCAGTGAAAATATTTTTGTATTTTAGAGACAATTACTCTACCTTTCAGCTCAGACTGTTTTGGGGTTGTTTGAAAGTATGTGAGCAAAGACTATTTATTATCCATTGATCTTACAGGGAACTAAAAGTTGTCAGGTATATAATTATATATTTATTTTTCTTCTCCATTTACTCCTTCTTTGTAATGACTTAGAGAAAAAAACACTGCTTATAGAACATAAAATGAGTAATATTCCATGTAGAATTACAGTTTAATCTTTGCATTGAAACTGTTGTTGGTCATACCAAAATGTCCAAAACATCCAAGGAGAAGTTAAACCAGAAAGCAAACAGTCTTCACAAAAAAAAAAAAAGAAAAACAAAATAAATAAAACCCATATTACTGAGATTCCAAGTTACTGTTGACTATGGTGTGATTACTTAATAAATCATATTGATTTTAGAAGTGATAAAATTTAGAAGGGATTATTTAGTAGCAAATTATACCTTCATGTGTTTATGAGAAATTATATATTGTGGAGCAGGCTATATTTTGCCAAATAAAAAATAAAATTTAGCATCCTCTTTATGTGCTCTGTCTAAACCTTAAAGCGATATTTTTTTTTTTAACTCTTCAGAATGCAACAAAACAGTATGGTACAATAGAGCTTATTTTTGTTAAGAGATGTGATGTCATGCAGGGTTTTTACTGTGCATATGCAAGAGGGCAAAAATATTTTGTTGAATCTTGTGAAATTTATAAGGCTTTTTATGAGCTGAGAAGCTGTTTTTCATCTGCACCACACTCTCTTGCCTGTATCACAGAGATTTAAAAATCTTTCAAAGTCTCTTCCTATTCAATGCAGTTCCATTTCTAAATTCTTATGTATCTGAAAACATTCTTCTGAAAAAAAAAATCCTTCTAGTGATTTAAGGAGAAGCCAATTTTAAAGACTTGCATCTAACATTTATGGAATTGTTTTTGGTACCCATGAAGAAGGCATAACCTAATCATGATCTTTGTATATGTGATCATCATGCAAATTCTCACTAAAGAAGCATCTGTAACAACAAGTTTGAATTTCTGTAGTGCTCAGAGGCTGTATTTTCTAGTATACAATTGATTTCATAGGACCACACCCACACACACTCCTTTTCAGCTCCATACTTTTACCATAATACTTATTCTAATCATATGGTGAAGCTGCCTCACTGTTAAGATTAATATTTTCTGGTTCAGATAATTTCTATTCTTTGTACTATTACTTTTTCATTAGTTTCATATTATACATCAGGATTACTTTGTCATATGGTGGCCATAACTTCTGGAAATGATGTGGTGTTCTCCAGATGAAGATTATCTGTCTTTGAGACTAGATTAAATTTCTGTATATTCTGTCATGATAAGGCTTTTGCATATTCTAAAATATGTCTGATCATTTTTTTCCTTCTTTTAAAATTGAGGGATGGTTTGAGTGAAGTTGTAATGAAACTCATATTTTTTGACAACCCTTTTTCCTTGGATACTCAGTGATTTGTAGGTAATACTTACCATATCTTTATAAACACTTTTTTGCATGTACTTATGACTGAGTAAATTTATCCTGAAAGCCAAGACATGGTTATGTCTGATTTTCTATCTCAAAAGGCTGAACTAATGGACTTAAATATAAACATTAAAACCACCTGGGGGTGAACAGAATCAACAAGCCATCTCCATGCTCCCCCCAAAAAAAACCCCATAAACTGCACCCCAAAACCTCACTGCAATAAAAATGAAGATCATATTGTTTAGCATTCAAAGACCTAATATATCTATTTTCAACCCAAGAAGAAATTTCTCTCCTTTAACGCACACAAAATTGCCTATGTAGGACACACATATTCGCTACTGTTAGATCCTAAAAGCACTCAGGATATTCCTGCAGTGCTTTTTGAAGATGGCCCCCAAACTCTTCTGGATATGTTTCAAACGTGCTGCTTGTTATCTATGTTACAAGCTGCAATCATTTATCTTTTAAACTTAGTAAGTCAGGTCCAGTTGTTTCTGTGTGTCATACCAACAGCAGATGGGATCCTACAAAGATGTTACTGATGTTTTAGTGCCTACCCCTCAAAGCAGAATACAAACCTAACATTTACGACTTTTAGTGTTGGAGGAGGCTTTATAGTCTGAAATGGTCAAAAAGTTGTCTAAAGTTAAGACACTAGAAGACATAGGCTGCAGAAAATGCCTGAATCCCCATCTCTTTGCACAGCTCTAGCACCTCAATCAGATTAGCAAGGTTGTATCTTCACCTAAGATGAAGAACACAGAATATTCTTTGAACTTGCATATTTTTTTTTTTCTTTGAAGGAACTGATTACAAGATATTACTCCCTGTCTTTCATGTAATAGCCCAGAAACCAGAAACCTTGACAAAAACTTGACATCAGGATGTCAGAATATCTAAAACACATCTTCATTAAGAATCGTGACAGGCATCTGTCTGGTGAGTGTGTTAATGCTCATACTAAAAGATGTTTCATTCTGTGCTTACAAATTAGTTTTGTTTATTTCTTTGTTTGTTTGTGTTTATGTTGGGGGGCTTTTGTGATGCTTTAAGAAGTTTATGGAAGTTGTACTGGCAACGTCACTATAAGTATACATTACATACCAATAAGCTTTATAATTAGAGGAAAGATTGTTGAAAGATATTTTTTAGATCTTTTTTATATTCCTGCTTGTTTGAGGACCGTCATTAATTCACAGCTGATAATACTTATGACCTGGCTTCCTTAGTGAGAAATAGGAGTACGGAACAGTAAAACACTTGCCAGAATGCAACTTTATTTTATGCTTTCCTGTGGTTTTAGAACCATATTTGGAACCACTTCCATAATTTCACACACTTGAAAACATCACCTAACATTAACTATTCTACAGGCATTTGCTCCAACCTGTTTGGCTTGACTTCTTTTATAATTAATAGAAAAATAAGGGACTTCTTGAACTTAATTAATCCAAAATATTTTACAGATCTAAGATGCGATGAATCACTCATCTATACACATTTACATATATGCCACCCTTGTTTACTCATGTTGTGAGTTCTCCTAAGTATTTACTCTTTTTTTTGCAAGCCAGATTCTTGGCGGTGTTAACTCTTTGCAGTTTAAGACAGACCAGTTAAAACATAAAACAGATTTCTGTATCCTTTTACAATAACCTCACAGAGGCTTCCAATGTATGTCCAGCAGTCCTGGCATCATCTAGTCTAACTCTTTCCACTGCTGAAATGATAGTCATCTAAAAGGTGTCTAGGAAAGCATTGGGGATGTTAGGAAGAAATAATAGTGTGGGACTTCTTCTGGTAAATTAAATCTCTTGCTTTAAAATACATTCTTGCCACTAGAATTGTTTTGCTGAACTACAAACAAGTTCAGCAACTTCCTCTATGAATTCAAGCAACCTTATAGCTGTCACTGAGATCATGAAGTGGACTGCTACTTGGGGCTTTTACTTCCTGCAGTCAGTCTTAATGTATCACCCAATTTATAGGGGAAAGGTGAGAATAGGCAGTACATGATCAGGGCAGTAACAGATACAGTATTTCTTGGTCCCAGAGGCTTGGATGTTAGAGTTCTTGAGCAGTCGATGGGAAAATAAATTAAATTTTAGAAATGGCAGAAGTCTTCAACTGCTATCTACTGTTATCTAGGACTACCAAGACTTAAATACAGACAGACCACTGGTCATTTATTCCACTGTAGATCTGTCTTCTCATTTTCATTTTCAATTTAAGATCTTTTGCACTCAAAGGCATATAAAAACATTGCAAGTTTTGATTAGCAAATTACCTTTTATCTTTAGTCATTAAATTTTCTTGCTGGGATTAAGAAACATATTTGATGTAACTATGAGTTGCTGTAAATAAGCCCTTGGAGTATTCTTCAGTGTCTCCAAATATGAGCTAACATGCAACTACTGTGTTTGTAACTCTTTCCTTTTATTTGAACATAGTAATTGCTATTTCACACTATGTGAGAACTTCCACAGCAAAAATGGCAACTCCAAAGTGGAAAAATTTTTTCTTCTGCAAGCAATTGTACTGGTTTCTGGTGACAGGGGAATACCCAAATGGACTTGGATGTCACTCAAAGAATTTGTTTGAAAATAAGAGGTAATATCAACACATATCTTACTTGGCAAAACACTGTGGATATCTGTTGCAGTGGGGATACTGCAACACGCATATATCAAACCAGGAGTCCCGTGGAAAGGAAATATATATGGACAGACAGATTCTTGCTAGATGTTTCAGAGATGTTTATTTCTCCAGCCGCATGGCCGGGGCTCTGCTGAGGAACTGTTCCAGTCACGGGACCAAGGGTCCTTCTGCCCGCGCAGGGAACACAAACCAACCAGTGGGAACGAGGCTGAGCAGGGACAGGGAAACCCCGTGTCTGTGCCCTCAGGGCCCCTCTCCCAGGGCTACACGGCAGGGGAGGGACCCCAACACCTCACCCGTTTTATTTTAATAAAAGGAGAATGAAAACAACTGGATAAACATAACAAGAACAGTTTCAGAACAAAACAAGCCACCCTCCTGAGTCTTTAAATGTCCAAACAGATTCTCTGGAACATCTTAGGGCTGACAGAAGGGAGACAGAATTCTCTGAGCATGCTTTGTGGGGAAACTGAGGCAGGAGAGGGTTTAACTTCTTCCCTCCCCCTTTTCATCCCCCACTCGGCATTGGAAAGGGATTTTTGGGGAAACAATTGGCAAAAGCATGGTTTTGTGAGGGAAACCATGGATGAAAAAACAGATTGGGAATACACTGGGGGTAATAGGACATAGGGTAAAAGGGAAAGGTGGGATTAGGAAAGGGAGACTGTAGGGGGGACTTACAATAGAGATACTGTCTAACATGACTACGATTTTTTGCATATATACTGCCTTTTACAGGAACACCATCAGGCCCAGTGACCTGCGATGCTTGTAACCCTTTTCTCCCTAGTACAATATTAAATTCCACCACCTCTCCATCTCCCAAGCTTGGGATGCATTTTTCAGGGTTATTCTTTTTAATAGCAGTTCTATGCACGAATATGTCTTGCTGGTTGTCACACCTTGTTATAAAACCATAATTTTGCTTAACATTATACCATTTTACTATCCCTAAGATCTTAGTTTCTATGATCTTTTCCTTTTTCCGAGTGGCTGCTGTTTTCTGTCTCGCTGCGTCTTTGCTCTCTCCTTCGGTCGTTCCCGTGTTGGAATTGTCGGGGCTGCTGGTGCCTGCGCGCTCTTCCCGGGGTCGCGTTCGGGGCTGCGCGGGCCGGGCCGGGCCGCGCCGCTCAGTTCTCCGCGCGTCGCCTCCTCTGGTCGCAGCTTCGCTGCCGATGCCGGGCGCTGCACCCACGTCTCGGCCGGGCCCCCGAGCGATGACTCCCCCGCGCCCTGCTCCAGCGCGCGTCTCGGCTGGGCGCGGCTCCGTTCCATCGCCGCTGCCGCAAGCCGCTGCCCGCGCGCCTCCCCTCTCGGTCGGGCGTTCCCGGGGCTCGCTCCACCACGCGCTGCACAGGACCGGGCGGGCACCGCCGGGTCCCGCCGTGCCTCGCTCTGCCACCGACACTGCTGCTCGCTTGGCTCCGCCCGTGCGCGGGAACTGCCTCGCTGCTGCTCGCAGAGCGCTCGGTGCACGTGGCCTGGGCCGCACGGTCCCTGCGCCAGGCTTCCCTTCGCCAAGACACAGCTGACATTGCTCAGCAGTCTCGGTAACTAAATAATATTCACGAAAATATTCTTCCATCGGCATATATTTTGACTCAAATATTAACTGTGTCCAAACGGTTTTCCAAAAGCCCTTGGTAAGAATTAAATCCCAAGAAACATAGAAAAAGTTCTTAAACAACCATGCCAGGAAGTGTTTCAGTTCTTTCTGAGCTTGAATCAAGCTAAAATTTACAAATCGTTGTTCAAGAATCGTTTTAAGTTTAAGATAAATGTCCATATGCGGCTCTGAGAGCCAAGAGTCTTCCCACGGTTCCTCCATAGTTTAGATACGGAATAGCAAAGCAAAACCAAGAAGAGGAATCCAAAGTTTCCAGGGTTTACTCACACAAATCAGTCGCTTAGGGATCGGGGATCGTTCTGCCCGCATTCTCCACCATTTGTTGCAGTGGGGATCCTGCAACACGCATATATCAAACCAGGAGTCCCGTGGAAAGGAAATATATATGGACAGACAGATTCTTGATAGCTGTTTCAGAGATGTTTATTTCTCCAGCTGCATGGCCGGGGCTCTGCTGAGGAACTGTTCCAGTCACGGGACCAAGGGTCCTTCTGCCCGCGCAGGGAACACAAACCAACCAATGGGAACGAGGCTGAGCAGGGGCAGGGAAGCCCCGTGTCTGTGCCCTCAGGGCCCCTCTCCCAGGGCTACACGGCGGGGGAGGGACCCCAACAGATATCAATATTCAAGATAATTGCAAAACCTGATTCTATTTGTGAAGGCTCTATTTGTCCAGCAATAACAATTTGTTCCTTCTTGTCTTTAACAGTACTGCTAATACTTCGTTTATCATGCCTACTATTTATTATATTTCTACAGAGGAATTTATATTTGTTGATTATTGATTATAAAATCTGCTGGGTTTTTGTATCACCAGAAGCTTACCTAGTCTATTTCCTGGAGCATGGTTAGTGATTGGAGTAACCTTATTTATCCTGTGCTTCTACAGTCCCTTGTAAATACAAACAAAAGCACTTTTATGTGAAAAATATTTTTCTACAGTGTTACTCTGAGTTCACTCTGTTATTCTACTCTTTCCTGGGTATTTGCTGCTGGCCGCTGCCAGAGGTAGACCTTGGTGGAATTTGATCTGTTCTTATTTGTGGACCAGATTCCTGAAATGTCAGTTCTAGAGAAGGATGTTCCATCAGGGCACAAGAACGGGCACCAGTTCCATCCATTTTCATCCTCCATGTTATGACCAACAATAGCCTCTGAGAGGAATCAGTATCTAAAACAATGAGCAATCATTCAAAGAATAGTTCTCAATGTTTCTGACCTAGTTTTTGAGTATCCTGTTCCTTTTAAAAGAAACACAGAGCCTGCCAGATGGCAAAATAAAATAAAAAACACTGACAACAATAAATCCAGCACAAACTAATTATATCTGCATCAATTTTAAAATCAGGTCATCTACCAAAATTGCAAAGGCATGCTCAGCAGCTTGTATCAGCATTTACAAATTCTTGGCATTGCTACACTGAAACTAAAGCTGAAAAAACTGAACACAGAAAGCAGAAGAGAAACCAACACAGAAGTTAATGAAAACAACAGTATGGTGAGAAATTACAGTTAAAACTGAGGACAGATTTCAGTCCCTATTGGAAGTGGAAAGAGGTGAGACCTAGTGTGGAATTCAAGAGAAAGCAGCATGAAGGACCAGACATAAACATGTCCGCATCATTTGTCTGAAGCATTCTGACTGTTGCAACAGGAGAGTTTTGATTGGAAGAGAGGGTCCTGTGGAGGTGGGCAGTGCTGTTCTGAGCCAAATTCCTTTCTAGTTTCTAGGCTCTCAAGTTTGCCTTGAGACTCATGCTCAGTGCACCTGCATCAAGGGAAGGGTTGAGTCCCAGGTACCTCTCTAAAAGGGGCTTCAGAACCACCACAGACTCCCAGTTTACCCCCACTCATTTCCTGGAGGGCTCTAAATGGCTAACTGTGCATGTGTGAGCCATATGGCACAAATGGTACAAAAAATTTATTTTATGTAAGAGACATATACCAGGTAAACAAGGTAAACTGTAAACTGATCAGTCCCCCTCTCTCTCTCTCTTTCTTTTTTTCCTTGAGTCCAATTCCAGCATGAAGGACATGGGATCTAAGGACTGGTCTTTTTCCTCCTCTTTCTCTCTTTTTCTTTTTCTTATTCTCGTCTCTCTTGTTTTATCCCAGCAAGTGCAGCAATCATATTCTACTCCTTATTTCATATCTGAAATGTTGGAATCCAAAGTGCAGGAAATGTTTCTCTGCCTCTCCTGAAGGATCCATCCCCCCAGGAAAACACTGTTTTTAACCTTCGTCCATGGAGAAAGCTGCCAAGGCTTTGGGATGAATTAGAATCTACAAGGGTGTGAGTTAGATGGTAGTATAATATATAGTTTGTTACAGGGTGAAAAATTTAGAGTTTTTATGTTTGTTAGTATGGTAAGTAGATGAAGGCAAGATGGAGGATCCCAGTCGTTTTTCAGGTCTCTTGCTTCTTCTTCACCTACTTCATTTTCTGGAGCATTGGTGGCACAGAATGATTGGTTAGAAAATGCTGCAGTACAGGCTACGTGAATGGATAGTTCATTAGGCATTGGTAGAAAAGTAAAAATAATGTATGTACTTAGTAACTATTGGGTAATTTACCTTTAAAAGGGCCTTGAGTTTCATGCTTTTTGTCTTTTGCTACTTGCTCTGCTTCATGCTATGTTGGCGGCATGTAAATTATTGATAGGATATAATAAACAATCTGAAGACCAGCAAGATCCAAAAGTCCCATTCGTCTCTTATTCCTGGCAAGGACTTTCTCCCCCGTCCAGGGAGGACATGTGGGGGTCAAGAACCCACACACTGAAGTTTGTTCTGAGAGTTGGGAGCTTGGTAAAGTTTATTGCAAAAGTTTAGAGCTTGTTATCCAGCACTTATGACACTAAATAGGAAGCTAGTTGCTGGAGTTAAGATGATTTTACAATGAAACGTAGGAGTTCCTTGTCACATGGACTGATGCTTTTGTTCAGCCTGACAATTATTTGTAATGAACATCACACCTGCTTCTGGGTTGTGACAAAGGGTGATTGCTATCTTGTAGTGTAAGATAATCTGCATCTTTCCCCGTTAGATACTGACATAGAATCATAAAAAAAATCAGAACCATAAAACAGCTTGTGTTGAAAGGAACTTTAAAGATCATGTAATTCTAATGATCCTGTCACAGGCAGGGACACCTCCCACCAGATCAGGTTGCTCAGAGCTCCTTCTAGACTGGCCTTGAACACTTCCAGGGATAGAACATCCACTGCTTCTCTGGGGAACCTGTTGCACTCTCTCACCACTCTCACAGGGATGAACTTTCTCCTAACATCTAATCTAAACCTACCCTCTCTCGGTTTAAAACCATTACCTCTTGTCCTGTTGCTACATGCACTTGAAAATCAAGTCCCTATCCATCTTTCTTGTAGGACTTGGAAGGCTGCAATAAGGTCTCCTCAGAGTTTTCTCCAGGCTGAATAAGCCAAGCTGTCTCAGCCTGTGTTCATAGGAGAGGTGTTCTGCTTTGTGTCCCTCCTGTGGATTTGCTCCAACAGGTACATGTCCTTCTTCTGTTGGGAACCCCAGAGCTGTATGCAGAACTCCAGGGGTGTGCACAGAAGAGGGAAGTAGACGGGCAAAAAACATGCCCCTTGGACTGATGGCCACCCTTCTTTTAATGCTTTCCAGGATACAATTGGCTTTCTGGACTGCAAATGCACATTGCCAGGTCATATTGAGCTTCTTGTCAAATATCACTCTTTCTCCTCAGGGCTGCTCTCAATCCATACTCTGATCATCCTGTATTTGTGCTTGTGATTGCCCTGACCCATGTGCAGCACCTTGTACGCTTGCCCTATTCAATTTCATGAGGTTTGCACAGGCAAACCTCTGGATGGAGAAGGTGAACTAGAAAAATCTCACACTAACAGGGAAGCCTTAAAGATAATGAAAGCCAATCTTCAGTCAAGATTCTTAAAAACAACAGGGTGACCGGAAGCAGTCAAATAAGAGTGAACATCCTGAAGGCATCTTCTGCTTTTTGACACTAACAGCTGATACAAGAAAAATTGGTAGAATAACAAGCCTGGACACAGGGATCTGTGACCCTCTAACTCAGAAAATATGATACCGTCCATGCTACAGGCCACAGTCCATAATAACTCTGTGAGGCCTTGGGACTAAGCCTGGGTATGTATTCTGTCGATGTCTGGTCCTACTTTGGTCTTGGTTAGAACTTTGTTTCAGCTTGTTTGTGTGCAACACCAATTGCCTAAACCCCATGATTATTACTGAATTTTAGTACAGCTTTGTTTTGTGAAGTCCCATTGCAGCAATGTTTCTAATATGGTGAAATATTACCATAAATAATGTATAAGACCGCTTATTCTGTGTAAAATAAATGCTCTGCAGCCCTAAAATTAAAAAGCAATTTACAGAAGTACAAACTTGTGATGACAGTTCCAGAACTATAAACAAACCACTAATAGCCATTTATTTGTTATAAAAGAAATATAACCTTGAAAGCTGGGCAAAGCCCTTTTTTTTCAGCTGTAACAGGAAACAAGTATCCAAAGAACAAGTATCTAAAGTATATAAACCCCGACATGTATAGTAAATAAAGATACAATGAGGAACTGTGGAGCAATGGAGAAAGATCAAGGTATAGGCAGTGTTACAAAATGCATGGAAATAATCCCAAGTGAACCTATGGACAAGAAGCACTTCCCCATAATACCATATTCTCATGGGAAAGGTTTTATAAAGCTTACAGCTTGGTGTAACACACCCTCACACCCCCTGAGGGCATCGGGCTTAGGAATCACACAGGCAGTGTGTGAGCATAACAACAGCAGAAGGAAGGAGTAGATGCATGAAATGTGAGCACAGCAATTCTAATCAAGTCGTTCATCAGAGAGGTTTTTTTGTCTGTCTTTGGCTGGTTTTGGACTTGCAGTTTGGTTTATGTCTTCAATTTTATTTGTTTTTCTTTTCTCTAATAATTCGATCTGGATTAAAGATAATTAAACTGTTGAGATTAAAATTAGATTGACCATTAAGTATTGGCTTTAAGTAAGAGGTGTATTTATTTTGTTCTCATAAATTACATAAGTTACAGTGCAATAAATTGGTAGAGAATGCATGCAGGCAAAGATGTAATTTAGATGCTATAAGTCAAAACCAAAACCACAATAGGATCAGTTGGGAAATCTCAAAATTACCTAGGCTTTCCTGATTATATTATACTACAAACCTAAACCTTTGAAAATGTTCCTTCAGTAGTGGAGACTGATGACAGTAATTCTGATAAACATATTAAAGCATTTACACAATGTGGAAAGGCTTTAGTGAGGAAAAAAAGCAATCTAGAACATCTAATGTAGGGGAGAGAATTGAAACAAGTCAGCTGCATCATTAATAATGATTGAAGATAGTGAATTAATGTGTAAAAGAAAGGGGGAGTATGTTTGCAGTAATGGACTTTGCCTTCACAACTAGCCACTACATGTGATGGAGCCCTGCTTTCCTGGAGATGGTTGAACACTTGCCTGGGAAATAGTGAATTAATTCCTTATTTTACTTTCCTTGTACACATATCTTTTGCTTTACTTATTAAACTATCTTTCTCAGATACATCCCATTCATCAGCACAGGGAAATGAAAAGTTAATATTAAACTGCACTGAAATCCACATAGATCATGTGACAATATTCAACTTCTAACTTTTAAGAACATCATTAACACACATTAGCCTTGAACAGTTCACCTTAAAGACACCCAATAAACAAACAAAGAAACAACCCCCCCCAAACGTTAATTACACCTGTTTTCATTAGGGCTACTTTTTGTTATCATTCTCCATAACACTAGGTACTGTGAGAAAAGCTGGAATTGTGTCAAACTTCAAGAAAATTCATGTATCGGAGGGCAAAAATTCTTCATGAGGGCTAAGCTCTTTTAGTTACGGGCACATTTTCTTCATGCTTATCTCTAAGATTTTAAGCATTATAGTATCATGTTCAGAAGGAAGTTTGAAAGAAATTTAGATGTTATTTAAGTAGAAAGAGTCAATAGACTCCTCCTCTCTTGATAATACAAACATCTTTTGTACAGTACACCTGGTCTTGTGAACAATTTGCCACTGAGGAATCCAAATAATTTTTGTTAGGCAAATATTTACAAAGTGAGTATGAATAGCATTAGCCTTAACTGACCTTGCAAAAATAGTACATTGTACTTACTGAGATTGTATTTGCTAATTTACCCCTTTTCAGTTGTGACGAAGGCTTAGGAGGAAGATTTATGTTTAACTGTTGAAAGCAGAGAATGGAATCTAAAGTCTATCTCTAGGTTCTTTACTTCTATTGATCATGGAAACAACAGGTGTTTCAAAAAGTATTCTCACTGAAGAACCACTGAGATTGTGACTAGAACACACCACTTTATATCTAAACCAGAAAATACAGACTAGATCTAACTGACATACTATAGTTCAGGTCAGTCTAATTCCTTAATTCCCTAACACAGAATGGCCTTATCCGTATCAGCTGTTGAGAAGAATCCTTGGCCCGTGTTTTATTCCTGACACCACAGTGTTGTCAGGGAAAGTGTAGACACTACTATATTAAAGAGAGTATACAAACTAGTATATTAAATTTAAGGAGTGTGGAAGATTTATTTTTTACACAAGCCTGGTTGACCAACTATTGCTTTTTAACTTAGACCTGTTGGGAAGCTGGAATCAATTCCAGAAATTGAATCAACTACTTTTGCTTTTATTTGTGTCCCAGTCACAGCTGTCTCATACCATTTGAGATGCCTAACGGTACAGTAGCTGTCATCCCAGTGCTACACTGAGAGTCTGCAATAGGCTCTATGCCAGATCTGCAACAATCATGTCTGTTAGATGTCTCAACTACCTCCATGCTTAATTAGATGAATCAAGACTCTGATCTCTGCTGACTATGGTGGGAATTTAAATATCTAACTTATGTTTAGACTGTAGCATATATGTATTTACATACAGTCTAAACACAAACTGCACTATGACTGTACTTTTAATTTCTTTACAGAAAAATCTTTAAAATCCATGTCTCTTATGAAGATATCTCTTCTCCTCCTATCAAATACTAACCTTAATATTGTTGTAGTCTGTCAGTCATTTAGAATGTACAGTGTTGACAGAATTTCTTGTTTATGTGCATTATGATATAGACTTTAATGACCTGTTTATACTTCTCATTTGCTATCTAGTTGGAGTTTATATAGTATTTTACTGATCAACTATGACTGTAGGTTGTTATTCTACTCATTGTTCAATTTGAAATCTCACAATTTATTCAACTCACGTTATGTGAAAACTGTTGTGAACAGAGAATTATGGACTAATGCACCACCAAAACAGTTTTTACAGGCATCAACTACTTTACATTCACAGCAGCGTTATAAGAAAATTAATGCGATCCCATTTCTACAAAGGAAGAGTTGAAGGACCAATTTTTAAGGTCAAGCTGTCTGCCACTTAAGAATGACCATTTAAAATTACATATTCTGGGGTGTATGGAGCACACAGCAATATGTATTAACTCTGTGTAGCACCTCATTCCTTCAAATCTTAATTTCCATTGATTTTTCAGTTGCAACTACAAGTATTCAGCAATTACGTAGCTTATACCATTGAGGCAACTAATGGATACAGGAAATGAGAAACGCCATGAGTAACAGGTCTTCAAATCACTTTTAAATAAATTAATTTATACCAAATAATAAGTAAAGCACAAGCACAAAGAACCTGAGCGTAGAGTGAGGTGGAATTTAGCTATTAAAGTCTTCATAACCTCTCAGGCCACCCAGTGTACAAGGCTTTGCAATTTTCTAAGAACCTAATAATGCCAGGCAACTCAAACAGTCTCAGAATTTCCTAAGGGTAAACACTTTGTTTACTTGTGGAAAAGTTAGAGCTGTAGTGTCTCGTTTATTTAGTTTTGTTTTGTTTTTCAAAAAAAGATTAGAGAATTTTCTGAGGTGTATAAACGTGGAATCTAAGTCCTTTTTCTGGGACCACAGTCTTAATTTTTTGAATAGTGCCCTAGCTATCCAGTCTATGATTTTGAATAGAATTTGGGGCTACCTCCTGAAATACAGCAGTGGAGACACTTCCCCAACAACAAGGAGTTTCTGAAAGCGCATGAGTTTATCTTCATTTACATTTTACTTGAACATCACCTCATGCAGATTTCACAACTCTACCTTTGTGTTAAAAATCCCCTATTTTGTATCTCAGGTGCCACTCTTTCTAACGTGCATGCATGCAAAAAGAAGTTGAATATAAAATTAAATAATTAATATGATTATGACACATCAGATGTCATTAATAAAAGAGCAGAAATACAAAGATGATATAGAAATAAAAGCTCCAGTGGCATAATTTAAGTATTTTAAGGATTAATTTATATGTGCACTCATAAAAATTACATATTTTACCAGTTGGACATGTGGTACAAAGTGAACTGTGAAAGAGGAAGGCAAAGTCCATCCTTTCATACAGTTCCTGAGGAATCACCAAATCAAGAATAGGCATAATTTATTTCTTGTCTTTAGAGGTTTAGATATGAGGGGTTCCCTAACTATATAAATGTTGGTTGATTAATTGCTGTGTCAGTAAAGGGATGAAGCAAAATAGGAAGATTTTTGAAACAAAAATATAAGTGAAAAAATTGATTAGAAATTGGATATTCCTTTCTATGTGGCTTCACCAAGGCTGCTGTACAGCAGGCCTCCTGCTCTGACACTGATACATCTGACAGACTTACTAATTAAATAGAGGTGACTGAGCATGATTGAACACTGGGATTTAGTTCCAGAAGCAACACATATCTTTGTCCTTAATAAGAGACTGATTTTGCATTTTTTTAGACATAAAGTTGTCTTTCTTTCACTTGATTGATAAAGCATAATAAGGGGTCATACCAAAGCTGACTTTCAAAATGCTGGAGGCTGATTTGCTTCCTTGTGTGATTAATATGAGCTCCTTTGTAACAAGGTGGTAAAAGAAAAATTATTTAATCATGAAGATAACATGGAAATGCTTTAAAATTAATTTTATTAGTGTTCATTATGGTTTATATCTCTTATAATTTATTTAAAATAGTGAAAAGAAGGGGCTATTAAATCTGCAGGTAACATAGAGAAGCATAGATTGGTTTGGCACTAAAGTAAGCAATACCCATCAGTTAATTAGGGCTTTTCGAGGTATCAGGAACTTTTATATATTGAAGTACTATGACTAGACTTCTGGAGAGTAAAAGCAGGAGGTTATAAAATATTACCAAAAAGTACGATGCTTTTATTTATATTTCTAAGGCCTTAAAAGACAGTATTATCACTTTCGCTTCAGATAGTCACGGAGATTTTTCTGCATATTACACATCTATGAATTTTTAAACAGAAAATCAAATTTCTACATAATGAGAAAGTGAGCATTGAAAAAACATGAGTTTAGGCAAAGGAACTTTGTATTGTACCTTAACAGCATAAATTTGCATAATCCTTTACCAGCATAGTTAACCAGAGTGTAGAGTCCTTTAAAAATTATTTTAATGTCTCACTAAATAGAGGTAGTGCTTTCTGACTCATCACATGACTGCATACAGAAATTAATTTCTTGATTTTTATAACTCATTCTGAGGACAAAAACCCAAAAAAATTAATCATACTGTAATCTATAAGCTGTAACTGCATACATATGCATTTTTTCAACCTTCTTTTATCCTCAGGTCCTAACTGAGCCTTTCCCTATGGCTTCAAAACTCCAATCTCCTAAATTGGATGTTAGCATTAACAAATCATATCAATATAAGGACAGTATAGAAGCAAATTGTACAGGTTAGATAGTCTAATAATCAAGCTCCTTTTATTAAAATAATGACATTTTAAATATAAATATATGACATTAAGATTGAAACAACTGTGGCATTATTCTGGTGATTATTATTTCTTTAATTAGTTCAGAATACATATAAATATTTAGTTTCAGAATTTCTTTGCACTCTGTGTTGTATGTAAGAAATTTCTTGGTGTACTGAACATGTTAGGATTCAAATATGTTCACTGCATAAAAATATTATCTAACTGCACACATATAGACCTAAATTCAATATCTTTGATGTATTGTCTAAATGAGCATAAATAATTATTTTTTGGTTCTTCAAATGTGTGTTATAAGTAATATTAGTGAAACACCTAATGGACTTGATTCTGACTCTTACTTCAGAGGTACTAGTTGAGGAGTTTGCCCATTCAGAGAAAGGAGAGAAGAAAGGACTTGCAGCATGAAATTTCTTGTCTGGCAGGTGAATGTCATATACACTTAGGAAGAAATGTATTTTCATCGAAGACTACTAATAGTTTATTTCAAATGATTGAAAATTGTTCCACTGAGTTGCAATGAGAATTTGCATATCTTTTTTTAGCTTTGTTAAAGTTTTGGGAACTATAAAATGAAATACAGGTATATAGAGAGAAACAGAGGACAAAAAAACAATGAAAAAAAAAAAAACAGACAGGACAGGTTTTTCTTTCTGCAACTCATGAGAGCATGACATAATTTGCAATAGAATGAACAGATCCTATGGCTCAGGAAAGCAGAAACTTTTTGTTACAGCTGACCTAAATTTCACTACAGATACTCTGATGGAGAGAGAAAGGATATGTTGGAGTCACATTGATATGTCAATTGGACAAAAGACACATAAGGTGCTTCAAGTGCTAAGTTGAATTTTGAATAACCTAATAATAAAGCTTTCCTAAAATATTTATTTTCTCAACTTTTTAGCAGGAAAAAAAAAGATAAAATATTGGTAAAGAAATTGCTTTGGGTTTGACACTTAGAAAGATTAATTACTACAGGAATGCCAATGCATTGCAAGTTTATTTGTCTTGGAATTTTGTAATTTCTAGTATTTTTAAGATGATAATATCTGGGGGCAGTGTATCAAAAATAAAACTGAAGACTGGTATGGTAATGTGCATAACTTCATTAATTTCTCTTGATTTCTATTGACTTTAACTGAGACGGTGGTGAAAGATATGCTTCCATTTGTAAAGGGTGATCCAAATGTAAAAAGGGTTTATCATTTTATCATTTTTATTTAAAGAAATGGCAGAATAGTCAGCAAATAATTTGGTGCCATACAACTGACTTACTTTCTTTCTGTTTTTCTTTCATTTTATTATTTTTTTCCAAGAGGTTTTGGTGACTTTTCATGTGTTTGATTCATATGTTTTCTTTGACAAATTTCAAGGCATTTTGCATCTCAGATGGACAGTGTGGATAAGCTGGGACAGTCTTCTCATTGCTTTTGGTATGAGGTTCTCTGAAGAAAAAATGAGATGAAGGAAGGATCAAGTTAGATCCTTCTAACTGGTTGGTAGAAAAGTTGTATGTTCCTATTCTCAACTCAAAACTTAAAGGCGGATTTTATTTGCCTGAAACAAAATTCCTTCTGGAAGCTGCCACAGGCAGGTTCTGCATCTCCCATAACTAAGGATATACTTAAATAGAACTATTTACCCTACAGTATTTTAACAGACTTTTCTTGCCCTTTGGGTTTTGTGTCACATTCTTAAATTCATGATGCTGCATATCTTCAAGATTATGCCTATTGTTAAGGTATAATGCTGTGGTTTAGTTTTGTGTTTGGTTTGGAGTTTTTCTGGGGGATTATTGGGTTTTTTTCCAAAAATTTTCAAGCTCAAACTGCTCTGCATTTTAATTTTTTTAGGAAAAGTAATAGCTTTGTGAAGGAAATACAGATATCTAAACTTTCTGTGTTGCATAATTTTGTGATTGGCTTACTAAATGTGTATTTTCACTAGCAGCTTTCACCTGAAGTCATCTGAGTCCCTGTAATATTTGGCAAAGTGTTCTTTCAACTACATAATGAATCTAAAATATAAGCTGGCCTAGATTTTTCTTGTTGCTACTTTTATTATGCTGATTTAAACCTATATTATATCAATCAAATACAACATTTATTCAACAGGTAGAAAAATAAAATCCTAAGAGTATCTTGCCCTACAATACTTAATTTGTGGTATTAGATAATATATTTCAGAAAATAATACTGTGTGACTAATTTGCCTTGTTCTACATACAATAAGTCTTATAGCACTAGATTTCATTTAAATATTAAAACTCTAGTATTTTCTTTAAATTAAGATTAATCAGTGTTGGCATCTTGCATATAAAGAAGAAATTGAGTCTTCAGGTATAATAGTGAAATATTTTCCATAGAATCATAGCCATTAAAAAAACTCTACTATCATAATCATGACATATCATTCTATTTTTCAAAGCAAGAAAACACTAGCAAATTCAGAATTAAAAAATGCAGCTGAAGAATTAGAAAATATCATATAATTCAGCATTAGAATTAGGACAAAATCTAAATTTTTTGAAGTCAATAGAAACATATAAAAAAGAAAACATTTCAGATACAACCACAAGGCCAAACTAAAAGAATTATTTTCTGAGCTGTGTATTTTGTATCTCTGAATAAAATGCATAATATTGTGATGACAGTGAAAAGATACAGCTAGCCATTATTTCTCTTTCTCTCTTCCACCTCCTATACTCGGCAGCCATGAAAGCAGCTTCGACTCTGAAGCGATGCTGAAAAAGAAGGGAGCAGGTGCAGAGTACCCATGTCTGATCACATAGCCTTTTCTTCTCTCTCCAAGGTAGGACTGTGAGCAAGAGCAGTCAGCTTGCCATATGGCCCTTTGTCCCAGGAGAGCAGGAGAGAATTTAGGTCCTAATTCACTGGCCTCTGAAATTACTGGTAGTCATTTCACTGATTTCAATAGGTGCAGGACTGAATCTTTTAATTATGGTTCATGAGTCAGAGAGGAAATTTAAACAGGCAGGATTTTTGTCTTGGCTAATGGCTAAAGCATACTGTCAGCTGTATAAAAACCTGGGCACCTGCTCTCGGACTATTTTTCAATGTTCTATGCCCTGGCTCATATTACCTCTTCAGACACACAATCAAAAGCCTCAGTTAAAATGTTATTATTATATTATAAAGGGTTATATTATTATAGAGGTCTTATTTTGGCTGGTTGTATAACACTTTGGTCATAAAATTATAGTGGCATAAACTCCATAGCTGAGGCTGCAGGGCTGAAGTGGAGTAACAGCTAAAAGCATCATAGACCAGGAAAATGCTCATGGTAAGATGTAAATCTTTAAAAGTATAAACAGCTCGGGCTTCACTTTCCTGTGGATCTTCGTGTCTGTATATAATTTACATAATAGACATGAATCACTGTAGTTAATTTCCATAATTTTATGTTTATACAATAATTATTTGTATATTGTATACTATTATAACAATTATAAACATATAATAATTATTTTAATTATTTTCTTAATTTACATGTCAAACTGAACATCTCCAGGTACACTTGCCCTTAATATATGGCTAAATTTCGGTTTAGGGAAACTGATCTTTCCAAATCCATTGAATTCTTATTCTAGATGTATCTCCTATGAAGAAATGTGTACATACCCTGGTGAACACAAAAGGCAGGCAATCACAAGTACTTCAGTAATCTACTTTAAGAACTCAATCTCTTACAATATTTCATATATTATTTAAATAAATTATTTAGAGAAAAACCTATTAGTTATCCTTGATAAAAATACATTTCTACCCAAGTGTGTACAACATTCACCTTGCCGGACAAGAAATTTCATGCTGCAATGCCTGATTCAGTCTCACTAGAAAGAAGAGACAAGAGTAACACACAGCTGTGTGAAATTCAGCTGTGCGGACTTTGCTCAGACACATAACCTTCCTTTTTTGTCTATAACATACCAGTACCAGTAAGGCTGGGCTGACACTGCCTCCTGCCAACATGATTCTGCACATAGGAAAAATAGTACATATTGCACGTACTGTGTGCGTCTTTGCTTCTGGCCATCAAATCTTTTATTTTGTCAACTGTTTTAATAGATCCTGTCCCTCAGGGAATCTCTATCCCACTGAAATGGTCAGCCCATTTTCTTTCTAAGCTGAAAATGTGTCACATCTGTCTCAAACACTGAGGGATGGCATTTAATCTTGTTACAGTCTCTTGATGAGGATAACCTTCTCAGAAGGATGAAATGGCAAATGAAGAGGAAATGACATAGCTCTCTTCTCTTTGCACTCATTTGTATCTTTTAGTGAGTTAGTCAGCCTTTTTACAAATCTTTTTGTGTGTACATGGAATTGCGAAAGGAGTATTTATGTCAGTCCATGAATAATAGTAAAGCCACTAGCACATTTTTTCCTGAATTTTTGCCAGTCTTTTCCCTTTGAGTTGAATGTACGCTACTCACTTTTGGTACTGACATCTTTTTCACTCTGTGTGGATTTCAGTAACTATTGTTTTCATGAAAGCTTAGTTTCATAATGTATTTTTTCAGTGATCTGATAAATCTCATCACTTGCATTTATTTCATTTTTATCTGACATATTTTTACTATATCTTGTTCATGCACAAATATTTAAAATTTTCAAATTACAACAAAATTATTTTCCCAAGGAAAATATTGTATAAGATATAGAATAAAACACTTCAATTTAATGAACTTGTGGTTTTTTTAAAAATTAATCAACGATCTTATGTGTGTTTTGAAGCTAACAAAACTCATCTTAAAATGACTTTTTCCCACTTAAAAGTAGCCTTGACATTTACTCTAGATACTTAAATGCTTTTAAATATCTTCTTTTTTCTTTTTAATTAACAGAACTTACACAAACTAATAATGAATGTATATTCTATCTCTTCTTAAAGTCAGTATCTAATTTAGACATCAGTTAATATTCAACTGTAGTAGGTTGACCTTGGATGGATGTCAGGCACTCACCAAAACTGCTCTATCACTCCCCTCTGTAAGCGAACAGGAGAAAGAAAATATAATGAAGGATTCATGTGTTGAAATAAGGACAAGGAGGCATCACTCACTGATTACCATCATAGTTAAAACAGACTCAGCTCTGGGATATTAATCTAATTTATTACTAACAAAATCAGAGCAGGACAATGAGAGGTAAAATAAGTCTTAAAAAACACCTTCCTCCTTCCCAAGCTCTACATCCTCCCCTCAAGTGGCACAGGGAGATAGGGAATGGGGCCTATGGTCAGTTCATCACACACTGTTCCTGCTGATGCTCAGGGAGAGGAGCTGTTTCCCTGCTCCACTGTGGGGTCACTCACATGAGAGACAGTTCTGCATGAACTTCTACAATGTAAGTCCATCCCATGGGCAACAGCTCTCCATGAACTGCATGAGGTGCAGTCCTTCAGGCACAGCCTGTTCCAGCATGGATCCACCACGGGGTCACAAATCCTACCAGTAAAACTGTGCCAGGGCTTCTCTCTCCACAGGTTTACAGATCTGTGGCACAGGTTCCCTACAGTTCACAGTCTCCCATCAGGTATCTGCCTGCTCTGTGGGTCTCTTCTACAGACTACAGAAGGATCTCTGCACCCCCATGGACCTTCATGGGCTGCAGGGGCACAGTTGCTTCACCATTACCTTAACCATGGGCTGCAGGGGTATCTCAGCTCTGGTGTCTGGATCACCTCCTGCATGTTCTTCTCCACTGACCTTGGTGTCTGTAGCGTTGTTCCTCTCACATGTTCTCACTCTGCTCTTCTCTGGCCACAATTGCCTACGCCCAATAGCTTTTTTTTCCTTCTTAAATATATTATACAGAAGTATTGCTATCGCTCCTGATCGGCTCAGCCTTGGCCAGCAGCAGGTCTGTCCTGGAGCTCACTGCAATTGGCTCTGCCAGACATGGGGGAAGAAGCTTCTAGAAGTTTCTCACAGAAACCACCCTGTAGCCCCGCCACTATCAAAATAGCACAAACCCAGTACATCAGTATAGATTGGATATTAATAGTATAGCTGATTTTCAAATTTCAGATTTGTGTAGGTTGAATAACAGTTGCTTAGGGTGCAATAATGCATCGCCTGAAATATCCTCATGCAAATGTCTCAAAGCTTTGCAAGTCACAGACAAAATATTAAGATAAGAAGATGATAAAAGACCATGCTTAATTTTAACATTTTTCTTTATTCCCTCATAGGTATATTTTTATCACTGGAAAGCCCTCTGTGCTTTGGAAATAAGATGGAACACAATTGATGAGATAGCTCTTAAAATTTTAGAAATCTTTCTGTGGAAGTTTCTGTTTCTCTACTAACAAAGGGAAGACAGAGAACAACATTTCCTAGACCTTTATCAGAGGCAATCCTGGCTGAAAAGGTAAGATTACACTAGATTATGTATTCTAATCGACTAGCAGTAAATACAAAACCCAAACCTGGTATGAAGTATGTGACACTGTATGTCACAAAGAGGGGTGCATATAATTGTTGTTTTCATGTTGTGGTTTACATGGGGAGGTTTGTGATTTTATTTAGTGTGTCCGAGTGCATGGAACCAACAAATATATTAACATCTTCTGCTTTGCAGTAGAAATGAATCTGTAGAGAAAAGTGGTTGTTGCCTAATGTCACCTCTGTGCAGCTTTAGAGGGTTCACTTATGATGAGCTCTAATCTGGTCACATGGACTGGACCATATTTAATCTGAACTGAAACTCTAATGCAGATGCAGTGGACACCAGATGACACCCTCATGTCTGCTACTGACCTCCTGGGTGACCTTATCTGAATCTTTTTATATCCTTATACTTCCTTTTTTCTCTCTAATAGAGGGTTAAGAATACAAGTAGGTAGAGTATTACCAGCAGTACAAGATCTCTGATAGAGTGGAATTTAGAGTGGAATGGTACTATTATCCATGTGTAGGGGAAAAAAGGGCCAACTAGCAACAGGTTTTTTCCTCATCTCCAGTTTACTTTTTCAGTGGTCATACAGGTGGAAGTATATTAGCAATAAATCCGGCAAGACTAGCAGTTGTGGAAAACTCTTCCATGTGGGAGAAGTGTCTTAATGATTGTCTCTATCCTTATTATTCATTCTTATGAGAAAAAGCCAAAGGTTTTCACTAATGAAAATTAAAGACAAAAATTGAATAAATTGACAGATGAAGGAGTACAGACTTTATCAGGGCAGGATTCTGCTTGGATCTGTCAACCAGGCAACTGAATCTTCCATCCTCTGCTTGAGAGAGAAGGCTCTTATTCTCCATATAACTTTATTCAAAATAGTGGGAAAACTCATGGCTCTGTTCTATGGTAATAGATTCATGGGCTTTATGAAATCAGTCTTTTTTTCTCAAATGTGTTGGTTCCTATGCAGTGCTGCCATAGAGCTCATGCACCATAAGAGATGGAAAAAGGAACAGTTCAATGCCAGTGAGTAACTCTTTCTGCTGATACTGCTTTTTGGTGTCATACAGCCAGGCATGAGTGATCCCATTGCAACAGCAAGAAGCATGTAAGGGCCATGTACCTTCTACGACTCACAGTTTAAATTAGGTAATAGCCAAGTTAACCACAGCAGCCTCCTGTTTAAAAAACACATCAGCTCTAATTCTGCTACAGTTTTTGCCTTTTTTGGAGCTGTGCCTGTGCATTTGTATGTGATGCCTGCTGCTTTGCTCCTCCTGACCCTTGCTTCAGAGCAGTATGGATAATCTGCATTCAGTTGTCTGTTTGACTTCAAAATCATGGTAACAGGCATGTTTTTGTATCACAAAATCAAAATCACTGATTTTCAGGTTTTTCCCATATGTTAATGGGAAATATATAAACCTAAAAGTTTCCTTTTCTTTATGCTTGCAAAAGAAAGCCAGACAAAATAACCACTTGAGATAAGCTTCAGAATTTTTTTTTTTTTTACTGAGGAAATGGGCTGTATTCTTTAGAAACATAAGTTTTCACCAGAAACCCCTTCCTGAATACGCAAACTAATTTTTTTCAGATTTCATATGCATCTAGAGAAACTGAAGAAATTTTCTTGAATTGATAGCCTTTTTATATTGAGTGACAAGAGAATCCTTGCAGAATAATTTGCTGTATAGTCAAAGAATGTCAAGTCATTGACCTTTTTTGAGTCTACACCAGTTTACAAAATATACAGAAAACCCCCAAGAGTTTTTGTCGGGGGCTGCAGAGAATTTGCCTCGTAAGCCTGCTTTGCACATATTAATTTTGAATATTTAGGAAATCCTATTAAAAGCCTTAAAAAACACTGAGTTCAAAGCTTTTTAACTGTTCGCTTGCCTCCAGGGGAAAGTATCTACACCAATTCATGGGGGAAAAAAAAGACACTAAAATTAAAGAAAAAGAACACAGAAATATTTCATATTTTTTGCATAGGGCAATTAGCTGTGTTCTTACATCTGAAGCTTATCAGTGTATGTTTCTGACAATGTAAACATTCTGCAAGATGTATCATGATTAACTTGAAATATAGGCTAATTATGGTTGAAAAGAAAATTATTCTGTAATTATCTTTGTAATCTTATTACAAAATGCCTGCATATAGCCTAATCAACCAAAATAATCACAGACGTTTTTTAAATGTTGTGTCTGAACATCTGTGTCTATATTTGTAAGCAGGTAATGTAGCACATATATATAAATATATATATGTTCGCTAATAGATAAACAAACAGTGTGGAAAAAACATAAAACTTGAATTGAAACTCTGTCAGCTGCTTATGTAGTAACACTGTTAGGAAAGCACAAGCTTTAAACAAAAAGGAAATGCAGATCACTGTGCTCCTCTTTATGGTAGATGATTATATATCATTTAGTGAAATTATCCTCTGTACGTACTCAACCCAACAAATGCAAATCTTTGCTTCAACACGATCAGAAATTCTTGCACAGGATTTAAAAAAATTTTTTGTAGTTTAATTCCAAATGGGATGGGGAAAATTTGTCATGCATTTGGTCTCATGACTAAGGTGTAAGATATCAAAGTGTGTAATTTTTGATATTGTAATTAAACATAAAAATTCCTTTAGAAATTTTTAATGTATAATTCAATAATCACTGGTAAGCCTAAGTGGTATTATTATACCTAATTTCTTTCTTTAGTTGCAAATAATAGAGAAAATTAGGTTAATATCATCAAAAAATTGTGGGCAGCCAGCCTGAAACTATTTTGATGTGTTAATGGGACTGTATATTATTTGCAAACATTTCAATTTTCCAGCATTTTTCAGTCCCAGCCTTCAAACTGACCATGCAGCACATGATAAGGGCTTGCTATCCATTTGAGCGTTTGAATTTTCTTAAGTCACTGAAGGAAATCTTTCACTTTGCTATACTTTCTGTTCATTCAGCCATTTTGCAGCAGTCACACGAATCATCAATGAGATCCCCCTTGACTACCCTGACTTAGAAGATATGCCATAAGAGGGACACTGCTGTGCTTCAGCTGCAGAAATTTTCATTCCCTGGGATAAGATCATACCAAGTGTGGAGTAATACTCCTGAACCACACAAAGAATACATGTCATGTCAATAACACAAAATATCTGCCAAGCCCAATTATGTTTCACATAATTTGCACAGTCTGTACTGGCAGCAACAATGAGATCTCCAGTAAGACAAGCAGTGAAATCTAGAGAGATGATCAAACAACAGTGTTTGTATTAAGGTGGGAGGAACAGGTTTTCTGTGTTGCACACATCTTGGTTCTTGGAATTTGCTTATTTCCAAGCAAGCTGCTAGTTCACTTGTCAAACCTGAAATTGTAAGCACTTTTTATTTTCTCTTTGTAGTCCCCTACCATATTTACTACTGGAAATCCAACTTCCTCAGTAAGTGAGACAGAAATCATACTTAGAAATAACTCCTTCCCTCTGACGCTGTGATTTCTTTTTAGAACACTATTTTGCTCTGTGAAGAAATGAACTTCTGAGGGGGGGGGGGTGAGTAGAAATAACAAAAATAATTTTAAAAAAATGTAACATTTTATCTTACTTAGATTTAGTCATGTGGAAAATGAACATCTACTCCAGTCTAACTGTCTAAAGATGTATACATCTAATAAAGGCAAATGAGTCCCTCTGATTTCTTTTTGAAATGGCTATAGAGACAACCTACACATCTAGCTTAGACTAGAAAGCATTATATGGATTAATTTATAAGAAAAATTTCCAGTCCATGTAATCCTATTAGCTATTAAAAGAATGGCTAGAAATGCACAAAGTAAAGAATTAATTATTCATCATAAGCCCTGATTTCAGCGTTTCCAGTACAGAATATTTGATTTTGTTGCACTCATATATTCTTAATTGTGAAAAAACAATACTGCAAAAGATTGATACATTGTATACCAATGTGAACATTTAGATGCTCAAATACATATGTCAGTTCCTTTTTAACTCTGATTTTTAAAAATGTGCCAAAAACATTTGCCAGTTTTGGGAAGGATCTAATTTTTTCCCCTCTAGTCTATTAATGTGTAATGTTTAGTTCAACAAACAGGTAACATTTCATCAAAGATGACAGGATTTTTACATCCTCACAAACAATTGTCAGATTTATAAAGTTATTAAATAATTTTGATTTGTAGAACTGAAAATGCTATTGTCAATACATAATAGCTGCTTTATAAGAAATAACAAAAAATAGGCAACCAGCTTAATCAAAGTCTTTTTCACCTCCAGTTTCCTCCCCAGCTCCTGAAACATGCTTTAAAAAAATGTTGAAGAGTTCTAATCTATTTTTTCAGATAGGTTGACCCACATTTCAAAAAACAGAGAAATCCTGTTAACATGGACTACATCTCCAGCTGTGCTAAAAGGCACTTTGAAGACACATCACTAAGTGGACAAGCCAATATGAAAGAGGCACCTCACCAAAGGTGAGCTCCTTTCAGTCACTTTAAAAAAAAAAAAAAAAAGGTGATCCATCTTCAGAAGGAAGTATTCTAACAAAGCAGGCAAGAGTGATGCTCGATAAGAACTGCCATCAGCATGCACAAGATCAGCAGCTCACATTAATGTATATATTGCCAAGTTAATCATAGATTCGGACTAGTCAAAAATAAATGTAGTCCTGCAAATCTCTTCCTTCGGAATTTAAAAGGAGACTACATTTTATTAACACATACAAATATGAATATTCATACACTATAATAGTTGCATAAAATGCCCAGCTCTTTATCTTAAACTGAATGCATACATAGGAACTGGCTGTGGGAAACTTCTCATGGAAAAATACACGTTAAATATATAAACTAAAGACTAATGCAGCCAGATGTATGCTCCCTTTAAACCCCTACATATGGGATGCCCAAGATTATTCTTGTGGAAGGCATTTCCAATAAATCACAGCAGTTTGTTTACATCTTGTCTAAATGTTGGATGTTTTTGACTTGAGATTTATTTTGTATTTTCAAAAGCAGAAACAACAGTACAGTACACAGCCACATTGAATTGGCAGTGGGATACTTGCCAAGTAATTTAGGCACACCAATGCATAGGGACTGAAAGTTAAAAATAAAAAAAGAACAGTTATTCATTCCTTGTTTATATGGAGATAAGCAAACAAAAAAAAGCAATTCTGTAAGAAATAGATCATTGCAAATCCATGAAGAAATTAGTATGCTCACTCAGGAATTCCCTTCTGGCATTTAGCTAGCATGGCTGACTATACACAAACTCAAGGTTTTCCAGCTTACCAGTGCCCTTCAGTCAAATTCAATGTGTTAATTTTTTATCTGAAAATGTTTGTTACGTTTAGTTCTTAGATATTCTGCCTACTGATCACCCTCCATAGAGGAATGTTTCTTAAAATCCATCGCGATTTTTTTCCATTCAAAGAAATGTACTTTACCTAAAAAAATGTCTTTTATTTGTTGCCATAGGATACAAGAGATCACCTAATTCAATATAGTACTAATCTTAAATAAATATTTCTGCCTTTCCAATCAGAAACCCCTGTTGGCATCTAAAATAAATTGTGTTCATATTTTTAGAAAAATTAGTTTCTATTGACTAAACCTTGGAAGCTATGTTAGGACCTGTTCACTCTTTGAAGAAAGGTACAACTATATTGAAGATGGTAACGATAAAATGTTTTGAATGCTCACTTGAATTTTGTTTTATAGCCACATCTACATGAGTGCACTAAATGCCTGACACGGAAACCAGCTGGCATGGTGCAGCTTGTCCCTAGGCTGGCAATTTGCTTTGCCATGATTACATTTCCTCTGCACACTGTATGGCACAGGCCCCAACAGGTAAGGATCCTACTGGCATTTTACTCCTACACCACTCTGCAGCATGTTATGCAATTCAGCCCCTTCTCTCTGTCTCACATGGCACATAGACCACACCTAGGGGATTTAAAGGGGCTTTTTACCCACATTCTCAGGTAAGGAGTTTCTGTTGAATGGTTCCTCCACCCTTCTTGTGTTATGCAGGGACACCAGACACCAGATTCCTGAAGGGTGGTTGTAGTCAGGTGGGGGTTGACCTCTTTCACCAGGCAGCAGCTGACAGAAGGAGAGGGCACAGTTCCAAGCTGCATCAAGGGAAATATAGGTTGGATATTAGGAAAAAGTTCTTTTACAGAAAGGGTGATAAAGTGCTGTAATGGACTGCCTGGGGAGGTGGTGGAATCACCATCCCTGGATGTGTTTAAAAAATGACTGGATATGGCACTCGATGCCATGATCTAGTTGAGGTGATAGGGCATGGGTTGGACTCGATGATCTTGAAGGTCTCTTCCAACCCAGACATTCTGTGAATTCTGTGAATTCTGTGAATTATAGGTGTTCCCTTTCTTCTTTTTCTCCTTCCCATAGTCTCACAGTCTATGTTTCCTAACAGCAAAGACTGAGAACAAGCTTTATGCCCAGCAGAGCTCTCCCAGGGACTAATTTCTTTATCCAATCTGATGGCAGTGGAATCATGGAGAAATGCTCCTGTGGCAAAAAGCCTTCTGGCCTGCATTAGGAAAAGCATTTTCAGCAGGTTGAGGTGGTGTTTCATCACATCCTGTGAGGGAAGAGGTGGTCTTTCCTCCTGTTGAGATCACATTTAGTGTTCTGAGTCCAGGTCCAGGCTCTCCAACACAAGAGAGACATGGGCATCCTAAGCTGGTTGACTGAGGACTTAAAGCAATAGTCAAGACAAGAGAGCTGGAAGTGTTCAGCCTGGAGAGAAGGAGATTCGGGCACCCTACCAGTCTGCATACACACTTGATGAGGGGCAGCAAAGAATTTAAAGCCAGACTCTTCTGACAGGTGACAGGACAAGAGTCAACAGAGACAAACTGAAATAGATGAAATTGCACTTAAACATAAGAACACTTTTACCACAAGGGTGGTCAAAGACTGAATGAGGTGCCTTGAGATGCTGTGGAGTCTCTCTGTCCTTTGAAAGCCTACAGGGCAGGGCCTTGAGCAATCTGCAGTATCTTACCCTGCTCTGAGCAGAAGGGATTAGACTGCATGATTTGCAGAAGGCCTTTCCCACCTGCTGCAATTCTGGGCTTCTGTGATTCTGCAGTTTCAAGTACTCTGCAGAGCACTCCTTGGTGTCTCCCTCTGCAGCCAGATCTTCAAAAAGATTCCTCTGAGGGTTGGCAAATCTGTGGTGGTTCCAAAGGGGAAATCTGAAATTCTCAAACCCAGATGTTAAGCAATGAGGGGCTAGACAGCAGAGCAAATCGTAAAAGCAAATATGCTGATCTGTGCCAGTGTGTTAAAAGTGAACTCTAAAAAGTCATTTTTACTTAAAAAAAAACCCCAAAAAACCTTTCTCTGCAGTAATTTTTGAGTTCTTTTTCTCTGCCTGTCATTTTGCTGTTGGTAAACTGATAAACCTAGCCAAAGCAAAATCTGCCTGCCCAGTACCCTTAGCCACTACCCCTGCAGGCTAAAGTGGGGGTGACCAGCAAACATGAGCACGGCAAACATAAATGCACAAATGCAGTAGTTTGGACAGCAGTTTGTGCAGAGGGGCATATGGAAGGGAGTCAGCAGCAAATGAGGACAGCACAGGACTGCTCAATATGCTGTGATGTGCCACAGGGCACAAAACACAAGCCTCAACAGCAGCAACCATCCCAGCACATCGGAGACTTCCCCTCAGACAAAGCCTGAGCTGCAGGGCACCTAGAGGTCTCCCACTGAAACAAGTTAAAAAGGTGCACACGCCTGCATCTGTGCTCTGGCTGAGAAGCTGTGCTACCTAGCAAAAAAAAACTTCTGGAGGAGATGAACAGACTGTGCAGCACCAGGAGAAATGAAAATGAGGTTGACAGGATCGTTAAAGAGACCCTGCAGAGATATGAACCCAAATTTCAAGCTGCACAGAAGGAGGAACAACCAGAGACTGTGCTCATTCAGGTGGAAAATGGTGATTCCTGGGGTGGTGAAAGCTGGGAGCAAGTGAATTTTGGTAGCAGGTGGACAGCTCCTTCTTCACCCAAAGCTGCAGCTGCAGAATGGGTTTAGTGTCTTTGTATCACACATAGAGGATAAACTTCTTCCTGGGTAGGAACCACGGTGGGCCAAGTCTCAACTACACACTTGTATCGGGAGAAAACAATGGGTGGTAGTTATGGGAGATTCCTGACTGTGGGAAATGGAAGTCCCCATCCACAACCTGACTTGCTGCTTGACAGGGTCTTGGATCAGGAATGCTGTGGAGAGACCACTGGTACTGGTCCAACTCTTGAACTAAGCCTTTTGCTGCTCATCTATGTGGGCACCAATGATAATTCTGCAGTGATATCGGGGGACTGTTTGGTTCTGGACACAAGGGTCACGGGCATCAGGGTCCAGTTAGAGCTACCTGTGGACTGGTCACTGCCAGGAAGAGATGGACTGTGCCTGACTGAACACAGAAAAATCATCTCTACCAACAGGTTTGTGAAGCTCACAAGAAGAACTTTAGCTGGGAATAATAATGACAGAGGGAGATGAAAACACACAGTTAAGTGAGGGAACAGTTGATGAAGTTGAAAAGCAAAGGGTGCATAAAGACTGTTAAAAGAAACCTCAGGAACAGCAAACTGGGGGAAAAGGACACCAGTCTCAAATGTACATGCCCAAGTGCACACTACCTGAGAAAGAAACAGGAGTAACTAGAGCAACTCATTAGGTGACACACTGCAATGCTGTGGGAGTAGCTGAGACACGGTGGAACAGCTCACATGACAGGGGTGCTGCAGTGGACGGATACTGACCCTTCAGGAAAGACAAGTGGGGAAGATGAGGGTCAGGGAGTCGCCCTCTGAAGAAGCAAGTCAAATGTACAGAGGTTTTGTACTGGATGGATGACAGGTGGATTGAAAGCTTTTTGGTCAGGATGAGACAAGAGGTCAATATGAGTAATATGGTGTGGTTGGAGTTTGTTACAGACCACATGGTCAAGGTGAGGAGTTTTTTTCTAAAGTACCAAAAGCAATTAGAATTCCTTTCACTCAGGCTAGGTTTTTTTAACCTTTCACCTCTTTCAGCCAGGAGGTGAAACATGCCAGTAGCAATTGCTTCCAATTCTAGATACCTCAGCTGCACTGAAACAGAAATAAATGTATCCTTTTTGCCTTCCAGACCTCAGTTACAGTTTTTTCAGAAAGCTGAACCTATTGTGACCATTCAAATTCCCACTCTGCTGGAGTATTTGTTTTCTGTTTGGTTTTTTTTCGGTAGAAATCAGACATTATTAAATTGATATGTATCTGGAGCTGTGAAGTGTTTTAGTTACCATTCAGCTTTGGTGAAACATTTTCACTCATGGCTTATTGCAAAATATAGTAAGGATCAAGACATTTATATTTAGGGATCTACATGCAGCTGCAGACATGTAAGGCAGAAATCTGAACTCCCATTATTCCCCACCTTCCTATTGTCCCTGCTCATTGCAGATGGATTGATATTGAATAGCTTTTCAAAGGTGCCCTCCAACTCAAACTATTCTATGATTCAATGAATATCATGGACAATGATATAGTTACACTGAGTGTAACTAATTGCTAAAGAGGTTTAGTAACTCATCATCCACTGAGGCACTCTCATTCAGAGGAGTGAGATTAAGTTAGCTATCCCAGAACAAAAAAGTTTTCCAAATCATAGACATGGTTTCTATTTCTGCTCCAGAAGAGCATGCATCTTCAAGACCTCTGGCATATAGGCCAGCTCAGTGTAGATATCTCAGGTACTTTAGGATATGGCAATTGGCCCTAGAAGCATACAGTTGGTAACTGAATTGAGGCTTACATTTCCATTAATTATAATGAGACCTTTAATACCCACATATAGACACACAGATTTAGGAATCTTATTTTGGAGTTATTTCTTATCCTGTCTGTCAGGTTTCAATCCACTTTCCTGCTCATAAATTGCCATTATTTGAGTTATCCCACAGTATTCAGTGTTGACTCCAGGTAGATCTCTAGAATGAGATAGGTTTCACTAACTTGTTATTCTCATACATATATATATATATCCATATATCTATGTCTATATCTACCTATCTATCTATTTATCTAATCTATCTACCTACCTACCTATCTTCGTACCTATCTACGTACCTATCTATCCATTTAGACAAATTATCCCAAGAGTATCTGCTAGCTCCACAGCATTGATATGTCTCAGGTATACTAGATACCTCTAAAAGCATCAAGCACCTGTGTATTGATAATTGAGTAGAACCCTTAGATATATAGATATATAAATCTCTGTAGATATATAAATCTCAAAGAATCGGCTCCCATGGATTCATTTGGCTAAAAAAAACTTTTTTTTTTTTTTTTTTTGTTATTTATTATTACTTTAGGTGTTCTAGAACACCAAGTCATCTGCATAGAACTGCAGATTGGACACATTTATCTGGAGTAGAAAAGCTGGAGACCAGGCAGGGTATTCTATCAAGTCTGAAATTATTCTAGAGACTGATGTTTGAACAACTGAAGCCTACCTCCATGTTTGCTGTGAGTTGACTTTTTGTTCTCTGCCAGACACAAAAATGTTTTGCTTACTCAATTTTATCATACTTTAGCCTACATACTGAAAATATAGGTACAAATTAGGTTTTGAAAAGAAACAGAATGCAGCCTATGGTGGTTAATAAACTGGATCATGTAATCTGTAGATTACAAATGTGTTTTGTCAAAGGCAGAAATTAATCTGTTTCCATGTTCAAGAGTGGAAGCAGGACTTGGGCAAACAAGAAAGGAGAAAAGGGACGAAAACTAACGTTTTGGACTTTGAAGTATCTCTTACTCTTTGTTGTAAAATCTATATTATTAATTTTTCTACTTCTGGATCTTATGATTGCTATCTAACATCTCATCTGTTCATTTTAATAAAGTTATTGTATCACTCTTTTCAGATCCCTTAGAAATAGTCAGAATTTGTTAAGATGGTTTTTATTTTGATTCTTGTTAAGGTATCCATAATATTAAGATATAGCACATCAACTGGATTTTTTGGTGGTAGAGATTATGGATAGTATCTTTATTTACAATTGTCAATAAAAGATAACTCAAAGTATCCTAAATTCAGATGTAGATGTTGTTAGTGGCTGATATTTACTGCATGCTGCCGAACACTTACACAAAATAGCTGTAAGAATAGGATCAATATTTCAATTCTTCGGACAACTACTGTTGAAGGTCTTAAATGTTAAAAAGGCACCATTTTATCTTGTAGGCAATTCAGCATAAGGCTTTTTATCAAGCACACAGTCATTTTTCAAGCTGCAGAATATGAAACAGGTTTTTTTATGTAAAAAGTATGCATTCCTCCAGAAAAGGAACTCAATTTATAGCTTTAGAAACAGTTTATGACAACTGTGAGTACGCCCTTGGAATTATTATGCAAGAAAAAAAAAATAAAGTACAGGTTAATTGTAACAAAATTATTTTCTAACGAACAAAAATACATATCCACAACGAGAATGTTTGCATAATTGAAACACCTCAAGTTGTTAGCAATGAAAGGGAATCTAGTTCTCTGGGCTGTGACTTTTAATAAAATCTGGGTTAAATTATTATTATTCCATATTTCTGATATCTATAAAGGTCCAATTTTTTATATGTATTCCTTTCATTAAAATAGAAATGTTATATACCTCTCTTCAAATAGGAATAATTCAATTCTGGAAGTGATTTTCTCTGCTAATACTAGAGAAATTATAGGCAGCTAGCATAAAGAGTTTAAGTCACAGAGGAATCTTATTGTAAATATTGAAAAAATATTTTTTATAAATAGTACTTTGAAAGAAACAAAATGTTTTCTATTTTTTATGTCAGAATTGAATCTCATTTCAAAGTTTCCCTTTGAACCGTTGTTCAAAAGCAATTTGATACATTGTTACTTCTGTTTGCATTTTTAGAAAATAAGGAACTGTTCATGCATTTTCCATTTATTTTGCAAACCTCAGGAGTTTGGCAGTGTGTGAAACAGGAAGATAAGTGACAGCACTTGAGATGCTAGAACCTAATGTACCACAGAACTGAGAGCAGGCAATATTGATAAAGACAGGGCAAAACAAATAGCTACAGTGAAGAAAAAGTGTAAGAAGGCAATGTAATTTCTGCTCTAATTAGTGAATCACTTCTATTTAATTAAAAATAAATGGTTATTTTACTTTTAGAACTAAAGGTAAATTTAGTGATGAAATTTAAAGGGTTTGTGTATTTTAAAGGGTAGGTATGTATAAAAATTGAGTTACTATCAAATAAAATGTTTTCCAGAGCCTAAAACTTTTAAATGAGCCTGCTCAGAAATTTGGGTAAGCTTCCATCATTGATTAATCTCCAAGTAAAGTGGAGAGGTTGTGGTACACCTCAAAGCAGTTTATGTCTTTTTACTTTGTTTTAATGGTTGAGGTTTTAAACTGTGATTATCTGAACAGCAAAAAGCATACTTTTGAAAATTCATGAAGTGAAAAGATAAAAAGAGGGAAACAGCTCCGGTAACATATTAAGTGATACTGTTGTGACATTCCCTGACACCTTATAACTGTGACATGCTAGAAGTGGTTCTTTACAAACAGTGAGTAGCTGACCCATGCTGCTCTTACATATCTACTGCGCTGGCTATGTCATACAGGCACAAAACTGGTGTATGGATTTCCTTCTAAATTATTGTGTTCTTAGTACTGGACATATCTACAAACACTTTCAGCCTTATTGTCTAAGGTACCAAGAACAGTTAGAATTTCTTTCACTCAGGCTATTTTGTATCTCAGTGCCAGCTCCATTAATATTATCAGGTATATCACTAGAAGCCCTATAGAATTTTCCACTCTTTCAAATGCTGCAGGATTTCCATCTGTCCAATAGACTTCTCTATTTACATTCTTGGATAAATAAAGGAGTCCAGTCTATTTTCTTTAACAAAGGCCAGGAATCGTTTGCTGTGCAATTGTTAGACTCAACTGAAGTGTAACTAAATCTTCTCCTCAATGATCTCTCACCACATGTTCTCTACCTATCATTCTCTATGTTATTTACTATATTGTAGCTTTAATTCAGGCATTTCTTACATCCAGATGGCTTGTTATCCTGGTATTAAGAACCTTTGTAAGAAACTAAACTTGGGGTTTCAGTGCTAAGGTGTATGAAATAGTCTTCTTCTTGCTAGATGCTTTGGCATACACATACTTCAGGTTGCTATTTCAAAACATCTGTCATCATATCTTGAAGTTTCTCACACAAAGGCCGCATTTCATGTACGTGAGTGACAACATAAACCAGGAATTTTCTGAAAAAAATATAAAAGGAAATCTTCCAAATAAAATATTAAAAAAATATACATGTATTTGAATAAAATTTCCTATTTTTTAAGTAGTAAGAATAGGAAATATGTAACTGGATGTAGTTTGCTTTATATTAATTTTCTTTATTTCTGTATCTTTCTAGAAATACCATAACACAGCAGAATGGTACCAGAGCTTGCTATTTATCTGCAAGTGCTTCCCCACAAAATAATCACTGTTTGAAGCCTACTGTACACTCAGGATAAATAAAAGGATTCACAGAAGAGCAGGTCCATTAACTAAATATCTATGAGAAAGTATCACATTTTGGCATGCAGAAAACAATCCCAAAAAAAGTACTGATCACGGGTTCTCAATATCTTGTTTGAAGATAATTTTCCCCTATGTTTTCACTTCAGCCATGGGATTAATGAACAGCAAGAGAATGCTAGATAAAATAATTTTTAAAAGGTGCTATTAAACACCCTTTACAAAAAGGTTACAAAAAAGATGACCATAAAACATACACTTAACTTGTAGACTCTTTGGTGCAATTAGAAAAGGGATGGTATATTTAGGACGGTGATTAAATGTAGTTTTTCAATGATCACATCTTTAAAAAATGACAAAAAATTCAAGTCCACTTCTGCACTGGATCTGGCTCTGAAGGAATTTATTTTTTTCATGGCAGACCATATGGCTGGTTTAGATTTATGGCCACATCAGTGTTGATAGCATACCAAAGTTTTAGCTACTGTTGAACAGTGCCTGTATGTGCTTAAGGTCTCACTCTGTCCCCATAAAGGAGGCTGGGGGTGGGCAAGAAGCTGGGCAGGAACACAGATGGGCCAGCTGACCCTAACTGACCAAAAAGGTATCTCACGGCACATAACATCATGCCCGTCAATAAAATCGGGGGGAGCAAGCAGGCAACTGTGTGGGGACTTCCTGTCAGCTCAGGCCAACCATCACAATTAGCATTTAGGCAAAATATAAATTTCACCAATACTCATATGTATGCAGCTTTAATAGAAAGGTGTGAGACTCATGTATGCTAACACAAGGTTCTATCTACATCTGTGGTTTGCATTACTCATATTTCACCTGAACTGAGTTGCTCTATTCTCTGAAAAGTTCACAATTTTATAGGTAGTGATGTCTCCTCTATTGTTTTGTAGAATTTCCATTTTCTTAGATGTGTCATATTGAAATATGCTCCCTTTCCTGCATTGCCTTTTATATAACTGTGTTGCCTAGGGGCCCTTGTCACAGTCTCCCTTGAGCAGTACAAACACTGAACAAAAAGGTGAACTTATCCCACGGACATTTCACAAGGTAAATATAAAAGAAGACGCAGACTGATACAAGAAGTCTCATTCAGAATACAAAGCAGCAGTGAGAGGGTATTAGTCATGATGTTAGGCATTTGCTTTGGTGAATAAACTCAGTTTTTTAACACTTAACAGTATAAAGGTTAAGAACAAACCAACACGATTGTGATACTGCTTTTCAGGCATTTATCAAAATGGAAAGTAGGACAAGAAGGATCAAAGAGGTAAAAGAGATTCAATTATTTAGTACAGGTCATAAAGTCCTTATTGTAGCATAGTTATAAATAAGTGCAGAAAATTTAAATCAATGACTGTGACTGGCTCAATAAGTTGGAGCTTTTTGAAACAAGAAGTCATTTTATAGAGAGGGACTAGCATGAAAAGGCCAATGGCCACACACTGCCCTCCCCCCGCCCCCAACAAAAACTTTAAAACCAAAATTCTTTTTGGAATACTGAAGTTAAAAAAAAAAAAAAGTGATTAATTTTTATCTCAAAACTGGCTAAAATATTTATAGAAAATATTAAATTTATTAAATTATGCCTTAAAATATCAGGCAGGTCAGGTGCTGGACAAACAGCACAAACCCAGGTGTGTGCATGTGTGACAAGAAGGATGCAGTTTGTTTGATTTTTTCTTTAATTCCATGATAGTTCTAATCTTTTATATGCATGGGCTTTAAAAAATTATTTGCTTTTCTGATACAAATAATTTTTTGCATGCTTATGAGATAAACATGAGAAATTTCCAGTTGCAAATGTCAAAAGGGAAATGCAAGTGAAATATCTAAACTGTGAAATATGGAACATGATTTTAATTAAACAAGTGCCACTGTCTTACTGCTCACAATTGCCAGACAATTTTATAATGGCAAAAATACAAAAAGTCAGGATTATGATTGAAAGGGGACCTTTATTATCTAACTCTTTTACCAGGATATGTCACATCAAAAACATTGCCATCACACTCTCTAAATGTATTCTGAAGAGACAAAAAATAAAAGAAAAAAAAATTCAGCTTCAGTCTTATCTGTGGATTTCACCCTTATATGAATATTTTTCACACAGTATGACTTAGTAAAAGATCAATCTAAAAGCCAAATGTTGCTAGGAATTACGTCTCTTTTTTTTTACTTTTAAAGCTGGTAAGGCTTTATAATTCCACAAACAAGCTGCAAAGGATTATGAAGCAACATAGAAAAATTTATATAGATTTTCTTTAAATCAGGATCACACCAGTGGATTAAAAAAAAATTCTAATATTTGAAAGAAAGAAATAAAAACACATGTATGTCAACTGCTCAGTGTGCTTGTGTGTTGTTTAGTGGTTGTTAAAGTATTTTGTATAAGTTTCCTATTAATTAGAATTACATACAGCCCATTTTTAAAACTATAAATTGATTAAGATTTAGCACTTAATTTTTTTTTTTTACTTGAATAGAACAATAATGCTAAGTTCAAATTGTAAAATAGTTCCATGCTATCCAATAGGTAATTACTACCTGAGAAAAATACTTTTTGGATACTATTGGTATAGACATGCTTTCACATGCACACAAACACACACAAATTCACACACAGATATCTTTGTTGTATGTATAGTACTTTCACTTGACTACAATATAAGGGACTTTAATACTGTCAGGGGTTTTTTGTTTGTTTTAGTTTTGCAGGCCCTTATCCTAAAAGATACATTGAAAAGTTTTAGAATACCTCACTGGAGTAAAGCTTTTCCCAGGACACATACTTTGGAAGACCTTTTCCATTGTGGGTAAATTTAACCATAAAAGTCCATCTTCACATTACCTTGTGCTAATAATGGCTTTAGTTTAGGTGATTCAGAGAAGCATGAATTTTCAACTCTGTTATTTCAAATATGGGAGTACATGAAGCAATTAGAAATCATGAAAAATCAGAAGAGCAATAAAGTTCATATATTCACCACAAGAAAAAAAATTACACTTTTACATTATTTTTTCCAAGGTAATTTTAATTCTGGAACTTAAGTCATACAAAACAGATGATTTTAAGGTGGTGAATGTATCTGGAAGAGGTAATGCACTCCACATTTTTTATCCCATTATCACAGTGACTGAGAAAATGTTGGAAGCTAATATAATGCATCACATCCCTCTCATCTAGCCCTGACCGCGTAAGCTTGTGGCAGATGGATTACAGCACATGCCCATTGTGAATGTTCCTAATGTTCTCAGTTCTCACAGGCAGCTGAGACCTGAGGTAGAACTGATCTGTTTCCTATTATTATTAATAAATGAGACAGATTAGTAGAGGTTATACAAGTCTGGGAATAGTATAGGAAGTGTATATTCCCCATGAACTTGCATGTTTTAAAGACTAAAACATGATATAATATTTGAAAACTGTTAATTAACAGTATCAATGGGAAAATAATGTCATGGGGAAAAGATATTATAGCTGCTGACAAACAGATTTGTCCCTTTGGAGCACTGAAGAAAATTTTTGACTGGTAGGAGAAAATGCTTTTGCTATAGTAGACAACAAATGGTTGGGATAGTAAAACCCATTACAGTGTAAAGTCACAATATCTTTCTTTTTTTTTTTACAACTTTCTTTTTGCTCAGAAGAAAATTAATTTCTTACACTGGTATGTGTTTTGATTAATTTTTTCTGGAGTCTGAATAGTTGGAAACAAAGTATGAATTTCATTACAACCTCTTTTTTTTTTCCTTTTTAATAAAGGTAGATTGTCAGTACTTAGATTTTCAGAATCCTACCATGGATAGGTTTTATAGAAAATTTCAATTCATAATAGATTCACAAGTAGGGCCCCAGTCTAAAATTCTCAGCATCCAACTGTTGCTAATATGACACAATCTGGACAATATAAAAATAATAAAAATAAAAAAGCCTTCCAAACATCAGCCCTGATCCTGTTGAATTGTTGATGCAGTGGGGTTGTTCTACTTGTGAAATATTTACTTCAAAAATCAGGCTAGGAAAAAGAAGACAATGAAAGTGCTCTTGAAGTACTAGTGACATACGACTTTGGTAATGTAGCAGCTAGCGTATAGAGACAGGATGGACATGTGTCTTGGATTAAGTGAAGTTGAATTTAAATATTAGGTTTTTCATCCTATGGATAGAAAAGAAAGACCTGCATTTCAAGTTACTGTTTAACATTTGCATTATTTATGCTTTCCTCTCAAGTACAAGTTTTCATTACCTTCAAATACAAGTTTTCATTACCTTCAAATACAGCATTAATTTAACATAAAATGTTATCATTTGTTGAAATGACACTTACTTATCAGTAGTTTTGATACACTGTAGTTTAACTTCCTTGGTGTTTTAATCATTTGGTACAGTTTTACACATACCCAAATTTAGATAACGGTAAATTGGGACTCAGGTTTCTATTCTATTTACACAATGAAAATGTAATTTCTGCTGCTTAGAAGGATGCTGGAAATCCATTCTTCAATTGTGAAAGTGCTAAGGAATCTTGGATTTGTAGCTAGAACTTTTAATCTATTTCAAACACAAGCTCCTGAAGGACAGGGGATATCTGTGCAGTCCATGTCTAGGTTTTAGACAACTTCCAAACCTTGAGCACTGCTTAAGGTTTCTTCACTATAACTGTTTTTCAGAACATGAAAATCAAGTAATTGAAGTTCTATTAAGAAATATCAAGGTGAGTTCAAGAATGAGAGCAAATATCTACCACTGAATTCAATATCTTTATTTTTACTGTGCTTAAAAATGATGTGTTTACCATCATGAGTTTTCCTATTTACCCCATGAATACTGATATTGACACAGAGCAGGAAGTATTCATCTTAGCTATCTGCAACCATCTAAAAAAATAGTTCTTTGAATTTGAAGTACCTATCTTGACAATCAAGTAAAGATAGACACTTTAAAATGTAGTCTGTGAAAAAGAAAGATGCTTGAGGCTACTATATTTTTAATTTGCGCGACTTGGTTAAACCACAACACACTTCTCTTCAGAAACACATTATATTATTTTACTATAAAATTCATCTTTCTAAATCAATAAATCAAATAAATTACTTTTTCAGTGTTTCTAGTGCTATTTCTAGGAAACTGAAGGACTAAAATGATGACTAAAAGTATTTGAAAAGTTTGTCTCTAGGTGCTTTACTGAAACCTCCTTTCTATAAACGTTTACAGGTGTAAACAAAGTCCTTATATGTATAGCTTTAAGAAAGATTGTATCATTTACTATATAGTAATATTTTCATCCTTGTGCCTTCTAATTAACAGTTGCATAATGTGAACATTTCTAGGGTGTTAGATAAAGAGAATAAACATGTATTTCATTGAATATTTTGATTTATGGACTAACCCTTATATAAAAATGTCAACATACATGAATGACTGTGATTAAAACATAAAGTCTATTTCAGGTTTCTGGCAATCAAGCATGCATACTCAAGCCTTACTTCTGTGGTCTGAGATTTCTGTGTTATAATTTTAGCTCTGTATTACACTACTGGTTTTTGGTTTGGTTTTTTTTGAATATAATATTTGTGAAAGCTCTTAGAGTCATAATACTGGAAAATTAATCTTTCCAACAACATAACAGATAGAGCAGGGGCAGTGATGGACTACAGTCTTCAACATGTGGTCTGAGTCACTTTATGTCCTTCTTACAAGTTCAAGGGCAGCTGTTATATGCTGCTGTTAAACTTAAATAAATGACACTACGTAGAGGAGTGAAACCACAAAAGTAATACCATTTTCTTTCATTGATAAGGTCTGATTTAGTGATTTTCTGAAACATTCCTCCTAAAGAATTAAACATAAACACACAGATCAATATTCTCACATCTGTTTATACAATGTAAAAATAAATAAACAAGCAAAAAACAAACAAAAATTCCCAGAATCTTTGGCAACAAAAACATAATACTTTCATATACCAAGGAAACAGATTTGTACCAAAAATTCTTAATATTAATAAAACAGTGTTGAGGTAAAAATATAATAAAAATAAGCAGAATGTAACAAAAGTTTAGAAACCTGTTGTTTCTTTATATTTTAGGTGGCATTCTCTTGCACCTAGTAAACTAAAAAAAGAATAAGAAATATGACAAGATAAATCATGGTCCTTTGTACTTTAAGATCCTATCATTATAAAAGGTACAATAAAGAAATTTGGAATGTTCAGCATTTTCCTGGTCTTTTCTGGCATACAAAAATGAGACCGGATATTTTGTCTGAAGGAGCAGTCCACATTCAGAGTAAAAGGTAACAAATAGAAAAGCTCTAAGTACATTAAAAATCATTTTAAATTTAAACATTTGAGAAGTCATTTTAATGACCAGGAGCTCATATTCTTTAAAAACTGAGCAGTCCTTTAATTGCTGTTTTAGTTTTACCATCATTAATAAAAAAGGATGTGTGAGTGGAAATGTAAAACCTTAAGAAAAAAAAGTTGAAGCAAACATGCTGCCAACGAAAAGAATAAAAAAAACAAACAAAAAAACCAACCAACCAAACAAGCAAACAAAATTTGAAAGACAGAATAAAAGAATAAAGTTTCCCAAACTCAGCCTGGGGACAGTTTAATTCAAATCAATGAGATCTTTAAAAATGAAGAAAAATATCAAAGAATAAATTAATAAATAAGAGGCTGCACATTCAATTGGGCTTAAGAGGGCCTGAAAATCTTTGATGTCGTTTCTGAAAGAAATTATTGGATTTATTAACAGTGGCAGTCGAGCCACATGGGAATCACTCCATAAACACAAACATTCATCAAAGAATCTGCCGCATTATCCCTGAAATGGGCTTGATCATTTGGGGGCTTGTTCTGTAAGTATTTCTTCAAATATTTGATCATTTAAGATACTGAAATTAGTGTCAGTAACGCTCATGCATTTAAGGATGCCTGCATTTCTTTCCTCATTTGAATAGGTGCTAATTGGTCCCACTTCTTTCTTAAATTAAATTATAAACTTAAATTATACTGCCAGGTGCATGAACTCTCCTGGCTATTTCTTTGCACCTGCAAGCCAAGGGCCAGTATTTTGTTCTGGAGGAGACAGGCTGCATCCATGTTACAAATCATTTGACACTGGGTCCCAATCCAAACCCTGCATGGTGTGCTATAGCTCTAAGATGCAATTACAATATTTTGTAGGTTTCATTCACTGCAGAATGTCTGAAATAATAGTACTGAGCAAACGCAAGGGTTGTTTTTGCAACAGAAAATTAAGGACATACCTCCTATGACAAAGAGTGTTGTATAAGGGTGCTGGGATGACTAGAAGGGCACTGGAGGATTGTATAGGTTTAAAGAATATAAGTATGTAGAGTTCCAGTCATATATTCATACTGAAGTGTTTTTGGTGTTGGTTTTATTTGGGTTTTATTGATTTTTTTTTTAACTAGAAACCTTCACTTTAGCTTAAAAATGTAGTCTGTGAATAAACTAATGCTCACAGAGCATGAAAGATAAGGTGATCTGGGGATGGCCAGTTAAGGTCTTTGGCGGCACAAATAGATCTTTGGATTTGAGTTCTTTGCCCTAAGCATGTATTTGTTGCATTATTTAGGAACTAAACCTTTCAACAAACGGTTCCTAAATGTTCAAAAGCATCAGGCAATGTATGATCTCAAACACTATTATATACAAAGTTTGTCTACTTTGAATATTGGCCAAAGAAGAACCTTTCTTATTTGATTTTCAATTTGTAATGAATTAAGGCTTCCTATAAACCAGTAAAATGTCCTTTTAAATTTGCAGTGTGAAAGATCTGGTACTGTGACCTTGGATCTGCTCCAGTTATTTAATTAAATTTTCAGATCACTGGAAAGAGTCTAGGAAAAGTACCAGTTCTGTAGCTTTTTGTTAGAGCTCTTAGTCATGTGCTGGGAAACAGGTTCATGTCTTCATCCAACTGGTGCTCAGCTGGTCATAAACTACAGAACAAGTTCAACAAGAATACACAGAGAGAGAGACATGTCTAAGAAAACAGATGAGCCTGTTCCTGGACTGTATTCTTGAACAGCATGTGCCAAGCTGGTTCAGTTTCATATTTTAAACCAAGACAGATGAGGCCTAGAGATACAGGGATAAACCTGACATTGTAGTAGCTTGCCACTCATTTATAACAAAATAAACAGGCTTCTTAAATGCAGCTTTTTGTTTGTTTCCATTAAAAACTACCTCAGAATTACAGTCGTTGAAAATAGATGAGATTCTCATTAGCAAAGAGAAGGATGTAACTGAAAAGACACCTCTTTTCCAGGGTCAATTTTTTGGTGTCTTCTTTGCAAATTAGGGAAATCTGTATAGAGATTATGTCTTCCTAAAATAATACCAGGCTGTTTTTTTCATTATGGTCCGTGTCACAAAGTGTAGCAGAGAGTTTCTTGTAGAGGAGTATGATATTATTGACTTGCACAAGAGAAAATAGTCTACGTGCTCTGTCAACATTAATTGTCTAAGCAACAAAATTATTTATATTCCTTTGCATTGCTGAAATGTTACTGTCTTTCAACTTCCCCTAGAGATTCTTTTCTTTCAAAATAATTAGATTTCTCTCCAATTTTTTTTCATCTAATCTTGACTTTACTATTAATAAATAAAGACATCGGATGCAAATTCTGCTGAAAAAAACTGAATACATCAGCAAAAATGGGCATCTGCACATTAAAATTGGATAGGTGATTGCCCAGACACATGATGAAGTAAACATGCTTGCAAGGACTGGTATAAAAATAGGTCCACATAGATCTTGTTATATACAAGTAAATAAGTCTGCCATTAATAGTCATAAAAACATGAGCTTTGTATTGACCTGACAGTGCAGGCACTCAGGGCTTCTCTGAGCTTGCCTTGGCCTACTCTGGCAACTGATATTAGTGTTTATAATAATAAAAGTGTATTATTAATGTGACTTTTCTATATTGATTAGGACTGTAAAGGATAATGTTATTGTAACAGGATTTATAATAATTGATGCATTTTTATTATTCTGTTAAAATATTTATTGGGCTGTCAATAAATTTTTAGCTCCATATAAATGGTGTGTTCTTTTCCCCCAGAAATAGATTTTGAGGTAACTTTGCAATAAATACTCATTGGCCCTTTTGAAAAGTTATTTCATTTAGTGGACTTTCATTAAAGTGGACATCCAAAAAGCATTCAGGTTCAGCCATGATATTCTGCTTGGAGGGTTTCTTCGCACTGTACTGCACCTTCTCATCTAGAATGGATATTACACCTCATTCAACATCAGTGTCAGAAGTTTTACTGCACCCCTTCTTAAAAAAAAGAAAATAATAAGTGCTACCAGCCCTTCAACAGTCATGAATCATGACAGCTTCTTAGATTTCAAATATATGATATATTGCATTTAAATTCCTAATATTGCTGTACTGTGTATCAGAAAAACATATTATCAACTATTTTAATATTAGTGTACTTGATGACCTAGAAGGTAAAGATATTTTATTATTCCTCTATTACAGATGGGTAATTAATGTGCAGAAACACTAGGGTGGGCTTACAGGGTCAAGTGTGTGAAATGAGATGAACTTCTTATCAAGTCTGCATTCCATTGCCTTTTCAGTGTGTCATCAAACATATATGCAGAAATCAAAAATACATACTCATTAAAACTACATCTTATTGCTAGCATGCATGGTAATACTTGTTCAATTAAATATTTGATTAAAAATTGTTCATAAAATATTTGTTTTAATTTCAATGTTTTCCAGATCCCTTTCATTCAGGGAGCTTCTTTAAGTGCATGTACTTCACTTTAAATGAGAACAAACATCATTGAAACAAAAACCTTTTCAGAATACACACTTTAGTATTTGTTTTTTAAGATTATAGGAAGAAATTTAGCAGAGATTAAAAGTCTGAAACCTGAATTTTGTGCATGGTGCTGAAAGGTCACAGAACAAGAGGAATCTTCTAAAATATTTTGAATAGTTAATAAGCAATGCTTCTTTTGAGCAAAGATCTGTTGGTTTTTTGGGGTTTTTTTTTCAGTTTTAGATTCTCTAGATATGGAAAGAGTCCAGTAGAAAACGACATTTGATCCAGAGATGTACTGTGCATTTATGATTTAAGTTCAAGTAACTAAATCATGTCATTAAATTCTTCTAAATTGTTTGACTTTAGCTTATTTTGTATGCCAGTGTGTTACTAACATTTGCACTGTTGTATGAAGAAATACATTAAAACTTGTAGCAAACATACAAAAGAATTCTTACAGACTTGTCCTTGTGTTGACATAAATAGCCACAGAACAATACCAGGCTATTATACACTGTTAGATAAAGTTTAATTTTGGTTTTAGACGTTAGTACTACTGAAATGCTAATTTCTATATTCTGTGTTCATAAATTTGTTTCAAGCAAATAATTCACCACTAGAGTTTATTCCTATGAAAATATCAAAGAATCACAGAATGGCTTGAAAGAGACCCCAAAGATCATCCATTTACAATCCTCCTGCCATGGACAGGGATGCCAGTAACTAGAACAGTTTCCTCAAGGCCCTATCCAACCTGGCCTTCCACTTCCAACACTTCCAAGAATGGGGCATCCTCAACTTCTCTAGGAAATTTGTTCCAGTGATTTACCCCACTCTGAGTAAAGAATTTCTTCCTAATATCTAATCTAAACCTGCTGACTTTAAGTTTAAAACTAATCCCTAGTCCTGTCACTATGCATACCACGCTTACCATGAAGCAGCAAAATATTCTGATTGGGAATATGGCAAACTGCAGATCAGACCACATTTCAATGGTTATCATCAGCAGATCATGCACACTATCAGGGGCCTTGAATACCTGACATATCATGCAGGCACTGGAGGCTCAAAATAATCTAATACTTTCCTAATCTAACACCACTGTTTGAAAAAGCTGCTAAGATAGTGTCAGCAAACTCTTCTTGGTAGTAGCAGATGATATAATGATGGATAATATCTGCAGATTCCAGCTTCGGATGTTTGGACAGAGGAAAGAGACTTTTGCACTAGGAGTTTGTATGAAATCTGAACATGTTGTCCAAAGAAGCTGCAGAACATTGATGCTTGGAGATTTTCAGGAGCCAACTAGACAAAGCTAAAGCTGTGATGCTCCTGTGATAACAGTAGTCCCTATATGAGTGGCAGGTTGTCCTACATTACCTATATTTCTATAATTCTTTATGAACAAAACAAAGCAAACAAAAAAAATCTGACAAAAAAAAACCCCAAACAAGAAAACAAGGCCCCCCAAAAACCCCAAACCAACCAACCAACAACAAAAAAACCCCTAAAAACAAACAACAAAAAGAAAGACTCAGACATCTACCAGTTTCCTTTTTTTTTCATTGACAGAATCACAAATAATAAGCAGATGCTTGAAAACTGTCTGAAATTAACAAAGTCTTAATGTTTCTTAGAACAGAAGTTTGTTAGTCTGGATTTCATTATGGGGAAAGATTTATTATTTTATTGTTCATAGAAGAACAAGAATAGCAATTGAATCATTAAGCAGAGAGACATGACCAGAACTGGGCATGAGTACTGTTTCACTTTTTTTAGTGAAAACTTTTCTGCTTTCAGAAACCCAGGCATTTCATGAGACTTAAAAATTAAGAACAGTTCCACCTTTCTGACAGGATCACTGACTTTACTAAGCAAAAATTTACATTAGGCCAACCATTCATCCCCTAAATCTAGAATTAAGATGCACATACTAATGCGTATTAATGGTGGGTGTTTTAATGAGCTTTGAATTCAGCTTCACTCGCTGCAGGAAAAAGGCAAACGAATTTTTCATCCGTACATTTATAGATTCTGTTTTCTGTATTTTGTCATGAGAAGGGGAAATAATTTTCTGTTTCTTTTCTAAAATTAAAAACCTTCTGAAGCTGCACATTGCTGCTTTCATGCTTGAAAAAACTTTTTCAGTTTTCAGACATCATCTTTCGGAAATTTTTCTGTTTGATAAACCTTATGGCATAAGAATGACTTGTACAGTTTTAGTTTTCCTCCTCTCAAGTTGCCCTTGTTTCTGTTAATAAATTTCTTTTTTCTTGTGACAAACAGTTTAAATCACATCAGTAAGATAGTCTTACCACACAACTTTATTCCTAAAAGCGCAAAAGAAAGCTACTTAACAATCAAATAATGCAATTTTATCCTTTTGTCCCAGCTATATCATATTAAATGATATATAAAAGATGCTTTATAACTACACATTTATTTAGTGCATCTGGTAATTGATAATATTTACTGGGCAAACAAATTCTGTACGCAAAATTACATTGCCAGAAAAAATAATTATTTTTAACTACCATCACATCTCCACCATATCCTAGCTAAACTCATAAATTAATGTAGGACCCCATGGACACACTATTGCAGTTAAGGGACAGGGTAAAACATTGTTCCCTTGCCACAGAAATTGCATTTCTTAGTATCTGTAGGACATGCATTCTGCTTAGGCTGCTTTCAGCTTCATCTCTTTGGAGAACAGTTTCATATGGCATGAAAACTATCCTGGAAATTGCCACGTGTCAGGAGACTATCCAGTTTGTGTGGTTGCATCTTCTCCAGCAGCTGGCATTCCCTGCAGTTAACAGCAGCATTTATAATACATTTCTTGACAGTCACATCACAAAACATTTACAATATCTTCAAGCTTTCAATCTGTCATCCCAAATTCTGGCTATTAAAAAAAAAAAAAAAAAAGGAAAACTGAAAGCTATGCAGCTTTCTGCTGTTTAATGTACTTCAGCATTTCAGAATAGTCAAGTGATCTAGCATTCTTCTATCCCTTTCCATTTAAATCACAGCCCTTGTTGAATCTTCTGTAATGTTCATTCAGATGTATCAGAACCACCTTGACTGTCTTCTTCCTCACTTCCTATCTTTTTCTAGATTAAACAGCCTCATAACTGGAACTCAGTCATTATTTAGAAATGATCATTAGTAGAATGACTGGAAATCCAAGTCACAGGTTTTAAGGACTTATTCATTAAATCAATCTTTTCTTCTTTCTAGACTGATTTCTAGAAAATTTGAATCAAAAGTGTATGGCCCAATTTAAATCCCTGCAAACACTTTGCCATACTATAAGAATCTAGACATTTATAAAACTTATTTTGCATTGATTCCTAGATCCTGAGGGAAGCTCCCAGGAGGCTCTAACAAGCCAACCATGTACCAAATGCAATGTCTACAATTCTAGCCACCATTTCCAAGTTTTACCATGTGATCTTGAAGGAATGGACAAATGGTAGAGTTTGGCACATGAAAAAATTAATCATTCTTCATAACAGAACATCTCTATCTGAAAAGATGATATAATTGTCATTATCTATGATCACAGCTCACAGGATTCTTTTCTAAAGCTGATTCCATATAATCAGCATCCTATTCATCACTATATATTCCTCAACATATAATCTTTGAATAATTGCCATTCATTTTTCCTGCAAAAAGAAAGTGCTCTTGAATTAACAGCAGCCAGCAATAGAGTTGAGTTTATTAATTTGATGGAGAAAATTCTATCATCTGTACTATTTTAGAGAACGATGACTCTACTCTATACTATCTCTTTGGTACTCAGAATAACATCTGATGATATCTGAACCCAGAACTTTCTTTACCTAAGAAAAATTTGTCAGTAGTCTTAATAGGAGATATAATTTAAAAATATTGTTTAGGAATTTAAAATCATTGGGAAGTTGCCTCTCTTTAGGATAAGTCTAGGGTTTTAGCACTTAAAAAGAATTGAGCAATGTAAGTGCTAGTTGTTTCATGCCATCTCAAACTGATCGAAAACAAAGTCACAAAGGTCTAGCTGTGTCCAAATATATGAATCAATGGATCTCAGCATGAGCTGTCACAATCTGTTATTTTGTGTCTTGAATGACTTGAAGGGATGTCAGTTACTTCTATGGAAAATAGCCAGGTTTGAATTACAGAACCACTACAACTTATCCTGACTTCAGACTTGAAGGCAGTCACTGTTGCATTCAGATAAAATTTTCTTGCCTCATTCATTCAATAAATGTTTACTTTCAAAAAAAAAGTGCCCTTGCAAATATTTTAAAATATTCCTGAATTGAGAGATATATCTCAAAATATTATCTTGGAAAAGTCTCAAAACAGCTGAGAGGATTTGGTGGGTGGGGGTTGCTTGTTTCCTTTGCATAGGTTACTCTTTTAGTATTCAGCTAATTTAGTTTAATTTTTTTATTTTACTTTTTTTTTTGACAGGGTGGATGAATGAAAAAAATTTCACTCTGTTGTTCACTCAGCTTTAGCACTGCCTCAAGGACATAAAGAAACCCTGAGATTTGTTCAGTTTGTCAGAGCATGGTGCTAATAATGCCAAGGTTGTGGGTTTGATCCCCATATGCTCCATTCACTTGAGAGTTGGACTTCATGATCCTTGTGGGTCCCTTCCAACTCAAACTAGTCTGTGACTCTGCAAACTGCAAAAGCCTAAGAGACATATATATATCTAGAAGCTCCTCCAGTGAAAAATCTTTCAAAAAGTCAGTGTTTCAGGAAGACATGCAATTTAATATTCAGGTTGTAGTTTGACCTCTGTTATTTTTTTCATTTTAGTATTTATAGGCCCTATTAGAGGTTACCCACTTAGAGAACAAAAATCCTCTTAATATTTACTAGTTAATTAATTGGATCTTCTAAGTTTAAAGAGTCACTTGATTATAAAGCTGTAAATAGAATTCCTAAGTACTTCAGTTCTGGTGTGAAAATAAAGGATGTCTAAGTTGGCAGTTCATTAACTTCCTTGAGGTTTTTGTTCTCCTAACAATACTTTTGTTATGAACTTCAATGCTTGTGTTTTCCTGACAGTGAATAGATGGTGAATTTTCATCGAATGTACGTACTCAAAGTGAGACATTCAGAACTACAAACAGGAATGCTACCTGTCTTGCTCATCACCTTCTCATTCATCCTCAGAAACAGACTAACCAAAAAAAAAAAAAAAAAAAAAATCAAAGAAAGAACAGAAAAATAAGATTAATATAATCTATTTATTCAGGAGTCATCTGATTTAAATTCCTGAGTGTCTACCTTGCTTATGCATAAATCCTGTTCAGTTGTCTGGTTTACATGCAGGCACTGCTGTGATGCACCCTGGTGCCTAAGTATTTCTATCACTGGCTGCAAAATAATCAATTCTAACTAAGACCAGACCACTCAAGTTCAGAGAAAGGTTCCATGGAGTCACTGACACAATGCAATTGTGAAAGTCCTGTGTAAACCTGGAACTGTGGCAATATGATACAAAATATCTGCTACTGAACAAATGATATGGTAAGGAACTTTCATATTTCCTTATCATTTTAGTATTGGCCAAAAAACAGAGCATTCATTTCCCACAGTTAAAATGATTTTTTTCTGCTATAATTGTAACTTGCAGTGGGGTAAACAGCTTGAAAAAATTGAGACCACAGATCCATGTCTGTCTTATGGAACAAGGAATTTTTCATGTGGTCAGGAACAGTTCCAAGGAGTAGTTCTATTAGAATTTCTGGCTTTTTCTGATACAAGTAACAATAGTAATCTTTATATTTAGAAAATAATTTTAAAGGTGTCTGCATTACAGTCTAAAAGCCCATCATTTAGCATGGTAATCATGGCTGCTGGTCTAAATTGTCTTCTTTAGAAATAAGGTTATGATGAGCAGGTATCTCATTCTAATTTTGTATTTTTATGTGCTTTAAATGTTTTAGCAGTTTAATTCCTTAAAAGGAAACTCCCTGAAAGTCCCCTTTACATCATCTTTGCTCAGTCTCAAATCATTAGACTGCATTAAAACATTGCAGCTAAGTTCTACTACAAGCTTTGATCTTGCTCATTCAAATTACTGTACTTTCCACAAAAGAACCAAGAGTCAAGAACTGTGTTTTGGTAAGAAATACACCACTGCTGTGTTTTCCATTTATTTGTATTTATGTAGTATTTTATTTCTCATCTGTTTTCTGTCATCTGTCTGTAGAACAAGAACTCAGGTCACTTACTGCTGCTTGCTATACACACATGCAGCCCTTATCCACTGCTGAAACATAGAGAAACTTTATATATATATATATATATATATATATATATATATATATATATATATGATGTCACTACCAAAAATAAAAAATAGTGAAAAAAATAGTGACATGCTATGAAAATTATTTACTTAATTTCTTCAGCTTCTTGAATGATTAAGTATTTCATTACAAGCAAAAGTTAAGTAGCACCAGTAGCTATCATAAGATATAATTTTTGAAAACACAGTACAACAGAGGAATTTTACATAAAGGATATGAGTCAGCTAAAGAGGTTTCTAATGGAATTCACTCAGCTGCAATCCTAACCAGGTTCAGTACATATCCTGTTTGTTATTTCAATAGTTCTCTGTAACTACAGAAAGTGGATTGCACAATGTGGGTGTGGTAATGAAAGTACTTATTTTACCTTTGAGACTTTCAGTGCATAGAAAAACGAGTTTGCCTAGCTATGCATTTGCTAGTATTGACTACAGCAATAAGGAGTATCACAACTCAGTCATACATCACGAGGGCACAGAGATTTATGAAAACAGGAATTAATTCTGTAAGCATACATACTTCTTCTCATGTCCAGAGCAGGAAATAAGGAGTTCTGAAACACAAGACAACAGGTGTAAGTGACTCCTGAAATTTACTGTGGCAAAACAGACCAGAGAGAGTTTAGAGAATACATTATTTACTCTGTTTCTAATTTTTACAATTTCTGGCACCATTTTTCATATTGATTAAAAATTCTGCACTCTGCTGTTTTCTTCTGACGAAAGCCTACACAGCAATTGTAACACAAGAGTATATCAGATATAAATATTTCCATTCCAGCTCCAAATACTATCAATTCTTCCTTTTTTTCACTCCTTCATGATTAGTTTCTGTCATCTTTATTATATTCAATTAACACAAAACTGCAAAGATGTGTCCTTCAATCACAAACTCATAATTTTCTGAAGTAAACAGGCTTAATCACCAGTAGATTATATTACTAAATGAAGTCATTTGACAAGTAATGAAAACAGTAGAGCTCAAGAAGGCTGTCATCTGAACTAATGAAAGTTTAAGTTATTTGAATTCAATGAAATTTGATGTCTGTTTGTGTTTTTTTAAAATTTAATTATTATCAATTACTTAATTCCAATGATAACTCTTGGATACATCTCTCTAGTACATGTTTTTACCTTTCTGCTTATTTCTTCAATTACTTGCATAGAAATAGTAATAATTAACTTTATTATTTCTTGGTACAGAGCTATATTTCATTCAGGCTATCTTTTGATTTGAACTTCATATAATTTGGTAGTGTTATGCTGCAAAGAATATGTGTATCTTTAATTGCTGTTATAGTTGTACAGATGAAACCTTCACCCACAAGGTAGGATAAACTTCTGGAATTTTGGAAGTGGGTTTATAAATTTATATCCTCTCTAGCATCTATTGCTATAATATGCTGAACCTGATGTTCAATTTCAGAGCCTCAGCCTCAAGCTACTTCTTATTTCAGGAAGGTAATTTTTTCTCAACTAATCTTTCTTTTGTAAATTTTTTGGGGTGTTGGGTTTCCCCTTCCCCTACTTCCTTTGCTTGGTTTTGGGTTTTTGGAGGGCTTTTTGTTTGATGGGTTTTTTCCTTTTTTTTTTTTTTTTTTTTTTTCTTCTTTTGCCTTCCACAGCATTTTAAACTGATATGAAATTTTCCTTAAAGTAAAGAAGAACCAAACTTGGCATGTTTATTTCTTGGGAAACCACTGTGTTGCTCATGACCACAGAAGAACTTGATAAACATTGTGTTCTCAGCCTGGACTATGTCTAAAGTGAAATACAAAAAAAAAAGATTAATTACCCTGAGTAATTCAAGAAAAAAAGCCATTCTTTTTCTCCACCATTTTTTCCAGAAAATGGAATATTCATGGAGATAGTATGGGAATCTCTTAGCCATGTGAGAAATTTAGAATCATAATTCAAGATACATAACATGTATTAGGAAAATGAGACTGGATCTGTGACATGAACTGACTGCTGAGTAGTCAGCTTATCCCTGCTTGTTCATATAGATGTCATATAGGGCTTCAAGAAAGAGTGACAGTGTCATCTGCAATACTTTGGGACACTGAGTTGAATGAAGCTAGGGGAAAAATATTGCTTCAACTTTTCTGAAGAGTTGTAAGTGTTGGAAAACTTTCCAGACAGAGAACGAAATAACTGAAAGGTTGACTCCAATCTTAGACCTATGGATGAATGAAGAAGATATTTTAAATGCCCTTATAAGGAAGTGAAGCTGATACGTCAAATTTTCATATTCATAGTAACTTCAGGTGAAAAAGACATCATTAAAAAAAGTAGCTCCATGTGTTAAAGGAGAACATTCTTTGGTAACATAATCCTGAATTACTTTGCAGACAGCAGCAGATTCTGAGGGACATATTTTATAATTTTATTTGGTTGAACATATTTTTTATGTTAATTTAAGAGCACTGTATTTAGTAAACTGTCAAAAGATTGGTTGCAAATGCCGGCATTACCTTATGCTCCTGAAAAAGAAATCTGAGACATGAGATCCTAAACATTGCTTCAATTCTGAAAAAGAGTGGTTGAAAAAGAAATTTATGAGGTCCAACATTTTAGATGGGAGAGTTCCAGGTGTCATACATAAGAAGTAGCCATAACATCTTTACCATTTATGTTTAATAGATTCCACCACCTTAAAGAAACCTCCCCAATACTACTAAATGTCAGTGCTGTCAACTAAAGGAGAAGGGACAGATTTATTGCATTGACAAAAAAGATCTTAGGGAAGAGAGTTCAGGGAAACATCTGTGAGGGGTAGACTTGTGCCCTGTATGACAGCATGTCTGATTACGGTTCTGCCTTGAAAAGCGTGAAAGAGCCCTTTCCAGAAAATACAGGATGACAGACGTACAGGAATTTGATGCCAGGTTTGTCTTCAACTGCAGAATGCTCTGTCATGGTGTTTGTGGGTCTGCAGATGTGCACTTCTGGCTGGACAGATGTGCCTGATGTTTCTGTTTCTCTCGCATTTCTCTGGGGATATGTCATATTATGCATCATCTCCTTCTCAGTAGCTCTACCCTAACATGAACTCCTCTGTCATAAGGATTTAGTTGACTGCGGAGTTGTATCTTAAAGTTTCTCAAAACTAAAAAATAACTGTTCTTGTTCTTTCAGAGCTTTTTTCAGCTATAATATCCCTATAATTATTAGTACAACTAATGGGATAATGCAATGAGCCAAGTCTGCATAGATCAGCACTGTTGCCAGAATTGTTTGTCCCATTATAGGTTATCTAATGTGTTTAATCACTAGCTGCCTTTTACTCTAAACCTGCTTTGATATATAACAAACATAAGGCACCTGTAATATTTAGATGATTTTATCCTCTCAAATGGAGACTGTCAACATTTTTAGCTTCATACATATTTCAGGCATGGTTCATCTAGCAGCCTTTTATGGCATCTCACAGTAGAGAAAATCCAGATATTAGTAAACCAGAAGTACAAGTCTTTGCTGAAATTCATATCTGGAGAATGTTGTGAAAATTCAGAATTATTTTATGTTTCTTAAAAATATCTTATTGGAAATCAGACAATATTTAATAAGAAATCACATAAAAATTTTTGAGAGATGTAAGGTACAGTATTATCTCTCTAATTTGAATTTGAGTTTGCAAACATTTCTTCAAATAGAAAGGATGGTGAGATTTATCTTACTATAAAGAAAATTACTATAATAAATCAGAGAAAGCACTTCATAATATGGTCATTTTTCTCTATGGATTTTGAAGGGGACCTGAGATTACCTGCTCAGATGTAGATTTCTACACTGTAGATATCTGGAACTAGCCAATAGGGATAGATCACTTATCAAGGCTCTGTTGTTTAATGCCATTACTATTTGACTCGAATAATTATACAGTTAACAAAAAACAGTTGTGGAGAGCTAAGGGCCAAACTCCCACCCATGCACTTGCTCACTCCCTCTCTTTAGTGAAACAGGAGGAGAGAATAGGATGAGAAAGTTCATGGGTTGAGATAAAAGTCATGAGATGTCTTAACAGTCTCAACTTGGCAGACTTAGTTCAATTTCTTGCCAGTTAATGTAGATTTGAGTAGTGAGAAACAAAGACAGACATCAAACCCCCACCTTTCCTCTACCTTCTCCCAGGCACAACTTCACTCTGCTATTGCCAAACCCTCTCCCCCCCTGGAGCAGCACACAAAGGGACAGGGAGCAGTATGGCTGAAACATAGCAGCTTCTCTCTTCTGCTGTCCCACTCTGGTAGGCAGGCTCTCTCATTGGGTGAGCTTCCTCAGGAGAAAAATCTGATCCCATGTCAGGTCTCCACAGGTATCATCTCCTTTTGGAAATATCCAACTACTCCTGTGTCCAGTCCTCCACAGGCTGCAGTGATTGTCTTCTTCTCTGTGTACTCTTCCAAGGAAATGTCTGCTCTAACAGGGTAAGAGGGAGTATCCCCTCCATCAGGGATTTTGCCACAGACAGCAACTCCCACTCTTTATTTTCTGACTTTGGTGTTCAGCAAACAGTTTCTTGCTTTTTTTTCCCCTCCTCTTCTGCCTGTGTGGCATTTTCTGACCTTTCTTGAAAATGTTTTCCCTGTGATGCCACCACCTTGGTTGAGGGGCTCAGCCATGTCCTGCGGTGGCTTGGTCGGGGCCAGCTGGAACTGGCTCTCTCTGTCACAGATCAGAGATCATCCTCCTACCCCTGACAACCTTGACACACATGCAAACCCAACACTACTGTGTTTCTAATACAGCTCATAATAACCTTCACAATAACCTTCAAATGAACATGGAACAATAGCTCTGGTATCTCAGGGAAGTTCAGATCTGTAGGTAATGTAGCAATATTTGAGTAATACTAAACTTACACCAAACTGTGTCCCACAATTTACCAAAGGCAGTAAAAATTTAAGACTGTAGAGTGATAACTACATACTTTTGGTTCTCAAGAAAGGGTCACCTCTTAAGATTTGTGGCTGTTTTTTGAAACACAGGCACTTCCAGAAAAGTAGATCTGTTTGAAGAGGTTTATAGAAAGTTAATTGTATCAGCAGTCTAAGACTTCACATTCAGAGAAGCAATCAGGCGTCAAATTGTTGAATGGTTTTCAAATAAATGACAAGTAAAAATGACAAAGGTATGATGGAAAGTCTTAAAGAAATTTCATTAGCTACCTCCGGTGATAGTCCAAGGTGAGATGAGATGCACAGAGCAGTGGGGCTGAAGATAAAGCAGGACACCCTATAGTGAATTAATATTAAGATTTCAGACTATGGCACACTGCCAGTTTTTCTGATAGATTTCTGATAGATTTAGCTAATCTAATTAGAAGACAGAAGTGAGAGGACAAATTCTGTGTCTGGCTGTCAGCACTGAAATAAGAAGAAATACAAAGTAGCAAAATGACTGTAAACAAATACACTCAACACAAAAATGATAACCAAATGGCACATACTATTCACTACTCTATCAGTACTGAAACTGGCTTTCTTTTTTGTCTGAATTCACCTTAACTCAGTCAATAATCTTGAAATTTTTGCAGTGGACCTAATGAACATATATTTTGCATTAAACATACAAAGCAAAATTAAGACAGGCAGATGAGACAAACAAAAGCTGATCATAAACGCTTCTAAATAAACTCAGTCATTCATTTTTTATACATTTGCTTCAAAGGTTTGGGGGTTTTCTTCTCTGATATGAAACAACAAGATCAGGATTAATTCTAAATTCATCATCCCTTTTGAAACAGAAACATTTGTGATGAAAATCTGCAGATGATTGCCTGAGTAAGGCAGTGGAAAGCACTATCCTAAGGGGTCAGAAGAGAGCTTGTAATGAAAATACAAATTTGTTGACTCATGCTTTAGAGGACAAAGCTAACTTTTGATGGTTTTATGACCAGTGGTATATAATGAATTCTCAATTACATAGTGAATATATGTATCCAGTTACAAAATATTACAGGTATTATTATGCCAAAAAATATAATGTTGCATATAAAAAGAATATTTGCCATCACAGGCTGGGAATAAGCCATAAGTCAGGTTTTTTTACATCTCAACACTTCAGAAACAAACAGCTTCTACAGTCTTATTGTATCTACTTCTGATATATACAAAGCGGACAACTGTTTTGGTGGAAGAATTAGGAAGGTGACGCATCTGCATTAGATAGAAAACTTAACTAATTTGTTTCTCTACAGCTGGTGCACCTCCATACTCATTAAAATCAAAGCCAAGATTTGCATTTTCTTCAGTGATGTAAGATCAAGTAAAAGCATTTAAAAACTGAGATATTCCAATCCTCAAAATTAAATATTCCTGTGATTGATGGAGGGGGAAAGAAACCAAGCTGAATGTCTGTTTTCTGTCACTTATCTGCAAAGTTATCTTTTCTCAGAAATAGGAATAACATTTCCATATGGATCTTTTTAATGTTAAGTAAACATTTAGCATTTTCTTAACATGCGTTCTAGCAGTACAGTCAATTCCTTTGGTTAATGCTGTGTTACATTTATCTAAAGATGCAATGCTTTATTCCTTCAGACCCATCTTAAGAAGAAAAAAAAAAGTTTTTGCATTCAATGGCTGTCAGATGGCACAGAATATGTTTGTAATAATAAGACTAAATCCTCTAAGAAATCCTAGATTTTCACCAAAGCATTAAGTTAAAAAACAAACAGGACAAAACCAAAGTACTCTAAACAGGAATGCTAGCAAAGATTAGATATAGAGACTGGAAAAGCCTTGATACTCTCTTGGGCAGGTGTCATGAATGTATGCTTTAGGTCATTCAAAGAATGACCAGCAAAGGTATCGGCAGAAGCAGGTTTAATATAAAAGTGAGAGTGTGACAAAGTTCTTTGGCAAGGTCAACTCTACTCCTTACTAGAGGGTACAAGCAAACAGAAAAAAATAAGACTAAAATCTAAAATAAATCAATCTATAATTAAAATCAACGTAAAATGATCTTTGTGGATGCTGGGGATAGAAAAAGGCACAGGTGGGAAAGGCTAAGTATAGAAAGGAAGAAGGGAAGTCCCCTGTTGAGTCACCAGCTTCAGAGTGGGCCCCCTTGCCAAACCTAGCCCCAGACTTGATCAACGGTTTAAGCCTAAAGGTTTTAACAGCAGTTAAATTAATAGCACTTAATCCATAGCCTAATTTAAAAAAATTAACAAAAGATTCTATAGAATTTACTATAACACAGCAGTAACTCACTTAGAGACCTAACTTACTTGCAAAGCTAATATATTTAAGAGTCTAAGACAGGAACATTCATAGTACATATTCTATAGCATATTCATGTTTGCACCCACACACAGAACGAAAGGAGCATGTGTAAGGTATATACTTGTGAAAAAATCCCCTTGAGTTCACTGAAGTACTCACATCGGAAGTCTCTGCACCTACTGGATGGTTGAAGGACTGGAGATATCTGTCCGGTCTCTGTTGTCACCTTTTGGCAGTGGTCCTCTGAGTATAGCAAACTTGAGAATTTGCTTGCTCTTAAAGGCATCCCACTCAAGGGCAGATCATAGAATCATAGACTGTCCAGGGTCAGAAGAGACCTTAAAGATCCTCTAGTTCCAGCCCTCTGCTTGAACACCTCCAGGAGTGGGACATCCACAACTTCTCTGGGCAACCTGTTGCAGCGCCTCACCTCTCTCACAGCAAAGAACTTCCTCTTAACATCTAACCTAAACCTACTCTTCTTCCAGTTTGAATACATTTCCCCTTGTCTGCTTTGGTTATACCACCATAACAGGATGTAAATTTGGTATCTCTGCTTAAATATGTAAATCGTAAGAAAAAAAAATTTCAGCTTAGTACCACATATTACAAAGTGTTGATTAGCACAGGTGGCAAAATTTTGCAAAATTCCATCAAGTTTTAGGAAACTTGCACTATATTTAATGTGTTTGAGATCTTTACTGATTTCACCGAGGTTGTTAACATTTCTTTAGCTGGTGAGGGGAAGGATCACAAAGACATACAAACAGGGTTATGTCATAAATTGTGTTTCTGTAGGAAATCGGATTAATAAAAAGGACTCCAAGCTTCTGATTTAACTGTGATTGCAGCAACCTGTCATTTCCAAAGAATGAATTTGCCACATTTGTTAGGAAATAAATAAGAAACAAAAAGATCAGGAACAGCTCAGAGGAAGAAAACTCTTGAAGTCTCTTTACAGAAAGAGTGACTAATCTTGGTTCCAGACAGTTTACATTTTTTCGCTGAGATATTTTGGACCTTGGTGGAAGAGATGTTGTTCATGGAAGTAGCTCCTTTTATTGCCTTCTCACAATGAAAGTCATTGTCCATAAGTATACTTATAACTTTATACAGGCAAAAATTTAACACACTTTTTACATGGACATACAATTTATTGTCAGTTGAGCTAAAATTTGAAAAACCTAATGTAACTAAACCAGCTGTCTTGAGTCCAGTTACAATGATATAACTTACTAATATAGCTTTATACAGAAAATTAATATTCTGAAACAAAATGTCAGTCTGGAATAGGTAAAACTAATATTCACCCTTCTGTAGTGGGTTGAGTTCAAAACCGGGCAGAAACACCAATTAAATGTAGTGGTTTTGGTTCAAAATATTCATTACTTACTTATTTTCCTTCTGTGAGATAAGAATTAGGAGAAAAGCAAAGCAGGCACAAACCTTAAACAGTTGCAGTACAATGAAAGAGCTTTATTACTAATAGAATTAAAAGTAAAGAGAAAATAACAAAACAAAATTAAAGCAAATCTCCCCCCCCCCCCCCCAGCACTTCTCTCCTTTTACCCAGCTCACACAAGGATGACAGAACATGGGATGTTAGTCAGTGTTCCAGGTCTTGAAACAGTCTCTCTCTTATGCTCAAGGAAAAAAAAAGGTTTTCCTTCAGTTGCACGTGGTTCCCAAACTGCCACTAACAGCAGACCCGCCCAGAAACAAACAATCTGCTGTGTGTAGAACATCTCTCCCATGAAAAAAAAATCTCACAGTTCCTTCACACTGCCAAACATGGGCCATCACATGGGGTTATTCATCTTTTTAAGGATAAGTTATTTTGGCCTGCACACAAAGGCTTTTTTTTGCCACAAGTCTCTAACAGCCTCTTACTACTTCTATATAGCCTGGCATAGGCACTCTTCACAATCTTCACAGGCCACACAACGATTCTCCATCCCCCCATGTTCTTCAAATGGATTAAAGAGACAGTCTGTGGTATTACAGTTTCTTACCACGCCATGCAAGAAGGGTTTTTTTAAGCTGCGCACCAGAATCGCGGCACCGCCCTCTTTTCTCCCGTCGCCATGCTCAGCTTCGTCCCACATGACTCACTTCTCTTTCTCTCTGACTCTGAAGCCGCCATGCAGAAGAGTGTTCTTGTTCAGGCTTTACGGTGGGGAAAGCCTCGCTCCCTTTGTGCTGCTGGCTGCATGGTGTCCTCTTCAGTTCAGCACGAAGTGTGCTGGCTGCAGCCAGGAGGCTCTGCCGGCTCCCGTTGACTCCGCCGGCTCCGCATGGAGAGGAGAGGGACCCACCTGTCCCTAGAAGCCGCGCTGGATGGGTTTAGCTGTGGCAGTCCATGGCTGGTTTTAACTGCCTGCAGCTCTGGGACAGTCCCCCCCAGCGACCCAGGGTCCGTGCCACAGCGTTGGGAAAGGGGGAAAGGGGCAGTGGCCCCCGCCCGGCCCGGTGGGGCCGGGAGGCTCGGAGCCCCCCCACCTTCTAGCAGGCGAGCTCCGACAAAAGGGGAAGTCCCACCTTTCTGTGCGGTTTAAAAATGTAAATTGTGAGAAGCGTAATTGGTCTTAAAGACTGTCCATCAACTCAGGGTCAACCCAATACACCTTCTCTTTGGTGCTGCACTCATAATGTTTCCAGGGGTCCTAACATGATGGCAGTTGTGTTCCTCAGTAAAGGGGTGGTCTGTTGTCCAAAACATTGATAATGTTTCGAGTTCTTCCCTGCAGGACCTGAGTATTTGTGGTGGTGGTTCATTTTTCATTGTCTTTGGGTGTGTTTGAGGCTATCTTTCTACTTATTACTACGGTCTAATTTCCTTTCATTTGTTTCCAATTACCCATTAAAAATTCCACAACCGTTTCTTCCAATATCAGTGGACATGAGGTCCACTATATTTTAGACAATAGCATATAAAGAAACTGCAACATTTGTAAGCATTTGGTACTTCAATTTTGTTTCCTGTTTTAGAAGTGTATTGGGTCTGACCAAGGTAGAGCTCACAGCCCTTACAGTGCTGTGCTTTGCATTGGTAGCTGGAAGGTTGCTGATAACAGACCAGTGTTTCAGCTACTGCTGAGCAGCGCTGTCCCTCTGACATTCCTTCCCCCACCAAAGGGGATGGGAGTGGGCAAGATCCTGGGAGGGGACACAACCAGGCCAGCTGACCAAAATTAGACAAAGAGGTATTCCATACCTTATGACATCAGCTCAGATATATAAGCTAGGGGAGAGAGGAGGAAGGCGGGGCATTCATGAATTTTCAGTGTTTGCCTGCGAGAGGAACTGTTACGCATGCTGAAGCCCTGCTTCCTGGGAAGTGTCCGAACATCACTGCTGATGGAAAGTAGAGACTGGCTTTTTTTTCTCTTTAGTTCACGTGCACACAGATCTCTGCTTATTCTTTTCTTTTACTGTAATAAAACTGCCTTATTTCACCCTTCTGGTTGTGCTCCATCTTTTTCTCTCTCCTGTCCCAGTGGGAAAGGGAGTGATAGAGCAACTTAGTGGGCATCTGGCACCCAGCCAGGGTCAACCCGCTACAGTCATTTTGGCACCTGAATGTGGGGCAAGATAAAGGCAGTTATATATATATATATATATATATATATATATATATATATATATATATATGTATTGCATGCCCTGGTTATTATTAATAGCAGTTCTTAAGTAGTCAGCTCCTGTGTGGCACACGGACTTCAGCAGCCACAATGCTGATCTTTATTTTGCTAAGTTTGGGAACATGTTGAAACAAACAATGACTATGAATGAACATAACTCCTTCTCTCTGCCTGGGGTGAATTTGAATATGGATGATTTTTTACTGGAGACTCCCATGGTCATTACCAATCTTTATATAAGCTGCCTGATATTATTAATAGTATTAACCAATACCATTGATATACTATGGAATTCATGGAATTTTTCATCCTCCTGGTACAAGAGGAAACAACCTTTGGGTGAGGTGCTGTTAAAATCTGCCCTGCAGCACCCACTTCCTGGATGGAAAGATGTGTGGAGGGATTGGGGCAAGTTCCTAGGGTGGTTATCCATTGCCTGGGACTTTACTCCTGAACAGGTAAACAACACTAACAAACTGGCCCGTTGACTGATAGAAGAGTGTCTTGTCTGCTCCCAGGAATGTGAGCAGCTTCTTGCCCTGTACTGGGGCCTGGCCTGGGCCTACCAAGCCTCTGTTCGATACTCTCAGAGGACTGTAGTCGAGGCAGGAACCCAAACTGTGTTTGAGGACACTATGGCTGAGACAGGGACACAAACCACAGCAACTACAGTAATTACCCCCATAGTGAAAACAAAAAAATGGACAAGACAAGTTCCAGGCCCATACCACTATTAGTAAGGGAGGAAGAAGAAGAGGAAGAAGAAGAAGAAGAGGAAGTAATAGTAGGAAAGGAGGAGTTAGATCAAGAGGCAAGCCCTTCAACAAAGAAATTGAAGGAAGTGATGCAAGTCAAACAGGAAACCGAACTTACTCAGTCCCCGACCTCATCAGAACTTTGAGACTTGCAAAAAGATTACAGCCGCCAGCCAGGTGAGAGGATTTCTGCATGGCTGCTGTGATGCCAGGTGCCCAATGTGGGGTTAACCCACTACAAGAAGATAGAATGAAATATTTCAGAAGTGACATCTGTTTTATGTATTTCTTCCCCTGCCATTATTCCCATCCTGCTGGTCTAATATCCATCTGGACATGATTTTAATTTCATGATAAAAAAAAAAAAAAAAAAAACTAATAGGTTACATAAAATTTAACACTATTATACTCTATGAATTGCAGCTCAAATATGCAGTCCCTCCTCTTGAAATAAAATTCAGAGGTAACGCTTATGATGTACTTCAAAACATATATGGTGTAGTTCAGAATGAATTATTTAGAACCTTACAAGTTTAACATACAAAGAAAAACATCACATCACTTTCTGCTGACAAAGATATAAATCACTCTGGTTTTAAAATGTTCCTCTCTATGCTCATGCCTCCCATGTACATGAATGAGCAAGGACCAAAACAGAACCATAATCTTTTGTAGAAGAGAAACTTTTAGCTTTATAGTCTATTAATGATATCTAATGACTCAATAAAAGTTTATCTTAGCTGTTGGCAGTTATAATTTCTAAATCATATCTAATCATGCAGTAAAATAATGCAGCAAATATTTTCAGAGAAAGAAGAGACATAATCAACTTTTTTGGGAACAACTACACATTTTCTTACGTGGTAAAGAAAAACTAATGTAATATCAGATTGTCTGTCTGGAGGAAATCTTTAAATAACTGGACAAGCTTTAAAATATATTTATATTTTGATAGAATACTTTATGATATAAGGACTTCTAGAATTAAATATTCATACCTGACTAAAATAGAAACTAAAGGACATATAATGGGGTAGAATAATCATAAATAGTTCAAAAGTGCAAAACTATACAGGAAACATTTTGCATCGGACAAATTATTTTGATAACAATTGTCAGAAATTATGTTACCAAAGTTATAAGAGGAATATATAAAAGTTATCTCAGCAAGAGATAGGTCAAGGAAAGAAAAAGATAAGCTCTCTGATAATTTGTTTGTTTTTATGATGGTATAGAACAGGGCTGTCTTCACAGGTTTTTCTTGCATCATGATCTGGGTTATGGACTTTTATTTCAACGGAAAACATATAAGACCTGTTTTTATTTCTTGTTGTTGTTGCTTTAGTGCTGCATTTGAGCTCTAAAACCTTGAGTATGTGAGAGTTTTTTTACAAACCTGTGGAGAAAAATCAATCTCTCATGTAATAGTTGTCTTTTTAGGAGACTGTTAACAGAGACATATCTATGAAGATTTGTTATTATTACAATATTACATTGTTTAATATATTCCCTAAGTACTCCATACTACATGGTAGCATGTAATTTGGATTTCCCAAATCCACTGAAAAGAAAATAAAATTAAAAACTGCAACAGATTTGGCTATTTGAGGAGAGGAACAAGATTCTTTTTAAGAGAATAAACTTTTATCTTTCTTTGTGAGCCTTTTTTTTTTTTTTTTTTTTTTTTTTTTTTTTTATTTTCCAGCAAGCTGCACATCTGGAAGAAACCAAAAATACACTAATTATATTCCTACCGTATGCCATTAATGACCAATGTTTTATATTCCACTGAAGTTTGTATGGAAACATTAGCGCAAACTAGAGAGAACAATTAACAATCACATGTCCATGCCTTGCTTCTTTTGACAGGTTTTCTTACAGACCTAACCAAATGTTTTTATGGACTTAAAAATGTTTTACAGAATGGACAATCATTTTCTATTATTTTGTGATCTATATAGCTAAAAGGTTAATGAATGGAATTGTGAAATTAAGTTGTTATAACTCAGAGACACGATTTCATAGTTCACTATTAATTTGTCATTGACATAAGTGACAGCACTACATGGATCTCCAAAATTTGTCATTTTCCTTCTCTTACTCCTTAGGACCAGTGTTTGGACTGAAATCTCTCTGATGCTCTTCAAACCAATACTGATGGGGTACAGTACGGTAGAACTGGCTTGGAAAGGTAGAGGATGCCTCTTTTGTTTCAAAGATAACAAAAAAACTTTATTTGTTCCAAAGAGTCTTTAAGTCCTACTGTGCTGGTTTGGGCTGGAATAGATTTAATTTTCTTCTTAGTAGACATTTTCTGCTTCTCATCCTGACAGTGAGTAGGCTGGGGATGCAGAAGTTGGGAGGGGACATAGCTGGGACAGCTGACCCCAAATGAACAAGCAATAAAAGCTGGGGGGAAATAAGGAGAAGGGGTAAATGTTCAGAGTCATGGTGTTTGTTTCGCCAAGTCAGTGTTATCCATGATGGAGTCCTGCTTTCCTGGAGATGGCTGAACACCTACCTGCCCACAGGAAGCAGTGAGTTAATTCCATGGGGTTTTTTTCTAGCATGTGCCAGTGGCTGCTCTACCTGTTAAACTGTCTTTAGGTCAGCCCATGAATTTTCACATCTATTTCCCTGCTTCTACTGATGAATCTTATACCTTTTTATATAGATATATCCATAGCTTTGCAAGCTGAAGTATTTTCTTTGTTGTGGTTTTCATGGGTAACACAGGCAATATGATTATGCAATATGTAGATGAACAACGAAGGGCAGGTCTGAAATGAATATGTTCTATGTAGTGCAAGCCCTTTAACCTCAACATGGTACAATTAAAGAATGCAGTATTTGTTATTGGAAGAAAAAATTATGGAAGAAAAGTGAAAATAAAAATAAATTGCACATGGAAGTTAAGGAGAGTAAAATAGATGATGATGATGATGATTCTGATGATGATGATGATGAGTACATGTTTCATTCATTAGGTTTCTTATGCTGGCTGGTAGCTAGTAACTGTAAAATACAAAACGGAATGGTATATCTTGTGACGGATGATTTTCCAGTGAATTCCAGTTTACTTCAGATGGGTCTGCTCTAATTTACTCTTCTTAACTAATCCAACCTTAAATAATCTTATTTCTCTCTGCCCTTGTAACTCAGCTAGGATTTTTCTACATACCTAGTCATAAATCTAGTTGTAGTCTAATAGTGTTGCCAGCAGCCACTAAAAGCTTTGTTCAGGATGCTCACATTAAATTCACTTATTAGTAGCAGGTCAGCCTCTTTTTTTTTTTTTTTTTTCTTCCCTTTAATTATGTCTGTGTATACGCAGATTGTGAGTGTTTATGTAGTGGAGAGAGATATAAAACAGATACAATAGCCATGTCTCTTTTTCTGTGTAAACAGTTCCAGACGATCTCACATTCCCAGTTTATGTTTTCATTAGCACTTCCACTTGTGACAAGAGAACTGCTTTATGTTTTACAAATTTAGACTAAGACTGTTCATAGCTGTCTTGTCATCTAGTTGAAGTGAAATGTGAAAAAGTGCTAAGAGATGCTATATTGGATTTACTGGACAGCTATGAAAATCCAATGCTATCTTTGTGTGTAAACTGTAGCTTCTGGAAGAGAAACACTCACATTGAATATTTCTTTCCCTTGTGTGCTGGTGAAAAGAACATTCTCTGTATCTAAATGATGGGAGAATTCCTAACTAGTGGGATCTCAATTCTCACTGGCACTGAGGAGAAGTATTCTTTTCATTCCCACAAAACTTCCATGGAATTGTCATTAATTTGTATTTCTGCGCAGCAATAAAACTCCATCTTCCTGTCTGTGACATCCATTGCTGGGAGTTTTAGAGACTTAGCAGTTGTAGTGGTAAGTTTCTGCCTTGTCTGAGATGAAGTTAGGAAGTGACTGAATATTAAAATCTACCTATAATTTCTTTGCCTTGCAGAATATCTAAAGGGATCAAAGTTTCTTTACACAATTTTGCATACAATTTGGCGTAAAACAGGGATTGAAAGCAAGCTAAGGCAGAAGTAAAGATATAGAGTTGTTGGATAGAGGGTGAGAAAAAGCAAAATAAGACAAGAAACAGGAAATTTTGAACATTTTATACAGGAAGAATAATGTATTGTCTGGTGACTAAGATGGGAGTCTAGGATTCACTGCTTCAGTGCCAATATTCAAATACCTCTGGCCTAGAAATATTACCGCAGGCCTGGTTCCTACGGTATATCACTGTGTCCCACAGCCATAGGGAGGAGGAGGAGGAGAAGATCCAGCAGGCAGGAATCGTGCAGCAAGATTGATTTATTTAATTATTTCACAAACTCTTTTATAGACTTTTTTCTTCATAGTCTAATTGGACAAAGGACCAGCCACCCCTTGGGGGTGATTGGCCAAAATCCTAAAACATCCATTATCAAAATATTTTCTACTATACCATAAACAAGACTTTCCAAGGTTGCAGGTGGCTTGGCTGTTTACATTCCCTGCTAGCTCTTCTGTGAGAGAGAAAAGTCTCTCACGGACTTAGAAAAATAACAAGAAGATCCTCACTAACAGCATTTTTGTACCTACATAGAAATAAGTCTTTCATACACCACCTCTCTTCCCTGTATCCCTGAAGGACTGTGAAATAGCAAATCCCTTGCTCTACATCTCAAGTAGAAACTAATGCATAGCCAGAAAACAAGCTGAAACACTGGTCATCTGATCATCTTCGCTGCTTCGCAGATTGCACATTTACTGTCTGTTTTCCAGCCCCTCTGACTAGCTTTTTTACAAAACAGGTATGTCTACAGGACATACTGCTTAGACTTTCTCTAAGGAATATGAGAGAAAAAGTATGAGATAGTGGTGTCACTTCACCACAGATAGGTCTCTCCTGGTTTTTTTAAATGGTAGACTACAGACATGCTTAGTTTTGTGCACATTAGAGTATTAATTAAAAAAACAAGTCAGGGCTCAGGTGAAAGTCAGAAAATTAATGGTATTCATCATACATTTTTTGCAATGTGGAGATTTCATAGACGTAAATATTTTCATGTTTAATTTTTTTCTTTGTGTTATATCCTTAAAAGTTATAGTGAGAAGGATTAATTGTAAGTCTCGTATGATAACACATAGGATCATATATCACAGGATTTGGGTATATATGGACTTTGTGGGGAGAAGGAGAAACCACACACGATACGCTTTCCTGAAAATAAGATCAAAGAGTTTAATTTAGTCATTCACTTATGGACTTGATTAGTTATCTTTGAAGGAAGTGTAACAAGAATGGAAGAACACAATAAATTACCTCTATTACCCTAAATCAGTGGTCTGTGCCGCTCAGCATTGTGGTTCCTGTTACTGCAGTACAAGTGGCTACAGAAAGGAGCATCACTTCTGCAGTCCTTTTCTCTTCCACCCATGTAGACTTGGACTGAGGAAAAAGCATACACTGCTGGTCGATCCCTTTAACATTTATTTATAGTCAATGTTATCCACTCCATAACAAAGATTTAAATACCATGCAAAAAGCAGCAAAATGGAAGTTAGGAGACTGCATCATTTGATGCAGTCTAAGACTATAAAGACTGCTTTCTGTCACAGTTGGCTGCATATTCTTTCGTCTTCTAAAAGCCACACATGCAAATATATAACATATGTTATACTATAGTACTTATGCACATCTAGTAGAGTATAGTATATAGTAAATATACCATGCATATAGTGCACATATAGCATAGCATAAAATAGTATATTCTGTTGGAAGGGACCTACAACAATCATGCCATCCAATTGCTTGAACATTTCAGAACTGACCAAAAGCTAGCTTATGTTATTAAGGGTATTGTCCAAATACCTCTTAAATACTGATAGGCTTGGGAGATTGACAACTTTTCTAGGAAGCCTGTTCCAGTGTTTAACCACACCCCTTGCAGTAAAGAAATGCTTCCTTATGTCTGGTATGAACAACCTATGACATATCATTAAGCCATTCTCATGTCCTGACACCAGAGACCAGGGAGAAGAGACCAGCACCTCCCTTTGCACTCCTTTCCCAGGAAGCTGTAGAGAGCAAGGAATTCATCCCTCAGCCTGCTTTTCTCCAAATCAGACAATCCCAAAGTCCTCAGACGCTTCTCAAAGGACATTCCTTCCAGCCATTTCACCAGATTTGTTGCCATCCTATGGATGCATTTGAGTGTCTTAAGAGGTTTCTCAAGTTGTGTGTTCCAGAACTGCACACAGCACTCAAGGTGAGATTGCAGCAACATTGTAAATGGCAAGATAATCACCTTTTGACTGGCTGGAGATGCTGTGTTTGATGCACCCTGGTATAATTATATACTATACATACAGATAGATATTATAGGATATTTATCCTATTTATATATGAGACACCTATCATATCTACTGTTAGCTATACTGTACATACTGTACTATGTACTGTTCTACATGCCACACTGGGTGAAGGACTGGCTTATGGTCACGGCTCAAAATGCAGGGAATGGCACTACACCTGACTGCCAACTGGCCAGCAGCAACGTTCCTCAGGGTTCAGTTCTAGCGCTAGCTCTCTTCAGGATTTTTATCAACGATCTGGATGCAGGAGCTGAATGCATCATTAAAAAGTTTGTTGCTGATATTGGGTATTGTCCCTGCACATGGTGGGGGGCATAGGAACTGGATGGTATTTGGGGTCCCTTCCAACCCAAACCTTTCTATGGCCCTATGAGAGGTGGGACAAAATGCCTTGCAGAGGGATTTAGATGTATTGCAGCATTCGACAATTAATAGTGGGGCATAATTTAACAAATTGAAATGCCATCCAACTTCACCTAGGATGGACTCATGCCAGGCACAAGTACAAATTGGGAGAGGAATGGCTGGAGAGCAGCACTGCAGAAGGGGATGTGGCAGGTTCAGTGTGGGCCAGATGTGTGCCCTGGAAGCCAGGAGCACACCCCCCATCCTGAGATGCAGCAAACACAGTGTAACCACCCAGTCTATTTAGTGGGCCCAGAGAAAGGCCACTACAGTGATAAAGGCCTTGAACACCTGTCTTATGAAGAAAAGCTGAGAGGGCTGGGGCTGTTTAGCACAGAGAAGAGAAGGCTCAGGAAAGATTTGATTCCTACCTTTCAGTAGTCAAAGGGGGCTTACAAAAAGGGCAGAGAGAGACTTTCGAGAAATGCCTGTAGTGTCAGTGGAAGGGCCAATGCTTTTAAACTTTAGGAGGGTAGGTTTTGATTGGATGTAAGGAAGAAATGCTTTAAAAGGAAGGTGGTGAGACATTGGAACATGTTGCCCAGAGAAACTGTGAATCCTCTCCCACTGGAAGTGTTCACAGTTACATTGGATTGAGCAACCTGACCCAGTGAAAACCACCAAAGCAATGCAGTTGAACCAGATAATCTTTAATGGTCCCTCCCTACCCAAAGCATTCTAAGACTCTGGGATATCCTTAACAGCAGTGTGAAAAAGTTGCTTGACATTTGTCTAGAGCTTTCGTCTCAGTTTCATTTATACTTCACAGAAAAAAAAAAAGAAAAAGAAAAAAATATATGTTCCGAAGCCTTGACAGATGTGAGGGAAATTTTACCATATGAACTGATAATTATGTTCTACCTTTATATCATTTAAGTCAATAATTAACTAGAATTGAGAACATTCAATGGAAGAAACCATATTGTGTATATATAAATCTCATTAGAAATTGGTCTCAGATAGGGTTCATACTTCATATAACTCCATCATAGTGCAGTTATGAGGAAAATGACTGAGAACATTTTAATGCTTTCAGCATTCTGAGATTTCAAATGAGTTAAAGATGAAACCTGAATTTTTCAAGCTATGAAATGACAGGTGTTAACCTCTCCTGAGTCCTTTTCCAGCCACCTGCCAGTCTTAGTACAAAAACCAGCACAAAAATGTAACACACTTTCATATCCATAGAAAGTCTTTATAAAGATTAAGGCTTTGCATTATCTTTCCTTCATGAAAAAAAATCTTTTTTCCCCTCAGTGAGAGCTTTTATAACTGATTTCTATTGTGTGCTAGATTCTTTTTTTAATGGCTGTGATTCCGCTTATGGTTTCTTCCAACACTCCCCTCCCCCAAATAAGAAGCACAACTTGTTAAAATTAAATAGAAGTGGCTACAAGCTGACATCTGTGTCAATGTGAAGAACAAGGACACACTTTCCATGGCTCTCTTTTAAGAACAGAAGGGCTGTTTTTTCCTGGAATTCTGAAAGTAGTCTAAAGTCTTACACATGTAGCCTTTCTTTCTAAATGAAAGACGAAAGTGCTGTAGGAAAAAGAATCAGTGTCCTGTAAAAGAATAAATAAATTAATAAATAAGTTCTTATTTGGGAAAATATTCAAGATAAAAGCTAGAACACACCCTGTAAGATTTAGTGTTTGATAGTATACTCCATATCATACTGGTATTTTTATACATATATTGCTTACTTTTAAGTAGACATTTTTTGTCAGAAATTAAATACCTTTGTGCTAGAGAGCTTATACCTAAGTGCTGCAATCATAAATGCTGCCTATAAATAGAAGCTATTCTTAACTTTGTCATCTGAATAGAAAACTTTACACTAGCACTTTAAAGGCAGGCTGACAAATGCAGTACTCCATAGGAGTAATCATGATTGGATCAGATCTTATTTTTCAGAATGGAACTACATGAGACTCTTTGATGCCTTTTCCTGGTCTTAAAATCAAGAGTCAAACACTGTTAGAAGGATAAAAGGGATTTTACCTTGGTATTTATTTTAAGGATCCTTAGGTGCACACGTCCATGTCATATGCATCAAAATGCATGCCGCCGAATAATGTCCACCCCAAAAGATCGGGTGTAACATTATAGGTTTTACTAATTAGCATATCTATCAAAGATTCCCCAATGAGAGGCTCAGGTGAGCCCCCCCTCCCGAAGGAACCTTCCCCTGGATGGTTCTATCTTAGTTTACAGAATGTGTTCTGGAGAGGACCTTGGGGTCTGGGGCACACTGATCCCTAGCTACAAAGCTTCTAAAATGTTTAGTCTCCTAGCTTGACAAACAAGTCCAAGAAAGTAGGCAAAAAGCACTAGGAATACAGAAGTTGTAAAAAGGTATAACAGGGGTATAAAAGAAAAGGCAAAAAATCTTCTTGGCATCAATATAAATCACAACAGGTGAAATTGCAATTAAAAAAAGGTATTTTTCGGTAACAGCACATTACAGACATATAAAAGACAACGGCTTTTTTGACTGTAAGATATTAGAAAATAGCATTTTAGATGAGCCCTATTTTGCTGAATTTTGAAGCTTTATTTTGTAGTAAGGATAATTTAATCAAATTTCAACTAAATACAGGCAGTCACATCTAATATAAGATGGAATATAGAATATATCATGTTTCAAATCTATGATAATCATACTTGTCTTGATATTTTATTTAGTGAAAAGTACATATCTGCAATGATTTTTCCTATATCATCTTTCATCCAGAAGGTAATCTTTAAGAGTATGAAAATGAATCCTGAGAAAGGCTTTCACTCAGAATGTATTTGAGCAGTGGGACAGGCTCCCTAGGGAAGAGGTCATAGCAAAAAGCCTGACAGAGTGCAAGAAGCATTTGGACAATACTCTCAGGCACAAGGTGTCATTTTTGGAGTGTCCTGTGCAGGTCCAGGAGTTGGACTTGATGATCCTGATGGGTCTCTTCCAACTCAGCATGTTCTATGATTCTGTGATCACTCCAAACACATAAAGATAAAAGACATCTCTCTTTGACAAGATGTTATAACAACACATCTTCATTTCTAGCAGATATGACAGAGAAATCTTAAAAGAACTATTTGTCAAACAGAATTTTAGAAATATTTTTTGTTTCCTTTAAATGAAAAAAGTTCTTGAGGAAAAGAAATACCTTTATATAAGAATGTTTTTCTTTTTTATTAAAATAGGGGCTGAAAATTACTCATTAATGTCTCTCATTAGGCCATATCACCTCGTGTTCCTTAAGTTTCCTTAGGATAGATTCTCTAGACAGGTACTTCTTTGCATAGATATCATTTTGATGTGATAGCCTTAAGAATCCTTAAGAATCACTGAAATGTAGACCTCACCCATAACTATATATGAGAGAAAAAGAGAGTTGGGATAACAAATTCATTGCTGCTTCATAGTTAAATTTGAAAACTGAAGTGTAAGAAACCTTCTTAATTAAAACCATGTTTTAACTCGCATTAAAATTTATTTATTAATTAATTTTCATTATTTTAACAAGAAAAGTAGCATTTGAAGAAATATCATATCTTTGCGCACTTACAGACTGATTTTGCCATGTAAATAAAATCTTGTCTTTGTATGCATTTACTAACATTTATTTTAATAGGAAAAAACCCCACTACCACATTATTGAATTTCTTTGGCCATATTTGACACCTCAAAATCTGGCACCAAATCTAGTCAAGTCATCTCTAGCTTTCATTACATTAATCTAAGAAGATAGAGTGCAATCATTCTGGTAATATTAGACACCTTTTTTCCGCTACTAGAAAATCTACCATCCAAATATGTCTTTCTCTTTTAATTGTCTGCGAAGAAGCCTCTGGCAATTGTCTTAGAAGACATTCAGCTTTCAGTTTTTTAAAATTGGGTAGATGAAAATTTCCCTAAGCACCCTTCTGAGGTCACCCTACTAGATGTTGAATAGACTTAGTCCTGCCTGGCTTAGAAAGTCAAATGGCATCAAACCTTTGGAGTTTCAATTCTTACACAGTACATCAAACATTATTTCCTGATCTCATTACATGTTTGTATTTGCTCCAGATACACTCTAATTTTTCATTCAAGTTTTTACTTTGTGTGCTTAATTAGAAAAAATAGTTAGCTAGTGAATAATAGTGAAAATTATTTTCTGTTAAAAAAAAATTATAATAAAGTAAAAAACAAACAACAAGCAAATAACAAGCAAACAAAACAAACAAACAAACCCCCCCAAAAAATAACTTAACCAAAAGAAATTGTTTTGATAATATGATATTGTTCTAGACTACATCTAATTAGACAGGAATTTTTTTTTTCACTTTTAAATACAAGTCTTCTTTAATTAAGGATCTTTTGGTGTAGGAGACATGTTCCTTTTAACAATATTTATAGACAAGTATCTCTTAAAACAGATTTTTTTAAAATAAGAATTTTTTTTTTTATTTTAATAGCAACATCAAATCAGCATGGTATACAAGCAAAATGTATCAAGGTATCTAGGTGAATTGGCATCTAATGGTGGTAATTATTATCAGTTTTACCCTTATCACTCCAGTGCATGGGCATCATGCCAGTTGTCTTTATGCACTTCAGGGCCCTCATTTTGTAAATTGAAAAGCATTCTAAAAAGCATTTATGCATTTATTTCCTAATCTCACTATTCTCAGTTAGTCATTACCAAACGTATTGGACTTAACATAAATCACGTTAAACTTAAAAATATATAACAGCTTCAAAATATAATGCACAAGAATATGTGCCATAATCAGTTTACAATTGCTTACTGTTTAAATCAGTCACATTAACAAGCCACTCTTCCTTTTATGCATTCCTGGAGGAAATAAACTGAATACATACTTTAAGGTGAGGAATACCAGACTACAAACAGAAATAGAAGCTTGTTTTAGACTTTTGAGATGAGGGATAATCACTCAGTATTTTCATTCAAAGTACTGTCAATAATCATGAGAGTGTTATCCAAACTATACCACAGTAACAGCAAAGATAGAAAATATTCTATCTATAACTTCATAGATTATACAGGTTAAATACCCTCAGGCAAAAGATGGATTTCAACAAAATATGCATCAAAATATGCACTTCAACCATTAAACTAGAAAGGACAAGAAGACCAAATCCATCACAACTTCTGAGAAATTTCTCTCTGTGTGATAAAGGCCCTTAATGTCTGGAGATGGATCATGAATTCCAAATGGAGAGAGAAGCTTTTTTCCAGACCAGAATAAAGTGCCTCTCTTTAAGAAATGAAGCGTAAGACCTGCAGCTCTTCTCAGCACTCTCTTCTAGCAAAATTTTTCTGCTTAGTTCAGCAGCCTGGCTTCATGGATTGCTTTAGGTCTGTAACACTCCTCAAGCACTCTGAAGGGGCTTGGGCACTGAAAACAGAGTATATATTCTACTCTGTGGCCAAATACATGAAAAACCAAGAAATTTCCGCATCAGGCAATTTTAGACCTACCTCCAAACCCAAAGGCTATATTATCTAATGGTCAAGAGTTTCTTATCAATTCTGTGTAATATACTTGTTATCAAATTAGAGAAAATACCACTCTGCCTGGCTGTTCTGCTTACTAGTATTTTAAATGTACATCTAGGTAATTAATGAAAGTTTGGGATTTTTTTCTCTTAGGAAACAGGAAATCAGAAGTCTAATGTTGTTTCAAAGTTGTAACGGTTAAAAAACACTAGTGATATAATGGTTTTTTTTGTACTGGTATAGTTGTTTATTTGTTGGTTTGTTATTTTTTGGGTTTTTTTCTGTAGTAATGTAATCTGGAGTGGTGAATCATTGTGGAATGGAATAAAATTGAATTCAGCTTCTGAGTCTGCTAAAGCCAGTAGTGCCTGTGTTTTAAACATGCTCATTCGGAGCAGACGCTCCAGAAAGGGAGGTTTTAATCTAATACATATCCCTATAACACCACTGTGTGATTTTATGTTTGTCTGTTTCCAAATTGAAAGGGCTATATGGATACCAGTGGAAAACAAGATTCTTCACTGAGCTGTCACACATTCAGAGTTTAAGCAGAGGTAATTCAAGTACAAGCTTGAATCTAGCACTTGTGTAACTCATAGTTATGTCTTTGGGTTTTTTTAGGTTTAAGCTGTGGTCTGTGTGGTGGGTTGACCTTGGAGGGATGCCAGACCTTCACCCAGCCCCTCACACCCACTCAGCTGTTCTCTTACTCCCCCTCCTCAACAGGATAGGCAGAGAAAATAAGATGAAAAAGCTCATGAATCAAGATAAAGACAGAGCTTGTGTGGTGCAGGAGGATGGGGAATGGGGGTTGCAGTCAGTCCATAACAGCTCCTCTTTGATGCTCTCTCCTCATCCTGAAATTGGGAAGTGCAGTAACTGCACCAAGCTGTAATTAATTCTTTTTCATTAAACAATGTCAGTATCATGGCCTTGGCCCAAAATGCCTTTTTTTTTTCTGCCTCCAGGTAGTTATATTAAATCTACATCATTTTATATTAATTTTCAGCATCTCTGTGGGTACATAGAAATGATTGCCACTTTTCCATCATATCATTGCAGTTTTCATTAAAAAAAAAAAAGTAATTTAAATAAAATATGTGAAATAAGATAGGTATAGTCTCCATAAGGTTTGGACATGTTTATATGAGTTTAATTAAATCACTTCTAATAATTACTTCTCATCAAAGCTTCTTTAACAACAAATTTCAACTTTTAAATTCAATGAAAGAAATAAGAGTTTTTTGAGCTAAATGCAGTCACCTTGAAAACAGAAAGCAGATATGCTCCAAGATTGGCCTTACTTTTCCAGCTAGAACTACTCAGGGCAAGACTGTCAACATCAATTAAACATTTCTAGGGTAAGGAATAGATCTGGTTAACCTTAATGTGTTCACAATCTGATTTATTTTGTCGACTGTATCACAGACTATTCAAGGAGCTGTTAGTATAGAAGAAAACAAGTAGGATTTACACATAACTTTCAGCAGGAACAATTTTCATAGTTATATAAGGAATACTCTTTCTGCTAAATGCTTCAGATTTTCTGTTGCATTTCCATATAAAAGTATTGCTTATTTTCACTTCTTGTAGTCAATACTTTTATTATTATTACTAAAAAAATATTTTTATACAGAACAGGAATTTTTTATGTGCATGTCAACAATAATTGCATCGCTTATTTTTTGGATCATTTACTTTTTTATCTTTATTTTTTGTCTCTTTTGTGGCTTCTGGAAGTAGTTTTCTGAACATGCAGTGTTAGCAGTACAAAGCAATACCTATCTTTCAAACCAGACACAGCTTTCACCGATAAGGGACAGATCAAGATCGAATCTTAACAGCTCAGCCAAAGCTGAAAACATGGACATAACTTGAGTTCAGCAGGCTTTGGATCAGGCTCAAATACCCATGCTTTTCTGTCTTCATTTTCCTCAGGCAAGCAAGTCCTTGCTTGCAGGAAACCCATCTGGTTCTGTGGTATAGGAGATGGCTGCAGGAGGTCAAGATGTGAGGAGCCCGGGCTGGTGCAGAAATGTCTTCTGATCCCCAGGAAGCCCCAGGGCAGCACAGCACAGCTCTACCAGTCTCTCATGCGAAGAAGTTAAAGCAGCTCAGGGCAGTAGCTGAGCAGTGGTTAGAAAGAAGTACAATTGAATCTTCCCTATATCTCATGGATCAGAAAAGGAGATGCTCTTTTAGAGTATGTGCAGGAGAAAGACTGTGCTGGATGTTATTTTAATGTACTTATGTCAAAATTGTATTTGTACATTTTGCAGATTTTTCTGAAATGAATTATTTTTATATTTTTTTAATGTGGACTTCTCTAACATTGACAAATCTGAGCAATTTGTACCATTATTAAGGAGTTTATCAATAGCAAAGGTATTAATATAACAGCAATCCGACAGCAAATATTTTTATTGTGATATAGTAACTGAATGCACTACTGAATTGTCAAAAAAAAAAAAAATACAGATCTTGCTGTTTAAGAGTCTTGTTAATAACTCAGAACAGGTTCAACCGGAGGTCAGTAAAGCTTTGAAGAGAACTTTACTACTGGTTTTGGGCAATTTCTGTGTTTTATACATGTATTTTGAAATGACAGAAAGTAGAGAAAATACCAAAGCACTTAAATTAAACAGGAAGTAGGTACCTAAATCTAAAATCTTAATGCCTACTCATCTATCACTGAAGTGAAAGGAGTTTATACTACAGAAGACTTTACAGATAGTATTACTAAACATTTCCAAGTTAGAAATCCTGAACATCATAGCCTCTGCCCAATTGTTCCTGAAACCCCAGTTTAAGAAACAATATGACACACAAAATGTAGTTGAGCCACCTGTATACTTCTACAATGCTTTTGGTGAAAGACTGTGAAATGCCTTTAAACAAACCTGACAGGTTGGAGTATCTTTTTGTACAACAAAAATCTGTGCTTCAGTTTCCCTACATGCATGAAGGATTGCAAATGTACATTTCTCATCCTCATGACAGTCACTTAAGCACTAAATTGGAGGCTGTCAGTTAGGTAAAAGGAAGGGTAGTAACACTCTCACAGAAATATAGAATGGTTTGTATTGGAAGGGACCTTAAAGATCATCCAGTTCCAACCCTCCTGCCAATGTCAAATGTCATGACTACCATAATCCATATGTATTTTATCTTTGTTCAGTCATCTGAATGCAAATTCAGGTTATTGTACATATTCAGAATTTTACTTTAAATTTAGATGGCTTTTTTCTGAAATATGTGTTATGTAATTTTAGCCAGAGTGAAGAAAATGAGAAAGCTTTCTCATTTAGCTTCCTTTTGCTCTAATCTGTTTTCAAATTTAACATCAACACTGATCAAAAAGGAAGTTTTACTAGTAACTTTGCTGAGGATTCCAGAACTTTAAATATAGCTGCTTACAAAACTTATAATGTTTAAAAGATTAATTTATACATATCATGGAATACATGCTAATTCAATGTTACATTATACGTTTATGTAAAATTTAGACTTGTAAGTTAACTGTATTATCATACAAAATCCATAGCAATTCCTAATGTCTATGGTAAAACTATTGCAAATGTCATTATTGTGCCTGCACATGTAAAACTGTAATAAATAGATTCTTTCCATAACTAAAATACAGTTTTTACTTCTGAACCAGAACCAGCATTCCAGTGAATCCTGGGGCAAAAAATGCATCACTTTTCATCAGTTAATAAGGTGGGACATGTGGTAAATTTTTTGTATATTCCACAGAATAAGAAAGACACTTACTTTTAATATGGGCATCTGTGTCTTAGGACAGATAACTTTGGTGATACTGACAGTTGTTCTGTAGGCTAGAATCATTCAGAAAATCGTAAGCATGCATTTGACAGCAAATGCTTATATAAAATGATTTAAATAAGATGACAAAACCCATTTAGCAATACTAATGTCTCTGAAATAATGGAACAACTGTTTCTAAATTATATAATTCAAGAGACAGATTGTCTCTGTACAGGCAGAACAACATGTAAAGCATGTGATGAACCAGAATACATCAATACAAGCAGGTAAGATCCTAGCATATATTCCCATATTCTGTGGGAAGATATTTGTTCTGACTGCATTGGGAACCACATTGAATAGAATATCCTGTTACAGAGGTTGTGAATATAGGAAGGATGAAGCATACAGACAGAGAGGAAGCAGCAGATGTAGTTCATAATTTATACCCATTTTAGCTAGTTTTTAAATGTTGATGAAAAGATAATATTGTTTGAAGAACATATTGTCATTAAAACAGATAAGTATAATCAATGAAGAGACTAAAACTCAACCCATCCAAAAAAATTCAGCTGATTCAAAAGACTTGTAATACTAAGCTTAAATTCAAGCCATTCAAGCCACTGACCAGAGAAATAGTTTAAAGGTGAACTGGTCATTCTTGCTTCACCCCAATTCTTTCCTGCTTTCTCCACAACAGCCTGGAGGACATACTGATCTTCAGTCTAAACAATCCCAAGTCATTGCATCTTTCTTTCTGGACCAGTTCTTTAGGTTTTTTGCAATTATTCTTTGTCTTTCCTGAAGAACTGTGTACATTTTGTGAGCTTTATCATAAAAAATTCACAGCAGTGGGATTCTCCACACTTGTTGCTGAGCTTGTTTTATGGGCAGAAGAGAAGTTGAAATCCTTTGTACCAGGGAAAGAGGAAGTCTGTGCAGTGAAGATGTGCAACCTTGAGAGCTGTCAAAGGCTACCTTACGGTCAGGGGATAATGAGACAATTCAGGCAAGAGAGGCTAGAGGGAAGTATCACGTTAAGGCAAGCACCTACATTTGATCAGCAGACTAGTCTCTGGGCTCCAAGGGCTCTCTTACCTAGCTCTTCACTGACCTTGATGGACGGTTAGACAACTACATTTAGACACTTAAATTAGTGTCCCTCTAGTCTAACGCTGCATTAATTTTCATTGATTATAAAAAAAGTTTTAAAAAATTTAATAATAATTAAACCATGTGGAACTAGAGAAGAGAAACAGATGAAGGAGAAACATCCTCCTAAAATTATTTTTTAGAATACTCTGTGATCATGAATGCATTAAGAGTTTTCCATAGTTCTACAATTTTTAAATTACAGAAAATTTAAGAACAAAACATACATGCTGCATCTGAATATTCAACATACATGTTATTGTAGAGAGTTATTGCAGTATTTCCCTTGTTAGTAGCATCGATCCCAAGTGAATTTACCAGGAATACCACTCTGCATGTGTGACTCTTTGTGTGTATATAGTGGGAGTGTGTGTCCATAGAATGGAATATCATACATGTTTTTTTCAAAGTTTTAAGTCATATCCACCGTCACTATGTTGCAACATATTCAGAACTGAATGTATTTGGAAATTCCTCCAGATTAAAAAATAAATATTTCATTTGTAAACTGACACACTTGTACAGAATCAAAAAAGTTAAGACTGGAGTTTTTTTGGTCAAAGTTTTTATTGTGAGTAATAGATATATCTAGTGCTTGTATAAAGAGGTTTTTTTTACAAATATTTTATAGGCCTATTATTGTTGATGTCTATTGCCCTTATTCTGACTTTCAAGTAATATGATTTGGATAGAAAGATAAAATAAATACACCTTATTACGATTTTTTCTTTTGTATTAAAAAAAAGATTTTGTTTCTATAAGTGGAAGAAAGATCTGGGAATTTTGATAGATATGAGAAAAGCAAAAACAATGAAAGATTTTAAGCTGAATGCATATAGATCAAATAACATTGCATAATACTGTAAAACATCTCAAACTGCTTTTCAAAGTTACACATGTGCTGCCTACTGAAGCATACACAGTGCTCTGACATAAGGTGTGAACATCCCTGTGTTGAGCACTGCAGCCCACCTTCAGCCACCGAAGCATTAGTAACTTTGTGGTTATTGGCTCACAAATCCTAGGTTTTGATGTGTGTTTTCACTTAGAGGAGAATTGCAGATAATTTAATAGAAATGTATAAAGCTTCATGTATCAATTACTATGTGATGATTTGCCCATGGATCAGGCATGCCTTTAAGAGCATGTACATCCATTTGGTGTAGTTTGTTCCTTTCAGCTTTTGGCTCCCTTTTCCTCACCTGCCCTTTGCCAGGGAACTGTTCTGAAAAGTCAGAAATGTACTCCTGCACTTTTCCTCTCTGTGTGGCCTTGCCTTATTTCTGTGTGTGATTTTGCTTCTTAATCTTGCCTGAATTAGTCAAAACAATTATAAATTTGTAAGTATAAATGTATTATTTGCCTGTTAGGAAAATGTGATAGATTATATATTCACTGCAAAGGTAGTTTCAATAACAATATGTGAAAAGGAGAAAACAGTACAGCATTTCTAATAAATATATATGTTCTAATAATTTACTATTTATGTGCTCCTGGTACGGCAAATTCATTTAAATATATGCTCCTAGGCTCCAGGTCTTTTTAGTAGCATGGCTATTATTTAACCTGTTTCTGCCCCACAGGTTTTTTTTCCTTGTCATTGATTTTTTTTTTCCAACAGAAATGTCTGTTTTCTATTTTCTATTTTTTATAACGCTTAAATTAAAATCAAATATTGCCTATTATACAGCTACATGAAATGCAGTGATGTAGCATATAAAGAGACAGAAGATAAATTTGGATATACTTATAATATATATCTATAAAACTTGGAGATATGTATATTTTTATTCATACATACATACATATATATAAATATATTTGTGTGTGCGTGTGAGTGTATAGAAATATATATATATGTTCCTTCCCTGCAAAGATGTAGTCAGCTTTGGATGAAGATATGAAGACACTTAAAGTTTTAATACAAAGTATTGGGTGTCATTACCCTTAATAGTCTCATGACTTAAGACAGGCTCAATATAGTTGAGCTTTATACATCTAGCCAGCTTTAACTGTTTAACTCAGATTATAATACTGAAGCAATATATGCTGTAGTGCGTTCTCAAAAGGTATTTTGCCAGAATTTATTCTTCAAAAGTTGTAATGTATTATACTCAATATTTAAAGTTTTGGTTCAGCACATGAAGTACTATAAAGAAAAACAAACACCCTGTAATATGAAATATCAGTCATCCAAAATGCCTTGTATTTGAAGAGGCATCTCACAAAATCACAGTCTTAATTCTTTGTTTGCCAGGCCATTGGGCAGTCATTCAAATTGGATGTTAAATATTTGTTTAGAATTATTTTCAACTCTGTGTACATACTTAAGAATAATTACACTTGATCAAAAATCTCTACAGAATTAAGCCAAGCTAACACTTGTATTTTGATAACTTATTTTCTTCTATTTGCATTAAAAGGATGAGAGGCAAATGCAGACTTACCAGAGATACTCACATACAGTGTTGTTTAGAAACACAGTAAATGGAAATTGCTTAAGTAACTGGTAAAAATTATAGATAGTTAGTATGGAAATTAATTTGATCAGGTAATAACGAAACCAATGACTTAATCAGAGGTATGAAAAGAATTACATGAGGGAAATAATTAAATTGAAGTGACCATAAAATCATAGAAAGCCTTTTTACCTCCCAGCAATACACCATCAGTAATTCTCCTCCAAACCACATAAATACTATATTTATAGACTGTCAGTACAATTCTTTTAGTCAGGAAAGAATTTCAACAAATGAGACCCAAGGGACCTGCACTGAATTGCCTTTGCAAGACATTTCCTCTGAACCTGGAAACGTCCTGACAGCTCTTTGTGAGGATTCTGTCTCATACAGCTTTAGGGATCTATGATAGAGGTGTCTACATCACCTGGTCACCCATTATAATCGGTAGAGAAAAACTTTTTTTTAGAGCAGATTTATTTGATTTACTTTAAGTATCTACACTGTGAAGAGACAATTTATCTTTCTCTCAGCCACAAAAAAAGACCCTGGGATGAATCCCATTTTACATGTCTTTCTTTTGAAAATTGTAAAATGAAGATGCAGTCCTGCCTTTCTCCTCTGAAGAATAATGAGTTTTAAATCTGTGAATTGCACTGGGTTTATAGATAAATATGAAACTCTGGATGTTGAAATAGAATTGATAGATCCAATTTTCAACCAATAATTCTGATATATCAACCCACTAATGAGTGACAAATGACACAATGACTTACATAGATCAAAGGACAGATAGAAATGCCAGATTTTTAGGAGCATAAATAAAAGGAACCTGAAACTCAGTCTCAAAAATAAGTGTGTCCTGAGGTCAGATCTGTTCTTGTTCTTCTAAAAATAAATTTAAAATAAATATACAAGATTAAGACTTGTGGTTTCAATGTCATGATACTGTTGCAGATGACACACCATTTGCAAAAATGCGTAAGAAACCCCAAGATTTTACAAGTATATCATGGGGTCAGAAAAAAATAAGACTGGAAGCATAAAAAAGCAAGCTTGAACAGCAATACTGCTACTTTTTAAAAAATATTATTTCCATTTTGAATTTGCAGTGTCAGCAACATGCAATATATGATACAACTTTAACCTAGAACTGTTGACTTATGTTTGAGGTATTAAAACACAGTTTTGAAGTTCTTCACATCTTGAAATATAATTTTGTCTATTCCATTTTTTTCAAGTCATGTCAATATAGGCTTTATGTTTACTATCAGAATATCATGTTCTTTCTTCCTTCCTTCATTTTATGTATTTTCACCAAAAGACTACAAGCATGAATATTTTTACTTTGTAAAAGGTACTGGAATTTAGTCTCTGTATTGCTACTAGGAGACAAAAAGTTTATTTGAGCACTGTATTTCTCCCCATGGTTTATAACATGGATGGATTTATGTGTAAAAACAAATACAGTATTGCATAACCCAAGTTACAAGAAGCTTCTTTCTTCTGAGAAATAAGTCACAGTGCTCTTTCATTGAAATTTATATTCCCTGCAAACCACCAATATTTCTAGGAAGCAAAATAAATAAATATGCTGGAATTCTGCAGTTTACCCTGCTAAGGGATCATGTCCAAGACGACATTTACTACTTGTTGTGAAACATATGTTAGGAATAGTAAAGTTCTCAAGATCACAGAATCATAGAATAGTTTGGGGTAGAAGGGACTTCAACGAATATCTAGTCCAACCTTCCTGTGATAAGCAGGGACATCTTCAACTAGATTAGGTTGCTCAGAGTCACATCCAAACTGACTTTGAATCTTTCTTGGGATGGGACGTTCTTTTTGTGTTCCACCACCCTCGTAAAAAAATTCTTCCACATACCTAGCCTAAATCTACCCTCTTTTAATTAAAACCCATTACCCCTTGTTGTTTCTCAACAGGTCCTACTAAGAGGTTTTTCCCCACATTTCTTACAAGTTCCCTTTATGTACTGCAAGGCCACAATGAGGTCTTCCTGGAGTCAACCTTGGCTGATCAACCCAAACCATCGCAGACTTTCCTCATAGGAGTGGTGCTCCAGCCCTCTGATCATTGCTGTTGCTCTCCTCTGGACTCACTCCAACAGGTCCACCTCTTTCCTGTGCTGAGGAACCCAGAGCTGGATCCAGTACAGGTGGTGTCTCAAAAGATGAGAGTAGAGGAGGAGAATCACCTCCATCAACCTGCTGGCCATGGGTTCTCTCAGCTTTCTGACCAATTTCCATTTACCAGCCTCCTCAAGTCCTTCTCAGCAGGGCTGTTCCTAGCCTCTTCAACCCCAAGCTTGTATTGAAACTGCGGGTTGTTCTGACTGAAATGCAGCACCTTGCATCCTGTGATTCACCTGAGCCCACTTGTACCCTCTAGAATGGCATCCTCTCCTTCAGGTGTGTCATCTGAACCACTAAACTTGATGTCATCTGCAAACTGGCTGAGGGTACACTTGATCCCACTGTCTGTGTCAATGATGAAGACATTGAACAATACTGATCCAGCTATGGACCCCTGAGGGTACACTTGATCCCACTGTCTGTGTCAATGATGAAGACATTGAACAATACTGATCCAGCTATGGACCCCTGAGGGACACCACCTGTCACTGATCTGCATCTGAACATTGAGCCATTGACCACTACCTTCTGGATCCAACCAACTCCTCATCCACCAAAGAGTCGACTCATGAAATCCATCTCTCTCCAATTTTAGAGGGAAGGATGTTGTGGGGGACCATGTCAAAGGCCTGACAGAAGTCGAGATAGATGGCATCCATAGCACTTCCCTTGTCCACTGATGTAGTCATTCCATCATAAGCCACTGGTTCAGTCAAGCAGCACTCGCCCTTTGTGAAGCCATGCTGCCTGTTTCAAATCACTTCCCTGTCCATTTACCTTAGCATAGCTTCTAAGAGGGTCTGTTCCATGATCTTCTCTTTTCTACCACTTTTAAAAACAGGTGCATTGTTTCCCTTTTTCCAATTAGCAGGAACCTCACCTGACTGCCACAACTTTTTAAAGTATGATGGAGAGTGGCTTGGCAACTACATCAGCTAATTCCCTCAGGACTCTGGGATGCATCTCATCAGGTACCATAGACTTATGTATGGACAGGTCCCACAGGTGGTCACAAACCTGAGCTTCTCTATTGTCTGCATGCCTATTTTATTTTTTACTGAACAACGAGTTCTTTTCCAGATGATGCCAGTTCTATAAAGATTGGTGTCTTGTGGTGCCAGGAACTGGAGTGAGTGTAGGTGTGTGAACGAATGTGTGAGCACTAGTGAATATCAGTCTGCTCTTGACAGTGAGCAGGTGAAGTGGCTTATTGAGAGTGAAAAACAGGGAGAGAAAGAGCCTTGTTTGTCCACTGGCCTCTATGTTGATCAAATTATTTTGAAATGTTTAATCCCAAAAAAATGGGTTGCTTATTCACCACATACAGAAACAAAAGGTTTAAAATCTTTTTGAGGCATAATGGAAAGTGGATTTTCATATGTGACCTGAAGAACAGAGATGGGGACTGCATTATGAATGTTTTTTCTTTAAAAAAGCAGCAGAGAGAAAACAGTGGGTGGAAATGTATAGATGTACACATGAATATTTGTGCATATTTTACACATTTTATGCACACACAATTTCTTTAAATGCACTGTTCACTCATTTTCATTCAGAGGAAAGGTTTTACAACAGCACTTGCTTTGAAGGAGAAAGACACCTATCTATTTGATACACTAAATTATTTCTAAGCTGAAGATGTGACATGTTATTAAACTTTATCTTCTTAACAATATTGCTGTTCTGCAATCATTACGACGAAATTATAATGTGGAACAATACACAGAGAACATCTGTAAAAAAAAGATGCATTTTAAATGGTTTTGTGAATACATGCCCTGTGGTTAGACATGACTGTAGAATTGTGTTTGGATGAAACCTGAGGTGACAGTTAAGGGAGCACACTAATTTAATAACAGTTGATGAATTAAGAAACTGTATTACTTTTTAAAATCACTTAGGAAGTCTCCTTTCAAGCCCCTTGGTAGTCTGGTTGATTCTTCTGGACAGCATGTCAAAAAGATTTGGAAACACATAGTCTTTACAAACCACCGTGTCTGGTTTAGCTTCTTTTTCACTTTCTAAAGAAACTTACATCAAAGCTTTATATTTCCATTCCAATAAATATGGTCTGTACAAGGGGTTTTTTTTGGGGACAAAATAATGCTGATTATCACAAAATTTATCCTAAGCTGAATACATAACCTGCAGCATCCATCACTTTAAAATATATTTCCTTTAAAAGGAGAAGAATATGTTAATGAGACAAAGTCTTAATGGTGATAAACCACTTCTTTATGTTTTTATGCAACAGAAACCAAACCATTTACATAAATGTAAATTTCCAGGAAAACTTTTAATATGATGACACAAGTATCTAATGATTACAGTCAAATACCACAAACTTTATAAACTCAGTGTCAGAAAAATGAGTATGGAACAATTTGAGCTTGACAGTTGTGGTTTCTAAAATTTCTCTTTTAAAAACAGTCAAGGAATAACTATGACTGAAGTAAAAAAAGAACTTACATACCCAAAGGATAAGTCCCAGTAGTCAAAAAGATGTCAAATAAAGACATTTCAGTTACTTTTTCTAATGGATTTAGACCTTTTCGTATTTACCCTTGATATTTCCATTTCCATAATAGATTATTTCAATGAATTCTTTATGAATCACAAATTAACATGATGCCTGATCTGAAAAGAAATTAGTGTGTGCTCCTCTGAGTAGAGGTGGAAAGGCAATGTCATCGTATATAAAAAGACAACTTCTGAAGCAGATATGTTTCTGCAGAAGAGATGGTAATTATAGTAGAAACATGTTTTTATGTAGAGGTACACATTTCTAAGCAGCACAGGTTCTAGCTCCAACATCTTGTTTGTCAGTATCTGAACCTTATTAAAACCCTACAGCTAGCACTGAACAAGTTGTTTAACAATTCCATGAAAATACAATGTTAAATGGAATAAGAAACACATCCCAATTAATTTTATCTCATGCTTTTGGAAGTGACTCAAAGAGTCAACAATGTCCTGAAATGTCCAAATGTCCAGTGTCCAAAAGTCTGCTGAATTTTCTCCTTCTGCAGTAGTGATAAAAATGTATTACTTCTGAAGACCATGAAGCTACAGTTTTTTAATGGAAACTGCACAGCTGACATGGCTCTGGGAGACTGAGTTAAATTCTTGTTATTAGGACTCTGAATTCAAACCTCACAATGGGATTTTTTCCATGAGCCAGAGAAAATGTCATGCACTGTTAGATCCCACAATAACCTAACAAGAATGACAGTTAAGATATAAATTAAAAGGAAATCTCTCTGGAGACATTTAGAAAAATGAATGAATTTTGCATTTGCAGCTTTGGTCATTTAAGTAAGTTTTATCAAAGGACCTTGGAAAATAAAGAAGAACCCAATATAAGTTTATAGCTGCTTTTTTTCTTGTGCTATTCAGCTCTGCAAGTCAAAAGGGACAAGCACCAAAGATAAATACCATTTTTTTATTTCTCACTACCATGTTCACGTGGACATAACCGCTATACAGAGGTGAAGGTAAACATAAGATAGATTTATCCTATCTTTTCAGGGACTATTTTATTCCATGTATTTTAAAAAGCCCATTTTACATGAAGTCAATCTTTGATAAAATATTTATTTGCGGGCTATCCAGTCTCTACAATGCCTTTGGCAGTATGAATATGACTAGTTTTAGTGCAAAATATTAATAATTATGGAAATTTATTAAATTTACTACTTAAACTCTCAATTAATAGTTCAGAAATTGCAAATCTTTAATACTTTCTTTATTATAAAAAATTATCTGCCCTGGTCCTGCACTTTCTCCAGGTCTGTACCTTATTAAATGTTTAACTTGTGTTAAAACTGTTTAGAAGTTTAAATTTTCAGAACAGAGGTCCCTAAGGTAATATTTTTTCTTTCTTGTGTTTTAACACTTGCACAGCTTCCACTTAGAAAGATTACCTATCTTTCCACTATACTCCATCCCACATATAGAGAAAGAAGTAGCTCTTCATTTGAATAACACAAAGGCAAGTCTTGTTTGGAAAATACAGTTCTAGGAGCAAATCTAGACAAACAGAACTATAGGGAAATACAGATGTTTTATTTCTTAAAAACTAACCTTGATAATTTAAAAAGCAGGATGTGTAATAGGGAAAATATTCTTGCTCTGGAAAAAAATTGGAAACCATTAATTTCTGATTCACAAAGAAATACCACCATAGAAAACCCACTCTTTAAACTAAATTAAATAATTAATGAAAATGCAAAAAAAAAAAGCTGTATGCCTTATGAACTAATTTTCTTTCAGGAAGAATATTGTAAATTGTGCTTTTTGAATTAAAATGGTGCAGAATATGATGTGTTTGATCTTCATTCACTTTTGCTGATGAGCAGTTGTTAAAGGTATAATATAAAATCAGTCTGTCTAAATATTGTCTCAGTGCTTAAACCTTATCCTTTTTTTCTGCCTTATATGTATTGCTCAATTCTATTGATGCCATACCTGTCTGTCTACTTCACCAGAAGGTTTTGTGAAAGTGACAACTCACATTTTTTTATAGGTAAAAAGAAGCACATCATAAGCACAGAGCTGAGAATTTATTGTTATTTCAATTAATATTTTGAGCTGTCCAAATCAACTAAAGGATTTCAACAGAAAATCCTTGCTAATAACGTAGGTTTATTTTCAAACCAAGTAGAGGTCTCAGCATCAGTAGTTTGAAGGGACCATAGCTGTCTGCATCTAGTGAGGGTCCATTGGACACTGTAATTATTTTTTGTAGTGCTGGGATTTCCTCTTCGATAATACACCTAATATGCACTACAAAAGGAAATATTTGATATGCCACATTTCTTTCATGCAAACAATTCAAACCTTTTACCAAAGATGGAATTGCTTATTGAACTTCCTGAATTTGAAGCTTAACCTGTTGATGGGCCAGCCAAGTTGTATATTCCAATGCATATTTAATGGGAATGACAAACACATGTAAGGGCTGCTGAAGTAGAAAAACAGATGCTTCACTACACCCAGAGCTTAACAAAGATTAGTAGGCAAAAGGGTAGAAAAACACACAGACCTCTGCTGTAGATATATGTTAGCAGCGCACCTTTTCTTTTCCTCTCAAACTTTTGTTCCTGTTTTGCTGGCAGAAACAGGAAAAATATTCTCTTAAGGAAAAGTCTCACAGGTAAAGCTGAAGACTCGGTCAGAGGATGATGGTTAAATAGAAGAGAAGAAATAATTATGTAACATTAATATATTACACAGCTTTCTCTTGCTCCACAGGAGTTCATCTTAAAAAAAAAAATATACTTATTCCTGCACATCAAGGAAAATTAAGTGGTTTTTATGACTTAGATACCTAGAAAGAAGAAAAGAAAATTAAAAATTGAAGAGCAAAAAATCAAACCCATTAAAACCTGAGGAAATAGGACAAGATCTTACACAGAGGATGACTTTATATTTTCCTAAATAGATTAATAACAAAAAAAAGATATTTCTCAGTAGTTACCATCTCATGTCTCTAAACTAGTTAGAAGAGAATTACAGTAAGAGATTTTGATCCACCATTAGAAGCTGTTCCAAGCTGTGGTAATAAGTTCCTTAGCTCTTTCATCTACCATGTGAACATTAAATACATGGTGCAATTTATCTTCTTCACAATCTCCTTTAGTAAGTTGGAGTAATCATCAACAACAAATCCAAAAGCAGCTCTCACAGAGGCTTGCAGGGCTGGCAGTCAGTTGGTAGAAGAGATTCTAGCTAGAAAAGCATTTTAAGAGTCTGGCACACAAACCTAGCAACTTGTGTTCTTATACTAGGTTAATGAGCACTGATAATCTTAGTATGTTACACAAATAAGCTGTTGTATTTTACACACATTAGGTCGAATAAAAAAGTGAACTTCAAATTTGCTAAGGATTGTATGAAAACAGGAAGTAAAACAGCAAAATATTTATTAAAAGTTGCTCATAAATATGTTCAGCTTTAAGGAATGAAAAAGCATATCATTCCTAAAGCAAAACATTCCACTTAATTTTGCCTAACCAAATTTATTCTGTAACGGATATTGAAACTCGTATCAGAACATGCATAATAATCTGCTATCTTGCAATATAAATTTCTCATTCTCTTATAACTTCTATGTAACCAGGCCTTCCAGCAATCAAGCTAGATGGAAAATTTTAAAGATATAGTGGAAGGTGTTGAATAAACTTTTTCAAGGGGAAAACGATAAAATCACAGGCTTACCTCTTAAAATTTCTATAGGGTTCTAGGAAAGATTAGAAGTCAGTAATGTCAAAACATAACACTCGGACAAACTGAAATATTTAATTATTGACAACTGTGTTCGACTGAAAAAGTAAGTGTTAGTTTTGGAAAAAAAGTCTTCCTGGGTGAAATACTGAGGGTTTTGATTGCATATTTTTTCCATCAAGCTGTACTTTGATGGAAAATCCCCAGTCACCTTAAGATGTAATTCTTTTTCTTCCCCTCCTCATATAAATATTTCTTTGCTTGTTTGCATTGTGATATTTTTACCCCAAAATAGAAAGGAACCAAAATAATTAGTTATACACTAGTCAGTTTATTAGGACCTTACGTGTCTGTGTTGTTTTAAAAGCCCACTATGGAGACCATTGCCCAGTGGTGAAAAACAAACACTTAGACAGTTGCTACCTAAAACACCACAACATAAATTTATCCAGGCTACAAAATTTTACATACATGAAAAAAAGAAAGTGGGAAAAAAGTAAAAAAGAAAATAAAGAAGAGATGATAAAGAGAAATATATGATAGGTTATGCAGAGAACGATGGATAAATACTTGAAATATTTTAATGATTTTTTGTTATCCTTTTTTTTTATTAAGGACCTTTTATTTTTGTGTTTTCTTGTGGGGCTTTTTACAGTTTGTTTGTTTTTGTTTTTGTTTTTAGTTAAAACACCATTTATGTTTTTCAGTTCTCTCTTGGATCTACCTTTTAGAAATGAGACTGAGGATTCACTGTAGTACCAAGAGAATACAACTGTGTATTAAACCAACAATTTTCCGTAGACTTTTTGGGTATTTCTTGTCTGAAAAAGCATTTTATGTAGGAATAAAATGTTCACATTTTTGTGGCAGTGTATTTTCATATTTAGGTAGAAAACAACCACATTTTTAATTTATGTCCATTGTCAAAGAATTACATGATTTGTGTCTAATCTTCTGCTTTTAAATTGCAGGAATAAGAATCATTTTTGTGTCTATTTCTAAAATCTTTTGAACTCTTATGTTTGTGTTTAATCTCCAGCTGCAATTTTTCCATTGAATTTGTATGGATGACTATCTGTGATTATTGCAATCCTTCATTTCCTCCACAGGTGGGTAAATAATTGGTCTGGTAACAACACATCCATGTTTGTACTACCTTTCAGAGGTTTAATTTACAAGATTAATAAATAACAGACCTATCAAAAGAGTACAAATTATAGGCTTTTCTATTAAATAAGACTCTATTAGCAAAAATTTAGGAAACCACTCCCAGATATAGGTCTAGATAGGTATGAGAAATTTGGTTTCCACAAACATATACAAGTATGTTATATGTATACAGGTACATATTATGAACTAACTAACAGCCATTCTAAGACAAATCAAAGATCAATTTAGTATCCAGTCTTCAAAAATAGCTAAATTATATACCTAAAGACTATAAGAAACATGGAAATATAGTTGTGTAGATTTTTGCTCTAAATCTGTATGGAAGTATTGGGTTTCAGGTAACAGATAACGTACCAGAGAAGGATTTTGAAAAGGCTGATTACTAATTAGCATGAAGCACTGCACTTAGACCAAAGAGTCTTGTTCCAAGTGCTGCTTCATAATTTGAAAGATTCAAAGTAGAATTTTATGTAAAAATATTTTTAATTTAAAACAAACATTACTGATACACTGTTTAATAATTTGTCCTTTTGACAATCAAAAGAGTATATTAAGTATTTTTAAAACCTGGAAGAACATTTGAAAAACTAAGATTGTTACCCTTGAAATGCATGATATATTGATCAGCAGTATATCAAGAAAACAAGAATCATTAATTCAACTAGTATAGAAATTTCAGCATTTTATTTAGGCATTTGAAGTCATCTATTCTGGAAAAAAAGTGTTTTTAGTAATAAACTTAGGTAGCCACAGTTCACCATCACCATCATACCACTATCAGAGAAGTACTGTTTAATTTGATGCAGCTTTCTTATTACTGCATCTCTGTATCTTACAAGAGTTAGGTGAAATCTTTTATTTTGTGACAGTGTTTGGTGATTATTGCCTTTTTCCTTAACTTCATATTCTGTGTATAGAAAAGAAAGACTGTAGACTATTTTGCCCTAAAAAATCTTTAGCAGAATAATATTAGAACCACAGATATTGTCCCTAGAAGGAACTTCTGGGGGCTGTCTAGTCCAGCCTCCTGCTTCAAGGGCCTGAGGTTCCATGGCTACTTTAGGTACTGTTATCTACCTGCTGCACTAGTGAAGAAGGTTTTCTTATTATCCAAATGTCTTTTAGGTGTTTACTATTCAGATTTACCTTTACAACCCACATTGTGATCTTCTTAGCATACTTAGGTGTTAGAAAAAATGACAGGAAGAAACAGACACAAACCTTTTACTTTTTCAGGAGACCGTGTCATGGGAGTCTTCAGCATAATTTTGTGAGATATTTTTTAAGATATGGTCAGGTCTTATAGTTAAGAACAGGCTCTGGTCTTGTCTAGTTCCAGCTTATGCTGTTTGGGAAATGGTTGGGTGCAACAACACCCTGATGCTTTTGTAAGTACTGTTTTTCTATATGTATCTGTGCGACAAAACCCTAGACTTCTAAGATGCTTCTGCATCATTCTATATCCAAAAAAAATAATTCCTTACCTTTAATGGCCCTTGGATCAGGGCATTAATCAAAAATTCAGAGGGAATTATTTTCTTTACATGATTGCTTTTACATGGGAAAATGATAAAGCTATATTCTCTATATTCTGTAGTCATTTTTATGAATAAAAATAATCATGGAATCTGAGCCTGCAGGAAGTCCAACTTCAGTCCTTAGAGCATGTAATAAACAACAACTTCAAAATCTATAGAATATGATTCAGCCTTCATAATATCATGTATGGCAGCATGAAGATAGCTATCCTCAGCACAACATCTCCCTTCAGGGAATCCAAGTGAGTGAGTGGTCAATAGACAGCAATGCCACCTCCCCCCCAACTCTCCTGAAGTGATATATTACTTAATGACACTTGCGTAACACGAGGCAATTAAAATCTCGAAATATTAATCTTCATTTCATTATTACCTCATGGAAACATTTACCTTTTGGGAATAATGGCATCAAAGTGGTAGATTTCTGATTTAGTGATGTTTTATGTTCATATGTAAGTCATACGATACCACACTGAGGAACATTGAACACCTCAAGCAAGATGAGAAAAGCAATCAAAGTCTTTAACAGTTGCTCAAGAACCTTTCCTCTGTAAAAAATGATGGACGTTTGTCACTGTCCTCCAAATACCAAAAATTCCAGGGTGTCTGGATTCCCATAAACTAGGCCAGAACTGGCAGCCTGGAATCTTGCATCTTACCAAGTTTCATAAATATCTGATAACTGTGGGGTCTGATCTAACAGATATATCTAAAAGGTATTTGACACACAAGATCTTTTTAAAAGTGCAGTGGCAACAGCCTTCTACTTACAAAAGAGCATGTTTGCATAGTCTACTAGTTAGGCCAAATCCTTCCATTTTGCATGCCATATGAACCATGTAAATATACTGTGCTGTAGGGATGGGAACCCATGATACTCGACTCTGCAAAAAGCATATGAAACAAAGATACAAGAGAATTTTTCTAGTTTGGTCTCCTTGCCCAGGAAATGTACTTTTTTTTTTTTTTTTTTTTTTTGCACAGTACACAACATCATTTCAGTAGGGAAAATGAGAGGAAGTAGCAGATTATATTTGAAAGTGGGTTTTTTGTTAATATGTCTTAGAATGGAACTGTTTAATATGCATTTAACCCAAATACGTGTCATTATGAAAGTGTTATGTTGGCTTTGAATTTTGAAAAATGGAAAAACTCTGAGCTGTCTCTTAACATGAAACTAAAAATAATACTAAATTTTATGACCTGACAAAATAAATTTCATCATTTCTTTTAAAAAGCAGGTTTATGATAGCATTCTATAGGATTTCTTTATACATAAAAGGCTTCAGATTTCTTTCTATTTAAGAAACTACTTATCTACTCTTCTGTAGTTTATTTGGTAAATAATTACAACTAGAAGAACTTAAAAAAATTCTCAACTTGTTAAAAAATTATCTGAACAAATAATCTGGATGAATTTTTCTACAAAAACAAACAGCTGAAGTTACAATAAATAACATTTCTCCTTGAAACAAGAAACCATATTGTTTCTTCTTTTCTGTATTCCAACATCCCATTCCATAAATTATAAGTAAAAATCAAGTAGAAGTAGTCCTTCCAGTAGTAATATTCACATACTGTGAATGTTTTGAAGTTAATGTCTTAGAACATGAAACTTTGGTAAATGTTTTATGAAATGTGCTGTGCGCATGTACTTGCACTCCATCTTGGTGAAGCTGAATAAATAAAATAAAAAAATCTTCATCGCATCTTGCTTTCATAGAGCTGAACAGCATCTGGCCTTTAATGTTCTTCCTCAAGGTTGGCTGCTTTCCATTAGACTGTGGCTCTTTAGAATTTGTTCTCTCATGTCAAAAAGCCAAGGCTGACTGTTAGGAGATGTGCAGGAAAGGAAACACCATGCTTTATCTTTTCAGTATGGAGATTAACTTCACCATATTGATTCCAGCTACAGCTCCCTTCTGTTTTAAGAAACAAAATGATTTGATACCAGCTCCTCAAAGGACATCAAAAATATCATAAACTTCAGAAATTTTAAAAAAAAGACAGCTTTTTGACTTACAATACAAAATTATCTTCCCTGTCTCAAATCCCCAGTGGTGCACCAATCATCAGGTCCCAGACGAACTCACCACTGAAGGCATTATATACACTGAAAAATCTGTCCAAGGAGTAGATTTCTATTGCAACAGATTGTAATGCCAGAGGTGAGTCTATGGCTAAGTGTGAAACTCACTAATGGAAATGCTGGTATTCTGTGTTAGGGAAAGTTATGAAACTTTCTGATCTTTTGAATTAAGTGTTTGATTGCCCTTTAATGTCATGATGATTTCAGTACATCTACATGAAATTTGCAGATTGTTTTGGTGTGACTGATAAAATATATTGCTGTAGACATTGGCATCCTAGAATGATAATCCAGTATTCCTTCTGGTGATGACTGATATTCAGTCTCCATTTTCCCCTTGCCACTATTACTTTATCCTGTGAAATAATGTCTTATCTGTGGTAAATACCATTTTTTCTTTAACAGACAAGAAATGAATCTTTCTAAGGTGGTGTGGTTTCCCACTCTGGTCAAAGTTATTTCTTCAGTTTAGCATACTATACAATTAGTAACCTCTTTGTAGGTAGTAAGTGGTACATTGTAAACAACTTCCATTTGGAGTCATATAGGGAACATTTTTGTCATGCAAAGAGGGGCTGAAACCTGATCCTTAGATTCCAATCAGAGAAACAATGACTACAAATTAAAATGGATTGTATTCGAATCCAATGGGTTTGACACATCACTGAAAATAAGTACAAACTGACTTTCAGTGTGGAATAGATGATGGGAAGGTTGATCTGTCATTTAAATGGAAAACAATGTAAAAAAAATTTAGGCCATTTTGTGAATAGGCAAACACCCTAATTGATGTGTAAATTTACAGTCTTTGTTTGATAGGGTTTTTTAGGTGTGCCGTTGGGTTTTATTTCTTTTTAAAAACTTGGAGAGGCTTCACTGAAAGCAATTTAATCAAGTACCAGTACTAAAAGTCTTTGTGAAAATGACCTGTAGAAGGAAGAATAAGAAAGAGAAATACATTTGCCTTTTATAAAGTTGAAAAGATAAGAACAGTTTAAAATAAAAAAGTGCAATGAATTGTTTTAATATGTTTATTTAGCGAACGGGTCTGTAGTGTTATTTAATATATTTTCTTCACTCAAATGTGAGGCAAAAAATGGTAGTATTGGTTACCTTGAGGTACCCTAGCAACAATAACATAACTGCCACTTACATCAGTGTGCTTGATGAAGCACTGTTCTCGCACTCAATTAAACTATCATGCTGACAGAAGAAAAATGGATCCACTTTGTTGCACACTGTCAAACATGCTTTGCCTTCCAACCTCCATTATTCTAGCTAAGTAAAAATGTATCAAACCACTTAACTGTGCCTGTCACTGAAAAAAAAAAAAAAAATGACACTAGGGTTTTAACAAGAAAATTTATGAATACCCTTCCCAACTTTCTGCAAACATCAATAATACTAACAACACATTTCCAGTAGTTATAATATTCCAAGGAACCTTAGAAATAGATATCACATCCTTCTTTCTTATGTGATGCCTTTCTTATGTCACAGTTTTATCTTTATCAGCTGACAATGGCTTTCTTCAGCTGAAGAATAATCATATAAGGTCATACTTTTGTCCCTTTTTGTTACAGCAGTGTAACGTTTCCTCATAGATGGAAAAATCACTATCTGAATGTAAGGCAATAGGCAGACCCCTCTCTTCTCATTATACAAACTCTCACTACATGGCAGTCCAGCAGGCAACGTGATGATAGGAAAGTGGACAGCGAGCCACATCCTAGTGATTCCTGGATACTGCCAAGCCACTTGCGGTGTTAAGACTGCCACAGAGCACAGTTGTCATTATAAAGCGAAAGGCATGAATCTCCCTTCTGAAGGAAAGCTAAATGGTAAAGGTCTCTTTAATCCTGATGATACAGCTGTATCTGACTTGCTTTGACATTAATTTAGCTCAGTCTTCTTTCTGATGCTTTGAGACTGCAACAGAGAAGAATGTTTGCCACACAGTTGTCCTCAGCATTCTGCCAAGTAACTGTTAGCAGCTTACCAAAGCGACATCTGTGCATGTGGCAATTGTCTTTAGTCTGAAGCTGTTTCTCTTAAATCTAAGCCTGAGGGCTTGAATCATCATTTCTCTGTATCTTGCCAATTGCAGGGTGTTATTTTTACACACATTTTTTATTTGGAAATAACTACTGAAATCAAAGACACTGAAATAATAAACTCTGCTATTGAGTACCATTTACATTTTTATTCCAATTCTTTTCTCTACACTAATTTGAGATCTCTGAGTATTTGAAAAAGAACAATTCAATGGGTCTGATTCAGTATTCAAAGCATTCTAGTGCTCTTTCCATCGAATAAATCCAAATTTTAACTGCATTTGATTATTTTATAAAATTAATTTATTTGATTTTTTTTCCTGTGTGAAACTAAATTCTTTAAATGAAGACATCTAGTGTCATTTTGATGCCCTCAGCCATCTCACCTGCCCTCCAGTTGCTCCTCCACATCCATGCATGGGTTTCCATAGGTTCTATGGAATGTCCATGAAGCACATTCACATGTGCTTGAATATGCAAGTATATCTAAAATAACATTATACAACTAATTTAATTCAAAGTTATTGCAGCTGCATTTTCCCTTTTGTCTCACTCTTACATACACAAGCAACACTTAGTATTTTCTTTCCTTGTTTGGAATAAAAATAGCAATGAAACAAATATGTTGTCACCACATTTACTCTTCATAATCTTCCAAAATAGACAGGTTTTCTGGATAAATTATTCTCAGATATAGAAAGAGGAAATAATACTTATTCTCTAATAACTGAAATTTTGATTTTTGTAAGCCAACAAGTTTTACTTCCATTACAAACTAATAACACCTCAAAAATATTAATATGGAAATTGATTTGTTAACAGAGACAAAGTGTGGTCAGATCCTCAAAATACAGAAATTAGTATAGCACCATAAAAGTTGTTAGGTCTATGCAAATTTGAAAGAACTGAGAATCTGACTTTCATATGTAATACAGTAATTTTTTCTGTCAGAAACTTATGTAGCAGAATATGAAGAATTCTCATTTGTAAATACAAATAGGTAAGACATGAACCATATTTTGAACTGAAGAATATATCTTTTTACTTTGAGTTTATCAAGACTTCAATGCTAAATTTAGCATACATATGTATACATGTAGTAATTAAGCTGATTTTTCACTTTACAAATAGGAATTAGAAAAAAAAACCTCATGCATAGTCAGTTTACAAAAGATTTGCTTAGAGGAAGATAAATACAGGTCAGAAATTTTGTTTTGGCACCATGTCAGTCATGCACAGAAACTGGATGGCCTTACTGCACTCAGGATAAGATGCTTCTGTCCCCATGACAGGAGTGAGAACCATTGTGTTTAATTCCCAAATAGTTTTAAACTTGTGCATATAGAAGTTGCTGCCTTCTTTAAAAAGTAACCTTTAAGAAAAAGACATTTTAAAAAGTCTTTATTTCTTTTTCATTAATAGAGAGCAGTTCCTTGATTAGCTTGAAAATCAGCCAGGAATAAGCTTTTTCTTTTCTTGTGAGTTGGAGAAAAAAAAAAAATACAAAATTATACAGAATAAATAGTAAATATAAATCTAGTGAGAATTCATTGCAAAAATAAACCTGCAGTGTTCTACGTTTTTCTAACCTATTTTTCCCACAACAATTTATTTTCTTCTAATTTCAGAAAATATATTTTTATACAAATAACTAAATACTATTATCCTTCCTCATGTGTGTATTGTTGTAGTTATTCTGTCTGAGCATTGTTTTTGGGTAGGGTGGGAAAGGACCTTTATTTGCCCTTGGAAATTCCTAGCCACAGCAAACTCATTTCCTTCAAGAATATTTAAAGCCAGCACAGAAGTTATTTATATACATATGTATATATATATATATATCTAAAAATCAAACTTATTAAACACAGTAACGTATTTACAGCTGATTCTCAGTAGCTTTTCAAATTGCCCAGGATTATGAGTTGAAACACCAGTGATGCACAATATTTTATAGCAGCAGCTCAAGAAAAGATTGTCCAAACTTAGGTAAAGCTATCAGATAGGGAAAGTAGCAAAAGGCTTGCAGTTTTCTTTGTTGAAGATGTTGGGTAAACATAGTTACATATTTTTCCTTCCACATACTGATACAGAATGCACATGAAGTTCGGTGTAAAATACTTAAATATTTGCAGGCTCTGGGTGAATACACAAAAATATTTTATCTTTTTTTTTTTTTTTAACTGACATTTAGTATGACAACATTTCAAGTCTTTTCATATTTATTATAAAGGTATGTCAGGTGTAGTTCTAGACAGTGGTCATGTATGCAGTGCATGTACTAACCTAACAAATACACTCTAATGTTATAAATACTAACACAGGTGTTGGAGTTTTCTTGTCAGGTTTTTTTTTTTTTTTTTTTAAGGAATCTAAATAAATGGAGGGGAAAAAGAAGGTGTAAGGGTAATGAACATTTTTTCCATAGATTGGAAAACAGAGAACAGAACGGAGAGTTCCATACACACCTTTTTTTGAAATGATGAGGAGTAGTGCAATAAGCAATCTTCCTCCCACAGTTCAATCACACAAATTTCTTGTTAAACTTGGGGTGTGACATATTGCCTGCACACAACCCCATGGCTTCCCACAGTGATCCCTGAGTTTTTCTTTGCTAGGATTACTGCTGTGCTTAAGTTCTGACTGTTGACGTGTTATTATAAGGCACTTTTATTTACAATGGTTCCACCTTAAAATAAAATTACAGAAATTCGGCCCCAGCCCAATGTGTTACTACTTCACGTTTGCTGCTCCAGGACTTCCAGATAGTCAGGCTCAGCATGTAAATTAGCCTTGAGTTCAAAATACTCATTTTTAGTTTGTTCTAGAAAAACCTTTCTTGGCCTGGAGTACATGAGTGTCTCCATTAGCTTCAGCTCTTCATGCGTTCCAGGATAACGAACTTCCATGTCAGGCTGGAGCTGGACAATATTTTTTCTTAGGTACTCTGTGATCCCTAGTTGCTGAAGTTCTCTCTCTTTTTCAAGAATGTTTCTATACAAGCAGCTAGCATCCTGAAAAGACAGAAATTCAGCAGATTGATCTGTAGCCTTGTATTTGACATTTGGACCTGTAAGTGGTGAACTGTTCTCTCTTTCCAGGAGACTTCGGCGAAGATATTTGCAATCATTAGCTTCCTTCGCACTTCCCTCCTCCTGTTGCTGCTCCATATGTTTGGGGCTGAAGGACGGGCTGTGGTACACCTGAACCATGGGGGTAACTATTCGTTGCTCATAGAGAGTCGCAGCTGGGTGCTCCGTGGTGTGGTGTGTTGTCTTATGCCCGTACATGCTGTACTGAAGGTGAACTGGGCTGCTGTCCCTCACTTGTTCATCCACTTGTTTCTTTTTGGATCTTCGGCGCCGATGCAGAACAAGAACAACTATTCCTGCCGCACAAAATACAATAGTTATAAACACAATGAGCAGTCCTAATATTAGAACAGAAAGTGGGACAGCATCTGTAAGGGACCGCAGGATGGTGTCTGCGGTGTTGGCAGTAGGAGAAGAAGTTGTCACCACTACAAAACTGGCATGAGTTGGTAGGGCAGGGCTGTTTATTAAACCTGGACACAAGACTTCACTGTTTAGGGATTTCAATTCCTTTTTTGCTAAGTGTCCTGGAGATTTACAAAAAATATCACCCATCATGGTATTCTTACTCAATTTTTGTATCCATTTTTGCAGTCCAACTGAATCACAAGTACAGTCCCAAGGATTGTCTTCAAGTTCAATTTGTACCAGCATATCCAGTTCATCCAATACATTGCTCACAGGTAAATGAGAAAATTGGTTTGTTTTCAGATTTAATCTGGTGAGGGGAACACCTGAAAAGATATGGGGTGGCAAAGCCTGCAGAAGGTTGTTATTTAGGTAGAGGACTTTCAGTTTTGGCATTACATTAAATGTCCCTGGCAAAACTTCTTTGATGGCATTATATTCAAGGTACAAGTACTCAAGGTGCTGAAGGCCAAGGAAGAGATTCTGACTTAGCTTTGTAAGATGATTGCCATTGAGATATAATTTCTGTAGTCTAGTCAGATTCATAAAGGAACCTTCCTCAAGGATCTCAATGCGATTGTTCCCCAGGTGAAGCATTTCCAGGCTGGAATAGTCCACAAGATCTGATTTCAATAACGTCTGAATAATGTTTCCAGCTAGGATAAGCTTTTTAGGATTTGGAGGAGGGGGTCCTAAATCAGACAAGCTTTCAATATTTCGCTCCTGGCAGTGCATAAGAACTCCTGAGAGCATATGGCTGGTGCAGTGACAAGGGACGGGACAAGAGATTCCTGGAAACGTAGTAGGCTTGGAAGTATGAAGCACTAAACTTGGTTCTTTAGTAGGAGCTTTCAGGAGAGGAATCACCTTAGTTGACAGGTGACTATCACTGATAGAGGTGGTTACAACCAAGGGCAGTGATCCTGAAGGATCTTCAAGTTCATTAACAGGATGGGTGGGACAAAGTGATTCTTTTTTCAACCGGCTTAATATGCTGCCTTTGATAACTGAAGGACTATTGCATACAACATCACCTATTATGGACTGAGGAGGCATGTTTTCTAGCCATATCTTCAGCTGCAACAAATCACAGTTACAGGCCCACTTATTGTCTTCCAGCTGAAGGTCTAGTATTCTTCCAATGTGTTCCAAAAAGCCAACATAGGGCAGTGTCTGTAACTGGTTTCCACGCAGATCTAAATGGGTCAACGGCACGAAACGAAATATGTTTGGAGGAAGATACTCAATGGCATTATCATTCAAAATAAGCACTTTAAGCCTGTTGAGCTTGCTAAAGGCACTTGCATCAATCACTGTGATGAAATTGTTGTCTGCTTGAAGGAACTCCAAATTTTCCAATCCATTAAACGTATCTTCTTTAAGTGTTTCCAAAGAATTGTGATTGATATGAAGTTGCTTAAGAAGGCTAAGACCGTTGAAAGCCCCAGGCTCAATATCTGCAATATTGTTAAAACCAAGATGTAAAGAAATAGCATTAACAAGACCAGCAAAATCATTCACGTGTAACATACTCAGGCCATTGTTTAACAGATTAAGATGGAAAGGCCGTGATGGTGGGACATTTATTTCTGATATCATCTTGATGTCTCTTTTGTCACAGTTGATAATCATGGTATCATCCTTTTCTTCACAGGAACACAGACTCTGACAAGATCCTCTGGCTGAAGAAAAAGAAGGCTGTGACTGGAAAGGATCAGATGCAACCACAACTGAGCATAGAATAAAAATCCAAAGCTTCATCTTGTCCAGCAGATTCTATTTAAAAAAAAAAAAGGAAAAAAAAAGAAAAAGAAAAATAATAGTCATGATTTCACAGGGTTTGAGTAGTTTTTATGGATTTTTTTTCCCCCGGGGCTACAGCAAGAAAAAATAGTCCTAATGCTGGTCATTGAGCTGCTTCACCTTCCAAACAATATCATATCATGCAAAACACTTGAATTATTTTCTGATTAGAGAATATATATTTAGTTTCATGTACTGAATGAATAGAGTCATAAGGGAAAATCTTCAGTACTTTCATGCTGATACCCAAAGTAGGAAATAATCAGGTGTGTGTTGGTTTTATTTATATGCTGTATAGACTGCCAGTGGACAGCAGCAATAAGTTACTGTCCCAAGCAACTTATATCAAAGATAATATAATATTTTGAATCATTCCTTTGTGTCACTACATAGCACTGCAGATTTTAAGAGTACCTTGCTAAAATTAACTTAATGTTATCCAGCTGCTGAAGAGAAGAAACAAGATTTGGTTTGGATCAACAATGTGTTATGAGCAAAAGCCCATTTTGTCAGGATACAGGGAATCTTTCTTTGGTTGTGCATTATGTATGGAAATCAAAAGGTATTTCCTCTGAAATCCTTGTACCCACAAACTGAAAAGGAAGTAGAAAAAATAATTATCTTTCTTAAATTCTAACACATATATTGTAATTTGTGGATATTTAGTGAAAGTGGGACCACAGCACACAGTAGCGTAAAGTTTGCATATAATATACATATAAAAAATTTGTACACACAGTTAAAGTAAAAGAGAACTGACAATGCAGTATATGTCAGAAGAAACAAGCAAGCAAGGGCAAACTTTTTTTAAGATTAATTTTAGACTCCCTCCAATGATTATAATCCTCAGTTTCCACAGTGGAGTGTGTATGGAACAGACCATTTATTACAAATTAAAAATTATCACTAGTATCAACCATATGTTATGTAATATAATTATCACCTTTAAACAAGCTGATCTTAAACTTTGAAACACTTGATAAATGCATCATTACAATACAGCTATGGAGTCTCAAGCAAAATTTAGATGTTTAAATCAGTAATTTATTATTGGTTTGAATTAATTTGTCCTACAGCCTATTTGAAGATTCTCTGTTTCTTTCTGTCAAGGCTGCCTAATTGGCAAGACCAATGGTAACTCTTGATATACAATGTAGAGTGAAATCACTGCTTATAATCTTTAATTAAGTATTTCCACATTTCCAAAAAAGTAAACAATAACCAAAAAAACCCTTAAAATGCAATGGGTGATTTAAAAACCAGTAATGTTTATGGGGTGTGCTATTTATTTGAGGACTGAACTAAGCAAGATTCTTAAGTAATCCATCTAATAAAGGTTACAGTCTTTCAAACTAAGTTATTGAAACATGAAATACAGAATGTCACTATACAACCAGCTGTGTTAGTTTCTGAAAGATTAGAACCTTTTACAAGGATCAATTCAAGTATATGAATGAATATTTTTACAGTGTGGCCATATGATCTGGCATCTCATCAATGAATATTTTAAATATAATGCACCTTGGTTACTAGAAACACTATTTCTCAAAGCTTCCCTTAGAACAGATTGCAAAGATTTACACATGCAGGCACTTAAATGCTGTGGTATGAGTATTACACACACACATATACAAAAGGAGCAACAGCAAATGTGTGCACAGTGAATTTTGGTTTTCTCCATTAGTAGCTCCTCATAAATGCAAGTAGAAGTATGAGTTTAGAAGTTGCAAGTGCAATTCACAGTGTGAGAAAAGGTATCCTTAAAAATATGAGCTTTTATCTTTGTTTTAGCAGAGCAAATAATTCTGTTGTCTCATATAACCCTCCTTGAACTCCAGCTGCCTAAGGTTAATATATATGCCTTTAAGTCTGTTTTACCAAGAAGTGTTGGATAAGACACACCATGTCAAGATGTTATTTTGAAGTATGCAGAAAAATTCTAGGGTCATATTATGCTGGAGACTTATTCTTGCTTTACATGCATCACTATCCTCTCCAGTGACCCAAGGTAAAAAATTCAAGCTCTTGACACGGTTGCTGGCTTCAAACCTACTCTATGACTAATTCAACTTTATTTCTGTACACTTTTTCTCATTAGAAATTCCAGCGTCAATCTGTATCAAATTCAAACAGCACTTATAAAGTCCCTGAGCAAAAATTAAATGAAAAAAAAATCTGTAAGGCATGTTGCATTCTATTGCATATTGAGAAATTACGTTATAAAAATGAAAGCCCTCCTCTCAGAGATGAAAGTTACAACATTCGTAACCAATTTGAAAACATTCACATTTTAATCATCGTCATACTTCTGTAAGCAGCACTGCCAGAACTCTCTCACACACATATATATACACACACACAAAAAATTAATAGGAGATTTGTATTCTTTTTGCAGTTTTTTTTTTCTTTTTCCAAACACTCAGAAATATGTAATGAAGTTCTCAGTGGGCTACTATTGTAAAATAAAAACTGCTCTCATGTAACAGATGACTAACATTTAACTGAAAGAATTCACAATGCAGCAAAATGTAATTTTAAAGACTTGAAAAACTAACCTTTTCATGTGGTGAGGTTTTTCAGCAAATTCCACATGGTAACTTAAGGTTTTTTTCATTTTATCTGCTTTCATGTAAGTCACTGCTGACTGCATACTGTAACTAAGCCCTGTAGGAATTCTAAAAGACTAAAAAATGTCAGAGTTCTTTCTATGAGGAAAAGTTGAATACTTCCAGAAGTAGTCACCTTACAGCAAAGACATCTCATGCTTCCTAAATAATAACTTATTTGGTTTTAAAACATTGAAATAGCTTGTTTCATTATGCTTGGGGGTTTAGTTGCTTTAATTCAGCTATTTTTAAAAAAATTATGTCGAGGATTTTCAAAGCCCCAAGCTAAGAATTAGCAATTTCTAAATGCCTTCGGGATTTTTTATTAAATTCTTAAGGGAATCACAGTCAGATGACGCATTTAAGACCACTTTTGTACTTGAGGAAATAAAACCAAACACCCGTTCGTCTCCCCTCAAGGGATTTGAATACAGCATTCCCTTAATACACATATTCTACACAGTAATCAGTTTGAATAAATGTGCCTGCAAACTGTTTAAAATACAGTATAAACTGCCATAGTTTAATATAAAAGTTATACAAAGTCATGCAGAAAAATAAATGCAACTTGTACTGAGAAATGAAATTCTCATGTGCTTAGCTAATTAACTAACTGGAGTCTTTCTTACCTGTACAGCAGCAGCACTCCCCGATACACTCAGTAATGCACAGTTGGAGCAGCTGTTTCCACGCAAAGTAATTTTTCCCTCTGAAAAATGCACACTTTCTTCTGAGTTTCCCTTTGCTGCAAGCTCTGGTAATACTACAGCTCCACAAAGTTAAAATCCTTGTTCAGAAGACAAAGTACAAAGCATTCGATTGAAAAAATCTTCCAGGCAGCCGTGCACATCAGACCATCCTGTAAGCAGTTGTCCTTTTTCCTCAATTAAAATTCACAGCATACTTCACAGCTAGGCTGACTTTTCTGCATATAGTTAACTGTTTGCAAGCATTTGGATGCAGTAAACAAACAAGATGCTCAGCAGAGCTTGACTTGATCACTTGGTTTGTCAGATTTTTAGATGCAAGCTGCTCCTGTGTTTTCTCTGTTCTTTCTAGTCTTTCTTGTTAGCTCAGTTTGTTATTAGTCAGATTGCCAGGGGCTGGGAGGTAGGCGTAAATAAAGAGACTTCTTGGCTTTTGACTCAGCCTTTAAGCCCTTCCCCACCAGAGAGCTTTAATCTGCCACTGTCATTTAATACAAGATACAGCTCCACCTTGAGACAGATCAGCTCCTCCTCCTGCAATTTCTCTCACGTCCTTTCTCCCTTATCTAAGTGAGCCTCAGAAAGTAAAATTCAGCTAAATATCTTCTAGATTGCTTAAGGGCTGTTAATGCCTGATTTTGCAAAACAGTAAACATCCACTGCAGCTCTTGCAGTTTGTTCTCTTGGGTAGACCTTGCATTTAGTTTGTATCTGCAAATGCTTGCTTTAGAAACCTGAAAGCATTCCAGCCCAATTAGACTCCACAAAACACACCACAAGGGAAACTTTGTCCTCTGGAAAATATGTCTATCACGTTGAAGTGCAGAATTATTCAAATACATAGATGAGACTGTAAATCCCTCAATCCAGTCCACTCCGTGTGATTGGGGTAGGGGTGAATATGCACAATTGTAAATACTTTATATCTGAAAAAAAATTATGGAATATTAGAGCTCATGCTTGCAAAATGACTGCCGTCAGCCCTTTTTAAAACTGTCCATCTTGTTTTGTAGGAAGACTGGGTTGACTGTAATTGCCTGTTTTACAGATGTTAGCACAGTGTTGGTATCTGTCCATGTGAGATTGCATTGGATTTGCATGAAACATTGTTTTGACAAAAAACGGTCTGGTTGGGGGAAGGGCATTTTTAAAGACATGTATCATGCTTAAGGTATTATCTCCTTTGTGCTCATAAACAAGTAATTAGCAGATACAGTACAGCTACAGGAAGATGTTTATTCTGTGCAAGGAGGATGTTCCTTATTCCTCCTGCACTGCATGGGATGGTTTTATAAGCTGAAAATGCTACTTCCTCATTCATCCCACTGCCACAGAGCCACAAAACCTTTTGGTAAGCAACAACAGATGTGGTGCTCCAGCATATTTGCCCTCTAGAGAGTAACATTTCTGTTTTGTTATTATTGTGCCTTGGATTATGATACAGACAGTTTACTACAGCCTCCAACCAGTCAGATTCCAGAAACTTCTTGTGCACTGATAGCTCTCTAGGTGGCCTCGTTGACCTTTGAAGGGCTATTGCAATGCACTGTTCCATGTGATGAAGGCTATCAAGATCTTGTCCTATATTTTTACTCACACACATATACATAAACTTTTATATATAATCATATGTATTTATATCTTGTTTTATTAGAATGAGCTCTGCAGCGCTTAATTTTCTAAAAATAAAAAATACAATTTAGAAGAATAAAAAACCAAGAAAACATTCCTAAGGAATAGCAGCAATTTGATTGCCATTCTTTTCAACACATCACTTATTTTTTTTGCAGTTTGCTACTTTTAATGAACCTTGTCTCTCAATCTAAACTTGCAGACATTTTACTATTAAGACTAAGGTTCTCAGTTATCTATGACCAGCCAAATAAATCATTATTTTCTTTATTAATTTTGAATTTATGAATTTTAAGTCATATTATTTCTATTTTTTACTGAACAGTTTTCAAGTGTTAACACTTGTGGTTAGCTGTTTGAGATAGAGACTATCTCTAAATATAGATATTCACATTAAAAGTGAAAACAACATCATTCTTTGCTTTTGAATTGACATCCACAAAAAATCCACATTATTTATCTATAATATTCGTAATTCAAAAACTGCATCTTTAACAAGTTTTTAAAAACGGTTAATGATTGTTTTTCCACCATAATTCTATGAATCATTAAGCAAATTATTATAGAGAATGTGATTCCGCAAGTTCATCTGCATGTCGGTTGAACTGACACAGGGTTTGTACCCTACACTTCAAATAATCATCTTCATCAATTGCTCTGACAATTTTAAATTTTGTGGACCTTGTATAAATAAAATCTAAAACTGTCAGGCTTTTGTGTACTGCAGGCGTATGGTTTACAGATCAGTCTTCAAAATGTTAATCTTCATGGTGACTTGTTTATTTGTAATTCCATTGTTTAAAAATAACAGGAGGAATAAGCATCTGCCTTTGCTATTTCAGTGGATAGAAAATATTTTTTCCCATCATTCACAACTCACCACCACTTCTCAGAATGTACACAAGGATCCATTGATTCCACACAAGATGTAGGCAATAAATAATATATCCATCCCTGCCTGTGAGGAGCTTCAAGTCTGTATCAACAACTCTTCACCTATATTTCTTGCAACATGAACCCTTTGAACTCTGTATGAGTATGGGTCTGACAGCTTAATATACCATATTGAAAGGAAGCATTTTCCTGGAACCACTAAGTAGCATCTGAATATTCACACGAGAGAGCTTGCTGAGGAACCAAAACTCATACATATATTATAAATTAAAATTGTATATGGAACGACTGTCACCAAGGCTAAGACTTAACTAAGTAGTATCAGAAAACATGGCATATGTACATACACACACAAAATCAAACCAAACCAAACCAATAAACCCCATAATGTTACATAGCTATAATTATGGAAGCTACCAGAGCCTACTATATTATTTATTTCAGATACAGAACACCTATTTCCTTCACAGAACTATTGCCCCTTTTTATGTATTGGGATAGGTCCTACTCAAAACCTTCTTCTGCTCTGACCACACTGTTTGTGTGGCTTTTTGCAGTCATGAACACACTGCAATTGGGTAAATAAAGGCCAGGATTCTCCTCTAAAAGTGATATACAGACCTAGCACTTATTGTCTAAGCATAAAATTTAATTTTTATATTACCCTTTCTGAGAGGCAATTCTCTGAAATATCTGCTGAAAAATATATTCAATTTGTAAGAAAACAATCAGGTTAAAGGAAAAAATTTCTATTACCCTGTTGCATTTTCTAACTAAATTAATTTAGACTCATATTTGTATACCTAATATGTAAGTATACAGATCATAAAATTATAGAATAATAGAATGGTTTATGTTGGAAGAAACCTTAAAGATCATCTAGAGAATCACTTCCCTTATCTTGCTGGCCACACATCTGATGCAGCCGAGGATATGGTTGGTTTTCTAGGCTGCACCTGCATATATGTGATATTGTATGCATTGGAAATTACCATCATGCAAAAATCCCATTCCCTGAAATCAATTATTTCAAAGAAAGACATATTGAAGTCAATATCCTTTATATTTCATTTTTCAAGTTAAAAAGTCATATGGTCCTTTAAATGTTCTCCTTGACTTAAAATACATTTTATCCTACTAAACCTAAGAGCATGGCTCCTCACAAAATACTGGATTCTCAGTCATTTAATGAAATATGATGCAACGGGAACAGATGAAATGAAGGTATTTTCCCTTGCATACTTCTTCTTAATAATCCTGTTTTGTTGTATTAGTCAGCTCGCAGAAAAATTTTAACATTTCTGAAATTTGCACTGTTTCCTCCTTTAGTATCTGTGCAATAGGTCTCGAATCTTCTTTAGTTCATTTTTAGTTTTTGGTTTGTTTGTTTGTTTGTTTTGTTGTTGTTTAACCCCTTGACAGAGAACTTCCAGTTCTACATAATATAAGAAGAGTTTACTATCAAAGTTAACATTTCCTATGCTTTTCTTAGATTGTTCATCTTGCTCATAAATTTTGGTATTGGAATGAGAAATATTTCTTGATCTGAATCAACCTCTTGGAACAGACAGATCCTCCTTGCCTCTCCTCCTGAACTTGGCAATATTTGAATGTCAATTAAAGAAAAATGCCTAGAGGTGACTGCTCTGTAAAGAACAAAAGTCAACTGAGTTCTTGCAATCTTCAGTTATGATGAATCAGTTGCATATTTTTCAAAATGTATTTTGCTTGCCAATGACCCAAGAACATACACACAAAAAGATTGGGTCATGGTTTGGCATTGTGCAGCAGGCTAACAGTGCAAAAAGTTCTCTACTAATCAATTTGTACTCCCTTTTCTTAGCAATTTTTGCTACCCCAGAAACATTATTATCCATTGATCTCAATTACTGTAGGTTTATACTGAAGTCATCCTCTCCACTACCACCTAGCCATTCAAAACTTTCTTTGAAGCTGAATGGGATAAAGTGCTTTTTGTCCATGTGAAGATAAAACCTAGTGTGAAACGAATAGAATTTGCGTGGACTTCTATGGACTTTGACTTCTTTTCTGATTACTTTGGGCTTCTAGTCAGTATCCATTTAAAAAATACTTGTAAGTTTATATATATGCTAGTTATATTTTACTTACCTTTTTTTTTTTTAACCATATGTTAGAGTCAGCCAATTAATGACCAACTGCACCTCTGAGTGGTCAGCTTCACGTTATACTTACAAATATTCCAATTGAGGTACCGGCAGACTTCCTGACTTTTATGGCTGAGAGCAGCTGACTGCCTTTCTCTCATAAAACTTAAAAAAATATCACTTCAGTACCAATTGTCGATGCAGCCCAAAGTTATAAGAATTGTGTAAATCTTTTGAAATTATTAATGGCATATTTTTTTCTCCTGTACTGCAAAAGGAGTAGAAATAACCACTGGGTGTGCAGTAATCAATAATCAGAACAGAAGATATTACATGATTTGCATATGTTTACATTTATTTTTTTGGTGTTACAAAATTACTATTCTTATTCTTTTTCAATAAGCATGAATAAGAAAAACATGAAAACATGAATCTGCTGTGTAATACGATTTTCTTTCCTTTTGTCTATGAATAATGCATTGATATTTAACATTAGTATCCTGTTAAACACAAATGAGTTTCTACATGCTGACTGTGCCTAAGCTTATTCATGATGATGTGTGCCTGTGCCTAACCTAATTGTACATTACATGCTACTGCTATTCCACAAAATCCAGCTAAAATAGATTATACCAGGCAACTTTTAAAAACACCTGAAGAGTAAAGTCTGCAGCAGTCAATCAAGTTTGGTATTTTGCTAGATTGCAAATAGCCATAGCGTTCAATTTCTTTCTCTTGAGGGTACTATATACACACTCAGTAAAATTCACAGACCCAGCGCCAGCCTAATGAAGTAGTGAATTAGTATTTAAGCTCTGCTTTGAAAAAGATTTTCTCTTCTTTCTGAGAATGTATACCCTTTAGAAAGCCACTGTGTTCCGAACTCCAGCTTTGAATACATAATACAGGAACTGAAGCAAGTGAGCACACATGTCAAAGAACACTCTTTGGATCTGTAAAGTAATAGGTAGTGCTCAAGAGAGTTGTAGATCTTGGTGGCTGGTAACATGCTTCTCACCACTCTGACTTCCCAATACAGGATTGACGTGAGCTAATTTTCAATCTAAAAGTTCATTAATTAAGTCCAAGTTCATCAATCTATTGGCCTGTTTTTTTAATGTGTGGGCATATCTGGGTTAATTTGTCCACCTTAAAATGCCAGTCTTTGTAATGCACCACTCTGGAAGCCACTGTAATTCGCTGTGATATCTAGAACTTAACTATCATAAGTTGGCAGGTACCAGCGTATGCTGGATCTGTCAGGGGTGGAGTTGAATCTTCACAGCAGTGTGTACAGTGCTATGTTGTAGATTTGTGACTAAACCAGAGCTGATAACACAACAGTGTTTTTACTACTTCTGAGAAGTACTTGTACCATGTAAAGGCTTCCTGTTTTTCCAGCTCTGCCCCACCATGGGTAGGTTGGGAGTAGGCAAGAAATGGAGAAGGGACACAACCAAGGCAGCTGACCCAAACTGACCGAAAGGATACACTGTACCCTACAGTGCAATGCTCAGCAAAAAGTGAGGGGAGGGCCATATCTGGGAAAGTACTTGTTGCTCAGAGACAAAATGGGCATTGGCCTACTCATGTGAGGTGATGAGTGATAACCTTTACGTATTTTTTTTCCTCTTTCCTTCATTTATTGAACTGTGAGTGTCTCAACCCATGTGCTTTTTTCTCTGCTGCTCTTTCTGTTCTCTTCCCCATCCCACTGGGGATTGGAAGTGAGCAAGTGGCTGTGTGGTGCTAAACTGCTTAGGTGGCTAACCCACAATACAGAGGTACAATAAAGCTCCCTGTCTCTAAATTCATCATGCCCATGTTCCTCTTTTGCACAATATCCATGTAGTCAGACTATTCAGGAAGTGATAGAACTGGAAAAAAAAAAAACAACCCAACTCCTTATTTTGACTTTACTTCTCAAAAGTCTGTAAGTAAATTTACTGTTCCCTGGTGAAGCTGCTGCACGGATGAGTAAAGACTGCAAGAGTATTGGGCTCTAACTGGAGGTACAGAAGCTGTAAAAATCTGAATGCACCTCACCACAGGTACAACTCAGGAAAAGTGTGACAGATGTGCTGTTACATGCAGTTACCTCCTTGAGTGTATTTTCTTAGCCTAGTATTCTGCCACATAGCCATAGCCCTTGTCTCCACTCACACTATTATCACAGAGCAAAGAGAGCACATTAAAGAAATTCAACCTATGAGATATAGAACCCACTTCAGCCTTTCTGTCAAAGTGGGAGGAAGACACAAACCTACATCTGCCAATGATCTCATTTTTGGCTTCTATTCTCAAACAGACATTTATTTTTAGAAAGCAACTTTAAAAAATGTAAGGTTCATGTTAGTCACTGTAAAAATAAACACATTATGTAGAAAAAAAAGTACAATCAACAGAGTAAAGAGTATATGATTTCCTAAATTAAAAAAAAAAAAAAAATAGGAATTTACAGTGAATTTCCCTTTATTGAATAAAGTGTATAGTTACATCTAAGCTCATTTTTTTCAGAAGATATGTCAGATTTCTCTTTAAAAAATGTATACCTGAGATACAAAAGAAAGTTGAAATGCAGTGAGAGGTGTTTTTTAATCACTTCAGCATGTTATACTGATAGCTTACCTTGTAATTTTGATGGCATGACTTCAGACTCACATGGTTCTATTTCCAAAAGAGGAGTGGGCTTATACAACTTTATTTAGTATTACTTTTTTATTAGGCAGATGTGGACTCTTACTTTGCTTTTATGCAGTCTGATAATGCAGACCAAATGAACCTTTGTTTTCACTTTTGAGGTAAGAATAGAAATTTTTATTCATATAGTACTGGATGTTACCTTGGACTGTTAGTTGAGGTTCAGATATTGGGATTTCTTACATGGACCAGGAAGAACATTAGTAAAGCAGAATGAAACATTTTTCTTCTGTAAAAGGGAAGAAAATCCTCTTTAGGCTGTAGAAAGAAAAATTCAATTTTTTCTCCTCAGGGGTGAGGGATAAGGACAGGAGCAGGAATATTTCCACTGAAAAAAGATGCAGAAAGTAGGTCAGGAAGAGTGAACTTTCTGTTCTTTCTTCTATTAAAGAAGATGAGAATAGGGTAAAGTAGTGACTGTATCGAGAGAGTTCATCTCACCAGCTGTGATCATGTTGTCACACACCTTTACTTTTCCTCAGTGACAATAACACACACAAAAGGCAGGAATATATACATTATTTATGCTTCCAAAAATCTATTGCCCTACACTCTACCTGCTATGTACCTTTCCTATGAATAAAATATTTTCTGAGCACTTAACCTTTGCAACAAATTGGCCTCATTTTTAAATGGAATTTTATAGACAAAGCAGCTTTGTCTAGAACCCATAGTAGGGACAACTTCCAAATTAATTTTCTGACTTTTCCATAAGAGTTATCTGACTTAAAGATGTAACCACAACTGACCATCTACTGGCACCTGTGAAAAGCCATATGGATTTCACTGAGTCATAGACCATCAGCAGGTGTGAGCTTCTCTGTAGGACAGCTACTGAGTCAGTAGCTAGGACTGGTATTCTACATGACATCAGGGATAGATTTTTTCATCCCCATCACTTACAGCATGGTAGTCACTATCTCAGTCCAACTAATAACTAAGAATATAAATAGTGAATTATTAAAGTGTGCAGTGTAACCTGACTGAATAAATATTAATTATTTCTCCCCCTCTGTTTTCAGGTTGTAGTTGGGTTTGTTTTGAAACAATAAGAAAAAGGGTTTCAGAACGAACCAAATTTTTCAATTTAGAGAGCACTGCTCTTTATTGCATATAATCTGTCTTAATTAGAAAAATAAATATCTATCTTTAGTACTGAAAATATTTTTCCTTTTTTGGAGGTTTTTTTTATGTAAATGATGGCCATATTTTTGCCAAAACTGAACTTATATTTTTCATTGACATTTTACATCTTTCAGAGGCCTACTACACACAAAACTGACATCTTGATGTTGCAATGACTTCCAACCATGAAGCAGGTTGCAGAGAGAGGTTGTAGGCTCTCCATCTTTAGAGATACACAAATCCTGATTGGATCTGTTCCTGGTCACACTGCTGTAGCTGACCCTGCCTGAGGCACAGAGGGTGGACTAGATTATCTAAGCAGATCCCTTCCAGCTTCAGTGGTTCTGTGATTCTGTGAAATGCTTTGGGAATCCAAAATCTGTTGGGTTCAGAATTTTAAGGCACATCACCTTAAAATGGTTCTCAGAAGTGGATTAGTATATCTCAAAACATAATAATTAGCATTCTGTTGGTCTTATTCAAAGTCATGTATTGTTGTATTGTTTTTTACCATGGAGAGAAATGTAAATAATACTTTAATGATCTTTAAATCTAGTGTAAAAACTCTTAAATACCATGTTAAAGGAACACAGTTCATACTAAACAAGCTTAGAGAAATCCCAATATATTAAGAAGCTCATTTAATGACAACTATTATAACTACATGTTCTTTTAAAAAGTATTATAATTCAATTTTACAGGCCCCTTGATAAATCTTTGATTAATTTTTAATATTTATTTATTGTCTGGAGCAAAACAGTGATTCTGTCACAATTTAAAATAATGACCTAATCCAGTTTTGAAAGATACCTTTTGAAATACCTTTGGTATTTCTTGTTCCAATCTCTTGTGGTTTAACTTCAGCCAGCAACTAAGCACCAGACAGCCCCTTGCCCGTTCCCCATCCAGCAGGATGGGGGGAAGAGAATTGGAAAGGTAAAAGTGAGAAAAATTGTGGATTGAGAGAACAGTTTAATTATTGAAATTAAAGAAAATATAATAAGAATAATAATAAGAACAACAATAATAATGATAATGATGATGATACTGATAACAATAGTGCATTTTAATGAAAACAAAAAATAAAAAAGGGAAACAAGTAAACCTCAAGGAAGACAAGTGATACTGATGAAAACAACGGCTCACCACCAACCAGCTGATGCCCAGCTGGCCTCTGAGCAGTGGTCCCCCTGGCCAACCTTGCCCTTAGTTATATCTTCCATCATGGTACTGTATGTTATGGAATATGCCTTTGGACAGTTTGGGTCAGCTTTCCCGGCTGTGGTCCCTCCCAGCTTCTTGCGCAGCCCCAGACCCCTGCTGTTGGAGTGATGTGAGAAGCAGAAAAGGCCTTGGCTCTGTGTAAGCACCACTCAGCAATAATGAAAACATCCCTGTGTTATCAGCACTGTTCTCAGCACAAATCCAAAACACAGTCCTGTACTAGATACTGTGAAGAAAATTCTCTCCCTTTCAAAACCAGTAAAACAAGTGTGTAGAACAGATAATCGAATCCACTGAGACATCAGTTTATGCTCTTTAAAAAAAACTGCCTGCACTTCTGTGACATTTAGTATATCATTTTGGAAATGCACTTTATTATTAAGGCTATTTTAAAGAAAATATTTCACATATCAAAGGAAGTAACTTTCAAAGCACTGGACACTTTGAGTGAACTTCTAGCAAAAACATGGACCAAAGAATAAACCTTTATAGACCCTAATTTGAAGATCACAGGTGTTCTGCCTAGAATTCAGTTGTCGCTATAAAATACTCAAGTAATTGTATTGTCTAAAACACAAAACAAGCAAGCATTGAAATTCAAGGGACTGATGCTAGTACATTGATTATCAAAGTATCAATCAACTGTTACAACCAGTCAGCATAAACACATATATTCCTTAGTTAATAACTAATATGAAGCTCAAAAAAATATACTTCAATCAAAATGCACTACACTAGTCTATTAAAACAACACAGTGAGAATCAAGTGAATCTCTATTGGCTCAGCGGATGCAAGTAGGAAAAAATACAGTGTATTTTTCCATCCTAGCAACGCTGCCACATTTTGTTTTCAAACTTCTACATTAACCATTTCAATGTTTCAGTTAACTTTTTTTATTCTTTTGACACTGTCAGCATTATGCTAATTATTTAATTTCCTATAAATATTATTTGAATTTCATAGCTGCAAGCTTTTAACTTCATCTTTTTTTAATTGTGGAAGTATCAACTGTTCAAGAGCTTGAACATTAATGCACTCATCCATTGACTTATGCAGACAGAAAATAAATTATAATAAATAACAATAAATGTCTGAATTTGAACTTTTGACTGCAGATCAAAATAATGCAATGTGGGTAATTAAAATTTTATATATATATATAAAGAGAGTATTGTCTACATAGATATGTCCATATGAGTGCAAAGATACAGAGTGTGTTGACTCTGTGTTATCTTGCTGCTGTCCAGCTCTGTCACTTTTTCCCAGGTGATGTTGATTGAGATTTAACTGCTGTAACCTCATTAAGACTAACACTGAAGTAAACAGGAAAAACACCCATTGATTTCTACCAAAGCTTTTGCTGACCCTACAAAGTTACTGGAAATAAATCCATTTATTGGAATTGTTTTAATGATTACTAGTTTATAAACAAGCAATTGACCAAATAATGTTAATTAATATGCTACCATTAAACATGCTCACATCTTTTCCAGTACTAACTTGAAATTTTGATTTCTTTTTCACCATTTATTCTCTGACTCTTAATCTACAAAAGAAGAAAAAAAACCCAGAAAAACATTGATACTCAATGTTCTAAATGTTAAGAGATGTTCATAGTATGTAAAACTTGTTTTCTTCATCCACTTCTGGTTATTACCGTGTGTCACAGAGATAACATATGGAGGAGCAGTTTCTAAGTACAGATCAGTGAGATACAATGTGAATTGTGCAAAAATCTGTTCATTAGTAGAAGGGACACTCATCAAGCTGCAGCAGTCTGATGGCAGATCCTCAGAATGAAGCTGCTGGATCACGCTGCAGCAGTCTGATGGCAGATCCTCAGAATGAAGCTGCTGGATCTAAGTTGCAGTACGGTTGACTTGAGAGTCAGGTGGTGGCACAGATTAAAGGTGTCTCCTGGTTATAAACAGGATTCCATGTTACAGAATGTTTTATCAAGTAAAGAGTAATGAGCTGATAGAAACTACAGTAGTAATACTGCTTTCTTTTTTTTTTTTTTTGATTTTATATGAAAAATCTGCTATCATTAATTTTGCGTCATATTTTTCACACCACCACAGCAAATAGCACTTGTCATTCATAATCTGTAATTCCTTTGAATAAGAATTTACATGAAAAGAAAATGATTCAACAGGAAAAGAAAAAAAGATTATAAAAAGAACTTAGATTAATTCTTTTTAAACCATGGTACTCATTATATTTCCTTTTTTAATATACATACATTTGATAATATGCAAGCACATTATTATGACTCATTTTCAAATGTTTGTCTTTTGGGTTGGAAGGGTGGAAATTCAACAGAGAAACATTTTCATTCTCTATTCATTCTGAAAATTTACATAGAGTATATTTGAAAGCAGTACAATGCCTTGGTCTTCTTTGAACTAAGTAATTGTCAAAATGGAAAGTTTCACAGTCTTTCTTATGCAAAATAATGTACCTAGATTCAAGTGAAAACTGAACTTTCAGGGAAGGCAGGAAAGATTGCCTTAGATTTACAGCTCAACACCACCCTCTCCTGGCAGCACCTCCCAACTGAAATACTGTCAGTTCTGAAAATTTTAGAAACATTTTTGTATTGATTTTAAAATATGGACATCACTTTTACTAATTCAAATAGTATTCCTAACTTATTGGAGAAGAAGAAATTTTTTTCTTTGTGCTGAGAACTGTAATCCACTAAAGCAAAATCTTCTGGGTTTACTGGTTTTCTAGTTTTACCACCATGAATATAAAGGTATTTTATTTTAGATTAATTTAAAAGTATGTACAAACCTCCAGCCTTCAGACTGTTCACAGCCCATGTGTAGTTAACACCTATATTTTAATCACTTAGAAAATTGTTATTTGTTCCCTGTAATGATTAATCTAGGATTAACAAAATTTAGGGAGAAAGTATCATTTAAAAAAATCATAAATTTATTACAGTTCAAATATGAAAAACCGAAGAAAATACCACTTGAAATACTGGAAAGATCAATAAGTAAGGAACGTATTGAGCTTACCTATTTGTTTTATACATTGCTGAGCTATAACAGCTTTTTCTTCCTTCTATTTATCTGCAAGCTCTTTTGAACAGCTTCTTTTGAATTTATATGTTTCCTATCAAAATCAGTTTCAAATACGGACCAAGTCTTTGTCAAAATTTCAACAGCTATCTGAAGAAGTGTATTGCTACTGTAAAAGCAGTAGTCTATCCTGTCATAAAAAAATAAAAAAGAAAACAAGAGAAAAGATGTCGTAAAGGTCATCTGGAATCAATTCCTATTAATATCTTAATTATTTGCAATCCCAAAAATAATAAGCATGTCAGTGTGTAAATTGAAAATTGATGACCCCTGGCATGAATTTGTTTTCAGGGCTCAACATCATTTTCAAAGCAACCAAATGACAAGCCTTTGACCAAATTCGAGCTTGGTATTAGCATCAGAAGTTATTGTCATTCTCTCTACAGTTCAAATTATAATTTTATTTCATCAAAAAATGTATTTGTTGATAAATATACACATATCACTATGGAGCTAGCTAGCACAGATTAGAACATTTTCACATTTTGGCTCTAATGACATAATAGAAAATTCTGCCATTCACTTCACTGAATCAGCAGTTTCATTTGGCAAATATAAACATGCAGGCTTCTGCTTATCTCTTCCATATCTGAATTTTACTGATCTTATTCACGTTCATAATTTTAGTTTTTACTTTTATATTTGGGAATAGCTACAGTAACACAATGATGTAGTTGTCTGCCACTGTTTGCTATAAATACTTGACCCAATTATGAAGTATTATTTTTTTGTTTGGTTTTTGTCTGGGTTTGTTTTTTTGTTTTTTTGGTTTTTTGGGGTTTTTTTTTTTGGTTTTTTTTTTTTTTTTTTGGGGGGGGGGGTTTGGTTGGTTTTTTTTTTAACTTTTATTCATGCAGATTAAAGAGCCAAACCAAAATATTAAAACCCACCCACCTAGAAATGAGTGTGATTATGATGAAAATTGGAGTTGATTAAATTAAATCAATATCTCTGATTACTCTCTGTATTTATTTTTACACTAAGCAAACAACAGTATGGAAGTGTGGTTTTGCCTTGTACATCAATAGTGGAGTGGGAAATATGGACTCATGTTATCAATAGTTAATTGTGTTCTCAAAAGTTGGTTACCCAAAGACATAAATGATCATATAAATAAGATAATTTACAAATAAGACCATTTGACTAATCTGAAAAAAGTTTTAAACAAGACAATGAATTTATTTTCTGCATTCCCTGTAGCCTTAGAATGAAACCTTCCCTCTAAATTTTGTTAAACTACCAATTTATAGTTTTTCTGATCAGATACAGTAAAATCCAAATTGCTTGAATTCATGAAGGTTTTGTGTACCTCAATCAAAAAGTTTTCTTCTTGCATCTCTTAGGCTTGTTGGCTTATTAGGGAGTAAGATTATCTACAAGGTGGTAGTTGCTTTAACACAAAGCACGTCATGTATATGAATTAGGATATCAGGTTATAAAAGGAGGATGTTACTCCTAGTAAGCATTAAGGACACCATGCACAATTACTTTTTTTCTTAAATTTGATTTTAAAATAACACTCTTATTTTAAAGAAAGACTTGCATCTGGGTTTGCAGTTCTTTGTTCCTAGTGATACACCAACATATCTTTCGCTTTCCTTTTTCCACTGTCTTTCATCTAAGAACCTTCAAGTTCTTGCACTATAAAGGAGGTTTCCAGCATTGAAGAAAAGGATAGCTACTGTAAATTACTGATTATATAGTGAGTTTGATTTTCATTAAAAATAACAGAAGATAGACAAGGACAAACAGGTGTCTTTTCTGGCTCTGTACTTTTTAATAAAGTCATTTTTTGTAGACAAGGACCCCATGAAATTTCTGGTGAAACTCCTACATACTTCAATGAAAAAAAAAAAAAAAACCTAATTGGGTTTTTATTGATTTACAAGGTTAACCTACCTTAAGAGTGGGAAGTTTACATCTTTAAACACCGTTTCATCCTAAACCACAATATCCCACAAATGAACGTATTTCATACTTCCAATATAAGGATAATCTATGAAACATGGTAAACAACTGGTTAGGGGAAAGCCTCATAGAATCATAGAATGGTTTGGGTTGGAAGGGACTTTAAGGATCATCTAGTTCCATCCCCTGCCATGAGTAGGGACACCATCCACTTGAACAGGTTACTTAATGCCCCATGCAACCTGGCCTTGAAAGATGAATTATCATTATCTACTTTTAAGTACCATGAAGTCTTAAATCATTGAAATGTTGTGAAAATCTGGCAAATTACATGCTGTAATATTGCAACAAAATAAATGATAAAATACAACTTGGTTGTTTAAAGTCAAGAGTTATAATCTTTCAATTATGTTGTTTTTACCCTCCAGTAAGAAAGACATTGTGAAATACAAGCTTGTCTTATGTTGTCCGTTATTTAATGGTTTTCAAACTGTTTCTATTTCATTATATTTTAAATGATTCAAAACTTCATTGAGTTATTAGCCTTTGATGACCTGCTAGTGCTTCTCTTTACTGTAATAAATAACAGTACCAAGTAAATACAAACGTAGACTACAGTATGTTAATTATAGTTTAAATGTTACTGCTTTATTTTAAATATCCTATTATACTCACATATTATCCAAGATAATGAATAATCTGAATTCAGGGTAATTCAACAATAATATTCCTTCCTTTTTCCTTTTTTTTAGATGACTGTTGTGTATGTTTTCTTATATTTGCTAGAAACTAATCAAGGAACCATCAACATGAAGGCCATATTTTTCTTGACAAAGAACTTCAGAGGCTGAAAATGGAAATGTCCTCCCAAATGCAACCTAAATGAAGCCACCAGCCTTAGGATTTTAAGGAGCCCAGGAAGGGTGAGCATAACAGCAGGAAGAGGGGTATAAAAGAAGTGTGTGTACAAGAGTTTAACTGCATTATTTTTTCTTATTCTTCCAAAACAATTAGATGTGGACTAAAACTGATTAGACTCTTAAAATCTTATTTATAGGAACAATAAATTATTGATTTTCCATATCTGAAAGGTGTGCTTCCTCTTTCTCTATAAATCAGATTTTGAATGTAACACCAGAGCTGGTCCTGTTGCTTGCATAAATGCACGTTTAACCAGCATATCCTTCGTGGGCTCCAGATGCTTTCCAAAAGTTGCAACTCTCCTACAATTTGACCATCACAGCTGTAAAACCCATCTGAATTATTCTGACAGGCTAATATGTCTCATAAAACATTAACAGTTTGTGTTCAGGTAACTAAATTCAATCCCAGCTCTCCACTGACTATGGAAATGGGTCAAGAAAATACATTTTAATGTTTTAAACCCTGAGCCAAATTTCAGCCAGAAAAAGGCCACTTAGCTATGTATGACTGAGTATTATGGCAATACAGAAAATACACACTTTTACTATAACTATTTCCTATTACAATTACAAAATTCATTTTAACATTGTCACATTAGTTTTTATAGACATTTTATAAAGACATCAATAAGCTAAGATAATTAAGTGCATGTTTAAATGTGATTAAAAGGTTACATTCTTTCCAATGTAGCATGTGAGAAAATTTTATGAAGTCAACAAGACCCAATATTAAGCATTTACACATTTAATTCTATATTTATATGTATAAAAGTTATTTGGAATTATATGTTATATAAAATCATTTAGTATGAATATATTCAGCTAAAAAGCTATGAAATAAGTAATATATAAAATATTCAATACTGTATTTTATTTCAGTAAGCATAGCAATCTGTATCAATTTTTATTTCCCTACCCTCCCCCAGGACATATGGAAACACTACTTTCTCTTTTCCCCAGCTAGCATCACTTTTTCCTTTCACAATTGCTTTATCATGCTCATATATTTTCTTCCGATCATCTCATTCCATTACTGATTGCATGTCTCATCAGTAATTTTGCAATTATCTTAAATTATGTCCCTAGTAATTTTTCTAATTATTTTGACTCACATACCTTAATTAATGGTATTCAAATGAATGTTTGAATTTGAATCTTTCTTTCATTCCTTTCTAGTCAATAGCTAGCTCAGGAATTCATTAGCACTCCAAAATTACTAACTTGTCACAAATATAGTACTTCTAGGAATTATGCTTGATGTATTTAAAAAGTTATCTGTCTCTGCCCTCTAGTGGTCATGTCATTCCTCAATCATCTCTTAAGAGGAAAAGAACAAAACACCTGAGAAATAAAATGCTTATTGATTTTAGCTTATTTCATCCCAGTTTACAAAATTCAGTCAACTTTTCTGTAGAAAATGGTTTTGTACAATTCCTTTAGATTCATGCTTCTATGCTTTCAAAATAAAAACCAAATACCTTGAAAACAAGCAAATAAGGTAATTTTTCCATGTCCAGTATGATATAAAGTAGTTTTTTAATTATGTTGCACTGCAGTTTCACTGAATCCATTTAAGAAATTTTCAGTTTTGAAGCACTGCAACATGGGAAATCATACCCAAACTCATTCAGGGCAATTTGTTTGAAATCCAAATTTTTATTTTTTTTTTAAGAGAAACTGTAAAAAAGAAGAAAGGAAAAAAAAAAAAAAAGAAAAAGGAATTTTAAAAAATCAGCACAAAACCAAAACATTTTGCTATAGTACTTTTTTTTATTATAATAAATCTAATATCTCTGTTTTAAAAGATAAGCCAGTATAATTTGTTCCTTAGAAGAAAACAATTCGAAGACATGAGCTTAACATTACTGAGATTCTTCCCTACCTACAATGATAGAATTTTGCTTCTAGGCTTGATGTCAAGGAAAAGAGCCACTTCCTGCCTGGCAGCCAACTCTAAAAATCCTCTTTTGGCCCTAGGAAGTTTTCCTTTTCCACACCACTGTCTGACAGTTTGTTAATCTTCTCAACATCTCAACAGAGGTGCAGGTGGAAGCCTCATCTGCTTCATGTCTGTTAATTCTGTCTGCTCTGGACTGTTTGATCTTCTTGAGCCTTCCCTTCAGTGGCTCTCAGTACATAGGGGTAGCCTCCTCCATTTGGCAAGTTTCACCTGACTTTCCTGTGCTCTTTGGAGGAGCACAGAATTATAACTCCAGTTCAAAGGGAGCTCTAGAGACATCAGTCCTAGATCAGTAAAAGCAGGATATATTTCAAACCTGAATGCTGTTGTATAGGGATTTGTCCTTTCACCCTCTCAAAATCTTCAGGGATGAAGACTTCACAGCCTCTCTAGGCAGTCTGTTCCAGTGTTTGATCACTCTCATTGAAAAGACTTTTTGCTTTTTCTTCTTGTCCTATCACTTAATACTCTGGAGGAGTCCTGAGACCAAAAAGACTGGCACGTGACACCAGCTCCTCAATCAGTTGATGACTTGTCACCAGTGGTGTTCCCCAGGGCTCAGTATTGGTGCCTGTCCTATATAACATCTTTAGTGATGATTTGGATGAGGGGATTGAGTGTATCCTTGGTCAGTTCACAGGTGACACTGGGTTAGATGGGAGTGTTGATTTTCTTTAGGGTAGGAAGGCTCTGCAGAGGGATCTTGACAGACTGGATTGATGGGCCAAGGCAAGGACAGCTGCATGAGGTCCAAAAAGGTAAAATGATGGGTCCTGCACCTGGGTCACAACAACATCATGCAGTCTGTGACACTGAGGAAGAATGCCTTAAGAGCTGGTCAGCAGAAAGGGACTTGGGGATGCTGGTTGACAGCCAGTTGAACATGAGGCAGTGTGTGCTCAGGTGATGAAGAAGGCCAATGGCATCCTGGTCTGTATCAAGGTTAGTGTGGCCAGCAGGACCAGAGCAGTGATTGTCCCACTGTACTCAGCACTGGTGAGGCGACACATTGAGTGCTGTGTTTGGTTTTGGGTCACTCACTTCAGAAAGAACATTGACGTGCTGGACCATGACCAGAGAAGGGCAACAAAAGCAATGAAGGGTCAAAGAAAATGTCTTATGGGGAGTGACTAAGGAAACTGGGATTGTTTTGTCTGGAGAAGAGGAAGCCCAGGTGGAACCTCATTGCTCTGTACAATTACCTAAAAGGAGATGGTAGTGCGTGGGGTCAGCCTCTTCTGCCATGTTTCAGGTGAAAGGACAAGAGGAAATGGCCTCAAATTGCACCTGGGGAGGTTCACATTAGAGATTAGGAAAAAAAAATTCACTGAAAGGTTTGTTAGGCATTGGAATAATTTGCCCAGGGAGATAGTGGAGTTACCATCTCCAGTAGTTTAAGAAGCATCTGAAAGTGGCACTTGGCTATATGGTTTAGGGGTGGTTATGGTGGTGACAGGATGATGGTTGGATGACCTTGAAGGTCTCTTCTAACCCTGATGGTTCTGTGATTCTGTGTGATTCTCTTACTGGCAGACTTCACCTGCACCTACTTGTTTCTTTTCCATTGTCTGGCAGAAGCAAGGACATCCCCACATGAACAACTATGGCACTACTCCTTACATTCAGAACCCTATGCTCATCCTTGGTATGCTCAGCATTTACTTTGGTGGTAATTATTACTGCTCACATGGATGAGCAGCAAGAAATGCTTGTTGAAGGCCTCAGTAATTTCTCCACACATCCTGGTTGCAAGACCCTTACAAACAGCAAAACCTCTCAGACAGCTCAGATAGTGAGCAAATGGTGCCTTCACTGTTATCCCATCCTTACTGTGCTGAAAGAAGTTTCTCAACAGCATCACGGACTGCCCTGTCACAAAGGTGTCATATCATACTTGGTTTCCTGATATGTCTTTCCTTGTGGAAGTTGTTCCTACTCATCCGTTACCAGGTCTTAGTTCATTTTCTGTATGACCATGTCTGCAAGAGGAGAAAAGCTTTTTTCCTGTTGCCTGAAAATCCAGTCTTTCAGCCTGCCCCAACCTTTTAGCCTCTGAGCTTTATTGATTCAAGCAGTCTTAGTTCTCCTCTCTTAACAAAGCAGGGCTGAGGCTGTTGAACTTCCAGGGCCTCTATGAAAAACTCATCAATCTTCTTGCTGCTGAGTCCTGCTCTGATGTTTTGAAGATTATCCATTCCTTACTGCAGCCCTGTCAGTATGTCACTCAGTGCCTAAACAGAGTTTACCTGCATGACGAAGGGGGTGCACAACTAGCCCATCTCAATCCTGGGGAGGTGTCCATCATTACTTGCAACCTAGCACTGGGAAACTGTCCTCTCACAGGACTCAGTAGAGTAAAGCCTTCTAATCTGCCCTTGAAGTCCACTGGTCAATGCTAGCCAGGACTGTGTCCTGTGGTGCATTACTGCTATGGTTGTACCAAACTTGGCAATCCCAGTCTGTCTCAAGCAGTGTCTTCAGGACTGCTGCCCTCACAAGATGACCGTCAAATCCCCTTTCTGCTGCCCATGGTTGCTGTCATTCCTAGAAAAAGTTAAAGAAACACTCCATGGTTGTGTAATAGCTCCCCATGCAGAAAGAACTTGAAGGTGTAGGTCCTCCTTAATAAGGGAAAAGCAAATAGATGATGCAGAAGCCTATCTCTCTGAATAGTCATTGTGCAAACTGTACAGTTCCTTTTTGCTAGCCCTGTTTGGCTTTCTCAGTATGATGCAGCTGAGGAAAGTGAAAGGACAAAACCACTCTATTTTGCAACAGTCACTTCAACTTCTTGCAGCCTGTGGTGTTTTATTTGTATGACACTATGTATATGATATTACTCTAAAAAGGCGACAGACAAGAAATCTGCCAGGTGTGCAGCAAAACAAAGTCTACAAAAATGCTGTTGAAAATAAACATCAAAGTGTAATAAAGAAAGAATACCTAGGAACCAAAGGATTACCTAAAACCAAACAGAGGAAAAAAGGAACTGAATTTCCAGGCTGAAATCAAGCTAGGAACAAAAGACCAGTCTGCAAGGACACAAGAGGCCTTTTTGCTTTATTCTTATCTCCTCTGAGTTTACTTTTTAAAGTTACATGTCCTACCATATATTAAAATATAATTATATTGAAAAAACACTTTTTTTTTTTTTTTGACTGTGCTTACCAAAATAATGGCAAAACATTTTTGATAGATATCTTTTAATTGCTTCTCAAGTTAGGTTTTGTACCATGTGGTAGCCTGTTAACCCCGTGATTCCGTGATGCCATGTTCCCCCTGTTCCCTGCCCCAGCCTTGGCCACCCCCTCGGTTTCTCCCTATTGGCTCCTGTACCACAACCCCGCCCAGGGACCACCCCTGGGCCCCTGACAAAACCACCCCACACCAAGACCACGAGGTTTCTCTCTCTGCCTCTGAGGGCACCAGGACAAGATGTGAATAAAGCCATTTTTCCACCTTCATGGGAGACCCTTCTCTACCTCTTTTATCACCACTGCATTGTAACGCTGCTGGCTGCCGGAGCCACATCGAGGGGCTGTCCGAAATGGACTCCGGGATGTGACTGATCGCACGGCCCAAGGTAACCCCTGCTGTGCTCACAGGGAGCTGCAGCCTGCTAGGCAGAGTCAAGCAGTTACAACAGTACCATGATTCTCTTAGCATTTTATATTAGTTTCAATAGCAGAAGTCAGCTTCATCTGTACTCCTCAATCAGTTTCTGTCATGTCTACATTTTTAGGAGACCTTCCCTGAGGGAATCCAGACATTCCCATGTGGCATGTCTATTCATTTTATATGTAAATTTTAGCATCTCCTTCATATTTGAAAGTAAGAGTTTTTGATGGTCTGCTCTGCTTTTTGGTAATTTCCATGATCAGCATGCTGGTTTTTTTAGACAATATCAGATTACTTTCAGACTGTTTTTCTCATGGCTGTCTGGTCCGCATTCCTGGTACATGGCTCCTAGGTTTGCAGCTCTACACACCTTTTCATGTTTAGCTCTTGCATACACTGTTACTACTGTGTTTTCTCCTTCCAATTGGTAACCACCATTCCTTGTTCTCTCACTAGTACAGAGAAGGTGGTCACAATCCTCCCAGCCCAGTCCCAGGGTGGAGTCCAATATTGCCTGCAACCTAGCGCTAGGAAACCGTGTCCTCTCATATAACTAATTAAGGCAGAGTAGTGAAACAGTGGTGTACCCAAAGACTACTGCAGCCCTTCTGGAACACTGTCAGCAGTTACTTACTGTTGATTTAAATATGTAATATTTAACTATTTTTAATTCTTCACATTTTTATTACTAATACAGGAATGCAGTGAAGCACTGGCTTTTGTATGCACTCTAAATCATACCACTTATGCCCTTCCTCTCTGTTTTTCAGCTGTCTAAGTGACCCAAGGTTCCTCTCAGGAATTTGATGCAAGAGACAATAAAGGGATAATAGAAATGGAGTTTTAATATGTTGTTTTCTTAAAAGACTTCAGTTTATGTAAATTTAATCTCAAACTACTTTTCATATGCATATGGACCAGAGAGGAGTGTGGATGTTAACACATGCTTAGTCATCTTAATTATTCACTCTTGCTCGTCTGCAAGATTCAAAGCTTGAAGAACTGTCCCTAAAGGCTTCTTTGTATCCATATCTTATGGCATTCTTGATGAAATTGTGTTTTTCTATTTCTTCTAAGACCAGTACAAGTGAAAAATATAAAAGTATTTTTTAGTTGAAGGTGGTGCCCTCATGTCCCTTAGTAGCTGTGAAATGAGACAAGCTGGATTTGATTCTGTAATTCTGTGCTTTGATAAGGTACTTAATTTTCTTCCTCCATAGAACCTCTTTTTATCTGCCAATTATTCTAGATGGTTTGCTTCTACACTTCTAAATTACTATTTTTGGGATGGACTGCCTGTGTCACTTGGCATATATTTTCTTTTGATCCTTCATGGTATATCTGTGGAATTTACAATAATGTATTAGTCTCACTTGGTTTGGTGTGGCACAATAGTGCAAAAAGTGTAAATGGTATGAAAGCAGCATCACAGCCCTGAAAAAAAGTGCTTAAATAGTGGGAGCCTAAGGGTGTATGTTAATGTGAGAGGCATTAACAGGGTTAATTAATACATTAAGGCTAACTAGGACTGTCTGAAGTGTAAGGTCTTCAAAACAGTGCTGGAGATCTATATGGAATAGAGCAGCCGATTGTGATAGCTTTTCTGGATTAAGCTCTTAGGAAGCAGTTCCTGAAATATTGCTTGGAGAGTGCTACTTCATTTGTTCAAAGGGGAGCCATTGAGAAATGAAAACAGGTATTGTGTGAGTTTTCAAGAGCCCACAACACCCACAGAACTGTGAAGTTAATCAGGTGTATTGCTGCACTGATATGGTCTTTAAAATAATCCAATACATCCCTCACATAAATATCAAAAATCCTGTAGATATGAATATGGAGAAGGGACATATAAGTGTCTTCAGTTCTAAGTACAGGATATGATGTCATTCTGTAGGAAGGTAATGATAACCGAAATAGTCCATCTTGTTACTGGTCAAACATAAAACCAACTCTGGTTTAGATAGCCTGAGCGCTGTAAATTTTAGCATATCTCACTTTGGTAAATATTACTTCCAAACTAGTGAAGCTGACTAAATGAAATTTCCTTATTTGTTTTGCTTTTCCTTGAAAGAGGTTGCCAAGAATAATTCTTCTCTTGTTGTCAGAGGAGTATCACAGAATCTCAGAACCACAGAATGGGCAAGGTTGGCCAGGACCACAGTGGTCCAACCTCTCTGCTCAAGCTATCATCCTAGAGCACATTGCACACAAATGTGTCCAGACAGCTCTTGAATATCTTCAGTGAGAGAGGCTTCGCAACCTCTCTGGGCAACAGCCACCCACACAGTAAAGAAGTTTATCCTCATATTCATGTGGAGCTTCTTGTACTCCAGTTTCTGCTCATTTCCTCTTGTTCTATTGCTCAGCACCTCTGAGAAGAGGCTGACTCAATTCTCTACACACTCTGTCTTCAGATACTTACAGACATTGATGAGGTGCCCTCTCAGTTGTCTCTTGTTGAGTCTGACCGGATCCAGCTCCCTCACCCTTTCCTCATAAGAGAGATGCTCCAGTACCTTAATCATCTTTGTCACCCTCTGCTGGACCTGCTCCAGAAGCCCCATGTCTCTCTTGCACTGAGGACACCAGAAGTGGACAAAGTCTCAGTAGGGTTGAGTAGAGGTGCAGGATCACCTCTGTCATCCTGCTGGAAAAGCTCTTTCTAATGCATCCCAGGATACCATCGGCCATCTTGTCCCCAAGGGCACGGTGCTGGCTCATGGACAGCTTGTTGACCACCAGGAGCCCCAGGTCTTGCTCTGCAGAGCAGCTTTCCAGGTTGGACCTCACCCTGTACTGGTGAAGGTCTTTATTCCTCCTCAGGTGCAGGACCTTGCATTTGCCTTTGTTGAATTTCAGACAATTCTTCTCTGCCCGTTTCTCTCTCCTTTGAGGTCTTTCTGCTGGGCTGCCCAGACCTCTGGGGTATTTGGCTCTCCTCCCAGCTTTATGTTGTCAGTGAACGTGCTGAGGGGGCCTCTATGCCTTAATCCAAGTCATTAATGAATAAGTTGAACAATACTGGGCCCAGTATTGAACCCTGGGGGACATCACAAGGCTTCCAATTAGACCCTGTGCCAGTGATTACAACACTCTGGGATCTGCTGTTCAGCCACTTCTCAATCCATCTCACTGTCCACTCATCCAATCCACACTCCAAGGTTTGCCTATGAGGATGTTGTGAGAGACAGTGTTAAAAGCCTTGCTGAAGTTGAGGTAGACAGTATCCACTTGCTCTCTTCTCACCAAGGCAGTTGTTTCATCAGAGAAGGCAATCATGTTTGTCAAGCATGATTTACCTTTAGTGAATCCATGCTGACCACTCCTTATCTCCTTCTTGTCATCCCTGAGGATAAACATGGCCTCCAGAATGAGGTACTCTATCACCTTGTAAGAAATAATAAAGGTTAATGACTCAATCAGCCATTTGAAAAAGCAGCAGGGTACTTTACTAAGGCCAGGTTTGCACTCCTGCAACTGAAGGGGAGGCAGAAAAATTTGGGTGTGTGACAGAAAAACCTCTCATCTCAATAAAAACAGCACAGGGGTAAGCACCAACCACTGGGGAATGACCATGACAAACTGAGCTTTGTTTAGCAACAAGCAGGCGTTTTCAGCCAGGGTGCAGACCCATAAGCAGATCCTGTGAGGTGAGATGATGCTTTTTATCATGCCAATGTCCTCCCTTACACAACTTGCTCAGGTATAAAACACCTCCCCGCTTGGGGGAGGTATTGGGGCACCCACACATAGGTCTGAGGGTGTTCATTCCTTCTGGTGGGGCACAACTGGCTCATCTACACTGATGTGAGAGGCAGATGCCATGTGTTAAGGTGTCACAAACCATCAAAGACCCACAAAGTGCCCCAGACTCATTTGTGGGGCCTTTTGCCAGAGGACAGCATATGATCCACAGTGTTACGTCGGGCTGCCCCCATCAGGGGAGGTACCTGGGTGTTCTCACCTGAACCTGAATATATATTAACCCATCAAACTTTGTGTTTCATGGCTTTCCCCACCCATAAGAGGTCAAGACTGAAACCATCACTTCAAACCAAGAGACATTTAAAACATTCCAGTCAGGCAAGCTATCCCACCACATCTCCATAATCACAATGAGATCAAAGCCCTATGACTGCACACATATCTCCAGTTTCTCCTGTTTGTCCCTCATACTGCCTGCATACATGTACAGTGTAAGGTGGGAGCTCAGATGAAAAGGTATGAGCTCTAAATAATTTAGTTTTAATGCCACCAGATGGCATTGTTGAGAGGCTTAATTAAATTCTGACAGCATAACATCTTGTTAAATTATGGTGACAATTAAAAAGGGAATGAGGGACAGTAAGAAAGAAAAAAAATGTTACTATTCTTCTGAACTGGTAAACCAAATAATTAAATAACCTCACTACAGCGTAGAAGTTAGGCTCTTGGAAGAACTTTTTTGTTTAAATGAAATCTAAAGTGTAGATTCTCAGGTCTTGTCTGCTAGCAGAAATATTTCTTTCTGGTCTCTAATGTTCTCATATCCCTAAATAGCCATATAGGACTATTTAAGCATATTTTAATTAATTGACATATAATTATTTAATTGGCATAATTATAAAAATGTCTTTTAGCTTTCACCTTTGCTGCAGATTAATTAAAGTTTTACTGTTGTTTTTTGTTTTGATTTTTTTTGTTTTGTTTTGTTTGGTTGATTAGTTGGTTGGAGTTTTTTGTTTGGTTAGTTATTTTTTTTTCATTTGATAGAATAAACACAATAACATCTGATGTAAGAACCAAATATTTTCAGATTCATGGAAATGCATGATACGGTTGATGATATTGGATCCCTCCTATTGAACTCCTAAGTCCTCAATATATTTGGTAAGACAGAACACAGTATATTTGTATGCCATGACTTGTGAATTGCTGAATTATGGTCTTGTTTTCTCAGCATTTCCATTTAAGTGGAACAATAAAGAAGAAAGAGAGGGGAAGTAAGCTCACACACTACCTTCAAGCAGCAACATAAATCTAGTTTAAACTTCCTCAACTGCTTATACCAAGAGGGAAATCTCCAATTATATTAATCAGCTCTTCAGAAACATTTCAAAAGTGTCTTGTCACCCAAAAAGTCATGAATCAGACAAAATACCTTCTAGCCTGTCAAGGAGGAAAAAAAGTTATGTTTCCTTCTAAATAGCTTTCAGGTTAAAATCAGAACTGAGGGTTTGGAAGAAGAGGCGAAGAACAGGATAGCCTCTGTTCTCACATTTTTATAGTTTGATGATGTTTTCTTCGCTCTGCCTTTGTACACTTGATGGCAGTGTCTGTAGGTTTAGAGGAGTATGAGTCAATACATGACCACAGTGATTTGTGAAGGAATTGCAGTATTTCCTAATATAAGGAAACAGCAGCTGCAGACAAAAGGATGGGAGTAAATTGTGGCTGTTACTGCCTGTTGCAGGTGCATTTGACATCTCTGACACTCCCTTTGGAGGACCGATATTCCTGTACTCAAATGGCTCTTGTGAAAACTTGCTTTTCTACAAAGAATAGGAAAAAAAGTGGGTGATGAATACTAGGACATACTCCACATCTTTAACTGCTTCTATGATGTGACTAACCATAATAGTGACAAAACCCAAATTTTCTAATGGACATAGTGATAAGTGATAGCTCCACTTTGCAAGCTTGAGTGACTGCTAAGCCCCAAGTGGATATCAAGTGGATATGTTCTGACAATATCTTAAATCAATATCTTAGAGGAATTTCAGAGCACACCAGGTCTCTCACCTTCCTTTACAAACTGGATTTTGGAAATTAGGGCCATCAGTAGTTCCCAGTTCTAAGAGTAAGTACTTGGTTTGGAAATTTGGCGGTTCAGGCCTCTAGGATATGCAGTGGAGTAACCTATAGTTGGTAAGTTACTTTAACAGAAAAAAAAAATACTTTGAAAGTAATGCACACATTATTTTGATACTTCTACATGACAATTTTTTCCTAGATTCTTCCATTAGCTCTTTAATTAGAACATAATTTTTCTACATGCTGACAGTTCCATAAGGTTCTGTGAATTAAGTAGCCCCTGAATAATTAGAATGTGACCTGGATAATATGCTTGTATTTCCTATTTAATTTCATAGACTTGTATTCCTTTCAAATGTTTTTTGTAAGCAAAAATGTAAACTATAGGCAGCATCAATAATCATTTAGCGGTTATTTGTTAGGGTTTTGCAATAAAAGATGTGCTTCCTATGTTTTATAGTGAAATAATCTCAGCTAAATTACTGACATTGTTTTTTCTTCAAAGAAAAATGACAAATTTTTTTTGCTTGCTTTCATGTGCCTCACTATAGAAGTTACTTATTTCATGGGTCTTAAAAGCAAAACCCTTATTCATTTTTTTACAGACACTCTCAACTTCTCTCTTTTCCCTTTCTTTTTTCCTGTTTCTTTCTAATTTTCTGAGCCTGGGTTTCCTTTCTGCAAAAGTGATTCACTTTCAATAGGAGATAGTCATAATTGGGATAATAATAATTGGGGTGGGGTAATCAGCATATCACCCCTTCTTTATCCAAAGTACTTGTGTCGTGGTCATCTAGGAGGCCTTACTCAGAAAACAGAGGGTATAGGCTTATAGTCTGAACTTTAGGAAGACCTGTAATACAGGTGTCCCACTCTGCCCAAAATACATACAATGGTATAGTTTCAACTTTTCCAACAACAGTATTAAATCAAAGTGGTGCTGAATGCTGTGTTTTATTCTGAAAGGGATGCTGCTGGGCTTTGTTAAGGGAGAGAGTTGCAAACATTCTGACTTGATTGGACCTCTTTGGAAACAAAACCTGAATTTCAAATGACACTAGGCAAAAGATGCGTTGTGAGATGCTTAGCTTTGCTTGTGTAGTGGTATCTCTCAGCATGGCTGCATTATGGTTCAGACCAGAAGGGTGGTTTTTCTTGTTGTTTGTCTGTTTTTGAGTAAATTGCTCATTTGTACTCTCCGTGCTAAGGTGCTCTCCATGTTGGATTCTCAAAATGTACACAATGGACATCTTTCCAATCACACCTTACCAGAAAAAGCTAAGTCATTTCATCTGCTGATAGGTTTTCAGTACACAGGATCAGCCTGTGACCAGGTCAGGGTAAAATACTGGAAAATGCTTGCAGTGTGTATGCCAAGGTCCTCAGCACTATTTGTTTTTGCTGTACTCTTTATTGAATTGAATTTGCTACTAATATAGATGGACCCTCACATTTACAGAAGTCTTGGAGTGCAGGGAATTTTACCAATTCTGATGAAGGTATCTAGGGAATCTTTATTGTCTAAGAGGTGTTGCTGTGGGGTTTTGTTTCATTGTTTGTCTTGCTTTTTGTTTGGCTTTTTTGAAAAAAAAATTATTACTAATTAGTTTAGATCACTATATTTTTTGCAAATTTAAATGTTTATAAGAAGGGTTATATTGAAACAGAGATGATTGAGCTAATGATTATGCTTAAACTGTTATTTTCAAGGGAGATAGCCTGAAGTATTTTTTTATCCTGAACGGGGGTTTAGCTTTCCTTGAAAATAACAGATGCATTGAGGAAGAATTAGAAAAACCTTCAGAGTCTGTTATTTGTAAAGAATTCTCCAGTAGATGGAGGTACAGAACAGGAAGTTTTAGAAGATGTACAAAAATCATTTTTTCTCAATGGTATTTTGTAAATTTTCTGTCAATCTTCCTAGGGTGTTTATCGTAACAGTTAATAAGTTGCTCTCTGAGAAGACGCTCAAGAGAGCACAAAAACCAGCACTCAGATAAGAATTCCAACCATCTCCGCATATGAAAGGTGAGTGGAGTAAGTTAACAAATGCATTAAGAATAAGTTTCCTGATTTCCTAGCTCTCATTTCACTCACTGTCTTAAACACAACTCTATTAGGTGTTTTGTGTATAGACAGATATTTGTAAATTTATAATTTCAGCTTAATAGATAAATTATATGCTTTTTATTTAAAATAGTTTATCTTAACATGCAAACTCTTATCTGCATGATTTGAGTCATCCTCATACTAGTGTGTGGGAGTTGTTTGTTTATATATTCTTTTCATTATACTAACACATCATAAGTACTGTCATAATTTCCTTCATTTTTCAGTTATTTTGTGAAAAAAAGAATTGAGTTGGTTACTCTACTGGCATGTTATTCTTCTATCATCTCAGCAGAAGCAGGGATATATAAAAATTAGGAGAAAGACTATGGGAATATAAAGTCTAAAATAAAAAAAATAAAAAAAGATCCATGTAGTCATAGCAGGAAGATGCTAATGGTGGGAAAAAAAAAAATACAAGGCTATTTCTAATCCCATATTTTATTCAGATATGCAACCAGCCAAAAATGCTTCCCAAGATGGAGTATATCCTTTCTGCCTGGAGCCCTTAAAACATCCACCTGAAGACAGACATTTAGCCTTGCCATAAAATATTGACTGCTGTTTTTCATTGAAAATAGGTACAAAATCTCCTTGGAGAGAGGCTTGTTCCTGAAATAAGGGATCACTTGCATAAAAATATCTTAATTTTATTTTTTTTCCATTTATATGTTTACTAAAGATATTTACAAGGATTTTGTCATGGTGGCACATAGACACATTGATTCTAAAAATTTTCTCTTTCTTCCAGACGACTTGCAATGCATGTCGATTTGATGTTAAGAAAAAATGGAAACCTTGAAAGCTTTAAAACAGTCTTGTAAAGTGGTGAGGATGAGTGGTCATTGCTTTGAAAGTCAATTTCACAACCCATAGGTCATTATCTGAGAAAACTTCTGTGTAAACCTTATCCTTTTTCTCATGGCTGGTACTTCAGTGGTTACTAGTTCATGGACACACACAAAAAAAATCAATTGTGCCTAAAAAAACTTGATGCTGAAGAGAAAAAATTGAGCTATGAGAAGTTTCAGGTTTTTTTATTTTTCAGAGAGCCTTAAAGTTATGTCATTTTATCAGTAGTTTTGAATAATGCCTTGCAAATTTTCCAAAATCCAGATTTATGCAGGAATTTATACTTTCTCCTTGAAAGCTTGATCATATTTCTGAGATGTCTATCTGAAGAAGACATTAGTTTATCTCTCACTGTGTAAGAATTTTGTTTGGTTTGTGGTTTGGGGTTTTTTTTAGTTGGTTGATTTTCTTTTTTTTCTTTTTAATATGTTTTCCCATGTAATAGAAAACAATCTTGAGATTTCTGAGGATTTATAGAAAGAAGTAGTTGAACTGAAAGAACAGTTAGACTCAAAGGACAGATTGCCTTGAAATCATTCTGAAGAACAGGGCAAAGCTGTGGTGCAGGTCTGCAACCTCTTCATCAATAATGCAGTGGTCTCAGGAACTCTATAATGTTGGGTAGATGAGCAAAAGATCTCTTTCATTTAGAAAGAGATATGGAAAGACTGACCTTGTTTCTCAAGAACCAAGTACGAGAAGAAAATTCCCATGGAATATCACAGAGGAATTCTTTATCTTTTTTCCCTCAAAAATCAGGAGTCTCTGAGTAAGAGTGGTTGCAGCATTTTTTTTTCCCATTTTTGTCCAAGCACTCTCTTTTACTACCGCTTCTTCAAAGAAAGTTTGGAAAGAGCTTTCTTTTCTTTTTTTTTTTTCCTTTAAATCTCCTTGCAAAATGAAATAATGTTTTCTGACAGTCATAAATGAGGAGCAGTGTACATGGGCATAAGACATTATCAAGTAGCATAGTATGTATGTATGTATGTGTGTGTATATATATATATATATATATGTGAAGTAAAGGGAAATGTCTTTAAAGTTGCGCATCATGCCCTCAACATTTTCACTAACCATAACAGCTTGGTTTTCTGTCACTTACTGAGATATTAACTATTTTAGCAATAGTAAGAATTGCCAGGATTTGATGCATTCTCATTTTAGCACAATTTCACTTAACCAGAACTTTGGGGATTTGGAATATGTCAAGGACAGCAAATACAGAACATTTGTTTTTCCCTGTGTCTTGCTGCTCTAAAGGTCAATCAATCTCCCTCTTCTACCAACCTATACTGTGACTCTGGCACTGTTCTACAAGCATAACAAGTCATCTGAATTTGTTGTTCTTTGTGCTAGAAACCCCTGAAGTCATCGACCAGAGAGGAACATTTGTAGCTTTGTTTACGAAGTGAGCATTCAAAATGATTTTCAATACTTTCTGCTGTTCTTTATTCCCTTTATTCTTTCAATTGTCTGATTTTTTCATCAGCTTTCCTGCTTTAAACCAAAAGTTCAGTCCTGACAAAAGGTCTTTTTGATGAGAAAAAGAGATGCAGGAGAGATTGATCTGTACAAGAAAGGTCTTTTATGGTCTGAATATTTTGTGTTTATCTTGCCTTATCTATGGAGCTTAGATAAGTGAATGATCTCTTCTTGCATGAATGAGGATCCCTGGTTAAACAGAAAGAAAAGTAATTGGTGTGGAGGGAGTAGAAGCTAAAATCAAATGTATACTTCCAAATCATAGGCCTCTTGTAATCTTTATGGCTGCAACCTAATGTGTTTTTCAGGGCCATATGTTTTGCTTACATTAGTATAACTGCTAAAGCTGTTTCAAAGTGATTACTGCAGGTCTTACCAATTACACAGATTGGCATTTTAGTCTGACCTCAGAGTTCCCCCTTACATTGTAACTCTGTACTGCAGGTGACAGCTTCCACCTTCTACCTTTCCAGGCTGACTCCATTTTCTAGCCATTGTTAACTGCTTTGGAAGTACTTTTAGTGTCAGCAACAATGGCTTTAATGAAAAGAGTCTGTAACTGCCAAGTTACTTTAAGGAGACAACCATACTGTTTGCTTTGGGGAGCAGAGTGCTCTCTCTCCAGACATTATGGTGTCTTGAGAAATAGTATAATCCTCTCAATCACGTCACCCTAAGAAGATATGTCATTTCTAGCTTGTCCTACGGTATCTAATCCCTTTTGCCAGTGAATTTCTCAAAAGTTAAAAAAAAAAAGTTACTGTTCCTTGCCCCTCTTCCTCTTCCTTTTAGTCTCTAAGCACTTATGCTCCAAGCATACAACTCTATGACTTTCTTCTGCAGACACTGGTTTGCACTATTTTTCTTTAAAGCAAACAATAGTAGTAAAGTTCATAAAAACAAATGTCCTATTCTACAATGACTCATACGGAACCAATGAGAAAAGAAAAGAACAAACCCTTACATACCATGATACCTGTATCATACTAGATAAATATCATTAATGTGTCTTGTTGAAGGTTTTTCCTATATATCTTAGACTAAACCTAAAGACTAAATAAAAGTTTTTATGCAATTACTATTGTTATGTTCCACTATTTTTTTAAAGAAAAATAAACTAAAAGATTTTTTGAAGTCTTTTACAAAATTTCTAGCCGAATATCACTCTTAAAGTAACATATAAAAAACCGCTTATTTTGGAGCTTGCTTTCTTTTTCTGGTTCTGTATGATTTTTATTAAGCACCACTATACTTTTTTTTTTTGGTTGACTATAGATGTTTCTTTTAGTATTTCTCTATGCCATAACAATCTCATTCTCTGCAAAAAAAATACACCTTGGAGATATTATGTTCAGGCACAAAATAATTTAACTAATACCTTTGCCTTTATAACTTCACTAACACAGAATACAAAACATCAGAGAGAAATGTCATCTGCGTGTTTCAACCAGCTTGGCCTTTCTTCAATGTGTCTTGAAATCTTGAGTGTCAATATTACTGAAATGTGTGAACTAGTGATGAGAACGTATACATACATTTCCAATTCCAATTATTTGCTTTTCACTCCACCTTTCTATCTTTCAATTGCCCGTCTATCCTCAGAAGATTTATATGCATGCATTAATAAGAAGAAAATATTCAAAATGTTGGTTATTTTTCTTTTTTATCTTTTCTTTTTCCAAATACAGGAAAGATGCTCTGTGATCTTTGATTAATAAATCTCATATAAAAACCTGCATTTAATGACAGATTTGAATTATTGTTAGGTAAATTTTGAAAGATTTTGACCAAACATTTTTAGCTTGTATATACATAAAGCTGTAGATCCTGGTCTTCCAGATACTCTAAGCATTATCAAAATCAAGAAAAATAATCTACTTATTATTACAAGAATGAAATTCTTTGTACACTGTTATTGGGCAAACAAGGATCTAGAAATGAAAACTGTTCTCATGCCATGGCATGGTTTTAATCTCAATGGATCAAAACAACATTTGCTTTTCACATGTTTTATCCTGTATCTATTACCATCTGGGGATAGGGTATATTCCCATAGAGGATATAGAAGGCTATATTAACCTGTCTACATACAGAACATATGTCATATGCTTCAGTCTCTCTTTGTACACTCTCTTGTCAATAGAGGGAAACCAGGCACACCGAGGTGTAACTTACTGCATCCAGACCTAGGATTCTTCTTTCCCTCCATTAATTACAAAGAACATATGGAATGAACAGCTTCAATTCAGATGGAAGCAGTGTTACAGTTTTATATTAATATTTTATGAATTTTTGCTTCTAAAATGTGGATCAAACAATAAAAACAATTCAAAAATATTTTGGATTGATTTTTAACACATTTTTCAAGATCAGCAAGAAAAGATATTAGTATTTTTATTTTAAGCACATTCATATATTTATTGCTTTAATTATCTGCTTACTTAATACCCAAAAATTATTGTGGAGTTCTTAGCCTATATTTAGAAAATAAAAGATTCATAATAGATATACCTTTGTTCCCTATGTGGTGTGTGGAAAGAATTATAAATAACAATGTTTAGAAGGAACACTTTGTCAGAGGCTGAAATACCAAAGCAGCAGAATACAGCTGATAACAGGTAGCCAGTAAGAAATACTTGCAAAGTGGGTGAAAGTCAGAGGCTTCAGTTCAAAGCATAAGGGACAAAGTTTGGCTCAGGTCAAGACCCTGATATAGCTATAGATGTGACTACTAGAAAAATCTGTGGTTTTGTTATTCCTTTGAAACATAAAATTGAAAGAAACATGGTCTGGAGTAGCTGCAGACTCTTTTCTTAAAACACTCATGTGGGTTCTGGTCCCAAGTCTTACGGATTTTCATGTAAATTTCATCTTGCAACTGCTTCATGAAAAGTACACAAGCTGACATGGCAGCAAGGAAAGAAGCTCTCAAGTGTCACACAGTATCCCTCTCCTCTAGTACAAGGAATGTCAAAGACTTTCCTGCATGTAGAAAAGCTTCTGCAGAACATGTGGAGAGAGCTGCAATGGAACCATACTGAGGAGGCTTCCCATCAGTGAAATGCAAGTTTTGTGTCCACTGTGTGACACTTGACATAGCTACATAATGACCTATAAAAATCTATGCCTTTAAATATTAGTGTGGGTTTATGTAGCAGGACATCCCCTCTCTCTCATGGCTGGGGGATTTGGAAGAGATAACTCAGGCCAGATTAACAGCCCAGTGAGGAGTCAAGAGAGTCCAGCACCTCCAGGCTCCTGAAATTCTGAGCACAAGCTCCAGTACACATCTTGGTATGAGAGCAAATGTGGAAGGAGATAAAAGAAAATAAACATTGGTGACCAAAAGACAGTCTATAAAAGCCCACACAAATTATCACAGGGGCAGAAGTCTCTTACACACTCCTTGAGATCATGCAGGGAGATTTCTCCCCTTAAGTCCAGATGTGGGTTTTCGAGAGAAAGGAATTCGATGTCTAGCCCGTCAAGGACTGGCAGTAAGAAACACTGAATCCTAAGTTACACTATTTCTTGGCTAGCTGTAAATTTAATGGTACCTTTAACTCCATCTGTAATACTAGTATTCCATTTGTGTCTTATCCCTGTGTAGTAATAGTCTGTTTTAAGTCTTATGTCTGTTAATTTTGTGTCTATTAATAAATAATCCATTTTATAATAGACCAAATCAGCCATTATTAAAGAACTTGTGAATAAGAGTGGGGTTTTGGGGTGCTGGACACCTCAATAACGCGACTGCCTGCTGCCAGAGGCCTGGGCAAAAGGCAGAGACTGATTTAAACCCACATCATCCATTCATAACAATTTACCGGCTGTACTGCATTTTGGACACATGTAATGGCATGCTGGGTCATGTGAATTGATAATACACTTGCATAGAGATCGAGACTATTTGAGGACCATATTTATGAAAATTATCAGGATAAAGGAAAACTGAACAGGATTTCTTTACCCCTTTTTTTTTTTTTTTCACCTCAACAGAAGGAAGGCAGACAGTTCAATTGACCTGTACACCCACTTTGCGTTTCAAAGAATATTATGAGCTTTAATGTTAGCAAGTTTTGTGAATGAACATCAACTATTACATCTTCAGCACTCCATGTGGCACTTTGTTATACACTTCTTGGTTCAATCACACTGCAAATAATATTTTTTCCCCTATAGCTCATGTACAAGTATTAATATACCACTGTATAAAAACCAGGTTGAAATTGCATGCAATGGTAAATCACCAGGGCAACAGGGAACTCTTCACAACCTTACAGTGTTGATTTTCCATTTCAGAAGCTCTAAAAAATACTACTTTTGCAGAAATAACCATCAAGCTGGGAGCAAAAAAGAAAACAGTATTTTCAAAAGCTAGTTAGAATGTGCGAATCAAACTAATGTTAAGACAGTTCAGTTTTGTGTGCATGTCTGTTTATATTTACGTACAATTTAATGTGGGTTTTTTACAGGTAAATGAGTGAATGTCTTCAAAGGAAATTTATGAAAAGTTTTTGAAGCACAAGGACCATTATTAATATCTTACCACATTGCTGATTTGCCAGTACTAGAACATTGTTTCCACTAAAACATTCTTTGCTAAATCACAAAATGTAAAACTTCAATCATTCACATTTTCTAAATGTTTTATCTAAGATACTTTGAATGCTCTAATCTAACTAATATTGCATTTGTTGCATATGATTTTAAACTAGGTAATTTCTTTGTGTTGTGGAATAAAATTTCCACATGATCATATTTCCATGAGAACCTGTGAGCATGTTAGATAATTTCTATCATGTCATAAATCTTCACTAATCTTACAAGTCTTTGGATTTACCCAGTACATGCATAAACTAGAAGAATGGGCAGAATGCCTGGAGTAAAGACTAGAACACATATGCCCTGAACAGACATGAGATCATAACTCTGAAATATTTCTTTTTCATTAGACAGCCTAATTATCACTATTTTTAATGAAAATCCTGCAGGCAGATAAGAACAGAAGTCCTAACAGACTGATTTTAATCAAGTTGCATTCAGTGGGCTGTAGTAGAAAAAAGGGTATGGAAAGTTATGTCAGACACTGATAGGAATTTTCTGAATGCATTAGTGATCCTTGTGGCTTTAGGTGGAGAACAGAGAGGTTGAGGTTTTCCTTTAAGGAAAACTAGAAAGTCATTAATTTGAAAATGTGTATCTGCTTTCAATATATACAAGAATATTTTTAGTAAGATTTCAAGAAGAAGAAGTCAAAGGACTGATAGTAATTCAGGCAAAGCATTTATGATCAATATTGTTTTATCCTATAAGGCTCATTGTCTATTTTTTCCAGCTCTTTAACAGAGTACCTGCAGAGTTTCTTCTGTTACCCTAGGAAGCATTTTGAAAAGAACAATGGAGACAAAATCTCTAATCACCTTAACTCCTTACAATTTAGGGGTTTTTTTTTCAAATTTTTATTCTGCATAGCATGGAAAGAACAATATGTGCTTCTCAGTTCTTTCAGTATGGCTCTGCATCCAGCCATAAAGTGGTGAGCTTGTTTGGCCCAAATATATATCTTCCCTGATTTCATTTGATTCTGACTTGGACGTTGTTCTCAGTGACTTCCATCACACCAGCATTGGTGTATTTCCACAGTTACAGATTGTCAGATACATTTACAACATCACTGCTATGTTGCCTATACTCAAGCAATATAAAATGGTCTTGAACAAGATTGTGACATCAAATGTGGAATACACTAGAGTTTTCTAAATGAGAAGAATAGTTAGTGAAAGTGCTGGAGAATGACAAGGGGAAAACCTTTATTAATGCAACTAATAGAAGTGACAAAACAACAACATGAAATACTCTCAGAAGCTTTGTCATTCTAAAATCCCAAGCAAATATACATTGCAGGAGTCATCACCCTCTTAAAAACCTCCAACAGTAATAAACTCATTTTTCTGAAAGATTTGGGACAAACTATACTTGTCTAACACAAGGCCTTCAGGGAATCCCTTTGGCAGGGGTTCAAGGGCATCACTTCTGAAGAGCTCCACAGACATTAGAATAAAAAATTATCCACATACGCCATGCTAAGAAAAGACCTGTAGGACATAAATCTAGTTAAAAGTCCAAGGACATGTCCCTGTAGAATTCCTCAGGGTGTCAGAGGAAAGAGTATCTCTGCACATCACGGCATATTCTTCATAATTACTGCAGGGATATTACCAGGAGAACTGCTGCAGGGAACAAAAAGCCTTTGGGTCACATATATCATTCCCCTGATTATATCAATGTGACACACTGTTGTACTGACCATTGTGGTATAGGCTGTCTGAAGAAAAAATTAAATACTATGAAAATGAACATTTGAATATGTGGAATGATTTTCAAATGTACTATAATATGGATCTGGGAGAGCAGTTTGCATAATGAGTCTCAGAAATAATGAATCCCATTGCTCTTTATCCACAGGATCCATAGAGCTAAGACTAGGCTATCTTGTAGCCAATAAACACATACTCAAATGCAAGAGAAAGAGCACATTATATTAACCAAAAAGATAGATTGTGGTGGATCACATTGGTAGTATGGATGTTCTGGTCATCCAGAGGGAAAACCTTGCCCCTCAGCCTTCAGCTTCTCAGGTGTGGAAAGTAATATTGATTGTCAGCTTTCAGATTGAAAATTGAATTCCAGATGCTTCATGCAGCACTGTGTTATGATCCGGTTTAAACCCAGGAAAGCAAAGAAAGCTAAGTCTCTGAGCATAAACCGGAAAGAACTTAGAAGGTTCAAAATATCCCCAGAAATGAGATTAAAACCAAACGAAGTTAGATGTTGTTGCCAAAAAATTGATGTATTTTATTTAATGGTAAAAGAGGCAAAGAGAAGGGAAGAGAAAAGAGAGAAAGAAATAGAAAAAAGAAGTGTGCGTGGGGGGTGGGGGGACAGGGAGAGGTGACAGGGGTTAGGTGGAAGCATATCACCCATCCGAGGTGCTCCCCTCCATCTGGTCTGCTGGTGGTGAGGGTCCCCCATTGCCGCTGTGGCCACGCCGCTACATGCTGCCACACGCCATGTCACGCTGCCACACCACACGCCGCCACATGCCAAAGAGTGCAGAATTCCGTGGATTAATACACACTTCGGGCCAGGTGGGAATGCCCACATGTCTTTCTTACAGGGGCTGGCTTCACACACTGTCCCTTGCAACACTGAGGGTCTGTAGCATCATCTCTGGTGCTTTGGTGCAGGGTCTGGGGACCCCTTTGAGGGGGGCCCTTGTTATGGGCCATGTCACCCCCTTCTGCTGTGGATAAGCTTCCCCCCAATCGCCCCCGGTGAGGACCCCTCATCTGGGCTCCTCTGCACAGTGGAGGATGGGCAGTCACTGCGCCTCTGACCGGAGGCGTTTCCAACACACACCCAAAGCCTCTCCTCCCTCCCGCCCTTTGGTAGAGGGTCTGTGCGAGCCTGGCAGCTGATAGCCCTGGGACCGTGAGCTCCACCTTGGAGGTGTTAAGCTTGTGCTCAGTCCCCAGCCCTGAGTTGTTACCTTATCTTCATCAGCGAGCGGTGTAAGGCCTCAGTCAGGGCCCCATTCAGGGTGTGGTAGTCTTCTCTTCAGCTTTTGTAATACAGTTTTAAAAGTCCTATAAGAAAATGTTTAAGCCATAAAATATAATATTTCAGTCTCTGACACACTGTATATCTGCTTTTTCTTTAGTTAAAATCACAAAGAAGAAAGGACAATAGCTCTGAATCAGGATGAGTTCATTCTGTCTTGTAAGTGCTTCTTTCTAAATCTCCATCTGTCTGTAACTATTGGCTCAAAGACACTGGCTGGAGCTGAGAAATGCATGTGAGTGCATATAAATTCACATAGATTCCCAGGCCCAGGTGTGACACCCATCAGGAAGAGTCAGGGAGCAGCTCTTCAGCGTACCTTTGGGACTGAGTAGGGCTTGCTGCCTAGAGGTATGGGACACATCATGGGATGCAGGGGAAGAAGATTTTGGGATAGCGCAAGATCCCAAATGTGGGATGCTTAGAGAAGGAAGTGAAGGTTGGGAAAGGGAACTAGTTGCTTTGTATAAGACCAAAAAAGGAATGTGGAGCAATAAGGTGACAAAAGGGTCGATTCCACGTAAACCCATGGCTGTCTGACAATTCTCTGCATGCCATCAGCACGGTCTGCCCTGCCTTACAAAATGCTATTTCTAACTCTTTTTGCAGAGGATGGACTCATGCTCAGTGTTGAGGGGAAAAGGAAGGACAGAGTCTGAGTGCCAGCCTCTACAGTCAGCCTACAGGTCATCAGGCCGTGGAGTCACAGTGCCAGGAAGGGGAGACAGCAGAGTGGACTAATGCGCCAACAGCTACAGTGGGACCCTAGTGTCATAGTGATCCATGTACCCATGCTGCCAGGAATTGGGTACATGTGCAAGTCCAGCTGTGTAGGTGAGTGTGCGATCCCTAGCAAACATCAAGCCAGAATAGTCAGAGAGCAGGTGAACCTGCCTGGGAGCCCAGGTTATGTCTGTTTTAGAACAGACTTTTAGCATCTATGTGTTTGAGGATGCTGCAAGACATTCCACTTTTTTTCAGAAGGTAGTGTGAAGTTTGGTTAATATTTTATTTAGGGAGCATCATTCAGTCTCAGGGGTTTTTTCCCCGTGAATATGTGTTTCTAAAAGGCATCCAGAATGGCTTTGAAATCAAGATACATAAACCCAGGATAAAATTATTTGTCTAAGTGACAGTACAGAAAAGGCTTGGGATTTTTGACAAATCCTGAATAAGGAGCACGGTGTGATTGACATACATTGGAGATCTATGCACTCTTAATCAGAGTACTGAGGGCTAATTGAGAGCACAGCGATGAGCATAAAATCCAGGGAGTGTGCTGGAGTTCATTGCTTTCTTGAAGTCAAGTGTTAATAAAAGTTAAATTATCCGTAGTAAAATATGCTTTGTTCTTTCTTTGTGCTTGTTCAGAATGTGTTCATTCAGAAAGCATTATGTTCAATTATCAGGGTATCTGAGAGTCAGAGAATTCCTTGTAACATAACATGCATTTAGTAAAAAAGAAATTTAAAAATGGAAATAATTAAAGTGTTTAAAATAATATTTAATATTGAAAATAACTTTCGTATGACACATATGTTGAAAAAAGCTGAGCTCATAATAGCAGCCTTCATACATAGTAGCATTTTGCTTCCTGCTTGCGTCAACTGGTACTTATCTATGGTTTACAAATAAAAATTTTATTCGAATTTTCCATAGAGACAAAAAGAACTGAACAACTAGACAGTTTTTAAGCAGTGGTCAAAATAAGCTTACTTATCTTAATTTCTTAGAATCCAGATTTTTTTTTTTCTTTTTTCTTTTTTCTTTTTTCTTTTTTCTTTTGTACTGGTAAACCACTGAAATCTTGTTGTTTTTAGGGGGTTTTCACCTGAAATAAGATGGTTTGAACTGTTATTAATATATTTATTTGTAAACTCTTTATGTTGATATAGGCAATAGGATGTACACACTGTACATTACATACTGGATGATCCCAATCTATCTATATGAACTTTAATCAAGTCAAATTTCTCTGCAGACTCATGAATCTCTATGATATTATATATTTCTTTACAGTAGCTTTCCTTCCTTTCCAACATGACTGTAGCAAGAGAAAACATTTTGATCTATAAAATCCAAAATTTCTCCTTAAAAGGAGAATTCTAATTCTTTAGAAGGTTAGCTTTCTCATGTTTCCAATAATGATGATGCCTAAATAATGACTTTTTAGTTTAGATCCTGTGAAGCCACAGAAAGAGCAAGGAAGTACTTGACATGGATGGCATGGAGCATGGATCTAAGTCATGAATAATTCAGTATAAAGAAACTTTCTTAGAAAATTTCAAACCATAAATGAAACTACTGTTTGAAAGATATCAAGCACAATTCTCCAGCAAAACATTCAGTGCAACATGGTGACTGGTTTTCATTGGCTCCTATCTGAATGTCTTTCTTAAAAGTATTACTGCACCAGCATGAAGTTAAATGAGGAAAGTTAAAAGTAATTATTTATAACAGTATGCCTTGTAATTAAAACTTTTTGACTACAACAGTAATATTACATATATATATATTAAAAAACCAGGTCATATTGGCTGAATTTAATATAACAGCAGTCAATGGAGATAACGTAGAACAGACACCTGAATATCTAATGATGTGGAGTATTGTTTTCAGATTAAAAAGCACAAAGTGCTTCTATCCAGATCATCTTAGAGGAGAATTCAGTGGACAACTGAAATAAACAGGCTTAGAACTGTTCCCATGCTCTGTTGATTAATGTACATCTGACAGCTGACCAATACCTGAATAACCCCCTTCAGAGGAATGGCAAAGAGTATTTTTGATTTCTTATTTCCATTCCTTGCTATGAGGCCAAAGTGTCAAGTATTAGTAAATGTCTTTTTGGATATTTGGAGCTGGATGTGGTCAAAAGACTTCACTTGAGTCGGTGGAGGTCCCCGAATAGGGATTACTTATGGTGCTAGAAATTGTAATACAAAAGTCAGAGGTAAGACTATGGTGTGAATGCTGTTTTGTAACCATCAGATCTGAAAAACTTTTAAAGTGTAAAGTGAGAGAAAAATGGAAGTTGTTTAGGAGCCAACAGAAAGCAACAGATGCCCTTATGCTTCTGAAAAGTTCATTGTAAATGCTTTCAATGTTCATTATTCTCTTTTGTTCTTCACACTATTAAGCTCACAGGGAAGATTTTCTAAAGATTGAAAAATACAGGGCCTTTTTGAATTAGAAGTAGATGACAACTACTTTGAATCTCAAAGTGTCAATAGCAAGAAAAATGAAGAGGCATGTTTCAGTGATGATAGTAGTTCATATGAAACTATCAAAAAACATGAGGCTGTGAAATACAGCGTGAGCTCCTGGTTCTAGTCCATTCTTCAAAGTGATAACACTTACCTCTGAAAAATGTCATGTCAGTTCCCAGGTGATATGAAAGAGTGTATACATTTAGCTCATCTAGCAAGGTGGTTCCCCATTTTTTTATATTAATGGATTAATGCTCTGTGTAGTTGTGCCAATGTGAAAGGCTATGATAAGTTTCTTCTCCTGTGGTGATGACTCAGTTTCCTTGATTGACATGACATAGGGGCAAAAACATGGTTCCATTATTTTGCTGATTGCTTGCTTCACAATTATAGTAGACCAAGTATGACAATATCTCCTTCTGTAAGAAGATGGCTATTAATTCTCTAGTTACATAAGACTAAGGATATATCCTTACTCTGTCTACACAGAGGAGGCAAGAATTTAGGTTTCAAAAAGGCCAAATAATGTATGATCCTAGGATTCATTATTTTCCTCTGCGATTCAGGCTCCTAAGCGCATAAATCACTTTTAAAATGTTAAGGTAAGTTCTACTCTGGGCCTCTGAGATAAGAAAGGTAAGACGGATGGAAGAAGTATTTGGCAAATGCAGTTTCAACCACCTAAAGGAACCAAAAGGAAACACCATAGGATGTTTTTCTATGACTCAGATGCATTAAATACTAGTCCTTCTAGCATTTGGTTAATCTTTCTGCAACAAAACAGTGGTGGATAGCTTGGTAATATCTCGAATTTGATGACAAGTAGGAGCTTACTAGTCACGCTTTGCATCATTATCATATATATTATATTCTGTAATGACATGCTGACATAAAAATATATGGCTTGGAGGCTTTAACAGTGCAATTATGACGAGCTATTGACAAAAACAAACCAACCGAATAAAGTGGCACACCTGGAAAAAAGTGCATATGAGAAGATACTGTAACTAATGAAGGCTAAAACGTTAAAAAAATCTGTTTCATGAGGTTTATTTTGCTTTTATAAGATAAGCTGATCCAGGGAGAGTGTTTATCCTCTGAAGAAGAAATGGAAGAGCAACACTTATTATTCAAGTGTTGGTTTACTCAAGGACCTAGAGTGACAAAAAAGGTAAAGATACTGTAGTGATCCATCCTCACACTAGGCTATACTGAAGTTTTATATCAACCTTTGACTGTAACTTTTGAAAAATAGTCGGTATAGGACAGAGAATTCTGCAGTTGCAATTCTTTCCTGAGGCTGTTCTTATAAGGCAGATCTTACCAAGCTTAATATTATCCCTGCATTTTGCCTACAAGCACAGCCTTAGTGCTGTCTGGAATTTGATCTGGATAATGATATGTCAAGTTTAAGATACATAATTTCCTGTATTCTTTCTTAATATATAACAATTATTTTGCATAAACTCAGAGTCTGGAATATGGAAAAAGTATCCTGTAAAACACAAATTCTATGCATTTATTCATCAGGAATATGGCCTAAGACTTTTTTTTTAAGGGATTTAAATATTGAACTACTTAAAAAAACCCTTAAATGTGTTTATGTTATAGTCTCTATTAAAAATATTTTTGGGAACTGGTGGCCTTCTTTCTCTTTAGGAACTATTTACATTTTTCCATTTTTCATACTGTTTAAATAAATACAATTTGTCCAAGGGGAAAGAAAATAGGCAGAAGCAGGATTTATAGCTCTGCAGTGATTTACTATAGTTGTCTTCAGTTTTATTTTAGATGATGTGTCTTCATAAATTCAAAGAGTTAGCCTCTGAGTTCATCTTTCATTTCCCTGGAAACTGGAGCATTGTGGATGAGTACTTGGCTCTGACCCAGAGCTGAGTCATAAGCAGTTTTCACATCTGTGAGAGAGTCCAAGATCTCTCCTGAAGTTAGCAGCACAAACTTAATTCTGTGTACATCCTTCACAAGTCACTTCTGACAGGATTGTTCACATGTAGCACCGTGAATGCAAAGAGGAAAAAAAACAGAAAAGGAGGGATCGTTTCAAACAGATGGGCAATCTTGACTGTATCTGAGTTTAAAACAGTGGGCTCCTGTTTTCACCTGTGTGCTGCATTCATGTAGAGAGGAGATGTAGATTTGTACTTCCCTTTGTGATGGCAGGACACTTGCTTAAGGACTAGGAAGGGCAGCTGGGATGCCGAGTTTCTGGATATACAGTGGCACTACGTGCTGCTACTTCTAGGGGCACTGCATTGTACTCCCTCACTGAAACAGAGAAAAATCTCTCCTAACACAGGCATTTTAGTAAGGCCCAAACAGCTGAGTCTGTGATATCAATATGTCTGCATTTTACTTTCCTCACCTGCAAAATCAAACTACTCTATTTATTCATAATATATTTATGAAGCAATTAAAGTTTTCAACAAAACCCCACTGCTGTTCATCCACATATTAACTGGAACTCAGTATAGCTACTAAACATATAAATAATGCTCTGAATTTATGATGTTGTCAGTGATGATCCAATAAATTGGCTGTTTACTTCCAAAAACAGGATGAAAGCTGAGATAGTGAGCATTAATCATGAACATTTTGTTAGATTCCCAGGCAGCAGAATGCTATATATACCTGAAGCTTTTTTTCATTTATCCTCAGCATTCAAAGTAAAAAATAACCTTCTTTCTTCTTTGCTCTAATGTGTTTTACATATGAACCAGTTTTTAAATATATTTATACTCAAAATTATTTCAATATTACCAAAAATGTATTGTGGATGTCATAGTTATTCAGAATAAGCAGCTCACTTTTCAATACTAGTATGAGGCTTTTTAAATTGCATGCTCAATTTCAACGGTATTTGAAAAAGAAAATGTCCTTGTGAATTAAGTTTGGGTTCAGTGATATATCTTGCTGTTCTTTTATTCAGAAGTGCAGACCAGTCCTTTTTGTTTGTTTATTATCTACATAGTTTTGGAGCAAATTTATTATGGGATATCTGAAGTTACTTAGTGAATCTCAAGGTAATCTCATCTCTAATGCTTTTATATAGTAGTTATTTAAACTTCTTTATGGAGAGGACAGAATGTCCTTATTCTTTACTTTTTCTAATAAAACTTCTTACGGTTGAGAATTTCAATGAGGTTAAACACTAATTTAGTCTCACTGAAAAAAAAAAAAACCCATGGAAATGTCTCTGAGTTAGGAAGAACCTTTTCTTCCTAAGCTTTAACTGAAAAAAAAAAAAAAAAAAAGTTTTACTGGTTAATCTCTTGCCATTCTATGGTTATTTTCTGGCAATGATTGGACAATAATGCAGGAAAATATAGTTACCATGTCCATTTAATCCAATGGTATTAAAAATAAAGGTATGCAAAGTAAGGCTGCAAGGTAGAAATATGTCTTAAAATCTGTTTACATCAAATAAATTATTTTATTCACTGAGTTTAACTGCTTAGCATTTTTTCCAGTTTTTCTTTTAAAATGACAGATACTGTCAACAGTCATATTAAATTTCTTTCTATGAAGAGATAAAAAAGCTCTATTTTGACAGGGTTTCAAAAACACAGAATGATTTAGAGAAAAGACCTTATAAAGAGAAAAATATATTTTAGGTTGTTCACTACTGTCTTTTTGAAAGAAAAAAATAACAACTTTTGTTACTGCTTCAACTTTAGCAAAAATAGCATGAATGCATAGATTAATCTGCACAATGGTCCAGAGGATGCCAGAATTTTAAACATCATGTTATTTATCTTCGATTACAGCATATTTAGATTAGAATTACTTGTGCAACTTTATACATAGTTGTCACTATTCAAACGAATTTGTTTAATCAGCATTAGTCCAGTTCTCTTCTTTGGAACTATGATAATTTAGTTACAATGTGTGTGCCTCCCCATATTTGTTTGTCTCTGTGTGTATGTGTTTACGCACATACCTGTTTGTGTGGGTGGAGGATACACACAGAAGAGTGGATAGAAAAAACAGTAATAAAAACAACTGTCACCTTCAGTGAAAGGCAAACGTACCTGCACTGTTTTGAAAACACGGAATTTTGGAACAGTGAAGGAGGAAGAATCAAGTACCCTCTGCTCCTCCTGTTCAGTCTTTAATTTCAGGAAGATTTTATTTTTCCCTGCTGTGGTGTACAAAACTGGAGGGAATATGTCACTATTTGGTAAGCAGTATGTTACACAAATAAATTACAAACTTATCCTACAATATTTCAAAGACCCCACACCCATGTTTATTCTTTAAAACATGATTTTACTCAATTTTACCACCTGCTTTATAAAATAGATACAAGAGGCTTTTTAGTGGTTTTATGAAATACTGTCCTATAACTACGTGATGGCACCTTTCTGTTTAATGTGTTCTCCACTGTACTGCCAAAAAGAACAGATGGCAGATCTGTTTAGATCTATCAAAATCACAGATCTCTTTAGTCTGCAATAGAAAAATATACACAGATATTCTGAGACCACTGATATTTCCAAACCCTGAATTAAAGATGTCAATATTATAACTACAACAAAAATACGTGGCAAAATGCCAGTTGGTGACATTCATCATTCTTTCAAAAGCACATAGTACTTCAGCTTAGAGAGGAGTAAATTCTGAAATCCTCTTTATTTAAAAGTCTCTCAGAAATATTGCAATATTATTTTAATCAATATTAGGAGGCCATTATATTAGTGTAGATAAAATTAAACAGAATACTATTAATTCCATCATTAAACATAGCCAGTGACTGAATATGTTAATGCAACTATCCCCTTCATCTCATCAGTCCATGTTCTGGCCGGTTTTTTTGTTTTCTTTCTTTTCTTTTCTTTTCTTTTCTTTTCTTTTCTTTTCTTTTCTTTTCTTTTGCTTTGTTTTGTTTTGTGGGGGCTTTTTTGGGGTTTTTTGTTTGTTTTTTTAATATGTGTGTGTGTGTAAATGGTGCCTGGCAGCATCTCCCGTTCTTCAATTGGGGAAAAAACCCCAAAGTTTTGCTCAAGACACTTAAACCTTTTTATGAAATTACAGATTTTTATCTAGTGAACAGAAAGAAAGACTCTAAAAATTTTAGATAAAATCTTACAGAGATTTTTGGAGGATTTCCCCACTCTCTTAGAGGATTTTACCACTCCTAGACAAAGAAGTAGATTTAGAGTTCATTTGTAGTTGTAGTTTGTAGTGAGTAAAAACACAAAACATGAAGAAAACTTACGAATTATGAAAGTTTACCAGTTTGAAACTCATACTTCATCATCACATAAATCCTATTTATGCTACAGTGAATGAACTATCTTCAGATAATAATCAGACAGCTGTATGTAATGATAAATATGGATAAAGACCCTTCGCAGTTTATCTGCATATATCTGGTTTCTTAAAAATTTATTTGACGTTTGAGATTTTTCAGAATCAATTAAGCATATTAAACCACTTATAATGAGTCTTCACAAACTGGTATTGAGTTTGGATAAAAGGAATTTATCCCTTGACATGAATTAACTTTACTAGAATGTTTAAATGAGTAGTAAGTGGAAAGTCTTACCTCTGTAGTTGTTCTAATTTGGCAGTAACATTTAACATCACAAGAATTTGAGATAGGGGAAAAGACAAATAATTGAACCTGTTATTGTTATTGTGCTTGTTAAACATGAATATTAACATGTTTTTTGAAACATTTCAGAGTGATTCTAAGCAAAGTTTTCTGTAGTCATTTGGAATATATTAGTAATATTGCAGCTCAACTAATCTGAGTATTTGTTGTGCGTTGGTTAAAACTTTAAGATTATATTTAGCCAACAATAAATCCTTGGATCTTCAGTTTCATAAGGTCAGTTCCCTTTTGGCCATGAGATCCAGGTCAACACTTAGAAACACCTAACAACAAGGTCAGCAGCGGTTTGTACATTCTCATGTTGAATTATATTTACAGAATACAAAGCCACATAAAACCAGTCATTTTGTGGTGGGGGAAGTGTTGGAAAGTGAATGGGGGTATTCCTGACTCCTTGACATTAATTGAGGTCACTTTATTCACTTCTATGACCCGAAAATTAACCAGTGATTTGGTACCATACCAGACATTTGTACTCTTGACCAAGTGATTTTGACAGGGCTTTAGTAGGGTTTAACATATGCAGAAAGTTTTCATCTTTTTTTGGAAAGGTATAGGAGAGGTGTTTCATTGCTTTTTTCCTCCTCACTTAAATGACCCATAAGCCCACAAATGATATCAAAAGAGATTTAAGGAAGATGAAATATAAGACAGGTGTTAAAGAAGAATGTGCTGTTAAGATAGAGGTTGACAGTGTCTTAGCCTTCTATTGATCAGGGTGGGAGGAGGGAAAAGCTAAAAATCAAACACCAGTGTATGAAGAGGTGACAAGAGAGGGAAAGATAGAACCTATAGTTAGATCCTATTTTCTTCATAAATGGATTCCAATATCTGTTAAAAAATAGGTGTCTAAATATTACGATCTTCTTGCATTTGCATTGCTAGGTCTTTATTTATATCTCTATTTATAAAAATAAAACAAACCCTGTTTATGACAGAAGTTTGCCACAAGTATGAAGGAAGCAAGCATGGCTGTGCTTTTCTTCAAGTGCTTGTGTGAAACTAATCATGATATTTAATTATAAATGAGGCTCGCTGGGAGGTTACCAAGACCAAGAAAAAGAGGTATGCATAAAAATTGTCTTTGTGTCATCCAACTAAATAACAATCTTTCAAGATGTTTCTTTCATTTCATGGTATTTTTCTCAAAACTGTGCTGAACATTACAATCAGAATCAATGGGATTTAAGTCTTTAATGTTCTTACCTCATGGAGCGGAAACTGCATTTCCAATTCTTAAACCAGTAATAACGGTTTATGCAACAAGATACTCTATTTGCAGACGATTTCTTTATTATTTTTCTTCCTCTTTTCCTGTTCCATCTCAAACAACCACTGTCACCTCTGAACTTTAATCCTGGTATTTTATCTTTCATTTTACAGTCCTGGATATAGCAAAAGTTTCTCAGATAAAAGTTAGAGATTGATGTCAGAAACTGTCTAGACTTTCACGATTTCTTTATCTGTTGCCTAAGGACAGATGTATTGTACAGCATGCAGCCTGCTGAGAAAGTTAATGTTTAATTGAATAAATGTCACTGGATACTAAAATAATCCTTATTAACTGTGATGTCTATGGAGTTATGGGGGGAAAAAATACGGTAAAACTGTCTATTGGTCTTCCAGATTGAGTTTGCTGAATTCATGAATGGCAAGAAACAGGAATTAGTGCTTCAAAATATCTATCTAATCCTGTGTATGTCTCCAATATAAACAATGGAGGATGCACTCGATCCTACTGTCTGTGTCACTAATGAAGATATTAAAGAGCATTTGTCCCAGTACGGAACCCTGAGGGACATCACTCGTCACCAGTTTCCATCTGGACATTGACCACTACCCTCTGGATGCAACCACCCATTCAGTTCCTTATCCATCAAGTCTATCATTCTCCAGTCTAGAGAGAATGATGTTGTTGGGGACTGCATCAAAGGCACTACAGAAGTCTAGGTAGCTGACACCCATAGCTCTTACCTTGTTCAATGATATAGTCACTCCATCACAGGCCACTAGGCTGGTCAGGCAGGAACTGCTCGTGGTGAAACCTAAGCACCTCCCTGTCCTCCATGTACCTCAATAGAGCTTCTAGGAGGATCTGTTCCATGATCTCAGGCACAGAGATGAGGCTGAAAGGTCAGTAGTTCCCAGGGTCTTCCTTCATATTCTTTTTAAAGATGGGTACAATGCTTAACTTTTTGCGGTTACCTGTGACTTCATCTGACATGACTTTTCAAATATGATGGAGAATGACTTGGCAACTGCATCGGTCAGTACTCTCAGGACTCTGGGATGCATCTCATCAGGTCCTACAGACTTATGTATGGTCAGGTTCCACAAGTGGCCATGAACCTGATCTTCTCTGTTCTCTGAAAGCCTATATATATATATATATATTTTTTTTTTTTTTTAACTGAATGTCTAGTTCTTTTTAAGGCAATAACCTATCTTGATAGATCAGTATCTGTGGTGCCAGGAACTGGAGCTAGTGTAGGTGTGTGAATGAATGTGTGAGCAACTAGTGAAGATCAGTCTAGTCTTGCCACCAAGCGGTCACAAATCTGATCTTCTCTTGCAGTGGGAGAGACTTTGCTCCTGCAGTCCCTCTCTTGTAATCCATCCACTCAAGGGATGTGGGAAGAGAGGTTGCCAGTAAAACTGAGGCAAAAGGGGTTGAATATCTCAGCCTTCTCCTCATCAGCTCTTATGTTTGCCAATCCTGCTTAGGGGCATATGCTTTCCTTTGCCTTCCTTTTCTGGCTGACAAGAAGCCCTCCTTGTTACTCTTTGCATCACTTGCCAATTTCTGTTCCAGCCATGCCTTGGCCTTCCTGACTTCATCCCTACACAACTGAGCTCTGTCCTCATGGTCTTTCCAGGATACCTGTATCTGCTTCCAATGCCTGTGCTATCCCTCTTGCCCTTCAGTTTGCTCAGCAGGTCTCAACTCAGTCATGACAGTCCTTTCTTGATTTATGACACCTGGGGATCAATAACTCTTGTGCTCTATGGAAAGCATCCTTAATGACCTGCCTTAAAGAACTCTGTTCTCCTTCCTTGTTCCTGAGGGCAATTTCCCAGGGTGTCTGGTTGATTGTTAAACAACTGGAATTCTGTTTTTCTGAAGTTCTTTACTCTGAAGACTATCCTTCACCTGACCCATATCCCTCAGGACTGCAAAGTCCTCTAGTGTATGATCACTGCAGCCCAGGCAGCCTCCACTCTTAATGTTCCTGATTAGCTCACTTGTGTGGGTGGCCAACTGGTCTAGTAATACATCTCACTCTGGTTAGTGCATATAGGGTTGTCCTGGATTGCCTAAAACTCTCTATTCCTTTTCCAGCAGATATTGGTGTGGTTGAAGTCCTCCAGCAGGACAAGTGCCTACAAGCACGATGCCTCCTGTGGCTGGAGCAAGGAAGTGGCCTGTAGTAGATACCAGACACCATTTTCACTTTGATGCCCAGTCTCTAATTCTTACTTTCAACTTGCTCATTACTGCAACAAGCATATTTCAAACCAGGAGTCCCATGGAAAGGAAATATATGGACAGATTTGTGGTAGATGTTTCAGAGATATTTATTTCTCCAGCCGCATGGCCGGGGCTCTGCTCAGGAACTCCTCAGTCACGGGACCCGAGGGTCCTTGGCCACACAGGGGAACACAAAACAACCAATGGGAAATGAGACTGACCAGGGGTAGGGAGACCCCGTGTCTCCCCCCCAGGGCCCATCTCCCAGGGCTCCATGGCAGGAGGAGGAGACCCCAACAGCTCATGGCTATTATTCAGAAACATCTCTGCACTCTATCCCTTTCTTGATGTAGAGGGCAACCCCTTCACCTCTTCTTCCTCTCCTGCCCCTTTTGAACAGCATGTAGGCATCAATAGCCACACTTCAGTCCTGTAATTCATTCCACCAATTTTCAGTAATGGCAACTAGGTTGCAGCTTTCTAGCAGCATTTTCTAGCAGCATTCTGGCTTCCACCTCCTCCTGTTAGTTGCCCATGCTCTGGTGCAGTTGATTATAGATATGCACTGTCTCAGAGAGAAATAATAAAGAAAAAATTCTCTATATAAACACACTTGAAATTGAGAAAAACATGAGGAATTTTTCATGTGGAAGGCATGATACAAATTTTGCTAGTCAGAATTTTGTACAATCAATATCATAAATAGAGGCATTGTGCTACCTGCTGGAGTAGAGTACTCCATTCTCACTATTTCCAGTGTAATAACGCCTTGTAGAACTGACCCGGGGATTTTTCTCAGAATGCTCTAGATACATACATCATCTTTCTGGTGTGATAAATTTTCTTCTACTTGGCTCCATTGTCTGTTTGTTCTCAGTTTAAATTAATTGAAAAATAAAAAAGTTTCTTTCTCTCAGTAAAAGAATTGGGGGAAAAATAGCTCCACTAGCATGACATATAAAGGAAGGACTTAGAGGTTTTTCTGGAGATAATCTATTTCGTGTTAAGACTAGAAGGAATCATATTTCAATGACAGTGGTAGCAGATAGCTCAGGAGATGTAAATAAATGGAGATTTCCTGCTGCACTTTACAGTGCTTTTAAAGCATAGGATGGAAACCCTTAACTCACAAATTTGATATTCATCTTGGATAAACATGTATTCAGATTTGGCACATGCATGTACACTTACATTTTTCTTATTTGCGTGAAAGGTTGACAAAATTCAGATAGAATAATCAGTAGCAACAAAGCTGACTGTGGATAACACAAGTTCTTACACTCAGTGTAGCATTTCCAGTTCATTTGAATCCTATGCAGCTTCATTTACATATAGGAAATGCAGATCCATCCATCCAAACTCAGTCTTTCCACATCAGTGCAGGGAAAAATTGTCTGGAGCCTGTAAGTTTGGAATTTTTTAACTCTACTTTCTTTTTTTTTTTTTTTTTTTACCTGTAGAGAGGAATTAGATGTTAGAGCAATTGAAATCCTGAAGAGACCTGATCTATGTAGGGTAAAAAGGTGATTTCTTCTGTACATGGTCATTAACAAAAGCCAAAGAAAAACAATTGAAACTCAATCCTGAGCATGAAATGAAGCTTCCTTGTGGAGATGATGGTAGAATAGCTGTGTTAGACTCTCAAATGTCGGTTCCTCTGAGTCTTATTTGATTATGTCCCGTGTTCTCCTGGGCTGTTATCAGTCCATGTACAGACCTATGCACTACTGAGGTAAAAATCTTCTTCTTTCACTCTTTGGTCTATGTGTCTAAGTGTCTCTGTGTATAAAATTTGAATTTTCAATTTCAGGAAGGTGTTAGGATGATATTTAGTTACTTGATATGACATTTTCTCTGGATAGCATAAACCCCAAAATTTTATTTTCTGCCCAAACTATGATAGCACAAATTTAAAGTGACTCATTATGGCATTGTAGTATTACCATGTACATAGCTTAAAGATGAGTAAATGTCAAGTTTTATCTTACATCAAAATAGACTAGAGTGTCAGGACACTGTTTTTTTTTTTTCTTTTTCTTTTAGCATGCATGCTGCTACAACACTCAAGATTTATGATTCTCTCTTAGCATGAGCTTATTCCTAGCCCATAGTCATTATTATTAGCTGGATTTCCAAAATCCTTATTATTAAGTCTACTGGTTTGGAACACATATGATTTACTTTTATGTAATCTATAGGCCTAGAGGTTAGAATGAATTTTCCATTTATGTTCATCCATGAATTGAAGTTGCACTCTGTATCTTAAAATGCATGGTGTCTGAATCATTAACCAGAATTTAATTTATTCAGATGTTGTAATGACTTCCTGTACAGATCATCTTTCCTTGAATGTCTTGCAAGTTGTATATCAACTAGATTATTTCAGTCCTTAGGTCAATGTCTTGTTAATTGCATTGCTTTCACAGGAGGAAATCTATTAGACCTTTCATGGGACCCACAGTGTTCTTTGGCCCAGAATTCATTTCGCATGGCCAAATTTATGACAACATGTAAATTGCATATTTTTTGCTTCTTGTTTTTTTGGTTGGTTGGTTGGTTGATTTGGTTTGGTTTGGTTTGGGATTTTTTTTATTGTGGGTTGTATCCATCACTGAAATGTATTGAGTGTATTGAGAGCCACCTGTGTCAAATATGTTACATTAAAAGTTAATTAAACAGCATCTAGAGTTACATTTCATATTTTCCTATCTCTATATAGGTAAATTCTGCCTCTAAAAACAAATAAAACCAAATAAAACCCATTGATTCTATAGGTACTGTAGAGACATTTTATGTAGCCATGTCTATCAGTCCTTGTCTACAAACTCAACAGTATCCACACAGTTCAGACCCTTCCCTGATATCAGAGGGATGTGGAAGTTCTCTGTGTGATTTTCCTTCTGCCTTTTTACAGTTCACACAGCCTTGGAGCGTGGGTGACCTGTATAGTGGTTTCTTTCCATGGTCTTTTGCACTGCTTAATATATGAGCAATCCAGGATCTACTGCTGTTAAGAAGATTATCTCTCACCGGGGTGGTAGCAATTTGTCTCATTGTTAGATGTGACGTATCTTGGTCTTTTAGTCCTTCCCATAATTGCTCCACAATGCTCCATGCAGTACAGTCTCCTGGCTGCCCTCAAAGACAATGCAGAGCACTACCTGTATCTGCCAAACAACAGGCATTTACTACAGGGCAAATCAGAGCTACTTTGGCTTTGAGGATGTGAAATATTTTTCGGCTTGGCTTCATGGCCTGCAGTAGCTATATTTAGTCTGGTAACTTTCCTTAATTGGTTCGGTAGCACGTCAGCACCTGGCATGTAATGATACGAACTAAAGAGCCTGCTAGCATATATTATTGAATGCAAATTCAGATGTCATCTATTCTTTTATGAACTTTACATTTTAATTGTAGTCACAGTCCCATATCCAACAAAGAAATCCATGGGACTATTACTTCTGAATGCTGCCAGAATGAAATTGTTGTGCCCTGTGTAGTAAAGGAGCATCCTTATCTCTATGCCTAAACAGAATTTCAGTTTTAGACTTTCAAAGCTGTCAAGTTTAAGTCACTTAATATTACCTTCTACCATCACATTCAACTCACCTTTGAAACAGACAGCTAGAGAGACATTTTCTGTGGTTTTACATCTTTTATATAGAACATATTAACCAAATTTGAGCAAAGTCCTTCAAGTCACAGAAAAGGCTTAAGAATACCCATCTTCATACATTCTTCTCTGAAAATTGCTGAAGAAATCTTCATTGAAGTTGAAACTGGAAAAGCTGAGGGACTTTCCTCTACCTCCACCACCCTACCGAAGGCATTTAGGCTTTACCTCCAAAGCAATGTCATGCAAATATCCATGTTTACCACACATTTCCCTTAAACACAGCAGAGCCCTAGCTGGGAGAGCAGAACCCGTAAATACACTTCACCCCTGCAAAATGTGAAGGCAGTACTGAATGGCATGTAGAGATATGCGCACATTTCTGCATTAGCCTACAATATCTAGAGTGCTACACTCCTTCCTGTATCTAAGCTATCCTTACGTGATCAAAAAAAAAGGTAAAAGCTTTTGAAGTTTTCACCACGAGCTGGCTTCCAATTCTTACTCCACACTTCTAAAAGTATTTTGGTGCCTTAACTTTGGTGTCTTAATTTCTTTTCCATTGTAAGGAAGGGTTGATTCACAATACAGTCTGAAAGCTATATTTACTCTGCTTTTAAGAGTTATCACTACAGCCACCACAAGCATAATGTTGATTAGAATATATAGAATAATTTTTCTTTTTAATAGCCATGGCACATTCCTAATTAGAAAATTATTCTTTGCATGCAAAGGAAACTCAAAGAAAATTAAATAATGAGTGTTATTTAAATGTTAATATGAGTAATATTATTATGGCTTTGCCACTGTGGGAATGAGTGCAGAAAAGCTAGAAAAATAACAGGAACCTTATTAATGAACAAGACTGAGACAGTAAGGATTCTAAGATGAAGAGTGTTCTTAAATCCAAAATAGTTTAAACTACTTTTAGCTGTAGAATATTTTCTTGCAATAAAATTATGTTCAAACAAACACAAGCACAACAATAAACACAAAACCAGAAAGTTGAGGCATGCTAGAGACATGGCAAATTAGCCCTTTGCATATTAACAACTCATAAATCAACAGCACTTTGAAGTAATGCAAAACAGTTTAATAGAAATGAGAAGTGTGTCAGAGACATCAAAAAAAGCTCCATTAAATTAATATTAATCTGAAGTATTCTGTTATTAGAAGAAGGAAAAAAAAAACAGCAAAAAACAACAACATGGTAATGCAACGCTGTTTTTAATAACTGGAAATCAAAAACTTCAAAATGTTACTTCACCTCTTCATTTAAAACACAGGGAGACAGATTTTATAACATCAAATGCAACTCTAATAGAATAATGACAAGCACCATTTTTGTACAGTAACTTGTCATATTGGCAAAAGAAAACCAAATTAATTTATTACTAGCAATTTTTTTTAATATTTGTTTTAAGTCAAAGCAAGTTCTGGATCAAAGTTCTCATCAATCAGATGAGACCTTAATTAATTGCAGGCTTTAAATATATTGTAGTTTATTTTTTATCTCGAATATTATGAAATAAATAATTGAGTTAATTATCTCTTCCCAGACTCTGGAGTTACAGCAGATTATAGAGTTTCCTCGCTGACATACTGCTGAAATGCTTAAAACTCTGATTTATCTATCTAGCCAAATGAATAAGTGACATATATAATTCAGTCCATACAACTTTAAACATCAGATCAGCAGAACTGCTGTTTTTCTAAAATAGAAATGGGAGTTGCTACATTTTGGTAACATTGCTCTAAAATGTTTCCAACTATGTTGAATTTTCTTTATTTCTAGTGCATGGAATACTAAGTAATATACTTAGAAGCCCTTCCTCTGCACCTATGGTAGGTAGCCTAATACTGTTACACTGTTGAGCTGACAGTTCACTAAAAGGCAGTCTTTCTTGATTTCACCAATTCCCTTGTGCTCATTACAGGATTTCCTGGACATTAATTTGACTAATTCACTTCATGAAATCAGCAGAAAGCAAATCCAGGGGAAAAAAAAAAAAGGAAATAGTAAAAAATGCATTTCCACTCATCATTGACAAACTGAATCAGGCTTATGCCTGATAACACAAGCAAAGGCTGCATATTGCTACTAGAAAGGATGTAAAATTCTCTCTCAAGTATTTTTTGCTAACAGAGTCTAAATTTATGCCAAGATCTGTATAAGAATGTTATGTGATTAATTTTTACAAATATAATTTTTCTTTTAGTGGGTACAAGAACAGAACTTCACAGAATTATAGAGCAAATTGCAGTTCAAACTAATCCAAATATAATGACACTGCAGAGCACAGAAATTAGCCAGGGGAAAATAAAAAACAAAGCATGAGAACTGGAACAGACTTTTTTTAGTAAATTTGCAGTGAAATAAGAATGGTGAAAATAAACGAGAACAGCATTACTAGTTATTCCTTCTGAATATTATCTGTGCCAAGGAGGGGTAATACAGCTAAGGCATCTGTTAAAAATTAAGGTAACTCTAGAAAGGGAAGAAAATGGGAAGACTGAAAGTGAGAAAATAAGGTAAAAACTAAGGAGTATAATATTGAAAAGAAAAATCTGAATGAAAATGAAGCACAAGAAATATTTGAACTCAACAGGAACCAATAAAGAGCATTTACACTCAGCTTAATAATACTTATGATATCACTCCTGACAGGTATTATCTTTTGAAAAATAAAACTAGATAGTAATTTTCCTTTGAAATATACCTTGACTTTTCTCACCCTCAAAAATAGCATAAGGAAACAAATAAATGTGTTCTTACATTAAAATGTATGTTACCTTTGTTAATTCTGTGTAATTTAAATAGTGACCTTTTCAGCAAGAGAAAATTAATAGAGGCAGATCCTTGAGTGATTCCACAGTTTCTCTTAGGTCCATATTCCACCTTTTTTTTTTTTTTCCCCCATGGGAATGAAAATTATTATCTATTCTCAGTTGTAGCTTCCCTGAATTCAACATCTAGACGGGGTTTTTTCCCCCCCTCCAAAAAGCACAAGATCTTCCAGAGGACTTGGAAAGAAGGTGACATAAAATGGGATAAGTACCACTTTATTAGCTAACAAGATTATAGGAATGCTTGATATTGTCTCTACTCTGAAAAATTATCAGCAGTAAATAATTAAGGAATTCTAAGTATACTTACTGAAAACATAATCTCTCTTACAATATGTTATATCCTATTATTATGTTACTATGTTATTAGTATAATTACTTTTTGAGGCAACAGAAATGCCAGAGGGAAGTTGGATGCTGTACAAGGCAGTACCAGTACTAGGAACACAAGAACACTACATCAGCAAGGATGTTTATTTTGTTGATAGTGTTAACTTTTCTGTTTTCACAAAGGCAAAAATTAAAGTCTCCATGGGCAGCTCTCCTTGAACAATTACAGTCTTAGGAAAGGTCAATAATTTCTACCCCAAAGCTAAGGTAGATAGATAAAATACAGATTTTAAAAAGTATAATGAAGAAGATTCACAAACTTTGGGTGACTGACATCAGGATTCCATTTTTTGTGTATTTAGAATTTTAGAGTAATTCCTTCAGAACTCTTCAACCTGATGTTTCACAAGTAAAAATAACTAAGCTCAGAAGCTTTTTAAGAAATTCTTGAAAAATGAAGTGGTCTGAGGTTTAAGAGACAAGTTTAAGATGAGATTGCCATGAATAAAATAGTGTGTAGATAAAAGTGAATGAAAACCAGAAAGGTTGAAATTGCTTATGTAATAACCAATAGAGAGAAAGATAGAAATAAATGAAGACTGTGAAGTTAAGAGCACTGATAAAATATTCAGTAATAAAAATATAGCGGTCTTCTAAGTTGTATTACAAAAAACATAGGAACTAGAGATGTACTTTTGTAAACAAAACATGAAACCATGAGCTGGTTGGAAATAAAGACTATTTTTCATGCTCTCTCTCACTGAAAAAAAACCATCCACAAATCAAATACATCACCCTGCTGCGCTAGCAGTCTTTGAGAGTACATCAGATAGGCTGGTGAGTTTGCTTTGCAGGCAGAATTTCCAAGGTTCATCCATCGCTAAGATTACTAAAGCCCTGTTATAGCCTTTACGACGTAGTACAGCTGTATTTGCAGTCAGGTATTGCCTCCTAAGTTTTGTATTCAAATCTTAAACTGATTAGTCGCATTAGGCTTTAAGTCCCAGCTCTGATGTATATTTATGGATTACTGATCTGTAGAAGGTTTTTCTACAGCAAAAACAGCAATGCAGTTTTCAGCTGAAATCTGGTCCTGCATTAAATGAAAAAAGTGTTTCTGTACAGCTACTATCCTGACCACATGTCAAAAGTGAATGAGATTTACTTTTTGCTTTATGGCTTTTTTCCTTTTCTGTGGAATTTATAATCTATATGCAAAATATGTTGGTTGCAATTGACGCTGTCAACATTTTATTTGTGGATGTTGTCAGCTGTTTGGTTTTTTCCTCCCTTTCTAATAAGATCCACCTTTGAATTTATAATAGAAAAATGCCTATGGTAAATAGCTGAATGGCAGAGCCCAGAAGGCCCATCTGAGGCATGATTTTTTGTTTTGCTTTGTTTTCTGTACAATAAATAGGGAAAAGGGGAAAAAAATAAGGAGATCTGGACAGAACATAGACCCCTGCAGACATAGATACGTAGACATCTGTATTGAACAAAACACCTGCTCTTTTGCCAGCAGGTGTGTGGGTGGGGGATGGAGGGATGGCTTCTGGGAGAAGACATCAAAATCTAGTTCCTGCTGGCCCCCAAGATGGACCTGCCACTGGCCAAAGCTGAGCCAACCAGAAAAAGCAGTAGCACCTCTGTAATAATACATATAAGAAAGCGGAAAAAATGGCTGCACAACAGCTGCAAGATAGGAGTGAAAAAATGTGAGAGAAACAGCCCTACAGACATCAAGGCCAGTGAAGAAGGAGAGAGGGGGTTTGCTCCAGGTGCAGATTCCCCTGCACTTCATGATGCCGACCATGGTGAGGCAGGTTGGCCAAATGAAGTCCCAGGAGGACCACGGTGCAGCAGAGATCCACCCCACAGACTGTAGAGGACCAATTGCCAGAGCAGGTAGATATGTTCTGAAGACAGCTGAAGTCTGTGGAGAGCCCATCCTAGGGCAGGTTCCTAGCAGGAACTGGTGACCCTGGAGAGGACACTGTGTTGGATAAGTAGAGATTGGGAGGAGGGGGGTTTAGGTTTGTTCTTGTATTATTATATAATATTATAAGGATAATTCTCGTTATCCTACTGTGTTTAATTTGCAATAAATTAATTTCCACAGGTTCTGTCTCCTTTGTCTGTGATGGTAACAGGTAAGCAATTTCCCTGTCCTTATCTTGACCCACAAGCTTTTCATCATATTTTCTCCCCCTTTCCTACTGATAGAGTGTGAAGGAGAGAATGGCTTGGTGGGTGCCTGGCAGCCAGCCCAGGTCAATCCAATGCAGACAGTAAACCACACCAGTGCAGAAATCATTTGGTTCCACTGTGGATCTAACACATATAGTCAAAATCCACAAAACATATTTGGAAAAATCCCAGATATCCTCACTTTGAGATTATTTTCTTCTGAGATGTTTGGCTTGGAATTTGTGTCTCAATTGCATAAGACAGAACCCAAATGTTGGCACAAATGGGTCCTGTTCCAAAGAATTCAGAATATTTTCATATAAATCTGGGTGTAATTTTGCCAAACAGGAGACTCTTCAGACATTAAAACTGAGAGTGATCAAGGAAAGCAGAAAAAGTAATCAGACAATGTGATAATATTTTAGCTTGTTTAAACATGCTTGTGTGAAGGGTCTTTCATTCTTGCTTACATTTAGTTCAGGAAAATCATATGTTTGGATTATAAGTACATCAACTAGACACTGTCATCCTGAGAAAAAGTTTATTAACAAAACTACTGTCCTCTCAGTAAATTTATTAAAAGAACTTATTCAATTAATATTCATTTTAGGAGGAAGACAGGAATACTGAAAGAAAGTTGTATATTGTAAAGCTGGAATGGATTGATATAGAAAAGGTTAACATTCTGCCTTTGCCAACTATTACACTATTCAGAGAAATCTGTTTCCCATTTCTAAGAAGTCTTTTGAATTTTCTTAGAATATTTAGTAGAGAGTTATCTATGAACATGTTCTGCTTTAAATTATTTTAAAATTACTCCTGAAAAATTTTGCAAATCACTTATGATAGGTCTGTTAGATGCACTTGAAACACAAGATGATATTTGAATCATCAGAACAACTTTCTCATGCTTTACCTCCATCATTGTAATTTTTTCGTCTTGCTAACATTATTATAAATTGTCCTGAGGAGCCAAGAACAGGACACAACACTCCAGATGTGGCCTCACTAGGGCTGAGTAGAGGGGCAGGATCACCTTCCTCGACCTGGTAGCCATGCTCTTCCTGATCACCCCAAGATACTTCTGGCTGCAAGGGCACGCTGCGAGCTCATATTCAACTTGTCAACTTGCTATTCAGTGACGGATTTTCCAAGTGTCCTGCTAAAACAGAACTGTTTAAGTCTGTAAAGTCAGATGAAGCTGGTATTCAAAGAAACAGTGGCTTCAATTCAGTTGCTTGAATGTAGGAACTGAAAGCCATTTGAGAAACTTTGGTTAAGCTGGGCCAAATCTGTAATTTCGGGTAGACACAGACCTCATGCAGTCTTCTGTCATACCTGCCAGCCCAAAAGGAAGGCACTAGATAAACCAGCCTGTCTCAATACCAGCAGAAGCAACTTTAACATAACTAGATGAGGTTCAGTAAATAGTTTTTTTTTTTTTCTAGCACCAGGAAGACAATATCTGAAGAGTGAAGTGGGAGTTTATTCTGGAAGATCACTTTTATGCAGACTACTCTTGCAACAAAGAATACTTATTACATATATAGGACTTTTGGGAGGCTTTTGTAAAAAAACAATTGAGGTCTTTGTATGGGTTAAATTGCAGTAAAGTGCAGTCAAATGTTACCAGAAAACATAATTCAGACTAATAGCACAGAATGCAACTCTCTTAGACTCAAAAAATAGAGAGATATTACAAACCATCACAGCCTAAAGACTTAGCTCAATTTCAGTAATTATCTATTCTTAGCCATTTCTGCACTTAAAGTGTTATTCTAACGTTTTTCTAAAGCTTTTCTCTCTTACATTGTTACAGTTTTAGTGTTTTACACTTCCAGATACAACCATCTCCTGTGATTTTGCTGAAGATCAGTTAACTGATTGCAGCTTTGTATGTGGTGGCAGGGTGGGGTATTGCTATCCTGGGCTCTGCAGCTTCTGTGCCAGAGCACGAGGTGTTGCGATCTCTAAAAGGCGTCTCTTATCGAAGCCACTCAGCAGGATCAGCCACACACACTCACACACGCCTGCACGCACACATGCACAGACAGCTTCAGTGATATGGGTCCACAGCAAAGAGGCAGGAAGGGTCTTTGCATAGACTTCCACAGCAGCAGTTCATTGCTTCCACACTGTGAAGGGTTTTAGAGGCAAACACAGAGAACAATGCAGGGTCTAGGTTTAAGTATGGGAGTGGGGTGAGCACCAGTGACCAACAGGGAAGCTCTGAGGGACTGGCGAGGGGCAAAGGCCAATGAGGAGAACAGGGAGGGAGAACCTTTTAAGGCATGGAACATATAAGGCAACAAGGAGGTGGAGGGGCCACGGGCCAACCAGGGAAGCAGAACTGGGGTAGATAAACGTAACAGAACAATGCATCCTGGGAGAAACCTTTCTGGTCACCCTGACCTGAGGGAGTTCTTTTGGTGCTAGGGACTTGTCCCACCAGCAGACTCTCATTATCCCTTGTAACATACGCTCACCAGCCACCACAGTGGGGAGGGAGGTTTTGGAGTGGAGGGGAAGGGCCTTTGTACTGTTTGCACCAGCAGCAACCTTCATTAGAGGATGCTAGTGAGATAAAGATTCAAAATCTTTTTTTTTTTTTTTTAAATCACACTGTCAGTCTCTTTTTCAGTAACTGAAAAAGTTACATTTTCAGAATATCAGGAGGTTGTGAAGGATGATGCAATGAATGGGTCCATAATCACAAATGCACTGAAAAAGACAAAAAGATTTGACTGTGGTTTTGGTAGCACCAGTTAGAATAGCATCAGCAGAGGCTATACAGCCACTTTCTGTACAAAGAATAAAGCAAAGAGAATAGGTAAATTTGCAAGGATGTACCTCCTCAGAATAGCTGTCTCTGGGATCATGCTTCAATAGTAAAGGTGTATATGGTTGAAGTTTCGCTAAAGGAGATTTTCAACAGAAAAGTGTGGGAGGCTTCGTTGTTTTGTTCTCTGTTTGTTTTGGTTTCTTTTTCCATATCTGTTTATCTAGGCAATTGAATAAATAAATAAATAAATGCCACTACAACATTAGTCATCTTTCTCAAAAGCGCAAGAACACTTAGTAGTGTCCTTCAACACTTTTTTGAAAACCTGCACCTTAAGCATTCTGTTAAAGAGAGTGTACCCAAAGAAGGAAGTTGTCCACTAAGGATTCACAGAATATATGACTAAAGAAAATGTTGTATTTTCAGAAGATAACATAACTGTGGGTGGGAGTGGGATGAGTTAAGCACAAACTCCCTAACTTCTGTTTTAAATGGAAATCTATCCTTCTTTTTTGTTTATCTGATAAATATATACTTCAAAAATATGCATATATTAGTGAAGTACTTGGCACAATAGTGGAGAAAACTTTTTCCTAGATCATAATTTTTTCAAAGTTCCCATCTGCTGCATATTTCTAAAAATGTAGATTCCAAGGTATCTTGTTCTTGGTTTATATACTGATATGGAAGAAATACAATTTTTAGACTACAAAGGCCACAGGTTATGCACTATATTAGAAAATGATGCATATAACCAGGCAGAAGTACCAACTTAGATATACCTAAGTATTTCAGTTTTCTGAAGTAATGCAATAGTTATGGCAATGTAAATTTGTAGATGGAATCACAGAATTAATTAGGTTGGAAAAGAACTCTGAGATCATCAGGTCCAACCTTTGACCAAACACCACCTTGTCAATCAGACCATGGCACTAATGCCGCACCCAGTCAGTGTGTATAGGTTGTGGTTTGATTAGCCTTAATCAAAGATTCTGTCATAGGATTTCTATTCAAGCTTATGAGCTATGACTACGGAGTGTAAAGGTCTTTACTGGGAAATATTGAAAGTTCTATGCTGAATTCCATCTACTTTGAGCTGGTTTAGGGGGAGCTGGTTTACCACTGTTCACAACAAATCGCATCCTAGGAGGTACACCTGGAAGCATTTACTACAGGTCAAAACAGGTGATGTTTACAAACTTTATCTAAATTTTTAACCATTTATTTATTTCTGGGCTTAGTTTTCTAATGAATTTTACAAGAAGGATTCTTTTTATACAGTTTAAGTCACTGTAATTTAGTCATCTATATCTGTCTCTAAATTATGTAAAGTCTCTTCCGCTTGTCTTAGGTCATTATTTTAGAACTGAAAGAACAGTGACTCTATCTGTCTACCAGTCATTCACACTGTCTCCTTCCATTAACTATATTGAGCACCAAGAGGAGCTGCTCGATTCACACACTTAACTTCTAGGTGGCTAAAATCAGATTAGACAAGTCAGTCTGCAGAATAACTTACATTTCTCCTGCATTTGAAATATCTTGAATCTTGTCATACCAGCACAGTACTTATATTTGCAATAATCTAAAATCTCCGTATGGACAGACAAGTTGAAAGAAAGGAACACATTTCAAAAGTTGCAGTTATCTATCATTATGGAAAGAACTTAGTAAAAACATGAAAACTTGGAAATCATTCCATGCAACTAGTTGAGTGGTTAAGAATCCCGTCGAGATGTAGAACCCTTTTCTCACAGAGTATCTACTTTCTTCTGAAAGTAGGAGATAAAATGTCCTCCCGTTTCAGGAGGGCCTTCTGTGGATTATGGAAAAACATGACATAGGAAGTAAATATTTTCAAATTATGACACATTAGTCAGGGTATCTTAATTCAGCACAAAGTGAGGTATATTTATTCCTCAGAAGTGTAATTCAAAAGGATTGGGGTATTGTTTTCTTGGGTTTGACTTTTCCCCCATGTATTAAGAACTCAGAAGTTACTATATTGATTGTCAAGAACTGTTCTGAGGTGATCTTAATTTGACAAGAAAGTAATTTCCGGAATATAAGATCTCTTCTTTTAAGAAATGGCTGCTAAATTCTGCAGTCTTGGGACAATACTCAAAGTTTATATGTACTGCTTGAGTGCTGTACTGAATTCAACACAGAAGCAATACATTGTCACTAGAGTAAACCAGTAAACATTTATATGAGGTGGCTTTAGTATGCAATAGTGGGAAATCCACCTTCCCTTATTTCTTTTTTTTTTTTTTAAATCTAGAAAACTGCAGTCATAAATCATGGTTAGGTCACTTTCAGGTTGACAAGTTGGTTTAGATGATGCAAATTGTGTAGTTTCAGCCAAATAACAACTACTCCATATCCTGGTGCTACATAGTAACAACCAGCATCATTGGCTGCAGCACTGCTGCCGATACTCAAAAATGTATACTTCTGTCACATAAAAATTGGGCTCTGAAAAATAGTCCTTCAAACTTGTTCTGGTTATTTTTTCTTCACAGCATTCCATACAGTGTTGTGTTTAGGGTTTGTGACTAAGTGTTGAAAACACGCTGATTTTCTGAATATTATTGAGCAGCTTTTAAGCAGTGTCATGGCTTTTTCTTTTTCCCTCTTTATCTCCCACAGGGATTAGGTTGAGTTGGATTTTGTTCTGTTACCTATGATCATCTTCTTCTTTCTTCTTTCTTCTTCTTTTTTCTTCTTCTCTGATTAAGATATCTTTATCTCAACCCATGAGTTCTCTTGGTTTTTTTTCTTCCTATTCCTTCCCCTGTCCCTCTTGGGATGGTGAGGAGAGTAAGTGAGCAGATAAGTGGTGCTTTGCTTTCAACATAGGTTAACTCACCAAAGCACTGAATCCCCTAGCAAGCGGACAAGGGAACAAAATTATGTACAACTCTTGCTGTAATTTAACTTTTTTGATTCAGTTACTTCCTGTGCAACACAGGTTTTTTTACCAGCCATTGTGATTTTTCTAATATTTCATTTTTCCTTACCTTTATTTTGTTGCTCTATTGCTTCTTTAAATAACAATATGCTAAACCATCTGAAATTTCTAATAATTCAAGTTGCTGAATTGTCAGATTATAATTAGAAGAATGATAAAACTATTTTTGCTTCTAGAAAGAAGAAAATTTTTTTTCTCATACAGAAAAAACTTCTGTACTTATTACTAGTAACTCAGTTTATTGCTGATCTTGTTTATTGTGCCTCTTTACCACAGCTCTCAGAATAAGAAATCCATTAATATTATTGTTACTAGGAATATTTCATTATATACTTCAGAAATTTATAATTTAGCCCATTTGTGGAGTCTTTTCAAAGAACAGAATGAAAAGAAAAGGAGTCTTAGAATCCTCAGGCTTTCTTCATTCACAAAAGAAATATAATCATGACATTGAATTAGCAGCATTTTTATGCAATAGAAACAGTCACACTGGTATACATTATTTTGGATAGTTACTAGATGATTCTGAAGTGTGGAGCAGCAATGATTTTATGGGGTTTCAGATTTGGGGTGAACTTTTCTGGACAGAAATCAAGACTTAGAAATGGTCATCTAGTGATGTTTTATATACCCTACAGAATAAACAGCACCTATAGTGTGTATAGTGCAGGAACTACAGGGCATGTGTGCCCTTTAGGCTGGTAGGATACCATAGGCTGTGCAGGATACAGTAGAGAAACTCAAATGGTGCTTAACACCTAAGTGCTCCTGGGGGGTTACACTTTTTGCTGACAGCTTTTTGCATGTGTTCAAGCTGTATGAGCTCTCATTAAAGTCAGCAGTTATCTCAATACTGTATAATTTCTTTTGAACAGAGCTTGAAATTGAATTCATAAGTAACTATAGATGATGAGGCTGTAGTGCTAGAGCTCACTTTATGGTCTCTCTTGTTTAACATTGCAGATGGACCCTCAAACCTCACCAAGTTTGTGTTAAAAAAAAGCATTCACCACAGAGATATAGTTGACCTAATGAAGTACTTGAAACCTAAGTTATTTTAATTCTTTTCATCCAGTTAGGATACAGAACATGAAGTTTTCTCCAGGGTAAAGCAGCTGGCAAGTATGCTTTGAATGAATAAAGTAAGAATCACCTGTTAAAAAAGACAATACACTTTTGTTGGTTAGCAGCATGTACCTGAACTACTGGCTTTCCCTGAGGAAATAAAGGGATGGATTACTGTTGTCAGATATATGTAGCTATTTACTGGCTCATTTATCACAGACCTTTGCTTCCCTTGGAGTCACTGAAAAAGATTTTCTTTATTTAAGATGAAAACACTGATCCCAGACTAATGAAAAATGTTGTGCTGTCGCTGACTAAATTGCTATGTCTAGAACATATGCATTTACCTAATCAGTATGTGCTCTCACCAATCTCTTTCCTCTTTATCAATGAAGTTTATGAACAGTTATTAGCTTTTTTAATACCTATATACCACAATAGATTTTTTCTCAAAAATCTGATTATATAACATTGACATGTAATAGTTTCAAGATGATAGTGGCCATTTTGAGTCTCATATTTGGGCACAGATTATGATTGATACCTACTATGAAGAATAATCCTAATCAAAATAGAGAAAATCAAAGAATACCATCATTATTATTATAGTTTATAAAAACAAGTAGAACTAAATCCAGTATGTGCCTTTATGAAACTTTGCCAAACTATATTAAGGGAAATAATGATGGGGAATTCCCAGTTGTGAACCTCCAGATCAGAAAACACAGCATTGGTGATTTAAGTAGAAATAATTATTATTTCATGGGTCCAGATTTACCTCTTCAACTGATGGGCTTATTTAAAATTTCCAAGACAATTTAATTTAATTTTGAAATAATTTCAACATAAAATAAACTAGAAATAATATTAAAAATGCATCATAAAAATTTTGAAATATAATTAATCAGTTAACATAACAACATATTTTTCCACCTGTTGCTGAAATGAAGATTTTACTTTCCTGAAACAGATTTTTAATATTATTTCACTTTTCCTTCCTCAAAACCAATACTATATTAAATTGTGTTTTCCTGCTATTTCTTCTATACAACTTTTCACCTTGATTGTTCCATTTTTCTACGTAAATTGTATTTCCTACCCAGTCTATAACCATTATTTGTACGTTCAAATTTACTGCATTCTTCAGGTAATAGCTCTTTACTCCTTCAAGTGTCTCCCAAAATGTCTTTCAGGATACAATATGTTTATCCTTGATCAGATTAAGAACTTTTTTTTTTTTTTTCATTTCTCTGCACAGACTGCCAAAGAGTTTATGATATCAGACTAAGTTCCAGAGATTCAAATTTAAGTCAGAGTATCTTTTCTGTTTCCACCAAAGCATCTGAAGTTATAACAAATCCTTATGGAAGCAGTAATCATGAAGAAAACAGACAACAGTTAAGAATAAGGGTCTAAAACATCTCCACAGGTCAGTAGTTCACTATTTTAATGGGACAGTGAAAAGGGAGTACTTGAGGTCATGACAGTAAAAAAAAAACTCACCTGAGTGAAAAAAATATTTATTTTTTCTCCATAAATAATTAAAATCAGCAACAAATGTAGCAGTTTTCTGGATTGTCTAGTGCAAAAATACTGCAGTGCTTAAAATTTTCATCATTCTAGGATATGGAATTATTTGGGGGGGGTGAGGCAAAACCCCTATTAAAGTGATTTTATGCAGTTACACTGAAGTACTGGGAAGGTACTTTTTCATCTTGATGCATAAAGCTCACTAACAAGAATATATTTATGACGTTCTGAGTTAAGCCAGAAGCAATGATATAATAATTTTCCAAAGATCTGTGTAAAATTAAAAAAGAAAATGCCAACCTAGTTCAACTTCTGTCTCTGTGGTATAAGAACCTGGTTTAGTTACAGCCTTGGGCACTAACTCTATGCCAAAATTTGAGACAGACAAAATGTTCACCTGAATGTTCTGAAGATGTCAGTCATCTCGATGTACTTACATAGCTAAAATTTAATACATCAAGGTTTTGGGCCCCATGGTGATTGCTAACCTCATCACTCAGGTTAGTTTGCTCAAAAGGACAATTAATTTTTACTGCCTTAGCAGAATTGCTTACTTGCCCATTTATTTTCACTTTTGTCTTATTTTTCAAAGCCTGGGGCATATTCAATATGTACTTAAGTATTGAAAATATTGGTCCAAAAGCATTCCCAGAATGGAGGATGAAAGTGGAGGCCAGAAGTTTGAAATGAAAGTTGAAGTTAGTAAATAAGTGATCTGTATCAGTGAAACTGGTAGAAGTTAGTAGTGTTCGACTTAAAGTGGGCACATGTGCCGCTGATGATTAAGCAGTCCCCTGCAGTAGTGGGAAGATGTAGCTCCAGCATGGGATTTATTCCAGCCATCTGCAAAAACTTAACTCTGTGCAAGCTTCGTCTTGGAAAAATTTTATTCCTCAATTTTTTTCCATGATATGCAAGAATTATGTTTCTCCTTTTGCTCTAAATTTCTTTGAAAAAAACCCTTAATCAGATGGTTGACACACCATGAGAGAATATCAGCATTATTACTCAACTGTAATGATGTTTACCACCTGAAAATTCAAAAGAGAAAAGCAAGGCCTAATCTTAACTTGTAAACACATAGAATCATTTATGAATACCCGAAAGATATTTTGATAGAAATTAACACACAATATTAATAACAATTAATGCTAATAGAACCTCACAATAACAACAGAAATCATTATAAAGTGGTTCAGAACAGAACTTTAGAATTAGAGTAAGTGAGAGTAAATTGAAATAATTGCGTGGTTTGGAGGTATAAATTCTGCATTACCTTGTTTCCTTCTAAGGAGTTAATTAAAGACATATTTGAGGAATATTATGAGAATAGAAAAAATTGCAAAGCCTGTAGCATTCAAGTCTGAAATCAAATGATAGGCAATGTCATTTGTCGTCTTGAAAAAAAAAAAACCCAGAGGAAGCAGTATTACTTTACATATCCTTATAATGTTTTTCAAAGAGCACAGTTTAAAACCTTCTGAGAATCTAGATAGCAATTACATTAATACCTTTGACATCTTTTATGCTTTGGGTTTAATTACGGGTAAAGATGGAGAGTGCTAAATTTATTTCCTTTATGGTTAAAGATAGCCTAATAATGCTTGTCTGTTTTATAGAGAGGCCTTTTTCTCATTTCAGCATAATTGTATCAGAAGTGGCTGTATTGCAGCTTTAAAAATAAAGAAAGAAAAGCAGAAGCATTTGCTTTAGCTTAAGGAAATAGGAAGCATGATGAGGGAAATAGCAGTTCTTTCCAGTAAGGACCAATTAGATTGAATATGTACAGCGTAGCAGTAAGGAAAGAACATTTTCCTCTATTTTCGATGAAACTTTGACATTTGGTAAAGTAAAAATGCAAAAAAAGAACAGATAGGATATAACCCAAAAGGATGAAAAATCCGGTCATAATATTTTCCTACAAAGTACAGTGTGTTTTTTCCTGTATTTTTCTTTAGACAAGGTATCTTTGTTTTTTTGCTATGGAAACGCTTTAGCATATGTGCCATAGTGTGAAGGTGATATGGCTACTGTAAAGTTTTGGGCTATTGCCCAATATATTGAATATAATGACAATATATGGACAGCATGAGCCCATAGGGAGTCAAAAAAGTACAAAATGGGATGCTTTGTACCTTTAGACCTTAAGTGAATGAAGGTATTGTCCCTGCATTGCATTTTTGCATCTACTGAAAGTGAAGCCATTATATCAATTTCCATGGCATCTTCTTCTGGAAATATTTTTGCTGAGATATAGTAAAATAAAAAGATGGAAAATGCAGAGGAATAATGAACAAAAAATGCACATAGCAAAACTAACGGCAACAGACTGGATTGTGTCTATTTCTGTAGCATATTTTCACTGAATGAAGAATGACTTAAAAATCCTTCACTGCTGAATTTTACAGATACTATTTTCCTCTCTCGAACATCCTTGCATTTATACAGATGTCATTATTTTTATAGGAACATCCACAGCTCATTCAGGTTTGACATTGTGGCATTTTTTAATGCGTTCTGACAAACTAGTACTTTGCAGAGGTTGCACACACACAATGTACAAAAAACGGAAAAAAATATGTTTTGTTCTTTCATGGACAATGTATTACTGATAGGTATGAATTGTTATTCATTACCTAGGCAGAGAAACAAAACTGTAATGGCTTATTATTATTTAACAAAACTCTAATGTCTTATTATTATTTGGAGACCATAAAACCACTAATGATGCTAACTGGAAGAGTATTTTACTCTTGAGCTGGCATTAGATCAGTCCTTGAAAGAATAACTTTTTCTTTGCTAAGTAACAACTAGCAAGGTCAGGTTGCTTAATTAATTCACAAATAATGTTTGTGCATTATAAGCCTTGAAGATTGTACATTATAAAGTATTTTGGACTATTCTTTGTGCATCTTCTTAGTATTTAATGAAATTACTTTTTTTTTGCCATTATTGTTAAGTGGGTTTTTCACCCTGATTTTAGATTCAGTTATACCTTAACAAAATAAGTGGATTTTTCTTTCAGTAGTTCTTATAGGAAAAAAAAGGGTCATTACCTGCTGGATTATTAGGGACCTCTACACAGTGACAACCACATATCTGCCTGCGTAGAAAGGGTTATATTTCTTTCTTGGCAAATTTTCTTTGCAAGTATGTCCCAAAATATTTGTTCTGTATACATTTGTGGACAGTGGGGAAATGATTAAAATTAAAAAGATTAATCAATTAACTCAAATAAACAGCAAATTTTGTGATCATTTCTTGTGGTGGCTGGTGGGCTTGTGGTACAAGCGACAAAGAGAGTCCACTGGTGGGACAGTACGTAGTACCAAAAGATCCTCCCCAGGTTAGGGTGAACAGAAGAGGCTTCCCCCAGAATGCTCTCCTTTGGTATGTTAATGTACCCCAGTTCCGCTTTCTCAATTGGCCTGTGGGCCTCCCCACCCCTTCTTACATGTCCCTGACCTAGAAGGTTCTCCACTGCCTGTTCGCTTCTTTGGCCCTTGCCCCATCGCCACTCCCCCAGAGTTTCCTATTGGCTCCCATTCCCTAGTCCCGTCTGTGTACTGCTCCTGTGCCCTCAGGTCATTGGTCTGTGATGTTCTCTCCTCTGCCCTGTATAGCCCTGGACCCTCCGTTGTTCTTTGTCTTCATCCCTGGAACCCTTCATGAGTGTGGCTGCAATAAACCTCTCCCGTGGAACTCTATATGGAGACTCTTCCTGCCTCTTTGCCGTCGACCCCTTTTAAGGAGCTGTCCATGCATGTGTGCGTGTACGCATGTGTGAGTATGTGGTGGTCCTGCCGAACATCTTCGCTTTGGAGATGTTTTTAGGAAGGTCGCAGCACCTCGCACTCCGGCACCGCCAGGCCGCAGCGGATAGTTCGCGACAATTTCTGATTGGAAAAGTAACTTCAAAATAAACATTGACAGTGCCTGAATTTGGTTTTGAGAAAATTAACCTGCATTATTAGCTAGACATATAGATAATTTTTTCTCTATCTTTGATCAAAACTTCCAGTTTTCAGAAAAAGAAAATGCTTTCAAACTATTAAATAAATATGCGTATTACCAAATTAGAATACCAAAATAAAAATTGTCAAATTAATATGTATATTATTATATAATCCACACATTGCATTATTGAGAACAATTCTAATTTCTTCAGTAGCAAATATCACTTCTGACTTACTGTTGAGGTAACCAGGAATTCAAACTTAATTACATCAGCTGAATGTGGAAAATATAAAATTAATCTGGGTTGAATACTTATGCAAAATATAATTTCAATAATGAAAATAGAAGGATCTGTGGAAAAGAGAACTGAATGGGGGAAGGAATTATAAATAAAATTTTAATTTTTCTTTCACATGAAATTCCAGTTTTTTGTGGCAAAATGGAAAACTTTTTACAAACATTTTTAGAGTACCAGAGCAGATTGTACATAAGAATCTTTCCCTCCTCAGAAATACGGAATGTGAAATTTAAGCTTTGTGCTGTCAATCACCATCTTAACACTTTCACTGTGAAGTGATTAACTGTTCTGAAAAACATATATTTGCTTTTATGGAAAACAAAAATACCCACATAAAACACCATCATCACCACATCAACAACAGCAGCAGGAGAAATGTGACATAGCAGAAGTTCATTAGTAAGTGCCCAAAGTCCTGTACTTTGTTGATGACATTGCTAATGGAAAAGGTCCAAAAAATGATACACCAAGACGAATAACCTGATAAATGTGAATAGTGAAGTAGGATTCAAAGACAAGAGAAATAGAGAAAGGAATTTTGAAAGGAATGGGGAAAGTTAACTTTTTTGAGGAAGTACTGTTAGGGCAAGTGGATATCTCAAGAAAACTATAACGATGTTTAACTGATTCCAGAAATCCTCTGTCAGCATTTCTGAGTTAGACTAAAGAAACTTCTGTCACAGGGGAGAGCAGGCCAGTTCACATGACCTAAAGTGAGATCAGAACTGAAACAGTTTATTGAGAACATGACTTAAGAGCAATCAATTAGCTAATATAAGCAGTGCAACAGATAAACCACACTTATATATTGTTAACATCATTAAACACAAATAAACTTCCAAACAACTTCACTGAACTTCACTGTTCCAAGGAAGTTCTGTTTCCTTCTCAGGCACCCATCAGTGGGTCCAGCTCAGTAGGGCCCCTGTCTGGGCAGAAAGGGCTGTGTGGAGCTGAAGAATAGTGCTGCTGCTGCTGTTTCCTTCAAGTGGAACTTTCTGTGGTTTAGTTTGTGCCCACTGCCCCTTGTCATATCATTGCATACCACTGAAGATAGTCTGGCACCATGCTCTTGACACACTCTCTTGTACACATTGACAAAATCCCCCTCTCAGTTTTCTCTTCTCCAGGCTAAACAAGCCCAGCTCCCTCAGCGTTTCCTCGTAAGAGAGATGCTCCAGCCTTTCACTGGACCTTCCTCTGTAGATCTTTGTCTCGTACTGAGGAGCACTGAACAGGACACAACACTTCAGGTGTGGCCTCACTAGGGCTGAGTAGAGCATCAGGATCACCTTCCCTGACCTGCTGGCCACACTCTTCCGATGCGCCCTAGGACACCATTGACCTTCTTGGCCACAAGGGAGCACTGCTGGCCCATGGTTACTTTGTCCATCAGGACATTAGCATGTTCATGGTGAGGAGAAGTAAAAGGACCAACTTTTTATAGGCAATAGATTGCTATAGTCATGTGGTACTGCAGCTGTAGTTGAAGTTGCTTATGTGTTTACCTAGAACTCAAACAGCTTGTACATAAGCATATATTGTTGCAGTATAGCACTTCTCAGAATAGATAGTCATTTACACCAAACCATAAGACGGAATTTTCACTTCACCTTCATTTAAACCTCTAGTACACGAATTAATTTTTATATTGTAATTTTATAATTTTTATATTATCGTGGTAAATTCAACTAACTTTCTACTTATCTCTAAATCAAAGCCCTTTTCTATCCAAAAATGGCAGCAAATACTAAAATGTATAACTACAGGTGTATGTTAAATATTCCTTGTATTTTCTGTTGTGTCTTCATTTGAAAGACCTAGAAAACTTCAAATAATGAACCTAAGATTTTAATGCTTTTATTGCATTTCAAATACAGCTTTACAATTTCAAACTTTTCTTTCTACTATTAAATCTTCAGTCAAGGCAAGGTTATCCTCACACTATTCTGTGATTTCCTGATCATTTAAAAGATTTTTGTTGAGCAGTTCCTTGTACTCTTGTGTGTTTTCTTGAAAGATCTGAACTGAAATCAGTTATCATGAGCCATAAAGACATTTTGAAATTAGTAAATAAAGTCTTATCAAACAAAGGTTTAACAAAATAAATTGAAGCATGGAATCTGGTATCTTCTGCTCTGTTTCCCACTGCAGACTGTTTTGAAGATCACAGTCTTGTCAGAGCCTTAGACTATGAAAATATAGATGATAACCCACCTAAATAAAAGAGAAACTTTTCATTGACCTTGATGAACTTTGAATCACTCCTGTACTTCCTTTTTACATGATCTTTCTATATCATAGAGCTAATATCAATTGCTGACACTTTAAAGTATTTCCAGTGTGTTAAATTGCAGCACATAAAAACCAACCGTGTCACAATATTTTCCCGGTTCTCTTTCCAGTTTCCCACATCACAGTTGGAATAGCATTTTTTTTTGTTTTCATTGTTACTCTGCCTATGACAGTGTTGCTTTTCTGCGTACCGTTTTCCATGTTCTTTTCCGTATACACTTCATTTCTTGCCAAAATCTGACATTCTGTCAGCATTACATAAGATATTTATCTCTGTCCAATTTAAGTCCTGTACTATATAGTGCATCTGTGAACACTGATCTATAGTGACAGATAGTGCCACTGAAAATGTCCACATTTTACTACTTTCTTGAACCATTTCTGCTGTATTTATGAGTGTAGTAGAACTTTGGTACTTGCATTAATGTACCAAAAATAAGCAATGGTTCTATTAATTATTTTACATTTATTTTCCTTTTGAATGTCTGTCATCTACTTCCATCTGCTTGTTAACATATAAATATTTTTCTTCTTGCTTCTGGAAATGATAAGAAGGAAGTTAAAAATATTATATTCAGGAAAAAAAGTATATTTCTTATTCTCCCTCATTGTTCATATACAATATGTAGCAATTGCCTAGTAAAGCCTCTGTTTTCTTATTATAAAATTAGTAATAGTTACTCCTTATATGGAAATATGTTAACCTGACAAAATAAAAAAAAAAAAAATCTTTGCAACTCAATGAAATTTTATCCCATTAAAACTTCATGTACTATTTTTTTATTTTCCAGTATAACTTTAAGAGATAGTAAACAGGCAATTTTGACAATAAAAATGTAAGAACACGATGAAAAGAAATGTAAATGTTAATAGCATAGGTTCCTTCACAAGGTACTATTTTCTTTTAGAATTGCTTTAGTTTACCGTATATATCTTTAACTTCCTACATCAATTAGATTAATTAGAGCTGAGGTAATTTTCTCTCTTGTGATATAGTAAATAGCATAGGTCTGGATTTTGTTCAGAAGATGAAAAAATTAGAACATCCTGTGTTAGAGAAGTTTCTTTCAATACATGTGTAGATGTGATTTTCTGTAGCTATAGTAAACACTTGTATCTGCATCTGAAAAATACAATTTAACCCCAGACAAGCAACCAGACATCACATTCCCACTCAGTCACTCTGCCCATGAGTAAAAGTGAGAAGATTCATGGGTTGAGATAAATACAGTTTAACAGGTAAAGTAAAAGCTGTGCACACAAGCAAAGCAAAGCAAGGAATCCTTTCACCACTTCCTATCAGTGGGCAGGTGTTCAGCCATCTTCAGGAAAGCAGGGCTCTATCACACATAACAATGTCTAGGGAAGACAAACGCCATCACTCTGAATGTCCTTCCTCTCCCCCCAGCTTTATATATAAACCAAAAAACCCAACAGCAAACAAACAAACCCCCCCCCCACCAATACCAAACCACAATGATAGCAGATATTAATCTATTTTTTAAACAAATTTAAAAGCCAGTTATGGGAAAATAACTATTCTAGAGAATATTACAGATTAAGTTAATGGTCTTACAGAATCATAGCATAAAATTCAGTGTATGTGAAAACAAAAATTGAACAAAACTGAGTAGCTGAGTGACACCTAAAAACCCTACAGCTATGTAAGTCTGGAATTTAATGTTTAAAACCCTTGTTGTAAACATGAAGCAGAAAAAGAAACAAATGTATTTTCAGACCATGCACAAACCAGATAGGTCATTACATCAAATTTCATAGAAATGGCAAAAACCAAACCAAATTCCTTTACATAAATATATGAAAATAGATAAAGCTGTTTTCTCCTAGCTGCCTGCTGAAGTGACTAAGATATATTTCAGTGTTAACTTTCATGTGTAGTGTCAGGAAAATGATGGACAGCTCAAATTATCTAGTACCTAATGATGCCACATCTTGCGTCTTCTGACATATAATGATGACACCTACCTGCAGTAGAAAATCTGAACACTTCCCCACTATACCTCATCTCCCTTTCAGGGGTTTTTGTTCCTTTTGCTCCTATTGGAAAACAGACATGAAACTACATTGTTCTGGCACTAGGAACATGCACCTCTATTGCAGTCTAAATATATCTGTAGCTGAGAGTAGCTAAGTATTTTAGTGTAAATTTTTACTTTTCCTCCAAAGTGTTCACTCCTTGGATTTCTCCAATACATTTATGAACAGTAGTCATCCTCTCAGCATTCAAATGGTTAGCTCAACTGTTTGAGCTCTCTGATTCATCAATAGGACAGGTTTACCATATTTCTGATCATACAAATTGCCTTTCTTTACATCAGCTCCACAATTACCTTTAAGCATGTATGATTACACTGTACCATGTTTCAACTGACTCCTCACACCATTAAGAATATTTTCCTGTCTCTGAAATACCTAACTTGTTTGGTTTTTTGTTTGTTCAGTTTGCTCTGCTTTCTCCATGGCTGTGTCATAGGGGGACTTCAAAGTCATCCTTCAGCTGGGGAGTATATCCCTGTCCATTTGTACCACAGAATCCTTTAATTACAGATGCTGACCTTGAATTTTGTATTATTAAATTTCTTCCTACCTCAGATGTTTCAGTGTTCAAAGTAATTTTTTTCTATATTTTATCTCAACTGTCCTTTTTATTGACAAACTCTTTCTATGACTTTGTGTCATCAGCAATTTTTATCAGCACATTTTTTTTCTGTGCCAAGTGGAAATGTTACGCAAAGTTTTCCCTAGACTTATCCTTCAATACCATAATTGAATTTCATACAGTAGAATCCAGCTTCTTAATTGAGGCATTAATGTTCATCTGTGTAATAAGATAATCTTTGAAAAAGGTATGACTGTGTTTATACACAGCAAATATCTCCACAAGAGGCATATGAAAATCTATAAACATTTTCTAGGTAATATATAAATGAAAATTTGAAGTTACTCCTTATTTATTGTTAATTAAAGATGGTGATTTGGAAATGAGACAAAAAATTAATCTTCATAAAAATTCTCAATAAAAAAAAGAATTAAGTGACAGGATAGATTATTTGGGGAAAAAAACCAACCAAACAAGCAAGACAAAAAACTCAGCTGCAACACCACAAACTGGTTACAGTGTACAATAAACCATCTGTAAAAAAAATAACTCTGCAGTAAAGAAATAGTTATTGAAAACTTTCAGAGTTCATCATAACATTAAGAAATAAAATAATAAAAATATATATAAAACTTGCATTATAAACTTGCCTTCCATGGAATTCCACAGGTACACATTGTTTATCTAAATTTATAAAAAGGAAGGAATTTGGTCATCTTGTACCATATTTACAATGATTTTCAGTTCTCTAAAGGATCAGATATATCTCCGCTGGATCATAGAATATCCAAATTTAGAAACTGAAAGCAGATGTAAAATGTAGTGTTTAGAGTAGCATTTCAACTTCAACTAGTGCTTTGATAAGTATGTTTTGGATATTAATTGAGTTTATCATAATAGTTCTCTTGGACTCATTTCTGGTAGCTCCATTTGTTTAAATGTAACTAAAATTAAGGAAGATCATGACAGTTTTTTCCTTGTTTTAACATGTTTTAAAACTTTGTACATCCTCAACCTATGAAGAATCTTTCATGAAATTGGTTGTCTCTCAAAATTGCCATTGACTTCAACAGAGTTACTTTTATATGTAAAACTTTATAAATAATTGCTTTTTAGTTGCTTTCAGGAAATTGGGATGCTTCTTCCGACATTTTAAAGTACATAGTCTTTTTAAATATCCGTATTCAAACTTAAAATTTTTTAGCACTTACAATGAGTATTTGTATGAACAGGAGTACTTGCTAGCAAATATATGATATTGCTATTAAAAACATTCTCAGATGCACATATCCATTTAGTGTTGAAAGCATTGTGTTGATTAAAACAAAAATCAGTAGGCAAAGTAGCTTAGAAGTGTCCTGAAAGTAATATTGTCCGCTAAAAAAACCTCAATAGATTTTAAAATTAAAAAAAAATCATTTTCTTTCCTTTGTGGCGCAGACATTTTTTAAAATGTTGGTTTCACCTTAGCAGGATTTTTTTAATAATATATGAATAGTATTCCTACTTTAAACAAAAGTCATAGATATTTTCATGAAAGAAAATGCATTGTAAATTCATTTAAAGACATCTTTGGTGTACAATTTTAAGTGCTTGAACTATTATATTAAAGTTATCAAGAGTAACTACAGTTTTGTGTGGTATTATTAAGAAATAATACCACAGGGACACCTTCCACTAGACCAGGTTACTCAGAGCACCACCCAACATGGCCTTGAACACCTCTAGGAATGTGGCATCCACAACTTCTCTGGGCATGGTATTTATGAAAAATGAATTGGTTGGTTGGTTGGTTGGTTGATGGATGCTGCACATCATTATGACTTGACAATATTTGGCATTTCCTTTGTGTAAGTACAGAATATATTGTGAATGCGAAGTAGTTTCTGGGGAAAGAAAAGGTCTGGGGCTACTCTGTGCTGCTAGTTGAAATTAATTAAATGATCTTTGTTGAAAAAATAATCAAATATTATACGTATGATGTATAAAGGACATGAAGTAGCCCTCTCCCCAACCTGGCTTCAGCAGGTCTGAGCTGGATTATCATGTCTAAATTTGCCACTTCAATACAGATACAGATGAATAGAAAGGGATTAGAAAAGATTTTAAGAAATGCGAATGAAAAGAGTGAGTGAATCCCTGTCCTTTAGTCTGGGATGAACATTAAAGTAACTTTCAGGACTGTAAAGGGCTGCTGTAAAAAGGAAAACAGCATTTTATTTTCCATATCTCTGCTGGACAATGCAAAAAAAAAAGGAATAGGTTTAAATTAAAGCAAACCATATTAATGCTAGAAGGTATTAATAACTTTAAAACAGCAGGATCAAATGAAGACTTTTGATCAGAGGCCTAGGGTTTTAAAGAACATGTAGAGGAAAAAGTGCTAGGAGTATTAAAAAGTGTATTTTATTGATCTCATTATTAGAGCCCTAAAGGATTAGATAATTTCCTAATGTCCTTTCTAATGTTATTCCTTGAAAACTTGTTTCAAGAAACAGCATATTCAGACTTTCAAAACAAACTATTTCACAGAACTGTTAGTTTGTTTTGGGACATTGTGTCTTTCATTTTTTTTAAAGCTTAGCAATTTTTCTCTCTGTTCATTTTTTACGAACAATGAGGCATAATAATACTTTGAGCAAGCAGCTTTGAAACTAGCTATTAAGGAACTTTTAGAATTCTCCACTGACATTTTGATACTACAGCAAATGACTCAAAATGCTTGAGTTTTTAATGGCTCTAACACGAGATCTATAAGCGAATCATTCTCTCTTAGAATCATTAAATATGCTGAGTTGAACGGGACCTACAAGAGTACCTAATCCCGCTCCTGACTCTAAAGGGCAGTCCAAAACTTAAACCATATATGTTCAAGAGCACTGTTGAAATGCTTCTTGAACACCAAGATGGTGTTCACTTCCCTAGGGAGCCTTTTGCATTGTTTGTCCACCCTCTCGGTGAAGAATTTTTTCCTAAAATCCAGTCTGGACTTTCTCTGGCACAGCTTTGAGTCATTCCCTTTCATCCTTTTACCACACAGCAGAAAAATGAGATCACCTTCCTTTTTGAGCTTGTTCTTGTGAAAAGTATCACAGAAATATTAATTATCATAGGTAATATGGTATCAGCATTCAAAAGAAATTGAACCTAACCATCAGTGCTCTAAAACTGAACAATACTGACTGAAAAAGAAAAAAGTTATACAAATTGAGCTGATAAAAAATTATCTCCATCATTGTTTTTATAAAAAGACAACTTCCAAGTTCCTTGGAAACACAAAACCCCCCATAACCAACAAACAAAATAATCTCTGGTTTTCTTTCTGAGTTTCAGAATATTTCTTTAAGAACTTAAGTATTACTGAAAACTTCAAAACAGTGACACAGTTTAACCTAATCTAATTTATACAAAACATGATCCAATTTAATGCAGGAAAATCTTTTGTGGTGTGTCTTTATTTTTCTAGCTCTGTCAGTATCCATTGTTATTTTAAGAGTCTAACCTGATACAATAAAAAGATTCCCAGTTTGAACTATATTGTTCTTCATTCTCTTACATAAATTGAAAATAAAGGACATGTAAATTTAAAGTCACTCTCTTTTTAATGGAAAATATATCCCATCAATGAGAACAGGTCCTACACTTTCAGGGCTTTTTGTTGTTCCCAGTGAGGATGTTGTAACTCATACTTTCATCATTCAGAAATACAGTTGTCAAAATCTGCAGTTAACTACTATTGCTACTAAGTGACCAATCCAGCAATTTAAGCAATTTTCTACACACCTTAGTCTACCCAGACCTATGGGTAAGATAACATCAGGGGATATTTTGAAGTTGTAATGCCTTAGGGAACTGGAAACAATCAATTATGACCACTATTCTGACACACACATCTCATGATTTCCTTAATATTTCCTGAAATTGTTTGTTGGTGTTACAGGATAATCACAGCTACTGTTCCAGCTGTATCATTAAATACTATGTGAAATTGGAAATAATGCAGGCAAAGTGCCATAAATGCTGTCTAAGTAAATTGTTCATCTTAGTTTCAAAGGACAGAAGGTCAATATCGCTGTCCTGTTCTTCTGAAGATTTAGTTTGTTTATAGTCATTCACGACAAGCAGGAACTACAGTTTCAAGGAAGTATCAACCAAAACATATTATGTGTTTGGTTATTTTATGACTATTTTAAACACCTGACAAGCTTTTAAGTATTGAAAAACAAATCTTCTGTTACTGCAGTTGAAAAACACACACCAGGAAGAAAAATTCAGTTATGTTAAAACATTTATTACCAAAGTATCTCATGGTATTAGCTTTTAGAAAAGTCATCTCTGACTGGGAGCAATAGTTTTGACTGGCTAAAAATATGACCAGCAAGTGTAACTGCAAATTTGCCTTTCATTTTTGCTTCTTCTGAAAGGTAGAGCTATTTCTTGAAGTGATTTACCTTGTAACTTGAATAAGTGTGTAATTCTCTTCTATTCCCACTGAGAAACAACATCTAACAGTGTACTTGTAAACAAGACCATGGTTCACCACGTGTAACTTAGACTGTTTATTTCCTGACATTGAACTGTATATGTTTAACTTTCTCTTAATACAATCTTTATATGGAATTAAAGTACAATAAAATGTCCTATAAACATTACTTTGTTAGTTGAGAACATGTATTAAAAAACTGATCTAAATGACCACTTTTCTGAGTTATTAATTATTAAGCCTATAATTTGACAATTAAACTTTCCCTTATCTATTTTTTTAATTGGCTCACACTGAACTTCAGAAATTACATTTGACTTGTTTTTCACCCTGTGAACTCAAGCTGTTTGAAATGTAGCATTCAACCAATGCATGCTATTAAATCTTAGCTCTGAAAGAATCTTCAAAAAATACAAGTCCATGTGTGTGTGTGTATATACACCAGAAACATTAAATCACTGAATTAACAGAATAATGTCCACAGATAACTCACAAATAATTAATTTTGTATATTTCACTTAAAATAGAATTTGTCAAATATTTTGCCAGTGGGTATTCCATTAGAAAATGCCAGTTTGGTTGGACTCAACCATTTCAAACAAATACACATTCCCCCTTCCCCTTAAAATTTTCAGATGGAAGATTTCTCAATCCAGTCATTACATTCTTAGTAAAAGTCAGAGATAACTTTAATCCCAGAAGTTTTGTCCCTTAGAGAAATATTTTGAATGTGGCATAAGTTTTTTTCATTAAAATCGCTATTCAGAAAGATATCAATCTCATTTCCATACAGACCTAAAGAGAAACAGGCATCCATGAGATTCTATAGATGTCTCTTTTAGAGCACTCACCAGAACGTGGGGTCCTCTTGGTCCTATTACAAGAGATGCTGTACTGTGTTTTCCATATCCTCTACCAAAACTATACCTCCTGAAGTTTAAAGCCACTTTCTCCTTTTGAACCTATTTGTTTTTCAATAAGTTAGCATTATTGGGGAAGTGAAAAGTTTGAAAATCTTTAATGGCTCTCAGAAAAGAACAGAAAAGGATGTGTAAATACTAATCCCCCCACATTTTACAGGACTCTGATGTCATTGTCACTATCCATGCTGTTGCTTTGTAGCACTACTATGATGTATTTTATCTCATCATGATGTAGCACAGATGTGTACAAAGTATATAAGGTATATGTTTTCTTAAATATTTCTGTAAATTTAAAATAAATTATGTGTAAGTTCATACTTTTTTTTTTTATGGAATATGTGATCTACTGCTCAGAACAATGATGAAATTTTCAGCATTTTGTTTCAAATGATACTTTAACTTGTTTTCAACAGTCAAAATTGCATTCCTCAGAATGTATAGTTATCTGCATTTTATTTTCTTGTTTATTTTTGTACTAGTTTGAAAGCAAACCAGTGAGAAACTCGAAATCAGAACTAAAATTTAATAGGAAAATTAAAAATAAATACAATAGTACAAAAACACTGACACTGTTAGGATACAACCCGACACCCTGCTGGGCAGGGTGGTAGCCTGATTGAATGGTAGCTGCAGTCCTCTTGAGGTGATAGATGTGGTTCTGTTGAAGCAGTGATCCTCTAGAAGGGTCTGGTCTTCCTCTGAAGGTCCAGTGGTGGTTGTGTAGCTCTTGTCGTCTGGGAATCCCGTAGGCAAGGGCTGAGTGTGATGTTCCAAACCTCAGATTATATCCAGGTAGGAATGCTTGATTCCTCCGCCTGGGCAGAGCATCTCACAGTGGGATGATGTAATTTTATGAGTCATACAGTGAGGCTGGATGGCCCATTAACAGAAAAATATCCCTCCGGAGGGAATTATCAGGGATGTGTCATGGAAGAGCTAAAGAACATTGTCCCACCTGGTTTTAATGGATGGTGATAGAATACATACTTTTAGTTACATCTTACATTGTGACCTAAGAAAATTTTTTTAATTAGTCTCCTGAGGAGGAAATGAACACCCAACATTTTTATTTATTTGTATTGTAGGCAAAGGAAGAGATGAAGAGAATTGAATAGCTACAAGTAAATGTACACAATAGAACTAAATTCAATATATTGTAACACTTTATGTTTTCTTACAACAAAATTGTTGAAGAAAATTTTTACTTGCTTAGCATTCTGAACATAGCTCTCTCCTGAGGACCTGGACTTGCTGGTTATGAATTATTCAGGTTTTAAAACAAAAGCTAGAGACCTATAGGAGACATACTGAATTTTTAAAATTTGTGTGTGGCAGAAGCTGGGAATAGCTCTGTTAGTATTAATTTTGTCAGGATTGCTGGTGCTAGCAATATTAATTTTTGTCATAAAACAGCTAGAACAAAAATTATGGTCTTGTTGCTTTAGTCTACAACAGAAGGTCCACGTCTCACCCTCTTAGAAAAGATTTGCATGAGCTAGAAGAAATGTCATGTTTTAGTAATTAATTAATTAATTAACATCTAAAAATATATACTTATCTCTTCATAGAACATTCTGAAGCTAAACAATTCATCTTTATTTTTTATGTAATTAAATGTAAAGACAATAAGGACTATAAGTACAGAAATATTTGTTGATTCAAACATTTGCACATGTAAGGATATAGACCTATCATATTAGTCAAAGAAATAAGGGTTATTTTCAAAATTTAAGTCACCCACCACAGGATTTGAAAGAACAACATGAATCAATGGTATTTTATCAGAATAGTTAAAGTATTATCATAATTTAATCACTGTATAAGATATTAAAACCCCTTCCTTGATCCAATCATCAAAGAGATAGTGTCACTATGTCTATGTTTATGTTAATAAACCTCTGAGTGTTTGTGAGTTGCAAAGTATAGTATTTGTCCCAGCCTGCACCACAGCTCCATCTCAGGGTGAAACAACGTGCAAAGCAGTTTCTCATCATTTTGCATTACCCAGCTTCCCTGAAAGGAAAACCTAGAAGTAACACATCATGGCAATTTAAATGCAATTTCAACATGATTCAGAAGGTCAGCTGAGATCCTGGTTACATGAATAAATTACAGCTGTGAATATATGATTCAAAAATGCTATACAACTGAATAATTTAGCAGTAGTATAAAAATGAAAGGGTATGTTTGCATAACATTTTGCAGAAAGTTCCAAGTGATTTCAGCCTATGATGAAGCTGACTAAGCTTTTAGCAATAGCACAGCACTAAGTCCAAACTAATAAATCCTTCTGATTGATGGTTCAAGCTAGTACCATGGTAATGTAGTGATACTAACTTCCCTTTAGCTTGGAGCATGGGCAGCTTCTGTTGTCAAAAGGCGATGCAGATTTACACTGAAAGCATATTATGCATGAAGGCATTGGAATAGTCTCTAATTACAGAATGAAAATTAGTGATGAAGGGAATGTATTTTGAGTGTATATATGTGGAGCGAAATTGTGCACACCCAAAATTTTTAAACAAGCTGTTAGAAAGAAGGAGAAGAAAACTGTTTAGGTGCATTTGGCTGGTCAGAATACAATTTACAGCAGCACAGTTTTCATATTTCTGAAAGAAAATGCATTATTTCCCCCTATTCTTCTCCAATAACATCATTCTGTTATTGATTTTCTTTCATTTTATTTTCTTTATAAAACTAACTATGTCAACCTTGTATTAAGAAAAATCAAGTTTTGTCCTACAGATAATGGCACTTACTGTGTTAGAAAAGGTTAGGCTTTACTGCAAATGACAACCAGAACTGCGCTGAAGTCCTTTCTTTGTCCTACACATTAATGTGCATGTAGAGTAAAAACAATCACATTTCAGTACTTTGAAACCCCATTCACATCCATTTATTGCACAAAATATTGGAGGATGAAAAATAAAACTGATTAAGAAACATGGGAAAACATAAAATCTAGGTACTTAAAAGCTTCATTTATCACAATGCACATACAAGTTAAAAGGCAAGCAAGGAACACAGAAAAAGTGCAGCTCTTCACCATTATAAAACACTCAGACCTCAGCTATGCAGATAATGGCAAAGCAAGGGTTTTTTTTAAAATAATTAATAGAAAAAGTCATACTTTGTTGTATCATGACAGTTGGAAAACAATTGGCCTTAAAAGCTCTAGGGATTACTTGAAGTGAGCAATATTGCATTTAGTTACTATTATAGAGCACTCAGATCTGAACCTCTGTATTGAGCTTTTTTTGTGGTATATTATTTGTCCTTTCACATCACCTCAGGGGAAAAAATATCTGTAACAAAGTAGAGAGTTTTTAAGTAGATGTTTGCTTACCAACAAAAGCAAAGAAATCTCTAATTTCTGGTGGCTAAAACAGGTTCCAGTTTCATAAATTCAAGAGCCATTGTCGTTTCTCCTCTATTTATCTATGCCTACTTAGATCACAAAGAATGGGAAAAGACTTTTAAACTATTGAAGAAGAATGAAATGAAGAAGTAATGTTAAATTTCATACATTTTCCTCAGTCTCTTTCTTTTAACCCTTTGTTAACCAGACCAATTCCTATGCCTGTGAAAATAGTCTCCTTTATTTTCCTATAGACTGTCTGCATCAATGAAAAACTCCTCTCTTCATTGCTGCTGTCACTCCACTGTCAGTATTTGAAAACCACCCCAGCACTAACAGGAGATCAATCTCTAAGCTTTGCAGCTTCAGAAAGTTATGGTAAGGCAGGTGAATGAAACATTTACAGCCTAAGAAGACTAAACCTGTGCTGTGATGGAGAACTATAACAACCAGCCAGCACAAAATGCCAAAACAATTCAGAAATAGATGGAAGCCTATTCTTGGAGTGAACAAAGTTCTCTTCCATCTGCTTGACTAATCAGATTGGATGATTGGAATGCAGAAGACACTTATTAAGACAATAATCTACTGGAGCTGAAACAAATACTGGAACCCTATATGTGGGTTATTACAGTATTTCTTTAGAATATACTGAATTAATGCAGTTGAAGCTATGTCCCTATTATATTTTAATATTCATTATGTCTTGAAAATAATAATAGGGATTCTATGGTGTGATGGATAATTCATGTCCAGATTCCAAAGAGGAATAAAATCAACAAAGGAAACTTAATCAAGAACCTTTAAAATATCAAAAGATGCATGTCTGTTCCTATGAAAACAGACCTGGCTGTGAGAACAAACAGCACAGTATCTCTTGTGTGTTCCTGCCTAAAAACATTTTTTCTCTCCAAAAATAGGGCAGCCTCCTCTCCATTTCTTTTAAGAATACTTTCTATCATGCAACATCCTGGGACACATGTTTCAACACTGTGTTAGCAAGCACCACCTGGCACTGGCCATACTATTTCTGGCTGCATTCTAGCAGTCATGTAGCAGCTCTTCATATTTTTTCCTGGCTCCACGTACATTTCTAGTACAGACACTCTACTGAGTATTTGTGAAGAAGTGGAACATATGGGTCCAAGAATTTATTCTACATGGAACAAAAATAATGTCTTGATTTTGTTTTCCCAGGGTTTAGTGAGTGCTTCAAGTACTAATGAACTGGGAGGTAGTGTAAGGTTCTTTTACTCATTTCTTGGGGAAAAGAGAGCATGGTAAAGGGGAAAGGATAATTAAGCTCAAGAAAATGAAAATATCCACAGGTTTTATGTCAAGACTGATAAAGAAAAAGGAATACAAAATCTGCCAATTTCACTGCCCAACTGATCATAGTATTGATGTAGGGAAAAAGGGAATCTGTTTTTAATAAATGGGTCAGTTAAAGAACTCTTATCTTATGAAGTTCAACAGTAATTTTGGGAAGATGTACATTGAACTTAGACCTAAAATTTCTGCCTCATCTCTCTCTGTTGACTTATGATGTACTACAAAAATTCTTTCAATATCTGTGTCTTAATTATTTTTTAAAAAAACCATGTAAGAATATATAAAGAGAAACATAGAACTATGGTTTGGCTTGGAATGAGCCTTAAAGACTATCTAGTTCCAATCCCCTTGACAGAGCTAGGAACACTTTTTTCTAGACCAGGCTAATCAAGGTCCCAACAAACCTGGCCTGGACACTGCTAAGGTTGGGGCATCCACAACATCTCTGGGTAACCTGTTCCAGTGCCCCACCACCCAATTGTATCAAATACAATTCAGGATTTTGTTTCTTTGCAATGCTGAAATGTTTTACTGTGCTGGACTTACACCCATGGTGATGTTGGTCAAGTAATTTCCATCGGCCTGAAAAAAATAATCCTAGAAGCTTCCATTTTTTGCAAGTGAAATAAAGTTGGAAAAATCAGTACCTACAATTTGTGCTCTGTTATGCATTTTATTGTGTCCTCTAATATTACAGCTTTCAAAGGGATTTCCAGCAGACTTTTATAAGCAGAATCTAATTCTTGTATGGTGCACAGACGCGCCAACCAAATAATGTCAATTTTCTTTACTTGCAATACAGAAAAAAATGAATATGTGTGTATATCTGACCATTAATATTTACCAGGGGAAAAACAAAACAAAACAAAACAAAACAAAACAAAACAGCAACAACAACAACAACAACAATAATAAAAGTGGATCAGCTGAACACTGGCAGGTATTATTATTGCTAATTGATAATTTTCTCATGCAAATAATGCTTTTCTGAGGTGTTGCTCCACCAGGGGTCGCACAAAGACTGCTTAAATTTCACCTGCTAAACTGGAATAAAGTTCACATTGGAGCGTGAAAACACAATCAAACGTCAAAATAGCACCTTGATCCATAATAAGCAAACTATTTAAACTCCTGGGGATGAGTCACTGCTGCTTGTTTATTGTGAATGCAAGTAAAAATCTATTTTTTTTTTTTATTTTTTTAATTAGAAAGCATTAAACCACTTTGGAATAATATGTCTTGCATTTATTACATTGTCATAAATCATACTGCATAAATGATATTACTTTCTGTCTCATACTAGGATAAACTATACTAATATGGTGTCAATGCTGCTTCAAGTAAAACTAAGGGAAAGTCTTTTTCCTCACAGGTCTGGAGGAAGTAGTTTAAATTTTGATACAGGCCCAGACCAGGGACTCTTTTTTTCACTGCTCTCTGTAGTGGTGTTGCTATTTCTGCCGTGGAAGTGACAAGGCAACAGTGATGAGACCATCCTCATTTCAGGGTGGATGGTGGGTGTACAAACCATTCTACTTGGGAGGAACAACTCATGCATCAATATTGTGGCTTATTGGCCCCAGCACAAGCATCTTTGACGAAAAGAACCTGGGAGTTCTGGTGGATATCAATCTGAACAGGAGCCAGAAATGTGACTTTGGAACAAAAAGTATTAAATGGTGTCTTGGGCTGTATTAGGAGGATTGTTGCCAGTAGGTCAAGGAAAGTTATCCTTCCCCTCCACTCAGCACTAGTGGAGTCTTGTGGCCAGTCATGGCCACATCTGGAGTCTTGCGGCCAGTTCTGATCTCCTCAGTCCAAGAGAAACATGGACATAATGGAGAGAATCCAGCAAAGGGCCAAAAAGGTGATTAAGGGACTGAACTATCTTTCCTGTGGGAGAGAAATTCATTCCAGAGAAGAGAAAATTCAGGGGGTATCTATCTCATGAATGTGTAGAAATACCTGAAGGGAGGTTGTAAAGAAGACAGAAGACAGCACGAGACAGTTCTCAGTGGTGCCCTGTGACAGGCCCAGAGGCAATGGGACACACACTGGAACACAGGATGTTCCCTCTGAACATCAGACCACACTTTACTGCAAGGGAGCACTGGCAGAGATTGCCCAGGGAGGCTGAGGAGTTTTTAAAAATCCATCTAGACACTGTCCTAGACAGTCTGTTTGAACAGGGGGTTTGGACCAGATAACTTCCAGACATACTGTTGAATTTCAACCATCCTGTGGTTTAGCTGGTCTAACCCATGTGCACTGATAAATCATGATAACTTGGCTACTGGCTTTGGAAATACTGGCCTTTCTCTTGGTATGAGATAATAACATAGAAAAGAACCCTTCCCAAACCTCTGATTGGTAGTGAACATTGTCACTAAGTTTTAGAAATAAAAATAATCATGAGCAGAAAGATTTGTGAAAATGTCAAGCTTTTCCCATATTCTTCATTATAATCCTTATAAATCAGTTAATGAGAAAAAAGATATTTAAATCATCTTTAATATAATTCATGGGTTTGCTACAAAACTCATTACCCTCTATTAAGAGAATGAAGTAAAATAATATAAGCACTTAACATAGTACATAGATCAGAAATTACTTTCTTTAAAAGATTAATCCAGTATGTATATGAGTTCAGTAAATAGCCTGTGTGCACATGCTATGTATTTACATACAACATTTCCAAATAAAACTTCTTCCATGATACTGGTAATTTCCGTATGTATACAAATGATACTTCTTTGTGTTTCTGTGCATAAATATAAATGTTTGTGTACTTACACATAAGTACAAATAGAGTTAGACATAATCATACTTCTTGTATTTATGACAGATTCTACAGTGTTTTGTACAAAAATGACTCCCAGATATACTTGAGAACTGTTCACAATGACTTTTTTCATAAATCTCAGAACCTTACCAGCTAGACAATATTTGTTCCATAAATTATGATTGTCAATACTAACAGTCTAGATAAAGCCTGTACCCCTTTTCATTTTAGCAGCACTTCCTATTAACATAGTCACAAGTGGTTTCCCATAATGAGGTACCATTACCATTACATAAACCTGTGATAATTTGTTTGGCAACAACACCTATAATAGCATAGTATTGTCTGTGGCACTTGCTGATAAGTTTAAGAAGCAGTTTATATTTGATGAGCACTCTGCTAGAAATATGCACATACAATTTGAAAAATGTACCTGCTGTCAGTAGGTATAATTTTGGAATACTTGCTTCACAGAGAGGAGGAGACTGTAATTATTAATTCTTTGGACATTAATGAACTTTCTTTTAGCTAAATTTCTGTGTTTTATTAATAATTCATGAAAATTGGCCAACCATTTAACATAGTACATGCAACTGTCTGATAAGCAGATAGTGCCTTTTAATTTTGTCTTAGACTATTAAAAATTTAAAAAAATGGGATAGGATTTTGCATTATGCTAATAATGTGCCACTAACAACTGAAGAATTTTAAAAACATATATTCCTGCTTTTGCAGTTTTTGATTAGCTCTGTAACAAAGAAAATTAGGTTCTTGGGTCGTAAAAAATATCAAGGAGAATAAGTAGAAAAAAGCCTGTCGCTATACTTCCTCAAGCTAATGACACACTAGATTTAAAAGAATTAATGGCCACCTTTCCTATATGATATGTGCACGGAGAACTAAACAATGCCTCATGCAGTGTCCAGAATCTTAATTGCCAGGCAGTGCATAGAAAGTCCCAGAAGAGGGAGGTGTTTATCCTCAAATAGAGAAGGCATTTTTTTACCTTCTATAATTCATTACATTACTAAGCAGAATAAAGGAATAGTGCATTTCTTCCTCTTTAAAATAAAATAGGGGCAATAAAAAAAGATTTTGTTTGTCTTTTTTTAAATACAGTGCTATAGATTAGCTCATTTCCTCTTCCATTTGGCTTTTCATCTACTGGATATGAAAAAAAAAATATTGCTGTCCAAAGTGTGCATTTATTTTAACTGTCTTCTCTTTGTATAGAAATATGACACCTATTGAACTCATAATCACTAATAATCAAGCATGAGCACTAATAATCAAGCATGGGTAGAAATGTTCTGTTATTTCAATCTGCATTTGGAGAAAAACCTTAGAAAATATTTTTTTTTTTATGTTGACAGCATATGTTTCATGCTCACATTAGCCAGAAGGATAAAAAATACTGACGAATAAAATTAGATTTCTGGAAATTATCAGATATTAATAGGTTGCAAATAAAGTTTTAAACCACTTTGCCAAGGACCAAGTTAATTCTATATAAAAGGCAAGTGAGATGACCTGAACAATTATAGATCATTTGTCCTGATATTGGTTCCAGGCATGATAATGCAGCTGATGATTTTTGATGTAATTCAGTAACTTTTTATTAATGATTAACACAGGTTCATTAAAAATGCTTTCAAACTGTTTGGCTATTTCAATAAAAACTAAAATCTGGATAACGGTCTTTTTGGTGTTGAAGGATTACACATTTGCACACTTGTGTGCATGCTCCATGATGTGCCCTTTGAGAAAGACACTGTTGACATGATTATTATTCACTATTTTAAAACCTAACCAGGTATTAGGTATCAAATGTGATTTGAAATAGGGGTCATGACACAGGGGACATTGCCGTGCTGGTTTCAGCTGGGGTAGAGTTATTTTCTTCACAGTGACTCTATGGGGCTGCATTTTGTATTTGCGCTGAACACACGGTTGACAATATAGAGATGTTTTAGTTGTTGCTGAGCAGGGCTTGCATAGAGTCAAAGCCTGTTCTGCCTTTTGTACTGTCATGATGGCAAGGAATTGGGGGGTGCATGGGAGGTTGGGAGGAGGCACAGCCAGGACAGGGGACCCAAATTGACCAAAGGGAAATTCCAGACTGTATGACATCATGACCATATGACATAATGCTCAGTATATAAAGTGGGAAAGGAAGAAGGAGAAAGAGGGTGACATTTGGAGTGAAGACGTTTTTCTTCCCAAGTCAGGGTTATGCACAGTGGGGTCCTGCTCTCCTGGAGATGGCTGAACACCTGTTTGCCCATGAGAAACAGTGATTTAATTCCTTGTTTGCTTGTGTGAGTGACTTTTGCTTTCTCTAGTAAAATCTCTTTATCTCAACCCACAAGTTTTCCTGCTTTTACCCTTCTGATTCTCTCCATGATCCTGCTGGTAGGGGAGTGAATGAGCAGCTGCATGGGGCTTAGAGCTGGCTGGAGTTAAACTACAACAGTTGCCTAGGATATCTATACAACAAAAAAGGTATGAGAAGATATGAAAAGACATGAAAAGATAAGAGCTGCCTTTGAACCCAAGTTAACTTGATACTGATATGGATTCGTATATGTAGACCAAGACATTTACTGCACAGACTAGAGTTGCACTCCAGCCACAAGTGCCTCTTCCTTTCTCCTTAAGAAATGAATGAAATTTAGCCTTTAACATACTGTAAAATACTCTTTTTTAGGGAGCTGAGGAAATATCCTGTATGGAAAATAAAAATCCAGCACCTACTGCTACCTCTCTTGTCAAGCAGTGACTGCTCATTTCAGGATAGCTTCTGGATCAAGTTCTAGTACTGCTGTTAAAGCAAGTCCACTGTGTAAAAATGACCTCAACATTTACCAGATAAATGAGACAAGAAAATGTTCCCTGTTACCTGAGTAGTATCCAGATTTTACAAAAGTCACCAGAGTCAGATTCATCTTGCCTAACTATAGAAATCTTGACCATAAATTGATAATTTGTTTTCTGTATCCTTAGTCATTGCTTTACGTCCTAAGTTATTCCTCAAAATAGAGGTTGATACTCATCATGTTTTTTTAAAAAAATGTCAGTTAATGCTACATTACGTATAAAACCTGATTCTGTCAGTGTGTGTTACCATGTCTTGATAAGGTCTTGTTACTTGATATTCGTTGCTCTACACAAGCAGACAGGCACGTTGTGATTAGCCTACAGCTAGTGATGAAGGGTGAAAGGAGGCTTAATGGTTCATTTCTGGATTTTGATCAAATCCAGGAGGAAGTTAATCCAGATTTCCTAATTTGATTTCCTGATCCAGCAAAGGAGATGATCTCTGTGTTCCCACTAGACTTTACCAGCTGTTCTGCATATGCTCACAGGCACATAAAACTATAAGATAGGCACTGTGCAGCCCTCCATAGTTCTGATTTCCAGCATTATGTCAATGCGTTAATGCTGATGCAGTGTTGTGAAGATGCAATGTTGTGCTTAGATGCTATAAAAAAAGAAAGTATATTCCTCATAGAATCCCGGAATTTCCAGGATTTGTCAGTGATAATATTTTCAGTATGTTGGCTTTCTACTAGTAATACTAAAGCCTAAATTCTGCCCTTTTGATATCCTAACAGTTCATGAACCATTTAGTTCATAGACCATTTAGCCATCCAGTACCTGAACGTGGCTTTTAAAAAAGAGGGAGAACAACTTTTTACAAACAGAAATAGCAATAAGACAAGGGGGAACAGTTTTAAAATAAGACACGAGAGATTCATATTAGGTGTTGGGAAGAAATGCTTTACTCAGAAGGTAGTGAGGCATTGGAACAGTGAATTTGTGGATGCCCCATCCATGGGGTCTGGTTAAAGGCTCAGTTGGGTGTGACCCTGAACAATCTTACCTAAGAGGCGGCGTCCCTGCCTGTGGCAGGGGGATTGGAACAAGGTGATCTTTAATGCCTCTTTCAACCCAAACCATTCTATGATTTTATATTTCTATGGAGTTAAGCCCTAAGAATCTTGGTGTCTCCTGGGAAAAGTACCACTGAACAAAACATTGTAAGTTTTATGTTCTGAGGATTTGGGGATTTGTTCTCTAACTCTATAAAACATTTTGCAAAACATTTTATTCAAGGAAGTTCTTTGGGCTGCATTATCATACAGAGTCAAATATTAATCACAGTGATCCTAACTGGTGGTAGAATACCTCAAATTGGTTTTGCAACCTAGTTTTAAATACATGTTTAACACCTTTTAGAAATAAACTGTTGGTTTTTTTAGTCATCCAAAAAGTGTATATTTTTTAATGCTGTTATTATTCATATTACTATTTCTATTGCATTCCTTTTTTCCCCCTTTCTTCATTATTTTCAGAAAATGTCTTAAATTAAAGGTGTTCAATTAAATTAAAAATAATGATTTAAGAAAGAAAATCTAAAATTCATGACAAGTCAGTGGCCAAGTTAAAAGCAATACAGCAGTCAAGTTCTAATCTAAACCTCTGTTAAGGAGTCAAAATTTGACTCATGGAATATATGGGGTTTTCTGGCCCCTTTATATATACCTGAATGCAGATGGATTTTTTTTCTCCAATCCTAATATTTTTGACTGAAATAATACTGGTAAATATTTTCTAGTCTTGGAGTATGTAGAATAATGAAAGGATTTCTTTTGTGGCACTATGCTGTACTATACAATTAGAGAATTGTGAAAACGTGTGAAAAATAGTCATGTTCATATTATGTATTACTTGCTCATGAGGAGGCTCTGCACAGTTTCGAAATAAGATACAGTTTTCTGGATTACTGCTGAGACAAAATGTTCTCTCTTGGAGACCACCAATTGTCTTCTCTGCTTAGGACTATAAAAATAGGATTTGTTTCCCTTATACTTGGTGATATGTGTGATGGGAAGATACCTCACACTAAATGCCTAAGTCAGGGTAGTATCAGTCATATGGTGATGATGAGTACCTTAGAGAATGTAGAGTGGAATCTGGGGTGGTTTCTGTTGAAGTAACTGATATAACAGTGCAGTTTCCACAAAATTATCATCACTTCTGTATTAGAAAACATGCATGTTCTTTGGTTTGTTGTAACTAAGAAAACATTTTCTTTTGGTCTGAGTCACTGTTAAAACCACAACTTCTAATAAGGCCTTCAAGACATTTAGATCAAAGGTTTCAAACTGCCATTCTTCTTTCCAAGAATTATGGCTTAACTGTGCACCAGGGAAAGCAGACTGAGCTTCTTCAGTCTAAGATCATTTGTTGATTAGGACATCACATAGTACATGATGGGAAAGGTAGGCTTGATCTGAGGCCTGAGACCAGAGAAAGAAGAAAGCTTTCAAGCCTAAAGTTCTATCTACAGAGAGTGTAAAGCCCCAGAGACTGAATTTTGTATCAGATTAGCTCAGAACTTAATGTCTTTCTTCAGGAATTTAATTCAAATATGTTAGTGGAATTGTTCAAAATTTCCTAGAAAACACCTTTTCTGTCCTTTACAGTTAGTGTGAAAAACCACAAATGAATTACTAGTCACATAATGCGGGGGAGCTCTCCCTGCATTCCATTAATTTACTTGAAATTGTAAATTATGGAGGGTTGTGCCCTTAAAGCAAGACATCCAGTAAAGAAGCTGTAAACCATGTGAATCACGCATCATGTTGGCATAAGATATGTAGGTTGAGAGATATGATATAACACATGTGGAGAAATAATGGTATTATGACACAAAAGATCACCTTCTCCTATTATGTGGTCAGTGGAAAAAAACAGCCTGTCCTTATCTTCCAAAGTCTGTGTTCATTGAAGATTTTCTACAGGATGAAATTAATTCTATAGACTTTCTGTGGAATAAAAAACCTTATCTGACTTGTCATATACTAATTTTTTAAAGTTCTTTTTTTCTCCTGCTCACACCTTTAATTATTACAATCAAAAATACTAAATTTAGCTTACTGGTGAACAGAAATAAGCTTTCTTACAATTTCTTCATCATTATACATTTTTTTTCTTTGAAGTGTGTTTCCAAATTTCATAGAATTATGGCTCAGTTTTCAGACAATTAGGTAATTTAGCTCACTTGTTACTCCTTGGTCACTGGTGTATTACAAGAAATATTGTAAATGTCAAGCTAGCGTTATCTTTTTTTTTTTAAGGTCAGTTTATATCCTGACATTTTTTTTCAGTTTGCCAAATGTTTTCATCTCAGGTGTTCTCTCAATATCTGCTTGTGGACTCCAATAGCAGCTGTGCTTCAGGACCACAAGCTTTCTCATAACAGCATCTTGTCACCTCCAGCAGACACCTCAGTAGTAGAAGCTAATAAAAAAATGCAACACTGATGAAACTCCTTTTTTGCTGCAATTTCTCTCAATATACAGAGTTTTGAGGTCTGTCTCATCAATTTTGACTCCTGAAAAGATATCAGCAATGCCATGCTTAACAGTCAAGCATGCTTTGATGCCTTCAGAAATAAAAGTATGTAGAATCCATCGTAAATTATGATTCTTCTATAAACATCACTTTATATGGAAGCCTAATTTCATTCTAAGACCAGCAGAAAACTTATAAAAAATTGTTCGTCTAAGAGATGATGTTAATTTGACACTTTTTCAAATGTTAAGTATGCAGATTAACGTTCATTCAGTCATGGAACTTGTTTTTTCATCTGATCCATTTTTCCTTTACTATGTTAATTATACTCTTAAGTAACCCACTTGCTTGGAATTGTAAAACCTGGGGATTTAAAATTTCATGGTATCCATTGTCACAGATGTGTTACCACTGTCACTGATGGCCTTGTCCTTGGCCAGCTCTGGGTCTGTCTTGGAGCTGCATTGGCTCCACTGGACCTAGGGGAAGCTTCTGGCAGCTTCTCAGAGAAGCCAGCCGTGCTGCCTTCCTGGTAGCAAAACCTTGCCATGCAAACCCAATAAAAGCAGAAACAAAGCAGCAGCTAACCAATTTGCACTAACATGGTTTTTGTGCTTCTCACAGCTAGAGCATCTGCTTAGCAGCTTCCCGTACTTTGCTCCTCCTGACCATGTCCTGCAGATATATATGAATCACTAGAAAATTAGTCAGGTGTTCACCCACTCTGCAGAGTCCGCCCCAAACTGTTCGTTAACCTGGTAGGCAAATGGCGACATTTATTATCGTCTGAACACAAGTGATGATATCTAGTAGAATTCATGCAGATCTCACCTAAAGACTTTTAATTTTCTAAACCTGGGTTTCCCAGTCCTTTTCCAATCTGTTCTAGAGGCATAATCTAGTTAATAAATAGACTTTAGTATACAACACACTTGTTAGAAAAACTTTGTGTATCACAGAATTTTCTAGCACAGTCAAGGTAATTTTTGAAAACTTAAAGGGACAAGATATATACAGCTTTGAACAGGTAAATATTCCTTCTTAAGAGGAATTTCATTTTTCTTGCTATAGTAGTAAAAAAATTCTTTTGAAGAGCTGTGACAGGTGCATGCAAGATCTATAAAAAAGGTCACATGACATTTTTGGTTTCACATTATTGTGAATACTGCCAGACTAAAAGTAATCAGTTATGTACCTTGGGTAAGTCCTTCTTCTGACCAGAACCATTTCATTTTATTTCTTACTCAGCTTTAATTAACATTTGATTTCATCTATAAACGCATCCATGGATGCCAAGCACAAGGAGACCAGGGGGGGAATTCTCAACTGCATTAATTCGTGGTACTTCCAAAAGTTTGACCACAGATGTTTGAATTGAAACGGTGATGGGACTGAAAACTCGATGACTATGACAAAATTCTTGAACTTGGGGAGCAGCTGGGTTAATTTGTATCCTTGGGGTTTGTACAAAATAAGCAAGCAGTATCAGCCAGAAACCGAGGAACTCTGTTGGAACCCTGGGTTCAGAGAATTTCAGTCTTTCAGTGTTGATAGAATTTCAGTCTTTCAGTTTTGAGGAATGATCCTCAAAAGCACACTGCATTTGACCTGAGGCCTTGGGAAAAGCTTCCCAAATTGTGTGATAACACTGTGTTGTTGTGTAATTAAAGTTATATCACTGTGTGGAATATGTAGAGATATAGAAAAATTAGGTTCATGGGATATAGTAACAATATGGAGGACTTTGGGTGTGGGCTAGTTCTTCTTCTTTCCTCCTTCTTCTTCACAAATCTGGGTGTTTTGGTATTGGTTCAAAAACCCCACAGTGTGGAATATGAATGTTTAGTTATTGGATTATAAGTAAAAATAAATTAGTTGGCATTCCATAATTGGGTAATTTGGACTTTAAAAGACCTTGGAAGTTAGAACTCGGAGCCATTTTCACCTTGTTAACTTGGAAGGCACACTCTGTGCAGCTGTAATATAGACAAGAAATAATAAACATCTAAGTCCAAAGAAAAGCCTGGCGTCTCCTGCGTTTTAATCCGAACTCTGAGTAAAAGAACTCACGAAACAGAAACAAAGAAGAGAAGAAACGAACCAGAGAAAACTAATAGAACTCTAAGTGTAAAGCACATTTACAAAGAACCACTAGAAACTTTTAGTTACATGAGTTTAGTTAAATCTCATTTAATTAATCAATTAAATCCCAAACTTTTGAATAACTTCTAAATGTGGAGACGACAGCCAGAGGAAGTTCAGACTATTTTATTCTGCATTTTCAAGCAGTGGCACCAGGAGGAAGACAAACCAGGCAATGTTATTTTTGCTGTAGTTTATTATTGATTTATATTTTTTTCCCTCAAAATTTTAATTTAATTCAGGCACAAGAGACATTGCTAGAATCTGAGTGCTACAGAACTGTAGCAATCATTGTGATCGATTCATGCTTTTTCAAGAAGGATACAGAAATGAATCATAAAGAAATCTGTCCCAGACATAAGACTGAAGTATGAGTCTCATTGAATTTGGGAGTTTAAATGGCAGATCAGATTATAATGCAACAAAGCACTCAAAGTCATATGAGAGATCCAGAAATACCCCTTCAAATTGAATTTCCCAAGCAAAGAAGTCATGAAGTCTGGACTGAAGCATATGTAGTCTTTATGATACTCTGGTCCTGCAGTAATAATGATAATTCCAAATTACTAAAGGGAAAGGAAATCAGAAAGGTGTTTTCTGAATTCAGATTTGAAGTTGCACAGACAAATAGCAAGACAAAAAAAAGGCCATGTGCAATGTCAGACAAAACAACATGTCCAATGTTTGGAAAAAGGTTACAATGGGCTTTGTAAGCATTTCCAAGAACAAGAATTTGCATAGCAGACCTCTACAGAGTTTTAGCCCAAATGTGGTATTTATACACTGAATAAAGGACTTATTTATAAGCTTGAAAGTGCAGAAGACATATACTACTTGTAAGTGGAACAAACCAAAGTAATAGAAGGAGGGCTACATTGAAGAAAATCAAACATACAAGAATTAATAACATCATGAAATTCAAGATTGACAGAGATCTCTTTTACACTAAAATGTATGAAGAAATGTCATTTTAATAAACTTTTGGTTGCAAAAGAATGTTAAAATATACTAGGGGACAGGTGTCACTAAATTGGCTAATGGATTACTGTGAGAAATAAATAATCTTCTTGATTCTTCTGGACTTTCTTGAATCAAACATACAAGAATTAATAACATCATGAAATTCAAGATTGACAGAGATCTCTTTTACACTAAAATGTATGAAGAAATGTCATTTTAATAAACTTTTGGTTGCAAAAGAATGTTAAAATATACTAGGGGACAGGTGTCACTAAATTGGCTAATGGATTACTGTGAGAAATAAATAATCTTCTTGATTCTTCTGGACTTTCTTGAGTAACTCAATTATATACTCAAATATATACCAATTAAAGTACATGTAAAACATATAGCAAAGGCAAACATTTTGTAAATTAGTCATTATGTGACAAAAATACTTAGAAATTATACACAAAGTAAATCTCTCTACCTTTATAGACTCTGAAATAATAAAATACCTAGTAAAGAGAAAAATTTCACACTTTAAAAGATGGCTGTCTTTGAATATTTTACTACAGTTGGTAAGAAAACTAGCAAAGTTACATGTACTTCCCTGAGAAATACATATCAGCTAAGGTGGCTGTCATTTGAGTAGCATTTGTTAAGAAGGAATTTCAAGGGATGTGGTAATATTTTCTTTCACAAGGGAGATATTACCATTTCTAGGAAAAATATTTTCATGTGAATAAGAAAGTGAGAAAGTATTCAAAATGCTTTTGGAAAGGGTCGCTCTGGGCTTTTTAAAGGGAAATAGCCAGGAATATTCATTTTATATGATAAAAATTATTTTTATTCCAGGTGAAGAAAGATTCTCCTTCATGAGAATAAGAACTAGTAGAATGCCAGTGTCTCGCACAGTCTTTAAGAAATAGTTTTCAAAATGACTACAAGAAATAGATGTCTGGAAAAATCCTACCAGGGAGAAGTACAGGTTCATGTCACCAAATACCCAGCGTGGGTTTTATAGTGTGAGAAGTGCACATCTAACTAACAAACAGCACCTCTTTATGAAGTATCTGTACAGCTATTCTGCAGAACTGAGGCAATTTCATCTAAAAGATTATGTGTTATTATAAATCTTTAGCATATCTATCTCAAGGTAACTGCCTATATATTTCAGCTATTGAATTCTTAAAAAAAAACACTGTTAGGATTTAGACAAGTACTCTGGTGAAAGTGAACTTTGATTTAAACAGCTCATTGCTTCTTTTAGAAAATGTTCTGGAAGGTATCAGCAGCACTTTGTAGGATATGAACTAAAGACTCCTAATGAGCCTAGATTATGTGTATTTAGTAGGCTGTTTATTTTGAAATAAGCCTTCATTTCGTTAGTGGGAAAAGGTCAGTGCCTTTGAAAGTGTCTCAGTCAAAACCTTCCCATCTAAATGTTTTCCAGTAGGTATAACCATATCTAGTGAATGCCTTTCCAAATGGATACTATCTCAGCAAGACCTAATTATACCTTTTATGGAGAAGTGTGTAATTAATAGTGTTCTGAATCCACACATTCAATTAAAATACCATTCTTTGAACAGACTCTCATTTTCTATTGACAGGCATTGCTATATGTGTTTGACAGGCAAGCACAGCTTATAATGTTCTACTTTATTTCTGACTGTTTCCTTCTAGACACAGGTTGCTACATTTAATGCTGTGGTGATAAAAAACATAAAATCGTGTCCATTCACCACTAGTAAAAGCAAAATTTTGCCTTTGTGCCCTTTCCTTTGGTGGAGGACATAATGAAATAAACACACACTATCCAATTCTGAGCTCAGAAAAAAATCTATATAGTCAACTTTTGATTTCACATGTGGGATATAATCTCCCATATGTGACATAGCAATATTTTCTGGAACAAAAAGAGAATTTCAGTGTGTAAAGAAAGGTATAAAAATGCAAGTAGTTTATTTTTCTCAAAATGTGTCAGTTTTATTTTCTTCAAAGAACATTTTGTTCTATAGTGTTTTCACTACTGTAATCATTGGTTTTGATTGTATTTTGTCTCATCAGTAAACAACTGATATACCATGTTTACCTGGTAGTGTTCTGATGGTGTTGTCCAGACAATAAAATTGATTTCAAGGTTGTTTGCTTTGATATCTGTAATCACGGTTGTTCTTTATAATTGCTCTCATAACAGAACATTTCACATGCAAATTAACTGTCTTTTTATAGCAGTCTTATTAAAAATTATTATTCCCTCAGTGGGCTGAGACAGCATGGAGGTGACATATGTGTTCTCTAGGGGAAGGAAGGGAACATATGAATGTATGACAAGTCTTTGCTTTAGGAAAATAAGTGCATCTTTTTGGCTAAAGTGAAATTAAATGAATTTTATTTTGGTCTCATTTTGAAGAGGTGTCTTGGAGTGCATTCATGAATACAACACAAAGATACAGTATTACTCCTTCAGAAATGGAAGCTAGATTTCTGACTCATCTTCTTTACACTATCAGTATTAAACTCTAGAATGACAGAATTGTATTCTTTTTTTACCCATAAAAATATCAACAATGATGTTTAACAATACCAAAAGTTTTATTTTTATTTTCATGCATGCATATTGTTCTCATCTGTAGCAACAGAAATTAAAATATGAGCTTGGAGATGAAAGCAGTTTCATAAATACTTCCTCGAATTATTTAAGACAAACCATTTACAAAATACTAGCCAAATACTTATATTTCATTACAAAAAGCAGGCTATACTCAAGTAGAACACTACTTTTTTCCCAAATTTTTGTTAAAACCAAAACAAAACACAGAGAAAGCCTAATGTTTGCAAATTAGGATAGATAGGTATGTGATAGTAGGAAATTTTCTTCATTTGCCATTTGTTGATATTTATTCTCCGAAGAAATGAGAATCTTACATCTATTAAAAAGTCAGTCCTCATAGTGCATTTGTCATGCCAAAGATGATTTGATGTCAAAAGTGACTTTATAAGGAGTTGAAACTTTTGCTTATTTAACAGACACTTTTCTGACTTTTCCTCTCATAGTCATTCTGCACTGAGCCTGCCCACTACAAGGAAATGCCACTGTTCCTACAATCTCCAATTACATCTCATTCTCAGTCATGATTTAAAATCCATTCTCTCCCGCTTTGCTATTTTTGAGAAAACAAGTTTGATTTCTTACATCCTTTCAAATTCTTCTAATTCTTCTGAGTTGCCTTGACACCAATAAAATAACGTAAGAAAGAAAGAGAGAGAGAAAGGAAGGAACAAGGAAGGAAGGACACCAAAAAAAAGATACCAACCAAAAATTCATTATTTGTAGGCAAATGAAGACTTTTGAGTTTGTATGGTTTTGTCTTGCCTTGCCTTTCTTTAACTTGCTTTTCCTTCCTTACCCTGCAGTAGTCAATGCATTTAACCCAAATCCTAAGAAGAAGATAGAAAGCAGTACAGACACTGGTGAATTCAGAGATGGAAGATGTCTTGCTTTTGGCTTTGTTTTATGTGCACTCAGCAGAAACGTATCTGCACATTCAACATATTGTCTCCAAAAGATGAGATCTACAAAGAAATAGGAAGGATCATGCTGCTGTTCTCTAAAAAACGGTGTGAAAATCAAGTAAGAGTAGATGGGAAACACAAACTGTTCCTGCCTTCCACAGGAGGTGTGCACAAGGAATGGTGAAGATTTTTGATATCATTTTATGCCCCAGCACAGGTGGGAAGTGATACCAGACTAAATCTATAGTACGTTTTACATTACAAGACAAAGCAAGTCACCAATCTGCAGATTTCCAGAGCAAGACACTTTGAGACAGTTAATATGTTAAAATGAAACAAAATATGTCGAGGAGGAGTGACGTGGAAATCTGTCGTCTCTGCTCAATAGAAAATTAATCATCGAACATGGACCTGAAAAGGTAAACATATCTCATTAAAATTGCATATATCTGCTGTTTTGCTGCGATGGAGAGAAAAATTTTGGAACTGTTAGGGAGATAGGTTTTTCAACCTGCTGATACTGTACTCCTGAACTTTAAGCTTTCAAACACCTATTTAATTTTATGTTTTAGTGGTGTGATGCCATGATGAATTTTTTTCCTTTTCTTTTATATATATTTATATGGCTTTTATATAGCTCTTATGTATCCTCAGTGTTTTTAGCATGCATACTTGTAATTCCTTAAGTCCAATAACTTAGCATAGTCCTAGTATTCTGTTAAGCCAGGAGACCAAACATCCTGGAAGCCTCGTAGTCGGAGAGGCTGGAAAGCCCTACACTATCCTGAGAAACCGAGGTCCTCTCTAGAACACATTCTGTAAACTAAGATTAGGCCCATCCAGGGGGGGATTCCTCTCGATGGGGGGATATCACGCTAATCATTCAAGCCTCTCATTGGGGAATCTTTGATAGATATGTTAATTTGCAGGGTCTATAAATTCTATATACGATCTATCATATGTGTGCATTTCAGCGCGTTCCACCTTGGCGAAGTGGTGCACCAAAAGAATCCTTATTAAATTCCAAGGTAAAATCCCTTTTTTCCCTTGACCATGTCTGGCTCTTAATTTTAAGACCAGGAAAAGGCATCAGGAGGGATTTCAGTGTGTTTTTAACAACAATATTTATGCCTCCTGGAACTCAACTATGTTTGCCTTGTGTACTCATAGTTCTGAAAGTTTGAGTAAATGCAGCTGTAAGAATACAACTGCTGAGGTGTTCAGTCATCACTGAGTCAACTTACTGGTCAGGGTGTTCCTGTGCAGAAGTAGTGTGGTGACATTATGCCTGCCTTGTCTGTGTCTACACTACAGACAGCAGAGATGAGAACTGTGAGGTCTGACAAGGACTTGTCCCTCGCACTGGGAACAACCCGTGAAAACATAAAGCACTTTCAAACGTACAAAAATGTGGGTTCAATGAGCAAAATTCAGCAGTATGTGAGGGAGAAGAAACAAAACTTATTTTTCACTAGTCTTTAATTTTTGAATGGATTAAATTTGTGTGTGAATTACTGGTTGATTTCAGTGCTGTTAATCTGGGTAAGTAAAACAAATCTAGATTCCAGTCTCAAAGCAATTGGTTCTCCTAGTAGCTTTTTCAGCTGAATCCTACTTCACAAATTTGTCTTCTTCCTGAGATTGAAAAGATTTTGCAGGTAGATGTGAATCCAGTGTTTCTTTTACACTGTAAAAACCAATACAGTGGCATTATTCCTCTTAGAATATTTATTAAAAAATACTGTCATGGTCACTTGTTTTTAAGTATAGAATGCTAAATGGGAAACTTTTTCTCTGCAGTTAAAAATGAGAGTACTTATGTGGTGCCAGGACACAAGAGGTTTCCAAATTTATTAAGCTAAGGTGAAAGACAGGATCTTGCAAAACAGATGTGCAACAACAAACTGTATTTGTGAATTCCTCTTTTATACTGGCTTTAATCAAGACAGTTGTTTCAAATTCTTCTGGGTGCCATGGCCAAAGGGAACTACTTTAAATTCTTGGATTTATTTGGTTGCCACATATTGTGCACTTTTCAAATACATTAATCAAAATATAAACATTCCCAAGGTCAAGTTACAGAATAAAATTATATGAATGCAGTGTCATAAAATGTTAATATTACTGTATGACTGAACATTAACAGAAAATGATAAAAAGACTCAACTGCTGACTGTACTGCATTACTGATGCTAAGCTCCAATACTGGATGGAGGAGTATGTCCATACAGACATACTGCAAAGCCCTTAAGCCCATTTTACATATTAAAACATTCAAAATTTGCATCCCTACCACACAGGCTATTGCACATTAAGTCTTTCTTAGTAGCAGATTATTCCCTAGTGCTAACAACCATTTTATTCCTAGCTGACATGCACAGCACTACAGTAATCCTAGCTAATCAAAATTCAGTTGTCAAGAGGCAGGAGAAATGTCTCCATCATATTACACTCCATCAACTTTCATAATAATGAAGTCATAGAATCATAGAATGGCCTGGTTGGGAAGGCACCTTAGAAATCATCTAGTTCAACCCTCCCCAGTCCTGGGCAGAGACACTTTCTTCTAGACCAGGATGCTCAAAGTCCCATCCAACCTGGCCTTGATCATTCATGGGGATGGGGCATTCACAGCTTTTCTGGGCAACATGTGCCACTGCCCCACTACCGTCACAGCAAAGAATTTCTTCCTAATATCTAATCTAAATCTATTCTCTTTCAGTATGAATCCATTCCCCCTTGTATCACCATACGTCCTTGTAAAAAGTCTTTCTCCATCCTTTTTCAGTCTCCTTTCAGGTACTGGAAGGCTGAAATTAGGTCTCCCCAAAGCCTTCTCTTCCTAAGGCTGAAAAATTCCAATTCTCTTAGACTTTCCTTGTAAGAAATCACTTCAAGTAAATAAGTCTGCAGGCTTTTAAACTTAATTAACATAAAATCCATCTTCACTTATGTACCCTGTTATGTGAAATATACTTTTATCTTTAAATGCATTCTCTGAAACTAAGGACAGTGCAAGATCCCAGAAAGTGTATTTCTGGCCCAGCAGGACTTTGTGTCAAGGGAATTTGTGAGAAGAGTAAGCCCTCAGTTTCCTCAGTGATCTGTAGTGGACTTATATGATAGTAAAACAGAACTAAGAAACATACTTCTCCTTGTAATCAGAGACTTGAAGGATCAATCTACAGAGAAAGAATAACCCCTGAATTTTCAGATTCTATTGTGAAGAGACAGGCAGCAGAAAAGCAGCAAAAAACTAGGGATAGGCAGATTAAGGAGAGTGATGATGGCAGTAGAAAGCCTCTGGAGGTAATATTAAAGAGTCATTTGTAAAGTGAAGCCAGGCAGCTTGACAGAAGGAGTTAATGCAAAAGTCTATTAACTGAGTTACTAAGAGCAATTGTAATGTGTATTCAGCATGAATAGGAGATGTTGCCTTTTAGGACACCACCCCTTTCTTCATTTTATGTTCATCCAGTGTGTTCTGTTAAGACTAGGGGCTTCAACAGGAGTGCATATATTCCCAGAAATCCAAACCATTAGCTCAAATGCCTAAATTTAAGTGACTTTGAGTCTTCTAGGCAAGTTAAGGAATATTTCTGCAATCATAAAGTAAGTGATATATACCCATTGCAATAGAACTTCCATACAGCTATCTGTTACATAATTAGATGGATTTGAGTGTTGTCACTACCACTGAAAAAGCCATAGAATATTCTGTGTGTAAAAGAAGAGGAAAATATAAATGAGCTTTTGAAAATAAAGATTGAATCTTTTATATCTAACCACTTTTTTTTCTTGCCTTTTTTTCTTTTTGGTTTTGTTTGGGTTTTTTTTTTGTTTTGTTTTGTTTTTTTTTTTTTGTTTGTTTGCTTGTTTGCTTGTTTTGCGAAGGTGGAAGCCTATATTGAACTGAACAAAAAAAATAAAAGGATGTACTCTTGTTTCTGTGGTCTAGTTGGCACAGTAGGGAGCTGGTTACATTTTCTTAGTTTTATATTATAGTGTGTTCAGCCCTCAATTTTTCCCATGCACCATGCACTGAGAGCTCAAAGCTGCTCTGGGGTTAGTGTTCTGTATCAGCACTGATAATCAGTGTGCAGGAATTAAATGTTCTTTATTTCAAAACTTTCAGAACATGCTCATTTCTCTCCTCCTGTGTACTCTTCACACTGAGATGGGTTCACTTATTTCTGAGAGCTGAGTGAAAGCACATAAATTTTGAGCTTGCCAATCTGTATCTTGACTGACTGCTTTGTGCCACCTCACCAGTTCTAAAAGTCAAGGGAAAAAAAAAAATTAAACAACACTGTACAGAATTCTACAATTACTAAGGTAATTGTAGATCTGGTACTAAATTATGCCTTAGTACTGAATGACCACAATCTATTACAGGCTTATTAATTGCTATCAGAAAGTAAAAATAATTATAGATCAAACATATTGCAGTTATTTGAATGTTGATAAAAACTATGTTTTCTCACAGATTTGTAATGGTGTCTTCATGATAATATTGCCTTTGCATTTTATAATTTGTATAGTGTAATTTACTTCACAAATGGTATATTAATATTCTTTTAAAATTTTTCCTCAGTTTATTAGGCTATGCCTGTATCATTCTATATCAAATGCACTCTACTTTCTACTTTCCACATCTTTACTTAAAAGGGCAAATTAACTTTATTAAAGGAGCTATAAACTTCATCTTTCAAGGAAATATTTGTCTTAGAACTTAAATGTGTTTTAAAAAAACCCCTGAATATACATGTATGCATGTCTGTCTGTTGTCCTTCCTCCCTTGTCTCCCTCCCTCCCTCCCTCCTTCTTTCCTCATCTTGCCCCTTCTTTTATTTCTCCCAAGTGTAAAAATGCTTTCTTTTCCTCCCCTTTAGCATATTTTGAAAGACTTGAGGCAAGAGTGCAGAGCTATAGACAGGAGAAATCAGTGGTGGAGGAAATATTGACTATCTAAGAACAGCTTTTCCACTTCTTCTGATTTATTATTTTCTGGTAAGTCTTGCACTGCTTAGCAAGTTTGAGCCATATATTGCAAGTCCTTCTCTTTTTCCACTTTGTAAGTCTTCAAGTTGTCTTTAGTTCAAGCCCCAAGACACCTGAATTGATTAACTATTTTTCTGTAGTCAAGTGCATGCATCTCTAACTAAGCTACGATCACTGCAGACATAAAGGTTGGATTTAGTAACGCAGTTACCTTCTTTATTACAGAAAGATAAGTCAGCATATCACAGTGAAAAGAATTAAATATTGCATTTAATATTAAATCCTTCCAGCAAGGAATGGTGTTTACAAGGGCAGTAGACAATAACATTTAAAAAGCTAACAAAAAAAAACCCCTTTTAAACAGAAAATTCATTTACACTGTATTTTTTACAATCTAATCTTGTCTTTATACACACCTAGGAAAAAAGTCTAAATAAGCAAAATAACCTTCCAGGAAAAGGAAGAATTATAGCTCAGATAGTCTAATATATACCATAGCATACTGGAGTGTGTTTGGTGCAATTATAGGAAAAAAATGACTTAACAGATTACTGCTTTAGTTGTATTCTAGTTATTTCTTTCTGCTGAAAGCACAAAAATTATGGTTGCATCATGGGTAAAAATGATTATCAGGAATTTTCATTGTTAACCAGATGAAAGGAAAGCTCACAATATCACTGAAGCTATGTGTATTGATAAATAGAACGGTATTCCCCCCTGTTAAAGCCAGCTCCCAGTAGAGCAGATTGCAGATTTTAAGACAGAGTTATTTTCCCAGCAGTTTTTTTATTTCCCCTTTTTTGTTTGTTTTTTGTTTTCCCCCAGTCAACATGCTTTAAAAACTGGAAAAGCTCAGCTGACTGTGTCCTTCCCAGTGTAAAAATGAGCACATTTCATATTTTCTTTTTTGTCAGGAGGACACGTATTGGTAGTACAGGGTACAAAGCTCTTTGTGTGAAAGTTGGAGATATATGTGGAGTGAAGGGAGTCAGTTTTTGAACACTTTTTTTGCCTGTTATCTATGGGAGTCATCCCTGGATTTAACTACCCTCAGACTTTCTAGAAGATTGTCAACTGAAGGTCGTTCAGAAGAGGTCCAGAGAGTGACCTGACAATTAAACAGTCTGGTTTATCAGGCAGCATCTTTTTGCATGACATTCTTTTATTTAGCAGAGTCGAAGTGTTATTGCTAAGTAGATAAGCAGCAGTTAGCTACCAAAAATACATTGCCTACACTTTACATAATAGATGTTTCTTGCTCAATTGCCCTGCATACACTTGTTACTGCTTGCAATAGCAGTATATATACTTGGATTCCGCAGGAACACCAGTGTATAACATGACAGCTGAATTCCAGTATTTTGCAATATCATACTGTAGCAGGTTGACACTGGCCGAGCGTCAGGCACCCACGAGAATTGCTCACTCACCCTCCCCTGCCACAGCTGGGCAGAGGAGAGAAAGAAAAAAGAGTTAATGAAGGCTCCATGAGTGAGATAAGGACCAGGAGAAAAAAGAAACACTTCAAGGGCAAAACAGGCTTAGCTTAAAGTTATAAAGTGAATTTATTGCTAACAGAATCAGAGGAAGATAATGAGAAGCAAAATAAACCCTTAAAAACACCTTTTCCCCCCCAGCTCCTCCCTCCTTCCCACTGACAGTGCAGGGAGAGAGGGCATGGGGGCTTGTGGTCAGATCATCACCGAGATTTCCTTCCAGTGCTCCAGGAGAGGAGTCCTTCCCCTGTGAGACCGTGGGGTCCCTCCCATGGGAGTCAGTTCTCCACTAACCTCTCTGAGGTGGGCCCACTCCCACAAGCAGCAGCCATACCACACCTGCTTCAATGTGAGCCCCTCCCACAGGCACACAGTCCTCTCAGAATTGCTGCACTGTGGCTCTCTCTTTCCACAGGGTGCAGTCCTCCAAGGACAGGCTGCTCCAGCCTGAAAGCAAGGGCCTTCTCTCTCCACTGGGTCTTCCCCTGGCTCACAGCCTCCTCCAGGCATCCACCCGCTCCGGCACGGGCACCTCCCCCACGGGCTGTGGGTGGATCTCTGCATCCCCAGTGGATCCATGGGCTGCAGGGGCACAGCTGCTTCACCATGGTCTGCACCATGGCCCGCAGAAGAATCCCGGCTCTGGCACCTGGAGCACCTCCTGTCCCTCCTTCTCCACTGACCTTGGTGTCTCCATGTTGTTTTCCCTCACATGTTCTCACCTCCTCCTCTTCTCTGACTAGAAGCAAAACTGTGTGACTTTTGATTTTCTTTTTGAATACATCATCACAGAGGCATTACCAACCTCTCTCATTGGCCCAGTTTTGGCCAGCAACATATCCATCTTTCAGAGCCACCATTGGCTCTGCTGGACATGGTGGAAGTTTCCAGGAGCTTCTCACAGGAGCCATCTCTGTGGCCCCCCTGCTACCAAAAACAAGGCCATGCAAAACCAATACACATACTGAAAACATTGTAAAACCAGTCAAGGCAAAATAGCTCAATATAGTAGTTTGGTTTTTTTATAGAAAGTTCTTGAAAGTGTTCCTGTAAGCTCTAGAACCTTTGTGAAACTGTTTATAGCAAGAAAAAAAAAAGTTGAGATTCTCCTCCTGACTTTTCCTTTTAACAAAATAAATCATCTCTTTCTATTTAAGGAAGCACGATCACCACTGCAAGCACTAATTTTTCCACAAGCAGACCCTTGGAGAACTTGCTCTGGTTTTCAACTACTAGCATTTTGAGTTACCCCTAACACTGCAGTGTTTTGCAGTCACATCATCTACATATGTCAGTAAGAACATATGGGAACAGTGTAGTTTTGATTTTTGTCTTATGCAAAATTAGATGTATTCTGGTTTAAGCTGGGATAGAGTTAATTTTCTTCCTAGTAAAGTAAGATGCTGTTTTAGATTAAGGATGAGAATAGTGTTGATAACACACTCATGTTTTAGCTTTTGCTAAGTTGTGCTTACACTAAGTCAAGAACTTCTCTGCTCTGCACACCACTCCACCAACAAAAAGGCTGGGGACCGCAAGAAGCCGGAAGGAGACAGAGCCAGAACAGCTGATCTCTACTGACCAAAGGGATATTCTGTACTACATGCTGTTGTGCAAGTACATAACCTAGGGAGAAAGTTGACTAGGGGTTGCTGTTCGAGAACTGGCTGAGCACCATTCGGTGGGTGGTGAGCAATCGCACTGTACATCACTTGCTTTGGATATTCTATTTCTTCTATCAATATTAATGTTATTCTTTCCCTTTTAGGTTCTGTCCTTTTAAAACATCTCTATGTCTGCCCCAAATTTTTTCCTTTTTTCCCCACAATTCTGTCCCCCATCCCACTGGGGTGGAGAGCAAATGACTGACTGTGTGGTATTTAGCTACCTGCCAGGTTAAACCTTGATAAGATGTCAAGTAGGATGAAAGAAATAGGTTTTTATTTTACTACTAAGTTAAACACTGGAATCTGCTGCAGCTGGGAACAGAAAGTGCAACTGTACAGCTGACCTTGTCAAGTTTATCTTACAGTAACTTACCATGTTGGGTGCTGATTGTTTTTTACCTAAGTGATAGACAGGAAATAACTAAAATTATAATTAAAGTTTTCATTAGCAAATACAATGCTAAACATCATAAAATATTTTAGAGTAATTCTACTTCATTCTATGCAGTTATGTAGTTTGAAACTGCAAAAAAAGAGTCTTTAGACCAAAATAATGCATGAGAATAAAATTATATTTAAAGGTCTTAATAGAAGTAGCTGTAACACTCTTAACAGCAGTTATAATAAGCTGTAATTTAAAGTCCTCTAGTGCCTTCAAAATACTTTGGAAGGGAGAATTATGTACTTACACTTACTTTTCATCAGGAAATAGTAATAGCAGGGTTGGGGTTTTTTTTTAAGATGATGGTATAGATTAGATGATATAGATATAGATTAGATATAGATATAGATATATAGAGATGTAGATATATAGATAGATATAGATATAGATATAGATTAGATATAGATATAGATATAGATATAGATATATATGTATATAAACAAGCCCAGTAACTGAGTACTCCCTGCTGAAAGTAAGGGAGTAAATTTAAAATCCTCTTGGGCTGACAAGATACATTTTGTGTTTCCTAGAAAAATTCTTTAAGCATCAGGTCATAGGTGAGAGAGAAAAGTAAGTTATGGTAATGGCAATATTTGCAGATGTGTTTCTACTGTGAAACAAGCAATGAGAAAATATAACAGGCCTGATCTTGCTGGTATTTTTAAGTATGTTGACACAATTTGAAGATGGCTTTTTGTGAAGCAGATCCTGGGTGTTTAAAGAAGACTTAAGCATATGTAGAAGAACTGTAATATATATAAAGCATTCTGATATTTGATCTTAACATATTTTATAGACATCAAAGATGAGCATTAGTTAAGCACAGATTTACCAATATGTGATTTACATAATCTAGTACTCCTTTATATACCTAGTCTCCTCTTTCACTCTAGTCCCAAGTCTCATTTTGACAAAAGATTCAGCTGGAGATTCAACAGACGACATTGTGATATTTAGGACTGCAACATCCAAAATGTAGGCACTCAAAACTCAATATGCAGCACTGATCTAGGTGCCTAGATATAACTATACACCAAATGCAAGAACTCAAATTAGTATTCAAAACAGCCAGCATGCTGAGTGCTGGTGTGTTAAGCATCACTGTGTGAAACACGACCGAAATTTGGAAGCTGAAGCACCTTACTGGGGATTCAGAGCTCTGCTTTCATTCTGAGAGTGAGACATTACTGAGTACCAGCTCCCTCGTCTCCTGCATCTTGTTGCAGGAGCCTTCCTGTGGAAGCTGCAAGTCAGAAATTGGAGTTTGACAGTAAGCTGTCTCTGATTTGCTTTTCTCAAGGTAATTCTGCACATTCCACATGAATGATGCTTAACATCTTGTTCAATAACTGACCTAATCTTTTAGCAACCTAATTTCAATTGCCTTTCACACTTAAATATCTTCATTTTGCAAATTGTGGCTTCTGCAACTTTAAAAAGGCTATACCTTTCTGGTAGTCATCCCACATGTCCAAAGTTCTTACAGGTTTGCTGCACATCAGACAGTATTTTTTCATACTTTCTCATTGTCTAAGACAGTTTGAAATACCTAGTAAGTGGCTTGAGGATTAGGGAAGGCATTGCTCTTACAGCTTTCATTTTTTCAAAGCCTAGTGTCTGATGCTGTTTCTCCTTTGGAACTGGATAGTTGTTTTTGCTGTTGTGCAGTGCTCTTTCTTTTTATGTGAGCATATGTGCAACAGCTACTGTCTTAATGTGATCTGGGGACTTCCACTGCTCCTGATGTCAAAATTCTCTACAGTATCAGTGAAAGGACTAGGTCTACAGCTAAGGGCTAGAAAAGACTCATATCCTCTGCCACAGGGCACTAAGGAGAGATACATAATACATTCTTACCACTGCGTTAAGCACACGCTGTAGATGGTCGATTCCCCGAACTGCAGTTTTTCTCAGAAGCACTTGAGAATTAAATTCTTTATAATTTCCTTAAATGAACTAACGGCTGACATAATCCCTCTGAACCTGTCTCATATAATAGAACAATAGCAATCTGTTGTGTTCTTCCCTTCCCATCTGTTTCACGATGTCATTTGTGAACTTTCACCCTTTCCTAATATGTTCAAGGAAAGAATTTGGAAAAAAACCTCCTTTAATCAAACTAATTTTGCTACATTAATAACATTTTATTCTTATTTTAGTGTTTCAATAAAAGACTTGTAAAATATATTTACTTGTCTGAATTGTTTTTAATTAATAGAATGCAATTTTGTTAAGAAAGGAAAGAAAAGAAAAAAAGATTCCTTTCATTTTAAAGGTGGCAGACAATGTATAACTAGTTTGCCACTCAGCTAGGTTATGAATTTGTCCTGGAATAATTATACCAAGCAGGTGAAAAAAGAAAAAAAGAAAACAAAGCAAACATGACAAACAAAAAAAACCCCTAATTAAAAAAAAAATCAACAGAAAAGCATCCTTGCAGTTATGTTGTTGTTGTCTTTGAGGGTGTTGGAATTTATTTAAATTTTGTTTTGTTTATTTGTTTCTTTCTTTCCTTTCCATACCAGTAAAAGCTTTAGACACCTTTCTACAGCTAAAGTAATTGTAAGATACTGTTAGTCTGTCTTACCCAAGCAGGTAAGAAGAGATTGCCAAGCTAAGCACACGTTGAGCAGAAACTCAGCAGGGTGACTGGGGATTTCTCTAAGACCAAACACAGAGGTTGGAACATTAATCAGTAAGGCATGTGAAAAACTGCAGAGAAATTGGGAAAAAAGACACCAGGATGGTGGCATATCTGAAAGCACTGGTGTATAAAACCTGAGGGCAAAGACATGCAATCAGATCACTGTGGCTTAACAAGTTACTGCTTGTCATCAGAACAGGTAATTGTTAGCAACCAAAGAGAGATGACAAAGGGAATCCTATCATTCAGTAAACAGTAGAGCAGCATACCCACCTTGTATGATTCAATTCAAAGCACAGTGTCTCCCAAAGTCTCTTTCCATAAAGAGGGAATACATTCATAGGTATAAAAGGGCAATTGAAATAAAAAGGCCAAAAAATGCTAAACTGTAAATCTGATGCACCTGGAAAATAGCATCAGGCAACTGGTGGATGGATTTCATAAACTAACTCCACATAATTACAAAAGAGTCAGATCATCTTACAGACTTACCTGTCTTTTAAATAAAGAGATCAAAGTAGTATTAACTGTGAGATGATGTGTCTTAGCATAAGCCACACTGAGATCACACTGAAGTAAATTAGTGGACTCCAGCTAAGTATATGAAAGAAGATCACTATTGTGGGCCAATTTAGTGTAGTAATGGTACTTGGAATATAAGTCATAAAAAAATGAACAATAGAGTTTTGCTTTATGTTCAAAGGAGTTTAGCTCCCTGAAGGAAAAAAGTAAGTTTTTCTCCCTAGAGATTTTGTGATGCAAAATTTTATACATTTATGAAAGTTAGTATTTTTATCTTCCTAATTATACTGATGTAGTTAAATTAGTGGAATTTTTCAATTAATAAAGATTTGAAGACTTTATAAGACCTTTTTTTATTATAATGCTACAGCTAAAGTATGCTTAATTTAGACTATCCTGTTCTTATATTACGATCATAGTTCAAAAATGTAACTGAATAATTAGATTACAAAACTATTTAAAAGAAGTCTATAGAGAAGAATGGAGAGGAGGTAATATCCCTTATTTTCTGGGAATTGTAAAGCATGGCAACTAAATAACATCACCAAAAAGTACCCATATCAGAAATGAAAGCTCTTAAATTCAGCCTCTTTCTTTTTTGGTACATGTATAATGCTTAGAAATGATCATCTTTGATTATGAATCACTTTTAGGACTGGTACTATGAATATGATTTTGTGATCTATTGTGTCAAATTGAAATCTGAAGTACTTGGACTCAATACCATAATAGAAGTGATGTTTTCCTTGTTACTGTTCCTGTGAATTTGGTCTATACAAATGCTTCAAATGAGAGTTTAGAATCTTCCCTCAAGTGCATATGTGTCCATGATGATAATATGGGAACTGATGGCATTATACCTACCTGCATTTAGTTGACGTGGAATGAATTAGGCTTTACCATTGATTATTTTCCTTATAGCCCTGGGACAATATCAAGATGGTACATAGCTATTGGGTCAGGGTACAGGCACACAAAAGGAATGTCATTGTTTTATTTTCTGCAAGTATACTAGCAAGATATTGTAGCAAGAAATGCTACAGGACAAATTATGGTAAAATACCGCAAAATGACAGATCTAAAAGTTCAAATAAGAATATTCGTGGCCCTCTGTAGTTTCTGTGGATCTTTTAATATACTTTTGCTTTGTGCTGTTTAGATATGTTGTAAATTAATGAAGATACAACAACTATGTACAACTAAATAAATATTTTGGAAACTTCCTTAAAACATGTTTGAAATTTGATAAAATAAAGGTATGCATTATTTCCATGTTTCTTAGAATAAACACCTAAAATATAGCTGATGTGAAATCTACTGTTTCTGTGAAGCAGGAAGTTGAGTGGAATTAATTTCAGCTACATTTAGAAGTCTGCTTCTGAGATAGCCAGTGTAGGAACCCTTTATAATCGGTGCAGATAAAGAGAGTTCTGTTCATCTGACCTGGCTTAGATGTTGAAATTAGACTGAGATGGGTGGTAGTGTACAGCTTTGAGAATGATCCGAATAGGCAAAAAATACCATTTTCCATCTCTAAAGTGAAAGGTGGTTGACCGATGCAGAAGTTATCTATGCTTATGCTGGAGTTACCTACATGTGATCAGATGAACTCCACCCCACTTGCCTACACTGCCCCAAGCTTCATAGAAAAGATTGATCTTATTTTTTCCCATTCCAGAAACAAAAACAACGTATCCCTTTTATACCTGATTGTTGGCCAGGAACCTCAGCTACTGGAATGTAGTGCTTCTAACCCCGGACACTGCAGCAATTGTGTGGATGTACAGAATTGTAACTGTGCAAGTTTTTGCATTTTCTTCATTCTATTAAATGTGTGGGATTATGGTATTCACTTTGACCAGATGTCCAGGAATCCCAAGTTAAATGAAGATAGACATCCATTTCATACGAATGTTTGTCTACAGAAACAAGTCTAAGACAGCCAGTGCCTATGGATGTTCTGGATAGTGCAGGTAGTGATCTTAACAGTTGTATGAGATGATACACTGTGCCATCAGTTTTTAGCTCAATTTTCAGCATGTACTCATACATATTTCTGCAAGCTCTTAAAATGGCTGATTTCAGAATGATCACCAGACTGAAGTGGAAGATAATGTTTCTCAGAAAGGGAAGATGTGTGCACAGTTTCAGGTTTGTAGTAGGTTAGAGCTGGAAGATCCTGCCTTAGGCATAAAATTTTTGTTTTATATGGTACCTTTCCTGTGTAAAAGAGGATAGCTTTGGACTCAGGAAGTCAACAGGCATCAGGAAGTCAGGGTAAGTTGATGGCTGGTATTCTTCACACAGGAAAGGTATAATTGATGTAGTGGTTTAGGAAAGCTTTGCTGTCTCTTGGGACTATTTATTTGTTGGGCTTGTTTTGCAGGCAACTGCAGGGTTCATTTTCTTTTCCAAAGCAGTGCTGCCAAACTGCAGATTCCTTTCATTCTAGTTAAGTAAAATCACCATTCGATTTTTTTTTCTTTTTTTCTCCTTTTTGTTTTATTTATTCACTGGCACAAGCTTTGACTTGACATCATATTTTAAAAAGTTGACAGAGTATTTGACTGAGTATGAGTTAGCACTCAGCTTTATAAGCTGGTAAGGCATATTGAGCTGCACCCTGATAGCTGGAAAACTGAAATTTCAGAGCATAACTTTCTGAACATCTCATTCATTAATGCAGAAATGAAAACAGATATTTAATCTCAGTGGCACAGGCCAACTTCTAATTAATGTTATTTTATTTACTTATATTAGTTATACTTTACTTTTTTTAGACACCTTTTGCACCAATGTTCCTATATCTTTAGGAAAATTCTGCTATCACTGAATCTTTACAGATCAGAAGTATTTCAATAATAACAAAATTTTACTGATTCTTTAGTCTCCATTACCATTTAGATTAAAACATGACTTATTTACAAATATTTTTCACCAGATATTTTTAAGGAATTATGCAGTTAGAAATGTTCATAGAAAAATGGAAGTAATCATTAGTAATCTCCAAAATAGAGACATTTTAAGACATGAAGTAGTGCAGTCTAACTTGTGATCATGCCTTTGGGTGAAAACAGTAACAATGGAGCAATAGAAAACACTCAAATTTGATTTTACGTACAAGAAACCTATTAGTCAATACATATGCAGCTCGGATGAATGAGCTTGAGAATTCTTTGGGTATCCCATAAAATGCTGAATCATGAATTAACTAAGTCAGGTGGAAATTTACATTGACCTAACAGCATTAGAGCCAAAAATTAATTCATTTCACTTTGCTGGTCTGTCTGTCTTGCCCCTCCTCCCCTTCTCATTGAAAGGAGGTGTTCAATCTTGGTTCAAGGCAACCCCTAAAATTTATTCTGTATTACTCATCATGGAATGAGGCCTACAAGCTCCCTTTTCTGGTTATACAGCCAGTGGAACAATTCTTGGCTTCCACTCAGAACCCATACAAGAGACATACAAAGCTAACAATGCCTTATCATAATCCAAGTATGTCACATCCCAGAGCACAGTTTTAATTTAAATCATGATTTACCTACAATCTCAAGCTCAACATAACCACTGCCTCCCAACAGAAAGAGGCAAAATTTTATTACAAGAGCAACATTTTTTTTTCTAATTTCTATCAGGTTGCTTTTCATTTCTTGAGCCTATGTAAAGAATACTCACCAAAAAACCATAACATTTAATTCACAGTAGTGTTATTATTTAACATGGGGTTTTTTTCATTAAATAATGAGGAAACATATCTTCTGCCATATAAAAGACAGAATTTTTCATTGTATGATTTCATTATAATCCCTGAGTTAAAAAATACCACTTCTATAAATTTCAGGGTTTCTATTTGTTAGGTAACTTGCTTGCTAGAAGCAGAATTATTATTAAATACCAGAAATTCAAAATCCTCTTTCTCTTTTACCCTTTCAAGGTTTTTAAATAACAGAAGTTGTAAGAATTTGCTCATTCAACTGCTATTAGCATAAATTCATTGGGGTTTTTTTTCCTAGAAGAATTTCTTATACTAACAAATTTGAGGAACGTGATTCAAATAATTCAGAATATATGAAGAAACCCAAATATGTATACCCTCTCCTGGAAGGGCATCTTAAGTTTTGCGTTTCTGAATGTTGCTGAAATATGTACTATTTTTTTTGGAGGGGGGATTATTTTTTATATAATAAGTGTTGGTTCTCATTAGTCAATGAGATTAATATGGCAAAATAGCACTCTATATTCAGAGGAGAAGATAAGCTTGCTCTTGCATCTAGCTGCCATTATATTTTGGTTTCACATAGATCTGATTATTAACATTCTCAGCAAATCAAATTAAATAATTCTCATTATCTTTATTAATAATCAGTAACCAGGTTCCCTGATGTTTCTCTTCTTTTGATAAATCTGATAATACATGTTATTCTGCATCAGTGCAGAAATTCCCAAGCATTAGCCTCCTGAAAGATAAGATGTCAAGGGCATTTTTAAAAATAATTTTGTATCTCTACTGACTTAATATAAAGAAACACATTTCTTCATGTTACCTATTATCCTATCTTTAATCACTACATTTTATACAGTTTCATATCAGCTTCAAATCCTTATACTTATCTAGAGGCTCGAGATTCCAGACCTATAAAGGTTGTCACTGATAAGCATAATATATTAAATGAACCACTTTTCCAGAACCAGTTCTGAAATCTAATACAGGTTGAAATGCTTTGCATAAAATAGCAGCAAAGGTCATATTGTGCAAAATATTTTTTTGAGGTGGAAAGGGTCAGAGACTGAATTGCTGATATTGCTTCAATATCAGAAATCTTCTTTCAAATAGCTATTTTTTTAATGGCTGTTTTTTTGTTTTAATTACTTTATCATCTATGTATCAATGTACCAGTGCAGAGATTTTAATTTATGAGGGGTTCAAAGCCTGCTAAAGTGAACAGAAATACCTCTATTGATGTCTTGGTTTGAAAGACAGGTGTCTGCCAAGGAAGGCAGGAGTCTCCCTCGAAATGAAAAAAAACCAAAATTGCAACCCCCTTCCCTCCGAGTTATTATAATTTTGAAATTAAGGGGCTTTCAGGCAAAGCTATGAGGAATAGGAATAACACTTCTTTACTATATTATATATATGTGTATAACAAGCCAAACAAACAACAATAACTATGGCAGTAACAGCAAACAATCACAAACCCAGTGCCAGCCTTCTCGGCTGTCGGGCCCTTTCCCCTCGGGTGCAGTTCCGCTCGCAGCCGGCAGGGGCGCTGGCGGCTCCCGGTGAGCAGGGCAGGTGCGATGGTTCCCCCGCGGCTGCAGGGGGCGCTCCGGAGCGAGCTCGGGGAGCACGCGGCACCGGTGCCCTGGGATCCCGGGAAGGGATGGAACAAAGGCTTCACAAACCCCTGGGCAGCCGATCCCGGTGTCCGGCCGGAACCTCGGGAACAGCAGGCTGGAACGGCAGGGACGAGCACAAATACCGGGTGGCAGATGAAATGTATCGAACTCCAGAGCTGCAGCGGGAACCCCTGGAGGTCTGGGCAGGCAGGGTGTGCGGGTCTACGGAGCAGCAAAGGGTTAAAGCAACGGCAGGGGCAGGGCGGCCGCAGCCCGGCTCCCAGCGGGGCAGGGAAAGGCAGGCTTGGGAATCCCGGGGTTTCTCCAGTAGAAGGAAGGAAGGCAGCCGAAAAAGCAGAAGTCTGCAGTGCTGACGAATTCCTTCCAGCCTCTCTCCCCATCCAAACACGGGGAACTCCCAGCCCACAAGCCCAGGTGAAAGAGAGTAGCCAGATGGGCCCCTCTGTCTATGACCAGGTCTTTTGTTTTTCTTAAGCACCCAGTAATTTGTCCCCCTGGCAACATGTATGGGGAAAATTCTTTAAGAGCAAACAAAAACAGGAGAACTCCTAAAACCCCAACAATTGATTCTGATGACCTGGATTGGTTCCTTTTGTTTTGGGCACAATATTTCAAGAATTTTTGCAAAAGCACAAAAATAAAAGAAACTTCTTTAAGATTAAGATTTTAATACAACACAGAAAATGTGTTTAAATCTGGATAATCCAAAGCCAGAGGAACTGACATTCAGAATAATGAAGTATATGTGAATGCTGTTCAAATTATTTTTTTCACTCAGCTAAAGACTGAAGTATTTTAGAATATATCCCTTCCCCCATCTCTGTCTAGCTCTTAATCTAAACTTCCACTAACTTTAATTTTCCTACACTTTTTCCTAGCTCCCAGAAGCTTTTCTTTTGCTAGCTGTCAATAAGTTTTTCTGAGTAGATATGTCACCCAGTGTAACCATGTTCTTTTATAAATAATTTTCTGTTTTAGCTTTACATATTTATATTTTCTTCTGTTGGTATTTTCATGTATTTGCTGTCACTGCAGAGATGTTTTCTTATTATTTCTTATTTCTCTTCAGTGAAGCGCACATTGTGAGGGATTTTTCCCCTCTGTATTTTCTTCTTTACTGACTTTGCTTCTGACACTGTTATGAGCTGTAAAATGCTGCAGTTGTCACTTCCTTTTCCATGACTGAGCAGACAAAAGATAGGTTTTTGCAGCTCATGCACTTGACATGGAAAGTAACAGGGACAGGTGGGGTTTTTTTTCAGATTGAAAGTGTTTGTTTCAGTGAGTGTTATCCTTCAGATGCAGTATTTTCTACTCCATCTGCAGAAGCCACCACCCTGTTCCATCCTTCTAGTAAACAAAGATATTAAAAGGATGGAACATCCGCTCACGGCATAAGCAAACTGAGAGTAATTCTTATAACATTCAAATAAAACTTTTGGCAGAATTTGGGAAAAGTTAAAATTACTTTAGAATGTAATTACTGCTGCAAAATTTGAGTAAGCAGACCTAAAAAATTGATTAGACTGAATCAACTCTTTTGGAAACACTTTAATGACAAGTATCTATGCTTAACGTGAAAAAAAGTTTGCACTACAGTACTCTAAATAATTAATTAGGAAAAAATCAAGTTACAACTCTTTTTCTGTATTATATTTGTTAGTTGAAGGTTTTCAAGAAACCAGGTGAATATGCCAGGACATCTCACAGAAAATTAGACTTCATATTTAGGCAAATGAATCATTGCAATAATGTGGAGACTCAGTGGCATCATTAGTCTGAAAAGCCAACTCAGTTCATTTTGAAGTAGCCCCATACTCAACCCAATTCAGCTGCCTGTAATTCAAGGCTTAGTTTAATTCAAAGCAGTTGTGTGACCTTGGATCAATTTTACTGAGAAAATTTACTGGTCGCTAAGGTGTGAAATATTCTGTGCTTTAAAAACATAAAAAATAAGATAAAAACACAGACAAAAGGGTAGGTGGTAAAATGGTGAGAGTTAGCAGCTCAAAAAAGATTCAGGGGTAAAAATATTGACGTCAAGATGCTTTCCAGCCCTCCCTCCCCAACAAAGGAGATCAATTAGAAGACACTAACTCAGCAATATTGAGGATCATCCCACTACACAATGCAACAAAAGCTAACTTTTCCCTATGCACATGCATGATGAAGATACTATTGTCACTCTAGTAGTCTGTTAATCTTAGAAATATGCTGTATATAGTAGCCAATAAATGATTGTTTTGTACTCCCAAATACTGTATAATCTATATATGTAGTATCTTGGCACATGCCAAAAGTTGTCAAAAAAAGAGACTGAACGTGAAAGAGAAAGAATGTTAAAGTAAGAAACTGAGAAAAGTTGGGAAGTGATTTCCCACATTACCTTAAAATGATGTCTGGAAAATAAGTAAGTAAAAATCAGATATATTTCTGCTTCTTCTGCGGGAATAATAAAGGTGGATATTATTTTGCAACTCTTTGAATTATGCCCTCCATAGGAACCTTTGTCTCCACCTGCCATGTTCTGAGTAGGAAGAACAACCAAGGAATGCCTACAAAGTGAAATATATGAGAAGGTAATTAACACTTTCCAGAGAGTTTAGCCCTGGAGGTGATAGCACATTTCACTGTGTGTGGATACAAAAATGCTGTTAGCAAGAAATTTTCCTGCTTCTTTCTAAGCCTGTGAGATACTTTTCTCTCTCACAAAGATATTAGCAGAGTTCTATAAACTATGAACACCTGCAACCTTGCAAAGCCATGTTTATGGTACAGTAGAAAAATATTTTGACAACGTATGTTTTAGGATTCTAGTCAATCACCCCAGGGGTGGCTGATCCTTTGTCCAATTAGACAAATTGCTGCACAATTCCTGTTTGTTGGATCTCTCCTCTCCTCCCTACAGCTGCAGGATACCACAATAACTGTGAGAGCTGAACAGTGGCTATGTAGGTAGCTAAGTTTTCCTGTCCAAACAGCACTACTATCAATAGTTCAGTAATCAGGAATTCCTCTATTCAACCAGAACCCGAACAGTTTAGGTATAATACAAAACTGGCATAGCATACAAAATTAACTGCTGTAGCAAAAGTGGCATCAGTGTACCTGTTAGATAAAACTGTAGCCATAGCAATCTGTTTAGCTTTGAAGAGGGCGCGTCATGCTTTGGCTGTTTTCACTCAGACTGAGTTGCAAATTTTTGTTTTGCAACAACTGAAAGCCTAATACTATCAAATGGTACTATTACAAACACAGGGGAAAAAATGGAAGATGAAAGTAAAAATTCCTTCATGTAATGAAGCAGAGATGCAAAGTAAACTTACCTAAGAAGAGCCTTGAACACAACCACATTCACCTCTTATTTCCTATAGCTTCCTAAGTGTCTGTTTGCAAATTAAATTACAAATGAAAAAGAAATAAAGCTCAAGGTTGCACTGAACAGTTGTACAAAAATAATGCATGTCTTACAAAGCAAAGATGATGGTAACAACCAGACTAAATCAGCAAACCCAAGACGTGGATGGAAAGTCTGTGGGGGGATGGGTATTCAAAGGAAGGTTACCAGGAAAATCCATTTTCCATGGCACGGAAATTACTCCCCTCTCTGTGTTTATGCTTTCAAAGTAGAGAAGGGCAGAAAATGATCCCTCCTCATGAGATCACCTGACACAGCTAGTTCTGGGATGTCCTGTTGCATCATTTTTTGCAAAAGCTTTGAGGTGACTAGAACACATCTGGGAGATGACCTAACAGTGAAACATTATGGATAAATACATACAGGTCCATACAGTTCTGGAGCTCATTTTGTGTCTTTCACTTAGTGCTCAGAATATTTGTATGGACTTCATCAGCAATCTGAAGTTGGGAGTTTACTCTTTTGGGAGAGTCTGAGATCCCTCAAAGGGAGTTTTAGTTGCATTGTATTTTGGCATCTAAGACTCCTTGCATTGTGGATGAAGACCTTCATAAGAAGGCAGCTGGAGGGTGAATCATTATTCTTGAAGGACAATTACCAGAAAGTAATTCTTCTGTCTTTCTCCTACAAAAAGTGTGGCAGGGACAAAACAGAATAATAAATTCTATTTTTCCTGATTTCTTTTTATCGTTTGACTTAATTTGATTCTAAAATATAACTGTTGTACTTTATTTATGGCTCAACATATGATTTAGATTCTACCTACTTCCTTCCCTCTTGAACTAGCTACCTAATACAGACAGTCTTCAATTTACTGAATACTGGAACTCTATTTCCTTTTCTATGTTTATCTTACTTTAAAATAACAATTTTTGCCTCATTTGTAAGGAACTTACCCTTTATTTTCAGTATCTTTTGAGGCAATGATCATTTAATGTGAATCACTTACAGCTCTTTTAAACATGACCTGAACATCTGATAATAACCTTTTCTGGATGTATCTGTTCTTTAAGTTACAGACAAATCTCACTGAAAAAATATCTAATCAAAGTGTCTCTGAAATCACAGTATTTCCTTACCAGCCTCATCATTATTGTGTAAGTGCTGATTCTTTCTTTTCCTTGCTGCAAAGTCTAGGAGACTTACAAAATGTAGGTCTTCCCACTTTTACTAAAGTCTTTGAAGCTTAAACTGTTTTACAAAACAGCTTTCTATTATTTTAATGCCTTATCAGTATCATATTCTATCATGTCACGAAATAATTTTCCCTTTTGCACATTATACAGATAGGAAGAGAAAGACTTTTGTTTTGCTTTGTTTTGTTTTATTCTTTTTCATTTGGGTATTATTAGATAACTCCAATATATCTAGTTTATGATAGCAAAAATTAATGAAATCTTCTAAATTCTATTAAAAAGCAGTGTTGTTTAATTCTACTGATAATTGTTTTTGTAGAGTTTCTTCCCTTCTTTCATTTATCCAAGTACTAAATTTCATTTAAGATTTTCTGAGTGAGGACTGGTACTTCTGAGTGGAGACAAAAAAAAAATTTAGGACATTTAACCATTCAACAGTATTATTTGTTAAAAATTTCAGCATTCAGGAAAAGAAAGAGAACACTTTAAAATATTTGCTTTAATTACTTTTTTGTACTTCAGTTATTTTCATCATTTGGAGCTGTAAAAGACAGGTGATTTTTTTCCCAAAATTTTATTAACAGTTGAAGTGATTGGATCAAATGGAACTATTTTGTCAAGCAGCGTGTATTGAACTTTCTATGAGAACTGTTGGTTTTTCCAGGAGACTGCAAAATATTAGATATAACATAGGATTATGAGATATCCCCAGGAATTTACAGTTATGTTGAGACTAAGACATTGGCAAGAGGATCATGGAGCTGTGTGACAGGCTCAGAGGCAGTAGAGAGAAAAATTTCAATCTAAGAAGATTGTACAAAGGTTGCTAAATTGTCTGGTTGGAAGGAAGGACACGGTAAAGGGCTGCTAACTTTCCATTAACTTGAGTTCTTTCATAGTAAGCTTTGAAACTGAAAAGAAAATTATCCTTATTGCCTGATTAAAGTTATGGTGGGCTTTTTGGTTTTTGGGGTTTTTGTTTGTTTGTTCATTTGTTTGATTTTGTTTTAACACCAGCTGGAAATTAAACTCATTGACCGAGAAGAACTGTAGAGTAACCAGCCCAGTTATACAAACTTTACCAGTTCACCTGGGGGTTAAGTATGACTTTGGGGGTTGCTGACAACCAGGGACCTCCAAAGACATCCCCAGGATGGCAGAATGCATGCACAAAGGAGACAGAACATGTGTTAATGATTTCAGGGAAATTATTATCATATGCATATTTATTATGGAAAAATGTTTATTATGGAAAAAAATTATAGCAAATCAATCAATATGTATATAAAATATAGTATATAAAGAGAATTTTTTTCTGTACTCAGCAAGCATGATATTTTGGAGGATATATCCCCTTGTGCATCCAGCCAAATAAAGAATGCCTGCTTCTTAATGGTGCATTGGTGTTAAGGAGGTTTTTTTTACTAGTTTTTTGGTAGTAATGCAGTGCCAGTTTTCCAGCATATCCTCTCAGCCTACATGACTATGTCAGTTTGATACTTTCTAAGTTCAAAGACATGACTTCATCATTAAAAGATTTTTATCTTCTGTAGCATTTTCTAATGTTCTGCTGAGTCTCAGTGCTTTTAAAGTACTTAATAACCCATGCCATGGAGTTCTACAGCTTTAAAGTTCTCATAAAGAGTTGTTTCCTTTTGTTTTGAAACTGGCATCTTTATTTGATGTTTCACATTTTTTAATCTGGGAAAACAACTCTGCTATATGACCTTACAGACTTTTGTCATATTTATATTCATCACTTTTCTGCCTTAAGGTAAAGAATCCCAAACTACTTCAGGGGATTGGAACTAGGTGATCTTTAAGATCCCTTCCAACTCAAGTCATTCTATGATTCCATGATTCCATGAACTACTATTACATAGTCTTATTAAGTCTGTTACGTATTTTCTTTTTGAAGTCCTATGATAAAAGTCCTATAAAAACATGCCAACCAAACTCCAAACTGGGTTCCACTGCTCAGCTGCTACAGGACAATGGTATAGGTACTACTGATACACAGGTAGCCCTTTTAGTACTGGCATACTGCCAGCTGCTCCTCTCTACCAGGCAATAATCAGTCTTTCAGCTCTGCTACACACCCATTGTTTTTTCTTATCTACTTATGGTTTCTGCAGTAGCTGTGGTCTTCAAAAGAATGGGACTGCAGTCTGTGTCCCAAAGCCTGGTTCCTGCTGCTTTTGCAGTAGATGGGACAGTCTGAAATCACAGCTGACTTATTTGTAGCATCAGCCTAAGGCCAAGGAAACACCTATAGCACCAGCTTGCTCTCCACTGTGATCCTTCAGGCAGCTGTAAAACCCTCCTCAACCATGGGGAAATTAAGTCCCTCCAGTAACATCTATCTTCTCTGTGTCACACATACCTCAAAATCCAGTTTATAGTTTATGAGCCCCTTGACTTGTTCGTCTGGTTGATGCAGTATTTTTTTGGGATCCTATTTGGGTCTTTCCATTATTGTCACAATACACATATTTTCTGAAGTTGGCATTTTGTTCTGGTTTTCCATTTTTTAAGTATTACTTGTGTGTTGCCATGCAAACAAAAGTCTGCCCCAGTTATACTGCATGATCATTCTGTTGGGCTGGATGCAGGGGCCTCCCAATCTGGCTTAAAGGACAAGACTATTCCTAACACATGATGGGATTTACACCAGGGTTTCCTTTTGGGCTTCCTACAAGGGTGCTATAACTCTTGGGAATGTACCCACTTACCCACACACCTCCCAGACTTCTGGTGCCCCTCCTCCTGAAACAGCTGCTCCCCACTGCAGACATTTCAGGGTTTTCTCTGCAGCCTGGTAAAGTGGAGGAGCCTGAGTCTGCCTTTCACTTCTGTTTAATTAGTGTCTATTCAAAATTAAACTTTAATTACTTATTCAGTTAGATCCTGTTACATAATGTTTCATCTACTTTATACCTACGTTTTTATGGCTATTTGTACTCAATTTCTAAAGCTTTATAGATGTGTATTTATACACGTAAGATATTCACCTATATGCCCATTTAGATGCATATATACTAAAAATAGATGTTCTATGTATAAAACCCAATGTTTTTAAATATTTGTAAATTTTCATTGTATATAAATGCCTATTTTTTTTATATCTGAGCACTTCCTTGTCAAAAGAAAGCAGACAACTAAAGGCAGGGCTGCCTCGGAGCATCTGGGTACAGCAGCATCGAGAACTGAAAGGCAGTCGCTCTACAGCTATATTTATTAGCAGATACAAAAAGATATTGGTATTTCTGCATGTATACTGAAGTATAAATATGACCAAACCATGTTATTGAGACTACATACAGAAAGGAAAGAGTCTTTTTTTAAGTAGATCTGCTTTTGAACAGCATAATTCATTTTACTAGTATGTGAAGATTTAATTTCTAATCCACTGCTAAAGCAAACCACCCATTTAAATATGTGAAATATTTGGGTCTCAGCAATGTCCATAGGAACTGATTTAGCCATGGTCCTAGTCTTTTGCATTGAAATAAAACCTTGAATAAGTAATAATTTAAGAAGAATTGAAATATTGGACCATTTTTTGCATTAAAAAATCCCCAAGAGTATGACTTTTACACTATGTTCTGACAGTATTTTTCCAGAGAAGACTAGAAAGACAGCCCAGCTACCAGAATTGCATGTCTCAGACTGCAGTACTCAGTATGAAAATCATTTGCATCAGTAATCATTACCATTCTGAAAGCATTTCCTTCTAAGCATGAACATAAATCTGTTTTGCCATGCTTTAAATCTCTTAGGCAGCAATTGCTGCATTCTCAAGCATGAAATATTCCTCACTTTGGAATATGTTTTGTTTGACTTCTATTCTGTATTTTAGTGTTTTTAATAGTAGATAGCACCCTTCAGAGTTACTTATAATAAAGGGGTTATTTCTTGGTTATTTGGTCATGATGATTTTCTTCTAGCTTCGTGCATCATATAATGGCCACATGGTTTTTTTACAAAGCTGTTAACACACATTCTTTAGAGGATAGTAAAACCTCCTACAGATCTGTTTAATAAAAATTGACCTGGTGACAGTTGGGTTCTGGAAAAGAACCACTACTTTTACCACTGTACGTTTAAGAAAAGCTCTCCCCTTCCTCCTCACTTTCTTGGAAGCTAACAATAACATTCTAATTAGTAAAAACCAGTATTGGAATTAGTATTATATTACATATACAAATATGTTTTATGCAAAGATAAGGAACTAAATGCTTCAGAGGATGTTGCCTATTCAACCAGTTCATCTGCTTGAAAATTAGTATTTGTGAAACAAATAAAGCACCCTAAAGGGCTTCTTTTTTTTTAGGGCAGAAGAAAAATACAGTGACATTTCTGAAGCAGGATGAACCCTTAATGTGCACAGTACATCGTAAAATGTGCTTCCTTTCTCAATGGAATTCTTTCTATTTCCAGGAGATAAAGTAGAAGATAAGCTTCAGTATCTGTGCTTTAAACACTTAACTTATCCTTTATGTAACATCTAGAGGATCCAAACATCCTAAGTACACTAAGAACACTGGCTACAGCCAAAGGAAAGAAGCATAGGTCTCCACAGGATTTTTCAAACCAGCTAAATGAGATAAATCCTTTTTCTTTTTGAGTGCACAGGGAACTGGCATAGAATAAACCAATGACCTCAGGTGATAAATGTGAGCAGCTTGGAAATGGCCAGTTGCTACCCAAGAGATAACATTAAATAAATAGCTTTATCAACAGGTGGCTGATTCAGAGGCATGTGGTGAATCCCTTCTTTGCACTTAATGACTCAGAATGCCTGATTTTCCTGTGATGACGGTTATAAAGCAAAAGGAATTTCCTCTTCCATAAACTTCTGTTTATTGCATTCATCCCAGATGAGGAAAGTGTAGTTTAGATCCTCCTTATCCTGAGAGAACTTTGTTGTGCCAAGAAAAGAAAGTTCACAGAACCACAGAATGGTTTGGCTGGGAAGGTGATGTTGAAGATTCCCTGCCTCAGGCAGGAACATCATCAACTAGACCAAGTTGCTCAGAGGTCCATCCAGCCTGGCATTGAAAACCTCCATGGAGGGGGCATCTACAACTTCCCTGGACAAGCTGTTCCAGTGCCTCACTCACTGGAAATTAAGTAACATGACATATAAGAGTTTACAAGAAGTTCTCTTTCATTCTTCCCACTAACTCTGGCTTATTGTGCAGCAACAAGAATGCAAAGCTAATGGGGCCAAAAATGCATGGAATTGAATGAGCAAGAGAGAATGTGAGTATGGAGCTCCTAATATAGAAGACATCTATGGGAGGATTTCTTCCTAAAAGCTCTGTCTTTACAGGTAAATTAAACAGTATTTGGGAACATTCCCAAGCATCAGAACACAATATTTTATTCTAGCAAAGAAATTCTAGCTAGAAAATTTCCCAGGGTGATTGTGGTATGTGCCAATAAGCAGTCTCACACAGGAGTCTGGACACTCCTTAGGCAGTAGAATTTTCTAGGAACAATTCCAAGAGGAATTCTGCGTAAAGACACCCAGCTCTGAAGACTTACTTGCTGTAATTGATTCTCACTGCTTGTTGCCACCTAGCCCCAGTGCCCAGATGCATTCATGAGCATATGTAGTTTACTAGTTTATAACAACAGCAAAAAAGTTGTCTTTTTAAAGTATTTTCCCAGTAGTCGCAATGTCCTTTATCCTAATGATATAAAGTAATAATAAAAAAGAAGAGCAGAGAATCCTTCCCAGCCTTCTGTAGTTATTTCATTGCCACTGGGGCATATAATTAAGTTTTTCTGTTTATTCTCTTCCTCTGGACCCAGGAGTGTTGAATTGAATGGAGAGAGAAATACAAGCAGCTAAAATAAGCTGGCCATCTATTTTATCTGATCTATTTTTTAGAGATGAAAAAAGAAATCTAAGTCTGGGGTTTTAAGAGTGCTTGATGCCATTAATCAGTTGTCTTCTAAAATAATTTACAGCTTCTCTTTTATGACATTCAAGGTTTCACTTAGAATGCCAGACTTTTGGAACATTTCCTATGCCAACCTACATTTTTGTTAGAAAAGTTTGCCCGTGCTCCTCCTATCTGTATATAAGAAGGTCTCATTCAGTTCTTAACTATGTGAATCTTGCATCGGTATAAATCAAATTAACCACAGGAGAGTTACACTACAAATTTCGTCTATGACATATAGCAGAGATACCCAATAGATTAAAGGGCTTTAAATCCAAATTATTCACAATTAAATTAATGGAATCACAGAATACTTTGAGTAGGAAGAGACTTTAAGCAACATCTAGATCCAACCTGACCCTGAATACTTCCAGGGATGGGACATCTACAGGTTATCTGGGGAACCTCTGCCAGTTTCACCATCCTCACAGTAAAAAATTTCCTTGTAGTATCTAACCTCTTTCGGTTGGAAGCCATTATCCCTTGTCCTATCAATATGTGCCCTTGTAAAATTTCCCTTTCCAGCTTTTTTGTAGTCCCCCTTTAGGTATTTTAAGGCATTAGGCATCTGCAAAGATTCATAATGTATATTTTATGTAGTACTTCATCTTATATTTTAATCATTTTGTTGAGTCTTTTTTTTGCATGCCGTTCTAGCCACATTACATGCTTATACTTACTTTTGCTTCATCAATTGCCTATTAGGGTGATGCCAGAGACTTCACACTCAGTCTCTTGTAATCTCTAACTTCTGCTCTGTTACACTGATCTTTTTCTCCTTCTCAAATAAACTCAAAATTTTAAATGCTGTGAAAATCGCAATAAGTAATCATGTTCAAAATACCGTTGTGAAAAACAACCTAACAATATGCAGGTCTTTACCTTTTTCTACTTAAACTTTTAGGAAGCCGTATCTCTTTCCATCAATAGTAATAAAGCTTGATCTCTGGAAATACATTATTCTTTACCTATGTAAAAAATACATTGCAGTTATAAGAATTTTTAAGCTATAAAGGAAGTCTAAAAAAACCAAATAACATACAGCCAAATAAAAAACCAATACATAACTTTATTTTTTTTTTCCTTAATTTTCCCCAAATGATGTGGTGGATAGGATAAAAAGTTCCAATTTCTATCACATAAAGAAAACTCACCCATTCTCTATTTTTTTCATGTGAATTGAAGTTTCTAATTTGACGGAGAGAATATATATAACTTAAACTCTTCTCAAGGAAAAATGCTACTATTACTTTTCTGGGATTGTTGTCAAAGGAAGAATGTCTTTTAATGATCTATTTAATTACCTGATATTATCCTAATTGCATGAATGTCTCCTGTATGATTTAAATTCAAGTGTTGTTATTTTTTTTTTATGCTTGCCTTGTATTTTCATTTAAAAAAATATTTTTTTCACAGAGTGATTAGTTAATTAGTTTCACTGGGTAACCTAACATTTGATCAATCTTAAATTGTCAATAAAGTTGCAAAAATTTTTTACAAGTATTGGAATCTTGGGTTGAAACAATGATCTTTGTAGTCCTGTACTTTATCAGTGCCTGTGCTCAATGTTTGCTCCTTCTCCAAAGTCACAAAAGCTCGTAATCTACTTTACTGTGTAATAAAACACCATGAGAGAGATTGCTTGTGGATGTCAGCTGGTGATCAGCTCGTGCCCTAAAGCATGAAGATTGATGATCCTTGTAATTTTTTTTCCTGAGTTAGTGTAAGCACAGATGTTATTTGCTATTATTTGTTACCACAGTTATTTATGAGACATGCTTCCAGCCTCAAGTCTACAATACTTGAATAAGAAACTTAAGTACTTCATCCTACCCCATCTACTTGGAGTTGTTATGAAATCTCACCCACTTCTTGATTTTTAAGTGGTAAGTCAATCTATAAAGGTCACACTGTTGCAATAAAATTTTTCCCTGTGTGTTTTATTTAGGCATTTGAGATCTTTCTGACCAAATACCTCTCAAGGATTTTCAACTCTGTATTGTAGAACGTGCCAAACATTTTCTGATAGGTTTCTTCTTAGTTCACCACTATGTCAGTTTCTTAGGATTTGCAGTGTGATACTTATGTCACAGTGTCATCTGAAGAAAGAAGAGTGATAACTCACCCATGTTGCATTTGAGTGGGGATTAACCAAATTTTGACACCTTTCCATCTTGAATTGATACGGAAAATACGAAATACACCTAAACATTAAATGAGAGAAAGATTTGGTAGCTTTCTTATGGATAAACAATTCTAGCCATTTCAATTGTTTAATGAAAAGTCCTTATCTCACGGAAGAAAAATTGTGATTCTAAAGCTCCAAATATCATGTAAAGAAATAAATTTAGAGAAAGAAATACAGAGTTGCACACTTAAGTGTGTAATAGTCTAAACACTCTAAACAGTCTGAATACCTATAACTCCAGATATTTTACTTTCAATAAGGTACAGTTTCTGCCCTGAAACAATTGCTTATTATCTAAAAAGACTAGGAGATTAAAGAGTTAAAAGCAAAAACCGAATCTTAGGAGGTTTGAGATGACTTGCCCAAGGTCAGTCTTGGAGCAGATGAGCTAAAAATAGAAATCAAGTATCCTGAATCAAACTTCAGTGCCCTACTGTTCTAATCAAAAAGTACAGAGAATACCAAATATTTATAAAATAAATCAAAGACTTCCAAAACCATGTTAAAAACCACTGAAATTGATGATTCTTTTTAATTTAACGTTTTTATTTCATCCAGTGAGTATTTAAGTTAATGTTGAACCTTCGATATTACTACATGAAACACACATGGAAATATGCCAGCAACTGTCAGTCTTATGAGCATTTTTTCCCTTTCAGGTTTTGTTTAATCCCTTCAAGGTCAAAAATCCTCAAGAGACTTCGAATTCTAGAGCACTGTATTTTATCACTTCTAATATTCCTTCTGCCCTTTTTTAGATAATCACCAAAAACATAAAGAATTTAGGTTGTTCACTGAAATATATTGGCTCAAATAGAGAGCACTGAAATCTCTTGTATCTCTATCAATATTGTATTACCAGTTACTGTGTTAGATTATTAATAATTGTAACCAATTTCTCACCACTTTATGTCATTAACTTCTATGAAACAAGTACAGCTAATTTGGGACATGTGATAAGAAAACCATCATAGAAAGCTATTAACCACTCTGCATAAAGTGGTCTAAGGAATAGAACCAATCTACAGAAATATGTGTGTTTAAAACAATTCCATGCCTTCATGCCAAACTATAGCCATATTAATAAAAACTTGCGGGGAAAATCCTGTCCCTGCAAAAATGAAAGGCAAAACTCCCACGGGTCTTGACACCCACTGGGTGCTGAATATCTGGATCAATATGCATTTCCTTTTCAAATATATTTTCTATAAATTGGAATTCTGATATCATTTGTTATCAATAGGTAAGGAATATATCAATAGTACCTGATAATGATGTATTTCTATATTTATAGGTCTATAATTAAGAACAAAAAATATTTCATTATCAAATATAATATTTTTAAAATAAAATCACTATTACTGTTGCGGTGGTTAAGTCCACTTAACACCCCCCAGGTTGCCCTAAAAGTGATCTCTCCTTACAACACTGTGCCAGAAAGTTCTCCTTTTGTCTAGATTCTGCTGGTCACTGGCCCTCTTCCCCCTCCCATCCCTTTTCCCATTGGCCCCTGTTATGTCACTCAACCTTGCCGTGCCCCCTAGCCCTCAGACTATTGGTTTTGGATGCTCTGCCCACCTTAGGGAGTTTTCGCGATAAAACCGGTGCAGGCGTTCAGTTCTGGCTTCTTCTTGCCTTTTCCCCCTTCGGGTGTGTTGCCATTAAACACCTCGGAGCTGCATGCAGAGAGCCCCTCTCGCCTCTCTGTCTCCAGCTCGTGCATGGACTGTGTGTGTGAGCGGCTGCTCGCGACCGCCTGCGAAGGTGAGATGGTGTGCACACGTGGGTGCTGGCAGAGCGCCGCCTGAGCGTCTCCACGAGGGACCCAGGAGGAAAAAATGCGGCATCGATCCACCGAAGCTCTCTTTCCATATATTACCTCATTAAGGAGCAGACTGCTCTTTAATCAATTATTTTCAAAATTTTTGTAGTTGGATGATCTACTTTTCTCGTAGTACATAAAATAGTTTTGAAACTTTTGCAGATTCAGAACTCTCTTTGGTGACGATTATTTTTCCTCTGCTCTTTCAAATAACAGTAACACCAATAGAAATGAAAATACTGTGTCTTTTGTTTTTTTTCACAAAAAAATACAAGCTAATTAGTAGAAAAGAACCTGAGATCAAAAGGGAAAAAAAAGCTGTCATTCTGAATCCAGGTTTCTGTTATGCTCTACCCTGGAAAAAAAAAAAGAAAAAAAAAAGGAAAAAAAGAGAGGGATAAAATGGCCTAAATTGTAGACCCTACAGGATATGGGCTAGTGGAAAAAAGGATGATTATCCAAAATTATGAAATAACGTTCTTGTGAGGAAATTTTTAATAAATTTTTAGCTTGGAGAGAATATACTTGAGAAGGGTAGTTACGGATTTTTGTAAAACTGAATGGTATGAACAAAATTAGTTGACAAAGTGTCTTGGGGTGACTTTATCATGTGTATCTCCTATCGCTGCTCTATGCCCAGAAATTAATTTTGTGCCTTTCTGTGTCTTTAAACTGAGCCTGAGAGGGGGGAGAGGAAAAAACCGAGAGAACTTTTCAAAGCAGTTGTTAAAGGACACAGACACACACTCCTCTGCTTCAGCAGCAGCAAGAGCGAAGGAAGCACCCTGCTTGCTTTTCAGCCAGTTTTCAGCTCCTCTTCTCTGGAGGGAGATGGAGAGTTGAACTTTGTTTTCCTGGAACTTCGGAGTTTTTTTCCCTTCCTCTCTTCTGGACTGTTTCAACATCAGAACACATCGGGAGAGTTCTCCATCAAGGCCCCAGAGGTGGGCCCACACCGACCCAGCTCCAAGGAGGAGGAGAGAGACCGCACCTACAGACGGACTCTGAAATCTTCCCAGGTTTCTCTCCACAGTGAGAGGTTTTATTATTTAGCATTATTTTTCTTTTCCTGTGTGTTTGTTAAATAAATAGTTTTTATGTCTTTCACTTTCCTCCAAGGAAAATTTCTTCTTTTTTCCCAGCCTGGTGGGGGAGGGATGGTTGTAACCAGCTTTCTATCAGAGGATATTTTTCCTTCAAATTTGTCCAAACCAGCACAGAAAGGTTTGCAGTTTCTTATAACACAGCATCAAATAAAAGTAATAGGATAATTTTATGCATGAATTTGACCACATATGTAAGTCTCCTGCTAATACTTTATCCAACTGTGAATGCTATTATGGGAGGGAACCTGGAGAGTCTCTTAATCATAGCCTACTAGTATGTGTGCAAGAACAAGATAAAGAAGAATATGAGAGACCTGGCTTCTCTTCATTTGATTTCTGGTCCCTATCACAAAGTGAGCACCCGACAGCAATGTATAAGCAGCTGCATGAAAAGTTGAAAAGACTTCTTTATAGAAAAAGAATTGAACAGGAGATGACTCGTGACCCTAGAGCACAGTCCATTTCAGACAGTTCTGTCAGTGTAAAGTGCTGCTCCTTGCTCTGCTAACTTGATAGAGTTAATTGAGCCCAGAGAGAACAGATTCAAGGTTTTTGCTTGCTAACATTCCACTGTTAAAACTCAATAGATGACAAGAAAATTATTTAGGTAAGTGAGGTACTGATGAGAAAAAAATTAAGAACAATGACTCCCTCTGGTAGCTCAGCTATCAGAAATTTTATGCATGTGCCATTGGACAAAATTTGCGTTACTAGACTTTAATCCTTTAGTCTTTAAAAAAATACCAGAAAGATTCTTTTAATTGGAAAAACAAAACAAAACCCATTCCCCTTTTCCCCCTGAACTACCACCAACAAAAGGACAAATTACAGTGCAACCCACCACCCCCTACACACTCCCCTGTGACAATTTTCTTTCCTTTCTACTTTCAGGGCCTAAACCTGTGCTGCCATTTTCCACAAAAGAAGACTGAGACAAATAAAGTTTAATCTGTTTATAGAAAGAATTGCCAAGTATATGTATGCATTATTAATCTCCAATTATTTTTAAACACAGCATATAAAAATGAGAATTTGTTAGCAGACATCACATAATCTAATTTCATGCTGGAAACTTCAAGATGCTTAGGAAGCAACAGAAAAAAAGTAATTTAAATGGTGCACTAAAATTTTATTTATTTTTTAGATGAATACTATGAAAATATGTTGTCTTTAAAGTTTGAAAGTTTTACTTGCTAGAAAACTAATTTGCAGATCTCTTCATTTAAAGAAATTTTATATTACTAAAAATTTAACATTTGTGTATGCGATTTTTTTCTCCTACATCACCTACTTCACTGCACAGTATTATTTTTATGGACTGTGAACTCATCATGAGCTTAAAAATGCCTCATATGAATCTAATTAAAAGATATTCAAGATTCCATACCTTGACTTCAGGTTGCCTTTATTACTGGTACGGTAATAGCAACACTATCATTTATGTTTATGAAACACCTTCTATTCTAAATCATCATTTCAGTTATCCAAAATTCCCTCACCCCTTCAGTCTGAGGATAAAATGTATCAGGAATAAGCCGCCCAAATATTTTTCTGGTTTTTATGTTAACTAAAATCCATTGAAGGACTGCAAGACAACTGAAAGAAAAGCAACTGCCCCATAGTCCATGTACATGTTCCTGGCAATCTCTAATTTAAAACTACCATAATTTATAGATGTAGTGAAATGATGGATAATAAGAATATGTTTTATGGGAGAGTGCTCTTTGGTGATCTAATGGAAACATCTTTTTTTCCTTAGCACAAGAAGATGAGAATATCTTTCTGGTGTTTGAGGAGGTTTTTTCTATTCCTCTGGTTGGTTATTTTTATGACAGCTGGTTTTATTAATTTAAATTAAGACTGTCAATGCAACAACTTTTCCATGTAGAATTCTTGGTAGTGTAGTAGAAAATACTGAAAGAGATGGAGTAGCGGGAGCAAGGGCTAATATAGGCCTTTCTGAGATGAGATTCATAGTTCATTTCCAGAGCAGAGAGAATGTATTTAGGGCTGCCATTTTATAAAAAGTCAGGGGGAAAATATAATTGTAAAAAATTTAAAACCTCTAAAAATTTTGTGTAAGGATTTTGCCTTCTCAATAGATATTATTTATAGTTTGCTGAACATCAGAAACTTGCACTTCTCACAGTGCAGCCCCAGGCTGTCACATTTCACTATAGCCTTACATTTTTTGGGTCTTGCTTGGTTTCACAGGCAGCAGTTAAAACCCTGCCTGTTGTTCTGGTAGCTTTAGCTGACTGAAAATTCTCTGCCTTCTATCTTTTTTTTCATTTTGCTGAACATCTTTTGTAACATAGATGTCAGAATTATCACCCAGTGAAAAAGATGTGTGGCAGTGATGTGTCACAACTGTCAAGGCACAGAGATGTTGTGCAGAGCAGATACACTGTTATGTTGCACTATGTAGGTTACCTGTCTAGAGTATTAATTGTTCAGGAACCATATTCTGCTGTCATGGATTTACGGATATGCAAGTAACCATATAAATATATCCTAATTGGCTACCCGTGTTAAGTTGCTGAAACACAACATGCAGGTATTTCAGTGCAAATAAAATCTCAGCAGGGAAAATTCATTACCAGCCTTCCAGCCTTCACTTCCAGCCACTGAAAACAATTACTACTTTCCATCAACCTCGGTAGCACGGAACCATTTTAACACATTCATACATATTGCCCTCATCCACCGGCTGCACTTCCCTCAGGAATATCCACCTGCTCCTACAGGGAGTCCTCCAGAGGCTGCAGTGTGAATATCTGCTTTGGTGTGGTCCTCTCCACAGGCAGCATGAAAATACCAATCCCTCCATTGCTGTCTTCCAGGAGCTGCAGGGGAGTCCCTGCTGAGGTACCTGGACCACCTCCTTCCCCTCCTCCTTCACTGATGTTGGTGTCTGCAGGCTTGTTTGTCACAGTCTTTTTCCTCACTTTACCAGGCAGCATTTTGCTTTTTCTTGAATACATTTCCAAGCAGGTGCCAGCATCCTGGCTGTGGGGCTCAGCCATGTCCTGCAGTGCATCTGTTGGAGCTGACTGGAACAGGCTGAGCCCAGCACAGATGCTGCCCTTGCAGACCCACCCCCCACCAAAACTACCAACCCCTTGACACATACAGACAATACAATGTCTAGTGTTTTCTAAACATTTTTTTTTGTCATATTACACAGTCTACCATTTTAAGTTACTTCATTATTCCAAACACCATCTTCAACTCTGCTGATTTTAATCTACTAACTTCTCATTTTTTGGTTGTTGAATATTTTGACTAATAGTTACATATCAGGTAATATTTGATACACAATATTTTGACATTTGATGCAATAAACATGGAAGAAGTGTTGCCGCTAATCAGAACAAAATACTTTTAAAAATAAACACCAGTTGAATTTTTGGCAATGCATTTTTTTTTTTTTTTTAAATAGTATTTTACTCTAAGATTATTTTTAAAATAAATTCTAAAGAAGAGTGCCCAGATTCTTGGTTTTAAAAATGGCAGAAAAATATAATTATGAGGTGATAGAAATTTTATTTATTATGTAAAATATGTTTACTGAGCTAGATGTGGAAAGTTTAAATTCTGCAGCATAAGTATTCATTAAGAACCCCACAACTGATCAGCCCTAGTAGCAATGCAGAGATTCTTTATTTTTAACAAATAAGAATACTTATGTTTTATTCTGGTTTCATGATTATGTGTTTAATGCATAACCTATATAGTGCATATAACGACAATGCTTGTTTCTTCGTCTGTGACCCTGAATTAAAACATAAATGTTGAGTTAATACGTGCAAAACCACTTGCATGCTGCTAATATTTTCACTTTAAGAAGGAAAGAAAATAGATGCTACTAACATTCTCTAATTCTGGACTAGTCACCATTCAGATATGTGCTATCTGTTGGCTTCTCTAGGTCCTGTTGGGGTCTTTTTGACTTTGTGAACACAGTGAAATGGTAATTAAAACCTTGAAGGCAAACAGTGCTGTAAATACTGCACTGACACATAAGCACACTCATTTCCTGGTCCCACTGTCCCTCAGAGGACAAGGGTTGCACTAAGGTTTCAACCAAGTAAACAGGTGATGGAGCTATGAGTACTTTGCTTTGTTAAAAAGCATTTAGTAGTTTCTTGACTCTTGGAACATGAAACACCATGTTATATATGAACTTTCAAGTGTTCTGCTTTTCTGGGTTTTCTAAGACTCAAGCTGCTTCAGTTTTCAACAACTTTGTTCTTTTTCTAATTCTTGCTTCTGTCTTTCCCTTTCACTGGGACCTTTTTGTTTCTCTATCTGTGTCTTCCTTTTTTTGAGCAGTTCAGATATGGCTGCTCACCATGACGACCTAACACTCAGGCTATACCTATCCTATGAAATAAACTTAAATGCAGTCTTAACACCAGAATGGAAATAAATCTAATCTTCACTCCAAACTCACACTTATTCCTTCAGCGAATATCTTACTGGTGGCAAAACACAGGAGGTAGTCTGAACCCTCACTTCTCACAGCATTAGGGATGTCAGGTAGCTGTCTCGGCTCCAAATAACTGAAAGTAAAAGGTGAGATTTTAGCGAGTCTTTCCTTTAGATATCTAAGCTATTAGACAGTAGTATTGCTGAAAGGCTATAGCAGACATTTTGAATCCATAGACTATGTGCACAATATCCCACATCACATAAGAATGACTATGATACAGGGAAAGGAACGGAGAAATATATGCTGTATTCCCAGGTTTTGCCACATAAGAGGAAGGAAAAATCTTTAACCTTCTTTATTTTATTTTACCATTTTTAGGAGGGGAAGTTCCTCATCTGTGAATTAAGTGTGCTTATATTTTTTTCAGAGGAGTAGTTTTAAATATTTTTTCTCCATCCCACAACTCTTGACAAAGCCAGTGTCTTTAGACAGTTCTTGTCACTGTATAACAGTATCTGTATTTAGAACAGATTAAGAGCTGAATGTTGTTTGTAGTGCCTTAAACAGGTCCTATGAAATTTTCAAATTACAGCTATCTCATTGTCAAGATTCATGGTGATAGGAGGGGGTGTCTAAGTTTTCTCATACTTTTAGTTCCTATGGGCAATGTCTAAGATCATGATGATACAGAATCGAGCATATCAAATGACAGCAAGCTTCGAAGTTGGAGAAATTGTGATTATGTGCCAGAGGCATGAACTCTAGCTCCACTGTAATTGTCACTGTGATCTACTGAAATGAAAATAAAATGCATTTAATGGTGTTTTTCTCAATTAGCAGTATCACTGCACAATGCTGAGAATATTTAACAACTTCAGCAGAATGACAGCAGACACAGTTTCATCATACATAAATGGAAGAGTGGTAATAGGCTCAGACACAAATGTATATAACACAGCTGGGGATTGCTCAAGTTGTAACCTGAATTTCTCAGCATTTCCTTACACCACTAGAGTCAAATGAAGCCTTCCGCAGGGATAACATCCAGGCAACACTTCTAAATGGCGTGCTGTCACATATGTCACGTTCTCCCATGACTTAAATCTGCCATAGGCTCAACAGCAGATATCACTCAGCAAAACACTAAATTATTTCTTCACTGCAATCCTATTTGTAATGATTATTTTATTGAGATCTTAAGAAAACTTTCTCCTTAATTTTACCCAAAATATCTATGAAATGTTTAGATTACTGATTTCTTTACTATCAGTGGCAGGATGAAAACTTTCCAGAAAGACTTATAATAAGTGTTCTGAAGAGTCTTCCTTATTGGAACATATTCTTACTGTATTCGTTTTCATCATGATGCTGAACATTACTTTCCTCACCACTAAGATATATATTGAATGATCATATCTCATTTTCAAAATGTTCAATATCAATATCATCACATCTGTTGTCAGATGTCATCATGTTGAATTAGATTTTTTTACTGAAATTTGTTACTGAAGTCTCATTTTTTAACTCTTACTGATTTGATTTTTTTCTTTATCCATCTGTATTTGATGTCATCAAGAATATGTGTAGAATATGTGTACGCTAATGGAATCTTGGTTTTCAGTACTTGTAAGAGAAGAAAACCATTCTAAAATTATCATACTTATCTTGATATTTAACAGGGACTGAGTATGAAAACAAAAAGAAATAAAGTGTATGTATAGTGCATATATCACGGAAAATAAGCAGCATTGCGAATGCAAGCAAGTAATTTGTACATGAGGAGAGGAAATTTTGTCTTATTTCATATTGTTTCCTTTCAAAAGTATTTTGATAGTGAACCCTTTCCTCTGTCATATATGATGACACTTCATGCACAGCCTAACTGAAGTAACTTTCATGTATAAGGTAACTTGGTCAGCAACTGCTTCTTTTTTAAGGTCTGCAATAACATGGACAGATATTAGCATAAGTTCATCCCAGTTCTTTAAAAATTTGTAGAGTTCCATAAGATATCCCATCATATAAGTGGAATGAAACAGGTTACACTGGTACATACAACAGGTATGTTGGAAGGGTGAAATCAGTTTAGAATCATGCTCCTGCAGCTGTCAGTTCTGAATAGCCAAAAATGGAAAAGGAAGATTTGACACAGGTGAATAATCAAGTGGATCTTCTTTATAACAATGTGCCTTAGGTGCCAACTTTCAATACATCTGCCACAGCCAGTACACTTAGCTTTTCAGAGAAGAAAAGAGAAAATTTTAAATGGGCTTAACAAAAGAAAATACTGGTAGACTAAGAGTTACAAATTTAAATAAGTAAAAAAAAAAAAAAAAAAGTAAAATTACCGGAAAAGACAGTTGCAACTCTCTTAAGAAACCAAAAACATCATGGTAATCATGTTATGTTGCTACAGGTTAATCACTGGTGAAGTTTTGTAAGGCTGAAAGATAACGATCAGCTGAAAACTTGACAATCTCAGCACATAAACAGTTTGTCTTACATAAGTCCATGATATCTGGAACAGATGTTTGCTAGCAAAGAAGCAGTGCTAAAATTTGATGGACTGTAATATACATACAGACAATATGTGTGTGTGCATCTCTATAGACATAAAATTTCATTCTGTATTATCTTTGAGGTATTTTTGGGGATAAATAGACAGCTCTGAAAAACTGCAAATTTTGTTCTCCTAAAGCCTGTTTTTTACTTACATCTAGTAGATTTTCTTCTGCAATAAATTCTTCTCAAAACATAGGATTTTAAATATGATACTGTCTAACACTAGTTCATTTATTAAGATGCAAATTAGAAAGCACTACTAAAATATTTTTTAAACAGGTGTAAATAACACAAAATAATAGTGTAGGTCGTTTCTAAGAGCTGGCTTTGACTGTAAGTTTTCATATGAAATTAAATGGCATTTATCTTTATCTGCAAATAAATGCTCCAAAATTTAGGAAATTATCTCAGTGAACTATATATAAACAAAATCACATTTCAAGAGTGAATTATGATAATTTACCCTTCGTAAAATATAATAAATGTCAACTAATATTCTGTAACATAATTTTAGTAAAAAAATTCTTGTTCACATTATTGTAAATTTCCAGTATACTAAAAGAGAAAATTGTCTTGCTCTTCTATAAGGAGAGTGAGTCAGAAGGAGCATAATACTGCATTACAGTGACTTAGATGTCCTTCTATACTGTAGCAGGAGGCTAGCTACCAGCCTTTGCTTCTAGGAGAGTTTAGGAATTTTACATTACTATGTTATGTCTTACAAAACATAAAAGAATTAGTAAAACCAAAATATAGGAAGGAAAAATAACCTTATTTTTCCAGTTAAGATACTTAGTCATACAGAGTTAAAGCTGTCTTTTACCTTCTTTCTCTGTAGTCCTCTGACCTATATTCCTGGCCACAGTGTTTCAGCCTATAGGGATGCTTAAGGTTTCTGTCTTGGGCTTCACTGAAAAAGCCAACATTCTTGTGACTTTAATTTTTGTTTCTGATGCTGAAGAAAACCCAGATATTAACCATAGGAATATTTTGCTGCCCTGTCAATCAAACTTGTCCGAGGCTTGCTTTGGGGAGAAATAAATCAAATAAGCAGACGGATACTTTGAATAATGTCTAAGGTCTCAACCAATCTGCTGGGATTTGAAATTAACTAAGTATATAAATGTTGTATTAAAACATGACATCAAGTTCTGATAAGTCTTGCTGGGGAGAAGATGCATGAAGGTGTAACACCCAATTTTCCGCTCTGTCATTCTGCCAGAGTGTACCATTCACTCTGCAGAAAGAGCCAACTAAGGGGAACAGCTTTCACTGAATGGTTATGTGTGGCACAAATCCTTTATATGAACCTAATTCCAATGACAATTGGACACTAAGGTGGTAGACATTTACACAGCAATTTTAGCTGTCCATGGGTGTTCTTTTCTGAAGTCTGTCACAGAGAATGTAACCTACACTGGAAATCAAAGAAGAAAGTATAGGGTAGAAGAAATTTTGCCAAATGTTTTGGTTGTGCAGACAGGAAATTATACAAATAACTGACAATCCTTTGGCTTTAGTATCATTAATAATTATTTTGATTAGAATTAGATCAGAGACAATTAGTGAAATTCTTAGGGTTTTTTTTCTTTCTATACCATGATAAATAAAAACTTGAATGTCCGTCTCCATCCTCAAACATTGAAATATTAAATTAGCAGCTTTGGAGACCAGTTATTTGGATTGTAGTTCCATCAGGTTCAGGTTCCTAGTGTTATGAATATAGAATTTTCTATATAAAATAGAACATGTTGATTATGAGAGATCTAACATCAGTGGGAGATATTCACATTGCCTGACATACACACATAGATGGGACTCGCTTGGTGGGATGACCTTGGCTGGATGTCAGGTATGCACCAAGTTGTTCTATTACTACCGCCCTCAGCAGGATAGGGAGAGAAGAAAGTAACGTGGAAAAAGTCTCTTCCCCACTTTCATCCTAATTCTTAGCTTTGATTGTTGATCAGACACCATATGGTCCAGAATATCCCTTTGGTCAGTTTGAGTCAGCTGTGGTGGCTCTATCCCCTCTCAAGATCTTCTCCACTGCCAGTGTGAGACAATGGGGAATGTTGTAGACACAGTGATGATTCTGTGCCAGTGCTGCACAGCAGTAGCCAAAGCACTGGGGTGCTACCAAAGCCTTCCCAGCTACCAGTGCAAAGCACAGCACTACAAGGTCTGCTGTGGGGAAGTTTAACTCCATCTCAGCCAGACCAAATACAGTCAGCTTTAAAGTGACAGAGAGAATTCTGTTCCCATTCAAGAAACTGAAGTGTCTCAATACAGGTGTGGTTTTTTTACGTACCTAATCTGATTTAGGTATGTCAATAGAGTGAGCATCCATTACTGGAGTCTAAAGAGTAATTCTGATGATTCTAAAGTAGACGTACAATGTTTGATTAATTTGCCTAAAAAGGGGAATACTTGAGATATCCTAATTATTTTTACAAGTTTCCAGCTGCTCCAGAACGTCACTCCAGGTGTCTTGTAGGGCCTGTATCAATGAAGTGAGTATCTTTCAGATATCTTAGGGCAAAAACAATGGCTACACTGATGTATAGATAAACAAACCTAAACCACAGTGTCTGGTTGTGATGAATTAATTTTTTGTGCTGCACTGACTGTAAGTCTGTAAGTGCTGCCTAAAAATTGCCTCTAGTGTTATTTGAAGTTGCTTTAGACACTCTGAGAAAACAGATGAGAGATCCATGCCTCTATGAAAATGGAGCTGGAGGCCAGTGAAGATAGTCTAGGACTCAAATGGCACTTACCATATTTCATTAGATAAGTGAATTAAGTCCCAGAAGTCTACTGCCTATACTGGAAATTTGTACACATAATTCACATGCAGACACCACCCATGATCATTCAGGAATATGAAAACACATCACAGTTGCAATATGACTGCTGTTTAATTAACGTATATCTAAATAATAGTATAATTAGTCAAAGTACACATAATCAATACGTTGTCAACATTCCTGCTTTCAGTGCGCATTTAACTGAAAATGTTCATGGATACTGCATTTTCTTGTCCACTGGAAATATTTTATGCAACTCTTCAGGGGCTGTAATTTCATTAATGAGGTTAGGATGTTAGAATATGTTGTCTAAGATATTCTTCTAGCGCTACCAGTGATTGATGAATCTGCATTGAGAAACAGAACATCGTGCTGGTGAACCTCACCACAGACAGGAATTCTGTGTAAACACGCTGTGTGTTCAATGAAGGTGGGCTCATCCACTGCTGCAGCACCTGGGGTTCCTCACATCAGAAGGGGAAGAAGATTGCTATAAACTTTTTATACTTTCCGTCCTTTATGCAATACATCTTATGATAAGCCTTGAATACTTCTTACTTTCTTACTGACATTTCAAAAGAACCAACACTTCCTGAGTAGAAAACACACACTGATATGTGAAAAACTAAATTAAATTGTCTAAATCTGGGATAGCGATCAGTTGTAATGATAAGATTCTGGACATACAATCATAGATTCATAGAACAGCTTCAGTTGGAAGGGACCTTTAAAGGTTGTCTAGACCATGAAGCACATTTAGAGTGCCATTACATGTTTAGCAGATTATTATTCTGCCAGTCATCTGTTTGGTTGTCTGGAAGAGAATGGGTTTCCTATACAGTCTTTATTAAGTCTACATAGATGCCCCAGATGCCCTAGAGATCCTCAGTGGGAAAAATACCTTCCAATGAGCAATAGAATTAAGGTTATAATGGTTTCATAACCCAAAACCCCTTCTATAGCTTGCAGAAAGATACTGGTATCTCTCCCAGAGATCAATTCATCTGCCCTTTCTTATGCAGTGAATTGTCCTTGGAGGTTATTACAAAGTGAGACCAGAGTGACTAATTAAGACTTGTACACCTTTTAGATACCTAAAGTAGGACAGATGAATCCCAAATATATATACCTAAATTAGAAGGCTAGTCTACATTGATTCTCATATAGGCAATGCAGAAAGATTGTTTCCTCCAAAGAGATATTTGGAGCTGGCATCTAATTTAAATGCTCTGTATATAGAATATCTTCTCATCCTTTGCTAATTACAGAGAAAACCTCAGGACTTTTACCCTCTCTGTTCTATTTTCTTTCATTTTAGGAGGCAAAAAGAAAATAAAAATGCCAGCAGGATGCAGACTTATCAAAAAATAACAAGAGATGTTGTGACTGTGTGGCTCGAATGTGGTATGAAGGAACTAAGGATGTGATCTGGTTTTGAATTATAAACTATACCATTTTAATATCTTTCTGTAATTTTCAGGATGTGATCCCTAAGCCGATAGAGCATTTGCAACATGAATAATATTTTTGTCTCTGATTTTGACCACAATTTCCACCTCAAGATTTGTTAAAAATTTTGTTGAAGCTGATACACTGTTAAAGTGCAAAGTTATTGAGAAAACAGCATTTTCAGTCAAACAATATTATCAGAAAATAATCAAAAAAGAACAGCCAATAAGAGGAAATTTTAACCTATAATTTTGTAATTAACTCTCTTGTAGATAATTTAATATTTAAAATTGATGCAAGATTCTCTTAGATTTTAAAATAATGTAAGAAAAAAGTGAGATACGTATTATATCTCAAATAAGTTGGCCCTGATCATTGTAATTCTTGCACACCTTTTATGTTTATAGAGTAAATGATTCTAATTCATGTACAAGGAATATCTTCTAAAAGAATTGTATGTTACAAAGGGAACTTATTAGACATACCACAACTGACCACAACTGATACAAAATTAGGGAAAACTTTTTCACCAAAAATGTTATCAAGCATTGGAACAGGTTGCCCAGGGAAGGTGTGGAGTCACCATTCCTGGAGGTAGTTATAAGATATGACACTTAGGGATGTGGTTTAGTAGTGGACTTGACACAGCTAGGTTAACGGTTAGACTTGTTCATCTTAGAGGTCTTTCCAACCTAAATAATTCTGTGATTCTATAAATTGAAAACAAAATCATAGAAGCGTTACTGCCTAATTCAGATTATAATTTTGAAGGTTACACTAAATTCCAGTGCTTCTGGCTTGGGAAAAAACCCAAATGTCTCAATGTATATTTTTCTTGTATGAAACATATGCCTGAATTATTATTTAATTCTCTTTTTCAATGAACATTCTAAATAATTTTAGTATTGATTATTTATTCACTGGTATTCACTGGTATCCTCAAATTCAAGTCTACTTATTCAATGTTAAAAGAATTTTACAATGTTGAGCTTATTGCAATGAAATACAAAATAGTAAAAGTGTTACTTGATATTTACTGAGTCTAACCATTTATGTAATTTGAAATACGAAACAAAAACTTTGGTATCACACTAGGATCTGTTTCTCCTTCTGTCAGAATAGCTATAACATGGCAGTGAAACTTCAGCTTCTAAACCAAGTGTCTGCTAAAGCAAGATATTTAATTTGCATTCATGACACTAGAGGAGAGGAAATTAATTTGGCTGAATACAATCAATACATACATAATGGCAAACAACAGTCAGAATAAATCTTACTATTTTTATACCTCCAGGGTGTAATCCAGACAGCTGTAATTAAGCACAGATCTCCTCTCCTAAGGGTTTTGAAAACAGGTAGAATGTATTAGAAACCTCCATTCATTTGCGGTTCAATCTGCTTTGTCTCAGGCACATATAGATCTCTGCTGTTAAATATAAGAGGACTAGCAAAAGCAATCTTTGTATTAGAGGACTAGCAAAAGCAATCTTTGTATTCTTGATTATTTTCATAATTTAATTGCTATTATTTTTCCATGACTCTGTTTTACTTAATTTTGTCCAAAAGAATCTGCAATAGAGGGAGCAGCCATTAAGCAGTACAGACTCCAGTCTGATGTGCCTTTAGACCTCTGAGCTGGGGATTTGTTCCTAACACTGTTTATTTATGAGCACAGATATTGTGAATTTATATATAAATTGCTTTTCAAAACACTCACACAGACCACAGCATATACATCAAAACACTTTGTAACAGCTCCCAGGGTCAGGGAGCAAAAAGAGAGGGCTGCTCTCTGAGAGTAGATGAGCCAAGGGTGTCCCAAGGTGTGAAGAACAGTACCCTCACCAAGTAATGCAGTCCCACAGACCCTGAGACCCTGAGCATGAGTCACTGAGCAAGTCTGGCCACACCAAACTCAATCACCCAAAAGGCCAGATGGCCAGGAAAGTCCAGAACAATGAGACAGATCTGAGGATGAAGGCAAGAAATCAGGCCAGTGGGTCAAGAGCAAGACTGGAATTAACACAACACATAGACACAGGCATTTCTGCGGCATAGTGTAGGCAGGGATAGGGCCTGAACTTGAATGAAGCTCAGGGAAGTAAGATTCTTTTCACAGCATTTTCCCATAAAGCTTTCCTCATGGCAGTCTGCTTCCAGGCTGCACAGCAACACCGGATCAGAGCTGGCTTGATCACTAGCAGCTGAGCCCCCAGTACAGCGCCCAGAGCTCTAACACTTGGTACTGAATTCTGCCACTTGATACTCAGCTGAAACCAATGATAGCATAGAGGTGTCAGCTTTGGCTGCTCTTGCTTACTTATGTGCCCAACAGCACTTCTGGCCACATGGCCTTAAAGCAAACCACGTAATATGGCTTTGATACACAAGCAGAATACGGAAGCAATTCATGAATCCATGGGGCAACAAAGCTCCATGATTTTCATAGGAGAGTCTGTAACTAAAATAGGGTGAAGCACATATTGATGCCTTGTGCATGCCTCATTGTCTCCTCTCAGAATGAAGGGAGACTAAAATTACTGGTTTAAGTGTAGACATCTGTTCCACTGATCATGGAGGGTTAACCCACTTGCCTGCAGGGCAAAAACAGAGGAAGAAATAAGAAAAACTTTGTGGCTTGAGATGAAAGGGATTTACAAGTTGCCATCACAGGCAAAACAGACTTGATTGGAGGAAATTTAATTTAATTTATTGAAAATTAAAATAGATTTGAGTAGTGAGAAACAAAGATAAAGATTAAAACACTTTCACTCCCACCTTTTCTCAAGCTCAGCTTTACACCTTCATTTCCAACTCCCTTAAGCTGTCCACATCCCCAGCAGTGCTCTCCTCACTACCCTGAAGCATTTGCCCTTTCTTAAATACTTTTTAGCCAAAGTGCTATCTTATCTGCTGGGCTCAGCCTTGCCCTGAGGTAGGTCGACTGTGTGCTGGAAGCATCTGTGTCTGGAATGGGGATTCCCCTTACAGAGGAGACCCTTCAGCCCCACCTCTGCCAACACCTGGGCACCTGCACCTGCTACACTGCTATTTGTGTGTAGTCAATAAGTCCTGTCTTGCCTCCCCAGCATACCAGAGTCTGCAATGGCTTCTACAATAGCCGCAAGGTGGGGAATGCTGTGGTGTATGATAGTTGGAGAACCTCTGTCCAGCAGATTTTTACACAGTTTAACAGCTTGTCTCTTGAAGTTCCGATGAATATTCTGATTTGGTGCCACTCTGACAAATTGCCTGGGCTTATCCACTCAAAATCTTAAGAATAATATGCTACTAAATAGAAAAATCATGTTTATCACCTTAGAATAAGAATTTCTATGCATGCCTGGGAAACTTTCAAACTAAACAGAAAGTTATCTAATTAATTTTAATGTCCTCAAGGTAACATGGTATAGGGAGGTAGACAGACTATTTCTACCTGGTACACAAATGAATAGATGGGATTTTGGTGAATTTATCTATATACATGTATTATATTCATGGAGATCTCAACAGACATCCTATTCAAGTTTGCAATAAATTTTAATATTCATGTAATAGTTATTTTAGATGATTAATACCTTATAATATTTCTATATAGACTTAAACTAGCCTCTTACATCGTGAAAAGAAGAGCATTGCTAAGTCATATGTGTAATAAGATTCCTTCGAATATGTGATTCACATTTGTGGAATTTTGCACTATGTTCAGCACCTCCATATGTTGTTGTGGCACCATGCCAGTTACAAATAAGCTTTCTATACAGTACAGAGTTTTCATAGCCACACTTTAAAAATAACCTCAGAGGGGAAAGATAAAACATGGAAATCTGACAGAGAATCTGTCAAATGTCAGCTAGGATTACGGTTGCACAGAACTTCCAAGAGATAACTAGAGGCCTTTTATCTGCTGATTGCATGGCTGACTATAATTTTCAAATCACAAAGATGGTCCAAATCTGTCTGTCTATGAAAAATACTTTTATGGGTTTCCATAATCAAATTAAATTTTAAAAATGTTAATGCTATCTGGGGGAAAAAATAATACTTTTTGGCATTTGAATGGCAATGGGATGCACAGATAAAAATATGTTTAAATATATGAATTATAGAACAACTAATATATCCAAAATCCCTATACTATCTTTTATCCCACAGGATTCTGGTCAAAGGGATTTTCACTATTCATAACATAAATATTCAACCAGTTTTCTTAGGAATACATTGCAATAAACAGAATTGAAATTAAGTTTTCAATGTCTTGTTAATAGTCAGTCTAGTACTTGACCTTAAGATCTTAACAGTATGCCTTGTTCAATCCTCAATTTGTTCATGAAAAGCTGTGTATGATATTACAATCTGTAGGACCTGGAGAATGGTGTATGTACTATAAACACATGCTTGCAGTTTTCATTACATTTTATTAGCTCTGAGTTCTTATTTTGATCCTTTCAGGAAAAGCAAATGAAGTGGTGCACTCATTTAACGTCAGTCCTGGTACAGAAGACTTCCTGCTGTGTAGCAGAAAAAAAATGAATGAAAGAGGTTAACCCTCTAAAATTTTAAGGTATGTTTGTGTAGTATGGCTTTTCAGGGTTTAAACCAATCAGAATCCATTGTGTATGTAGCCATCCCAATCTCACTTCATAATCTACACTTAAAGCATGAATTGGCTCACCTTCAATGCCGCTCACTCATGCTCAAGGCTGTGGTTATGATCCTCTGAACATCTCGTCTACTGGAACTGGGAGTAGATTAAAGTTTATGTGCTAAAAGCATGGACAAAACAGATTCATGTCTGCTGAAAAGTTCATGGGTTTTTTATATACTGAGACTATTTTGTGAAAAGCATTAAAAATGTTATTCATTCATCTGATCAATGAATTGGGCTTTTCAGATGGACTCAATCTGAATTTTTGAAAGAGTAACGATCTTTGGGCTTTCTGGAGATAATTTCTATAGAGGACAAAATACTTTAAATTCTGCAGTAGAACAGGAGACATTCAACATGTTGCCTAAACATACCTTGGTTTGGCTGGCTGACAGGTTCTCACCAAGCTGCTCTGTCACTCCCCTTCCTCAGCAGCACAGTGGAAGAAAATATGATGAAAGGCTCATGAGTCGAGATAAGGACAGGTAGAGAGATCACTCACTGATTAACATCCTGGGCAAAAGAGACTCAAATTGGGGGAAAATCAGTTTAATTTATTGTCAATCAAAGCACAGTAGGGTAATGAGCAATAAAACCAAATCCTAAAACCCCACCCCAGCTCTCCCTTCTTCCTGGGCTCAACTTCCTTCCCAATTTCTCCCAATCAACGTGGAGGTACAAAGAATGGGAGTTATGGTCGGTTCACTGTTGTCTCTGCTGTTCTTTTCTCTTCACCCTGCTCTGCTGTTCCAGCATCAGCTTCCACAGATGGGATACATTCCTTTATGAACTTCTCCAATGTGAGTCCTTCTCATGGGCTGCAGTGCTTCCTGAACTGCTCTAGTGTGGGTACTTTCCATAGGGTGCAGTACTTCAGGAGCAGCCTCCCATAGCATGGGGCCCCTTGTGGGGCCACAGATCTTGCCAGAAAATCTGCTCCTGTGTGGGCTCCTCTCCACAGGATCACAGGTCCTGCCAGGAGCCTGCTCCAGCTCAGGTTCCCCACAGGGTCACAACATCTTTCAGCGCATATCCACCTGCTGTGGCATGGGATCCTTCTTAGGCTACAGGTGGTTGTTTGCTCTAATGTGGACCTCCATGGCCTGCAGATTCGACCTGCTTTATTATGGTCTTCATCAAGGGCTACAGGGCAGTCTTTGCTCTGGTGCCTGAAGCCTCTTCCCCTTCTTCACTGACCTCGATGTCTGTAGAATTTTCCCTCACATATTCTCACTCCTCTGTCCTGGGTGCTGTTTTACTGCAGTTTTTTGATGTGGGTTTTTTTTTCCCCCGTCTTCTTAAATATGTTGTCCCAGAGGTGCTACCACCACCACTGATGGGCTCGACCTTGACCAGCAGCAGGTCTGTCTGGGAGCTGGTTGGCATTGACACTATTGGACCTGGGGGAAGCTTCTCATAGAAGCCACTTCTGCAGCCTCCCCATTAACAAAATCTTGCCATGCTAAAGCAATACATTTGCTCAGAAGTTATTAAGGTTCTGAGGAGGATCTTAAACATATTTTCTGGATGCTTTTCTTTTGAGATTTTCCTTCTAATTCCAACACTAGACAAATTTAATCATAAAACAAATACGAAAGGCATTCAAGAAGATTTAATTCAGGTTTTTCTTTGTACAGCAAGAGAAATTGTAAGATGGATACTATCCCCTTAACATTTATCATTTGAAGCTAGTTGCCCTTCCTTTAGCATGGAGAAAACTCCAAAATATGAAGGGAAATCAAAGATAAAGTCCAACTCTGAAAGAGTACTATGAAGATGGAGTTCTGCTTTGCTGGCATCCTGAAAGAAAAAACCTAAAATTTTGTATTATTTTAATTATTTGGGTTTTTTTTAAAAAGAAGAGTTCAACATTCAGGTACTGATGATAATCGCCAAATTTTTAAAAGCTGAATCCCAGTATGGTGGGAAACTCTTCACCTGTGTTTCTACAGATAAAGTCCTACAGTTGTCTAAATTTATTGGTAAAACTATTGAAGATAAATGAACTGATGCTTAAAACCCTCATGCATTCATAAACCATGTAATTTCTCATTTAAATCTGGAGCCTATCTGATAGATATGTCTAGAGAGCACAGCCACATAAAATGCAGCATAAATTGATTGGTCTTGTCCTTCCTAAATGGGCTAATTTTCTTCCTGATTCCAAGGGTTAATTTGCACTGTGAAAGCTGTAATATGTATTCTGGAAAAGGAAGAAGACTAGAAGGTGCCACTCTTTTGATTGAATATTTTTATTTATTTTTTTATGTATTAACAATTTAAAATTATTATTAAGTCTTTCTTGTACTTGTGAGTCCAAGACCTGGACACAGGACCCTTGATTTTGTCTCAGACTCTTAAAGTAATATCTCTTAAAATGTAATGATGTTCTAGGATGTTTCAATGAACACTGAATACATGTATGGGGTCAATTGAATGTAGACTTTCATCCCCTTTTGTAGCCATTTGATTTGAAGAGGTTGGCTCTAAAAGTAATTTTTCCTTTAATAACTACAAAAAACGGACAAAATCTACTAGCTCAGATGAAAATACTCTTAGCAACAATGAGTGGAAAAAGTCAAGAAGATGAGTTATTCTGAATAACTGAACAACTTTGCAATTTTGAATGTTGTATTTCACTTTGAAATTTCAGAGAAATTGCAAGTTAACAAACTTGTAGAAGATTAAATCTGTGTTATGGTTTAAGCCATAGCTGTCAACTAAACACCACACAGCTCCTCCACCACTGAGATGGGAGAGAGAATCAGAAGAGTAAAAGTAAGAAAATTCTTGGGTTGAGATAAAAAGAGTTTAATAGGTAAAGCAAAAACTCTTCATGGAAGAAAAGAAAAGAAGTAATTTATTCATTCCATAGGCAGGGAGGTGTTCTGCCATCTCAAGTAACGCAGGGCTCCATCACACATAATGGGAAGACAAATGCCATCATTCTGAATGTCCTCCCCTCCTTCTTATTTCCCCAGCTTTATATGTTGAGAATGTTATCATATGGTCTGGGATAGATCCCTTTGGTCAGCTGGGGACAGTTGTCCTGGCTATGTCCCCTCCCAACTTCCCATGTATCTCCAGCCTCCTTGCTGTGAGAGGTGGTGTGAGAAGCAGAAAAGGCCGTGACCCTGTGTAAATACTACTCAGCAATACTGAAACATCCCTATGTTATCAACAATTTTTCCAGCACAAAACCAAAACATAGCCCCGTACTAGCTACTCTGAAGAAGATTAACTGTACCCCTGTAGAAAAGCACCTGGTTTACACTGGTTACAGCCAGCATGGCTTCATGAGGTGAAAGTCCTGCTTGTCGACCTGATTTCCTTCTGTAGCAGGGTAACCCGCTCAGGTGATCAAGGAAAGCCAGTTGATGTAATCTCTTTGGAATTCTGCAAAGCTTTCAATACTCACAGTCCCTCACAGTATCCTTCTGGACAAAATGTCCAGCACAGCTGAATAACTGTGTTATGCAATGGATGAGCAACTGACTCACAGGTCGGAAACAGAAGGTCGTAGTATAATGGGGTGACATCAAGCTGGTGTCCTGTAACTAATGGGGTTCCACAGGGCTCCATAATCATCCCAGTTCTCTTCAACACCTTCATTAATGACTTGGACACAGTACTTGAGGGAATGCTAAGTAAGTTTGCTGACAACACGAAATTGGAAGGAGCTGTCTACTCCCTCAAGGACAGAGACGCCTTGCAGAGAGACCTCAACAAATCAGAGAGCTGGACAATCACCAACCATATGACATTTAACGAGGGCAAGTGCTGGATTCTGTACCTGGGATGAAGTAACCCAGGATGTGTGTATAGACCAGGGAATGAAAGGCTGGAGAGCAGTGTGGAGGAAAGGGACCTGGGGGTCCTGGTTAGTAACAGGTTGAACATGAGTCAGCAGGGCCCTGGCAGCCAGGAGAGTCAATCATGTCCTCGGGGGCACCAGACACAACCGCCAACTGGGCAAAGGACGGGATTGTCCCACTCTTCTCTGCACTGGGGCAGCCTCACCTTGAATTTTTTGTGCAACTTTGGGTGCCACGATAAAAGACATTAAGCCATTAGAAAGCATCCAAATGTGGGCAATGAGGATGGTAAGGGTCTGGAGGTGAACCTGTATGAGGAGTGGCTAAAGTTACTCAATCTGTTCGGCCTGGAAAAGAGGAGACTGAGGGGAGACCTCACTGCAGTCTTCAATATCGTCAAGATGGGAAGTGGAGGGGCAGGCACCCATCTCTTCACTCTCATGGCCAGTGACATGACCCAAGGGAATGGCCTGATGCTGAATCAGGTAAGGTTTAGTTTGGATATCAAGAAAAGGCTTTTCACCCAAAAGGGAGACTGAGCACTGGTGGCTCAATTAGACTCATTCACACTGTAAATCTAACTATTCAAATATTGGTGAGAAATGAAGTGGGCCCAAAATTTTCTGCTGTTTTACACCAAAACTCAACTAATACATATGCCTGAGACTGAGATTTTGCCAAGATCGTTTGGATGCTACCCAAGCTTAAAGATCTTCCTGAGCCCCTTCTTAAAATATATTGTGGATACATGTTTTTGCTATAAACACTGAAGAAGGCTTGTTTTAGAATTTTATACATTCAGGAAATGTGATTCCTCAGTTGTTTGTGCTCCTTTTGACCTGTACTACCGAAGTAAGGTCATCTTATTCCAAATCCATTGGCTGCAAACTGTTCTGGAGCTTGCTCCAATCAGATCCTTTGCACTAGTCAGCAAACTCAAACTGAACAAAGAAAAGCTGCAAATATCAGACAAAAGGGCTCCCAACATGCATACAATCCATAATAGATAAACTGCAATACCAAAGTGGAATAACTGTAGCAGGATAGTATTATGAGAACCTCTGTTACCAGGAAGTCACTGGGGTTTTTTTACTATGTAAGTTTGGACAAAAGAATATTTTTCTTGCACATTGACTAGGAATTTCTCCATGGAACATCCTCCTTTGAGGATATTGCCTCTTCCTATATCAAAGAGGGAGAAATAAAAAGTAATTACTAATGCTATAGGAAAAATTTCATGATCTGTCATTTAAATATCTCTGTTCTCAAAAAGGCAGCTGAGAAGAGAGTGCTCATTATTACACTTGCGGTAAAGTGGTTTGCAATGGATTGTATTCAGCTCAGAAAAATTCCTCTCTGAAAAACAATATAAATGAAATATTACATTTTCAGTAAGTTTATTCAGACATTACTAGAACCATCCTCTATCTCCAGAGAACTCTGAAACAAAGAAATCTATCAGACTGAGATAAGCATCAAGCTTTATATGGAAGTAATCTCTGCTTAATAAATGTAAAAGATACATCCAAAATAATATTTGTCTAGGATTTGCCCAGTATGACATGATCATAAAGTCCATTAACAGACTCTCTAAGCCCTTTCAAAACACCATAGATATAAAAAGCCTGGCTATAAAGTAATTTAAGTTGCACGCTGAACAAATATATCTAGGAATACTAAGCATGAATTATGATTATGGTAATTCTGGGGAATTGTAAAGAAGCAGTGCCAGCAATGACAGCAATGGCAGCATGAGGGCATCACAAGATCATAGATATATAGTCAGCTGTCATTAAATCCGCTTGCAAGCCCATGTTCAAATATTCATAAAAAATAGCATGCCTTTATTGCATAATTGCTATCAAAGAGTCCATTATTTTGTAAAAAAAAAAAAGTTACTGATCCATTCTTTTACTTCATTTTTTCACAAAGCAAATTACAGATAATCTAACCTATCAACACTTAAGAAACAGAGATCATATAATTTTACTTACTAGTACCTTGTAATTGTTTGCTACATCTGTAGTGGAAATTTGCTTTGAGTTTTCTGAGAAAATACATTTTCATTCACAAGGCTTTTCAATCCTTAAGCAATGTAAAGCTACTTTTTCTTATAAAATCTCAAAGTATTATCCTTATCAGAGATTTTTTTTTTAGACAGAAACATCTTGACTGTAACACAGATTATTAAATATAAAAATAATAATAAAGGCCTATAATTTTGTCCTTTGGATATGAAAGAAGTTATTTTCAGTTTCTGTCTGGAACAGGAAAGTAGAAATATTATCTAAATAATACAAGACTAAACCTAGCTGTCACAGTATCCAATTTCTAGTAGGATCTGGTAATGAATACTTGGAAAAGTAAACAGGACTTTGAACACAGGAATAGTATATGTACTTATTCCTCCAAATCATCTCCCAACTTCCAGCTGTGAAATAAATATCTTCTGAGTTGGAAGCAAGATGTTTGTCTCTGACCACACTGATTTTCTTTCCGCTGCATGCTGAATCCCTAAGGTTTATTGTCATCCAAGTGGCAAGTTACACAGGTGTATAATGTTTTGTATGAAGATTTTAAGAGCTAGTATTTTATACTAAAGTAAAACAGAAAGCAAAGAAAAGCAACTAACCTAAAAATGGCTCAGGATTCCCTACTTGCAGTTTTGAGATGACCATGTTCTATTATGATTAAGATTGTTTTTGATTATGATTATAAGATACACATCATTCTGTGCTGTGTATATCCTTTTGTGCTTGGATGGAGAAAGAAGCCTTCCCATCTACTTCCTTCATTTACTTCCTATTCCTATTCCTACTCCCTATTCCTATTCCTATTCCCATATTTCTTTCCCACTTTTGCATTTCTCCAAAGTCTGTCTTTCTGCAGTGGCTTCTTAGGTAATTTCTTGTTAATTCCTTTGCTTTTTATACTGTCACACTTGGGAGGAATTTTGGGGTGCATAGGAGATTGGGAGGAGACACAGCTGGGACAGGTGATCCAAATTGACCAAAGGGATATTCCAGACCATATGACATCATGCTCAGTATATAAAGTGGGAAAGGAAGAAGGAGAAAGAGGGTGACAGTTGGAGTGATGGTGTTTGTCTTCTCAAGTCAGTCTTATGCACCGTGGGGTCCTGCTCTCCTGGAAATGGCTGAACACCTGCCTTCTTGTCCAAGGAATTAATTCAGGGAAGAGCTGAATTAATTCCTTGTTTTTCTTTACTCATGAATGTGGTTTTTGCTTTTCTTATTAAACTGTCTTCATCTCAATTCATGGGTTTTCTAGCTCGTAGACTTCTGATTTTCTCCCCAGACCCACTGCTGGGGAAATTAGCAAGTGCCTGTGTGGGTCTAGAAATAATAGCTGGGATTAAACCACGACAGCATCAGAAATAAAACAGGCAAAATATATCTTTTGACAATAAAAGGATTCTCTAGGAATACAGGAAAACTTGTAAAATTATTCCTCTTGATTTCACTGGGAGTCGGTGCATAGCATCAACTCCTAAGTTCTTGGGAATTTCCATCTTAATGACTGGAAAATGAGCTGACCAGTCATTGCAGTTTCTTGTATCTCTGAGTGTCACGGCAGTTTTGGATGGTATAGTGCCACAACTTTCCCAAAAGTCATCTCCAGGAGGAAGCTTCTCGGTGCAGCCAGCCACCACACTTGCACACACACCTACACACACACACCGGATAGCTGGCAAAAACAGTCTGACGATGAATGAGCAGCAAGGGTCTTCGCATGGGGTTCCACGGGAGAGATTTATTGCAGCCACACTCGTGCAAGGTTCCAGAGAAACTAGCCCCCGAACAATGGGGTGTCCAGGGTTACACAGTAGAGTGGAGAGAGCATCAGAGACCAATGATCTGAGGGCAAGGGGCGGTATAAAGGCGGGGCCAGGGTAAGGGAATCAGTAGAGAAACTCTGAGGGCACATAAGGTAACAAGGGGTGTACTGGCCAATGGAGCTAACCAGGGAAGCAGAACTGGGGTACATTAACATAACAGAACAGAGCATTCTGGGGGAAGCTTTTCCAGTCACCATAAACTGGAAAGGAACCTAGGACTTGTCCCACCACAACTCCTTTCGTTCCTTGTCTAGCAGCCCCACCGGCCTCCACATCTGAGGACAAATGAAACAAAGTTTCTCTGTACTGGTGCTCTCAAATTTTCATCTTCATGATTTCATGGTTTGGGGATATTACATTCCTTTTATTCAGACTACATATTCAGACTTCCACTTAATAACTAACATCCTTTGCATGAAGAATTGCATGCATTTTAGGGAGATGTTACTATACCAGAAAAAAAAAAAATTATAAAGAAGCCTAAGAATATTTAGTTTATTTGTCTCTCTGCAACACTCCATTTAATAGGAAAATGCAACCTCACAACTACAGGAGCAAGGCAACAAAGCATCTTGAAAGTTCAAGCTAAATCCCAAGACATTGCATGAAATTTTGGAGCAGGGAACTTATATAATATTATTCAAATTGTAACAATGTTTTTTATCACCTAAGTTAAAGAATCAAGGTTTTAAAAATTCTATTAGTGGAAAGAATTTTCTGACAAGAAAGAAATCCTCCCAAAAATCAAAGCCAGACAATCAATTTAGCCAAATAACTGCAATATTATGATTCTAACATCACTCACTACCAGACATGCAGTAGCTTAAAAGTGAACTTACATAGAAAAAAGTCATCATGTCTCTTAGCAGGAACCTTTGCTTGATGGGCCATATCTAGAAATGCAGATTTTAGCATGTTCCAGGAGTATGTTTTAGAATATTCTAGGACACTCTCCCCCATGGCCTCTGCTAAGGAATTAAAATATTATCAGTAATTTATAAAAGACTCTTGCATACCTGTAGATTCCAGATAGTGAACCCAAGATGGCTTTTACTGCTAGTATTTCATAACTTATAAACACATAACTTTTTTTTTTTTTCCTAAAATGGAACAAATGTATAAATCATTAATTGATGTCTCAAAAAATGAGCCTTTTTTACAAGAAACAGGTAAGTCTTGGGAAATGGATAATAGATTCTCTAGGGACATAGTAAACAGTTGACAAAATGAAGTAGGGAATTTATTATTATTACAGGAAAGCACTTTTTTATACAATGTCGTCATTGATTTTCTGATTTCAAATCTGCTTTGAGAACATATGGGGGGTTTTATAATACTTTACTGTTGATTAAGTTGTTCTAGTATTATGATTTTATATTTGAACTTGTAACTGTGAGTCAAAGTATGGGCTTGGCTCTTACTGAGGTAAATGTGCAGTCATAAGAAATGGATCAATGAACAGACATACAGCTGGGAACTCAAAAGTGGGCATTTGAAGATAAAATTAAAAAGAACATGAAGTAGAATGTTATTGAATTAGTTGATATAATAATAATAGTGAGTTTTAAACATTGCTCTTCTTTAACAAACATAAGCACACATTCATGCATACTCATACACAGGCAGACACAGTTACATAAAGTCAATTTACTAAATTTATTTAGGCAATTCTGCTTCATTAAATTTTTTACAAAACAAATTAGAAAGAAATTGTATGGACATGTTTATTTGAAAGTAGAAGCCTTCTGTATCACTTAGCATTAACATATTATTGTAAAAGGAACCATGCAGAAAGTAAAAGATATTTTATGGAAAGCTCTCATTGAAAGGACCATCTCTGACTGGTTGGACTAGGATTGAAAAATCATGTTACTGAATATTTCTGCCAAGGTACCTAGGAGAGGTATGTAATCATCCATCCATAGGTCCCTCCGAAACCTCAACTGCTGGTGCTGTTGGTAGAGCATGGCCTGCAGGAATCCCTAAGTCTCTGGTTCAGTTCCAAATTGAAGGAAGTCCTTGGTTTTCATCCAAAGCAACCAGGACTAGCTCAAGAAGTGGGCCTGTGGGACTCTCATGACGTTTAACAAGACCAAGTACAAGGTGCTGCACCTGGGTCATGAAAATCCCTGATATTGACACAGGCTGGGGTATGGGCAGATTGAGAGTAGCCCTGCCGAGAAGGACTTGGGGGTGCTGGTGGATGAGAGGCTGGACATGACCCAGCTATGTGTGCTTCCAGCCCAGAAAGCCAAACATATCCTGGGCTGCATCCAAAGCAGTGTGGGCAACAGGGCAAGGAAGAGGATTCTGCCCCTCTTCTCTGGTTAAAGCCCACCTGGAACACTGCATCCAGCTCTGGGGTCTCCAGCACAGGAAGGAGACTGATCTGTTGGAGCAAGTCTAGAGGAAGCCACCAAGATGATTAGATGGATGGAGCACCTCTCCTATGAAAATAGGCTGAGAGAGTTGGGGTTGTTCAGACTGGAGAACAGATGGCTCAAGGTGATGTAATTGCAGCCTACCATTACCTGAAAGGAGCCTACAAGAAAATTAGAGAGACTTTTTGCAAGGGCATCTAGGACAAGGGAAATGAAACTTTCAAACTGAAAGAGTACGTTTAGGTTAGATATTAGGAAAAAATTCTTTACTATGAGGATGGTGAGGCACGGGAACAGCTTGCCCAGAGAAGTTGTGGATGCCCCATCCCTGTGAATGATCAAGGGCAGGCTAGGTGGAGCTCTGAGCAACCCGGTCTAATGAAAGCTGCCCCTGCCCATTGCAGGGGTGTTAGAATGAGATTATCTCTAAGATCCTTTCCAACCCAAGCCATTCTGATATTCTGTGATCCTATGATCTTTGCTCTATATCCTTTTAATATTCCTCTAGGGCATATATAGTGTGTTTTGATGGTTCTAAGTTGTCTCAGTGCAGTACCATTTGAACATGTGCAGAGTAGTAGGAGTGGATGCAAATCTGTAGGATTCATCAGACTTGACAGGCTCTCGGCGATGTTGCCAATTAAGTTCCTAGCAAGTTATAGACTTATGTCTGTAACTTCCCAGTCTGTAACTTTGACTACCTCCTTCCCAGTCTATGACTTCTGCTCTTGTAATCTCCACATTATTGCTTTATAGTTTTACAGAGTTGTATACATTATTGCAGCTATGCTTCTAAGGACAAGAATTTTCCACAAATATTAAGGAGCATGTTTCGTATGTATGCTATAATGCCTTTTACTCAGATTCCTCTCACTCTGACAATGTCAGGAAAGTGCGTTTCAATTTTAGACTCTCTTCTATCTGGAACAATTTCTAAAAGCTTGCTCATCTGTTTTGGTGTCAACCACAAGGTCTGCAGAGAAATTTCCTTAATTTACTCTTTAATTTATATACGGAAAATTCTATTACATTCAACCCAGGATCTAAGTACCTGAATACTAAGCAAGAATAAGAGTTTCTTATACTAAAATAAGCTGGGATGAAATCAAGCAGGAGAAAGTAAAAAGGGCGGAAGATTCTGTTTGTTGTGAAAAAATAATAAATACTTTACAGAAAATTTGCGCTGTTTTTTAATCCAGTCTTCTATTGAAAATTGCAAAATATTTAGATCCTAATCCTCAAAGGTGTTCAACAGAAATAAATCTTATTGAAATTCAAAATGTGCAATAGTGGAACTTCTGGATAATAGATGAGATACCCTTTCAGGATTTCCCAACTTTTATCTTCTGGTGGTCAGATTCTACTTCTTTTATTTTACAGGACACAACAAAAAACAATATATAGCACAATTGTGGAGATCACAAAACTTTGCAAAAAGAGATGTTATTTTAATAGTTCTCATTATATAAGTGTATTATCACTGCAATGCTCTGGGAAGTTTCTTTTACTAGAGTTTATTAAACATTTCAGGTAATAGAAAGGAGGAAAAAGGATATGTAAGATGGATTCAGATCACCACTAAATTTTGACTTCATTGCAGCTGTTATAAATGTTTTGCAAGCTTGAAATTTATTTAAAAGTTAGTTTTTGTCATATGAAAAGTTTGAAGTAGGCTTTCCAGTGGAATCTTCTGAAGTTTAATCCTAAATAAACATTTTTCTCAAGATAGAATTACAGTAAATTAACGCAACCAGGGGCTTGTAACCACAAACCTCGGCGTGCCCTTGGGCAGAGGGGACGCAGCGTTGGCCTCCACAGCGTCCTCACTGCACAGCTCAGTGGAATCGGCGTGGGATGGGTGCGTGCGCTGGCTCCTCCTCAGAGGAAACACGTCGGGCAGCCGATGATCAGGCTGGCGTTAGCCCGGAGGCAAAGAAGGAGGGAGGGGCTTCTGGTGTGAGTTCCAACAGGTTCATTTGCAGGAGGGTCCAGGGACCAGAAAAGGCCCCGAGAAGCACTGGGCACACCCTTTTATGGGGGGGGGGGGGGGGGGGGGGGTGGAGCAAGGCAGGGAAAGAGAAAACAACCAATGGGGTACAAGCAGAGGGGAGGATACAATTTTTCAGAACAAATGGGGAAAGCAGGGAGGCAAGAGTCATAACAGGCAACCAATTAATAACTAAGAAAGGGAGAACTTTCTGGAACAGGGGGAGGTAACTTAAGATTGGGAGCCACCCAGGGGCAGGTAACCTAGATCTCAATGATCTCTTCTGGTCCACCTTCCGAGCCCGTGTCCTGGGTGGGGAAATCCGCCTAGTGGATGGCCCTGGTTTGACTGACATTTGATGGTTTCAGCCCGAGAGTAGGCTGAGCCACCCCAACAGTAAATGCTGTTTCATTTTTAATACATGTATCACAATTCACATTCAACTACCATTTCATAGTTTAGTTAATTGCCAACTTGAAAAGGGATAAGTCATAAATAGATACATTATGAATTCTGAAAGTACTGAAATGTAATTTTGTATGAGGAAGTTAGCAGTCAAAAGTAAAAACTGTGCTTTAAGCCAACTACCTTTCTTGAAAAAAAGAAATGTTTAAAACTACAAGTTTCCTTTAATGCAAATATAATAACTGTTCTTTGTTTTCTAAATTCATTAAGTTTAGAAATTTAATTTTACCATTACATTCCTAAAATAGAGCTGTTAAAAGTATTTTTAGTGTTAGTAAAGCTAAGTGTTGTTTCAAAGTTTTGAAATATGCAAATATCTCTTCAATTCTTTACTGCTGCAGGAGTAGAACTTGCTTTGGTGGACCCAGTGGTCTGAACACAGATAAAATTACAATAACATCAGTTCCAGCTAACTATATAGTTCCTTCTTAGTTACCAACATAAAAGAAATACTCTCTGCAGGTCTATTTTCAGATATACTGCTCATAATAGGGAGTGATTTCAACCTATGGAGAAAATGACTGACAGATGGCATTGTTTCTTTTTTTTATAAACACAGCTGGAATGGAGCAGAAATCTAAAAGACCTTTTGTCAATAATAGAATAAGGAGTGTGAAAAGCAGCCTGCACTGCTTCTAACAACTCTGAAGACATTTAACACATGCTCCACAAGTCTTTTTCCTTGCTTAAAAATGCAACGTTCCAGAGAAACTAAAAAAGGTTGTCAACATAAATGAACTACGCCATAAAGAAGAAATCAATGGGTTGTGAATTACAGGAAAGGTCAATTTGGGTTTCCAGAAACACAGACTTTATTGACAGATCAAGATTTTTTTTCTTTTTCTTTTTAAGGGAAGGGGGAAAATAGATTCAGCACTTTTTTCAGTCAGATATAAGAAATAGGTTTTCATACTGAGCAATGTCAGTGAAGCCCTGGACTGCCTATCAGTGCATTGGCAGTAAACATTGAGCCTTTTCTACTACCTTTGATACACATGTATAAGAAAGTGTCCTTGGAGTTTAATGTTAATTTCCAGATTACTCTAAGAGGGCTCTTCACCAGACTGTTCTGATGGTGCTGTTGAACTTTAAAATCTTTAGCATGTATCCATTAAGTATTCTGCAAATGCTTTCCACACCTGATGTACTCTTATAAGCTGCCAGGATTTAGCAATTGACCTGTGATGGATGAAGTGAGAAAAGCAAATGCAGTCTGTAGAGTACTAGTGTCCAAACCCTTGCTCTGAGTCTGACTGACTTCTATGAGCCATATTGAAGTTTTATATCTGACCATAGAAAAAGGGTATTGCTTTGTCTCTATCATAAACTCAGCTAAGTCCTTCACATTTAAATTGTGAAACCTGGCTTATAAAATCAAGTTACTACAAGCAACTTCTACTTGAAAGGGTGTGGGGTTTTTTCTTATCCCCCTTCTTTCCCTTCCCCCTCTCCCCCCCCAGTACGAGCATTTTCAGGGAATTTTAGTGATAGGTATATAATGTGTGCCTCTTGAGGTAATATCAAGGGTATAAAATCATCTCAACTTTTATACCTGGTCATGCATAGTAAAATAATCCTGTTTTTTTCAGGAACTGCAGGAACTTCAGTATTTTAACTGTTTAGCTGGTTTTAGTTGTTCACTCAAATCAGTGTGCTCTCACTGGACAAGATCAGAATGAACTAGTTTTCAACTGAAATCATTCAAATTTGCTGTGTATATTGAGTATGCATGAGTTTGTTCATATTTTCAAAAGCTGTTCCACAGTCTTGCTAACTACTGGTTTTAGTCCTTCAATGTGGAAAAAGATTATATATGTTAGCAGCAAATATCCTTAATCACTAATTCTCTTAAATATGTTTGATTTCTGTCTTAGATACTGCAGTGTTTGTTAGTTACCATATTCATTTCAGTAAATACAGACAAGAGCTCAGTTCATGAAAGATACTTAGATATAACTCTCTCACTGATTTCCTGGAAATATGCTTATATTTCTATAAAGAACTGTGCTGAACCATCAACTTCAAACATCTAAACATCTACATGTTTTATATCTTGTCTTTTAAGCACATTTATTTTCAGATTTGTATAGTTACAGTGAATTCCTGGGGGCAATCTGCCCCATGAGATTTTGTGTTGATTTGTTATATAAAAAAATTCATCTGACCTGAGAGTTACCTTAAGGCAGTCCTCAGCCATGGCAGATAACTTCATAAATATTTTCCATCACCTAGTTTACCTGTCAAAGGAGGATAAGGAATTAAGTTTTGCTTAGAGGGACTGAAAAATAATTACAGAATTTCAAAGTAATGCAGTTTCCAACTCTTAATTTATGGCATAGTACCCATTAGACTTTAGGGAAGCTATACTGTGTTTCTGCTGACTGAAGAATATGCCAGGAAGAACTCTTTGAGAGAGCTATTCATGCCCACACTGTTGGCTGTAAGATTTCATAGCTTTGATTCAAATTTCCACATGGTTTGATACACAGTACAAATCTATAGTGCACACAGATTCTGTACAAATCCCATTTACTTCTGTCACTTCTGTGCCTCTCAGAGATCCACTGGCACGAGACAAATGATGATAAAGTCAGACTGTATGTGCAACAGAGTCAGATGCCATTTATCATGCCATTTAGTCCACTGTAATGAGGACTGGGTTTGTTCTGTTTCTTCTGAATTATGCGAACATAACCTCTCTTTGATATTACAGAAGTCAGGTAGGTTTTACCAGAACCTAATCCTGAGCTTGAGCTGGCACTAAAGGCAGCTGTAGCTTACCTATCAAATTGGATATTTCAACAACACTTGTGAAATGCCTCCAGGATTTTAAAAGTTTAATAAATCATGTGAAAGAAGCATGGGGCTCTTATCAGTTGACTTAGTCTGTTCCTCTGTCCCCAGCTTAGGATCAAATATAATTAATAGCTAAGGTTCTTACTTATTCAGTAAAGCCTTGGGGTTACAGGGAGGATCCTGACAGGAGTATCACAGGAAGCATTTTCTTGACATTTATCAAAGAGTTTAAGTTAACATAGGAAATCCAATAAGAACTCATTCTTATTAATGAAACCATGACTGATACATTCACATCATGTGTAAACATTTTTCCTCTTAATTCTATATTTTTTTGGTTTTGTTCTATTATATGAAAAAAAAATTTTGTTCCATTTTAAATATAATAAACAAGTAAATTGATTTCTTCCTTTTTCCCCCTCTCTTTTTTAACCCAATATTAATGGTTTTATATAAATGGACATCTTGAAAATGAATTTACAAAGAGGAACCGTTTTTTAATTAATGAAAATTTAAATTTATTATCTTATTTCCATGGATTTCAGTACGTTTTGTTCTGTCTGAAACTAAATTCTCTATACAGATTCAGAGTATGCTTATTTTCCACATAAGACCATATTTTATACGATAGGACATCGAAGAGGTTATGATTGAGTGTGATATTGACTGAGTGTAAACCTGTAATTTCATTAAAAAAAAAAAAAGTACCTTTAAAATTAAAGCTACAGCATCAGGAAATTTTATGAATTTTGACCTTTTTTCATACTGACAATTCCCCTACAAACTTAAAAGGGATCAAACTTACATATTCAGAAGAAAAAATGAAAAAAGATTTGTAAGAACGGTAAACAGTCTTTAAAACAAAACAATTAGTTTCTAACCATTTCTAGTGTCACTTTATCAGCAGGATCTGCTGTTGCCTCTGTACTAAAAGAATGAAATAAAATAATCTTGTAATGGCAAACATGTAAAATCTCCTTTAATTACATATTTAAATAATAAATCTGACTAAAACTCCAGCAATAAAAATGAATCTTTTGCTTGTTGCAAGCATACCTTTAATGTAACGCTGATTTGTTCGCCAAATATGCCTCTCAATGGTAATATCAGAATTAAAATAAAATTGCAAAAAAGTTTACAGCTGAGATGTTCACAACCCATATCTAATAGTCTGTCATGGGAATAATTACCCATAATGGGTATCCAAGGGATATAATTGTCTGCTGCTGTGAATTAGGAGTGCCACAGGTGGTGTTAATCACTTGGAATGTATCAGAGTAGAACAGCAGCCAGAGACGGAGCCTGCTTAAGCTTGATTTGTGGAACCATTGTTTCTGGACACTTCAGACATAAATTGAGCACATGGTGGTAATAATGCACACTCAAGTAGTTATACTGAAACAAAGGGATATAAATATAAATAAAAAGCAGGGGAAAGTTTTGTTCCTTAGCAAAGGTTACAGAAATGGTCATGAGCAAAGTTCTTCTGTGTTGTGGCACTTGCATTTTTTCATGGGGACACACAGCAGAAAGCAGCTCAGTAGCTGCTTTTATTGCTTGAACCTGCCTGGTACATATCAGCAAAAGAACTTTTATCAATTAGGTACTCCGGAATTTTCCCTTTTATAGAATCCCATAATCACTGACATTGGAAAATGCTTATGAGGTCATCAAATTCTGTGGTATATGACTTATATTGATATATCCAAGTGTATTGCTTTCTTTGATGAGGAATGTAAAACTTTCTCCAAATATGATATTGATTTATTACAATGTTACCATCTGAATTTAAGAGCACATCATCAATAGCTTCTCAGAAATGTCATGGACACCAAAGAAAATGAACTGACTTGAATTTACGTGAAATATGTAAGCATACAGTAACTAAATAAATGTGATGATACCTGGATCTCCTCAGAGCAAAGCCAAGGCCTTGACTGAATATCTGTAGATAAATTAGAGACTGTCTGTGAATGATACCATATTTCCTTGAAGATGGTGATAAAATTCAAAATTTAACTTCTCTAATCTTTTAAAGAAATTGGTCTGTAAGCCCTCTACACACTCAAATGACACAATCAGTTTTCCCTCTGAGATATGAGGGAGGGGATGGCTGGTCAAATATCACTGTGGAACATTAATTCTAAAAGTCAAAACAGCCTAAGAAACGTCTTTATTTAGAAGCCCATTTGTATTTTAGAGTGCATAGTTTTATATGCCCATTAGAGAGAGAAAACCAAGTTATAATTGTGACTTTTACAATTTAAAAGATCATACCTAGGAATTAACAGTTCCAGCTATGCAAGTGTTTTAAGGAAAAAGGTACAGAATGAAGTTAGACATCAAGTTTGATGTTTCAAGTTAATCAAGGTTTTGGGGAGTGTTTTGTTGTTGTCAGGGTTTTTATAAGTCATCTAATTTACTACATTCTAAACTGCTGAACTAAAATTTATAAGAATTAACACACATCATTAAACCAAGTTTCATACCCCTGCAGCTTCTTCTTTCTCAAAATGTATAACTCTATGGGCTAATTACAGTTTGATAGCAATCCCTGAAAATTATAAATATTATTATCCTATGTTTGTACATAAGCTATCAACACACAAACAGGATTAGGAGGAACCATCTGAACATCATCACTAAAAAGAAACAGATGCTTCAGCTTTTGCAGTTCCATATTGTAACCCCTAGATTGTACTTGTCCTTCAGCATATTTCTCACAAATTTTCAGTTTGTCAGACACAAAAAAAATGAGGGAAAAGAAAGTGAAAACGAATAATCATGGCAAATAATCCACTAGGAATATCACCATAAGCATTTTTGTCAAGAGCAGAACTGTTGCTGACAACTACAGCTCAGCAGGACAATAACATAGAAAGATGGTTTTTCCCTCTCTGTGTGACTTTTTGTAATTATTCACATTTTTAAAATTATTTGCAGGAAAGGTGTTTTCTTCTATGTCTTATTTCAAATGTTTCTGTAAAAATTACCATCATGGAGAAAACAGACTTGACTTGAGGAAAATTAATTTATTACAAATCAAATTAGAGTCCAGTCATCATCACAGTCTCTGAGAGTTTAATTCTGTCGCATGAATTGAATATGTATATGGGTGCATGTATGAGTTGCACTAACACTGTAATTTCCAGCATGTCTTTACAAGGATTTAGGATTTTGTCTTTGAATTTGGACTTAATTTCCCTCTCTGTCACTCATTTCAATCATACTTACTTCCCAAATGATCATCATCTCACTGTCTAAATATGTTGAAAAGTGCCAAAACACAATTTTTTTTCCTAGAATTGCCTAGATATTTTTTCTTGTAATAAGATTTATGACATAAATTCAATAAATTTGTTTTTATGCTGTATAGGCAATAAAACAAAAGTAACACAGAAATTTTGAGAAGAAAAGACTGTTGGTTTTATTGGTCTTGTCAGCAGCAATCTGTAATCACCTCTTGATTCTTCAAATCAAGACTGGAAATTTTGTAAAATGTGCCATATCCGAAACACAACTAAAGAGCTCAATAAATAGGTTATTGTGTGCAAATCTGCAGGCTGTATTAAGCGACAGGCTGGTCTAGATAGTAATAAGGATACTTTCTCTCCATAATTCTGTCAGTCTGTCAATGTGACCTTTACCATCATACGAAAACAATTCACTGATGGAACTAAAATGACATGAATGCAAAGGTATTAAGAGACCAGAAAATGCAACAGAAAATATGTAGGTGTTATGATTATGTCAGGAATTGGAACCTTTTACATATAAAATATATATGTATGAATCAGATACAGCAAGAATTTATTCTCTTTCAGACTTGAAAATCTCACAAAATAACTGAAGTATATCCAAATATATATAATATTTTCATCCAGTGAGTTTGTATGTTGGAGCCATGTACTTGAAACTTATAGCACAGATAAATTTCTGGCTGCTATAACTTGACACTGTACCACTCCTAGAAGTTTCAATAAATTCCCTTGATATTTAGGTATCTTTTTCCATGGATTTATCTCATCCTATACTTTTGGATCCAGACTGGTTATGGGGAGTCATTCATCATCTCTAGATATATATCTACTTTTCTCAAACCTGTCTGCAACAATCTCTGAGCCATGGCAAACCAGAGAAGATGTGCCACATTTATTGATAACATGATATTTTAAACAAGCAAAAACTCTATGTGTGGAAAATTAAAAATATCATGCCATAAGCATGTTTGAAACAAAAATCATTAAGGTAGAAAACAATGAAATACACTAATTAGAGGATAGGAAAAAAAAAAAAATGAAAGCGATATTAAGTATGAAGAAAAAAATGTAGGGGGTCCCTGCACATCTCTCTCTTAGTAACATGGTCAGTATCACAAGAGTTGGTAAAGAGAATGGAAGTGTAAACAGTGTGTGATAAGGGCATGGCCAAAGCTCTCAGAGAGAGCATTTGCCTAAAACTGATAGTCCTGAAGAGGAAGATGACCTTCAGTAGGACTAAACTAAGAAGGCAAATTAAAAAAGAAATGATAATGCTAAACCAGTCATCTTGAAAAGAAGTATATTGAGAGAACATAAATTTGTGACAATGGGGACAGGTGGTGAGAGGAAGCAGTAGCCATTGCAGCACGGTGGCCCCGATTGCAATTTCCCCAAGGCACACCTGCCCTGCCCCGTCGGGGAGGCACAACCTCCCATGGAGTGCCAGGAGCAGCCTGCACCCAGCAGTGGTCTTTCTGGAAGTGTGTGGGTAGCATGCATGTGACCACAGTCCTTGAGGTGTGGACAAGGAGGTTACACAAAGCTGGGATAACAACCCACAACCCACATGGCTGGACAGGGAAGCTGAGCTTGTAGCTGTGTATGTGTGTTGAAGAGAGAGCTTCTTGAGAATAGTTGTAGAAGGGTGGTTAGAAAGTTGTTGGAGTTATTTTATTTATCCAGTGTCCAGTTCTATGCTTCACTGGGTTTGTTGCTGCTATTGATCCTGAACATATGGTTCCTGAGAGCTGGTTAATCATATGTCAATAATTAATCAATAAAAAGCTTCCAGATTTGACTTAAAATGAATGCTACTTTTTCCTACTGTTTATCTTCATACTAATATATTAATTCTAATTGAAGCTATATTGTATGATTAGTTGCTAAAAGTAGATATAATATTTTGTCAATATACAAAATACATGGCAACCTGCATTTGATTCAGGCTCTAGCCATACCACTTTTTGGCTGGTGGCATTGTCTCAGCAGATCTCCAAAACTAGTGGTCTAGTTTTGAGAACTTGCACCCACTTGCAGTGTGATAACCCTTATTTTAATTATTCAGACTATGAACTTAGGAGAACAGATTACCAAAAATAAAGTTTCTTTTAAAGTAAAGTGGTAGCATCTACACCTCACCTAAGCAAAACATCGCAGTAAGGCAAAATGAATATCCTTATCAGAAGGAAAATTCCCATCAGAATTAGGGACTTTAAATGCCTGTGGGGGGGTGGGTTAGTAGGTTACTTCTAACAGAGTACTGAAGAATCTTGCATTTAATGTTGTGTTTTGCACATAAAACCACAACAGAAATCACCAGGGACGTGTGTGATTGTTCTAACTCAACATGAGACATCTATATGGTGAGGATAAGTTGAAATTGGCATCGGAGCTTCAGAAAATTAAAATATTGTTGCTCCTAGTTTCCTTCACTGAAACTTTATCATTTTTGATAGGTTGACGATTTGGCCCAGCTTCTTTAGGATTTCTTTTCCATTTAGTAACTTTGAAATCAGAAAGCACTGGTGATTTATAGGTCTGCATCATTTAAGGCATGCGATAGCGCCATGTTTGTTTTGAAGGGGTTAATAATTTTGTGATTTAAGAGCAATTCATATTTTATGGATTGGTCCTGTTACTATGAATAAGCATTTATATTAAGAAAACTGGAAGCCAAGCATAACCACCTTCTGAACTTAAGTAAAGGGACAGTTTAAGGGAGATTTCCATTTAGTGCACAGTGCCCTTCACCTTTAGAGAAATTTACATTGCAGTTGGCATGATAACATATGAACGTGATTAAAAAAATCCTATCCTTTATGCTACCCCAATATATATTTCTGTTGCTATTAGAGCTTGTAAGTGCCAATGGAAACATAACATATTTGCTTAGATTAGTGTATTTTAGAAAAAGGAAAGGCAAGAAGTCCAGGCAGGTTTTAAAGGCTGGACTTGAACAAATAAAAAATCAAATCTCAGGACTGGGGTTTTGTTCATCCTCTGCTGCTAGGAGCCCCTCACACATCCACATCAAAGGTCCTTCTGTACTTACATTTAAGTGAATGAAAAGAAGAGTTGGCCTTTCACAGTGAGAGAAATTTAACCACATTTAGCTAAAGGCCCATGGCTTAAATAGTGTTGGTTCTCTATGTTTCCTCTTCAGTTACTGGGAAAAAAAAAGGCTGAAACTTTGGAGATTCTTTTTTTTAACACATTAAGTCTACTATGTTATCTGGTGAATGGCATTAACAATACCTATCTCTTCCCACTGATTACAAGCAAAACTGTGAGCACATTCTAGCACCTGAATGTCTAATATTGGACAAATTCCACATTTAACTGTGAAAGTGAAACCTGCTCACTAGGACAGATTGCTTTTACAGCTTTAGTCCTGAAATTGGAAAGTGTCAATCTTTTGCAAGGAGTGGGGTAAAACACAGACCAGAAAAAAGACAACAGAAAATTAAGGGTCAACTCCATATTTTAAGATTAAATATTTCTTGGTTTCTTCTGTGCAGTATCTTCTCAATAATATGAGTTTATACATTTTTCTTTGCCTCTTTGCTATCCACTGAGCAGCCATAAAATGCTATCCCATCTAAACAGAGGCATCTTTCATTGTCAGTAACATCTCTCTAAGTTTTGAGATAGTAGATAATCAGGCCCAATCTGTCCCTAAAGGAGCAACAGTTACTTCAAATATTCTTTCTCTGGCTGATGGCATGGCATGTGTGTGCTTATACAGCTCATTTTTATAGCAGATGCCAGCTGCCCTTAGCACTTTTACCACATTCTTCTTACATAGGTAGAGACATAGTGTGGACTGTGTTTAAACTGCAATGGTTGATTGAACAGTCTGTCTTCTGGGGAAAATAAAAAAGATCTGATCTTAATGGGGGGTTACAGAGGGATGGTTCTCATTTGCTGCCTAAAATAATATTTCATTGTCTTGTTCTTGAAGATATTGTAGCATGCAGAATATAAAAATAAATCTGCTCAGATATTGCTCCTTTTGTGGTGAGGAAAGCTTTTTCATTTGTACAGCTCTAGCTAGAATAGCACAATTTTTACAGAAGCCGAACATTGAAATTATTTTTAAGTTAATTCTTAATGTGAAACCTGTTGTTGCTGTTGTTTTTACTGTCTGTATAATCATTCTTCTATTTATTCATTTCTGCCTCCCTCCTCTCAAGTGATGTCTTAGACAGTCTGTGGGAAATGAAGATTTTACGTGCATCTCTCAGGCCAGTTTTATTATGGCCACCTCAATCAACATAACATTTTTGAAAAAAAACATGATTTTTTAAAAACATAGGTGGATTTTTAAAGAGAATTTCTGTATTCTGAGTATCAAGCACACCTACCTATTTCTAGGACTGAGATTTGAGATCATGGGGTTCCAAGTGGTTTTCTCCTCTAGCCTGCTAGTAAGGGGAGGGGCTTGAGGAGGCACAGCTGGATCCTATGAATCAAAAACTGATTCCAAGCTGATTTTGACAATGGGGATTTGAAATTTATGACCATCTAACCCCTTCTGAGAATTAAGTGCTTCTAGGAAAAAAGCATGATTCACCTGACACACTGGCACAAAAACATTTTTGCCAATAGACTGGTTAAGCTGGTGAGAATAAATTGACACTTGGAATAAATGGGCAGGAAGATGCAAGGAAGTAAGGAAGACAAGTTTTAAGTTAGTGAATTTCGTGTATTTAATGCATTTCATGTGTTCTCTGCTGGAATTCTGCTGCATCTACATATTTAGGTGACTTTTAAAACCATTGTTATTTTTGAGCACTCAGGGAGTTGAAATTATTAAACAGACAAATAACAGCCAATATAAATTTTAGAGGATTAAACTGTGTCCAACATTCAAATTAATTTTTATTTTTAAAAATAAAATTAGAATTTTTACAAATATAAGGAATAACTGCTATTATAAAAATTCTTCAGAAAATACTAATTAAAAATTTATAATATAATTTTAAAATAAAATAAATTTTAAAAATTAAAAAAAAAAAAAAAAGAGAGAAAAAGAAGAAAGAGGAAATACCATACTGCAATACAAAGATCAAAGACAGTAATCCATTCACTTGCTCAGTATTGGTAAGTCTGTGGATGGAATATGGCTTTCTGTTTACAGCTTTACATTTCATTATCATTGTGGATCAAATGCAGGATCCCAGAGAACATTCAGAGTTACCAAAGATTGAAAAAAAAATTGTATTTTTTTTAACCTTGAGAGGAAAAGATTGATTCAAATCTTCAAAATATAGAAGATTTTTAGAAAAATTAAGATATAGCTACCTTACTCTTTATTTAGAAAAAATGACTAGTCTTCACCAAAATGCTATAAAAAATTACTGGTAGAGTATTTCCTTAACATTTTCAAAGGAGATTTTTTACAAAGGGGACAGCATGCTGTAGATGACAATTTCTTTGAAAGAGGCTCAGCTAGCACTAGAGTTCTTGAGATAAGGCTGTTTCAGGTCTATTTTTCCAGTTTTAGAAAGAAACTCCAGGAAACTTCAAACTCCATCAAACATGCTTCAAAACCAGCTTGTGTATGTTACTAAATTAATGCTACATGAGACGATTCAAGAGAAGCATTTTCTGCTCTGTAGGCGAGTACTGTTATTCTCTATCTGCTCCCTGGTGCAGAGGGATAATAAAACACCAACAGATTTGCTGTCATATCTTCAGAATAATTTGTAATTAGTGCTTTAAAATGAAAAAGTGAGAAGAAGACGTAGTATTAATTCCTTTATTTATAATCCATTCCATTTCTTCTTGCCTGGAGCATGGTTAATTTGATAGGCATCTTTTAATTTGTAATTAGTCTTTAGGAAGGACTGTTTTCTGATGCTTTAAGCAGTGCACTATTTATTAATTTGTGTTCTATCATTTTATCCAGTGTTTATGCACTATGGACCAGATTCAGTACCCACTGAGAGGTAATTGTAAATTAGTTCAGCATTTAGCTCATTTGGCTTTCTTATATTTTTGAACATATAAACCAAGATAAATTATAATTTAGTTTGCATCCTATCATCTCAGCCTGGCTTGAAATAATTCTTACAGAAAGCAAAACATCTCCAGGAGTTATTTTTGCTCTTTTGCTCTACTGATGCAAAAAGTAGTGGCAGCCACATCTAGCTATTGGCAGCAGAGTCAACATGGCTACAACTACATACACTGATGCTCTTTTGAGACTTCCTTGTCTTTGCTCACAAGTATGTAAAACTAAATTAAATAAATTTAAATTCAGTTAACTCATAGGCGATACTTCCTCAAGCTGAAAACATGCCATGAAAATATTTGTGTTCTTGTAGTGTTTATGTACTTCTTAGTCTACCTTAGCATCTTGGTATTAATTTTATTGGTTTAAATATCATCTAACCCCCTTGTGCCAGGTACTGTGCTGTAAGGGAGAACTTACAGCAGCCTTCCAGTACCTAAAGGTGTCTTACAAGAGAGCTGGAGAGGGACTTCTAACAAAGGCATGTAGTGATAGGACAAGGGGGAATGGCCTTAAAGTGAAGGAGAGTAGGTTTAGATTGTATATTAGGAAGAAGGTTTTTACTACATGGGTGGTGAGGCACTGAAACAGGTTACTCAGAGAAGTTGTGGACTCCTCATCCCTGGAGCTGCTCAAGACCAGGTTGGATGGGGCTCTGAGCAATCTGGTCTAATGGAAGGTTCCCTGCCCACAGCAGGGGGGCTGGAACGAGATGGTCTTTAAGGTTCCTTCCAACCCAAAGCATTCTATGACTCAATGTACATACACAACATATTTGATAAATGGTTCCTATCCCAATGGACTGAGAATGCAAATTGCAGAAATGGCACAGAGGAAAATTTCTGTAGAACAGAGGGAGCATAACACTTTGTGGCTGCAAACTGCTGGTTGAGTAGTCATTCTCTTTTGAATAATTCAAGAGAATTCTATGTAGGGTGGCTATAAAGAGCATGAAGTTTCTCTCTTCACAAGAATCAGCATAGAGAAGACAAATGCAAATAGAGATGAGTTGCAGAGAAACATTTCATCTTGGTATAAGAAAGAAATTTTTTACACTGAGAACCACCTCCCCAGTGATGTGGTAGAGTCCCCATCTCTGGAGGTTTACAAAACAGAGTGGTAGATAATCTTGTCTAGTCTCCTTTTCACACAAAAAATGTTGGACCAGATGGTCCGTCAAGGTGCCTTCCAATTGTTCTATGATTTCTTTTTCTTTTTTTAATACATTTTAAAAGAAAGGTAGAGGGAGAAAAAGTAAAAAAATGCTCTCTTAGACACATTTTATTCAGTAGTATTTCCCAATGCTTTTTTTCAAGGTTTGCTCTAATTTTATCCTCTTTCTCATAGTTAAAGTGATTTGAGAAGCTCTTATTTATTATTTTAGCTAAATGTAAAATTAGAAACTTAAAATATTTCTTTACACTATATGCTTTATGTCTATACATTTAAGTCATTGTTTGGTTTCCTCACTGTGAATTGTCTCTGAACATTTTTGATTTCTTACACTCCATTTTCAGCTACTTTTCTGAGTGTTCAGTCTGCATGATCTTGTAGAAGGAGCTTGTTCTTGGTATTCTAAACTGTAAGCTTTTTCCATCTACATCTTTTTTAATGGTCTATGGTTGTGATTTCAATTAACTCTTCATTATGTCAAACACAGGAAAAAAAATGAGGTCAAGATTACCTGGATAACAGGTGTAGGAATATAGCAGAAGAGATGCATTGACCTGTGTTGTGTAGTCTTTTTTTTTTTCCCAACTCTTGAGTCAAATGCAGAGGCATTTCTAAATGTATGCAGTTTGAGTGCTAGGCAGCATAGGGAGAATTCTCTAATATCTCACACTAATATCTCCTATTTGTCAGCAAGACTTCTTTATTGCAGTTATTACATATATTATAGCTATTAATCGCAATAACTTGAAATTTACTTGTGTAGCACTGCATTATAAAATGAGAATTTCAATGTATTGTTTCCCATTTTAATACAGTATTAGAAAATGCACTTTTGGAGGCTGGACAAGGTATTGAATAACAGCCTGCAGATCTTTAAGAACTACAAGAGAGAATTTATTGATCTCAAAAGTACTCTAACTGTAAGATAAGACATAGCATAAAATGTTAGATATCTATCTTTGTATAAATACAAATAAGCTGAAATATCCAGTGACAGATAAGGAAATTTAGTGTTCAGGTTTTAAGCAACCACTATTTAGGTATTATCTTCATGCTAGCTGCTAGCTGAAATATCTTTTGAAACTTCATATACTTTATAGAGATTTCCTTGGACAAAGCCTGAAGGGCTTTTAAATCATCTGATCTGACCGCCAGTTTGGCACAGGTCATTTCACTTCATTCATGTATTTTTTTAGTGAATAAAATGCATTTCAGTCTTCAGAAAAGAGTTGTATGTCATATGAAGCAAATAAGAGAGATAGGAATTGGAATGCAGAATTATTTTGAAAAGTTAGAAAAAAGCATTGAAAAAGTTAAAAAGTAAGTATTCAATTATGTCAACTATGTATTTTCTATTTTGCTAAGAATAGATAACTACAGAAAGTTGAGATATAGATCAACTGATTAGATGACAAACACATATAAATTACCTGGAAGTAAAAGATAATTATGAAACTGGTCTAAAATCTACAGTAGTACTCTTATTCATACAAAAAACACATGGGATAAGTAAACAAGAATGTCTTTATTTGATGCACTGAAGGTTTCATTTGGAGAATTAACTTGATTTTGAAGACTTTGAAAGAGTTCTGCACTTGTAGCTCTGTATCTTGGTATTGCCATTTCTGGCAACAGGCCACAGGCTTCCTACTGACTCTTCAAGGTCCCAGGACAAAGACTGTTGGTCTTGCTTTGCATGGATGTCTAGGCTACCCTGGCCCTTTGTGTTCATCTGCTTTACAACAAAAGCACTTCTCTAACGACAAAACTTTTGCCTGAGTGGTTTTATCCTCAGCATAGGTGGAATGTCCTTCAATTTGTGTGATGGAATGTCCTTCATTTTACTTTTTTTTTGACCAGTACCTACTGGTAACATGTAGTTGTCTTGTGTGGAATCAACTATCTGTGTCCCAATGTTAAAGCTGTAGTATAGAAGGGTGAAGCCTTAGGGTGGCAAATGAGGCCTCTTTTGCACCCTAAATCTTATTTTAACAAAAAAATCCACAGCATATGTATGAAGCTAAGAAGTTATTTTTAAGCCTGATATGTAAATAATCTAATGCAGAAAAATCGTGTTAATAACCAAGTTAAAACTGTTGCACAATGACTTCCTTCCAGTGTTCTTTTGAATCCTAAGGATGGCAGGTTCAGTGTTTGTTGAGAAGGTTTGCATATTCAGAAACTTTTACGGGTCATTGTACAATGAAAGCAGCATGCATACCATGTTCCACATAAAAAAAGCTCTCTGATAATCAAGCAACAGAATCCTCTCTTTACACCAGATTCTGGTCTGAAAAAAGTATTACGGAAATAATTACTTCACAACATATGGCCCAGCAGCAGGCTAAACTCAACTTTTTATAAGTAAGCAAGTCCACACACTGTGAATTGATCCTCCATGGAGATGAAATGTATGGCCAGACACATACCTGGCCTTCATTTATTTAGCACTATCAATATTTTTTCTTTTTAATAGGTGACTGTTGAGATTTTTTTAATCTCTTTTCTGTATTTCAGTGTTTTTCCAAGATGAAAAATTCTCAAGGAATTCATTAAATGAATTCAGCATTTTTTGATGTTGGGTTTTTTTTTTCCTTTACATTAGATAATGCATGTTTCGTACTGGAAAAAAAAAAAAAAAAAAAAAAAAAAAAGAAAAGAAAAGGAAAAGTTGTACTAACCCATTCTTCCTGGGTCTAAGAGATTGTCCCTAAGTGTTGTAGTCTCTTTGGTCCCCAATCATATATGTTGTGACTATGACAAATTATGAAAAAGCTAAGGGCAATAAACACAGCCCTGCTAAGCAGGGATAAAAAGAGAATTTGTAAAATTATACACTCCAAGGGTAGAAGAATCCTAATAATATCAAACCTGGGCAGTCCCTCCCCATCTGGAAAGAGGAGGTTCAAAATATATAGCCTGATTTTTCACTGGAAGCTTTATTTCTGATTCTTCTTTGATAGCCACAAATCAGTTATTTTATCGAAGATAAGCATCTGCCTAAACAGCCTATGACCCCCTGTGCTTTTTCTGCAGTGTAATTCAAATATTGCTACTGGGTCCTCTGAGGCTTTAAAAAGTCTCCAGTTTCCTTCTGAGTTATTAAAAAAAAAAATTAGTGGTTTGGAGATAATTCAGCTATTCAGTTCATCATAATAAATTTATAGTTCAGATGGTAAAACCAGTTGTGTTACTATCACACTAATTTGCTACTTCCCTTAAGAGTCTTGGGCATTAGTTGTCTAGGTTTGTCAATTTCTCTATCTATGGTTAGTTAATTTCAGCAGATGCTGTTTCATATGTTCTGTTACTACAGATGGCAAAATTTTTATTTCATCTAAGGGGCCAAAATTTTATTTCTCTTTTTTAAATTTCTTTACTTTTTTACTTCAGACCAGAGAGCTAAAACAGATTAAAGGAATTTTTCTTGTAACTTTATATCCTAGTAGCAGTTCTACACAGAAAAGTATAGATACCAATTGACACAGAAGAACATATTTTATTTCTAGGAAAACTGGGGGAAGTGTTTCAGTGGTTTTTTGGTTTGGTTTGGTTTGGTTCTTTTGGGGTGGGAGGTTGTTTTGCTTTGGGGATTTTGGTTGGCTGATTGTGTGGTTGGCTGGTTTGGGGTTTGTTTTGGTTTTTTTTTGTTGTTGTTTTTTTTGGTGGGGGGGTTTTTGTTTGGTGCTTCTAGCAGATGATGTATCTATTATTGCCACAGCTCATTGGTATACAATAAAAGCAAAGATAAGTTTTACAGTTTTGGAGTCATCTGATAGATATATCCAATGAAATTGAAAACAAACACAAAGAAAAGTCATTTCAGCCACACTTTCATATTTGGATTAAACTTCCTATTTAATCAAAAGATACAGAAATGTGACCAATGGAAAACTTGAGGTTTTCTTTACTTTTATTCCACTCACTCTTGTAGTAATGTAAAATTAAGCCTGATATAAAATTTGCTCATCTCTATCTGCCACTGACAAATATTAAAAATCAACTTGTGCAGACTTCTCTCACCTCCTCCTGGAGTGTTTAACTTATTGACCTCCCAACCTGTGCAAACCTCCCTTAGGCAATGTCACCACCTCTGCCTGCTCAAGGCTCACAGAAAGGCACCAAACCCTCCATGCTCTGTGCTGGATGGCTGAGTCCTCCTTGTAGAATTTAATGGGAGTTCGAGAAGTGTCTGATGTGCTGGGGTAGCTGCTTCCGCTGCTGCTGGGATCCATGCCCTGTGGCACATCACTGCCAGCGTTGAGCCATCCCACATTCAAGAGAGTTTTTGGAAACCTTCCACCTCAACTGCTGCACAAATTGCTGCCTCTGTTTACTGTGCTCCCAGATGGTGATGCTTTGCCTGGTGCCAGCTGAAGAGGTGCTTGACAATTCCCAACTCTAAATTAAGAATTTTAATATGGCTGAAGATAGCAGATGTAAGCACCTTTTCAGTAGGATTAGCTCCCAGGGGCTGTTAGAAATTGCTAGAGCTTCTAGGAATAAATATCTCTCTTAGCCCCCTGTGTGAGCAGCAGCAGCACCCTTTGGGAAGGAGAGCCCAAAAATCACTGCATGCATTTCTGCATCCCTTAGCTGCTCCTGTTTGCACTGACCTTCCCTGGAGTGTCCAGCTCCACTCACTGAGTCAATTTCCATTTCAGAATCTTCTTCTATCTTTATGTCTGTCTGATGCTATTAAAGAATGGGGTATACGTATCAGTAAACATTAACACAAGATACGTGCCTACTCCGTGTCTGCTGTTTGCTTCCACTTGGCACTTACTTCAGCTCATGTGCATCGTGCTGCAGTCTGTGCCAATACTTGTCTTACTACTACCAATGAAGGGTAGTCAATGTAGTTGAAAAAGCTCATTAATGCTAATGGAATCAAAGTGTCCAAAACCATTCAGACAACAATTCTGACACATACGGGAAACATACATGCAGGCTCTGAGACTACCAAGGAGCTGCTTATATAACCTGCTTGTAGTGTAGTGACACCTTTTTTCTAAATTTAAAGTCAAGTATTTAATCAGATTCTACAATGATCAAAATAAAGAATAATTTATTATTAATAATTTGCTACAGTTTAAAGATTTAGGTAAAAAATACCATATGACCTGAAATGCATAATTTAATTTTTTTTCTTTTTGATAAATCAGGACAAAGAAAATACTATTTCAAAAACTACTTTCTTTTAATTTTTACTTTACATTACAAACTATCCTTTTTTTCCTATTATATAAAAATTATGATGATGATGAAAAAAAGGACTGCATTTATCTTAACAGCGGAAGTTTTCTGAAGAACAAAAAATTAACAAAAAACTTCAGCTTTTTTTAAAACTCTCTAAACTTCACACAATCATACCTTGGAATTAGATTTTTATCAGCGCCCAAGCACTACAAAATTTGACATCTGCTGCAATTTCAACTCCCAATGCTATGATGTACATGGGATATTTCATATGTCAAGATAAAAATTTAATCTAAATACTTTTTCTTCTTGATTTTTTTTTTTTTTTCAGAGAAAATAAACCAGTTTGTGTGTCAGGAATTTCCTTACAAATTAAAGCTTTCTTGTATAGATACACCTTGTATGTCCAGGTGGAAAAAAACCCAAAAACAAACACACAAACCTAATTTTTTTGAACGGTTGAGAAATTATTAGAGGAATAGAGCAGATTCGGAGAATTAATAGATATTATCAGTGCAGAGGAGTAGGCACCATGCTTTCAAGAAAATTTATTTATTCTATTTTAAAGGAGTAGAGTGGGTCATGAGAAGTACCTTGCCCAAAGGGCACAGATCAAGTGGCTATATTCCAAGCTACTAATTTTCAAAATGAAGAACATTGACATTTATTCAGTGAAAGCAGCTACCCACAATTTACCTAAAAGCAACTTTATTCCTTAATATATTTTTTTAGGCTCAGTTCCCTCAGTCTCGTATTGGTGAAATGACAGATCTCTCTTCAGAGTTATAGGGAAGAAGGCAATGACACAGCTCTGCCAAGATTAGCAGGTTTTTTTTAAATAGAAGTTTTGCAAAGTTTTATTTTGATAACCACATTAAGACACTATTTGTGGTTTTTGTATTTGTATTTTAAAATTAGAAATGGGTTTTTTTGAGTACCCTATGTTCTAAATACTGAACTTGCCTAGTCAATAAAAATGCTTCAGATTAATCTTCTTGAGCTCTGTCAGGCTGGGAATGTGACCACTTCCCTGGGGAGTCCATTTCAGTGTCCAGGCACCCTCTGGGTGAAGAATCTTTTTGTAATATCCAAACTAAATTTACCCTCACACAGCTTCAGGCCATTCCCTCAGGTCCTGTCACTGGTCAGGAGAGAGAGATCAGTGCCTTCCTCTCCTCTTTCCTTCATGACAAGTTGGAGACCACAATGAGGTCTCCTCTCAGTCTCCTGCTCTCCAGGCAGAACAGACCAAGTGACCTCAGCCACTCCTCATACTTCCTCCCCTCAAGGCCCTTCACCACCCTTTTGCTCTCCTTTGGATGCTCTCTAACAGCTTAATGTCTTTCTCATGTTGTGGTGAATTTGAATGAAAGTACATTCAAAAATTCAACATGAATAAAAGTTTCTAAACCATTCTAGAAACGTATAGGATGTAGGAAATCTATGGTGTTGCATTACTTTATACTAGATGAGTGTCTAGTTCTTATGTATTCACCACCACTGTCTGAAAAGTTTCACTTTGGTTTAAAAAAATGTACATGCATTATTATGGAGTTATTATTATTGTATATCTGCCTCTGAAAGCATCCAATACACCTTTCTATTTTTCACATACCCGATTTAAAGCTTATTTGAAGCCGCAGACATTTTAGACATGTAGATAAACACACATGCATGAGCATTCTATATTATAAGAAAAGCTTTTCTTTGCCATGTTAAGAATAGATGAATAATTTTCTTTTATTTCCTGAATGGTATTCTGATGAGTTTCAATTTCCCCATGAACAGGTGTATAGGAGACCTGCTAAGCTCTGAGTTAAAAACATAAATATAATACACCTAAGAAAGATGCATACCAAGAGTGGGAGATTAAGCATATTTTGCAACAATTTTCTTTTGGAAGGACTTGTGGGGTTTTCTGTTTTCTTGCCTTTTTTCCCTATTAAAGATGTGTACTACTTCACAGCAGTAGTAAAATTATTTCTTGTAGAAAGAAAAGCACTACAAGAAGAAGTTTGAATCCCTATGTTCTTGACTTTCTAAACAGTTCTTTTGAATTTTTCATGTACTGTGATTTCTTCTGCAATTATAATAACATTAAAAAAGCTATTTTGTATGAATTACAACCAGATTCCTTTTCAAACACTGGAAAATGCAAGCTATTTTAATGTGTAAACAAGAGTCTGAAACACACTGAATGATTTTCCAACTGTATCTAACAAGGTTTTCATAGTGATAATCTTCCTGGTGACTTTTTGTTTTCATAAAAACATTTCTTCAGGCAGAACTGACATTATAATAAGCACTTGAAAAAGCTATTATAAGTATGTTTAGCTATGCTGATACTACCTGTATATTAAAAAAATAACATTAAATTACTTTAAGCATTCAGTTCAAGAAATGCTCTAAACTATGTAAACCTTCCTAACTTTTTATTTTTGGAGAGTCCATTCTACTGACATCTTAGTCCTGCTGTCTTCCAACATGGCATAGTTTTGTAGACACTGATGTTCATAAAGCTGTTATCCCTAGACATGCATCTCCCACTGTTTGCAAAAGACTGAATTTGCACTTCTCTCATTTGAAGAGGGTGACTTAATCACCAAGCAGTGATGTATTCTGATTGTCTTTGCCCATCACCTTTTCCTTTGAAGCTGAGCCACTGAACATACGAGTAGGAGTCTTCATATTAAACCACAGAAAAAGAGACCTTGAGGCTCATCTAGTGATTAGGGCGCTTGAAATTGAAGCTCATTCATTTAAAGCAGGTGTCCAAGTGACACTTATCTCCCACTGTAGGTGGCTATTTTTAGCAGTGATTCATTTACCCAAGGACATTTTGTTCTTCCATTCACATAATGGAAAATGTTACAAATGTCTCGGCATCCAGTAAGAATGGTTCAGCTTCATGGTAGTCTCATGATATTGAAAGGTCAAAACATTAAAAATACTGGTATGCATGCCTGCCTTGGTTCTTCACAGAGATTATCCTTTCATTACAAATGTAGCTATTCCATCTACAAAAAGGTCCTGGAAGTAGCTAATTTTTCCTAAAGAACAAGACTGACACATATGACACATAAGGGCATGCTGCATTAAAAAAGGCAGCAGTCCCTACCAGTCACTGCTGAAATACAAGCTTGTTTCTAGGACAGCAAACACAGGTCACTGCTCCTGTCTCCAGTATCAACAGAATCAGATAGAGGAGTTGATCACAAGCAGAAAAGGCAACTGTAAAATATCCCATGCTTCCACACTCCTTGAAATGCACTCAGTCTTCCCACTTCCTTGGAAACACAGAGGCTTTCTCAAACTGGGTGGCTGAACACTTCTTTTTCAAAGGTCCTCTCCCCATCACAGGCAATAGTACAGATACTTGCCACAGTGTGGCTGCGTGGCACAGATACCTAACATGGGTTCTTTGGTCTGGTGAGAGTCTAGCACCTAATAATAATAAGACATCTTTGTTGAATGAAAGCAGCAGCTTGGATAGGCTATCTAGGGGATGACTGACAGCATTCACACTGTATCAGGCAGAGACCTATGAATTTAGGCAAGCAGCATGGGTACATACTGTTTTTTGTAGCTCCAGGCCAATATTATAAAGTATAATGCTAAGGAAGGAAACAAGTTAACAGGAGTGAGTCCTAATGTAAATGCATGACATTTTCCCGTTGGAAATGTGAGAGATGCAAAACAGCTTGATTGACTGAGCTTTCAGGAGTGGAAATATTACAAAAATGGCAATCATAGGAAGGTGATGGGGATATTTACTAACTATTAACTATTACATGAGGGTATTGCATTCCATTCTGAAAAAGCAAAAGAGAATAGAATCATAGAATATCTTATGTTGGAAGGGACCATAAGTATCATCAAAGTCCAAATCATGGCTCTGCACAGGACAAGCCCCAAGAGTTACACCCTGTGCCTGAGAGAATTTCCCAAAAGCTTCTTGAACACTGTCAAAGCTGGTGCTATGATCACTTACCTGGGGAGCCCGCTTCAGTGCCCAGGCCAAGAATCTTTTTCTAAAATCCAACCTAAACCTCCACTGACACAGCTTCACGCCATTCACTTGGGTCCTATCATTGGTCACCACAGAGAAGAGATCAGTGTCTGCCCCTCCTCTTCCCCTCATGAGGAAGTTGTAGACTGCAATGAGGTCTCCTCTCAGTCTACTCTTCTCCAGGCTAAACAAACCAAGTGACCAGTAGTAGCAAAAGGTATATATGGAGCAGCCTTAATATAGAAAGAACAGTTTGTGTGTCCTCACCAATCCTAGAACAGGATACTTTATCCACAGTTAATAATGTTTGTTACAATATCTTCAGTGATGCCCCACGTGTTCTTAAGATTCTAGAATTTTAAACTTCTTTCTTCAGTTCAGGCTGCTGCAAGAGCTGTGATGCAGCCCCAACAGCCTGGCAGCTTTGTTTTTGTATTCTTTCACGTATTTCTTAGCAAAGTAACTCTAATGACCTCCAGTCTACACCATCTTCTGCCCACTCAGTTAACACTTTTATTAGCCTATATTTAGATGCTCACAGACACTCCACTTATACCCCCTTAAGCTGCCCATCCTGTCTGTAGCTATTTCCCTGCACTACCTATCGTTTTCCAAGTCTTAGATACAATTTAGCTTCATCCTCCATGTTTACATTTGCTTCACATTTATCTAGTTTATGGTGCTCCCACAGACCACAGACTTTGCCTTCTCTTTCCCTCTATTCCTGATCATATAAGTCCCCACTGTAGACTCAGAGAGAAAAGTAATGGATTTTTGTATTTTACACTGGGAAAGAATGAAAATGAGGATTTTCACTTCACAGTTAATTCAAGGGGCACTGCTCTCATCAGAGGAAAGGAACCTGTGCTTCTGTGCTGAAAAAACCTTAAAATTTTGGTTAATTAATTTTGAATTTAAAAGAATTTTAAAAAAAGTAAATCCCTTCCCTTTGTTTACTTGATAATATAGTAATATTCTTATGATAGTAATATCCTTATCATACTACTGAAAAGGCGGTCTTCTCTTTGTTACTGCTACACACTAAACCATTTCAAAAAGGTTGTGGAGTGTTGCCTACAGTTCAGCTGAAATCCTTTTCAACTGTGGACAGCATTGAACAGGTTTTCCTACCCATAAGAAAGGGAGATTAACCACCAGACTGTGCAGCCAAGGAAATATGATGTTTCTATGAATTACTAGAGGCCACTGCCTTTTGAATGACTTAGCAATTCAGGCCCCTGGTCTTATCAAGGATTGTCTTGACTGTGGATCTTTTTAAGCTGTGACTGCAAAAATTTCTGAAGGTCAGGAGAGGGTCAAGAGGCCTGTGTCCTTCAAATGATCACTGATCCCACAGAATCTTATTTTCTATTAGATAGCAATAAGTCATTTTGCTTCCACTTGGTCTTGATTCTGCAGTGGAAGGGCTCAACCATATGTGGTAGAGGTCTAATAAAATCAAGTAGTAGGTAAACAACTGTCAGAGACTGAAATATTATAGTTTATGACTTCTTAAAGGACTTTAAAACTGTATTACAAAAGCTGCAGAGAACACTACCACACCCTGAATGGGCCCTGACTGAGGCCTTACACCCGCTCCCTGATGAAGTTAAGATAAAGTAACAACTCAGAGCTGGGGACATTCACTGAGGACAAGCTTAACACCTCCAAGGTGGAGACCACAGCCCCAGGGCTATCAGCTGCCAGGCTCCCACAGACACTCACACCAAGGGGTGGAGGGAGGAGAGGCTTTGGGTATCTTGGAGAAGCCTCTGGTCAGAGGCACAGTGACTGCCCATCCTCCACTGTGCAGAGGAGCCCAGATGAGGGGTCCTCACTGGGTGGGGGGGGGAGCTTATCCACAGCAGGAGGGGGTGACATGGCCCATCAAAGGGGCCCCCCTCAAAGGGGTCCCCAGACCCTGCACCAGAGCACCAGAGATGATGCAACAGACCCTCAGTGTTGCAAGGGACAGTGTCAAGCCAGCCCCTGCAAGGGGAGACACGTGGGCGTTCCCACCTGGCCCAAAGTGTATATTAATCCACGGGATTCTGTACTCTCTGGTGTGTGGTGTGGCGGCGTGTGGCGGCGTGTGGTGGCATGGGTGGCATGTGGTGGCACGGCGATGGGGGACCCTCACCACCAGCAGACCAGATGGAGGGGAGCAACGAGACGTCATTGGGACCCTTGGATGGGTGATCTGCTTCCACCTAACCCCTGCCACCTCTCCCCATGCACACTTTTTTTCCCATTTCTTTCTTTCTCTTTCTTTCTTTTTCTTTCTTTCTTTCTTTCTTTCTTTCTTTCTTTTTTTCTTTCTTTCTTTCTTTCCTCTTCCCTTCTCTTTGCCTCTTTTAAATAAAATACATCAATTTTTTGGCATCAACATCTAACCTTGTTTGGTTTTAATCTTGTTTCTGGGAATATTTTGAATCTTCTAAGTTCTTTCCAGTTTATGCTCAGAGACTTAGCTCTCTTTGCTTTTCTGAGTTCAAATCGGATCATAACAACAACTAATTAACTTGTGAGTAAATGAGGAAAGAAAGAGCGTCCAAGTAGATTTTGTAACAACACCAAAGAAAAATTCTTTGGTGAACCTGAGAATGGGAAGGCAAAAAAACACTACCTTCACCGTCTAACTCCTCCCAGTGGACAGTTCTGGCTACTAATGACTGAGTGCATTGACCTGAACAGATTCTATTGACATTTAGAGAACGTTTTGGAAGGATAAACATAACATAAAGGGAAAGTTTAGGTACTATACAATCTGTGTATAACAATTTTAACTGCATGATTCATGGAAATTAGTAATAAGTGGATTATTGGACTGCATATGTTAGGATCATTATTACTGGGTATGATTGTATTGTGAATAGATTGTCACGAAATGAATAAGAGGAATAATCAAGTAATATTTTCACATATAAGATCAGTTCCCTTGCTCATCTCTTTCAGCATGGCTTTTCCAATTTTTTTACAATAACAATTTTCACAAACTGTGTAGTAAAGTAAATAGCTGTAAGAGCTGTATCCTAGGCTGAAGCAAATGCTGTCACCATGTGATAGCCATACTCTGAACATTTGTGCCAGTCTGAACAGGGTTAAGATACAAGGCTAATAAATTCAAAACACTTGGAAGGATGAAATAGGCACAGTTACACAAGTTTTGAAGAAAACCAAGCAAAAGGTTTGTAGAAAGTAGCCAAGCTCACATACTTTCCCAAACTCATCTCACTGGTTGCAGTGTCAGGAACAGAATAGTGGGCTAGATTGGTCAAATTGGTCAGACTCCAAAATATTCCTAATGTCCTTCTGTATCGGTCTTTCAAAGATGATTTCAATCAAAGTCTTATAATATGTAAAAAAGTAACAACAAAAGTAGTCCACTGTGTAAAGTGTGAACTGTTTGTCATTACTAGCCTATTAGACAAAGCTCTGCTGTTGGCATAGTCAGAGAAATAAATTTGCAAATCTTCATGGAATTCTATGTGCCAAAATCTCAGTGGTATGAAGACTGGATTCCTACTTTAAGCAACATTAAAGGAGTGGTGCAAAAATACAGGCCTGTGGCAGAGTCTGCATATCTGCCTACAGGGTCAGTTTGGTGTTTGGGTATTCACCTTCCTTGATAGCTTGTGACTCAGTTTTCAGAAGTATAAGAAGGTACAAATGGCAAAGCTGTGGAAAATGGACAATTGGTCTTTTAACTCAAAAACCCCCTTCCAGTAATTCAGCAAATGTATGCTAAGAATTCAAATTTTGTCTAATAGCCACCACTAGAAGTGATTGTCAAAGTTTTAGAACTTTATTCTTAATATATGTAATAGTAATTGATTATTTTGAGCAAATAATTATGCTTATTGTGTAACCCTAATAAATGTGGTTATAACAGCATTTTCTTTAACTGAATTCAGTAACATCGGTATTTATTGATTGAATGAAATTTATATACAGGTTAACATCTGTCATATGATGGCTCAATTATTAAGAAGGATGACTATTTAGTAATTTAAATATATTAATGATATTTTTCCACTAAAATATCTTTTTCTACTGAAATTTGATAAAAAGTCAATTTGTTCACGGTCCTCCTAGCTGTGACAAAACCAAATATTTGAGACATTTCTGTGATTACAAAATGGTTTGTTGTCAGATACTTCTGTGCAATGATCACAAGCAACACCTCAGGTGTTCCTTTTTACTTATTTTAGAATGTCCAGTCTGTTGTTAACCTTTAACAGTACTTTTGGAAAGGGATTTATTCTATTTTTATAATTAATAATTTAATTTTCCTGATGTGCGGTTGACAATTAACCTGATTTGTCATGCCAGATACTTGACTGTTGATTAGAATATTGATTAGGTGTTTGATTGGTGATTCAGATACTTCAATTAATTTCACGAAGTAAAAGAATTTACACATAAAAAGAACGTTCTGACAAAGTTGTTAGAATACCTCCATATTCTAATAGGTCTTTAATAATTGCAGCGATTCAGTGACAGACTAATTATGCAACTTAATACAGAATGCAGGCATTGTTGAATTCCTCCTAAATCTATTCAGCACCTGCCTGAAAATACACAACGTTTTCTTTTTCTTTTTTTTTCCTAGTTTAATTTTCTTCTGTGAATATCTGGTAGCATAAATACAGCACTGAATATATTTTCTGGGGAAAAATTTATTTTCAATGCTATTTTTTCCTCTCTTCTAGGCTTCTAGGAGATGTTCTATATAAAGCAAATATTATTTTCTGTAGTCATTCAGAAAATATATTCATTTCACACAGTTCCAGCACACAATGCCCCAATGCAAGTACTATATAACCTCATTAAGAGCAATAATGCTATGAAACCAATAGGAGTTAATGAAGCAAAGATGTTTAAAAAACAACTTTTACTTGCTTAGAACCATAAGAGAACTAATGTTAATATTATAACTGCAAAAAACTGATGCTTAGTGATTTTGAAAAGATTGTGTAGTCCTAACTCTTGAGAACTCTATTCTTCATGCTATAAAAAATTTGCATCTCTTCTGTGAACTGATTGTTTTGTTTGCTGAGGGGTTTTTTATTGCATGTTGTTGAGAAGGGATTTTTTTTCTTAGTTTTCCTTCCTTTTTTTTTCTCCAGCAGGTTCAGATCTATATGCAACATGCATAGATATTACACATATTGATAAAATACTTCCTGTGTAAGATAATGCTGAAGAATATTGTTTAGTCTATGCCTACAAATTCCAGCAAACCCAATACTGCTGCTTCTTTAGATCTTCAGGAAGATATTTGTACCTAATATGTCACTATTTATACATAACAAAAGTAGCCTTTAGAAAAATGGCATGGGAATACAGTTGCACTTTGCCATGGATAAGACTTAAAACATTTGATGTTTGGCAATTATAAACTGAAATCATAATCTTTTCAGCATAAGTCATACTATAATTTAGACCTTTTTAAACCAATGGTCAGCTGCTGCCCCTGAAAGTAGTCTGGAATATCTTGGAGAAGAAAAGGGACAATACTGGTGTATTTTTATGTAGAAGAAGCTACATAATTTTTAAAAATGTTTTTGCACACACAAAAGCCCTAATACACTGGACTATTATTTTAGAATAAATACAAATAATTAGGGTGCAATAAACATTAACTTATTTCCCTTGGTAATCATTGGGAGAGAACTTACCCTTGATGCTATTTATTTATAGTGACCTAAAAAATGTCAGAAAAGAGTTGTTAGTATATTAGTACCTCTGGTAACAAGTGGTTTCTTTTTTAAATCACATCCTGCAAGATTGCGATCTTCAGCTACAAAGTGGTGCTGAAGTCTCTCTCAATACCCACTAAACCAAGTGACAGTACTTTATAATCTGATCTACTTGGGCTAATTATAGATGCCCTCCTGTATATGATAGGAATGGCATAACAACTGAAAGTATTCATAGTCTTGTTTTTATTAAAGCAATTGGGAAGAACAAGGTTAACAACATTCCAGAAGCAGCAGGATCATAATGCCATGCAAAAAAGACTGATGCAGAGCTTGGCTTATCAGCAAAGGATTTTCTATCTTTTAAATATGTATGAAGATTTAAACAGACAATTTTCTGTAATTTACTTACCTACTGCATATTATCATTATCTCTTCCTAGATAAAGAGAGAAGCATGAATTATGGAGATTTTTGATTGTGTTATCAAGCACTCTTGTACCTTGATAATAACTGCTTGATGGTTTGCTCTTTGGAAGAAATGCCAGAGAAATTTCCCCACCAAACTTAAAATTTGTTAAAGGAATAAATAAAAAGTTTTACAAATAAAGGAGTGTTTTTCTAAAATTAAAAAAAGAGTATAAAATTATAGTTTATATATTGTTTTATATATTTTTTTCTAGATATTAAAAATTCTTTTTTTAAATTACATTTAATAAAAGTTGTTTTCACAAAGCTGCAATTTTAATTTTTTTTTTTACAATAATCAAGATTTGTGCCTTGGTCTTGGTATTCAAAAGCCATCAGTCACTTTTACTCTGAGCAACAAACACTATATCACAGCTTTATCAATGCCTGAGGGATGTGGAACCTCTTACCTTAGTTAGAGTGCCCAGAGTAAAACTACATTTCTGATGATATAGGACTTTGAAACAAATTGGCCTTAAGCACTCTTCTTACCCCAAAAGTGAAAGACCGAGAGTAGAAGGAGTTTGCCTGATAGCTGCCAAGAACAAAAATTGGATTCTTAATTGGATTTTTTCTTGAGGGGAAAATAAATTAAGTACAGTGTTTAAGAACACACTAGCTATTTCCACCAAACTCTCCTACTAGGATTCTGAAACTGAAGAGCCCTCTGCGGAAATCCAAGTTCCCTTAACCTGCAGTCAGTCAAATCCAGTTTTCTTTGTTAATGTTATTGTCATTATTCTTATCTTTAATATCTACATGGATTTTGCTAATTTACGTTCATCAAAATTGAAGAGAAACACAGAAAGAGGGGGAGAATGGAACATACGTATTGTAGAAGGAGGGGAAAAAACAAAACAATCGACTGAACTTGTCTCTCCTTTGCTAGTGTGACTCTATAGCCTAGGGATAAAGAACTTCGGCACGAAGAAAGAAGTCCCAGATTTTAATCCTCGATCCCAGCTACCATTACTTTTGTCATTAATTCTTAAGCTAAAAAATCTAACAAACAAATCCAAAAAAATTGTTTCAGATATATCCTAATTTAGTCTTTTATGTCAGTCCAACATGTCTTTTAATGGATTGTACTTATTCCTGAAGACAAGAAATGCCAGTCTCAGAGTAGCAAAGAGTTTCAACTTTTACAACCTCAGTAATCTTATTTGGACCTTATTCCGCTTGTTTAGAAATCAATAATAAATATGTGGTTTTTTACTCATTTTAAATGGGGATGGTCAAGAGCCTGCATAGGTAAATCATGTAATCCATACTTGCCTCGAACTTAATATATACACAGCTGTGTCAGTTTTTTCATTTGTTTCAAAACAAAAACTAATAAAAATGTAAACAGCTATTTATGATATCAAAATAAGGATTTAACTGATGATAAACACAGACCTAAAAAAGAAAAGTTATTCATATCTTCTATATAACATTTGCCACAAAATATGAATTCAGAAGAGTTACTTTAGCATGCATATAGTGTTACAACACAAAGTAGCATAAAGTCAGCTTCCTGAGTGACTTAATTTTTCTGCCAAGTTGGAAATAGCTGGTTTCTGGAACATCTGCCTTTAGATAATGATAATGATGATGAAGATGAGGATAGGAATTATGGCAATCCAATATGTTGAAGACTATTGGGAATAGATCCTAGACTTTTTCTGTATATTTTTCTCTACAGCATAAAGCTTCTTAACAATCCTGAAAGTGTGAAGCTCCCACATAGTTAATGTGGGCAATGCCTGTCTGTCTGTCCATCTATGTATTTCATTTCTATTAATCAAATAGTACAAATCAAACCAACATTTTATCAACATTTTAGAAAGAGATATGAACTGTCTAAACATCTCTGGCAAATCTGATTGCATTTTAATAGACTGGAAACCTTTATTTTATTGAATTATTTATGTAACACTTTGCTGATAACTACATGAGACACAGTATGCATGAGTACTTCTGATGGCTTTGTTATTACACAGGACTTAAAAACACCCTACAGGCATTAATTGCAAAAAAACCCCTATTTAAAATAAATTGCCCAAATTGAGCTTGTCTTTGATTATAGCAGTGTTTGATGTTTGATTACAGGGGAAGTGTGGTGTTTTTTATACATTCATGTGTGTGTACATGAATTCCAATTTATTGTAAATAGTTCCTAAGAGGTATATTATAAAAAGTCATCCTGCTGAAAAGTTGAAGATGGAATAGGGTCTATAAAATGAATGTTTCTTCATAAAGGAAGTGTTTTAAGTTTAAGAACTTCAAGAACTTTGAGGATATGAGCAGCCTATTTAATGCACACAGAATTAATCCAGTGAAAAGCTAAACAAGTCATTTGAAAATAGTGGTTTCATATACATAAAATTTAGGTTTACTTTCTGGGTAAAAAAGCTGATGCTGCTTCAGAAAATGAAAAGTTCGACAAACCTGAGATCTGTTGAAATATACTCCAAATGGAGATAGTAGAACAGCCTCTTTGTTGCTCTAAGGGTAACAAAATTTGTGGCTGATGCAAGACTTGAATATTGAGTAGCACTGACAATTTTGCTTTAATAAAGTTTTGATGTGAGCAAATCTTTCACAGGAGATTAAAATGATACGAAATTTCAAAGAAAAATGGTTAGTGAATATGAGCTGAGAACAGCAGTCAAACTTACTGAGCTCAAGTTGTTTTGTGACAATGAACTAAAAGTGTGTAAAAGTCTGTTTTTCTGCAGTGCCTTAAAATAAGATGCTTTTCATTGACAGGTGGGAGGAAATTTTGCATAGCAGTTAATGTCAATCATTTCCAGAATTCAGCTATCTTTTTAGGACAAGAAGGTACCATTCTGATTATTCAGGTTAGCCTAATGAAAAATGCAAACCACCACTTTAAAGACAAAATTGGAAAATGTAACATTGGTGAAAACCTATTGGCTTTTACTGAGCTGATGTAGACAAAATAAAGCAAAACATATCTACAATTTGAACATTGCTAACTTCAGCGTGTCCTTTTTTCAATTTACTGGGTAAAGTGTTTTTTAACGTAAGAGTTGACATTTTATTCTGTAAAAGTTATCATAACTTGTGAAAAACATGCCTCTTAGCATTCTGTTTATGTCATTTTAGTTACTCATTCTTTCATTCTAAAGCATAATTTCAAGACTACAAACACATGCATATCTAGCTGCATATGCATGTATAGGGATGCACACATGCCATTTACATATGCCTGTAGGTATGTACACATTCTATGATACAATAAATTCAGTCTTTTCATGGCTCTTTTCAAATTGTTAGTATCAAGATTATGCTTAGAATTTAAAAAAGTGTGAAATGAAATAAGAAGGAATTGCAAATAACTTATTTTTTATAGTTAATTGATTTTCCTTAGCATGTGTGAAGATGATGTGCAGTTTGGTGTGTATCAAATTTTGGGAACATTTCTAAGTCTACTAAGCTATTTTTCAGTAATTCTGTAGCTAACTGTCTTCAGTTTGGATTTTTTTGTGAGAAATAGCTTTTCACCTAGAATCACAGATGACCACAGGAAATCTTCCTGGGGTCTTCGCATTTAAATGTTTCTTACATGAAACAAGGAATTAACAACCTTTTACCCAAAATATTAAAAAAAAAAAAAATGGCAGAAGTAGCACTAAAATTATGTAAATTGGACTTGATTCAGAAATAGGCATAGAAGGTCTTGGCTTCAGTTTCTCTCTCCACAAATAAGTTTAAAATTTAACTCTTTGGCACCTGCCTGATGGTGAAAAGGACCAAACTCACAAAAACAACTTCCTTTTTTTCTTTATATCTCAGTCAGACCAAATACACCAACACATAAAAGAGATATTTAAAATATTATGGAAATACAAAACAAACACTTAAATATTCAGGGACCATAAAGATCAAGTATAACTTCCAGCAGATTTTGGTTTCTCTTATTAATTTAGGAACCTTTTCTACAGCCTTGTTTCACCTACATCTTCTTTTACGTAAATAAACTTGTATTTGTTCTTTTGATGCGTTTGAAGCTGGACTCAAGTTTATATTTTTCACAGGGATAAAATAGTGAGAGGGAAATAAGCCATTTGATTTGTCTTCCTGCACACTGTTCTATTACCGCAGGCCTGGTTCCTACGGTATATCACCGTGTCCCGCAGCCATAGGGAGGAGGAGGAGGAGGAGAAGATCCAGCAGGCAGGAATTGTGCAGCAAGATTGATTTATTTAATTATTTTACAAACTCTTTTATAGACTTTTTTCTTTATAGTCTAATTGGACAAAGGACCAGCCACCCCTTGGGGGTGATTGGCCAAAATCCTAAAACATCCATTATCAAAATATTTTCTACTATACCATAAACAAGACTTTCCAAGGTTGCAGGTGGCTTGGTTGTTTACATTCCCTGCTACCTCTTCTGTGAGAGAGAAAAGTCTCTCACGGACTTAGAAAAATAACAAGAAGATCCTCACTAACAGCATTTTTGTACCTACACTGTTCTTTCTGACATTTAGTGGAAACCACTGCAATTTCTGCTAAAAGTTTATTTTCTGAGGCACAGCAGCTTAACCAATGTAGAAATAAATCTAATTTAACTGATACTATGCTGCTGCTGAATAGCCCATGCCCATAACTATTACACAACTATTTTTACACAACTTACCCTTCATAGCCAGGCGAAACATCCAGCTGTTTATCAGGAGCAATGCTACGTCTTTGGTATTACAAACAAGCCTGGTTTGGCACAGTGCCAGCTGGGATGGGCTGAAGTAGTGCCAGACATAGTTTTAAGAGTTTAGCAGTGTAGGCGAGGGAGTTTCAGTGTACAAAGCCTTGTTGTGTGAAATAATATAAAAGTGGAACAGCAAGGAAGTTGTGCAAATTTTTGTAGAAAAAACACATTACTAGTTTTTGAAGACTCAAAAACTCTAACATGAGCCAATATTTTGATTCATTCTATATGCAGAGCAGCAAATTTGGTACAGAAAGAATAAATTCCCAAATACACAAGATTTATCATCTCACTTGCTATTATGAGAGATTATCCAAGGCAATTTCTGCTTTGCCACCAAACAGTTTATAAGTAAAATTTTATATTTAAAAGGCAACCTTTCACGCAGGAAGAAGCCCACTGAACTATTTTTGTATCTTAGAGCTAAAAATTCAGTGACATTAACGCCAAGTTTTAAAGCTAATATTCATCTTGGAATATCATTCAGTTAAATGAAAAATTAAGTTATTGCATGGTAATTTTACAGAGGTTACTTTCTTAGAGTTAGAAAAAGTGTATGTCAGTAATTATTTTACTAAGGATTTAAAAAAATCCCTTTTTAAAGAGAACAAAAATATTTAAATTTGTAAACAGTGTCCCCTGCACTAAAAAAACCCCAAACCAAGTATGTTCCTCAGGAGCTGTAATAGCTAAGTGAGAAAAAGTAAGCTTAGCTATTATTTTATTTATAAAACTGTTCTCTAAGCTGGTGAATCTACTTTTAAGCTTTTGAGCAGTACTTATGCATTATGGGTTTTTTTTTCTTTATTTTATTTTTTCAAATTTACAGTGCAATCATTGGTATTAAGCTGGGGATTGAGGATTCTTAGGGGCAGTTTTGGTGCAGTAACAAAATACATGAACTGATAGATGAATGAACTAGATTTATATGAAATAACCTGCTTTTTATGGGTGCTACATTCCCAAGGAAGTTATTTTCATGGTGAGGCTTTGTCACATCATGTGCTTATCATCAGATGTCAATGCAAATGTTGCATTTTGCTCTATAAGAAAAACAGACTCATTCACATTCTCTCAACTCCTCCACTGAGCACAACAAAAGGTGTGAGTTGCAAGAATGTGTGCTGGGATGACGGTATGATACCGTATTCTCTGTTGTCTGCTTATTGTCCAGACATGAGTTCTGTGCCTTTAAGCCAGAGCCGAGAGAGAGAGAGAGAGAGGTGGGGAAGGAGGTGGAATTCCTTTGGCGGCTGTGCTCAAAAACACAGATAACTCTCTTGCTCTCACCCCAGCTCTTGGCTCTGCAGCAGGGAAGAGAGTTGCATTATTTTGCTTTTTAGCTAGCTTCTTGTTCATTAGCTGAGGCAGGAAGTTTTCCGGGACTGTGGCTTCTTCTTCTTCTTCTTCTTCTTCTTCTCCTGGAACTGTTCAGCTTTGCTCCAGTCCGGAACACCATCACCGGGAGGCCCCACACCGCGGCCTGGAGGTGCCCACACCGTGGCCCATCCATGGAGAGAGCAGAGCCACACCTACAGAAAGGACTTTGAATCTACCAGGTCTTCTCCACAGTGAGAGGTTTATTATCTAACATTATTCATTTTTTCTTCCTTGTGCCTTCGTGCACCCTGCTTGTTAAATAAACAGGCTTTTTTTCACTTTCCTCCAGGAAATTTCTTTCAAACCTGTGGGGGAGGGGCTGCTGAAACCTGCCTTCCATTAGACGATACGTTCATCTCAGGATGTTTCCTCCTAATTCTTCTCAAAATGGGACACTGTGTTTCAGAGAATGTTAGGTATTCTACATCCTGTGATTCTTCCCATAAAATTCTCTCTCTCTCTCATGTGCATTCCACAGCTTCACTTGAAGTCTTCGGACTAGATCATGTTCAGCAGCAAGCAAAGCTTCTGCCTTCAGCCTTTTTTCATTTTCCTAATTTATCTTTTACCGAATTTTGTAAAGATAATGTTATTTCATTTTCATAATTATGAGTAATCAATATGTAATTATCCCAACTTTCTCACTCCAACTCCACCCCAGGGGTAGTAGGGTGACTAAGAAATTTTCCAAGGAAGGACAACAAAACATTTTCTTTATGCTGGCCACCCAGGATAGCCCTTTTCCCAAAAAATTCCCCAAGAGGGAACTACACAATCTCCCACAAAAAATCCCTCAAAAGAAATTCATGGCAAAGTTTTCAAAAGTTTACACAGCCTCCCCAGATGAAGGCTGTAGCAAAGTTTCCAGAAGGAACACACAAGATTTCCCTCAGAGAGACTATTGTCAAAGGCACTTTGTGTCAGAGAACAGCACTTCTGTCACCAAAATGTCATGATCCTATTGTAAGAGATGCCTCTGCCCAATTAAGGGTGCAAATGAGACCATATGCCAAAGTCAACAGTATGGATTTTTTTTAACAGCAAGTATGAGGCAGACGGATAGAAAGAAATAGGAGGTTGGGGGAGGAGGAAAGAGTGAGAGAGACAGAGAGAGAGATTAAGTTGAAAGATATCACCACCACATGGATTCCTGAGGTGTCCTGCTGGTTCTTCTTCACCCTGGTCTTCTCAGTTGTGCCAGTCCCAGAGTCATTCTTCTGAAAGTACCACCTTTATACAGTCCAAGTTCCAGGTATATAAAGGGTGGTTGCAGATGTTTCTACAACTTGAGCTGGCATGGGTGTAAGCAGTGGTTCCCTTTCTCACACCCTGTACAGTGGAATTTGTCTAGTGTGCTAATTCCAAATCTTACCTCCATTAGGCCTGGAATTATCTCCTTCCTGCTGTGCCATCTGTGTTTATTTCAAGTTCCATTGTGGTGGCTTCTTTTACGGGAAGAGTGTTTTGAGAAATGCTACTGCATTGTGTAATTCCCAACAAGAATACACACAATAGTTCAGCTGAATAATATTTCCAGGCAATATATGTGAGGTAAAATCACATGAAAAATTCCTGCTCTAAATAGAATCTTCGCACACAGATAATTTGGACCAATAATAGCAGAAGGTAGGAAATAGTCTTTGGAGGTTTTAGTGAATGAAGTATAGCAGCTTCTTTGGAAGCTCACCATAAGATAATACCCACAAAATTTTCCAGCTTATTTTTTTTCTCTTGATTATCATCTAATGATGTTTTTGTATATTTTTTGTTTGCTATTTGTAATATGATAATGCCCATTAATCTGGAGTTGAAACACAACCTATTACACTATACATTGCACAAACACGAAATTTTATATTGTAGTTGCTTCATGTTACTCACAAACTCATTTAACACCTGTAGAATACAACTTAAATATACATTAGAGGGAATGGATGATTAAAGGAACACTTTTCATGGGATTTCACAAATTATTTATGTGGCCTATCATGCAACTTGGTGCGATAATCTTCCATAATCACTGCTGGAATGAATCAACTGGCTAGAATGAGAAAAGGCTAGTATGTTCTGCCAGCAGTAATGGAAGTTACAATCCTTGAAAGTACTGCTTGCAGATATACCCTTTAATCACCAGCATCAGTCTCATAGTTTTTTAAAAATCCATACTTTCTATACTCTCACAATTCAAAGAAACAGATCGTCTAAGAGGAAAATTTGGAAGTATCTCTACTAAGAAGATCTCAAAATGCTACCCATTAAGTTTGGTTCCTTACAAATATGGGGAAAATATACTGTCTAGTCATCAATTGTATTTAAATACTCTCTATTACTTGAAAAGTTTGACACAACTCTAGTTCTGTGACAACTGGATGGGCTGTGCAGACCAAACACTTACCATTGCTGGTTTAATAGAACTGAAACACAGAGAGTAGGTTTTATCACACTGCAACTGAAAACCACAAGTTAGATGTGCACATTATAGTCCATGCAGGTAGAGCCAGTGGAGTTTAGAGAACAGTTCAGTGTCCAAATTTAAATAGGTCATATGATTCATTTAGTACCCCAGCCCAGATTTCCCCATTCCAGAAAGACAAAGATTGTCTATATTAACCAGATGCATGAAGATTCCCTAGGTACTTAATGAAATATCAGATGTAAGTAGTTGTCTTTGTGCAGGCAACTGAATGATGTCCAGAGAACTCCACAGACCACATTTACTGAAACAAGATCTTCACTGCTTGTAGCAGTCATTTCAGCTGCTCATAAATAGATTTTGATGCCAATATCTAAATCAGTTTGACAGGTCACTTCCTAAGTGAGATATCTCTCTTTAATTGCTCAGATCAGGGAGTACAGAACTAATAATCCCTAGCCATAAATACACATTTGACCAGAATCTCTCAGTCTTCGTCCACTCTTAAAATATTAAAATCAATACAGAATTAAATAATCTGAATATATATGTGTACCATATTGCGATATAACACATTATTAAATATCAAAGTCCATGTCTCCACTCCAATTTCAAGTTATTCCTTTCACTTCATCAGTTTTCAATTGCTAATGTTCTTTTCCATTGCTGTTGTGAGAGTTGCTTTGCAGAGAAAGTGGTTAATGCTACGCCAGCGGAAAATTTGTCATGATTATGAGGATTGCAAAGATGTTCAGTGACAAATAAAACCAAATAAAACCCCCTGTACTTCAGTGCCTGTATTTCAGTGATTTATTGCACTTTATCAACTGTAAAAATTATGAGGGCAGGTGAAATTGCCTAAGAATCAGAAATGCCCTGGTACAGAGTAATCCACGTTTGTGAAGAACATTCTTTGTGACCATTTTTCTTTTAGTTTTGATTTTGAGAATTCATTTTGATCTTAATTGAAAGAATAATGTTTATTCAGAAAGCTTTTATACTTAATAGCTAGCTTGATTTTATTAAGCAGTGTATGTTTTGGGGATTTTGTGTGATTTCAAAATGTGATTATTTCCTTGACATAGTCATAGAAAATATTGCTTTGGTACTCTTTAGTTGATTTTTAATACTAGTTCAGCTTAGGAAAGTAGAGAACAGATTTTTTTTCCCACAACATATTCCATTTTTGTATTGGATTCTTCTTGGTTCTTCAGCTTTCTATACAAATGGAGAGGTTGCTTGAAGGAAAGAATGTAATTCTAAGCGGCCATGAAAGACCATAATCTGCTGAAAAATGGAAAGAAATTCAGCAGGAGGAAGTAAAGGTCACAAAAGGTGGTTAAAATCAAATGTATAGTATGGGGGAAAAAAGTGTTAAGTAACAGTTTTTCAGAGAAGGATTTGTGGGTTCTAATGAATGACAAGATGAACATGACACATGACAGAGAAATGTACATGCTGTGGATAAAAAAAAAAAAAAAAAGAAAATCCGTCAAACCAAAAAATTACCTACATAAAAAAACCTAAAAGGAATAGTACTCATTGTATGTAATGGGAGAATAATAGGAGAAAATATATATTTCTGGCTCATTTCAGCACAGCGACTGGAGTGGGGTCTTTGATTCATTTGGGTTATGAGCCTTGAGAATCTGGGATATAGTGAACAGGTCCAGAAAAGAGCAAGTGGAATGATGTAAGATGTCTGTTACACCAAGACCAGAACCAAACATTTGAAAGAACTGAGTAATTTATCCTAGGTAAAAAACATCTGACTTCAGGTAGAGAAAAATTTCAAAGAAATGAAAAAATGTGTTCTGCTTTCTGTATATACACAACATAAAACAAGAAGTAATGAATTATGCTACAGCAAAAAACCACTCATTTGTTATGAATGCTTCTCTAACAGAAACAAGGAGGCACTATTTCCTTCATAGGCAGTCTTTAAAGAACAACCAAACAACTTAATCTCTCCCAAGGAATGCCCGAGTTGTAACTGTTCATGTAGGTGACATGGGGATGAATTCTATGACTTAGATCCGTTATGTTTTTTCTAAAGTGGCACCATATAGGAAATGACAGGATGAATATGATTAGCTTCCTGTCTTTCTTTCTGCCTGTTTGTTCTGCTGCAAATCCCAGTTACTGACTCCTTGAAATTTTTCCCAGTTTTCCAGTGAAGAAAGAGCATCTTTACTTTCAAAACCCAGGATGCTTCCTGCATTCCTTAGGATGCTTCCTAAGTAGTTTCCTATTGATGGGATTAATTTACTTTTGTGTAAATACTGAAAAGGCATCCACTTTAACTTAAGGTAGTCACTTCTCCTTACTTTTGCAGACATTGAAGGCAAATCCACATCTCCACAGGGCAATTCACCTCATTTTAAAATGGAAAGCTAGAGTAAGCATAATCTAAACACTTGTGATGGCACAGTATGGGAGGAGAACTGAGGACAGGAGTCCATAGTTATAAATTAAGTGGGGAGAGATGGAGTTGTTGACTTTCTCATGTTAAGAAGGACTCTGGTTGTCCAGACAGCCTTAAAGTTCCTGGATATTCACATTCACAGAGCTCTCTCTTCATGGAAAAGTGAGCTACAAATAATACTATAAATTTTCAAATGTCACCTCCTTCTGTTCACTGACGAAAGAAATCTGGGACTGGCAGCCAGATATTCATCTATAATCAATGAAATTCCATGGGCGTTAATGTTTTTTCATTGATAATAGTAGAGGAGTAGCTTTGCTAGGATAATTGTTTTCTATATTGTAATACTGATTTAGTTTCAATTATATAATAATTTGAATATAACTACATACGTAGTCTTAATTAGCATTGTAGTGGGTTTTGTTAATAAAAAGTAATATTAAAGTGTCATACGTGGGTTAGTTGTACTGGAGATATGCTGAAAAAATCCAGAACTTTGTCATATAACATTATTTTTAAAGACAGTTTAAGACAAATATGCATTTACATCTTCAATCTTGGCACATAGATACCACTGTATAGAGTAACAGGAAAAAAAATATTCTTAGCTGATACTGGTTAGCTCCACTTTCTCTGAAACAGTGATAATAGGATGTAATTTCCTACACAGGTTATTTCATGACCATTTTCAAATGTTTTTACCCTTAAGAGAAAATAATTGCGGAATTCAATATTCCGAAGAATCATGGAAGCTAGTCAAGAAAAGCTACAATGCATCAGCTAGTTAATCTCCCAGGCAATACAAGTTTACCTCCTGCTGATTATTTATTAAAAGTACACATTAAAAAAAGATATTCTTTTTTGTTCCACAGAGGTAAAATTCCTCAGCTCATTGCCTTGTTTTCATTTGTTTTTTTCATTGTTTTTTCCTTATGATTTTTTTCAGTCCATTGGTATTCATAGTGAAATAACTGAGAAGTTTGCTATGATGAAAGTCTACAACACTTTGCTAACTCCTTTCCACGGATACTCAAGCAAAAATAATTTGTGATAGATATCGACAGCTGTCATTCCACCAAGATGAGAGTATCTGAGTCTTCCAATCTTCACAATAGATTTTCTTTAGTCCTGTTTGTTACTATTTTTCCTTTTCTTTCACATCCTTTATATTTATTTAACACTGAATTTTTGTTTTATTTTTGATGGAGCACAGTATTGAATTTGAATACAATGTTGAAATTTTGGTTTAGATCATCTTCTAAAATCTGATATATGACATAAACTTATATTTATTGTGACTATTCCCCCAGTGTGCCAAAGTCACTACATGAGAGAAATTTCATGATCTCAAAAAATAAAGATTCCACTGTAAAATATTTCTGACACACTTCATCTCTAAGTGTATGTAGATTTACCCTTGACTCATCAGTTTGTGATGCAGCCTCTTCTCTAGATCAAAGGTCCTAGTAGAATTTTGTATTTTTCCCACAAAAACACATACTATGCTTGGTTTTATGGTCAAGAATTTTATTAACCTTTTCTAACCCTAAGTCATAGATGAAGGTAAGAATTAATTATCTGCTATAAATACTGTTCAAATATTCAAAGTTATTCAAAGTTAACAGCCATTTTCAATGCCTGTTTCCTGTTTTCTGTATGTAAAATCCTGTAACTGTCCTGTACCAGCCAGCTTGCTGAAGAGGTAACAGGAGATGAACTCATTAGATCACTCTATATGATTAATATTCTAGTTTAAAATAATTTCCTCTATCTTTATATCATACTTATGTTTTATCAATAGCAGCTTAATTTTTTTTTTGTAGATTATTCCCAGAGGAAATACTGTATTTCATAGGACTTAGTAGTGATTTCTATTCAACCCTGCCAAAAAACACCCTCTTAATCAACACCAACAGTGGGATTTGAGTTGTTAATTATGCATCTAGATCACATTTTATTCATATTGTGCTATGCCAGGTCTGTGTGTGGGTACAGGTGTTTTTAATCAAAGGTTTTGCAGGAAGAAATCAAATACTCAGCAAACATTACATTTGTGAGCTGAATTTATACTTTCATAAAAAGAAAATTAAACTTGTTGACACAGTTTTGACTGGCATTAAGCATATTACTCCCCTTTAATTCTAAACCAAAAGATTTTGAATCAGTTTTTTGTATTATCATCTCCAGGCCCTGTGTCAAATTAACAAGTTTAGAATTATATAAGCTCACTGCTTTTTTTTGAATTGTGCTACAGTATTAGTATGCTTCCATCAGCTGTACAGCTTGAATGAACTGAGAACTTCAGGAAAGCATGTCAGAGGATTTGCCAGCATTTCTCCTTACCTTTTGAACTCAAATTGCACTCCATTAAATGTTTAGTGCCTTGGAAGCTTTCAGCATAGGCTGTCTTTCCCACTGATATTGCAATAGGTCTCACAGAGGACCACAGATAGCTATCGTTTTCTGCTGTACTGTGTTTCACTTCAAAAGGACAAACTATTTTTTAAAAGATGACTATTTATTGTCAGGTTGGACAAAACCCAATCTCAAATTTCAGTGTTGTCTAAGCATTATCTATCAGCCTGACTGCATAAGAGATGCTGAGTTTAGGTCTGACATTTTCTCCTCTTCCTGAACGCATTCTATGTTAGGTAGTTATTTAAAATGTGAAAAATAAATCTGTGATGTGATGACAACAATACAGAATATATACAAAAAGTTTCTGTATAAATCTGTGTTCTACTATGTTTCTAACTAGCACTCTTTGTTCGTGTAAGGATTCCACAACTGTTTTAAGCAGTAGTTGTTTTCCAAAAATAGAAGATTCTTATCTATAATGGAGATGATTTTCAAATAATGGTTTCAGGAACTGGCAGAGAACAAAGGCTGCACTGCAGCTGAAATAAACAGCCTTCCCCACTGGTAATTTTAGGATGCCGGATATTAAAAAACCATTTTCCTGACATTTGCATGGTAAACTCAGATCTCACTCTGATAATAAATATATCTCTTGGGTTCACCTTCCAGGGCAAGCCTCAGGGATACATAAGAATTAAATAATGGGATTTTTGTTTCATCATTGTTTCATTCATTTTGATTTGGTTGGTTCTTCTAGAAGTCATAAAATGTTTCAAACACAAAACTCACCAAACATATAATTATGAGTTGATTTCAGTTCAGAATAATGAAATAAATGCCTTTTTTTTTATTATTTTTCCTTTGTTGGAGTCCAAAAAACACAGAATAATGACAGAGTGCCAGATCTGAAGAGGAAAAATTGTCAAGTTAGGTTTTAGTCTGCAAAACTTATTTCAGATTGCCATCAGCAATGGGTTTCATATGTTGAACTGATCATTATTCGATAGAAAGTATTTCTTCTTTGATAAAGCCAATCGGTTCCAGGCCTTTGTTTTCAGAAAGCATTGGCAGTACAACGTTTTTTTCAGCATATTAAGTTTCAGTGGTGTTTAACTAATTTTTTTGCCTCTTATTTTTAATATTCCTCACTTAGTGAGGGGGTATCGGTCAGATAAATCAATATAAAATGAGCTGTAATGTAGTATAAACACATACAACTTAGCAGCCCAATGACAACTGAAGTGCAAAATGTATGGATAATAGTTGGACCACAACCCTGCTTGCCTTAGAAGTTTACTCTTGGATCTTACCCTCAGGAAATGTGAGTAAACTAAGGTTATGAAGAAAAAATAATTAATGAAAAAAAAAGATAAATTACACTTGATAGTTAATATTTTTATAGTAATAACGAAAGAAAATGTAAAATATTTATGTTAACTATTTACATAGAAAAGAGAGGGCTTTTTTAAAGCTTTTATGCATGACTAGACATTTATGCCTCTCAGTTTGAGCATACCTTAAAAAGACCTGTAGTTTGGAAGCATACCAAGGGCTGGAAATCTGTAATTATGCCTTGGCTTTTAATGTTTGAAGTTTGACTCCCAAAAAACTTATTTTCACGATCCATCAAACATTCTAGACATGGCTTAATAACATTCATAGGCAGAGAACTGACAACTGGTCATAATCATACTTTATATCATAAATTAGATCTTTGCAGATGACTTAGGAATGCTTTTACCCAAATGTAAAACTGTATCCTTCATTCCATTCATTGTGCAACCTGCTCTACAATTTTACTTTTTGTGCTGATTTTATGAAAATTTAATGAGGAAAAAAAATTAAAAAGCTTTTCTGAACAGTTAGCCCAAAAGATTAGTCAAATTAGAAATGTGTTTCAAAACAATACGTAGGTTTTATATGCATAATTAGTATTGCCATTAATGAAATATATTCACATAAGTTTTTCAAGTCATGCAGAGAGGAGTATGATAGAATGTTACACATATCCATTATCAGCACTTGTGCAAAGCATCTGACGCTGTCCCAGGGACATGGAAAGTAGAACTGAGTGCACCTTCAGCAAGTCTGCCAATGGCACCAAACTGTGTGGGGCAGTCAACGCACTAGAGGGAGGGATGCCATCCAGAGGGTCCTCCAGAGGCTTAAGAGGTGGGCCTGTGTGAACCTCATCAAGTGCAACACGACCGAATGCACCTGGGTCAGGGCATTCCCATGCACAAATACAAGCTGGGTGGAGAAAGGATTGAGAGAAGTGCTGGGGAGAAGGATTTGGTGGTGTTGGTGGATGAGAAGCTCAAAATGATCCATCAGTGCGTGGTCACAGCCCAGAAGGCCAACTGTATCCTGGGCCAGAGAACAAGGGACATGATTCTGCCCCTCTACTCCACTCTAGTGAGACTCTACCTGGAGTACTGCATCCCTCTCTGTGGCTCCAAACACAAAAAGGATGTGGTCCTGCTGGAGTGAGTCCAGAGGAGCAGCATGAATAGGGGCAGAGGACAGGGGCACCTCTTCTGTGAAGACAGGCTGAAAGAGTTGGGGTTGTTCAGTCTGGAGAAGAGAATGCTCTGAGGAGACCTTAATAGCAACCTTCCAGTACCTAAAGGGGAACTAGAGGAAAGCTGAAGAGGGACTTCTTACAAGGGTGTGTAGTGACGTGACAGGGCGTAACATCTTTAAACTGAAACAGAGTAGGTTTAGATCAGATATTAGTAAGAAATTCTCTAGAGTGAGGATGATGAAGCACTGGAACAGGTTTCCCGGAGAAGTTGTGGATGCTCAGTCTCTGGAAGTGTTAATAGTCAGTCTAGTGGAAGGTGACCCTGTCCACGTTAGGTGAGTTGGAACTAGAAGTTCTTTAATACCCCTTCTAAACCAAGACATTCTTTGATTTTCATGTGTCATGCAGTAAAGTCTATTTTAAGTGTGGCTGGATTTTGTTTTGGTTTTGGATTTTCTACATAAATTGGAAGACTGTATCTGATGTGATTTTCATCTGATTTATTAAAAATAAACATAGCTTCTCTATCCATCTGAAGCCTATACGATTTTCATGTATCAGAGTTGTATTTATAATATCCTCATCTTCATTCACTTGGAACAGATGGAAAAATGCCTTTGATTACTGGATTTTTTAATGTTGCAGACTTCGGGGCTAGAGACCTTGTTTCCTTCTTTTTCTAAACAGTAAAGGAAAGTTTGCATAGAAGAGCTCTGTAGAATCTGTTTGGCATATTTGACAAGGATGACTTTCTGATTGGGACATTTCCTGGGCAGCTTTCCTGTGTAACTTTTCTTTAACCTTGTCAGAGTTACATGAACCAAAGTCTCCAACCTTCCACTATCTAAAGTACTAAAAGTAGTTAATAAAAAAGGCTTTCCTAATCTGTTCCTTTCCCATCTGTTCCTATTGAAAGAGTAGTTAACTCTTCTAGAATGGCTGTAGCATATAAAAACAATAGACAGCACAATAAATTCTTCATTGGTAGATGCTTGGTGACAGTGAAATTATGTAAAACTGTATCTCCTGCTGTGCTATACACACACCAAGAGTGTGTGTACATGAACAGCAGCATAAATAAGGTTATAAAGTATGACGAAATAAACACACATTTTCTAAAAAGCTAAATGAACCAAAGCAATTTAAACTCTGGGCATTACACAAGTTGATCTCTCTATCACCCTGAGCAGCATAGATAGAGTGGAGGGTTAGGAAAAAAAAAGAAAATCTGTAAAGGAACATTACAGCATTTGTTCACACTATGAGTCGTCAACAATCATGCATAATTTAAGACTGCAGCCGCTAACAATTTCAGCATGTTTTTCTCTTCTTGAGGAACTGAGTTTTCTGATGAGTCCCTGATGAGATTACAGTGGTCCTAACAGCATCTTGTAAATAACCCATACTGCCCCTGCACAGAGCACAAATTTAGATTTCACAGATTACAGCCCTAAATTACAAACACTGGGCTGCCCCACATTATTATGTGATCCAAGTTTGTTAATTAAAGAAACATTGCCAAAATGCAAATATTGTCAAATTCCCTTTGACGTGGTGGCGTGTAATGACATGTTAAAATTATTAAACACTATGTCAAAATTTAAAATTTTTTCTCTTCTTTCTGAGGAATTTAGCTTTTGTAATTCTCAGTGCTCTGCACAGTGTTCTCTTCGTGTGAAAAGAGAGAATGATTTTGAATGTCAAGGGGATTTATGCAAGGAAACATTACATTTATGTGAAAGAAACAGAAACCCGGTGAGGATTTCACCAAAGACAGATAACTGATATATTTTATGTAATTCACAAAAGAAAGAAACAAATGAAAACCTAAACAAAGGCATCCTGATTCTAAGCACTTGTCTTCTTTTTAACCTTGAGACTATTTGTTTGTTTGCTTGCTGGGGATTTTTTTTTTTTCTGAGTGGAAAGCATGTTATGTTATAAATGTGACACGTTCTAAGAGTTCAGTCTTTAAATTGCCACAGTTTCTACTCTTCTTCATGATATTTTTTTTCATTAAAAATGTTTTGTTCTCATGTGGAACATTTTGGCAAACTTTGAAGTAGAGGGATGGTCAAAATATTAAATTAAAACCTATCGAAGTTCAATTAATTTTTGTTTACATGACAATATTTAGAACATGAAATGAGAATGGTACCACCATAAACATTAAATTAAGAAATCTGAAGTAATCAAAAAAGATGTCATCCTTGAGTGATCTTGTGATTGGAAACTAGTAGAAATGGATAAATCAGTATTATGAAAAGGATTTTAACTGCAGACTCGCATATGGAAGTAGATTTATAATTACTGTATTTATTCATGACATGTTATTCTTTAATACAAGGTGTTCTCATAATTAGCTCAGAAGCTTTGCCATTTAATAAGAACATTCATTTATCCAAAACCAAATGCCAAACAGGTAAATGTGAGTTCACCCATTCCAGATATGAAAGAGCCATGCTGTGACAGAGATATTGTTTTAAGGTTTTCTTGCTTCCTACTCTGTACTACATACTAAAATAATAAATTTACTAGGATAAAATCTGGAAATTATTGAAATTATATACATAATAAATAATTTTTAAACATAATTATATACAAAAATCCCCAAAAGTTTCTCAGAATGTGTACCCATTGCTGCCTACCTGCTGAGCTATCAAAGTCCTTGAAAGGAAATATGGCCGATAAAATAACCTACATTTTCTACAGGATGTACTAAGCTCCCTATACACTAGCACAGTTTCTCAGAAAGACATTTAGCTTCTTCTTAAACTATTCAGTGTTGTAAAACCTAGGTCACCTTCTGCTTATGTTAATCACAAAACCCAGTCTAATAATTATTTGACTGAAATCATTACAGTGTTCAATATTGTAGATGACACAATGACCTGGCACGTTATGTGTCCCTTTTGTTCAGTAATTCAGCAAGTACTCCACTCACTCAGGCTGAAAGATGACGCAGCTCAGTCACTCAATCTGAAAATGAAAGTCTGACCCAACATCTTTTAGGTGGATGCTTTAGCCAGAAGCTTATAAAATTGATTATAGACAGAGAGCCAGAAGATTGTTCCCTTTTATGCAGCATTGTTGAAACACCTTCACTTTTCATGGGCCAGAGAACAAGACTATGCTTGTATATTCCAGGAGCTAAAATATGTTCTCTCTTATCTAGAAAAAGGACCCAGAGCAATAAATTTTATGTTGCTAAATAATAGAGAGGTAAGGATGTATCCCTGGCTTCAAGGATAAGTAGCACAAATTATTTTTTGTTCACATTACTTTTCAGATGGTTCCTTTTCTAACAGGAGTGTCTCAGTGGCCCAAAGAGGGTCAGAAAGCAAGCTAACAATTGTGTAGTGTCAGCAATCACAGCACTCAAGCTCACAGCCTACTCTTCTCTTACTAAATAGCATAAATATACCCTGAGAATGTCTATAACGCTCAAAATCATTTTAAAAAGGTTTGCATTAAATATTCAGTAAAGTCAATATTTTACATAAAGCTGGATATTCCATCTCCTAAGCTTTATATTCTCTCTCTGGCAAATGTAATAATTCTTCACAAAGACTTCATAGGAGGGTTTGGATGAGGGTAAATCAAAGCATTCCTTTGAGATGCTGAATATGCAACTCCCAATCAACTACAGGAGAAGCAGGACCTTCCACTGGCTCTGCCACAACCATAGCTGAGTGCTCTGACCGTTTAAATACACTTAATCTTTTTCTAGCTTATGTTTGAGGACTGGGTGATCCAAATGCCTCAGTCTCAGTAGACACATCCATATCTCTGAGTTTGTTTGTAGCCCTCCTTGAAAAAGGCAGAACTGACACTTCCTACTTCTATTTTCATATTTTTCTTTGGAGAGATTGTTGTCTACATAGAATATTTCAAAATTCTACACTTAACAATCCATTTTTAGATCAAAATGTATTTTAGATATCCACAGTTTCATAGGCCTTGTTCATTCAAGAAACACAGAATTCTTAAGTGTTGTTTCAGGATCCTAATAGCTAAATTCTGTCAGCTAGACTCCCCCAATCTCTTAACTGTATTTTTTTTTTCCCTTTGGCTACAGCAGAAGGAAAATAATTTGATAATATTTTTCAGTGTTCCAATAATGCTTTGATTTAATTTCCCTAATGGTTTTGCAAAAAAAAAAAAAAAAAAATTGTTTTCACCAGACATCAAAATCAATTTGATTTTTCCCACACACATCCCCTACAGAACAAAGTGTTAATTATCAGGAGAATTAAACTGCAGGACATTAATGTGTGAAATGACTACTGAACACTTTTGTGTTAATCAATTCAGAATAAATCATTAATCCCTTTACATCCCTAAACACTAATTTAACAACAAGGAAATAGCCAAAACCATGGTGGTCTAGGGACCACTGACTTGCACTGATATACCTGGCTTTGTGTCAATGAAGTCTAGATCCTAGAGAGAAATCACAGGATATTTGCATACTATGGGAACAGAAAGACTTTCGAAAGATATGAGTTATTCTTCACTTCACACTGCCCCTGGCTATGCCTGAATATATGTTTTAACTAATGTAGTTTCTTTACAGCCCATCTTCCATTAATGTATTCTGGTTGAACCAGTCCACAACTAGGATAGCAAGCAGTGATTATCCTGTGATTAACTGAGCTCAGAATATCACAGTCAGCATATACTCCATATAAACTGATTCTCACCATTTTATCCTGTTTAATGATTTTCCTTGACCAGAAAATTGTACGTCACAAAAGCTTGAACAAATAAAAAATCAGAAGAATTTAGTATCTTAAATCGATTAAAAAAATGCTTCTACCTGATGTTGGAGAATTTATTATTGAATTCATTTTCACAATTAATAGTCCCTTGTAAATAATTTAATTATTTTTCTACAATTAGATGATAAAAAAATTTTATTTAGCCAGTAATGTGCCCAGGTGGCCAAGAAGGTCAATGGCATCCTGGCTTATAACAGAAATAATATTGCCAGTAGGACCAGGGAGGCCTTTGTACTTGGCCTTGGTGGGACCAAACCTTGAATCTTTGTTCATTTCTGGGCCGCTCAGTTCAGGAGGGAGATTGAGGTGCTGGAGTGTGTTCAGAGAAGGGCAATGAAGCTGGTGAAGGGTCTGGAGTGCATGGCCTAGGAGAAGTGGCTGAGGGAGATGGGGTTGTTGAGCCTGGACAGGAGGATGCTCAGAGGAGACATCTCCCTCATTATCCTTCTCCACAACTCCCTGAAAGGAGGTTGTAGCCAGGTGGGGTTCAGCCTCTTCTTCTAGGCAATCAGCAATAGGACAAGAAGACATAGTCCTAAGGTGCACTAGGGGAGGTTTAGGTTGGATATTAGCAAGAATTTCTTTCCAGATAGTGGAATGGGCTTCCCAGGGAGGTGGTCAAGTCACTATCCCTGAAGGTGTTTATGGAAAGTCTGTTTACAGAGAGACTGGATGAGTTACTGTCCCTGGAGGTGTTTATGGAAAGCATGGTCCAGTTGACATGGTGGTGTTAGGTCATAGGTTGGACTTGATGATCTTAGAGGTCTTTTCCAACCTAATTGATTTTGTAACATTTACAAAATTACTCCATGTTAAATAATAACATTTCCTTAATCTGGACAAAAATTGAGATCAATTTTGCTTCATTACATTACAAGATAGTAGAACTTTAAAAACCCCCAAGGCTGTCCTGCCACTGAATATCTTCTATAATTGCCAGATTTTTATTATCTTGCCCTTTACTTTTTTACGTTTAGCTTTCCAGTTAACAAAAAAAAAATTAACAGTGGTGTCAGCTTCCTCAGTGCCAAATCTACCTTTTTGTAATATATTTTTAAAGAACAAAAATACATAACATCAGCATTGACCTGTCACCCTTTTGATGTCATGCAGCATCCATAAACAAATTCTAAGACAAGTAAGAATTGTTTCTTGCAGCTGTATAAATTTATGGGGTTTAATGTTCATTTTATTAAGTCACAATCACTAAATGTCTAGAAATGCTTGAGGGGCTATTTTTTGCTTGTGTGTTTTGGTGGGTGTTTTTCCCAGAGGTATGTCTCAGGATACATAAGAGAACAAGAATGGGCTGCAGGCAGCCTCGACCTTGAAGAGTTACAGCTGTGCTGAACCAGGTGTTTCTACTAAAGACCAGAGACCAGCCCACCCTCTGGCAAGTAACTCATGAGGGAGAGGAGAGGACCCCAGATGAAGACTGCTAAGAAAGCAAGCAGGACTGAAGCAGCTTTAGGTGGTGGCAGCAGCTTCCTTTGTACCTCTGGACTGAGAGCTGGTTTTTTGTTTACCATCAAGGATAGACATTTGCTTTTAAAAGATATAATTCTAGTCACCCACTTATGACACAGAAACCCAAAAAACTCTCTATTCAGTCAATTCTTTTTTCAGAGAGAGTGAAGAATTTCATTTATGTTCCCCAGATTTCACCTAAATAGTTTTTGTCTCATCCATTAAAAAATGCAAAACCTAACAAAAAATTGACGTGTTTATGAACCTGAGAAATAGTGTAGGGTAACTCAAGCCAGTAAAACAAAACATGAGCTATTTTATAAGCCAGTGCTGTCCCATTAAGAGAGCTGAGTGGTATACTGTATACAGGGAGAAAGAAATGAAGCAGAAAATACAGAATTCTTATAAATTCTCCAAGCCTTTGAAAGATTAACAGAATGAAGGCAAAAGTTTAAACTTTGCCTTTTCTCCCTGTCCTGGTTTCAGGGAAGGGGATGGAGTTTAGAACTCTGTCTTCTCTATGATTTTATGATTCTATGATTTATGGACATTTTACAGACATTTCACAGGGATGGCCCATAGACTAAGGAAATTATATCTCTGCATTTATCGAAGGCTGAGAAGTGGCGTGGTGGTTATTGAGGATTTATTGGATAGTGCATGATAGTGCATGCACCTAAGCATGATGAAAATGGCATAGAATCAGTGGTGGAGAATATGCTGGTTTTGGCAAAGGTAGAGTTGATTTTCATCATAATAGCTAGTATGGGTCTGTGTTTTGGATTTGGGCTGGAAATGGTGTTGATGACACAGGGATGTTTCCATTATTGCTGAGCAGCGTTTACACAGAGCCAAGGGCTGATCTTTTCATCCTGCTGGACCAGCGAGCAGGGTGGGGATGCACAAGAAGTTGGGAGAGAGGACAGATGGGACAAGTGACCCCAGCTGAACAAAGGGATAATATATACCCTGTGACATCATGATCAGCAACAGATGAGGGGAAGGTGTGCTTGGAGGCTGTTGCTCAAACACTGAATGGGTATAAGTTTTTTGGTGGTGTACAGTGGTTTTCGTTACTTGTCTTTCTTGGGTTTTATTTCTTTCTCTTGGCTATTTTCCTTTTCATACAATTTACCATAATTATTGTTATTATTATTAATTTTGTTTGAATTATTAAACTGTTCTTCACTCAACCAACATTTTTTCTCATTTTCACACCCTGCAGATCCCTTCCCCTCCCTCATCCTGCTGGACCATAGAGTGACCAAGTCAGTGCATGGTGCTTACTTGCTGGCTGGGGTTAAACCATGACAGTAGACTACTTTTAAAGTAACAAAAATAGTAGAGAGTGGGGAAATATTGATAAAAATGTGGGTTTAAATAGAACTTCAGTTTTATCATTATAAGGATAATGGATATGGCATTTTCTCAAACACTCATTTGATTTTCAAAAGCCTATAAATCCCATTCAATGCTTACTTATGCCTTTACATACCTCAAAAATCTCTAAAACCAGAATACTGGGCTATCTTGCAATTTTTTTTCCATAATAAGCGTAAAGCTCATTGTGATGATACAAACGAAGAACTGCTCACGTAAGTATGACATGAGGCAACTGTATTCTAACAGATTAACATGTTTCAATGGAGAATGCGCCTGTGTACGTAAATGACACTGCTAAAACTTGGTGAGAAAAAACCCACATTTTGTTGCCAACGTTTATATTCAAAGCTAGCTTTTGAATCTCTGTTTCTGGAATTTTTTCATTCACAAACGTTCTACCTTGTGCAGAGATTAAGCAAGAAAGATATACATGCTTGAAAGCAGAAGAAGGTAATTATTTACTAATACACACAGAAAATAGCTAAGGTGAGCAAGCAAGATGTTAGGCTGAGCGTTAATGTGTTCACCATCTCTGTAACATATCCAATGAGTTTTTGCTGGCCAAGCAGTTGTCAATCAGGAATTACTCTTTGAAAGAGGATAATCCTTAGTGTTGCTGAGTTTCCATCTTCTGATTTTCTGTTTTTCCTTTCAAATTTTTGATTTTTCATGTTAGTCTTACCTCTTCAGCTGCTTAAGTATCCACACTTCAACAGTGTCACCACAGCTTGCAATTTTACATTTTCTTATCTTGCATGGCCCTAGTCTAGGTACTTTCTCACAACTTAGCAGTTCTCCCAGATGTCTGAGCCAAAGTTATAATGCCGTGCTATATCAAAACTAGGTCATGATTCACAAACAGCTGAATCTCTAAGAGGAGGATTGCAATTTCACTTTCATCAGAATAAATAATAATAAACTCAATAAAATCCAAATAATCTGGGAGTAGGAAAGGATCTCTAGGGAGATCCACTCATATGATGATTCAAAAACTCAGAAATACTTCAAGCACTGAAGTAAACTGGACTTACATTTATCTGAAAGAAACCCATATGGCAATAACTTAGGGTGGAAATCTAAGACATTTTCAGATGTACACAAAAATTGAAAGATCCCACAAAGGCATCTCACTATTGACAAAAAAACAGACCAAAAAGCCCCACACCAAAACAAGGAAGAACAACACAAAAAAACACCAACACAAACTCCAAAATGTCTCACTGTGTTTTCTCTAAGCATGCCTGAAATGACTGTCTGGAGTTTATTTATGTCATGTATTTGAGAAATGAGAAAGAATAAGATAAAATATATAAAAACACCAAATTAATGAAGGCTGAAGTTTTACAATATAACTTTTGATGTCCTTCTCTACAACGTCTGTTCCTTTTCTCATGTAATGGAATAAGAGCCACTGAACAAAATGAAATATAAGAAATAACATAGATGAAAAAGAAAATGCTTTTTTCACAGAGGATTAAATTAATTTCATGCAACTTGAACAGTTGTAAAAGTTGATTTTTCCAAAAGGGGCCTTGATGGAATTTCCATTGTTCAGTCAACAGAAGACAACACAAAATTGTAATGCTGAGTTCTTTTTGCAGGACAAAAAAAAAAATATAATGTAAGGTGAATTAGGGTAAAAGCTGATGGATAGACTGAAGAGTTTAGACAAAGACTCTGAATGATATGAAGCGTTCTGACTTGGATGAAAAAAAATAAAAAAGAAAGTCATGCATCTAATCTAAAAGGAAGTATTTCAAGAAGAGCTTCAGAACCATATGGATTTTTCAACTAAAACAAAGAACTGCAAACAGCCACAAACAGTAGACTATAAATTACTCACCACTACTAGACTAGTTATGTGGACTACTCACATTTCCATGGCTCATGTCCTAACTGGGTCATGAGTTGGCTTTCCTTATTGTTTACTGCTTGTCACCATTCCAAGTTTCCCTTTTCCCGTGAGGGCCTGAAAGTTTTGGAACAGGCTTTAAATATCTGTGTTAGGGCATATTTAGAATTATATTTTAAAACAGTCCAAACACATTTGTTCTGGCAATAAGGGTAAGACGCATGTTCTCTTAGATCAGATAAGGTTGCTTCAGTTCGCACTTTATTCCATAGCACCCTTCATCCACAGCATTTTCATTCATATTATTTGACTTGCAGAATATAGGCTGGAGACACTCAACATGGTCTTTTTCAAATTTCCTCATGGTCTCTGTTAAGGAAATTAGATATATCTGAGAAATTATCCCAACATTATTAAAAAATCTAATAAATTAAATATAATTAAACTAAACCGTGAGAAGATATTATTCCATTAGGAACATGGGTGTCTCAAACTGTGAAACAGAAGATCCTATTTAGCACCTTGATTAGACAATGTGATAATTTTTAATACTTCTATGTTGTATTGCTGAAAAGAACTGAATATTTTCTATTGAATATTGAAAAAGAGTGATTTTCTAGAGGGTATTAATAATCATAGTGTACCAGTACGTTCCATTTGAGAAGCCAAACAGTGCTAACTTTCAAAAGAATAGAAAATGCTGCCAAAAGAGATAAACCATTTTTAAATCAGAAAGGTGATTTTTTTTTTTCTCTTTATCTTATTAAACAGCAATGTACATTTCTACAATATTTATGCTTGCTTCTGTACTACTCATGGAGCCTGGGGAAACAATACTATAGATATGTGTATTTCTCTTGAGAAAACAGAGTGGAATAAGAGAAAAAGATCAAGTCCTAGCTTGCAGCTAGATGAATGAAAATGAAAATTTAGACAGAAAAAACAGTGTTGACATAATGACTCTAGGTAAATGTATTCATGGATTATCCATTAGCCACATGAGAAAAGTGTGGCATTCAAATATAATAGGAAAATTGAAAAAGTACTGTATATAACAGTTTAATGACTCTAACCATCAGTAGATTTTTGGGGTGGGGAGGGACGGACGGAGCTGTTAACTCCCACCTCCCATCAATGGTTACTTCACTGACTCCTTCGTTGTAAACCAGCATTTTTATTCTGAATAGAATTCTGTGTGATATTAGTGGCTGGACCAGTAGCTCCTTCCCCATAAATTTGAGTCAAGCTAGAGTCTCAGAAGAGTCTAAAAAGGCCTGAGAATGCCACCAAGAGAAGAGCAAACTGGCAGCTTCAGAAGTAAGAGATGGGGTGTCAAGAAAACTGACAACTACCATGCTTAGATATTTGACTAAACCTGTCCTGAATATGATTAAAGAGAAAATACAAAACTTGCTGGGCAAGTGTTAAGCTAAGTGCGAGAAGATTGAAAGAGTCCTGCCCCCTAAAAACAGCTACTTTCATCTGTGCAACCTTTCCAACTTAGCGCTGATGTCAGATTATACCATTTTTACATATTCTGTAAGTCTTAGTCACATTGTACCTTAGTTTTGGCACCTCCATGGATGTCACTTTCCCCAACTCTCTCGTAGTTTCCTCAGCTTCATTCTTGAGCCCAGATGCCTTTTCACTTCAGGGATTTTAAGAGAAATTATTGCAGTTAGAACAGTGCAACTGCTGCCAAGCATGCTACATGTTTCAGTGGACTTTTCCATTATTTCAGTGTTCAAATGGTGGATTGGAATGTGACTGGAATATGTGGGGTGGAAGGCAAGAGTAGTGGGGTTTTGTTGTGGTTTAGAACAAGAAAACCTACTTGGAGTGTATCATCTGACTGTCTGTTGGTCTGGGTTTGTTCTTGTCATGGCACAGTATTTGACACAATCAATAGGATTCATTTTGTGTGTGGCGCTCTAGGAGCAGACCAAATGTGTTCCACACAGCAGTGGACATTCAGTCTACAGAAGCAGATGAGAGGTTGATGTGAAGATTATAGTGTGGATATTACAAATCAAGGGGATACGAAAAAGCAACCTTTCAGCCCACAGAGTCACTCCTATTATGTAGGACATAAGAAGTCTTTGGCAGAGCATAAGTCCATAATACACTCAAAATATTTCTGATCTCCTGTGAGGTTGAGTACATTTACATTGCCGAGGGGAATGAACTCGAACATAGGACTTCTGATTGTTCACAAACTTTAGCTGCTAATTTATGTCCTAGTTTTGTTAAATACAAGTAGGCCCACAGAGACAGCTCTGCTGTGTAGGGAACCAGCCTTAGACAGTGTCACTGTGAGTCAACTGCTGCCAAATGGCCTCAGGGCAAGGACTCAATCCCTGGTCTTCTTTTATTTAGCAGAATAGAAATAGTTATAGAGATCTTGGGTAAGAAGTGAGCTACAGGGTTAGTCCACGAAAGACTGCTACTCCCTTGTGCTGTCAAGTCTATTTATAGGCCTTTGTACAGAAAAAAAGTCAGGATTTTTTTCTCACTTTAATATTATTTATGAAGATATGTTTAAAGACCTGGGAGGGACAAACAACAGCAAGAAATGCTTCCCATTGCCACTCTTAAAAACAGCATCAACAAAGTTTCTTGCAGTTTTTTTCCTGTCTACAAAACACATTCTATTTTCTGAGAAAGAAAGGTGCAACCCACATTTAAACCTTCCAGTTTCATCCTCAAGTCCTATATATTTGGTTTTTAGTAATTTCTTCTGCAAGGAGCAGCTTAGAAAAATCAGTCCTTTGGAAAGCACACACACCCTCAACTCTGAATTACAAATAAACTTTTTATTATGTACCCAACCTCTTTTGATTGCTTTTGTATCTAGAAGTTCATTTTACTGCTTGCACAGAAAAGTTTTCTCTCTGACCTCTTCTAACAAGCCGGCACTCCTTTAAAGCCCATTTGACAGTGTCTGCTTCATGTTTGGAGAAAGAAGGGAGATGAGATCAAGAAAACTTAGCTATAGGCAAGTGCTAGCAAATGCACATAGTCCTTATTGGGTAGGGACATGTGCTGTGACTGGATAAATATGAAATGAGATTTTAGCTGCAGAGCAACCAGCTTTTAGAGCACAGCTGGAGACAGACAGAAAATGCCTTGTGTTACCAAACAAGAATTATGCAGGTGATAGGGCTGTAAATGCATTGATCCTATCTGAATGTCTTTGGCTATGGGAATGCTCATGAGACAAGCTCTGACTTCCTGCCCTTTTGATGCTGAGCATGCTTCATAGGAAGTTCTCAAACACCCTTTTTTTTTTTAAGAGATATTCTAGCACTACATGTGACTTGTTTAAAAGGGTGGTGATTAGCTGCTGATGCGGGTGCACCCCACTGTTAATGTGGATACCTCAGGGCTAAATGTATTTCACCTCATGGAAAATCTGCATGGGAAGCCATGATTGCAGTCTTCAAAGTAGGGCTATTCTAATTTTACTACTCAAGTAGGAAATTGGGTTGATGGAAAAAAACTGTATATCACAAGTCACTGCAAGTAAAAGAATTGCCTTTTCTACATCTTTAGCCTCACTGGGCATTAGTTCCTTTAGCATGGGTCTACTAAGTATGGGAGAAAGGAGAGAAAGAACCATCTTCTTTTGCATTCATCATACTAGTGATCTTTAACATCACTAGTATTTAAATGTATTTTAGACAAAAGTAGCATTAGATATCATATTTAGACGTGCTGCAAATACAACTTCCCACCCTTAAAATTTTAGAAGCATTAAAATATATACTTGACAATCAGAATATAATTTTCCTTTATGGGAAATCAATAAACAGCCACATGCAAATTAAGACTATACATTCATATTTGATAACATAGATTTTCCTGGCATTTCTGTACTCTACAATGCTCATTACCAGTAAAATTTGTTATTTTTACATGTCATGGAAGGGAAATTAAAATAGAAATCCTACAATCAGGTAATCAGAAAGAAAAATGAAACAATATGTAAAGGAAAATATGCAGTAACTGATTTTTTTTTTTTTAATTAGCTGGTGAGATATATATATATATATATATATATGCATATGTGTAGTATAAACAGTTTTGGAGTTTAAGAAATTAAGTTATTTTGTATCCCAGTCATAAATGTACACTTGACTGAAGGTCTGAGGATCAATAGTTCTCCATAGGATAATTTTTTTGCAATTTCAGCCATTCCTGCCAATATAGGAAGTGTTCTGGTTTATTTTGGAAGTTAGATTTTTCTTTTAGAAAGCTAAGGAGTCCCACTTAGGCAAATTCTTAGCAGGTTGGTGATACAGATGGAGTCTATTTGATTTTTCTTGTACAAAATAATAGAACACTTCTGGTACATAAATGTTTTAACCATCTAGAGGCAGTATTTTAATATTGTTTTAAGATTATGTTAGGTAACAAATCAGCTTTAATTATAAAAAACAGCGGAAAGGATGGCATAAAAATAGCAGAAAACCCAATCCATAGCCAAAGAATACACTGTATTCTGCCAGAGACAACAAAGAAGAAGGTACTACCTTCAAACAAAATATAAGGACATCTGCCCACAAAAACAACATGAACATGGAGAAACAATGAAACAACATACTTGGGGAAAAAAACAAACAAAAAAAGGAAAAAGAAACAAAGACCAAAAGAAAAAGGAAAAGAAAAGAAAAGAAAAGAAAAGAGAAAAGAGAAAAGAAAAGAAAAGAAAAAAAAGAAAAAAAAGGAGCACTAACATTAGCTTTGCTGACTTACTTTTGTACCACAAAGATGCTAATGTATAATAATTGAATAATGTCCTGGACTCCTCAGGGTGCAAAATGCTGATGCGCAGACACCAGAAAAAGGTGTAAAAAAATGAAAGATAAACATGATAGAGATCACAAGAGAATAAGCCATGTGATTAAAGGAGCTATTAGGGTTTACTAAAACTGCTTTTCTATATGCAGTAGACATTTTTCTTTTATCATATTGAAGAAAAGAAGAAATAAGGTCTTAAATCAATAATTCATGCGTCACAGGCTGGAGCAGGACTACGTTTCTCAATGAAGCAGGCAACACCCCTTCAGTCAGAGGAAGTCTTTTAAAATACGTAGCTAGAACAATGGCAGAATTACCACCACACACGTATTAAATGATTTCTATATCTCCTGTCCTTATGGGTGTGTATTTACTGGCTGTGGTGCAATACCACTATAACTGCTCCTTTTTATGAAGGAGTAACAGTCAAGAATGAGACTCTGGCATTACTATAATTAACAGTTAAAACATAACAATAACAGCTGGGAGATTCATTTTGGTGTCGTCAGTAAATTTTCAGCATAATACAGAACTGTTGTGGAATTACAGGACTGAATTTGTAATTATTCTGAAATAATTCTTGAAAAGTTGATGGAGACCTATTACACTATCTTTACAGTGCATTCCCTATGGGCATCAGTGCACCACAATTTTAGGCAAAGAAAATAGTATTTAAGTAGAAATTTCTGCCAATCCTTCGAGAAACATTCTACAAAATGAAAAGACTACAGTTGTGTCCCACTTTCAATATAGCCAGAATATGCAATGATTTAGCACACAGGTAGTACATAGCCTCTTATACTAGCTTTTTCAAGCAGTAAAATGTCCTCCCCAGAGAGTAATCCTCCTTTACTTCTCTGCAGTGCTGCTTTTATAGTTTTATTATTACTCTACCTTTTCTTCAGATGTAGTAACTGGTATTTAAATAAGTAATATAGGGAAAAGAAAAATGCTTGTAGATAAATTGGAATACTGGTGCTTTATTTGCTTTCTTTAATGGACTGCTCCTTTTAACAGTGTTTCTACCTCATTTTCCAGAGTCTGGAATGATCAGGCTCTCAAATTTAGTGCATTGAAACAGGTAAAATAATTCTCCACTCTCTGCATATGTTCATATATACATACAGAGATATGCGTGTCTGTGTGTATATGTATATGCATATGCATATGTGTATGTATTCCCAACTCATCTGATCATTTCTGCTCATGACAAGATGACTAGTTCTATGTTTCCCAACTAGATAATAAGGACCAGGAGAGGCAGATATACAGAGACTGGCTTCTGCTCCCCCATCATCCTGTAGACTGGATAATCTAGGCTACACGACGTATCATGGAGTCTAGGCAATGGTAGGTAGTGATTTGCCATCACAAATACAAACCCATCAATTCCACCTGGGGAACTTGAACATCCTCAATAGCATATTTCTGTTTAGGGCCTAAAAAGAGAAATATTTTTGACAGATAATTCCTGCATACACTTAATTTCTAAGAAAAAACTCATGCACTGGTGTTTTTTTTTAAAAATGAACACATTACTAAAGAAAAACAGAAGAACATGAAGTATTTCAAAGCTTCATTTATACTGATAGTCACATAAACCTTCACTGAAGTTCTGTGTACTGAGAAGAGTTGGTTGTATATACTGTGTTGCTTATATTTCAGTTTATGGAGAACAAACTTTTAAGGCAAGTTTAATTTATGTGAACTTAAAACCAGAAAACAAATAAAACCCAAAGCACTGAATTGTGGCTACATGACCCATGTCTCTTCTCCTTCTTCTGCTGTTGCCAGCAGTTCCTGTAATATCTAAGGCTGATTTGAAGAGCTAGCTGTATCTAAGTAGGGATATTACCTGCCCTAGCTAGTACAAGACTGTGATTAATCAGTGCTTATTTTGTTTCAGTGCACTCATGAAGCCTTCTTTTTACTAAGGAGTCTTACAGACGAATACAAATTAGCTAAAAGTTTTCCAATCAAACTGTAAAAAATATTTAAACAAAGCAAAAATACATGTTGAATAATTGGCAAAAAACCAGGCTCATCACTGAAACATTCAAGCTTCTTGTATGGAAAACAAAAAGTACATGAAGATTTATTTATGGTAGTTAACACTTCTGACTTTAAGAAAATTTTTCAGTGCTGTGCTTGGAGAATTTTTCTGAGTTGAAAGACTGTCTCTCCATTCTGCACATTGAAAGTGCTTTTCAAAGAAATTTTAAGTTGGACTGAAACCAAGGGGCTCATAAGTCTTAGTAGGAACAGGGACCTATTCCTAGCAGTTTATTTTCATCCTGCAGTACATTTTGCTTTATTTGTCTGGATTTCCTCTGGTATTTAGATTCTTGCCTTGTTCTTTTCTCTTTTTATCATTGTAAAAATTAAGAAACTACCTTAACCCTTAGCAAAGAACAAATCATGGGCATGTATGATGTATTTATTCATTCAGCCTAACTTTTGACTTCTTATCTAACCAAATTAGAAAGATAAACTAATAGCTTATTTCCTAAGAATCACTTTCTGAAGGAATCTACCCCTCTCCATTTATCAGACTGAAAAGTTAGGTTACTAGCTTAGTCATGTAATCTGAATGCTAAGAGTTAGCATGAAAATGTACACAGAGGGAACACTTCTCGCTTGTAACTGATCTCTTTGTAATAGTTCTATTTCCAGGTAGAATATGAATTAAAAAAAAAAAAGGAGGGGATACCTAAGAGTCAGTCAACACCACTCACAAAGTGTTATGCTCTATTCTTAAAGGCTGAACTGATTTTGACAGTTCATTCTGGACCTCTATTCATTTACATCCTCATAATCTTTAACTCTCCTTCCTGCAGGTGAGTCTCTTCATGAAAGCAATTTCTATGAGAGTAAACATATGGAGGAAGCTGATCGCCTGATCTTCATATGAACTTTCATATTTGCTTTTGTGGGAGTTGAGTAAGACGAATCCCTATTATTGTGATCTAATTTATCTTCCTCCTCAGGAAATGCACTTGCTGAAGTCGACATTCCTATTGAAAGTATGTGAAAAAAATTGAACATTTTATTTAGCTAAAATATGTATAATAGCTAAAAATAGCTTGTAGCATTTCTATGGCAGTGTCCAGCTGCCACATGTTTAAAGCAACCTTGAAATTACCTGAAATTATTCCTATTCTAGGAAGTGCGAATGAAATACGAATACAATAGAAATGACAGTGTAATTGAATATTACTAGTTGTTCATTTCTTATTATACATCTAGACAGAAAAAATGCTGCTTTTTAAAATAGACCATGGCTTGTCTTCTTTTGGTTTGGTGAGAAATCCTGGCTATCCTGAACTTATAGGATCTCAAAAGTGATATCTTTTTAAAAGGCTGCAAAATGACTAAATTATAGCAAAGATTTTTTGTTTTAAGAAGACTTTACTGCTGCTTGATGCAAGAAAAAAAAACAAACAACTTTTTAAACTAATACCATTAACAATTACTGTGTTTAATAACACTGTATTTTGATTCTTAGAATAATTTCTAAGCAATTGAAGTTCTCTTGCAGGATTTCAAATTTGCATCTAAAAATGAAAAAAATATTTATTAACATTCATTACGACTCAAAAATTAATTGCACATTATTTTATCAAAAGTTATAGAAAGTTATGACAAGGTTGAAAGAAAAGTGGTGAAATAAAATCTACTTATAAGGTCCTTTTCTCTGGAATTTTGTTAATGTATAATCCTCTTCTCTGGGGCAACTTTTTAGTCTTCTGATGACCAAAATACTTTGGTTTTCCAGACATTTCAAGATTGTTTAGATATATTTCAAAAATGAAATGAGGTGTTGGATAAGAAATTCAATTTTCTGTTTCATAAGCTATGTAGAAAAGAAGCATACACTTAAAAAAATTCTGCATTTCTGTAAAAATAATTATCTTTCTTCATATCAGTTTTAAATGAAAATATGTATTCCTGTAGAATTCTTGGAATACATCTTGGATAAGTAAAAAATATAAACAGTATTAATAAATAAAAAAATGTTTAATGACAGAATTGCTGTTTTTAATACAAGTACATCATATAAGACTGTAAAGGTAATAGGGAAAAACAGTACAGTTCTGTACAGCTTATTTGGCTTCTATGATACCTTGCCTTGTGTCTCATTGAATACTTTTCCACATTAGTGTACAAATTTATCACTGCTTTTAGGTGTACTAACATAAGAAAATCTGAATGAAATACTGTTCTGCATTATTAACCAATAACACTTGTTGAACTCAAATGACAAAACATTTTTCTTCCTTTTATGCTTACAATGGCTGACAAAATAAAAGTTACTTGTTGTTTATTACTCAGTTGGTTGTTTTGTTTTTTTTTTTAATAATCAGTTTTATGATTTTTCAGGGTCTCAGGTAACAACACCAAAAAATATTTGTAAAATAATCCTGAAGAAAATATTTGAAAGATTAGACAAAGTCAACAGGTAGATTTTAAATATTTGTTTTTACTATTTGTAGGTTACATGTAGTATCAAAATTGAAAGACATAAATTCCATTAAAAATATTTTATTTGCTATGTCTTAATCATTTTAAACTTTTCCTCCAAATATGTAAATTTTAATATCTATTGAAAATATTATTTTTTTCACATATATGCTTACTGAATACATATTATCAAATAATTACTGGTTAGTTCCTAGGCTAATTACTATTGTCAGTATTGAATTTTCAAAATTATCTTTGAAAGCTCCTTAAATGACCTTGTGAAGTAGCTTTAAAAAATATCTCTTATTCTTAAATAGTTATCCATCTTCACTTCTGTAAGGGTAAAAAAATACAATGTTGATCTTTAATTTCGACCCTAAACATTTCAGTATACGCCTGTAAGAATAATACTTTATAAATAAAGTAAGAGTTGCAACAGAACAATTATGCCCAGCTTTCCTAAATTGTATGTTTGGTAGTTCCCTCAGCAGGGCCTCAAGAACTGTTTCTCTCTTCAGGATGGACTCAATTTCTTTGTTTGCAAGGTGACAGGATCAGATTCTTAACCAAGAAACCCACTGGCTTCTTGGCAACCTCTACTGTTTTGAGCAGTTTGTGACTATTTTATCCTACTAGCAAAAAGGGTATGGATGGAATAGCAACCTAATTTGAGTCATGCCCAACCTATGACAGTTGGAAATTTATCAAGAAACATATTTTATTTGAAGAAATATATACATAAAATGTATATGTGTACATATATACACACATATATGTATATATTTATATATAAAAGTAAAAGTGATGCTTGTCTTAGATGTTCACATAAAAAAAGGTTGCACTTATTTATTTGTTTATAATTTGTGAAACTGTAGCACATTAGCATTTACAAGTCCCAGCATGATTAGATATACTTTGGGTGAAATAAGAAAAAAGGATATTTTTAAAGAAATTGCTATTTATGCTGCTGGTTTTTTTGGTTTTTGTGGGTTTTTTTTGTTTTTTTTTTTTTTTTATAATTTAAACCCATGTTCACACTCTTAAATGCATTGGAAGTTGTAGCAACTACCAATACGAAAACATTATTGCATAGATTTAATGTACAAGCATTAGTTTTCTTCTTAGAAAATGTACTTTGAAGTCTGTGTTGAAATGGAGGGCCACAGAATTACAGAATAGCTGAGGCTGGAAGGGACTTTGGGACATCATCTAGTCCAACCACCCTGCTCAAGGATGGTTACCTAGAGCTAGTAATCCAGGACAGTGCACAGATGGTTTTTGAAAGTCTCCAAGTATGGAGACTTCCTGTGAACCCGTCTGTGAAATCTGTGCCAGTGCTTGGTCATCCTCACTGTAAAAAAAAAAAATTTGTTTCTTTATCTTTAAATGGAATCTCCTGTATTTCACTTTGTGCCTGTTGCCTCTGGCCCTGTCACTGAATAAGACTGAAAAAATCCTGACTGTATTCTGTTTTCACCCTCTCTTCAGGTATTTATATACATTGATGAAATACCCCCTCCAAAGCACTCTCATCTGTAGGGCAAATCTCACAAACCTCTCAGATTTTCCTCACAAGGAGAGGTGCTCATTCATCTCATTTCTTGTCATCCAGCCCATATATCATCATTTTTCTGTACAAGGATCTCATGGGCGACAGTGTCAAAGGCATTATTGAAGTCCAAGTAGACAATATCCACTGTTCTCCCTCATCTACAAGGACACTTATGTTCCTACCAGTGGAAACATCTATGCCAGAGTTAGACGCTAGCATAAAACAATCTGGGCACTGCAAGTGGCTATTGATCTTTATAATCCAAAAGAGAATATAGAAAATGACAGTTCACACATTTTCTGAAAAATAGGCAGAATACCCATAATCAAAAGAGAAGATATTTTTTCATGCTGCTTGCACTTTTAAAAATGAAAGATGAAATAGTATGTCACACTTCTGTAGATATTTCTCTGTGTTTTGGCTTTCCTGTTGCTTTACTGAAATTGAACTATTTCCATATTACTATCAAACTTTGTAGAAAAAAATGAAGAATTTTCTCTCAGAGATTACCAAGAACTAGAGAATGATAACTAGATATTGCCATCTTCACTTTACTAATGAGGAAGTAGAGACATCTTTTGCTGAAAATCACAAACTTACAATTATCTTATCCTGATGTTCATTTATCCAGTTAGGGTAAAATGAGTCCCTCAAAAATATCTCCCTGCAAAAGATGTATCTATAAGAGGAAAATATACTCACACTAGCATTCCTTGTCTGCATGCAATAATCAGATGTTTGCAGATGCCCAACCTGGTCTCTTAACTGTGCAGGCAAATACATCTTTTTTATGTCCAGCTACTGGAAAAGTGGTTACATTTTAAGGACTTATTTTGGGACAACTGACTGGTTTATTTCATAAGTAGCTGTATATATATACACATATATATATATATGCTATATATATATATAACAAAAATACATTTTATCTAAAACAATGATGCAAATTTTACTAAAATTGGTTTTTATAATCTGAAACCATACAGAACACATGAGCTTCCAGTGGAAATTAATTAAAAGTGTGAACAATTCTATGATTTCCCTGCAAAAATTAATTCTGTTTTGTGACTACATTTTATAAATTATTTTAAAATGTGTTACTAAGAACTATACAAAACTACAAGAGAATTTTATCAAATTATCTGAGTAGTACTAGTATAGAAATAGAATCAAAGTATTGCTACATAATACAAGTAAGTAAGAACTTTCTTTTCTTTCATAGGAATATTAAATGGACCAACTCTAATTTTTAGACAAGTAGCAGTCACAGAATACCAGTTGGTAAAGTACAAATGAAAAGGTGAACATACCCTAGTCATCTAAATATTAGTCACCTAAATTTAATGAAAGTATTAGTCACCTAAATTTAATGAAAGGCAGAGTAAGAACGAGACAGCAAGGACCTTTTATATATATATATATATATATATTTGGAGTTTGGTGTATTTTAATGTTCATTGTTATCTTAAAAGGAGGTGTACTTATTTATCTTGTCCTGTTGTGTCCTACGCTACACTATGCTATCCTATCCAAATCATTAGAGCCACTAAATTAAGACAACTTTGGGTTCCTTTCAAGCACTTTCGCCAGATATTTCTGCTTATCCTACCATACTTGATTATCATCATGTCTGATCCCAATTTTGTTGAGACATTGACCCAATAATGGGTCAAATATATTAATCTTGTTTCCTGTTTATGTATAGGTATGCATATCTCTTTTCATACTGCACCAAAAGATACATGTTGGGTTAGGTGGCTATTATTTTGTATTAAATGGGCATAACTGAGTGCTAGAAAGAAAAAAAGTTTCTTTACAATCTTGCAACTGTAAGTTTCTTTCCTTTTAGGTAAAAATTTGTGAAAGGAAATAGAGGTTGATAAGAATCACCACCCCTGAAATATAAGGCAATATTAAGCTGAAGGAAGTTTCTGGAGTGCAGCATAATGAAGTAGAGATAGGAATATATTGGGAACAATGACACTGAAGCATGAGTCAAGCAAAAAAACACTGGAGAAGATCAAGGAAATAAGCCATAGATTCTCAAAGACAGTGGAGAGTGAGATTACTAAAACCCCAAAGATAGTGTATTCCATAATTGAGAACAAAAGAGCAGACTCCCTATTCAATGAAACAATCAGCTTTGCAAAAAAAGCAGGTGAGGTTGTTTATTTTATTCTGTTTCACTGAGTAGATCTGATTTTAAAGTTACTTTGTTTTAGTTGGTATTCCAATAATACAGTTTTACAGATACAAAGCTCCTTGGTATTTAAAGCAACTCATGTCTCCATCAGGACCAGATGTTCCTGATCAATAGGTTAATCGGTGCCATAGAATGAAATAATGTGCAATCATCTGAAAAATTATTCTGTAGTCCCGAGAATGCACAAATCACTTTCATAGTCATCATATTCTCAGTATGACCTACAGTGGTTAAAAATAAGATTTACATAAACAGAAAAAAATATAAAGGCAGGGCGAAACCTCATGTATATAAATGTTCGTGTAAGATTGTGCACTTTTTTTTAAAAAAAAGCCCTGATATTTATTAGGCTACATTTTTATATTGGGGGAGAGGGGGAAAGTGAGATCTATAGAGAAATGGATGTACAATAATTCTAAGAATGTCTTTCACTATGCAAAAGGCATAGTGATATTTGGCCACACAATTAAATTGTCATAATGAAACACCTGGTGCTACAAGTTTCTCTTTGCTTGGTTGTGGGGTTTTTTTATTTTCTTTTTTTTTTTTAATTAACTTATATTTTAGGGATGTGTAATTTGATGTAACAGTTGCTTTTCTTCTTTTTAATGACTTACAGACAACCGAATTTGTCTCTACATTTATAAGAGACAGTTTGGAATATTTCTGTTATTATTAAGAAAAAAGGAAAGAACTTCAGGAGTGGTGAAGATAAACCTCTTACAGTGGCATGCAAAATTCAGACTAGAAAACCTACTTATCCGTATTAATTAACCTCTGCAACCCTGGTGTGTGCTGAATCCACTGACTTTCAGTGTAATAGCCACATTATGATCTCACTTGCACTGGCTAACACAAGTCCTCATTAATACTACTATGCCAGTAAAGCCCATAAATTCCTTATTATATTCATAATGTAATGTTAATTTCATAATATATCTTCGTATCAGTTCTCAAAATTTAACTCCTCACACTGACTATAGACTATCCACAGTCTATCAGGCTCTCCAGTAAGTTTCCCACTAATTCAGTAGTAAACAGTTTTTCACTAGCTATGTTCTCTCCTATGTTTTACCACAGTTGCAAGACAAATGTTTAGTTATGTTATGTAGTCTTTTTCTCTCTCTTGGACTGTAAGATACCTATACCATAGGCAAGTAGATCTGCTCCTGCAAATAAAATGCAGTGACTGAAGCATTGATTCTGTTGTGAAGGTTAATCCCACATTTAATAGCATATTTTCCACATCTAATATTATGAAAAGCTGAAAAAATACCAGTGAATCATAAAGGTTACTGATGGAGTGTCACATTAAATTACTTCGTTCATACAAAAAATGCACTGGTTCAATTACTACCACACAATTCTTCTTTTCTTTTCTCCCCATCCATCTTCCCTTGCTTGGGGGGAGTTGCATGTCAGCAGAAAGCAATGAATATAGTGAAAAATTTTAATTCTTATTCATATATACATGTCTGAAGAAAGAAACATGATTCCATTTATCTTAAGTAGAGGCTTCTAACTCCGCTGTGAAATCAGCATGTAATGATATGAGGGAATTCACAGATTTTTAAACAAATTTGGGAGCCAATTTAGATAGGCATTAGGAAGTACTTGCTGCTGTAGTTATATCATTATGCAGAGAAGAATGTAACATTTATTGGGTAGGAGAGAAACTGAGCAAAAGGAACCTTGATTTTGTAGTCTAGTGCCGGAGAGACTGCCTTGGGATGGAAAAGTGCTTTTGTCTGGTATGTTCTTCCACTTTTCCATATGAATTTTATTCAGTAACTTTTAAATGCAAATGCAAAAGAGTCCTTGAGGAGTAGGAGGATTCCCTTAACTGAGAATCTAGCATGTACAGTACTAAAGAGTTGTTAAAATATATGTGCAGCACCTAAAGGTGTCACAAATGTTCCACTGAAGTGAAATCAGTGGATTCAGTGCACACCAGGCTTACAGAGGTCAATTAAACTGCCAAGTAGGCTTTCAGGTCTGAGTTCTGCATGCCATTGTAAGAGATGTAGGCATAGATCACTCAGTTATGTTGTGTGTATGTTAGACAATGAGAGCACAGGAAGTACCATATTCATGCAGAGCAGTTGCATGGAGGTAGAAAATCAGGACCCCTGTGAGATCTTAGAAGTGGTGGGTTCTAATATTTTGGACTCATACCTAAACTTGGCCAGTCCAAGCTACCCCTAAGTAATCTATAAAGCAACTAAATGAAATAGAAACAAACAAACAAACAAACAAGTTGAAGAAAGAAAGAAAGAAAGAAAGAAAGAAAGAAAGAAAGAAAGAAAGAAAGAAAGAAAGAAAGAAAGAAAGAAAAAAAGAGAAAATCTATGAAAAACCCCAAAGCAAACGAGAGAGAATATATTCTTTAAATATTCCCAAACTTGGTATTATCTTATTAAATAGGAACAAATTACTTAATTAATGGATGAAGGGAGGTAATATTAAACAATGATAATATTTCATGATTTTTTAATAGAAAAATAAAATTTACTTTATAGCATTTTCACTTCATCATATAAAATCACCTACCTTTCAGAATTAATTTTTATTCTAAGGAAGCATGCATTCCACATCTGTAAAACTTCCTAAACTATCTCAGATTACTCCTCAGTTCTGCTTAGCCAATGAACTGCACTGTAGAAGTGCTAATTCACTTCCAAGACTTCTTTTGGAGAAAATGTTTAGAGCGTTTTAGAACAGAACTCCTGTGTAATACTGAGGGCAATTAAGTGCAAAGACTGCTTTCAGTATTCCGCATATCTCAAAAGCAGTGTTCCATGAAGTTTTTTGACATCATCCCAGCAGTCTTTGAACACCATCTCCTGCCCTTCTGCTACATTGTCTGGTAAACGGCCATTTTAGGGTTTTAACAGAATCTACCCTCATGAATTGCAACACAGCCTTCAGAGCATTCCAGAAAGCTTCAGCTGCAGTAGAAACAGCCCCAAGAAATAACACCTAAGCTTTCTCAGAAGGCCAACAAGGCCATCCTATTTAATTCACAGGAATACATTATAAGTACTGGATATTGTGGTTATGGCAGACTGCAGTCAAGGTAGCGGTTACAAATCTCTCTGCACTAGCTGACTTTGGAAACCAGAATCTTTAACCATGTTTAGATGCATAGATTTAACTATTGCTTGTCATTCATTTAGTGCAGAGGAATGTGTGTGTGTGGTCTTGTCACTGCCTGGGGCTGCTTTTATGATTTGGTGCTGAGGCTGGGCTGAGTGCTACACTTCTGTACATTTAACTCAGGTAATGCACCTCCTGCTGCTAAGACTGCACTTCTAAAGATCCTTGGGTAACTTGCACCAGGCTGTTGACTCAAATGTTAGCATTGGGAAAATAGGCTGTAGGACAATATAGACACAAAATAAATAGATACAAGATGTCTGTGAATAAATTTATATTACATAGACTTAATGTCAATCAGAGAAATGAAATTCTGAAAATCTCTCTGTGAGAAACAGAGGATAAAAAGTACAAAAATTGAAGAAAGCTCAATGAATTACTTTAAAAGCTTATATGCCCTGATTTTGTGCCGTAGAAAAAAAATCTGTACCAAATGAGTATAAATTCCTTTGGAACTTATGAACAATAATGCCTTGCATATTTCTTTTTTTAATATTTAACAAGAAAGAAAATGTTGAGAGCTGCATGAGCTACAGAACAATTTCACAACTCATTGATTGGAACAGTCTTGCACTTTGTCCTTCTGAGATTCAAAACACTGATAGAAGAGGTCAAAGTTAAAATAAAATTGCCTTATTCATATGAATAATTCCATATTCAGAAGTCCTCCTGAGGATTATTAGAAGAAAATAGGAACATCATTATGACCCATGTTAAAATGGATGGATGATGGATTAAAGAGAGGAGAGAGGTCAGAAGTGAAAAGTGAGAACTTGGAGTCATTTACATTAAAATAGCTGGAACCTTGTGTATAGAGGAAATTATGCAGAAATATCACATCAGGAGAGAAAAATAGAGGGTCACAAATTGGAAGAGAATCAAGTGAGAGAGATGTTATGTGACATAAAGTATAAAAGCTCTGCCTCTGTGAAACTATGAGCTCAGATCTCTTAGTTATAAGAGGCAGGTTTTCTTTTGCATCATCTTTTATCTGTCTGTATATCCTAGGTTACAGATTTTTTTCTTCAAGAAAATATCCTCTACACTGGCATACAATTTTTTTGGGCTTTGACTATCTCATCCATGGTGTGATAAATAAAAAGTGTTGCCATCCAAACCAGTGTGGTCTTACTTGCAGAAGGAAGTGCTAGAAATTTGAAGAGGGATGGTACAGACAGCCATTCTTAGAACAGTAAGACTACGTCTATTTGTTAGTTATGCAATGCTCATACAATTATCAAAAAGAGAAGAAAAACATATTGGATAATGAAAACACTGGAGAAAAGTTTTGAAAGTGAGATTTTTACATGCTTGTAAAGCACTGCACACAAAACTATGCTCAAGTACGAGATTCACTACAAATGGATTCAAGAGGAGAATTTGTACAGTATTGTATCCATAAAGCATGTCATCCATTACATAAACACAAATATTAAGGGAAATGCATTTAGGTAGGTAGAAATGCCAGCATTCAAATTACTATAAAATTAGATTGAGTAAAAAATAAAGGAAACTTCACAAGCAAGCCTAATATGGAAATTCCCTATGGGTAAAAGTAAATATGAGAGATGGTGACATTTCAGAAATGTTCTGATCCAACAAAACTTAGGGAAAAATTCATCATAGATAGAGTTTAATACTCTACAAAAGCTGATATTTTCAGCATATATAAAATATATTTGCACCATCTCAAAAAAAATTTATTATAATAGAACTAACCTAAATTGCAGAAGTGGAACAATGTACTTTAAAAAAAAAATGAAACTTATAGAAAAATAAATATAAGCTGTAATGTGTTTGTGCAACATGCTTTTGGGGGCAGGGAGAGCGTGGTTGTGGGGATGTCTGTGTGTGCTACAGCAGGGGTGGCTTCTGTGAGAAGACGCCAGAAGCTTCCCCTGTGTCAAATAGAGCCAATGCCAGCTGGCTCCGAGATGGATACACTGCTGGCCAAGGACAAGCCCATCACGGACCGTGCTAAGGCCTCTGGGATAACAGATTTAAGAAGACAGGGTGCAACAGCAATAGAAACCAGAGATAAGAGTGAGAATATGTGAAAGGAACACACCTGGAGACTCTGAGATCAGTGAAACAGGAGGGAGAGGAGGTGCTCCAGCCACCAGAGCAGAGAGTCCTTGCATCCAGTGGTGAAGACCATGGTAAAGCAGCTGTTCCCCTGCAGCCCATGGAGGTCCATAGTGGATCAGAGATCCACCTGCAGACCATGGAGGACCCCACTCTGGAGCAAATTCATGCCCAAAAGTGGCTCCGATCCCATGGAGGGTTTGTGCTGGAGCTGGTTTCTAGCAGGAACTGTGGACCCATGGAGTGAGGACTCTGTGCTGGAGCAGGTTTGCTGGCAGGATTTGTGACCCTGCAGGAGACCCACGATGGAGCAGTCTTCTCCTGAAAACTGCATTCCATGGAAAGGGACCTGGAGCAGTTCATGTAGAACTGCAGCCCTGTAGAAGGACTCACATTGGAGGAGTTCATGGAGGACTGCCTTCCATGGTAGAGATCCCATGCTGGAGCAGGGCAGGAGTGTGAGGAATCCTCACCCTGAAGCGGAAGAACAGTAGAGACGTGTGATGAACTGAGTGCAGTGCCAGTCAAGTCCCCCTGCACCACTGCGTGGGAGTACATAGGTGTCTCGGTTTTGAAAGACAGGTGTCTGCTAGGGAAGGCAGAGGCCCCCCTTGAAGTGGCAGATATAACCCCTTTTCCCTCCAAGTTATTATATTTTGAAATCAAGAGCCTTTAGGCGAAGATGTGGGAAATAGGAATAACAGTTCTTTACTATATATATATATATATGTATATAACCAGTCAAACAAAACAACAACAACTATGGCAGTAACAGCAATCACAAACCCAGTGCCAGCCTTCTCGGCTGTCAGGCTATTTCCCCTCGGGTGCAGTTCCGCTCGCAGCCGGCAGGGGCGCTGGCGGCTCCCGGTGAGCAGGGCAGGTGCGATGGTTCCCCCGCGGCTCCAGGGGGCGCTCCGGAGCGAGCTCGGGGAACCCGCGGCACCGGTGCCCCGGGATCCCGGGAAGGGATGGAACAAAGGCTTCACAAACCGCTGGGCAGTTGATCCCGGGCTCTCAGGAACAGCAGGCTGGAACGGCAGGGACGAACGCAAATCCCGGGTGGCAGGCGAGATGTATCCAGATGGGAGAACCCCACGGAGGCCCAGGCAGGCAGGGCGAGCAGGGCTACAGCGTAGCGAAAGCTCGAAGCAGCAGCGGGGCAGGGCAGCCACAGCTCGGTCTCCAGCAGGGCAGGGAAAGCGGCTTTTGGGGTCCCGGCGTTGTTTCCAGCAGGAAGAAAGAACGGCCAAAAAGAAAGAAGCAGCAGCTCCTTTCTCTGCAGCTTCTCTCTCCGGACGCTCAGAGCGAACTGACCCCACACCCAGGTGTAGACAAAGGAGTAGCCAGGTCCGCCCCACTCCCCTTTTGTCTTTCTTAAGTACAGCTATTTGTCCCCTAGCAACATGCATATGGGAGAAAATTCCTTTAACAGAGAAAAAACAGACTAAACTAAAACCCCAACATTATCCACCCCTGAAGCGGAAGAACAGTAGAGACGTGTGATGAACTGAGTGCAGTGCCAGTCAAGTCCCCCTGCACCACTGCGTGGGAGTACATAGGGAAAACTGGAAGTGATGTCAAGCTTGTGAAAAAGGAAGGAGTGGAGGGGAGGTGTTTTTATGATTTTTATTTCTCATTATCCTACTTTGATAATAAATTAAAGTAATTTCCCATGTTGAGGCTGGATTGACAGTGATAGTAATCAGTGAGTGATTTTTTCCTGTCCTTGTCTTGACCCATGAGCATTCTGTTATATTTCTTCTCCCCTGTCCAGTTGAGGAAGAAGATTGACAGAACAGCTTTAGTGGGCACCTAACATGCAGGGTCACCCACCACATAAACACAAATGTTTATGTGCAGATGTATATCTCTTCTTGTCCAATACGTACATCCCAAAGGGAGAGTTGTTACCACGATCTTTCATTAGACTGCCACAATTTCTCGTATCATACTTAGGCCTTCACCATCACCCTCAGCTATAACGTTTTGCTTTCTCTGGTTCTCTATCAAATAAATGTGTAATTTTCATAGGTCACAGAAAAGCTCAGTTGTTGTGCACTTCTCCTGAGGGGACAAAGTCAGGTTTTCAAAGCTATCATGGAAAGAAAACAAATAATGGAGTCCCTTCACAGACAAGCCTTCATTACTACTGTTTGACCTTAAAAAATCCCAAACCAGTTAGTCTCTCAGCTCCTCAGAAGAATCACATACCTCCTGTCTCTTCTCAGATCTCTCATTGACTCTGTCTTTCGCACACATTATTTCTCAGTACTTTGATCCCTGTGTCCTGAGTTCAAAAATCCCCCATATAGCGGATCTTGCTCTCTTCAGTTTTATTTCAGACAAGTGGGGTTTGCCTTTGGCATTGCTACAAAAAGCATTGAAAGAATAAACATCCTGTTACTGGAATGAGATGTACTACCTTTAGTACATCTTCTGATTTTATACATTTGGGTATTATCATTTCTGTGACACCAGGAAGAAATAAAGAGAAGCTTTCCCTTTCCTTTTTCCCAGAAAGCAATGTAAGTGCTGGTAACATTTTCTCTAATCCTTAAACTTCTGCTAACTTCTATCCTTCTGAGGTTTCCTACTGTTCTACTGCATTAAGAGAGAGAGATCCTTTTACAGCTTAGCTCCCACCTACATAGACATTGACACTGTGGAAAAAAAAAAAAACCACTGGGAAACCAAAAAGCCTCCTCATCATTTCCTTGCCAGACAGGACTACCCTCCTTGCAAGTACTTGAAAGCTGTGTCTAAACAGAGAAAACACAATCAGATAAAATAATATGGGCATTAGTTAAAGTTATCACAGCAAAGGACTTTAAGATTTTGGAAGAAAGTAAGCTAAAATTATTTCCATGACCACATTTTTTCTTATCAATAAAACAGAAGACAGAATGTATTTAGTAGTATCTGCCGATTTTACTGATGGTCGTTTTTCTAGACAGCCATGCTGCACAAAATTGCCCAGCAGCCATGTGTGCCATTGCATGCTGGATCCCTAAAGGATCCGTGTTCCATTATATAATGATGGATTTTATTTTACACCTCATGGAGTTCCAGAAAGAGAGTACTGAATAGCAGAAACTCCCTATGTCTTTGAAATGTTCCTGGTCATTCTAGTACATGTTAAAACTTGTCCAAATTTATTGGCTCAGGTATCACACATTAGGTGTCTAGATCTTTTATTTCAGTTTGCCCATTAGTGTTGCTGCAGTTCTGAACTCTCCCTTACATGGAAGTTTTTGGCAGATTTGTCAGAATGCTGCCTCTTAACATGCCTGTACAAGGTGAGCCAGGAACACCTGGGATCCCTGAAGATTCTTGGTTCCTTAAAAATATTATAATTGATAAGATAAAAACCAATTTTCCTCCGGGAACCTCTTTGGAAGACCTACTGTTGAAAACATAAGCTCATATGGTAACTTTATGTAATGGCTATCATCAGGGGAATTGGAGTAAGTCAGTGTGCCACAAGGCTCTCTGTACCGAATTTTCTAATTTCATCATCAAATGGATTGCAGAGCAGAAATCGATTTTGTGCTTGCATTTTCCTTTCAGATCTTTTGGCCCTGGCTTTTACGTACATACTTTCAAAATAAATGCTAAGCACTATGCATTGGCAGCTTTAGATTACTGCAGTATCTCCAAATTAGTCTGTCTTGTAGAAAGACTAGGCAAGCAATTCCTAAATAAGGTGTTGTGTTTTAATTCCAGCTGGCAACTAAGCGCCACAAAGCAGCTCGGTCATGCCCTTCTCACCCCACCCCCTGGTCCCTGCTTGGATGTGGGAGAGAGAAAAGTGACAAAACCTGTGGGTTGAGATAAAGACAGTTTAATAGGTAAAGCAAAAGCCATGCACAAATCCACTGCAAAACAAGGAACTAATCCACTGCTTCTCATGGACAGGCAGGTGTTCAGCCATCTCTAGGAGAGCAAGAGTCCACCAGGAGAAACCATTACCTAGGGAGACAAACACTGCCACTCCAAACAGCCTCCCTTCCTCCTCCTTCCTCCAGCTTTATATACTGAGTCTGTGGAGTAACTACAGATCTGTTAGTCTAGCCTAGTTCCTGGAAAAATTATGGGTAAGGTTATATCGGCTACTCTTGAAAAGCATTTAAAGAATAATGCCATCATTGGTCATGGTCAGCATGGGTTCACAAAGGAGAAGTGCTGTTTAACTGATTTGATATCCCTGTGTCACCCACCTAGTGGGATGAAGGGAAGGCAGTGGAAGTAGTCTTTATGGATTTTAGTAGGGTTTTGATATTAACCCTCATAGCATCCTTCTGGACATGCCAGTCAGCTGTGGGATGGGTCGGTTCACAGTGCACTGGGTGAAGAGCTGGCTGAAGTATAAAATGGTAGAACAAAAACATAAACTGATAGAGCAGTGGCTGTAAAACAACCCTCCAGAAAGGGATCTGGGGATTCTGGTCAACAACAGGTTCAATAGGCATCAATGTTTCCTGACAGCCCAGACCGCAAATCACATCCTGGGGCACATCAAATGTAGCATCACCAGCCAGTCAAAAGAGGTGAGAATCCTGCTGTATTCAATGCTGGTGCAGCCTCCCCTTGTGTGCAATTCTGGATCCCAGAATTTAAATAGGATGTCAAGGTGCTTGAACACATTGTTCCGGTTTGGCCAAATCTAGAAGTATATCCTCTGATAGAAGACAGGCTATAACCACCCATCCCCCACCAGATTCGGGAAAAAATAAATTTTCCTCAAAGGAAAATGAAAGAGATAAAAACTATTTATTTAACAAACACACAGGAAAGGGGATAATGATGCTAAATAATAAAACCTCTCGCTCTGCTGAGAGAAACCTGTGAAAATTTCAGAGTCCTTCCGTAGATCTCTCTCTCCCCCTCCTTGGAGCTGGGACAGGGTGGTGAGCCCACCTCCAGGGCCAAGGCCTCGGTGGAAAGTCCTCCCAATGTATTCTGATGTTGAAACCGTCCAGCAGAGAGAAAAGGAGAAAAACGAAGTCCCAGGAAAACAAAAGTTCAACTCTCCGAAGGAAAAGGAGCTGGGGAAAAAAACTGCCAAGAGCTGTCTGGAAAGAAAAGCAAGCCGGGTGCTTCCCTTCCCTCTTGCTCTCCTGCTGCAGCTGAAAAAAAAGTCTCTATCTCTGTGTGACCTTGAACAAGCTGCAAACTGCTTTGAAAACGTTTTACACAGTTCTTCCTCGCCCCTCTCGGGCTCAGTTTAAAGGCATAGAAAGGGACAAAAATTAATTTCTGGGCATAGGGCAGCGAAATGGGACACACATCATAAAGTCACCCCAAGACACATTCAGAGAAGGGCAACAAAGCTGGTGAAAGGGCTGGATGGAATGTCCTGTGAGAAGCAGCTGAGGGCTTTGGGCTTGTCTAGTTTGGAGAAAAGGAGGCTGAGGGTCAGCCTCATTGCTCTCTACAGCTTCCTGAGGAGGAAGCCACATTGGAGAGGGAGGTGCTGATCTCTTCTCCCTGGTACCTAGTGATGGGACATGTTGAATGGTTTAAAGCTGCAGCAGGGAAGGTTCAAACTGGATATTATGAATCATTTCTTTACCAAGTGGTGGTCTAACACTGGAATTAGTTACCTAGAGAGGTGGTTGATATCCCAAGGCTATTTAAGAGGCATTTGGACAATGCCCTTAATAACATGGTTTAACTTGGTCAGCCCTGAATTGGTCATGCAATTGGACTGGGTAATCCTTGTATGTCCTTTTCAACTGAAATAGTTCTATTCTGTTCTATTCTATTCTATCTAAGGCTTAATCTCTACAGTTTTAGGCTAATGCTTTATGTTGTTGAAGACTGATCACTGCATAAGCTGTTGCCTGGGAAACAAGCATGAGCAAAAATAATAGCTGTCCCTGAAATAAAGACTCACTGCACTTCAATAAAACTCCCCAGTATAGTTTTCTTCTCAATCTCTAAGCTCAGAGCATAGAATCCAAAGCATGTGAGCAGTCTCTGAATGATTTGCTTATTTTCAAATGGCTGAACCCTTGATATAAGCAGTTCTGGAATAGATAGTATATTCTCTTGAACTTTAGATTTAGAGAAAGTTTGGTGAGGGATATTCATGTATAATGAAAAATCTGTTTTGCTGTTACTCGCTTGATATATGTCTTTTTTTCTATGGCTTTGCAATAAATAGTACAACCAGTTGCATTACAAATGCCTAGAATAGAAAAAAAATTCCCTTTCCTCTCATTATGGAATATTTAGAACAGGATCCATCTGCATTGACTTATGTATTTAAATGCTTGGGTTTGGACAGAACTCGAGACTGCAGGCTTTTAAGTTTAGTCATGGGATCTAGTTTGCTAATGCTGGCAACTCACAGATTCAGAGAGCGATACATGTGACAAACTGCAGATATTTACCTTAAACTGAGATATCTGATCCCAACACTGTTAATTAGAGGGTAGTTTCTCAGAAGCAAAGTAAGTTATCAAATGTCACTAGATACTCCTTAGGGTATTTGAGACATTTTCATTAGGCTAGACCTGCAGCTGATCTCTGCTCTTCCAGGTTGGTAACTGGAACTCAGGCAAGATAGTATTCTATGTCAAATTACACTGAAAACTAAGGCAATTTAGGGAATTTTGAAAATTCATCTAAGCCCTACATTGTTGACGGAAGCTTAAACATTTATATTCAGACACTTACAGTTAGACATTTGGAGTCTGGAGTTTGAACCCATCTTAAAAGTTTATGACATTCTTGCTCAAAAACGTTCTGTACTTTCTAGTTCTTCTGCAACTTTTTATGACAACATATAAATTAATAAAAAAAAAAGTGTGGATGTGGGTTTTTCGTTTATTTGTTTAATTCTCGATCTGATTTGTAATGAAAATGAATTTTTATTTCTCTGTTCTGGTTTTGGCCAAGGACAGGGTTAATTTTTCACAGTAGCCATGAGGGGGCAGAGCCTGGGTTTGTGTGGGCATGGCCAAAACCCTAATGTTATTCCATACCATCTTATGTTACTGCCTGGGGCAGGGGACTGTCTTGCTTCCTAGAATAACAGTGTCCAGATGGGGAGGAAGCATGGCAGGAATAGGGTTCCACCACTGTTTCATTGTCCTGAGCTTGGTGAGCATCTTACATGTAATTCACCCTCTCTTTTACTTTTCATTTTCTTATCTTGTTGCCGTTTCCATTAAAATTGTTCTTATTTCAACCTGTGATTTTTACCTTTTTGTCCAGTTCTCAACTCCAACCTCCAAGCAAGAAAGGAGAGGGGAAGAGGGAAAGTGAGTGAGCCGCATCTGGTTTGGGAAAGTCTCAGTGAGGGCATTCAGTCTCATTCTTCCATGTACTAAAAAAATAATCTCTTAACTTAAACAGTCTAGATTCATATTTTGAATTGAGATAACAACGTCCTTCACAGATAGCTAGCCAGAGTGGAACAACCACATAAATATATGTCTGTACCCAAGTCCAAATCAGATCTGTTAAGTTTAAGGTCAATGGATTACACTTTCAGTTTTCCTCATATCCCTATGTGATTGTTTTGCTTGCATCCACAACCCTAGATGCCTAGATTCTTATTTCACAATCCTGATATGGTTACTACAGAGGTTTCATATCAATTCCAACTAGAAGGGAAAACTCCCCTTGAGTGTTGGGGTTCCTCCCCCCTGCCATGGGGTCCTGGGAGAGGGGACCCTGGCCTAGGCATGGGGTTTCCCGGCTTCCTGGTCATATGTACCCTAATACTGTTCCCCATTGGTTATTTTGAGTTCCCCTGCCTGGGAAGGACCCTGGCTGTCCCGTGATTGCTCAGTTCTGGCAGTCCCCCGGCCATGTGGATGGAGAATAAAGATCTCTGAAACTTCTATCAAGAATCGGTCCCTATTTCTTTCCACGGGCCTCGCTGTCTAATACATGTTGCAGAAATCCCTGCTGCAACAGTAGAGAATTTGTAAGGTGGTTCAACCATTTGACCTGTATAGGTTCAGCACAATACTCCAAACACAGAATGACTTCTGTTTGTGCCTTCTCTTGCTAGTCTCTACTCAAGCACTGTAATGCTGTTTAGAGAGAACACATTAACACCTGTACCAATTGTTCAAGGAGGGGAGTATTGCATTACTCAGGGTTTTAACATGGGCTACAAGACAAAGAGGTAACCCTTCTCAGTCTCCTTTAGCTTTCTTATAGTTTATTGTTTCTGCTGTCTTTCTTGCATCAGAATATGCCATAAAAATTATTTCTAGCAGAAGCAGTACTCAAATGTTTGTTTCAGTGAAAGGCTCCAAGACCCAGCTTTCTGCATTTTCTGAGACAAAACCTTTTATTATGAAAAGGACTTCTGTTTTCCAATTCAGCCCAATGGATACTTTTAAAAACCAATTAAAACATAATAATAACATATCCAAAAAGTCGGTAGTCTATTAAATAGTTGATGGTACCAGCAATCTTTTAAGAATGTGTTTGAGAATTTATAATATAACACCACCATTAGCATGAAATTAATGCTTGTTTCCCCTAATGAAGACCTCTGCAATTTATATTGGTTTTCATTAGTCTCTTAAATTTTTTATAATAAATCTCTTTGCAACTCATTATTGTACCTTAAATTCTTCATTTAGTTATCTACAATAGATTTGGTAATAAAATGCATTCTTTTTTTATTTTTTTCTTTTTTATTGTTGTTTTGGCTACTGTACAAAGAATGAACTTTGTTTTCGGTTTAAATTCTTAAAACAACACTACTCAAAATTACTTGAATTGATGATATACCAACTGTAAAAAAGGAAATAAATGGGGAAAAAGTAGAGTCACCTTCTAGTGCTGTTAGTTAGCTTGCTTTATCAAAGCTGCTTTGCTTTCTTCTCCTTATTGCATTTGGTTTCCCCTTTGTTGCTTTTCTCTTAACTGTGCATTTGAAAATCTTTTTTGTTGTAAGCTCATTGTTCTTTCAGCAGACAGCTGACATTAATAGCAACATCATACCATTCTGGGTATCATAATTCTCAAAATAAAGGAGTAGCAAAAGGAATTGCCAGCAGCCCTTTAGGTATCTCAACTTTGTATAGAGTACTTTGACAAGAAAAAACCACTTCTCCCCAGTGCTAATCTGATCAGAAAAAAAAAAAAATCATTTTCAAGTCGTGTAATGGCTTCATGGATGTCAACATTATTTTATTATCTTGATAGTGAAACTTGGAAGATAATCACTCTACAAACGTTTTGTAATTCTTTTAATTTGTTTTGGGGCTTCACTGTTATTTTCATTATTATTGTCAGTGTTTCAAGCTTTGAAACTTTTAGGACATATGTTAGATCAGTACAATATTATATACAATTATTTATAATACAACTTTCTGTTCTTAATTACATTTGTTTGAATATAAAACAGCAATAATTTGTGGGGTTTCATTGTGTTTGCATACCTTTGGTTTTATTTCTTTGACTGAGATTTATTCACTCTTGAAATTCTAACAAGTTTTCTCCTATGGAAGAGAAAAACAGCCCGAAACAAGGAAATAAAATATCACTTCCAAAGCTACCTGTGATATTTTTAGGCAAAGCAAAGCATTTGCAGTTTAATTAGCATAATGATCTTTAGTAAAAACCAGCAATACAGAGTTTGCAAGCTAGAGTGACAAGGTAGAATTGGGGAGACATTTAGTAAGTTATAGCTTTATGTAGGTAAAGTAATTTACATCTTTTGACATTGTTTTCTTCATTTCAAATAAATTAATAGAGTCACTTGGATTGCTACAAAATATTTGTACTGAAAGCATGGATATTACAGCACTTAACATTCCATTTATCAAATTCTAGTCACCTTTTAATAAGAAGATCCATGAAGACAGGAGTGGTTATATGGAGAAAGCAAGGATGGGCTTTCTTTAAAAATAAGACAAAATATATAATTTACTACCTGTCAATTATGCCATCTTGAACCTAATTCATATTGTTATTTCTTTTGGACACTTCAAAGAGACTTTTTTCTTTTTTTCTGCTTTCTATATTAAAATTGACCGATCTTAGACTAGATATCCTGGGAAAAAAAGCAAGTTGTAGATATTGTCCTAGTGCCTGCTGCTGCTGCTGCAGTTGCTGCTGCAGTTTGGCTTTTAGCCAGCAGCACTTCTTGGAGGCTACATTGAAGTTGCCATGGGCACTGTAAGATGATCTACTAAGTGGAATAAGTGGTCCACTAAGTGGACTTTTGGTCATCCTTAGGCATTCTGTGAAGGTAGGGTGAGGCCAGACTTCATCAGACTATGCAAAAATACTTTAAAACAAGCTAGTAAAACACCAAGACATGTTCTTCCAAACTGTGAAACACGGCATGACCTTATTAACAAAAGTTTCTACCTATTATCTTACAAAATCATAGCTAGAAAACTCCTAACTAAAAGAGAATACATGAGAAAAAATGAGTGCAGACAAAAAATCAGAAAATAAAGGGCAGGGGAAAAACGCAATAATTCTGCTAATATCATAGCAACCATCTTGGCATCATAACAGATATAATGATAATTTTGTCTGTGTGGTCACAGATTTACTTATCTTTTTTGGCGCTACTTATAACCTCAAATCTTATATTTGGTAAGCTATTTTCATCTCTTCTGTTTTCTCAGCTATGTCTGTTTCTGTTTCAAATATCTCAAAAGATAAGGCTTCAAGTAACTTATTTTACTGGAAACTGCTCTACAAGGTCAAATGGAAGGGGTGGAAAGGATATTCACTTATTAACAAGCTGCCTTCTGACATAGCTGATATATGAACATTGTTCAGCCAGTTAATTGTTAAAGAGATTAAAATTCTTTGAGTTCCACATATAATCAGTCCAAACTGCAGATTTTCAACCTCGTTGAATATTCCATCTGCAAGGCTAAACTGGTACCTTTTATCTGTCATAGAGAGATGTCGCTTTTTTTAATGATAAAAAAATGCATTTGTAAACACTTTGAGACATTATTATCTCAAAGTCCAATTTCAGCCCCAAGTTGATTCAATATCCCCAGAGCAGCAAGAAGAATCAATATATTTTTGCAAACAAAACTGGAGAAAAATACAGATAAATAAAGATCAACACAGTATTTTTGTATAATAATAATAATGCATTAAAATTACTTTTGCAAAATAACTTCCTGAATACCTCTTTCAGAATTTAGATTAATTCCTTGGATCATCATCATTTGCTAAAATTAGACTCAAACTTTTTATTTCTATATCTAATTGCAACATATTTTCTGTCTTGTTCTGCTGATGTTAATATTCTTAAATACTTTAATTTCCTATTTTGCATTTAACTATTCCAATGACTGTGTTGGATTAGCATAAATTCTAAGTGCATAATAAACCTACATTTTGTTTATTTATAGACTATAATTACCTCTTGCAAAACTGTGCAAAAAGATATTGGAAAATAGAGCTATCTCTCTGACCTATTAATTTTGAGGATATGGGAAGCTCAGAGCACTCCCACTCCTTCCTACTCATTACCCCTTTAGGCAGCCAAAATTCCATGTCCCACATGAACAAGTCAGTGATGAACTGAAATGTGATTCAATTTGGTACTTTAAAATAACTCTCTGCACATTCGATCTTGATTTTTATAGAACTCTTAAGTGTTTCCAAAAATTTAGTAACAATAATGAGTCAACATATTAAGCAAAAAAGTAAGATGAAATAAAAAGAGATGTGTAAAATATGATGTAAAACTTAATTGCTTGAATTATTTTTTCCTAAACATATCACTAATAAAGACATGATGCTATTGAAAAAAAAAAAAAATACTCAGCATGTATGAAATCCTAAGTAGGAATTTCTAGCTTTTACTTTACAGTGTAATTTGAAATGTTTTCTATGGAATCTAAGGATTCAGAATAAGCAGAAAGGGAAATTTTTTTCTAAGAAAAAATTAAAATGTTACCATGATATACAATAAGGAATAATGATCTTATACAAGCATATAAACAGTGCAAAGAACTACTATTTATTCATGTATTGTTAAAGAATCCAAGGACTGAACATCAACAGCCTTAATCATCCTACTTCAGTGAGAGTTAGGCAGAATTCTAGTTCTAGTATGTTAATAAAATAGTCATAATTTCTTGAGAATCTTCATGTTTTAGTTCTTGTAATACAGAAAAAAACCAGCACAAACTTTAAAAGTTAAAGTTGCAAAATAATTTTTAAATATTTTGGAGTCAAGGAAGGCTCAGAAAGTTGCAAGACTAGAACAAGTCAATAGTATCATAGAAGGAGGTATTGTCCATTAAAAAAAATATCAGGACAAACTATTTATTGATCCTTTATGATCTAACTTACTATTCTATTGTTTTAAAAAGATATATATTTTTTGAGGAAAGGTGGTTTAAGACAGAAACTAAGAAGTAGATCAGTAGAAACCAAACTGTAGTGAATATATTTTAAAAGTTTTAAATAATATAATTCCAGAAAACAAAGACTGTAAGTGTAGAGTTACTTCAGAAAATTAGTCAGCCCACGAGGTATTGCAGGTTCTCCAATCCTTCTTGCCAAACAAATAGTGGTCGTTAATGAACTTGTCAACATCTAGTATGTGAAAACGTAATTAAGTCCTGTGAACAAAATGTTACCAAATTAAATAGTTATATTTAGCTGGGTGTCTTAAGTTAATATCTTAATTACCCTGGAATATGACTCTCCCAGAAAATTGTTGTGTTTTGTAAATATAAATAGAAATGCTTTCAACAGAGAAGCCACAGATTAGCCTTCTAACACTTACAGTATTATTTCAGTAATATGCTTTGCAAACAGGCATCAGATGTTGTCGTGGTTTAAGCCCAGTTAGAAATCAAGCACCACACAGCCGCTCGCTCAATCCTTTCCTCTCTCCTCTCACCCTGTTGGGATGGGGAAGAAGATTGAAGTTTGTATGTTAAGATAAGAACAGTTTAATAATTGAAAATAAGGTCAAATACAATCATAATGGTAAATAATAATAATAATAATGATCATAAAAAGGAAACAAAGAAATAATAAAAAGGAAACAAGTGATGAACAGTCCACCACCTGCTGACTGATGCCAGTCCCCAGTTCCCGAACACAGGTTGGCCATGCTTATGGGTAACTTCCCCCAATTTCTATACTGGGCATGACCTTCTGTGGTGTGGAATATCCCTCTGGGCAGTTCAGGTCACCTGTCCCAACTATATTCCCTCCAGTTTCTTTTGTGTAGCTCCTCACTGGCAGAGCATGAGACAAAGAGGGGAAAAAAGTCCTTAGGTTAAACAAAACTTGGCAAAACACAAAACATCAGTACCATTCTCATTCCAAATCCAAAACACAAACAGCATTGTAACAAGTACTGAGAAGAAATTAACTCTGCCTTAGCTGTAACTAGAACAGATGTGTAACATGTTTTTTGGGTTCCAAAAGACTTGTATTTCCAAGGCTTCCCTTTTATTTAGCACCATAATAGCAAATATAAGGCCAAAAGGCATTTCTAAGATTGGGCAGAATCCAAGTATATTTTATTAAAATTTACATTTGAGTCTGGTTTTGATTTCTCATTCGAGTCCAGCAACTTTGTCCAAGGCACTACTATAAGTCTGTGGCATAACCAGGATGTAAACATGCCATATTCCACAAGCTTTCCTAGTTCCAGCTTTATCACAAGTATGTCCCTTTGCTTTATTACATTGTAGCTTTCTCCATATCTGATTCAAAGTAGAACGTCAGAGGGAGGCATAAACTCTCTTTTCATAAAAGGCCTATCTGTTTCGATTAAATTCTACGAGCTCTGATATGATTGCAATATGCGGGGATTACAGCCACACTACAATCTAACACAATAAGCAATGTTTCTTTCTTATATTCTCACTCTTCTGCTCTGAAGTTGTGCAGGGATTTTTTCCCCTTCTCGAATCTCTTATCCCAGAGGCACTACCCCTGTTGCTGATGGGCTCAGCCTTGCCCAGGAGTGGCTATGTCTCGCAGCTGGCTGGCATTGGCTCTCCTGGACACGGGGGCTCCTCATAGTAGCCACCCCTGCAACAAGCAGCGCCCCTCTCCTACCCTGCTGCTACCATAACTTTGCCATGTAAACAAAGGAAATGTAAAAGATCTACCTCCTTCTAGAGCAAGGAGGAATCTGGGAAAGGTACCTCATGGTGCCTAGAAATCAGTAGATGCCTTCATGCAGAGAACAGAATGCCACTCCACGTGACTCATTTTGGAGTAGGCTCAGATGTCTAGGTTACATGCAGTCCGTTGTCATTCTACTGATCCTGGTGGGTGCGTGGACACTGAGCTCACCGAGAGAGTCTTAAATTTGGTCTACATGTAACCACTGAAGGTTACACATAGGTCGATTTCAAATACTTTTGGATGTTAGTATAGGCAACCTTTTAAAGGAGAGTTTCTCTGTCTTACCGTCCTTAGACTGCTTTCCCTTGTAAAAACTCACCAGAATGCTTCCCAAGGGTAGGATTCAGCTACTAATAGGTTTTTTCTTTGGTTTTGGTGACCTCCAGTGTTTCACCAGACCTCACTAGGATTAGATAAAAAGTCATGAGTCTGTCAAAAAATCAGTGTTGTATTTGTCAAACCTACATGAATATCCTTGATAATCCAAGAGACCTCAAATGACACTAGACATCTACATGTGGACAGCTGAATCCTGCCCTAACTTTCAGTCTTACCTCTTTGCTTCATTACTGTGGTATAATAAAATCCTTATATAATTTACATTGCTTTTATATATGTAAAAGGCCCTAAATTCACACCATGGTTTCATAAATGTGGATACAAAAATGCTGTTAGCAAGGAATTTTCTTGTTTTTTTCTGTCCATGAGAGGCTTTTCTCTCTCACAGAAGATATTCACAGAGTTTATAAACCATGAACACCTGCAACCTTGTAGAACTTTGTTTATAGTACAGTAGGAAAATATTTTGACAATGGATGTTTTAGGATTTTAGCCAATCACCCCAAGGGATGGCTGATCCTTTGTCCAATTAGACTACGAAGAAAAAAGTCTATAAAAGATTTTGTAAAATAGTTAAATAAATCAATCTTGCTGCACAATTCCTGCCTGCTGGATCTTCTCTCCTCCTCCCTATGGCTGCTGGACACAGTAATATTTATTACTGTAATACATAAACATTTTTAAATACTCACAATGGAAACTTAGGACAGTATGCTTTTTCTAATATTTTTAATAATAATAATAACAATAATAATAATAAAAATAATAATGCATATCAATATTAAATACATTTTTTAATATTTTGAATATATTATCAGTTGTCTAGTATTATTTATTATCTAGTCTTTATTAAAATATTCAGTGTTATCTAACTGAAATACAGGTAGTCTTACCATGAAGAGCATATTCCCATTGATAAACGGCCATAAAAAAATAAAGAGTTTTTCACTTTTAGGCAAAATACTCTGTGTTCTCTAGAAGAATTAGCCTAATGAACTTTTTTTCTTGCATTTTAATAAGCAATGGGACATACTGAGCAAATAATCATGAGTAAGGAAAAAATCTCAACAAAACAATGAACTGGTCTCATTTAATTTAAAGAAGCAACTAACCAAATGACATGTGAAAAACACATACTAAATAATGCTATTGAGGAAGCTAGTTAGAAATGTTCAATTTATTTCCATAAAAGTAAAAGAAGAAAGAATCGTCCAGAAAAATGGACATGAAATCTGCTAAATGCAAGTAAAATTCATAATTTTTATGGTAGAATTTATCACTCTAATAATAACTAATATCTTTTCAGGATTGAAAAGATTTTGTAGGGACTGCAGGCATACTACAATTAAATTTTAAAAAAGAAAACAGCTGCAATTTCATTTCAAAAGCTCCTTTTCAAATAAGATATTAATATATGCCAAACATGGCAAGAATGTCCCCAGGATATATAGGCACCCTTACATAGTGATAGTGAATAATGCTCCCTCACACTCCTTCCACTTGAGAAGGTGAACTTTTATTCTACCGTGAATATGCCAGGCTGAAATCTGTAAGTAGTGTGGTAGCTGCCATTAATTGTTATCAGCTTTATAGCAAAATGTTTCAGCCTTACTGTAGGCAGAATCAGGGATGAGCTGATTCTCAGGAGGCTAACTTTTTTGATTTACATGTACTGTACTCTGCCTAAAGAAAAAAAAAATCAATCTTTTATTACTTTTATGCCTGGTAATACTTAGTAGAATGCATTTTACTCCATACTGTGATGCACTATAAGTTTTCAGAGAACAGTCCCAGCTGCTCAGGGTATAAAAAGCCCACTTATACTGTGGTGCAACAAAAAAAAGATAACTTTTTGTATTTTAAAATAGCAGAAGGGAAAAAATCCCTTCAAAATTAAAAAAAAAAAAAATTATCTGCAGAATAACTTCAAAAACTATTTTGAACTAGCATGCCAATGGGAAACGGAATTTTCATTGATTTGCTACTTTTATCAGCCTGAACTGGTGATTAACCAGTGTTTGTAGCATACCTTCCATGACAAAATTTTTCAGCTTTTTTGGAATTCTGGTTTAATAAGAGAAATAAATATTTTTACAATGCTTTTTACTTTTAAATTTTGCATTTTATATTCTCCAGAAATACTTTTCTGATGCACTCCTTAGATAATCATTGTTAGATGTTTTCATCCCATTTTAAGTTGATTTCTCATCTCTTTAGCAACAATTGTTTTGCCATAAAGTGGGCAAGGATGAGCAACAAGTGTGTACTTTTGAAGTTTAGTTATTATTGGTATTACTATTTTTTATGAGTAGAAAAATAATAAGAAATTAAAACATAAGTTTAGTACTTCCATTTAAATTTCTTTTGATCAGATTTCTCAGAGAAAACCCCAAGCGTTTTTAAACATTTGATACTAAGACTAAGGAAAGTGTCATGTCATGAGCTGCTCTGAGAAACTGTGATGAAAGAGTAGTAGACTTGCAACTCAGAACCTTCCTTTGATTAAAACTAGTAAATGTATACTAAAAATTAAGAGAAAGTGTATCTAACTTACTGACAGGTGCCATCTTTAAGAGTGTTTCCAAATAATATGACGTCTTAAATCTAAATAGGGAGAGAATAGTAACTGAGAAAAAACTGCTGTATAAAATATCAGGAATTTTATTACTAATTTTTTTTTTTTTTTTCCTGGCAAAAACAATCCTGGCATAGAAAGGAGCTGCAGTACATGCAAATAAGTTGTCCAGTCTAGACAACCAGGTTATCTGGTAAAACATACCAAGCTGCATGTTTACCCTACAGTATAGATGCAGCCTACGCTATCTACCATTAGCTATAATAAATCCCTGTAGTCAATGAGGAAGAAATGGTCATTTTTTAACTCAGCTTACTTTTTTTTTTTACTTTTAGAGTTGTAGTACTTTCTTACTTATTTGATGTTGTCTCCTTGCTTCAGTCATTCTCAGGATTCTCTGCTTCTCAACTAAATTTCAGATTACCAAGATCAGTCTGATTTGCCCATAATGAAATAAAGGGGATTGTACAGAAAATTAATTGGGGACGTTCAATTTTAAAATAGACAATATTTTATTCCAATTTATCTTGTCCTCACCACTTACTATTAAAGCTTTTGAGCCTTGAATTTTGAGTTCAAAAATTCTAGGACATGGAAAAATTTCAGTGGCCACATGTGCACATACACAAATATTTTCAAATACGATGTTAATGAAATAAAGGTCAAGTCCTATAAAACTTCTCAGGTGACTGTCTGATTATTTTGTTAATCAGGCCAGCGTGAGATCCTCGAATTAACTGCTTGGATGCTGCATTATACAGTGGCTATATTTGCCCCACACATGCCTACAACTCTAATATTCTAATTGTGGGTATGCACAACATCTCTAAAATGACAAGTTTAGAATATTTTTTAGCTCTTTTGAATAAATTAAATAAAAAGACAGTCAACAGGCTTCTTTTTACCTGCTATATCATGTATCTAGGCTCTGCAAACATGCCCTAAGTATGCTGCCAGCATGCTGCAATGAAAATATAAACTTGTAGCAAACCATGTTCAGTTAAAAAGAGACAGTACCTTATTGGAGTAGACTGTCCACACCCTCAGTGTCCAAAGAGGCTTTAATTGCCCTGATTGAACTCAGTGTGAGGCCTTTACCCACTCCAATGATAGTCATTACATGAAATTCAATTTCTTATAACCTGAGGTGCCCAGCTTAGTTGCAAATACCTACATTTGAGTTGATTCACCTAGCTTTTTTAATAATCAGAAAAAGTCTGGAGTATGATTCAGTTGCTTAAACACAATGCTTTGTGTCATTTAAGATGTCCTGGAAGATTCCAGAGTTTCTTTCTGCTTCTGAAAGGCATGAGACCACTGTAAATCCTGTGATAGCTACTGTCTCTGCGCAGATGCGTGTAGTAACTTACGGAATTGGAACTTGTATTGCACATTACTGAAGCGTGCCAAATCCTGTTCTAGATGTTTGGCAAAATGTGTACCTTTTTATCATGGCTTTAAGTGTTTGTTTTCCATAAGAAATTAAAATATTTACCCCCTAGGTGGCCAGTCTATGACATGGAAACATGCCTACAGTTTCTTCAATTAGTTCAATCGCCCTATCTTTTTAATTGCAAAGAGGTCAAGATGTCAGGTAAAAAAAAAAAAAAAATATATATTTCCCTTGTGTTCTTGTCTTAAATAATTTTGGTAGTTATTCTCAGCACAAAACTGCCGTGTTTTAAATAATCCTGTCATATAATGTATCACATAGGTATCTTTCATGCTTAAATGCAAATTCACATGTACTTCAAAGGTCAGTATTAAGATATGAACTTGTGAGAATTTGTATTAATACCTTCTTAGAGATATCTTCTGGTCCAGACTTAAGTGGTAGAACAAAGCCTTTACCCTGTACAAGCCTCACACTCTGTTGCCTGACATTTAGGTCCCTCTTCTCAAAGGCAAGACGTGTGAACTGGACTCCCTAAAAGTTCATTTTCTCTCACTATGTCTGACTGCTTTAAGTGTTATTTTAACCACCAATACAAATAATATCTTAAAACAATCAACTGGACACTGTACAGTTGTTTCTAGGCTTTTAGAGGTCTAGATTTTACAGCAGAAGAAAATTACTTGCATCTTGCTGCTACACTGAGTTGGATTTCAGACATCCCATGAACGTTGCTGGACTGCATCCCACTTGGCATGGACTCTGGAGACTGGTCAAAGTGGACCAGGACACATACTGCCTTTATGTGTCTGTATTTTCTAAATTGCTGTAGAAATTTTAGCCACTCTGGGGCTGGAAGTCTTGTGAAAACATTTTCTCTTTGAGGTACAGTGTATAACTTGTTTCAAACTGAGACAGAAATACAAGGAGAAAATTGCATCTAGCAACATGTTGCCACTTTAAAAACCCTGAAGTGTAGTTTGATTTAGGCCCATCTATACTAAAATGCGTCCATACTAAATGCATTAAGAAGGTAGATTTAGCTTTTTTTATTATTTTATTTTTTTACTTGAAGCAGATTGAATTTATTCTAGTGGTTCAGGTAAAGGTGAAGATGAAAACAAAAAGTGATTTAGGAAAACAGTTCGAAAATTATCTGTATGATAAGTCGAATTCCAAAAGTATTTGTTTACATTCTGAATTCTTTGGGATCAGAAAAAGTATCTGTAACATTAAATAAACGGTTGACAAACATTTAAAAGTTTTATTCCTTTTTCAACCAATACCTTTTTTAATAAATCCAGGTACTAAGAAAAGGGAATAATTTTTCTGTTTCTCTTCATGGACTGAATGTCTTATTCAGACAACACATTGCCAATTAACAGGTTCAGATAGCAATATTCATATCTAGAGAGGCAAAGCAAGTTACAGAACATTAACCAGGGAAAGCTATAGAATGTGACCCAGTGTACATAATTTCTGAAATAAAAGTCAAAATATTTGTTGCTGAATTGCCAAATACTTTTAGATGGGGATTTCAAAGTTATCTGGAGCTGTTATTCCACAACTAATTAGTCTCTGCAGTAAAAAGAACAGTTTTCTTCTGCCAAATACAGTGTTCCTGCAGCATCTGATGGTATTGACATTACCAATTACACACCATTCTAACACACTTGTAATTCACCCATGTGTCCAGTAGGCCTCTGTTATACTTGCACAAATAAATAATTAACCAGGACCGCATCATTTTCAATAAAGGTCTTTCTTTTCCAAACAGAAAGCAGTAAAGATATGTCAAAGTTTATTCTACAGTGTATTCTTTGAAATGACACAAAAAAAATGTTCAGATTATTTTGACAGAAGTGTTTCTCTGTCTGTTTTTAACACTAGACACTGTTTTTACTACTAGGTCTGATTTTTAGGATTACTCTATAGAGCAGATCATGTTTTGCCATTTACAATACTGTAATCAGTCTGCATCTTATCGAATAAAAAGTGGTTGGGTATTAGTCAAGTTCGAAGAAGATCGACAAAGCCGGTGAAGGGTCTGGTGTACAGGTTTCACGAGGAGTAGTAGAGGGAGGGAGATGTTTTTTAGCCTGGAGAAAAGTAGGCTCAGGGGGGACCTGATCACTCTGCACCACTACCTGAAGGGAGGCTGTAGCAAGGCGGGGGTCAGTCTCTTCTCCCAGGTAACAAGTGACAGAATGAGAAAAAATTATCTCAGGACATCTATTCCAGACCCAATTAATTGTACTATTCTATTCTATAATTCTTTTTATTATTCTAACATCTTAGAAATATGAGTAAAATCACAGTATTATATCAGAACTTACAAAATATCTTTATTCTTAATATTAACTCTTAAAGTAATATTTGAAGAAATATAACTTTTTTCTTTCATTTTTTCCCTTTTTTGCTTTATCCAAAGTAAATCCAAGACCTGTATGCCTATGATGGAGTTCAAATCCCAGACACAAAAATAAATTCATGTTCAAAACGAACGCTCATCTCTATTCTAAACATAAAATTCTGATCATCCCAACCACTGTAATATAAAGAGAGAAATTAGTGAACTTCACTTTTTTTTGCTTAAAATCCAAATGTAGATTATGTGCTCGATACTTATTCTTTTAAAATACATTTTAAAATATTTTATTTTTAATTACAAACTTAAATATGTAAAGTAAAGGTAAAGAAATATTAAGTCCTATGAATGTTAAAAAAGTGAAGTATTTTTACCTCGTTTTTTTTATTTTTATGATCATGATAGTGATTTCATGTAAAGTTTCATAGGTTAAACTTTGCTTACTGAATTTATTGTGAAAAAGTAGAAATTCCACACTTCACCTTAAATTTTTTCTACTAAACATAACAGTTCTGTCAGCATGACTGTTTGTAGGATAGCCTGAATTCCAGAATGATTCCCTGAAATCCATCTTTGTTATCTGGTAGTGCTGAAAAATCTTGTGTTTTCATTTGTTCCTGAGTGTCTGTGTATGGCTGTCTACATTTTACAAAATCAGAATTTCAAGCTTTAGCATTTTTTTGTTCTATGACAATTGGGAATTTGAATGTAAGAATAACATTTCACATTGGTAGATGTGAAATTTTTTAACAAAGCTGCCAAGGATGACTAAATTAAGTAAAATCAGAGTGAAATCTTGCAGTTCAAGAGATGTATAGCTATAGATAAGATGTGTCTGTATAAAATTTCATCAGTTATTTTAACAGGGCAAGGCAATATTCAGAGCAGATGTCATTCTATGAAGCTTTGCACCACAAAAAAGATTGCAGAATTCTAAAAGTGGCGTAGAGACATTCAGTCTTATGAAAAGTGACTGTCTTGTTCCTCTCTCTTTGTTGGCTTACTTTTTTTTTTTTTTTGTACAGCTTTAAACTGTTTGCATCTCAACCCACAAGTTTTCTCACTTTTACCCGTCTGATTCTCCCTCCCTTCCATTGTGGGCGGTACTGAGTGAGCACTTGTGTGGTGCTTAGTTATTGGGCATGGTTACACCACTACACGTGCAAAGCAAAGAAATTGATTACTCCAGAGATCCATAACATTTAGATTTAAGGGTCAGTAACCTGAATTAGAACAGGGGAAGCTAGCAACAAGCAAGAGTGTGTTGAAATGGTCAGCTCAAACACTTCTTTGCAATGAGAAAGGATAATCTGCTTTTGTTGCTAAATACAACTACCAGTAACTAACATTTGAGAGTCTCACCCTTTTGATAGCAGATGCATATTATCTGCATTCATACGGCAGCATAAATAAATTATTTTGTTTCAATTTCTTGAACAGTTCAAAGCTATGTGGCATGCATATATCTTTTTTTAGTCTTTGAACTTTTTTGAAAGCTATTTTAGACTGTCATTATCTTTCCCTGTCAAAACTGTCAAATTGCATTAAAAATAAAGGAACATGTTTCCTTAGAAATGTGGTACTTGTTGTTATGAAAAGGAACAACTTGACCTTACTAATGAGTCAGTGAGAGCATTAGCAAAGCATGTTCAGATATGGAAATGTACAGAATGTTTGTTATGACCTTTTCAGACTCCAAGTTCATATTATTGATTGAGATCACAAATCAAGAAATACAGAAATTTAATAAAAGAAGAATTGTATCTGTAGCTGAAGTTTTAAATAAAGCAAATTGCTTAACCAGCTAAGGTCACCACCTATGTATCTGTATTTGATGAAATGCTAAGCTAACTTTCAGTAGTGAACCGCCTGAGTAAATGCTTTTTCAGTTTGCTTCACTACTGGAGTTCCCTTACATTATTAGTGGAAAGCAGAGATATGATTAAGACCTGAAAAGAGGAAATTTTATTTTCTTCTTCCAGTCTATATCTAGAAAAGTCATAGAAAGGGCATAGAGTTATTTGGTTTAGTATGCTATAAAATACGTTTTTAATGGAAAAAAAATTAAGAGCATGTCCCTATATTGCTTTGCCTTTTTAGACAATGGAGTCTAGTTCATCCTTTAGCAGATGTCAAATATGCAAAATTTTTATCTGAAGCATAGCTTTTATTCCATTTTAGACTCAGAAAGACAAGTAATTAATCATATAAAAAATTAATTTCCAGTCTTTTTGTCTCAGCAGTAAAGAATTAGTGACTGAGGGTGGTCTTTTAAAACAGATCATGAGCAAGCATTTTACATATGGTGTATATTAAAGAGTATGTTATATGTATATGTTGATATACATACAGACAGACAGATATAACACATTATAGAGTATGTTTTATATATATATACATACACACCTATATGTTGTTGGGCAGACCATAACTCTGAGAGTAATATCATAGAATCATTAAGGTTGGAAAAGGCCTTTAAGATTATGCAAAGAAAAAGAAAAAACATGTCATGTTATTAAACTTTAAAAGAAGTTGCTGCTCTTTTAGACCAGGTATGAGAAAAAGAATGGGAGAGGAGTGACTCTTTGCAGAGCTGTAGCTGAGGTAATACAATGTAGTCACCCATATTAAGCCTTAATTTGCAAGGTGAAAATGCTCCTGTTGAAGCCTGTGTAAAATACACTGGGCATCTGCAGGAGTGGAGTGGAGTGGAGCTGTTCTCATTCACTGTGTGATTTATACTGAATAAAGAATGACTCTTCAAATCTGCCATATATTCCTCCTTGAAGTTCTGACATGCATAACCCTAGGATGATGGATAGTCCATTGGCTATGGTTGAACACATTGACAGGGGAAGAAATGCCAAGACAAATTTCAAAAGTGTGTCTCCAGTTAGTCTCCTGAGACAAGATCTTGTTCTGAAATTCCATCTTTCTTTTACAATTTTATTTTTTAATAAAATAATTTTATGTTTGTGTATTAAACTGCCAGCATCCCAAAACCAAAATTCCAGATATAATAAAACAATTAACAGACTGCAGGCATGTAAAATATGTTTTAGCTGTGTTTTTCTGCCCCAAATACTAAAAAGTATTTTGTAAGCTTGCTAGTCACTGCTTAAGTGTCAGTTCCCTGAAGGAGAGTTTGCAGAGCTGTATGTACTACAGTAAGCTCAGAGCTGTTGGAAAATTGATAGGAAATTTTCTGAGGACTTCAGCCCCCAAAGGAATTTGTTTTCAAGAGCAAGTATTGTGTATCTCCTTGTGACAGGGATGGTCATAATGGATCCTCAAAGCAAATTTTGGGGGAGACAGATAACAGCACAATAGCCAAGGTCCAATAGGAGCAATGAGCCTACCTAACCATAATGCTGGTCAAGGTCTGACTCAAATCACATATGGAAGAAACTATCATCATTAGTTGGTATGCAAATATGACTATAAATTAATTCTCTTATTCCATAACCAGTGGACGTCCCAGAGCCCACTGAGCTTCCCTGCACAGCTGCAGGCTGCATGACAGGATTTCTCCCTGAGCAGGGACACCTCTCAAGGTTACTCTCTGAGGAGCCACTTCTTAGTCACAAGCAAAAAGCAAAACTTTACTCAATTTACAAAAAAACGGCACCATGATTTTAGTGCAGCTCTCTTTCCCTTTTTCTACTTTCCTCCTTTTTCCTAATATTAGATTATAAATCATAGAAATAATTTTTATTTTTAAAATGCAAACTTCATTAGAAAAACAAAGTGGTTGAGAGAGTGTCCTGGGTTGCAGTGTATTCTATTACCATCCCCATCAGCTGTTGAAACCAGGTGGGGCAGTGTTTCCTTGCCTCCTCCCCCCAGACTATCTTTCTGTTAATTGCCCATCATTGTCCTGCCACCTGACTCAAAGATAACTCCCTCCGGACTATCTTCTGTTAATGAGCCTAATCAACACTTGGCCTCATGACTCATCACCCCATTGTGAGATGCTCCACCCAGAGGGAGGAACCAAGCATCCCATCGTGGATATAAGCTGAGGCTGAACACCAGAGACAGGGGCTTCCCACTGGATTTCCAGAGGACAGGAGCTACACAGCCACCATTGAACTTCCTGAGGAAGAGCAGACTGTTTTACTACAGGATCACTGCTTCAGAGGACTGCAGCCACCATTCTACCAGACTGCTACCACCACCCTGCCTAACAGGGTGTCAGGTTGTACCTTGACTCTGTCAGTTTGACAGTGTTTTCTTTTACCTTTTTTTTTTTTTTTTTTTCCCCTTTTCTTTAATTGCCATTAAATTGTTATTCTGACTTAGTGCCTCCCACTGGTTTGTTTTCAAACTAGTACAGAGAGACAATATCATAAAAAAGGCTATAAGGAATGTTTAGCTACAAACAAGATTTTTGTTCTCTGAATTCAAAACTCATTTGTTTTTTTCCCTTGATTCTGACCACTTGTTGAATTTTCTGACATTGCTGAGGCATCAGCTGTTTTCTTGCTTATTTGTGCTACAAATATATAACTACAGATTTTCAGGCAGTGATTACAGTACTCTACTGCCTAACTGTGATGAATAATCAGTGCACTCACTGTAGTTCTGACTGAGAACCAGAAAAACATACTGTGAAAATATTGCTCTTTTTTTTATATATCTATTTTTTTATATATATTTTTGAAGAAAACTAACCTTCTCAGACTGGAAATGGCAACTACTTGAAACCTGCAAATAGAGCAGCCATTTTGGTGTACAGCATTAAGACTTGATTCTAAGACTCAAGTTAGTTCTCAAAAAAATTCTTCATAATTATGACTGTTTTGAAAGATAAAATTTTGTCTTGCAAAATTAGAACATTTCTGTTCTTTGTATAATTACTGTGGAAAAGATATGCAGGACCAAATTATTTATAATACCAGAACTAGGTCTTGTACTCAAAAGCAAACCTCTTTCTCATAGAAGGCCTCATTAGGTCATGCATACCAAAAAAAAAAAAACAACAAAAAAACCAAAACACAAATTGTAAGACTGCATAAAGCCGTATTTCTGAATTAAAATGTATGTAAAATTTTGACTCAAGCAAGCAAGAATAGAATCAAGAATGGACAGAGGTGTATATCTACCTGTATAATGTTTTCCTTCTCATTACCCTGGAAAAGAAAAAAAAACTTCTGGATTTAAAACAGATCTGAAAGAGGTTAAAAGGTATCAGAGAAAAATAATTTTCTACGGTTTTATACTGAACAGCTTGCCAACAAGGAGATAGGCAAGTTTACTTCCAATACCTTTTCAATTTTTTTTACTTATTTTAGAAGTTGATTATGTTGATGTATCCTGCAAAAGAATATTGGAAGTTTACAGAGAGATAACTCAAAATTAGGTTATTGTCACACAGACAAGTTTTACAGCTTTAAATTTTATTGTAGTTAATTTTCCTTATGTAAAGAGCATTCTTAAAGCCAGGCTGACTATTTATGGAAAGTAACATGTACAAGAAATAGCTTTCAATATTTTGTTGAAAAGCTGAAAAGATCAGTGCAAGTTTCTAAATCAAAATCATTATTCAAAAAAATCACTAATTTGTTATGCTATATGGAGGTGCCTTTTTTTTAGGGTTATGCCAATGACTTAGCTAGGTTGTGATACAGAAACATCTCTGATGAAATAAATAAGGTACAGTTGGAAATAGTGTCAGAAAAGAAGATGAGGTGGTTTCTATTGACAAATAGAAGTCCTTCTAGAAATGCCTTTTTCGCAGACATTTTAAATCAGACATTGATAATGATAGAATATTAGATAATTTTTTAAAAAAAAAGGAGAGTTCTAGAGTCTGGCTTCTGGTTCTGCCTGAGGCATAGAGTCATTGATTCTTTAGTCCAAAACACTTGCTGGAACATAAGCAAGAACTCAGAAAGGAGAACTAAGAGTTACCAGCCTAATGCACAAGCAAGTATGATTCCATATTATTAGCCACCACTTCTCAAAAGAAAGGAATTCTAGTGTCAAACTTCACTGGTAAAATGACAAGGAACAGCATGACATGCTAAATCGTGATGCCAGATCAGAAAAATCGTGAGATTCAAACTCTAAACACATGCAGGCAAAGAACTAAAACACCTGAGGCAATTGCAGTCAAAAAGAAACAAAGATATGTCAAACACTTTACCTGTTGGCAGGTGTCCTTGAGTTGTTCACAATGGCTCTTTACTATTCATTCTAAGTGATTGATCACCTAAGTCACAATAGTTTCTGCAACCCTCTTTTGGATTAATGAAATAATTCAAATAGAAGAAACAAAGAATAATGAATAGTAAATAAACTCCAAACTTTGCTTTAAAAACCATGAGGTGATTAAATTCTTTCCTCCAACTGGCATAAGCAATGTGATGAAGGTCACGCAGAAAACCTGTGACAAACTGGGACTGCTGATTAATCTTCAACTAAAAACTGGTTTATATTTTATATAATTGCATGTCACCAATTGGAAACTGTGGCATGAAAACTGTGTACATCTTTTGATACAGAAGTGTAAAATAAAATTGTTTTTGTTAAGCTTGTTAAGCCTTCTAGTGTGGAAAACAGGTGCAGCAAAATACCAAAACCTGAAGATTACTGCCAAAATTCCACATGTATTTTACTTATGATATCTTGTTTTTTGGAAGACAAGTTATTTATTTCAGCTTTCAAAATTATTTACACAAGAGAAAATAATGAGCAAAATTTAGTTTTAATGCCATGTAACTATACAATTTGGTTATTATTTAAATTATTGGTTTGCTAAAGGGAATTTAATTGTCAAATTTAGCTGAGTAAAGTGATATGTACAAAACTGAGTAGCTCTCCTTTTTACTGTGCAATGGCTCAAACACTTTAGGCCTGAAAGATTTGTCATTTCCTGTCAAACAAATAGATCACACATTATCACTTCATACTATATTTGTTATCTTTTACTACTATGTTGGAAATTCCTCCTTGCTATCAAAAAGGAAAGTTCCTTGGAAATATTGAAATAATAGAACAACTGATTAGTATCTTTTATATAAAATCATGGTTGCTGTTTAAAGATGTACTTAGGCTTCAACAAAATATATTTGTGTTATATAGAAGTCATTACTAATAGAGAAAATACAGTGACTATATATAGAGAGAGTATGATAATTTTCTTGTCCTTTAGCTCTCTCCTGTGCTTTTTAAATGTATACACAAAACTCAGGACACAGAATCAGAAAAAAAGTTAAGCTCATTTGGGGGGAAAGTTAATGGATATAATTAAGCATTTCTACAGACCTTTACTGCCTCTCATAGCTCTCCTGCTTTTACATTCCTAATTAGTTAAATTTAATATACTTTGAAAGCAACTCAGATGTTTCTTTATTTTCCTGTATAACTGTAGTGTGTACACTAAACTGTACAGGTAATCAATTAATAAAGACAACTGTAACTGGATAAATAAGAATGGCAACTTGTATAATTTTGGATCTATAGCTTTTAAGCAATCATAGGGGAGAATTATTTTTTTTGCTCATATTGTTATAGATGATTATTTACATTTTTTAGTTTGAAGGTTAGATATGCTTCTGAAATGTAGCTATTTGAATTAACAATATTTATTTTTAAAATATATTAAAAAAATTCCCACTGTTGAGAAGTGTGCACATCTGCCCTTATAGTAGAGGTGGACCTCTGTGAACTTCTCTGTGCACCTCAGTCTTCGTATTTCACTCTTCACTTACCAACTTTAGGTTATGAAAGATCACGTCCATCACTTCCAAGAGCTATATATTAAATGACTTAAACAAAATTATGTGACATTCAATTATATACTCCCACATCCCCTCAGGAATCACCACAGCTACCACAAAGTCATAACAGTTGATGTCATTTATGAGGGAGTATGGCAAAAGTGGAAATCAGGAGAGCACTTCACAGCAATTTCATTCAACAGGTTGTCAGTTAATGTGGAGGACAAGTATTCAGGGAGGTACAAAATGCACCTGGGAGCTAGATGTGTTGCTCTTGCATTGCTTGGGTTTTTCAGTTGTTACTGCAGAGTAACAACAAATAAAAATTTGCATGCATTAACAAGAAGGAAAAAGAAGTGTCATCTTTTGAAATAAATAAATAAATGACTATTCCCTGAGCACAGAATTTTTTTCCTGTGATTTCTTTTTTGCAGGATACAGAATACAAATTTATTAATACCATGATTACAGATCACCAGCAAAAGATGCACAGTCAACTTATAAACTTCCTGGAATTAGAGATTAAGAAACTTTACTTTACGCAACTGTATAGAACATCTAGTAGTCTGAAAGCTCTGGGATAAAATATGTTTGTTTGAGATGACTGTTGTGGCTTTATTTTTTTTTTTCCTAATGGAATGGCAAGCAGAGTTTAGGGACGCTTGAGATGTCAGATTTGAAAGGTTTTTTTCATTATTATACAACACTTCTGAGAAAAGAAAAGAGTTATTATTCTGTACTTCAAAATACCAAGATATGTGGATGACAAGAATGATCTTTTTTTTACTTTAAGATATAAACTGTTAAAAGATATTCACTTTCTTTTCCAGCTACTGAAAGCTGTTTCACCTCAACTTCAAATATTCAAGAATACCAGCAATTCTAAACTTGAGAAATGTTTTGGATACACAGATTTCCTTGTTAGTTATTTTTCATCACGTATAAGATTTTTATAATGTGTTAGATTTTCTCATATTGTATAAGAACCTAGAGTATTTTTCTCAAAATTTTTGGTTCTTAACTCTGTATCGGAAGTTAGACCCTGTGTTTTACAGCCCTGAACTTACAGGTGCCTTGATTCTACAATAAATTTTGCTTTCAGCAAATAGAGCAGTGAGTGCTCCATATGGAAGTAGTGAATTTCACAGCTGAAGCTCATCTACTGTTCTGCCTTTCAGCTACTAAATATAAAAGCTGTGAGAGCGTCTAACAGAAACATTCCTGTCAATGCATGGAAGGGAAAGTCAATATTAAGTTAGAAGGAATTGAATTTCACTTAGAGGGAAAGCAAAATAGGGTATGTAAGTGGGAGTAGGTACAATCAGTGATGTTTACATCTACATAATTAAAAACCGTTAGCTCAGAAGAGACACAACCCAAAAAAAGTTGTTCTAACTATCTAGTAAGAACACAAAGTCTTCTTATGAGATGACTTAAGCATTATTTTGAAAATGTTTTATTGCGACTGATGTAGTTATAGTTACTTTACAGATGAGTTGATTCAAATTTATTGCACAATATGGAATATACCTGTCTTTCAAAAAATGTGGTATGCCCACTCTAAATGCTACTTTCCACTGAGAATCATTATTTCTGCTTAATTTAAACTAGAAAATAATGAATAAAGGCCATTTGGATAACAGCTCCACCCAATCATATTTAAATGAGAAGAAAAATGTAGATCTAGAATTTTGCGGGAACATCAATGTAAAATCACTTTTCTGTCATCTTCCATTTACTCATACATGAGCTGAGATATAAATAAGGCCCCAAAAAACCTCACTAGACAAAACTCTTAAAAGGGCTTATGACTTTTCATGCACTCAGAGTTAGATACACAAGAGAAATACTGATATGATATTGTTAAGAGCTCAAAACAGCAAAAAGAACTTTACTGGAAACTCAGAGAGCTTTGGCAAAAGTTTAGAGCAGCAGTCAATCAATGTAAAGCATTTCACAAAGCATTAACTTGACCTATTCAACTTAGCAAACCCTAAACCCATTCAATTTTAAGTTACTAAAAACTCCAAGAGAGAAGAAGAAAGAGAAAAAAAGACAGAAAAGATATAGAAAAAAAATAAGTATAGCTGCTACTCCTGGTTCCACAGGTGTTCTGCTGATAAAAATTCCCAGAGGAGGTGGGGTCAAGACATATGCTTACTGCATTTCCTGGGTTAAATATCCTTTATCTTTCCTAGGCCCTGCCTCCAGGTGGGACTTCTGGTTATTTGGCCACTCAGGAGCTGGGACAGGGTTTCCATGGGCAGGTGTAGAGCATTGCCTCTGATGTGCCAGGGATTGGTGGCCACTGTAGGGCTGGGATACAGGTCAGGAGGCCATGGGTTGTGCAGGGCAGAGCCTCAAACAGGCAAGGCCTGACCTTGCCACTTCTCCCACACACATGCACAAAATGTTTCAAGCCAGCAATCCTTACAGTCTATCACAGATTACATTCAATAGTGTTTCAGTGATTTAGAATTAAAAAAAAATTGGTTTAACAAATGTCCAATCATATTTGAGTTAAATAGCTTTCTAAGGAATTCTTGCAGAGATATTGTCAGGTGCCATTATTTAAATTTATTCAGTAATATAATATTTGATGTGTACCTGTAGGTTGAAAAGATATTTGAGAGTTTCCAATTGAAATCTGTTGAATGTATACATCAATTCTGAAAATTGCACTGCTGTCTAAATAAAACTTATTCCAATACAGCAGATTTTATAGGAATTATGTTCATTGTCACCCATGATATTTACCTACTATAACTAATGTTTACATACATGTTGAGACAGAAACATTGACTGAGGGGAATTATTCCACAAATTTCAAGCCTCAGGCCTTGTATCAAGCTCTAAAACAAACTCAGTTAAAGTTCTTTCCTGGAACTGCAAAGTTTCCCAATCTCATTAATGCAACTGTGACTGTGATATGTCACACTTGAGAAATATGGTGCATATTGATACAAGGATTTAAGTCCAATGCTCATTAAACGCAGGCTGGTAACATTAAATAGTTGGCAGTGAAACCAGGAAATCCACAAACTGTGATATTTATAAAGTTAGCAATAGATTTGGAGACTTTTCTGATTCTCTTAGGCCATTGGTTCATTAAATATCATAATCACAAAATAACTGCTTGAACACAGACCCCAAAATAATACAGAACTTGTTATACTGAATATATTGGATTTAAGGGGAAAGAAGCTATGTATGTAATTTTAGAAACTTAAGATAAAGCTGAGATATTCTGTTAAGGGGAGGAGGTGCCCCTTTTTTTTGATCAAAATAACAATAAAAGAACATGACTAACAGTAAGCTCAATGTTAACACTGCTTCCAAAATGCCGGTGAATGTTAATAAAATAGGAGCTGGTGCGAGAGCCGGAACAATTCTGTGTGCTTTGGGTGATGTTTACCTTGAATGTACATCAAACAGTTTACAAACTCAGTACATTAAGTACGGATAATTAAATCATCATTAATTCATACAAGTAAAAAGTTGGTGTCAAATTAAAACCTTCTGCATAAATTTTATGGTGTCTCAGAGTATTTTCTCAGTTTTTGCCTTGCAATGTAAAGAGGCATTAACATAGAAAAATGAAAATAAAAGTGTTTACATTAACTAGCTTTTCCACACAGTCGATTCATTGTATTCAAGATATTTGAGTCTCCAGACAGTGACACTGGGTAAATCATATTTCCTTCCATTTGCCTCTAGGGTTAATAATATTTTCAAACACATATGACGAAATAAAGTGCTTGTTCGGGATGTAAATATTGCTCAGAAAGGAAAATGACAAATTTAGCTTTTCTTTATCATTTGTTTCAATCTTTAGAGGTTTTAGCACTTTGTATTACAAATCAATGAGTATTAATTATAATTCCCATGGACCAATATGGAAGATGTGAATGCACCCCATCTTTCAGAATGAGGGTGTTCTGGTTTAAAACCCAGCTAGAAAATGAAATCCATTCAAGCTGCTCCCTTGTTCCCCTGCCCCTTCCAATAATGGAGGAACACTAGAAGAGATTATATGTTTGAATCACAATTGCAATAACCACAACAATATTAATAAGATAATGTACAAAAAGAGAGAGATTTTATCCACAAAAGGGTATTCACCACTGAACAAACAAAAACACCTCCCAAAGACAGTGTCTGGCATGGTTTCCCAGACAAAGGCAAAATGGCAACTGGCCTTGGGCTGGGGCCACAGGATATTCAGAAAAACAAGGCTCAAATTTTTCTATTCCATACTTGTTCTTCAAGGAGAAGATTATAATCATAGTGCTTTGTTAATTTGATAATTCTTTTTGGAATTTTAAATGTGAAAATGTAAAAATATTTGCAGACTGTTATTATTTCACACAAATTTCAGGAAATATAATATTTGAGGCTATGATGGTGCCCTTTGTCATGACTGAATCTCTAGTCACTGGTAGGTTTTTTGCTATGCTTTCTTGTTTTCTTGCTTTGAATCATTTAATCTATTTACAGTTCCCTATTTCTTTTTTTCTCCAAACAGTCTGTGAGTTCACACATTTAAATTCTGGATCAATTTATATAGTATGTCTTCAAATATGGCATTCAAATATTTTCCCCACAGTAATTGGAGGCTGGCTTTCCATATTTCAATGGTAATCTCCTCATTTATGATGGGTAAATGCTGGGAACGTCTTTCTTTGCTAGTTAGGCCTCTGTAAATTCTTGAAAACAAGTTATGGGGTGAATCAGAAATTCTGAATGCCAAATCAGATTTTTTTATATCAGGATACAGCTATTATGATGTAGGTAACAAGAAATAATTCATCTTTGACATCCGTGACATGAGTGAGATCTGCCCTTTTTTCACTGTAATACCTTTCATTGTAAAGTGACATCCACTGTTGTACTAGTAGTTCAATTAATTGCTGAAAATATTAAAGTGGATCTATTTATAGAATTGCCATGAATTACTTATTCGTATCAGCATCTAATTTTAAGCAAATAAGCAGCCCTTCAACAACAAACATGAATATTTATACAATTAAATTAAGTATCTGGTTTTTTTAAATTAAGTGTTTCCTTGTACAAAACAAGTTCTCAGCACTACAAAAGATCTTACCCAAATATACTACATACATACTCACAAGGTATATGGGACACACCTCAACCAACTTAGCAGTACACAACACGAACATTGCATTTACACTGCTCTCTCTAGACTTCATTAGTGACTGTCAGTCAGTCTGTCAGCTGAGAAAAATGGTCTCTTTCAGACTACTATTCATTTGACCTAATTTAGGCATCTATTTTAGGGCAAGATGAATTGTCTTATAGAAGTAGCTGTTTTTCTCCATTGACGGGAAAGACTGTGATCATTAATATACAGAGTAGTTGTCTACATTTGATCAGAATACCACCCAACATATCTCTGTTACAAAATGAAGTGTCATACAAGAGGCTGAGAGTAGCTCCAGATGAGCTCATTCATACCATGCACAATACAAGTAACACAGTTAAAGAAGCAGTGTCTATCAGCTGGACCATGCAATAACACTAACATCACTACGTGATCTCAAAAACCTGAAGCCTGTTTATTCAGAACTAGCATAATAATTTTCAAAACAATTATGCAGTGTAAAACCACTCACATTGTGTCATACCTCATGCATGAAAATAAATATGAAAAAAAAGATAAGTTATAAATTAATGGTTAATTTTTCCATACTATTAGGGGGGAAACTTGAACAAAACATGCACAAAAAACCATTTTAAAGCTTATTCATCCTGATATAGGACGTAGTCCTATATTTCCATGAATTTCTGTTACTTAAATCTAATTTATGTAGGAATAGTTTAGGTTTTTGTTTCAAGCCTTTATTTATGAAGATGTGTGATTTTGTTCTGCTTTTATATTAATATAAGAAAATAGGTATGATCAAAGCAAAGTGGCACATCAACCTTACTTGTTTTTAAAAAAATATGCAACTACATTATTTTACTGTTATTTCACAGTTGTTTTCTCTTTTTTCATATTTCAGGTGTAGTTCCATGACGTATTTACTCAAAAACAGATAGACAAGAAAATAAGAAAAATAAGACTAACATTGTAATATTTCTTTTGTCTTAGTTGTTAATAATATTTGAAAGACACTGCAAAATCTGAATTTGGGACAAAGGCTAGTTAAAGGACTGAACCTCTATTTCTGCACTTATTTGAATTACAGACCATTTCACTGAAGGCATAGGAACTATTTTATATAGACACTGGAGTAACTAATAGTGTAGTCAGGTTTCATAGCTATGGATTTTTTCCACACTCAGTAAATATATTATTTCAAAGTTGTGAAAAAATAATGTTGTGGAAATAATGTTGATGCCTTTAAGATCTATTTTGTTGAAAAATTCTTGAGTTCTTGATGTGAATTGTGGAGGGTAAGCATGACAAGCTCCTTTACAAAAAGTTCTGTGTCATCCCTCCTGAGCTGCACTGAGAACATTCAGCTTGTACTTATTTCCAAGGAATGAGATGACATTAGATATGACCTGATAACATTACAGAAGGGGCAGATTCTTCTTCCATTTGCAATTTTCTGAAAATTGACAGCTTCATTTTAAAAGAAAATGTAATAAATTGGCTATCTTCTGCAAAAATTAATTCAATTAATAGAACATAGCCACCTGTTGATTACATTAAGATTATAATGTCTAAAGGTTAACAAGTCCTAGCTTTAGTACCAGCTAGTTACTGATACTTAATCCATTTCACCTGAACCTGCTCAATAGGGTTTATAAAACATCATGAAAAAGATATCAAAGGCATTAAAGTGTATCCATCATTCTTCAAACAACCACTTGAGACACTAATATCCCTGTCTCTCAAGAGGAATCTTGAAGCTTTTTCCTTCCTCCTGTACTCCAAAAGTTATTAAGTTTGTCTGAAGGAGAGTCACAATGGGTGATCCTATTAGTGTAGTTTCCTAAATCAAGAACCCACTACACTGAGGATGACCCTTCAAATCCAAACATAATTCAGAATTTTAAGACAGTTTATAATTGGAGGTTTAAAGTGGCTTTTTACTATTTTTTTAAATGTTAAAAAAATGCAAGACTAGTAATAATCTCTTCTGGGTCACCACTCCTTCTAGTCTATTAAATCTTGGTCAAGGCTTAGAGCTCCAGGCTTTTTGAAGCAATACTTAAAGCCACTTTAAATAGCACTGCTTTCTCTAAAGCTTATCATTGCAGTACATGTTTTTAGACAGAAAAGATTTCTGTCACTTTGTTATCCTTTCCTTCATCTTTCTTTGGTCAATATTCTCTCTTTGTCAAAGTAATTTTTGTCTCATCAGTCTGCTTTTGTCACCCCTTTAACAGTGATTTTTTTGTCTTATAAATCTTATATTTCATCTCTTATGTATAAAATATAAAATTCCACATTTGGAATAAATTTTGATAATTTGTGGAGGAATTTTGTATCTGAATGATGTCAGTAAGCAAAAGATTGACTTCGTTACAGACTTAATAAATTATGTAGAAGAACTTTACAATTCCTGTAGGACCTATTATAACCCTTCAGGGGTTTGCTGAGATAAAAATAAAATATGAAGGCGGGAGTTCCTTTGCTCCCAGCATTCATTGTGATCATATTTAGTAATACCTATTTCTGAGATAGCTTTGGAAAAAAAAAGACAAACACAGCTAAATGGGTACCAACCCCTGTTGTCGAATCATAATTAATAAAAAATCTGTTTCCAATAATTTGTATTTTTGAAAGAATTTAAGCTGTCTAAACTTAGGTGCCTAATACCATTTTGAGATATGCTAAGGTTTCATAGATATCTCCATTGTGTGGACAGATGCAGAATTTAATAGGCTGCACATTTGCGCTGAAGAACAATATCCCACATTGCCTGACACTGATGTTTAGGCAACGAAAACTTGTACATTTCTTCAATAAATTCAAAACTATTTAAATTATTTTAATGATTTTTTTCACAGCATAGTTTGAGTTTCTGAGATTTACAGCACAATGCTCTGTCATCCTTTTGACTTTTTTCTTTTTTCCTTCCTCTTTTTCTCTTTTTCTTTTCTTTTTTCCTTCCTCTTTTTCTCTTTTTCTTTTCTTTTTTATTCCTCTTTTTTTTTTTTTTCTTTTTTTTAGTAAGTTACCTATAGTTGTGGAATAATCACAAATCACGGAATCACAGAATGGATAATGCTGTAACAAACTTATAAAGATCATGTAGTGCAAACACTCTACTCAAGCAGGATCACCTAGAACAGGTTGCCCAGGACCATGACCAGGCAGGGTTTGAAGACCTCCAAGTATAATGACCCCAAATCTTTCTGGGCCAATTCTCCCAGAAGCAGTTCCTTTCAAGCCACTCCTTGAAGTAAAAAAGTATTTTTCTTATAAGGTCCTGTCACTAGATATTTCAAAGAGGAGTCTGGTCCCATCTTTTTTACACTCTCCCTTCCAGTACTTATGCAGACTAATAAGATCAAACCCTGAGACCTCTTCTCCACACTGAAAAATTCCAGTTGTCTGTCCTCGTATGAAAGATGCTCCAATTTCTTATTCATCTTTGTGACCCTTCGCTGAACTAAATGCAGCAGCTCCATGTCTTTTCTGTGCTGGAGAGCTCAGAAAAGGGCATAGAAGTCCAGATGTCTTTCACCAGTCCTGAGTAGAGGGGAGAGAAAAACTTTCTTTACTTTCTGGTAATACTCTTCCTAGTACAACAAAGGAGGTTTTGACCTTTCTTGCTGAAAAGACACAGGTGGCCTTCAGAAAAGGTGACTGCTGCTGGCTCCTGGTTAGCTCCTTGTCCACCAAGACCCTCAGGTCCCTCTCTGTAGAGATGCTTCTAGCCAGACAGCCCTGAGCATATGCTGGTGCATGGGGGTTATTCCTCCCCAGGTGCAGGAGTTTGCAATTTCCTTTTATGTGCTTAATGAGGTTGCTAGTGGCCAATTTCTCCAACTTGTTGAATCCCTAGAAGCTCAACATAACCATCTGGTGTATCAAGCACTCCTCCTGTCCTTGTATCATCTGGAGTGCTGAGCATGCACTCAATCCCAGCACCCAGTCCCTAAAGAAAATATTACGTGGTACTGACCCCAGTACTGACATCTGTATTATACACTTAAATTACATGGTTGTGATCCTGCTTTTTGCCTTGTTCCCTGGATCCTCAGTGGAACCACCTCATGGTAATTGCAATCAAACCTGCCTCCATCCTTCACATCTCCAGCCCTGTCTTCCTTGTTTGTAAGTACGAGGTCCAGCATCCCAGACTCCGTTCCCTGGCTATCTGCATCAGGAGGTTATCATAAATGCACTCAAGAGACCTCTTTCATTGCTTGTGCCCTGCTATGTTTTCTCTCCAGCTGATATCGAGCTGGCTCAATTTCCAAATAAAATCAGGCCTACAAATATGAGGCTACTTCTTAATGCTGCTGTAGGGTTCAGGCTCAATGTTTCATTGGGCCCCAGCCCTGCTTCCAGGGCACTAAGCCTCTTCTACAGTTGCAAATCTGCAGGTGAAGCTGTTTCTGATATTGGCATGAGCTTCTAGCCTTTCCATATAGGCAAGTCCATTTCCCATCCCCACAAGTACAGGCTCTACCAGACCTCATTCAGTAGAGCTGGGAATTTAGACTCCTCTAATAACTGCAGAGTCTCAGAGAAGGTCCTACTGATTTCTTTCTGGTGATTTCTTGTGTTGCACAGGCTGCTGAAATTCTTCTGTAACTCCTTCACTTGATGACACAGATGGTCCTCCACCTGAAGGCAACAAAACCACCTCCTGCTGTTCCGTCCGCACCTTGTGGTACATCACCACTATTGATGAGCTGTTTTATGCTGTCCTCAGCAGAGTTGCTGGCTGCCTTTTCTGCACTCTCCTGCAAAATCTGATGTGAAAAATGCCTTGGTTAACTGCACTCTATTAAAGACTTACGGTTTCAAAGGTTTCAATTTTCAAAAAAAAAAAAGGAGAGACAGCTTGGTACTATTGTGACGTCATTTTCTAAGACAACCAGATGCTTTCTTTCTACTTACAGGTTTGGGAATACTTTCTGTGTCACAGATTTGTGAGGGAGGTAAATCTTTTACCTGTATTTGCTCTGATCTTACTTTGGTACTTCAAAGTCTCAGGCACATTAAATACAAGGTGAGAAAGGCTATTTGCAAGCAGAGGCTCCCACCTAGCTTACCACATTCATCCAGCATGTGTCTCTGTTGCCACAAAAGGGATTTTCCATTCTTCCTTTCTATTTCCATCTGTTAGTTCTCAATATCAGTACTGACATCCATAGGACTGCAAAATTAATCAGATAATAGAACTCAGTGGAATATATATTTTTTTTCTCCCAGTGGAATAGGAGCAACTAGAAAGAAAGAAAAACTACAGAGGGGTGTGTGGGCCTGAGTATTTTAACAATAGCCTTGGTTTATGTCACAGAAATAATGTAACTATAGCCCAAGTAAGCAGATTTTTTCCCTTTTTCTTCAAAGTAATTTTTTTCAATTCATGCTGCCTGAACAGCAGTATAAGGATCAGACGCAAGTGACAACCTATGGAGATCTCATTGACAACTTCTTATATAAGGAATTCAGTGGCCATTTTAAATCTCTTTTTCATTAAGTTCCCAGCGTGACCTAAGAGGGACACTTGAATTTGGGGTAAATATTAACGGAATGCTGAATTGTAAAGTAGTGTCCTGCTATCAACAAAACTTATCTCAGACTACTATCACAGAACTTTATTTGGTGCAGAATGGCTTGATCCATGTCATGTGTCCTACACTGATTATTCCTTAGACTTTTGTTTTCATCCCAGTCTTTCTTCCTCCAACATCATGGAGGATTTAGAGCAGCAGCACGAATTGATAACAGAGTGTGTTATTTGTTCTCCATCTTCCATCTATCTTCTCAGCTCTCTATAAATTTTAAGATGAAGGTATTGATGTGTTAATTTTCTTCTCCTGAAGTTTGCAATCGTATCCACACAAGAATCAGGTAAAGCCTATTGCATTTCAGGGACATAAGAGGAGAAGACACATTCCAGCATTGTTAAGATGATGTGAAGAAAATAGAGGGAATTTAAATACTAAACAGATATAACAATATCTAAGGAAATAGTATACAACAAACTGAGACCATTTGAGAAATGAGCAAGTGATTTTGCAATAAAGACATTTTGGGCTGTTTGGAGGACCCCTTGAGTTCAATTCCATATGCTGCTTTTCTAAAAAGAGGCTAGGCAGAAGTCCATTCAAAAAAACCCAACAAGATTTTTTAGATTTCAAACCATGAAAATGAGAATATGCTCCAAATACAGGTTTCTTGTATAGAAGACAGGTTAAATGGTGCCAGAATGACCAGAGTAAGATGTGAAATTTCCACATTTGTAAAAATGTTTTTAGATTCGTGCTTAATTCTTACCTAGCTAAAAAAACTACTCAAACTGTCCCTTATGGATAAAGGTTTTCTTAGAAGTATAAACCTTGTCTGCCACCTTTATTTTAGTTTATTAATATAAATTCAACAATGGGCAAAGAATTAATTTGCAAAGTATACATACTGGTTCATTTGCCGTCTTTGAACTAAAATGTAGTATCCACATGATTTCAGTTAGATTAAATGTAGTCCCATGATGAACACTTCTGAAATTCTCATTCTTACAAGAGAAGTACATTTTAAAGGTGCCTACCATAATGGGAACATATTACCTGAAACTCACTGATCAGCATTACTAAATAAAATGCATGCTGAGTATTTCTGCTAATTAACTCATTTCCTTTAACAGCTGTTGAGAACATGCAGTGAAATGTTCCAAGCTAACAAAACTCTCAAGCTGCATTTTCCATCTGCTTATCACTGTCTTCCAAAGGACAGCTATTTTTTATTCTGCTAGAGTATCTGAGAATCCAATTCTTTTCTTCTTGTTGGAGATTGCACTTTAGAAGAGGATTTTAAGAAGTGAAGACTACACTCATGGGACTACATTACTGTCAGGTCAAGTAAACTAAGGATGGGTACAGAATGGCGTTGGCAGGACAGAGGGATGGATCAAGGATAAGTCACAAAATGCTGAGCTGTTGGTAATGGGAAACACTTTAACTTGGAGAAATCCTGGTGTGGGGTTTTTTCCAACCCCCATTTCTCTGTACTTCACATTAAATCTCTAAGGTTTTAGCTGTCCTTGGAGACAAATGATCATTCATCAAGGAAGAAAGACTCACTGCATGAAGTCCTATGAAACGCTATTTTTTTTTTTTTATTTCAGTTGATTTCCGATACCTAAAACAAAAGTCACTTCTAATTTGTCAGTTTGTGGTCAGCGTAGAGAAAAATGTAGTGGATATAAAAGAAATATATGTGCCTGTACTGATTTGTATTTGACTGTACTTCATGCCTAGTTCCTCTCAACACAATTTACAAGCACATTTAAATGAGATTCTTCTGTTGGTTTTGCATTGCTGTTCAGCAAAAATAGCTATGACATGCATTATTTTGAATTTTCTGCATTGAGGTTAGGTTGTGCAAGAGCTGAGCAAATGCTGATGTTTCTATGTGATGATTCCCCCAGATTTTTTGGGAAGTTTTGATAAATCAGTCCCCTACAAAGCTAAGCTGGAAATATAATAATTTGGTTTTGAACATTCCTCATACCAGGGCCTAATTATACATGTGATTAAAAAGTGTTATTCTAGAACCATGTTGATGTATTAGAAACAAAAATATTAGAACAATTTCATATTATGGAAAAGCTCTAGCTTTGATATTAAAGACATCTTATTTTTTCAGAAGATACCTAAAACTGTTGATATTAAATTAATTTGAAGGGTGTATGTGTGGTTTCTAGTAAAAAAAATAAAGGAAAAAAGGAGAAAAAAAAATGCAAAATAGCCATCAGTAGTGTCTTCAGATAAGAAATATAATGAAAATCATAAATAATCACAAGTGGAGCAGTAACTCTGAAATTTTCCCTGACTTTGTTGCAAATATCAGACAAACTAAAAGCTCCGACTGATATCTGCAAATATTCCTTTACATTTATTTCCATTTCATTCCTATATATCCCCTTGCACCTTGCACTTTCCCCCTATATTTTTTACAGTGAATATCTCAGCTAATATTTCTGAGGAGATATACAAAATAAGTTCATGTAGATGTGAACCTTGTTCTGTAAATCTAAGAGAAAATTTTTCATTTAGGAGAGAAAAAAGTTTTTCAAATCTGAATGAGACACACACCATCGGGCAGTAATTCTCTTTGTCACATGGTAGTGAAGGTTCTTGAATTACATGAGTAAGTCTTACTCATCTCTGTGGAAATTTATATTTAGAGGTTACTTTAAAGAAATGCAGTGTGTTGGCGTCATGTGGCTGCCAGGTGCATACCAAGCCATTCTATCACATTCCCCCCACCAGCAGGACAGAGGGAGGAAAATAGGACAAAAAGCCCATAGGCTGAGGTAAGGACAGGGAGGTGGCTTACCATTTACCATCGTGGCAGAATAGACTTACCTAGGGAAATTTGATTCAATTTATTGCCATTTAATTGTAGCAGAATTGGATAATGAGAAATAAGAAAAAAAACTAAAACCATGTTTCTCTCACCCCTCCCTTCTCAGGCTTAACTTCATTCCCAAATCTTCTACTTCCCCCCACCCTAGCCAGAGCAAGGGAATGGGGAATAGGGGTTGTTTTCAGTTCATAATACTTCATTTCTGCTGATTCTTTCTCCTCATGCTCTTCTCCTGCTCTGGTCTGGCTCCTACAGAGCCTTTTTCCATTCCTCTACCCTGACCTTGATATATGCAGAGCTGTTTTTCTGACATTTTCTCACATCTCTCTCCCAGCTGATGTGAAGCATTTTTTACTTTTTAAAAAATGTGTTATCTCAGAGGCATTACTGATGTTTCCGTTTGGCTCAGCTTTGTCTAGCAGTGGTTCTGCCTTGTAGCTGGCTGGAGCTGGCTGACATGGGAACAGCTTCTGGCAGTTTCTCATAGGAGTCACCTCTACATTAAAAACACCTCCTGCTAGCAAAACCTTGCCAGGTAAACCCAGTACAAGGTATTCATCCTTACAACAAATTTGCCTTCCCTCAGGATGAAAAACTCATAGCTGTATTAAAAGATTACATTCCAAATTTTGTAGATTAATGCATTAAAATGTCTGAAACATATATGTGAGGTAATAACATGGCTACAGTAGAGTTATATAAAGAAAAAGCTCCAGGGGGTTGCATCTGTCCTGAGCTGCAGGAATGATTTTGACAAGTGTTGATTTCAGTATGTCAGTGTTTCTTCTTTTTGATTACATTGAAACATTATCTAGTGTAGACAGCTAGCAATGAAAGTATTACTCTTGAGACAGAGAAAAAAAAATCTCAATACTTATCTAAATATAATCCTACATGAGGTCTTGGAGAATGTTAGTTACATAGCATGTAATGTTACAGAGTTTAACAAAGATGGTCTCCTCCCCTCTGCTGTCAATAAATAGATATTACCAGCCTGAACACAATCCATAAATTTGCACCATCTCCTGAATACCCTTATAGAATAGTAGGGTAATTCAACTCAGAAGCCACTTGAGAAGGCCACTAGGCCAGTCTCCTGTTCAGTGCAAAGTCACCTATGAGGTCAGACTATGCTGTGCAAGGTTTTATCCTTTCAGGTCTTTGTAAGAATATGTGCAAGGAGAGCATGTCTGCTCCCTGAAGATTATCTGATTAAAGACCTTGTCAAATCATGAAGAAAAGGAGAAGGCAACACATAAAAAACATACAGAGACACAGGCCTTACAGGCAAACGATAATGGAGACAATGGCAAGAAACAAACCTTCTCAGTCACAGTACTTGGTAGGCTATTAAAAAATCCAGGCACAGGTTTGGGGAGGATTCACCTGCACTTTGTAGCTAAAAAGTGGGAACTGAAGACACACAAGGATTTGGGATACCACAGTGAAAGTAGTAAGTCTGTGCAACCTAAGAAATAAATGCGCAGCGGAAGGAAACTGGTAAGGAGCAAAGAGGAAACAGACAGAAAGATGTATTCACGTGTAACGTGGGGACACTCAGTACGCTTCTCTGGTTTAGCCTTGTGCCAGATCAGCACAATCTGTCCTGTCTTCTTATTTAATCCAAACTATTTCTGCATAATCTCACACTCTATTCGGCATGTGTTTAAGTGCAAGGGGTAAGTGCCAGCTGCTGGGATCTGATTGGAGTCAAGAGGAGTGTGCAGTCCCAGCTTGTAGCATCTGCCTTGACGCAAATGGGGCTCGTTAGCCTTCAGACACTGGGGTGGGCACATCACTCTGTTACTTACATAACTGAGTTATGGTTAATGGACTAAGGGGGAAACTAAACAGACCTTAAACTTTTTATTAAACTCTATTTTCTTCATGGCAGAACTCATTCAATGCTTACTCTTCATGCTTTTCTGTTAACTGTGTAGACACTTGAAGATAAATAGAAGGAAGATTTTAAGTTAACAGTCAAATTCAATATTTTGACACATTATTTATTTCATGGGGTTTGCAATTTTATAAAGGCCACCACTTAGGAAACAGAAGTCCAGCTTACATTGCTTTTTTTCCCCCTCCTCTTTTACTCTCTTTTTGAGAACCTGATTTTTGGCTAGAGTTGTCACTGATTAATAATTCTTTCTGACCATAAATGTAATCTCTATGTAGTGACACACGATGGTGTAAAAATAAATAAAATAATTTAAAATACCCTGCCTTAGTAAAGTAAATTTAAAAAGTAAATTTAAAACAAAATAGTAAAACATTTATTAAATTTATCTTAATTAAAAAATGAAACCAATGAACAAATAATTTACATAGCAGAAGTAGTCATGATGGTATTTGCTTTTGGATCCTCTTACACAAAATTTTCCTCTGGCTGATGTTTGCATAGTATACATACATTGAGAAAATTATGTGATGTTTGTCAACTTTCTCAAACTTACTTTTATCTACATAATGTGTCTAGTAAATCAAATAACAGTTTTATTCACATTTAAACAGCTAACATTTGAACTTAAATTGTAATCCAGCCAATATCAGGTATCAAAGAGAGACAGATAATTATTGGGAAGCAGTGAAATTGATGTTTTCTTGTCTTTTCTCTCTCTCCTTGTCAGAACAACCCTCTTGTAGTTTGAGGTTGTCTCAGTTTGAGACAAATTTAAGAGAAAAATGCTCTGGAATGAACGCCTCCCCCAAAGACAGGTTTTCGGCACTCCCTCCCCCATCAATGTGAAAGGAGTTTCTTGGATGAAAGTGAAAAAAAATATTTATTTAACATACAAAATGCCGGCAGGGCACAGTAAAAATTAATAACTGTTAAAATATTAGACCTTCTCGATGCAGAGAAAGCTGATGGATTTAGAGTTCCCTCTGTAGCTGGCTCAGGCCTTCCCGAGGTCCGAGGCCGGGATGCGGCGTCCTCGCAGCCTCCCTGCCAGTCTGCAGGGTCTGATGATCTGGTTCTCAGATCACAGCTAGGCTGAACAGTTCCAGAAGAAGAAGAAGTAGTTCCGGAGGATTTCAGTATGCTGGTATGGGAAAATTTCTCACCTCAGCAGACAGGCTGGCTAAAAGCAGGAAGGTGCTCCCTCAGCTCTGCAGCAGTGAGAACATGGGGGAGTGTGTGAGTCCTTGAACACAAACCACGCTGAAGAATTCACCTGGCTTCTTTCCCCCTCTCCTGGACCCAGCTTAAAGCTGCAAGACCCATTTCTGGGCATAAAGCAGATGATAGGGGAATACAGTGTTATCATAAAATCACCCCAAGACAGAGGTTCTCAAAATGCTTCGACACATAGCTTTTTGATTGATAAACAGTATTTGAAATCTGTGAAGAAAATTAAGAATATTGTATCAAGCAGGTTGTTTTTTTTTTTTTTTATGGCAATGACATTTTATATTTGCTACAGTATTTTTCTCTTTCTTCTCTTGCCCCTGTCCCTTCCTCTCTTTCCATTAACCCATGCATGCTGGAACAGTATCTAGAAATTATATAAAGTTTAAGAAATTAAATATGTTGGCTTTTATAAGTACCTTACTATTATCATATTATATTTGTGCATTTGTATTGATTTTTTTAATCTATCACTGTGTCTATTGGTATCTCACAAGGTACTGATCCAAACAATAGTCCTTTTTTGAGGAGTCTAACTCATACCTAAATTTAATGAATTATTTAGTACCAATAAAATAATTTGTTCAAAGGGTACACTATAAGTTGTTGAAAGTCAAAAAAGACTTCTTACAAGCACATATTAAATGTTTTTTTCTGTATGTGTTTACCAGTATGTCAGGTACTTCAGTCTGCAAATGAATACCAATGATTCACTTCAAAGTTAAATATTTGGCTGTTAATTTTCAACAGTTCAAACAAAAATGAGCAAATCCAGCAGTATGAACAAACCAACATTGAAGAGCAGTTTGAAGCTTTGGTTCTTTTCCCTGTGCTGGAAATGCAATGTGACACATCTTATGGTATCTGTGTCCAAAACAACATATAGGTAGAGTAACTAAATTGTTTGTTTTGGTATTTTTCCTTAGGACAGCATCTAACTATGAGGAGTATAAAAATTTTAATAAAGATTTTAGAAGTGATTGGAAAATTGCTGATTAATGGTTCTCTGGATTTTTACACAAATGACTTGTGTACTCAATATTCTTTATCCTAACCACTGTATTTAATAAAATTTTAAAATACCATAATAATCCACATTACAAAGCAGAAAAACTTCGAAAGTCTGAGTTATTAGAAGAAGCACCACAACAGCTTCTTGTTACTAAAGTACTCTGAGAAAAAATATTTGTGAATGCACAAATAGGCAAAAATTCCACAAAACACTGCTGCATAAAGATGCACTTGCTAAAAATATATAAAAAAAGATTAACGTTTGTGAAAGCACAGACATGTCTACTATCACACAAGAACATTGCTCATTTGCATAACCAAAACACAAATTTCCTTTTGAATAGTATGCTCCTTTTTTTTTACTCAAGTTCTAGACATCTTCAAGAATATAATTTTAAAGCAATTATCTAAAACTTCACCCCAGGTTTCATTTATTTAATGAATGAGCACACGTTCATTTATTTTAACAGATATTTATTGAATGCATGCTGCTCAAATTTTGCCTGTATCTTTATGTGCATTACCTCGTAATTTCAGTTTAGATTCTCCATCGATTTTCCTGTTACTGCAAGTCAATTTCTAAAAGGAATAAAATGATTTTCACTTATTCTACTGATGTAATTAATAGAACAATAAAAAAATTTGTTAAAACTGGACATTTTTTCCCCTCAAGTTTGAATGTGCTTTAGTCAACTGAGGCATTTGTGTTAAAATACAGTCACCCTCTGTAACGAATGAAAAGAAATAGTTTTACTCAGACAGTTCTGTCCCTGAGTGAGTTGAATCTCCCACTCAAAGTGTCAGCCTGCTGAAAATTATATTGTGAACACAAGGGTCATGTTAGAATAATGCGTTCCACCAGGGGGAAAAAGAATCAATTTCGTTTGTTTTCACACAGTTTGCATTAAAAAGTTTGTATGGCTATTCTGAATAATGCAAATTTATTTAAGATTAAAAGTTCAAGGTATTTCAAAAGCCAACTACTACTGACAGGCTTTGGTAATTAACATGACTTTGTTTTGTGTAGGGCATCAAATTTAGCAGAGATGTACTTTGCAAATTCATATAATCCAACAGAAACATAATGTTTCAAGTTTAGGAGAGAAATGGAGGGAGATTTTCTGCATTAAGTGACTGAATTAACCTGCAATGTATGGTGATTGGACTTATAAACAGTTCCAGCCTTTTCCCAGATTAGAAAGCACTTTACACAGACACCTGGTAGGTCCCAGAAGATGTCCTAAGGAAAGATGACAGGAGAATTAGTTCAGCTTGAGGTGAGAGGTTGTCAGGCATGTAAGGAATACCAAGCGCAGCTGTCAATATTAAAATATTTCCTCTCCTGAGAATAACATATCTGTGGGAGAGTGTGTGCAAATGCCTTCCTTCAGGCACAGTCACTGGCTTTGGGACCAGTTGTTTGCTTGGAGAACCTTAGGATAACACTTCAAATTAAAGCAGAAAAGAGACGTCCAGCTAGACCCACCTCAAACTGTGAATCTACCTTTGCCCACAAGCAGGAGCAGGAGCAGTAGGGAGTGTTACTGGTGATTGCAGTGGAAGCACAGGCTACAAAGAAGACTATTTAAGAATTCTTAGCTTTTTGCAGCGTACCAAGGATTGCCACGTATAAGAAAGGGTCACAGAATATGTAGCCCATAGTGAACTATAGACTTGTGGTAAATGGAGGCTTAGATGATGGGCATCATGAGCATTCTTTTTTTTTTTGGTTCTTTGTGTTTAGTTGGCCTGTTGGTCTACCCCGGAGAGGAATAAAAGGTACAGGAGCATCTGTCATGTGAGAAGAGGCTGAGATAGATGGGACTGTTCATTTTGGAGAACAGAAGGGTGAGAAAGATCTTATCAAAGCAGAGGGAGATACAAGCAAGGCAGTGACAAATTCTTCTCTGTGGTCCAATGAGGACAAGGGGCAATGGTTATACTCTTAAATACACAAAATTCAACTTCACACACATGTGAAGATTGCTTGGCTATTTTGAGGGTGTCAAATACAGAAACAGCTTGTACAGGAAGACTGTGAAGTGTCTATCCCTAGAGTAAATTTAAAAATCCAATTGAGCACAGCCCTGAGCAATCTGGTCTAAATGTTATGTATTAAACATGGCTGGGAAGTCATCCAAAACTGTGACTGGTAATCAATCACATATTAATACTGAATAGACTTTTCAGAAGAACAAAACCAAAAATTTGATCAATATTGGGATGATTTACTAAAATTTGGGATAGCTTAGGTTGTAAAAGACCTTGTTCATTAAAGCTGTAGCCAATAACAGAAAATTGTCTTTTCTGTGCCACCAGATGGAACAATAACTGCCTTTGTTCAGCACAGTTCTGTTGGTAAAATAACATTTGCAAGACAATTTGAAGATGACATTGAAAACAGTGGATTCTGTAGAATTACTGCTAATATGAAGTTGCAACGTGGCATTTGGCATAGTAATATTCCCATATCTCTGAACTGGAGATTAGTTATGTGCATATAATCTTTTGCTTAGTCCTAATCCTTCTTTAGAGTACTTCAAGAAACACTACAGTTATACAAGTTCTACATTTTATTTCACAGCCCTTCTGTGGAACATAGAGCAGTCTTTGTGTTCTTTGAAGTATTCGATGTATTGTAAAAATACATTCCATATAACTAGTAAAAAATTATTTTATTAAACAAACATGTCACCCTGATATATATATATATATGAATCATTAAATATTTTACTGTCATTTTATCTAACTTACTTATTTTTAATATATATGAAAAACGTCTTGTATTATTTAGACTTCAGAGGCCAAAGTAATACAGTAGTATAAGAAAAAAAACCCCAAAAAGTAGCTAAAAATTGATATATAATGACATTATGTGCTCTACATATTAAAGAAGACAGTTGCAAATGTGTGTTGCTGTTTTATGATATCTGCATGTTTCACTGTAAATTTATTTTTCTGCTATCTGCAGTGGGTCAGCCACGATTTTGTCACTTGAGCTGTTTATCATTTTGTATTAATATTTCTCATTAATAGCCTGAAAGCGCAAATACACTATGTTGATGGAATTTTCATGTGAAACATAACTGTGAGCTTGAGAAAAAATGAAAAAGAAGGTTGAAAAATGAGAATGAGAGTCAGAATATAAACAAACAATGTTAAACCATAAACCCAAATTATAATTCCAAATAAAATCTGGCATCAAGGATAGATACAATTCAGGAAAACATCACAAATCACTTCAGCTTTACCCTTTCAAAATGTAGGTAAGTACTTAAGTGTGCTCATGTAATAGCATTATTCTCATTCATAATTGAAAGTACATTAACAAGTACTTTGCTTGATTTTTGGTGATTTCAGAGAAAGCAGAGTTGTAGAAATACCAATTGAGGCAATAGTTTAAAAGTTATGTAGCCAGACAAGTTACACAAAAATAACCTCATTGATTTAGATGTAGAGACAAAAGAGAAGATGCCAGTAACAAACCAGTGCTTCCCTCCCATCTCGTCTTCAGGTAGGGCCTGCTTATCAAGATATGCTTACTCATAGATGTCCCATTAACAAAACATGTTGGTAACTGGATGGAATCCAGAACAGAAACCTTAACAATTAGATACCTGGCAAACTGCTCTATACATGCATAAAGAAGAAAACTTACCTTAGAATTTAATCATTTTAGTGAAGAGAACTGAGATTTTTTTCATTGATTCCGGCATTTCATAGATCAAAACTATGCCGTATCTCGTAGGATATGACAGGCTTTAAATACTGGAAAAACTGCAAATTCTGAGTGAGGAATAATAATTTTAAGAGAACAACAAAAAGCTTCACACAGTATTCAAGATGAGGCTAAACACAGTTTTACATTCTGAGAAAAAAATGTACATAGCATTCAAACCTCAGTTTTTATTAGTTTTAAATTCAGTTATAGAATCATAGAATTGTTTCAGAAGGAAGGCACCTTTTAATGTCATCTAGTGCAACCTCCTTGCCACAAGAAGGGACGTGTTCAGCTAGATCAGGTTGCTCAGATACCTGTCCAAGCTGATCTTGAATGTTTCCAGGATGGGGTTTTCTCTACCACATTCCAACCCAATTGTTTTGTCATCAGTTGCTGCAGATTACACCAATCTCTCCCCTAGATGTTAAAGTCTAGAATCTCTACAATAAAAGATGTCCTTTTGAACTCCATAAAATTATACTTATCTACAGCTGTTAAAAACCAAATCTTTATTTATTTGTTGTTTCTCTCATTATCTTGAGAAGGATAGTACCTCATTCTTTCAGCATTTTCTGACTTTGAAAAATATTTAGAACTCAGCAACATAAAAGGCACAGATGATTTCCTTTTTTAAAATACTTCAAGATACAGAAGCATATGGAACAATTTCAACTGAAACTATTTAGTTGAATTTTATTGGGAAATAAACTACAAATTGTATGGTCTGGAAACAATATGAACATTTGACTATGCATAGCCATTCTTTGACAGAAGCTGGGTTTATTTCAGTTTTGTTGAGGTTTTTTTACACAGTTTTATAACCATTTAGGTATGGACCAGAATTTTTTTCATAATTCTCTTATGTTGGTGTCATTAGGCTTTGGCTAGATGTTTGTTTTAAAAGCACCCAGAATGACAGCTAGAGAGCATGAAATAAAATATTGGGTTTAGGGCTTTGTTACTGGTTTTTTTGGGTTCTTTTTTTTCTTTTTTTTTTCCCCTTTTCTATGTGTCAGAGTGAGACATCTTGAAAGCTGTGAGTATGTAAGGCATAAAATCTCACTGTCATATTTTTTTAAGGGAATATTGAAGTGAGAGCTATATCAGAAAGATTTCAAATTGGTTAAGTTAGAGAAAGGATAAATATTGAATATGCTCAGGCTGAGATTATTCTATGTGATAAAAAAGCACACAATAAAAATGTAAAGAAATTCTAGCTGTGTGCAATCATTGACGGAGAGATGAATGAACTACAAAACTGAACAAGCCTACTGAGACATCTTTGAAAAAGAGCTGTTTGAAAGCAATTTTGTTTGTATCCCATTTCTGACAAAGCAAAAACTGCACATTCACATGAAAGTGAAGGATCTGTTTTGGAACAGTAGTCTTCACTGTTCAGTCTATTTACATCCGTTGCAGTAAAGTGCTTATTAAAAGGAGAATGTTCAAGAGGAAGAGAGAAAAGCATAAGTAAATAAATGCTTGACACAAGAGTGGAAATCTGGTAAATTAGGATGAAAGAGGAACATGAAATAAAAGCCATAAAAGTTGACAGAAAAAAAGAAATAATGAAAAAGAGAAGGAAGCATGGAACAGGGAAAAAACAAGACCAGTTATTACTGAATCATAGAATGGTTTGGGTTGGAAGGAACCTTTAGAGATCGTGCAGTTTAAACCCTCTGATATTATTTTACTTTTGACCTTGTTGAAGTTTATGAGCCTCATACAAACTGGATCCACTCCTCAAGCCTATCATGGAATCATTCAATCACTTAGGTTTGAAAAAACTTCAAGAAAATTAAGTCCAACTTTTAACCTAGCACTCCAGGTTCACCATTAAACCATGTCCCTAAGCATCACATCTACACATCTTGTAAATGCCTCCAGGCATGGTGATTCAACCTGGGAAGCGTGTTCAAATGCTTTATAGCCTTTCTGTGAAGAAAATATTTCTGATATATAAATGTGCTGGTTTGGGCATCTACCCAGTTTTTCACCCAGTGAAGAGTACACTTGTCCAAGCCGTGAGCAGCCACTTTCTCCAGGAGAATGCTGTGAGAAGCAATGTCAAAAGCTTTGCTAAAATTTAGACATGTAGGTAGGACAATGTCCTTCTGGATGGCATTCCTTCCATCTAGCATTTAAATTGCACCTTTCAGCTTGGTGTCGTCTGCAGATTTTCTGAGGGTTCCTTGAATCCCACTGTCTGTCAGTAATAAAGGTATGGAACATTACCAGTCACAATATGACTCCTGAATGACACTACTTGCTACTCTTATCCATTTCACAGAATCATTACTGTCTCTCCAATGGAAGATGCAGAAGCCCCCTGAAAAGCACCTCCTTGAAGCCTTGGTAGACTTGATTTTGGCAGAGAATTATACAGCAACTACTAATTTTCTGCTATTACATTACCTTGCATTCTTCTAACTAGACTGTTGAAAATCAATTCCCTTGTTTTGTTTGACAAAGCAAAAAGTAGATTTTTCTGTGTCATTCAGAAGACAGAAATGGGGTGCCTTTGCTGTTCCAATCCTGTTTTCTTAAGAAGGACCAAGAGATTTTCTTCTTTGCTTCCTTTGCAAAACAGCCCTGTCAAATATTTCAAATGGTTTGGTGGTTACTAGGTAGTATGTCTGTCACTGACACCTACAAGATATAACTATGGCTTAATATGGGTAACAACTGGGTAACAGAGAATATCAATTAGAAAAAATATAAAAAGTGATCATGGTGCAAGCTGCAGTTATAGCTCATATGTACACATGTAAAAGTGAAAAAAGATCAATGGTTTGTGTCCAAGATGAGTAAAAGTGATTGTCTCAGATCTGTGTCTCTAAAGACTAGTCCCATTCCTAAAAATTTATTTTGAAGAAAGTGCTATTGTTCAGCAGACCAAAAAGGAGGTGAGCAAATTTGGAATTGATCTAAAAATAAAGTATTTCAAATAATCCAAGTTGTTAAATGTTCTTAGTTGTGCACACCCACATTCTTCTTTATATAGTAGTTTAGATGTATTTTTGGAGCCAAATACCTGTTTTGATAGGTAACACTAAATTTTAACAGATCATCAGCTGTAGAGGAAAGGTGATGGAGAAGGAAGAAACATGATAAAGGAATAACAGAAAGAAGAAGAGAAGGGGAAAAAGAAATTCAGAAGAAATACTTAGATTAAATTTTTCTTTTCAGTTCTGGACATTAAGTAGCATCTCTAATATAAACATTTTTAATGATATAATTAATTTGAACACATAGTTTTATCCCTGTTTTTAGTATTTTTGTTTCAATATAGATGGAAGAACACTGTGAATACTGAAAGCACTACACAGAAAAAATTAACTCGTATGCTACATAAAAACCACAGCTGGGGACAAAAAGCTTATTGTGGCTTTAAGTATTGATAATGACATCTGATGTTTATAATTACAAGGACTAATGCTAGCCTTCCAACAATAATAAAAATCCATTGCTATACCAGACAATTCATAAAACTCATCATTCCTCTACAGCTTACCAGCAGGCAACAGTTTTCTTTATTATAATGGTTAAGATATAAGTGAGATTAGATAAAGGTCAAAACCACTCAATATTTAATTATCTGTCTCAAATGTCACTGGTTTTAAAACGATCCATGACCTTATCCCTTGTTGTATGTCATATATCATGCCACTTGGATAATTCCATCTAATTTTATGCAATCGGTTTATATGCTCCTTTTTTTGAAAGAGGTTTCTTAAGGGAATTATTTTATCTGCTTATAATTTGAATTTCTCTCTCTTGCACAGGATGGCAAGACAACAGCCATTGTCCAAAAATGAAGAAGTGGGGACAAACTCTGTATTCACAAGCATTAAATGACTTACCAATAAACACAGACCTACTACAATGAAGTAGAACTAGGTAGGCTGATTGCTTTGCTTAGCTCCCCTGTCTTTACTTTCCCTATGGGTAAAATTAATACTGAATTTCCTGCATTTGCAGGAATATATTGTTTCAATAAAAATATTTTTTATAATTATAATTTTTATTTTTTACATGAGAGCTGATATATGTTTTCAGAATTAACTTCATTATAATATTTATGTTTGTATTTTATTAAAATATGTACCAATACATGCACATTTTCAATATATTTCCCCCTATATTAGAATTTGTTCAAGAAATACTACAGCAGGCACTGACTTTCAGTGAGGTAAATGAATATAAATAACATTGTTTTATAAATCTGCATGATATAAAGACTGTATAGAAGAAATATTTTGTAAAAGGGTGTACAATAAAGTCAAAGTGGAAATAGAAAAGTTTCAGTTAAAGAATTAAGAGATGGATGAATAATGCACAACCATGTAAACAAAATATAATGATCTAATTAATTCTGTATTGAATGCCTAATACAAAACACGTCTGTAGAACCATTGCCATTAGAAAAAGAGATTGTCAGAGTAATGATATGCACAACAGCTGCATGAGTCCACTGCAAAAAAAAATATGCTTATTTACACAATATGAATCTTTCTTTTTTGGATTAAACTCAATTGCAGGCTGAACTGCATTCTGTGTTTTTACATTATTGTACTATATGGTCTATGATGGAGTTGTTTTCAGAGATATATGTAATTAATTTTTTTATTCAACATTTAGTTTGTATTGTTACTTTAATAAAAGCTGGGAGAAGAACCAGAAATGCATTTCTTCTCAGCATATCAGAGAAAATAGAAAAACAGACCTCAAAATTTATAGTCTACAGAATGAAGATCCCATTTCCAGTATCTTCTGATTCAGAGATTTTAGTGAATTTCACAATATTTTATAAATAAGAACATAAGTGATTCTGAAAATTGCTTTCCTATTTTGTTTGAAATCCCCCTCAAGCCCACCATGATTTGGCATCTCCTACTTTGATTCGCTGCTGCAGTGACAGCCTTTATTCATTTAAATTAATTTAAGATAGCTTTATGATAAACACTGGCAGTTAATTTACATAGAAAGCATTTTTACTGTTTTATTGTTAGCATGGTTCCTAACAACATTTTGTCCTGAAAAAACTGGTGTGCATCCAATCAGTTTTCAGGTATGGCTCTGGAGACACCATGAGCTAAAGACCATTCCAGTGGGTAATTTACACTGGTCACTCCTTTTGAGATGCTTGGAATGCCATGCCAGTAGGTACCAGTGCCAGACAACAGTCCCAGGAGTCATTTGACTACTATAAATTTAGTCTTCAGTGTTATCACATTCCTCCATGCTGTCTCCTTCAGGCCAGTGCAGCACTTCTGTCTCTGGTTCCAAACACACCGGCTGCAGCATTCTCAGATAGTTTTCTCCTGGAGGTGTACGCAGTGGGAAAAACAGTGCTGTAGACAGATCTTGAATCTTATCAGTAGCTTGGACAGTTGCACTGAAATTTCATGAGAGCAATTTGTTTGGAGAGCAGGATATCTTAACAGTCTCAACAGTGGCAAATGACACTGGAGCACAAGCTTTTTCTAATCTCTTCTTCAAATCCCTGATGATGTCTTAAAAAATTATTGGACATTTTCTTACTAGATTTCAAGCTACCTTTAATAATCTAGATTCAGTGGCTAGATTAATATAAAAATGAGTGTCAGATAGAAGCAGAAGGAAGAAGGGAAAAGTAACTAAAATAGGGTAAAATAGGTGAGGACAAAAATATAGAAATTTTAAGAAGGGTACATCAAGACGAATGGTACAATAAAGAATACATAAAGTGAAATTAATCTTTTGCCACAATGAAATCAATGGATATTTTACAGTGGACTTCAGAAACTGAATGATTCTACTTGGACCACATCGTTCCAGGGTATGGGAAATGAGACTGGTGTGTGTTTTTATTCTAATATGAGGAACAAACTTTCATTCTTGCGTTTGTGCTAATCTGTACATATGTGTGAGTCACACAAATGCATTTACTATGTAAAATAATATTTCATACAAAAAGAACAGCGTGGAAACCACAATAAGCTGTTAATAAATATAAACTGGTTCTTCTAATGTTGCAAATCAGAACAAATGGTTTGTAAATCTTGTGACATAATTTCAGGAGGATGATCCTTATTTATTTTTCTGTGAATATATTTCATTGCTTTAATCAAGGTGCATTAACCTACCACAACCTCTAGCATCAAATTACCACATATGGCATATTTTTCTCCCACTCTGCAATTATACTGGGGTTATAAAATTACAGCAGAACATTTTGTGCCTTACATGTGCGGGAAGAGGTACTTGCACAGAAACAAACAATTTCTAGCGTATTGGAACAGAGCAATTAATCATAATTCACTGTACTTTAGAATGCATAGTTTCATACTTCCAGACTTCCAATTAAATACCATGTTCACCCACACCAAGAGATAATTACAATTTACAAAATATAAATAAGAATATTAAGAGTGATTTTGTAAAATAAATACTAAACGCAAACGTAATTTTATAGAATAGAATATTTCAGATGGGAGGCACCTACAATGATCCAACTACCTGACCAATTTGGGGCTGATAAAAAGTAAAAGCATATTATTAAAATCATTATCCAAATGGCTCTAAGACACTGATAGGTTTGGCTCATTGACCACGCTTGTAGGAAACCTCTTCCAGTGTTTGGTATCCTTGGTAAAGAAAAGTTTCTTAATGCCAAGACTAAAGCTCTCTTGATGCATCTTTGGACCACTCTGAGGTGTTGTATCACTGTATACCAGGTAATACCATAAACACATAAATAAATAAATAAATATTTTATTCTCCCAAAGGAGAATATTTGAATTCTAAGCAAAAAAGATGAAGAAAATCTTCAAAAATGTGTACTGGAAAAATGCACTTCAGCAATGCTGAAAAAAATGGGATCTAGTGAAATATTTTCTAGCCTCCACATCATGCTTCTTTTTGTTCTGAAATCTTTCTGCTTCCTTGGCAGGAAGCTTTCAGAAAAATGTAACTTAGAGGCATGTGACTTCTTTTTATAGTCATATCTTTCTACCATGTCACAAAGAGAGGAGAATTTGAGCAAAGGAAATAAACCCTACAGCTGGCAAAATACTAAAGTATCTCTAAGGAATTAAGAATGAAGTTACCATATACCTACAGAACTTGTTATTTTAACATTTCATGCACTTCATTTACTTGACTTCTACATTTTCAGTATGTAGCCCTGCTGTGAATTAGTTTTCCAAATATGACCTCCCTTTCTACTACTGTGAGATGTGCAAATTTTAAACTGTTTTAAAGACTTCTTTTATAGAAACATAGAACTGTTAACGTTGGAAAAGACCTCTAAGATCAAGTCCAACCATTAACCTAGCACTGCCACATGTTCACCACTAAACCATGTCCCCACATGCCACTTCCACATATTTTTTAAACTCTTCCAGGGATGGCGATTCCACTACTTCCCTGGGTGGCTTACTCCCATGCTTGATGATACATAGTCAGTGGCTACCATTATCTTTGCCATTATTAGTCTCCTCACTAAATATGGAGGAGACATTAGATGTTAATGTCAATCGGATGCTAAAAGTCAATACATTCAATATTCTAATCATTACGCATGCAACCCCATAGGCGTATGCAATATTTAATAGGCAAATAAAAATGACAGCAGTATTAACAATACACAAGATATGGACATAGAGAGTAAAAGATTATAATCTGTTTTTCTAGGCACTGACAAAGGTCTTTAATTACCCCATTCTACATCTCCATGCCTTGCTATCACTTTTAATGACAGACAGCTTGGTAGACAAAACATCTAAAATCCAATCATTATAACATTAGGATGGGGGCTTGGGGGGTTTTTGTTTACTTAAATATTTTATTACATGCCCTGAAGAGTGCTTTGTATGGTCAAGTTTCTCTTTGCAGCAATTCTTGTTATCTCCCTCACTGTTTCGAGACAATGGCTTCAGATGAGGAAGACCCTATTTAGAACAATAATTTCAACCACTAAACTAAGGACTGAATTAGTTATAAGATGTGGACATAAGCATCTGGTAAATTTTGAAAACAATTCTGATGAAACTTAGTGATTCTCTTAGTATACTTGACTGGTCTTTCTTTCTGAGAAAGCCCTCATTAGTCATTAAAAATGTCTCCATTTGGTTCTTTGATCTTGGCTTTAACATGAGTTATATATCACTTAAACTGAAGTTTACCTTCATTAGGAAAGAGGTAACTCAAAGATCTGTAACTAGTCGACCAAGAAACACCCAAAAGAGTGCCTTCAAGTTTTTATTTCAATTTTGGAATTAAAACCTAAAAACTTACCAAATTTCTTTATTGAAGCTGGTTCTCATTAAAATAGATTGCATTACTGGGGAGACATGCCTATATATATGTTATATTTCTCTGTATGCATATGCATGTACATATATAATGCAACTAATTTCATGGATAATTTTATTCATTAAAATAAAAGCCAAAATTAGTTTTAAATTCTTACATGTTTGAGATGGTTTTTGTTTATGCAGGAGGTAGAATTAACAACAGCAATGTTTGGACTTCTACTCTGTAAACTGGAAAACTTTGCACAGTAATTGCTTTGGTAGCTTCAAGCATGATCACTGGCATGCAGTTCATGCAGTTCCTTCAGAAAATATGTTGTATATTAAAGTCTTTTCCTTACTGTAATTAGTGAAAAAAAGTAACTTTTCTATAACATTTGCAGAACAGATGAGTAATATCTGTTGGTCTTGCTAATGGATTTACAACTTTTTTGTATAAGTTAACTGCAATAATAGCACAAAAATATTTTGCATTTTTGTCTTAAGAGAAGCTGCCATTTAAAACAGTTGTGAGCAGGAGTATGAAAGAAAGTTAAAATGTTAGCCTTTAAGAAGGACAAAACTGTATCAGTGAATAATTCATACACATTTTCTGAAATGAAATACTAGAATTTGCTATTTTGCTTAGGCAGTGATTAATATTGAGCTAGTTTGACTATTGGATTTATCTTGAATTTCTTGTAAAATGCTGACACTGTAAGACTATAAGAAACATTTGACCAGATACAGATCTCAGAAAAGCCTAGGCTTGCTTTTAAAATGCTCAACTTGCCCTAGTTTTGGTCTGCTTTGTCTGTTCTCTAATTTTGTATCTGCATGTTTCTACCTAAAATTATATTGATCAACTTTTTACCAAAGAAAAGTAGTATACTCTCACTCCCATAATTAATGTGACAAAGAAAAGTCAGAAATCTCTATTGATTAGGTCTTGTCTCTCTTATTAACCCAAAGTTTTAAATCAGTCATTTTCTTTATAAACAAAGATTTATAAAATAATGTTCTTTAATTGTGCTTCCTAAAGAAAAGGGTTTCTTTTGAATAAGCAATTTAATATTACAGCTCTCTTCATACTTCTGGGTTTACTAGACCACAGCATCTTTCAGGTTTTGCTTATTTATAGACCAGCGAATTAACACACCTTCCACCATTAGACAAAACGTCTGGAAGTTTATGATAGCTAAATGCAGTTAGTATTTGTAAAAAATACTTCTGTGAGTACTAAAATAAAGTAAATATAATAACACAAAACTCCTATGTCAAATAGCTTTTATTGAATCAATAACGAGCTCCAAGTCAATGTGGAGAAATGGGTAACTTTCCTGAAAACACACACTTCAAGATTTACACATTAATTTATGGTTTTGATTATGATCACTAGCTATCAGTGGGAAGTAAATCATTGTCAGATGTATGAAAAGCTAAATCAAGTCACAATCAAACCTTATTTTGGAGAAAAATAAATAAAAATGCATAAAGTATGAATTCGTTAGTCAATGATATCTACTTGTAAGAGTGCTGAACACAACTTTAAACTCTCTTTTTCATTAAGGTTTGACCACACAGTATAAATTCTAGAAATATTAAAATATAAAATATATTATATAAATCCCAAAGGAAACCTATGGAACACTAAAAAATAATGATAATTTTTATTCATCATTTTTTGTTCATATTTTTCAATCCGCAAAATGTTGCTAATCTCTGCTTTTGATCTCTCAGTGTAAGCAACTGCATCTCTCCTTTCCTTTTCTCATTGCCTTACCTTGCTTCACTTCATCTCACCTTTTTGTTTTCCCTTACCTCACCTCACCTCCCCTAACATCTTCTGCCCCCAGAATCACTGATTTTTCCCATCAGAAGTTAATAAAGACTGTCAATCAAATTTGTATCAATCAATCTCTAGAGATGTATACCATAGCGTCTATAAGTGGAGTTCTATGGGTTTGTAGAAGAAGGGGCATTTTGATTCTCTCTCTGCAACAAGGTTGTCCATGATTTAATTGTCTTTAAGTCTGGAAGCATTCTAACCCATCTCTTGTGGCTTGAGCAGTCCATATCTGCAGGTGGACAGTAACACTTCATCAATATTTTGATCATATATAAGGTCCTTCAATAATTCATGAAACAATCTGATATGTTTCAGGAAACACAAATTTTATCTACTTGTTTTTTTGAAGAATGGACACAAAAAAAAAAAAAAAAGGGAGGTAAGTTTGATGGAAATTTGTTTTCCTTTGCATGGCTCAAATAGGAGACACTCTGTTTTACTGTTTCCAGTATCTTTTTGATCTTTTTCTTTGCTCACAATCTTTTTAAGTAACATGGGCTTAATGGGTCTCACCACAATTCACTGTAAAGCATCTATACCACCACTGCTTTTCCTGTTTATGAGTCTATTAAAATCCTGCTCTAATAAAACTTTTTAAGGATGTATCAACTCTGGAAAATCAGAAAGCAACATGGTCAATCCTCTGTCCTGTGCCTGTTACATGGACTGATGCATGGTCACAATATTTTACTAGCTTTTACTCTTTCAATAAGCAATCTACAAATTTCTATGAATTATGCTTTCATTTACATAGTCAGTGTGATAGAATATTCCTTTTTTTGATGTATTTGATGCTACTTATCTTTTCATTGCAGGAAATGGCTGTGATGTGTTTTACGGTTTTGGTTTTTTTAATATTAAATGTCAATTACTTATCCCTGCCTACAAGTAGTTCTCTATGGTTTTGAAAATTTAGAAACATCTGCTCACTGGCCAATAAGTGTTATAAAATTTGGATGTTTAAAGCATCTGGTTCTCCACTCTCTTAGTAACATTAAAAAAAAAAAAAAAATAACTGCAGTAAATAGGCTGTTCCCCAGAAGAAATTTCTTTAATTCATTAAGGAGTTCTCATGCTTATTTTGAAAATGCATAAATACAAATGGGAATAGAATTTAAGTTGAATGGCTGAAAGGCAAAAAAAAGATTTTAAAAAAACGGGCTACCTTTTCTATGAGGATCTGGTTGCCTATGGAATCATCAGAGACCTGGTAGGAATATGGATGCCTGGATTTGGACTCGGTGCCACTCCCTATGTCTGTTCTGGCTTTTACCTACATCTTGTCATATCTTGCTTATTGTCCTTACGAGGATCCAGACTGCTGACTGAGTCACAGGGACTTTCTAGTTCAGGTGTAATGAAATATCAAGACACATTTTATGCTAGTTTGTTAATTTGCTCCAAAAACTTCACTGTGCCCCTTATTTTTACTCACATTGGTAGATGATCCTTCTGCTCACTTCTTAGCCGTTATCACATTCCTGTAGTTCATGCTAGAGTAATTTTTTCAATTCTAACTGTCCGACTTCTAATTTAAACCTGAGTGAAACAAATGTCTTGCCTGACATAACTGCCATCAACAAAGCAGCTACTGAATGTAGAAAAATTTCACTTAAAGATTTAAGTACAACAGCCTATGTAGTGCATTACCACTTTTTCAAGGACAAAAGTACATGAAGATTCTATATAAAAATTACCAAAATGTCTGAATGATAGAGGATTTCAATGTAAAAAGAGTCTGCACCATATTTTCTATATTAAATTACTTTAAGAGGCAAACTTCTGCTCTATATTATCAACTAGGGCTGTAGTATTGAGCAAGCATCCTTGTCCAAACATCTTTCCTTTGACACCAATAAAGTCAAAAGGAAATTAAAAACCTGAAGATTCAAAAGAAATCCCCAAAACCCACAAACAACAACAAAAAACAAAGAAACCCCCCCAAAACCAACAACAAACAAACCCCCCCCAAACAAAAAAACAAAACCCAAAACGAAACAAACAAAAAATCCCTTACAAAATAACTCCAAACAATAAAAAGCACAGGGTACCTCAAATGTCAGGATCTCTATAGAGCTGATTAAAGTGTCATTCTTTCAAGAACAGATAGTTCATGTAAGAGGTAATTACCACAGGGCACTATAAAAAGCTACTGATTGAACCATTCAGCTGTGAAACCCAGACCTGGCTAGTTATAGGTTTTGAGCCCATTAAATTCCAGTCTCATAGATACCAAGGACTCAGGCTTTCATTGTTTTCTCTCTCCAAAACAGTACTATCTCAGGAAGTAGTGGTTGGTGTCAGCTTCTTTATTTAAATAAATGAACAATTAAAATTTGGGAGTGAATAAACATTCTTAATTCAAGACCATCCAGACGGTATTGCAAATAGATAGATAAATTTCAATCTTTCTTTGCTATGTTCAAGATAATATACTGTGCACCTTGTAGTAGATATCCTGAGTTACAAGCATGAACTTCAGCAATATACAATAGCCCACCCTTTGTGAAAGGGAATAAAATATTAGAATTATAATTATGCCTAATTATTGTAAAATTTTACTTATATGATTTGTTGTTGGTTCGGGTTTGTTTGGGGTTTGGTTTTTTTTTTTTTTTGTTTGTTTTTTTTTTGTTGTTGTTTTTGTTTTTCTTTTTCTTTTACTCTATCTTTCAAATTTATCTGGAACACTTCATATAGTGTTTATTTAAAATTTTCAAAAGAAATTTGAACCTTACATATGTTGTTGATTGCTCATGTATGTGATAGTTGCCATAGATTGACATGAGCATGAGGAGGTAGGTGATACTGCATGGACCTTCAGCTTTACTCTGCGTGAGCAATAAATGTGTTTGGAAGTACTACCAGAGTATTTCCCTCCTCATTAATCAGCATGTGTTTTGTTTTGTGGGGAAGAGATGAGCTCTTTCTAATTATCTTCTCAAATACATAAGACACTGTAGTTAGCCTGTGGCAAACTATTGTGTACTGCAGATGAAACCTGAATTACATAAACTATCCATTCAATATTGGGGAAAAGGGTGTGCAATGAAGTAGAGCTATCAAGTAGAATAATGAAGTCTAAATATACCAAATGTACCAAATAGCATGGAAATCATCAGTGACGGGGGAAAAAAGAGCAGAAGATGGAAAGGTCATGGCAATATCACAGTTCTCAGACAGTAGAATTACTGTGTTTGAATTGGTGAAAAATTATGGTCGCAATACACTGCTTGAAATTATGTCTGAAGTAACCTCTGCTATAGGCAACAGATGACTTTGGGAGAGCATGATTCACATATAAAAGAAAGAAATCATGCTGTGAGAGTTAAAGACAATAAGAATAAGAAATTGAAATTAATATTTGCCAGTGTATACAGAATATGGAGGATATACACTCTAAAGATTTTTAGATCTCTCTGGTCTTGATTTTACTGATTTTTATTTTTGCTACTGTTTCTTCTTCCCTACATGAAGGCAAGCGGGGGAAATCCCACACAATACAGAAAGCACAAAAAATACCTGTGGAAAAAAAGTCACTGTTTGTGGATTCTTTTAGAATTGCTTTTGTGGTAGCTATTAACTTTTTATTGTAGGAAATTGCTGATTTGTATGACTTTTATAAGTATTTAAGGGAAACCCATCACAGGCAAGGACCGAGAGACTTGAAAGCAGCTTCTGAGCACAGAGGTGAAAGAAATAAAGCTTCTCCTGTCTCTTTGTCACTTCTGCAGAAGGGTCCCAGGTCACCCAGCTGCCCTATACCAGAGTCAGCCTTCAGCCCCAGAACCCAAACCCCTGAGGGTCATGGATGCGTTTGGGGCCCTAGCTGAGCCCAAATGTCATATACTGTATGGGGCAAAGGGTTCTAAACCTGGGTGAAGTACTGAAGGTCAAGCTGCAAAATGTAGCAGCATTTATTAAACTGTCATCTGTACTTCTGTTTCCTCTCTTCCTTTGAGAAACAGATCTTAGAAAACAATGCATAGCAGAGCTGGCTACAGGTGTCTGAATATTCCAGCTCTGAAGTGGCCTCCCTGGTGCTGCTTGTAGTCCTCCTGGGCATGGCATACACTGTGGGAAAGAGTTAGTTAACTTTGCAGTGAAGACTCTGTTTGCTGCCACCCGGAAGTGCAAGAAGTCGATGTAAAATCATTCAACAGAACAAAACCAATCATGGTAACTTAGTTACTGAGGAATTACAGAGTAGCAGGTAATGAAATAATTAGAGATGTTTTTATGATGAATTAATTTATTGGGAATTCTGTTTGAACCGACCTATGTGAAAGACATTCATTACTGTTTCAAGAATGAAGGAGTAGGTGGAAAACCAGACATTATTTACAGTATTTATTTGTGTTTATTCAATTAACTGCACTAACAAGGTAAGACAATGTTTCCATTTATTCAGACTTGTGATGTATATGCAAGGTTATAAAAAGGGACGTAGAACCAATTTTTATAAAAAGTTGTAAAATATTGTAAAAAAACCCCCATAGGAATACTAAGCAAATATTTCTTAAGAACATTATGTATTGCATTTTACATAAGAATATAAAAAGAGGTCATGTGGGTCAGTTCAAAGGGCTGGACAGACAATTGAACCATGTCATTTGCACTAAGGAATTATTCTAAGAAAAAACTAAAAAAAAAAAAGAAATTAGTGCACCTTAGATTTTTCCAAGAATTTGCAGGTTATGGAGTTCTATATCTGGAGATTTCACTCAGAGCCTTTTACTTATTATGTACTGATGGATGCTTTCTTCACTAATTTATCCTGTTATTTCTTTAATGCATTTATTCTGTTGAGCTCTACAGTAACTGGTGGAAAAGAGTCCTGTAATTCAAGCATAGTGTGCCAAATATGTATCATTTTATTTATTTCAAGCAAGGTATCTGGTAACAGCATCAGTATTTTTCATGCTATGAGAAATACTAAATCATGAATCACAAACTAATTTAGGTTGGAAAAGACCTTTAAGAACATGGAATCCAACTGTCAGATTGAGTCCAACTTCCATAGTAATTTTCTCTGTATTCAAAATCTTATGAACATATGCCATAACTCATTATTTAGCTGTTTTTCAAGCTGAGAGCTTTCATTTATTTAGTATATCTTAGTCATTAATATGGAAACCAAGAGCAAATAATTAAATCTGAAATCTTTATTGTAAGTTAGGGATATATTTTTCAGTATTTATTATTTTTGTCTTGTCAGCATTAAATTTCATCTTTCATTTCGTTACATGGGCATTCAAAATCATGACACCTTTCCATATTTCATTGTGTTTTGTTTTACTTTTGACTACCCTGAATAATTTTATATCAAGTGCAAATTTTGTCCCTTTTGTATTTGAACAATGTGAATGCCCTAGTAATTTATGTGTAACTTTGTAGCATTCTATGAATCTCTGTTTCCACTGTGTAATCTGAGCCTTTATTTGTGTAATTAGTTTCCCAGAACCTTATTTTTTCTATTGTGAGAATTTATTAGGAAGCTTTGATACCATCCTGACCAAACCACCATGATTAGCCTAGTTATTTACACTATCAAAAGATTTGAGTATTTCCCACCCTGACTGTATTCTAAAAGAGAAAACAAAAACCAGACTATCATAGAATTATAGGATCATAGAATGGTGAGGTTTGGAAGGAACCTTAAAGATCGTTTACTTGAACCCCCGAGCCATGAGCAGGGATAACGTTCACTAGATCAGGTTGCTCAGGATCCCCTTCAGCCTGGCCTTGAACACTTCCAGGGATGGAGCATCCACAACCTCTCTGGGAAACCTGCTTCAGTGCATCACCACCCACACAGTAAAGAATTTCTTCTTAACATCTAATCTAGACCTTCCCTCTTTCAGTTCAAAAACTTTGCCTCTTGTCCTGTCACTATCTCCCTGTGCAAATAGTCCCTCGACTTCCTTTCTATCAGCCCTTTCAAAGTACATGAAGTCCATAGCGAGGTCTCCCTGAAGGCTTCTCTTCTCCAGGCCTGGCAACCATAACTCTCAGCCTGTATGCATAGGAGAGGTCTCCTATGCTCCAGCCCTGTGATGACCTTTCAGCCCTCCCCTGGGCCCTTTATAACAGGTTCATGTCTTTCCTTTGCTGAGGACCCCCAGCAGTGCTCCAGATGGGGTCTCATGAAAGTAGAGTAGGGGTGGAAAGTATCTCTCATTGGGTCTATTAATTCTATGATAATATAATTTAAACAAGGTGGTTTGGGTAGTAAATCAATCATTGAATGGGCTTGTAGTTTCCTGACCACAAAAAACACAAAAAAAAAAAAAAAAAAGCCCCACCCTTTTGAGACTAATTCAAAAAATAAATCCAGTATGAAAAATCAACAATTTTTCTATTTTTGTTTCTTTGTTCACTGTGTGTGCTATCTCATTATGATTATCTTGGTTATTGTTTTGAGTACAAAGAAAAGCACTGAAAATGCTATTAGAAGGGTATAAATTAAATATGTATCTCTTTATATAAACATACATGTTAGTAGACCTCATGCAGCTGTATTGAGAGCTCTTTCTGTCAGATGGGAAATTAACACAAAAAAGGGAAGAAAAGTCAAGTGTTATAAAAGTGTAGGTATACCTCCACTTACATCAGGAATGATTTGAATTGGTTTTTTTCCTCAACAGGATGATATTTCAGAAATATTAGAATGAGGTTTTTTGTCATATTTAGATTTGAGCAGCATCAGTTTCCTCAAAGTTATTTACGCTATCCTTCTTGTCCCAGTTTTCCCACTCTCTAATTTATTTACCTTTTCCTAGTAAAGAAGGAAGCATAATTATCCCAGGAAGTGTTCAGGATTAAATAACCTGATCAAAATCACAAAGAAATTTAGCAACAAAACCTAATTTCAAAATCACATCCTAAAAAATATGTGATCAGCAGGCTCCAAAAATATGCTGTAATATCACTCTATCACATTATTAACCTAACTCTGACTTTCAGAAGCGTTCATTTGGACTAGGAAATTGCAGAAGTCTATCTCTTCTTCAAATCCTGAAGCTGATCTGATTATAACTATCTTCCCATCTTGAATTTGGCAGTGGTATTAACAAATATATTTTCCACTATACTTACATATATATATATATATATATATATATATATATATATATATATGTATGTATATGTAATACCAGATAACATGGTTGACTGAGCTCATTGAAAATGTATTAAAATGGTTTTTATGAAGACATAAGCTTTAACTTTGACACACCACAAAAAAAAATTGGCTTTATATCTCCCTGCCTCATAGAATGGTTCACTTCACAGAGGTGCTTACACTGTTTTAAGTGATAAATGAGATCCTATGGATTGAAGAATACACATCAGAGCAGGAGATGCACTCTTTAGGCTTCTTGTGCAGGCAGAGAGAATGTCAGTTATGAATAATATCCATGAATTTTAGGCAGACTGTACAGCTCTACTAATGGCCTAAGGAATTTTATTATCATGCTCGAACAAAGCATCAGTCCAAAACTGCTAAGGTTCCTGTCTTAGTCAAACATCTAAAACTATTTTTCTATTGATCAGGAGCTTTAAAAAAAGCTGCAAGAGACCTCTGAAAATTTTTAAAGCAGACATTACTGAACCAGAAGTCAGATACATCAAGGAGACACTCACTTTTGGGAGTCAGGAGGAAAGTGAAATGAACAATCCTGAATTCTGGTGATGCAGAAAAAAACACAATATGTTAACTTCGGCAGCCTGATTTCCTAAATAGTTTGATTAATTTTTTTGTTTGTTTGCTTTCTGAACCATGGTTCAGCCCCATGGTTTCACAGGACCAAGAAACATACTTGGCCAAAAATCTCTTGGCTTTACACATCCCCAGGACAGATTATGTTTATCAAGATTAACAGAGTTCTGATTTCCTAATCTTCCATTTACATTTCCAAGAAGTGGGTAAGATATTTTAAGAAATCAAGTGTTCATAATTCTGGCTTCCCTCTCCACCCTGAAGTAACTGTCCTTGCCAAGACCCAAGACCTAGAATTGGGGTCTGGCTTAACAGGCAGACTCTGTAATTTAGACGTTTGCTGTCTATCCCTGCAAAGATTTCTTTAGTCATAATGTTCCTTAGCTCATGCTCTGAATCGAAAAAAAAGAATATTAGTAGGAAGTGAATCATTCTTTCAGATTCACTGAACCTAAGGGATATTTTCTAATTTTAGTTTCTTTTTGAATTTACTGTGAGAATACCAGCAATAAGAATCCTACCGGTAGGTTCTTAGTCCATTTTGACAGATTTTTGGTTGTTGCAGGTCACGCTTCACTGATCTTCTCATCAGAGAAGCCAGAAGGAGGGGTGGGGGGTGTGGAACACAAATGTTTAAAGTGACTTTTCCAAATCCACAACCTAATGTAGTCAAAGAATTTTAAAGTAAGTGTTTAAATTTCAGTAATAAAGATAAAAGTTTCTTATAAATTAATTTAAATTTCCTTTAGGTTTCCATGTTCTTTCTGGTTCTAAGATGCTTAACAGGAAGATACCTAAAAAATTGCTGCATTTTTGAATATCAAAATTCCAAGAAAACATAAGAAAAATGACAGTTACATGCCTGTCATTAGTAATTTTAGAGCAGAAAGGACAGCTGTTTTGCATAATTATTCCAAATTTTGAATAAAACATAAGAAAGGAATAAGGTAATTAATATTTGAGAAATTCAAAATACATATCTAAGCACTGCCATTGTCTTTAGCTGAAGTCATTATGACAGTTCTGGTCATAAAATAAAATAAAATAAAATAAAATAAAAAGACAAAAAGCTCCAAAACAAAAAAAAAAAAAAAAAAAAAAAACTAAAACCAAACCCAGACTACATGAAATGTTGCACAATAAAAATCAGCAAACATTTCATCCTCTCTTCCCCACGTAACTTACAACTTGAAAAATCCTTCTGAGTAACAAAGGTAAGGTAACGAAACATCATTTTATACAAAGAACATTTCACAAAAAGGAGTCTCTATTTAAAAGACAACTGCAACTAAATGTAAGGCAATATTTGAAGAAGTACATCTCAATAGGATGTGCCAGACCTTTATTATTATCTTTATTCTTGACCACTACATCTGTTTTCTAAATCAAAGCATGATCCCTACAACATATATATCAAAAAAAAAAAAAAATAAAAAGGACAAAAAATAATCTCTTTCTAAAAAATTTCATTATCAGACATGCCTGAATCATAAATATGCAGATCATGCTGTTTCCTTTGTGAAAAACAAAAAATGGTTGTGGATCATACCTGGTTTTGATTTGTATAATAAAGAGTAAATCACAGAAGAAACTTCTCCCTGTGGAAAGCCAGAATCCTAGAATCTCATTAGTTTGTTTTTAGCCACACTTTTTTCGTGAAGATGACTTGCCAAAACTGCATTTTTGAAAGTGGGAAGAAATGGGAAGAATTACGTTCTACACTGTTAGCAGTTTTATTTTTTTCTCATCTACAACAGATGAAACAGAGAAATACAAGTGTTGTTCAACTGGATGTTCATTTGGGTGCTGGTGGTTCACACAGGAATGAGAAAAGCTGCAAGTACAGTGCCTCAGGAGAGACCCAGAGGCTCAATGCTATGTTAGAGATGTGATGGAGACACATGCCCTGAAGACCCAAGGAGGACTGAATGGAGTCTGTTGCAAAAAAGGAGACAGTGAAAGCTGGTGGACTAAAATCAAATCTGTTATTTCATACAGACTGTAGGAAAGGAAAATACTTGTTTATCATTTACTCTTTAAAATTAGTTGGGCGATTTGAATTTTCTCTGTATCAAGAGTTACCTTGTTCTAATTCATACTCTGATAAAAGTCTGTAGAAATTCAGACTAATTGATGTTACTGGAATACTCATTGTAAGGAAAGGGGCAGGTAAATCCACTTCAAGCGTTTTATTTTTCAAGGAATTGCCACTCTACAGAGATTTCCTTCCCTGTATAAATTGCACTTCACTCCAGATTGAGCTCTAGACACACAGTTCAAGTAATTCAAAACTTTATTTTGTGTCCACTTAACCAGTTGCAAATCCAGCTGAGAACATTTAGTGAAAAACTGAAGGTATTTATGTAGGAAAGCTGGACAAGGGAGCAGGAAGAAAGAACGTGATTTCTAGATGGAGGTGCAGAGGAAACCATTGGTTATTGTGCCATTCATTGATCTTTTCAACTAAAAAAATCTAAAAGTCTGCCAGCTGCAAAAAATGGTAAAGCAGCTGGTGAAATGCATGAATTTTCATCTTGAGGACTATGTAAGATCACCACTGTTCTGTGGGACTGACCTCTCAAGGAGTTGCATGGCAACGTTCCTAATTTAGGAACTCTTGCAGGGATTGGAAATCAAGTAAATGATGATCTACGCAGATTTTCATTACTCAGTCACTTCCTATGTGTAAACAGATATGTTTTCACCTGGAGGAGTCTGTTTTTGAAAAATGAGATGTCTCTAAAGGGCATGTAACTAAATTTCACCCTGGATTCTTAAATACCACTTGACTCAAGCACATTGATTTCTTGTTTTTCCTACAATATAAAGTTACTTTTGAAACCCTACCTTAGTGTGCTGAAAAATTAATAGCTACTAGACAGTCTTCTTTCAATGATTCTCTCAGTTTTCTTCAGAATTGCATTCTTCCCTTAACTATATAATTAAAACAAAACATTTGTTTTACCAAAGTCACAAATCAAAGTACATGGAAGTTTCTAAACATACCTTCAGGCATATTTAGTTCTTCAAGAGTTTAGAAATTTCAAAGCTTACATAGCTGTAACTGAACTAATAAAATCTCAGTAATTGTCCATTTTAATTGGCCTTCAGCATTCTTAAATTGAAAGCAATTATGCAGAGAGAGAACTGAAGTACAGTGCAAGCCTTGAATTGTCTCTCTGTATAATTATATACAGAAATATGCTGAATATCCTCTTACTAGTGAGTGAAATGTTGAGGAAAAAGAGCTAATCAAAAGCCCGTATCATAAAGTCAGTAGTTTTCCTTAAGTAAAACCCACCCATTTAATATTAGCAGTTCACGAGCAGTTCATGCGCTTGTATAGTAGCAAATGAACTAAAGGGTAATGTATGGCTGAGGAAGTGACCATATATGTGGTAATGTGACCAGATTAGTATGCTGGAGCACAAAAACATAGCTATTTTTGTTAGGGACAATGAGATTTGTTTACTTTTTAATTCTTTATTTTTCTTCTAATTGTATATGATGTTGAAGGACAATGATGGAACACGGCATGCTGTAACAGCCAACAGATTTCTTATGCCATAACTACTAAATTTTTCTCTGTGTGTATAGATCTATAGATAGAAAAAACATCAATCCCATCTCCCAAAAAAGCCTCAAAAGTAGTCTAAGGTGGTTCAATGAATTACTTCATTGCATTGTCTGAAAAATTTGGATAGAAATAATAAATGCCTCTGACTGATCTCAACAAATAGCACCGCCTTTTGCAAACCGACTCTGATTAGCTATTTCTGTTCATTGCAAAGCCAGAGGTAGAAGTCCACTAAGAATAATCATCAGGAAACAGATGGTTGACAGGTTTGGGGCTTTAAACATGAAGAATGAACACTCTAGATCAGTCCAGTGTGGTCCAGATTTTCAGTTCATAAATTTTTCAACTGCACTGATTTCTTGAACTGGGAAACTGTTAGGTAAACATAAAATCATAGAATCACAAAATGGTGGAGTGGGAAGAGAGCTCTGAGATCTTTTGATTCAACTTCAGCTAAGCCAGGTTGCTCAGAATTGTGTCCACTCAAGTGTTCAATAGGAGGGAGACTCCATGACCCACTAAAATAGTGTATTTAGCTATGCTTGACATATTTAGAGGAACTAGAAATGGAAGTTCTAGGACACTGCCTAGAAATAATTATCTTCATAGGCCTTTAGCAGTCCCTTGTAGACCAGTGGCTGTTCTAGCTACTACTAGCTACTACTCAGGACTTGAATTTGGGACATTAAAGACACTTTATAGGCCCTGTCAGAAGGATAATTTGTTGAAATTTTAATTATTATCATGAAAAGACACTAAAGAAGGTCCATAAGAATGCATGCACAAAGAATACCATACCAGAATTGAAGATGTGACTACACTAAAATTTATTCTTAATTGTTTTGGTAATACATATGATGTTCTAAAACAGAGAACATAGTCTTCGATAATACTGAATTCTCAGTGAGAAAATCAGAATTTCATCAGTTATTTGTTCCTTCTTTCTAACATCTTAAACTTGTGATCAATGTATAACACAGCGCTTGGGTTCCGTGAAGGGTTTGCTGTGTTTTACCCTGAAAGCGTCCCTGGCTAGAGATCGCTCAGGTGGTGCAGCATAGCACGCTAGCCAGCTAACCCCTTCACCCACGCAGCTGGAGGCATGGATACACACACACTCAAGCTGGATTGCTCAGCATATACCAGAGACAAAGAGTCAGGAGGGGTCCTCTGTTTGGCGTTCCACAGAGGAGGTTTATTGCATCCTGCCGCGAACGGAGACCAGAGACGAAAAGAGACCAGACCACGCAGGGTCCAGGGTTTGCGTGCAAGAGCGGAGGAAGCATCAGAAACCAATGACCTGAGGGCATGGGGGCGGTACAAAGGCAGCACTAGGGAAAAGGAGCCAATGGGGAAGGTCTGGGGCATGTAGGGTAACAAGCCAATCAGACAGACCAAATATGCATAGAACCACAAAACCTGATGGGAGAGTCTTTTCCTTTTTCACCGTAAGTTGGGGTGCTTTTAAACCTTGAAATTGGTCCACGAATGGGCTTCTGCTATTTTGGGGTTCCCTGGCCTCTCGGCCGTCATAGTTGCTGGCTCAATGGCTACAAGAAGTGTAAGCTTTACTACGGTGGCAGTTTCTTGTAAAGGAGTACAAGGAATGGTTGATGCCCTTATATTCTGTTACTTTGAAACTTCTATGGATTATAAAACTCTTTCATTGTGGGTTTTCCCGCTCTATTTAGAATACACACACACAGAGACACACACATACATATAGGTTTATAAATTATGTTATTTTAGAAGAACAAGAAGATACATGGGAGAAAATCTGGTTTTTTACTTGATTTGAGCAACTGCGCAGAGACCTCTGAAAGGAAGGAGGAAGACTGAACCCCTAATAGCAGTGAAGAATGCTCATACAAAAAACTTTCCAGAACACAAACATCTTGGAAAGTCCCTTTAGTAGTTTTGGGTGTTCAGATTAAGAAATAGATGGTGGCAATCCACCTCAAAGCTCTGGAAAGGTATGAATACTATAAGACACATAATGAACATTTTAATTTTTGATTTTAGTCTTTTGTCTTTTTAGTTTGGACAGCTTCTGTTTGCTATTGATGTTTTAAAATTGCCTTTTTACCTGTGATTGAGGACCATCATATAAAAATTATTTTTGCAAACAGTTCTAAATTGCACATTTTATGCAAGAGCAGAAGCTAATTTTTCCTTTCAGCTCTATGTTCTCATCTTCTATGTTCCATTCAAGGAGTATGAAACTCCTTGGAATAGTTTAGACTTTAATGCTCCTTACTTCCCAGACTTTCTACTGAGTGTTAATTTTCCATATTTTCAAGGTTTTCCACCTGCAATTAAATTTAGATGTTGTACTGCTTCCTACCAGATTCAAAGGCATGATATGAATGCCCAAATCTCCAGCTGCATGTATTGTTGTGACAATGGACATATTATCTCTCGTCATGATACCTACACACTTGGAAAGGATTTACCTTATGCTATATTTTTCTGTTGGAAAGCTAGTTCTCTAATTTTACCATACATATTCTCTCCGTACTCTGTGGAAACTTACAGGACATGTATGAGATTGATTCATCCCATTCTGAAATCCGTTTGCAAAATATGTGAGATAATTGCCTCTGGAGCAATCCATTGCAAATGCTATAATGCAAGTGATCGGCTCAGACTAGACAGGAGGAGTTTAGATAGCTAGAGAAATTACATGGATCTCACACTGATTGTTGACTTATGCAGACTATCTCGTAGTAAGCTTGTCTTCCCACTCTTTGATTAAGTGTTGGCTGAGATGTGGACAGACTTTTGATTGGGTTTGTTTGCTGGGAAGTGTTTTGTCTGAGATCTGTGTATGAAAAATGGTGAGATATGCAAACCATTCATAAACATTTTAATGAACAGCATAGCATACTTTCATTTTCGTGATGATATTTATATTCTTTCATTAGCTAGTTGGATTCAAGTCTCACAAGCCTGTAAACCTGATCTCAAGGCATTTATACAAAGAGAAAAAGTACACGGCTATGTTTGATTCAGTCATAAACAAATTTTCCTTTATATTTTGCTAAACTGAATGATATGTATATGTTACCAAACCCAGACTTATTGCTCCAGATTAAACTGGATTAAAACTGTCTGATTCAGGTAATGCTTTCAAATAAATGTGGATGTCTTCTGCCACCAGCATTATGAATTCACTTCCTTACATAGCATTGAACTCAGCAATTTACAGGCTCTGAAATCAAAAGCCTACTTCCATGAAAAAATTCATATGTAGTTGAAAAAAATGAATGTTCTGAGTTTTAGAAACAGAAATCAACCTTTATTTTAAGGCTATTTTCTTATTATATCCACGTCAGAATGCATTATTTGTAATTCCTTCTGCAAGCATATCTAAATAACAATTCTTTACAGCTGTACTGCCTATGAGGTCTCCTATGAATTTTAATATTTTCATGTGTGAAAAATTATGTGATGATTTTAAGACTGGGACAGAATTTTCTTGGATGAAAAAAACAAACTAATTCACTAGGAATGCTTTAGAATAAGGTGTTTATTCTCTGTATCAGGAAGTATTTCAGCTCTGCATAGTTAAAAAAAGGTGTTTGAGGGTTTGGGAGCTTTGTTTTCTTTTCTTTTCTTTTGCTTTGTTTTTCTTTATTTCAGTCTACATTACAATAACATTAAATCCTGAATAAAGGTCATGATGGTACCATCAGAAGAGACTGCTTTTGCTCTCAGAAGCTCTTAAGCAATATATCATCCTAAGAAGCCTTTCCTTATTTTAGTTGCCAAGGTAAAATGTGTTTTAGGCAAACCATATCTTGACACATGGTGCTTGGTTAATTCCTGTCTAAATGCTCATTACTTCACAGTTTCTTCGAGTTTAAATTTTGCATTCTCCATTTCTGTACCTGTTTGGGCAGTACTTAATATATTTTTAATGCTCTGTTTCTACCAAAGAATGGCTGTATTATTAATAAAATGGGAACAAACTGTACATGGGCAAAATTAACGAATGAAAAAGAATAAGATGAACCCTACTACACTATCAGCTCTTATTAGCTATGTCAAATCTATTACACACTGCATTGAAAACTTTTCCTACAAAAAATGTTCTGACAAGCATATTAATTTAAGAAATAAAAGTTTGACTGCACATAAAATGCTATTGAGCAGTTACTATAATACAGTAACAAAGTGTGAAAGCTTAATTCTCCGTAGTGATCTGACTGTGTCGGTCTAAATTTCTCGTACAGTCACCACTGACATTATTGGCAACTGAAAATCCCCATCCCCACAAAGGGAGGATGACATAAACGTCATAGCAAGCACGGGTTTTAACTCGTCTTTCTAGTGTGCTTTATGATCTTATGACAGATGTTCTTTTGGTTTTACCAAAGAGTAGAATAATGGTAAGGTTTCTGAAGTCATTTAAAGATTGACTTAGAAAGACTTTTAAGCCAGGTTACATTCTATTTTATAGATATATTGTCATTTTATATGTTTTTACAGGTAAGCCAAAAATGTCTCTCAGATGTAAGTATTTTTTACCAGGACTGCATTCAACATATACACCAGAACCTCGAGACCATAAGCTTTAGTCCTGTAGTGGTGTAAGTTTGCTCTGCACATGCATAGTGAGACAAAACACAGGTTTAACTTAAACTCAGATGAGGTTAAATTCATAGTGTTTGCTTTCTTTTTTCCTCACTGTAACCTTTTTATTGTGACTCTTCCCTAACAGTCGGAATAGAAAATATAAGCAATCATAATTATAAAAGAAAGTAGAATTAAAGTCAGCTAGCCTCATCTGTCTCAAAATGTATTTCATATATCTGAAAGAGTCCCCAAATAGTCCCTTAATCTCATTGCTGTTCCTCCAATTTCTACTGTGCATTTTCACTATTCATCAGTGCTAGTATTTTTTAAACTTCAATGTAAAAATCACTAATGCAGCAGAACACAAGCCAAAGAACAAAAGCAAGTAAATAAACAACTGCAAAATAAGGGAAAATTTTCACAATTATGACTTGGAATAATCTCTCAGTGTCTGATGAGAGTTCCCTTTCCCTATAAAGAAAAGAAATAGGTCTACTTAATTGGAAATAATAGACAGGGGAAAAGAAGAATAAGATGAGAGAATGTTTAGAGGCATGGGGATAACGCAGTCATATATGGATGTCTCAACTCCTTAGGCATCTCAGATAACACTAATGAGTAAGGTGGGAAACTGAATTAAGTTCCTATTCATCTTGCTTATAAGTATTTTCACACTCAAACTCTTGTTACCAAAAAAAAAAAAAAAAAATTAAACTTACTGTATCTATGAAGCAAAGAATTTATTCTCAGTCTAATAATACTGAAAATACAGTATTAGAGACAGAACTGTTAAGCAGGAATGTTTTATCTGTGTACACTTTTTCTCAGGTATTATGCATACCCTTTCAGTGAACCTTGTATCTGAGGTTCATACTTCTCAGTTTTTGTAAAGAAAAAGATGGGTGGGTAGTAGTGACAAGACATTAGCAGTATAAAGTATTTTCTGACAGAAAAATCCTAGTCTTTTTAGTGTCTTCATTCTCCTTAGTATTACACCCTCAAATAAATGCATTTTCCTTATTATCACAGACTTCTTACTTCGCAGTTGATGTCTGGAATTTGTAAAACTGCTTTCTCCAGCCTTATTTGACATGAAAGTCTATTGTTTCTTGCACAATGGCCGCCTAATTTTATCAGACCCTTACTATGCTTGTGGCTCAACACACTGAAGCTGCAATGGGTGAGGGAATAGCCACTTGACCACTATAGTTAAAACTGAGACTGATACAATCTCTGAAAGCCCTGAGTCCCAGCATTTTGTATGACATATTAGTGTCTGATGGTTTTTAGTAGTAATGGCAAAATCCTTGTTCCATGGTGAAATTTAGCAAAACTGCTGGCAGAATGTGGACTAATGAAACTATGAAGCTTCGTGCCTAAAACTGCTAAATTTACGTTTCTGTCATATTCTTCAAGTAAGACTATTATTTTATGCAAAGAGTTTATGGATTTGTCATTTAAAACAAGCTAGACAAATAAGAAATTTGTAGGAATACCCTAATCAGAACCAGGAGACTAAAGTCAGAGTTTAGACTAATGAAAGGGTTATAGTAAATGCCCTGTCTTTGTAGAGGTCTTTGTACCACTTTACTTTTATGCAGCAATAAAAAGCAGAGAAATAAGGCATGTCATAGTGTTTTGTCAAGCCAATAGCAACATGTAATGTCACAAAAGTAAATTGAATTCAATGTCAATCGCCATTGTAAACCTATTGTTTTGTGTCCTGTAGTCAGGAATTGTTTGCACTTTGTGTTATGCTTAGGGCTTTTTAAAAGCAGGATGCATTAATAATTTTGATTTAATCTTTGTTAATCATTTTGATTTAATCTTTGTCAAGACCTTAACTACATATTTGGGTTGCCTGAAGAAGCTGTCAGGTGATATAATTTATGAGAAGATCTAGAGGACAAACACTACTATGTAGTCTTTTACAGTGTGTTTTGCCCTCTTTTTCTTAAACCTGATTTTACTTTAATAAAATCAGAATAAGTGGTTAAAAAATGTTACATTTTAAAAAATTAAATGTGTATTAGGACATCTGTTTTGTTTTGATTTTTACGTATATTTTAAGTAAATAACTTTGAATTACTTATATTTTACAGTGTTTGATTCTCTTGCAATAACAAGTGCAAGAAGAAACAGAATGAAATTTTAAATATCACGGTAAAGACATTTTTAAATATTTGAAATATTTTTTTTGCTAACAGGTTCTGTTGAGTCAGCATACATAGACCTTATTTAACAGAGCAATTAATCACTGATCTCCCTTCTATTGACCAGAAATTATGCTGTAATACATCTCATAGGAGTATTTGACTTAAAATAGAAAAAAGGATTTTTTAATTTTCATTAATTCCAATATCCTTAGAAGCTAATACTTTTTATTTTTCAAAAACTTCAAGCTGATTTCGGTTTTGTTTACTTTTTATATAGTGTATTAGAAACAAAACTATAAAAATATTTTGAACAAATGAAGTAGAAGCTTACACTATAATTTTAAGAAAGAACTTTTTTTTAACATCAGTTTGGAATAAAGAAATGCATTAAAACTTTATGAAACATGAGATGAAAATTACAACAAAAATTGGGACCGTGATTACCATATTATTATTTTTTTTAAAAAAGCTTCACTACAAATATCTGATTCTCAAAGACAGACTAAAATTTTATTTAAGTTAAGAGAATCCATTTTCAATATTCATTGAATCTTGGATCATTCATATAAAACAGAGGAGATGGAAGAGAGTAAAAATAAAATTATGGAGTGTGTGAAAGCTTAACAAGTTAAGATTTTCATTAAAGCAATTTTTTTCCTCAGACTAATACTGCCATAGCTCTTTCCTCAAAATACAAGATAGTCAAAACAAGACTCTGTCCCTGTACAGTCATTAAGAACCCAATGTTTCTGTAGTGTACTGTGCAAGCAGTTGGTTTCTGACGGAGCTGAACCCAATAGGATTTATGTTGCAGGTTTAAACCAGTAAGGATGAGCAAAAAAATGCAGTCCTGATGAAGAAAATTGAGACCAACACACCTGGATTTGGAACACTTTTGTAGAGATAAATTCCCACAAGGTTTCTGGAAGTGGACTACTGAGGACATGCATCAGTCAAAAACAATCCTTGAATATATCACTGATTTGCATCTTAAAGATGATTAATTTATTATTAGAGTTTTCAGATACGGCAGAACTGCTTTAAATTATTGAGAAGGATTGCTGCAAGATCTAGCATATTTTTATTTCAAAGAGAATGAGCACCCTTTTTCATTTGGATAGTTTCTCCTTAGGAAACTGATATCATATTTCAACGAACAGATGGATGTATTGCTATAAAATATGGTGCCATCATTTTCTGGAATATGTGTGCTGTTAACAAAGGGCCTGTGTAGGTGCTCTTTCTGAGCTCCTAGATGGCAAGTTGAGAGCTTTTATTAGCAGCTTCAGGGCCACAACAGATTTACCTACATTGTCAAATCATGCAGTTCCTGGGTTCTGATTCCTAAGTACATTCACTGAATAAATGTGCAAAATTGAAGTTGAATCCAGTGGATTTCTGGGGCCCAGAGGTTTCTCCTTCCCACCCTACTTGAACACTGGCAATATTTCTGAGTTCATCTGATAACCAAGGAAAGACCCTGGGCCCTTTCCTTAATAAGTGTTTCAGATCCTGTGCATTTGCAGATGCATGTCTCCTTAAATTAACAGCTTGAAATGCCCAAGCAAATTACACACACAGGAAACAGAGAGTAAGGTCAGACAGAAAAGATCCAAGGCTCAGTCAGACAAGCATGCTGACAAGCAGCTTGTTTAAGGAAGACCAGCTACTTTTACTATCCCCTTCTCTCCATTTTCTCATTCAGATTGTGATAGCTGTTCTTCTTCCCTTACTTACACTGCCTTTCCTCCCTTCCTTTGGAAAGGTTCATCCCTTTCCGTTTCTCATCTCACATCCAACAATATTTTGTTGTCTCGTCTGCTAGCTAAATCTCAGGCCAGTCCCTTAGCACCTGTCTGTATATCCTAGCACCACTGATGCAGAAAAATCACAATCTGAATGAACAAATGGTGAAATAAAAGGAAGATATATTGTTGTGAGTACCAAACAATTCACATTTAAATATAACTAAGTACATACATAATTATAGCCTTTAATGGAAACAACCATAAATCATATAACAGATTTTGTAATTGTAGACAGTGCTTGGAAAACTGTAGCTCAGCACTCTGTCAGAGTCAAAAATTGAAGAGTGTGTTCTAATATGTAACACATCTGACTATGTGAAGACAGTTCAATGTTTCTTATTCAAAGGATGAGAAAACAGCAGAATAGGTTCTAGGAAGAACAAAGAAACTAAGTTATGAGAAATTAAGTTAAAGTCAGTGACCAGCAGTTCCTGCTGTTGTCATTTCTATCTTTCAAAAGAATGGCCTACAAGAGCTGCAGTCTGGTATTTTGTCTGGAGGAACCACATATATTTTTTCCTTCTTCTCCTTCCTCCAAAACTTCCTGGGTTTTTCCTCTTTGTCTTTCATTCCAGTGGCAATAGTTGGGTTTTTTTTTTATCTTTTCCACCCTTGGGCCTCCAGATTTTCTTTTGCTTTTACAGCTCCTCTACCGATCTCTTTATGCTACTATTATGACACAAACCTTCTAAGATTTTTATTCTTTTAGTTTTCTTTTTCTGCTTTCAATCATGTTTCAAATAATTTACAACCGTATAATTGCAGAATAAAGAGCACATATATTCTGCCATGTTACAGAAAGACAACAACAAAACCACATACAAAGAAACCTTGTATAAAGTAACTAGCAGCTGTCAGTAGAAGAAAAGAAAGAAGCAAGTACGTATGCAATCAATCTAATCTCTCCCTTCTCAACCACAGAATTTACCAAAAGTGGACTTTCTGATTATTTGACATTTGAGGGGGGTTAATTTTTCATCTCTTTAGTAGCTTGTTTTTATTCATATACAGGATGACTTTCCTGTTAGATAAAAACATATTTAAATATTAATGAACATTTCTGTTAATGAAAAATCAGACTATGATGTTTTTTGAGTCATTTGTTCATCTGCATTTTCCATCCACATGGATCACTCAATATAACATTGACAAGGGGTGTACAGCAAGGACAGGTTTGGCTCAGACTACTTTCCTTCCTGAAGAGAGAGGGTATGGATATAAAGGGTAGGAACTGGGATCTGAGTCATAAAAATTTCCCATGATTTTCTACAGGGTCTTGTTCAAGTATGCTGCTCTTTTTACAGTTAAGCTCCGTTCAGGCAGTAGACAGTTCCAGTCATTTTTATCTGTCTTTGACAATTTGCAGATTTATGATTCTAAATAGAAAACTTACAAAAACACATTAAGCAAAAAAATCAAATTGAATTCCCTCCAAAAGATGAGTATATATGTATATAATGTTTCTCTGTAAGCAAGATTGAAATGAACCAGGAATTTTAACACTGTGGCTCATCACTAAATAAGCATGTGAAATATTCTTATTTAAGAAAGGATTGAGTAGTATTTGTCCTATATATCTTAAAACAGATTCTGTACATTTCAGCCGGTGAGAAAGAAATGAGATCCCATTTATCAAACAGACTTACAGTAAGCTTTTTGCATCTGCTTCTCATCAATCACATCTCTGTCATAAGTAGTGCTGCAAAATTCAATAACTTTTTCTTTGTCATTGAAGACTGCTTGAGGCAATCAAGAGACATTTCCAAATCCACCAATATGCATTCTACATATCACAACAGGGCAAAATATACAATCCCAGGGATACCTTTTTGTCTGTCAAACAGCTCAGCTGGAATTTGTTTAATCAGCTGAGCTTTGTAACAGATAGAAAATAAAGCAGAGAAAGGAAAAAACCCACAACCTCCCCCTGCAACCAAACAAAAACCAGCATAAAAAACCCAAAACACAATCCAAAACTCACATACCCTCCAAGAAATCTGATATATACTGATTATTAAAAATACAGGATTTTTCTGTTTAATAGTTTGATTTTGATTTATGAAGAATAACTATTTTTCAGCTGTAACCAAAGCAGAAGCCTGTAAAACACACACAACTAACTGGCATGCTTTGAATGTAAATTTAAGTAAATATACTAAACCAGTGTAACTGGTAACAGTGTATAAACATTTTTTAACGCTGTGATGACACAGCTGCACACAACATATGAGACTTTAGGTAAGTATGTGAGCAATGTAACCACCAAAGGGCAAAGACTTTTGCAGTTGTACTTCAGTAGCATGGAAAAGTATGAGAGGAGCAACATAACTTGCAAGATGAGTAGCACAGAGCAAGATAAGAGCAAGGGACTCCAAATGGGCAGGATATTCTGCTGAAAAACCTGGAGCTGGTTGCTGACAAAAATCAGTAACAGTATTGGAAGCAGACAAAACCCCTCTTCCCTTTTGGCAGTGATTAAAAAGCATAAAAACATCAAACATTAAGAGGAAAAGTAGTAAAGAAAAAAATCCCATTTCTTTCACTGACAAGTTTTCAAAGACTTCTTATTAGCACAAATCTAATTACTATAGAAAAATAAATAAAGAGAAGCAAAGAATGTTAAAACAGAAAAAAAAAATCTCATCAGTAGCAGTAAAATTTAATTTTGTATAAATATTTTTCTTAGTATCTACCCAATTTCTATTGTTATGTCCATGTTTCCATTGCTTCTTGGAATCTTAATATGTATTCAGTATTGGAATGGTGAGACATTATCATCCTGGGTAATATCAGGTTGGTGATGATGATTTCTTCCTCCTCACTGTAAGGTGTATTTGGCATTATTATACAATTTTTAAGATGTTTTACTGTTTGCTTTTTCTTCATTGATGTGAAACTTCACATTATGTGTGAATTTATTATATTTGTCTGGTTTACATAGGCTAGATATGTGAGGTTTTTATCCCTGTTAACTCCAAGCCTAATTTTGTTCAGTTCCCAGCTCTGCAGTTCACTGACCATTAGTGAGGTGTTCTTACAGAATTAGGATTTTCAGTGCCAGTCTCTGTCCCCTCTCGTGTGTCCTGTACGTGCACACTGCATCTTGCATCCCTACATTTCAAAATTTTTGTTATTGCACCTTATCTACATGCCTGAATACCACTACATCTGTATGTTAGATTTACCAATATTTTATTCTACACAAATACTCCTTTCCACTGTGACAATTATTTTGACGCTAGGCAAATATAAACAATACCAATCAGACATAGACACCAAGCATAGACATAGACACAGATAAACCAAGTGAAAAAAAACCACCCCATCAGGTCAAGTTCAGAAAAATGCTTACAAGTCTCAGTTCTGACACCCTGCAAACTGGGCATAAAGCCCAAAGCCTGCAACCAGCAGCAATATTACCATATTTGCAGGACTAACAAGGAAAATCTGAAGCAGAAATGTCTCTTACTGAGGAAAAGTTATGGTTCATCCACACTGGAGTTGTACAACCCTCAGTTAAATGCTCTGGAGCCTTATCTCCCTTTGGCACTTAGCAATGAGGATAGGCATCGCAGCCTCACAAGGCATGGGAGCCGACGGTCTGCAATAGCACCAGGCATGAACAGTGCCTGTACCATAGCCCTTGTCTCTCTCCAGAGTTACAGAGGCGGGCATGTGGTCTTTTTGACTCAGTGGGAAAGGCAATGTACAGGAGAAAGTCAGAAGTTCCCAGCACAACTACTAAACTCTGATTTCACTGTGAAGTGAATGATGACATTTCAGAAATTTCCAAAAATGATAATGTTTGGGGTTTTGACTGTTTTAGGTTTGGTTGGATGTCTGCTTTTGGAGGTTTTGTTGGGTTGGTTGGGTTGGTTGGTTTATTTTTTGTTTTCCCAAAAGTCTTGCTCTTTTAGTTTCTGTCATTGACTTCTTTGTTAAAGTCTTTGAATACATTTTTCATAGAATTTCTCTTGGTTTGGTTTTAGTTTTTAAAGACAGTAAAATCCAGTTTAAACTCATTAAGATGCAGGTATCCTGTGACATATTTTACTACTGTTTTTTTTCTTTAGTTATGTCTAAGCTACTTGAGTGTCACAGACACAGTAAGTAAAAGGGTCAAAAAGAACAGTCTTGTCTGAAGTATCTCTGCATGTCATGTCAGTAAACTTCCGTATGATCACAAATATCAGAGCCTTACATCAATAGTTCACAAATCTCAGGGCTTTTCAAATGTTTCATTGCCAGACCCATCTGGTTTATAAGTGTGAAGGCTGAGGAAAACTCTCAGAAATTTCTTAGTTCAACCTGATAGAATAAAATGGAACACTGTAACATTAAAATTTGATTTTGATCAAGGTCCCCCATCTGTTGCTAAAGAATTATGATGATGCTCTACAGAACCTCAAGCAGAAGTTTAATTAGTTTTAATGCCAACAGTTTACTGACAAGTGAGACCTTTAAGTCTGCCACTCTGCTTGGAACACTTGACTGTATTTGGAGCAGGCTATCTTCCTAAGAGATCAAAGAAGACAATTTCAAATTCTGGATGGAGTTTTTTAAACAATTTTGTAGCACATCATAAATTATAAATATGCTTTACAAAATCACTGTGAGGAATTATTGCTCAAATGGCACTGGAGCTCACAACCACCTTCTGTTTCTGAGCCTCCTGGTTGTGAACCAACGAATGAGGAATGAAAGGACAGTTACTGGATTCGATCCCAATTTGATGATAAGTATAACCTGCTTGACATGGAAAAAACTTACAAAAATATCAATTTCATACCTTATGTAATATGCGACAGTTATAATTTCTTAAAATTTAAATATGTTTTTAAAGTTAATTATACTCCTACGAAAAATATTTTAGAATTCCTATATATAGGTTATGTTTACATTTTTAGTTGGTAGTTTGCTCAAGGAAGTGAAAGCAGAATACATTTCCTCCATCAATTTTTTTTGGTGTGAAATTATACAAAGATTGAGAAAAATAGGAAAGATTTCACTGGAACATGAAAAATTAATCTAATAAAATTCTTAGTGTTTGGAATACTTATTAAAGGGTAACAGAAGGCTGCCATCTCCAGTATTTGAACTTCATGGGGATTAATTACAATTCAGAAGTGATGCCATAATTTTCCAAGTTGACTGGCTGTGGAACAATCTGTAGCCTACGATTGAAAAAGAAATGATCTATTCATTCAAAGTCAGTGATAATAACCTCTCAGAATCAGAAAACTGAAAGGAAGAAAATACCTTGCATCTCCATTCTTTCCTTATACAATGATTTAATTGGTTGATTATTTGCTATATCATCTTCCTGGAAGCACTCAGATATCTTTAAGAATGCATGAATCAAGTTGTGCAAATGAGCTCTCTTCCCCTAAATTTCATGGCTGACTGGAAACTCTCAATCACTTCTGTGACCACCACAGCAGATTTTCTGTCATCCTGAGAAATACAGAAGTTACAATGTCAGCATATGTGATACCTACACATTGTTCTGGCAAGGCATTACCATCAAGTAGATCTCCATAAAACTGCTTTGAGCAGCTATACTCCTTTTCATAATAAAATAGTAGCAGCACACAAGGATCCAAAACCTCGACATTTTCAAAGAAGGTTTAATACAGAGTTATTTTTAATTGAAAAGTGTTAGGAGATTGTTTCCTGTTCTTCTACATAACTGTAACCATATAGAGCCACCAGAAAGGGCTCATCTTTTTTTATTTTCATGTGTGTATTTCAGGTGTATTAATCAAAAACTTGCATGCAAGGCAGTTTGTGGAACAGAATATACAAACACCCTCAAAAGGAAAAGAAACCATCTCAAGGAATGTTGGTCTGTTTCAAGGTTTCTTACTCAACTTTATATAAAATCTCAGGTCTCAGTTGAAGTGAATGACATTTCACATCAACCTATAAATCATCAATTTATCATAGTCTCAAAAAAATGAGAAAGTTTATCTTTCAGTTTGGAGTTTGTGACTGCCATATAAGCATTTACTGGATGATAAGGGCTTGGGAAACTCCATTCAATAAAATTACGTTTCCCTATGTATTTCAAGACCATAAATGTTTCTCCTATGTGCACTTACTTTCTTGCTTTGGTCCTCTACAATTCTAATTCTAATATTCTTATTTAAGTCTTATAGGTGGAGTGCTTTGCCTAGTGAAATTCATATTGTTTATGTTGTAAAAATCATTGATTTTCTATTTAATGGGTGACCCTTATATGTACTGAAAGCATTAGAACTCACAGAAACATCTCTTCAGTGACCCTCAGGCAACTTACAGCTTTTCTTTGCCATTTGAGGGATGTTATGTCTGAAATGCTCTCTTGTTGTTTCCGGAGAGTATAAAGTAGAGTTATGGATTGTGTTACAAAATTGTACTAACCTGAAAGATCAGCCATATTTCAGGAGCACTGTGAACAATGTCACCACTATTACTTCAGGGAAAGCAACAGGATCAAGGTTAAAAAGTTAAATTGCATAAGTAGGGAAAAGGATATATTTTCATGTGAAAAAGAGAATAAAAAAGAAACTGCACCTCTTACAGAAATTAAAGTATGCATAAAAATAGTGAGAAGTTATTATTTGTGAATGCCATTAAAAATGATGTTGTTTAACCCATCTGGCCACTCATTCACTCCCCCACAGAGGTATGTGGGGTAGAATTAGAAGAGTAAAACGGAGAAAATTTATGAGTTGAATTTCAGAGAGTTTAATCATTAAAATTTAAAAATTGCAAAGACATAAAGCAGAACAAAAATACAAAAAGAGAAGAAAATATAGCCAAAGAAAAGCAAATTATGCATAACCTCCCAAATTCTCACCACTAACCACTGATGACCAGCCAGTCCCTGAGCAATAGCAGCCCCCTCCAGACTTCATCTCCCCAGGTTTTATTGGTGAGCATGATGTTATCTTGTACTGAAAATCCCTTTGGTCAGTTGGGGTGAACAGTTCCAGATGTGTCCACTTCCAACCTTTTGCATACCACCAGCCTACTCACTGTCAGGGCAGTGTTAGGAGCAGAAAAGGCCTTGACACTGTGTGCTTGACACTGAGCACCGCTCAGGAATAACTAAAACATCAGTGTTGTCAAAACTATTTCCAGTACAAATCTAAAACATAGCCTAATGCTAGCTACTGTGCAGAAACTTAACTCTATCCCAGCCAAAAGCAGTATAACAAGAAATTGAGAAGATGGAACAGGAGAACCAGATCTTTCTTACTTATTAGGCATCCAAAAGAGCAACATCAGAACAAGTAAATAAAGAGGACTGCTCAGTAGAGTTTAAATCCAAGGTGGAGGTATAAGATCTAGTCCTCCATGTGTTGACAGGTGAAACATTTCTGAAAGAAAATGCTGCAGTGTTTCATACAGTCAGAATGGCCCAAGTGGACTAAAATTAATGAACAATCTCTGGAGTCTGTCTCAACTGTTGAAGATTTCTTTCTTTGGATATTCATTAGGCATTATCTTTAATGCAAAACTTTAATGCAAGTTAAATATCTATTTTAAGAAAACAAATTTTATTAGGAAGAATTTCCATAATACAACTAATTCCTTACATTAATTTGTTCACCACAGGATCTCATGCATATTTTTGAAGACATAGATACAGAACCAGGTTCCGAGGAACACAGGGACTGATTTTGCCTTCTTTTACCATATGATAACTGTCTTACTCCCCTTTTTACAAAGCAGAGGTGGAATTCTCACATAATTTTATGAGTGTAATTTCTCTGTCTCATACCAAAACCCTGCCTTGTGTGGCCACGGGCTTCTAGATGTTTCTCATATATAGTACATCTCTACAGAGATGTCACTTCTTTGTACTCAGCCACTGACAGACATACTTTTCTCTTTCGATTAAGAAACATCTCAGGCAAAATTAACCAAAAATTTTGGTTCCATGTTACTGTGCTTTCACTCTAGTAATGGAGAGACAATGGTACTCCAAGTTGCAAGTAATTCCCTCTTTCTTAGAAAACTCTTTTAACATGGGATGATTTGCTCTAAGGAAGTGTCTCTTTTTTTCTAATTATTAAGAAAGCAACCAAACTGCTAGCTCACATCTGAATTATGCTTCAGCTTCTTAAATATGGGTTTCTAGTACCATTATGAATATTTTGTGGGTAATTTTTCTAGCCTCTAGCTGCTGCCCCAGAGGAACACATGTGTCTTCTGTGTTCCAGTCTCTTTAAATTGTAAAGAGTCAGAAAGACAGGTAAATTAATTTTTAACATTGTAGAGGAAATGCCTTGAACTAAAATTTTAGAACTAAATTCTCTGTGTCTCGATAAAAGTATTGGCTTCAACACATCTTGTTGCTGCAAAATAAAGCTCTGTGTCAGAACTAAGATGTAGAAATGCAGGCTTTAATCTTTCAGTATCCAGGGCATACTCACACTGCTCATGTAATTAATTACGGAATGAAAGTTCAAGTTGTAATAAAATTTGAAGTGGCATGAATTAGTTCAACAAAATTGAAAGTGGGGGACCCTGCTGATATTAGTGAAGTGCAGAAAGTTGGTTTTAATATTTGTGTCACTCAGCAGAGAGATTTTCATTACCTACAATTCCACAGTATTAATCCATTTGAAAGAGACTAACTACTGAAAATTTATGACAGGAAATTCATGTAAGGGCCTTTTAAAAAAAAATACAACTTCAGTCATGACAGTCCAGCATCACTGAATTTATCAGTGCTTCCTGACTGCAATGAAAAAAACAAACTAGTGTACAACTGAAAACTGGGCAGAAGAAATAGAATTAAAAAGTGTGAGATTTATCTGACTTCTAGGGGTGATATATGTTTGATCAAATGCAGAAATCTAAAGTGCAAATACAATGACCAGAGGCATCTCTGAAATACCTCATGGGGAGAAATTCATCTTGCAAGAGCATAAGTCAGGACATCAGTGAGTCCAGTTCAAAAAGTACATGCTTCTTTTCACTGACTAGAAACAAACTGAGTAGCAAAAAAGATGTAAACAACTTAATTAGCCATTTAAAATGAGGGAAGATGAAATATATTGCAACAATTTATTATCATATATTCTTTCCTATTATTATATGCATGCATATATTTCTATCTCATAAGATCATGTAATGTATAGAAGCAGAATGGTTTTGATTGAGAGGGACCTTAAAAATCATCTAGTTCCAATCCCTCCTGCCATGGGCAGGAACACCTTCCATTAGACCGGGTTTCTCAAAGCCCCATCTAACCTGGCCTTGAAAAGAGATGGTGCATCTACAACTTCTCTAGGCAGCACATTCCAGTGCCTCACCACTTTCACAGCAAGGAATGTCTTCCTGACATCTGATCTAAACCTACCCTCTTTCAGTTTAAAGCCATTCCATCTTGTCCTTCATGCTCTTGCAAAAGTCCCTCTCAAGCTTTCTTATTAGCCTCCTTTAAGTACCCTAAAGTCTGCTAGATCTCACCAGAGGTTCTCTTCTTCAGGCTTAACAACCCAAATTCTCTCAGCCTGTCTTCCATCTTAAGTCTACGGTATAGTACATATTGTACTATTAGTATAGTACATAATACTCACTATTTAATATTTCACTGTATTTTTATGCATAATACATTATATGATGTATTTAAATAACAACTAGATTTATGATTACTATTTTGGGAAGTGTTCTTTTTTCAAGAAAATAGAGTTGGTTTTTTTTTTTCCCCCTGTTATTCCTTTTCTTGTTTTGCATTTGGGAAGTGATTTGAGAATCTACATGCAGATGTTTTGTGCCATATTATATGCTTTACCTCATCATATCTGTCCTCCAGCTGCCATTCTAGAAGATTGCATCTCCTGTATGCTTGTTTTCATATCTATCAAATCCAAGGAGATTTAACATGAAAATTGATGTGTCTGTTCAGATATTCAGTTTTGAACCGTGTTTCACATTTTTCTACAATTTTCTTATCATAGAAAAGTAGACATAAAATATTTCCCTTATATTTATGGAATGTGGATTAAAAATACCTCAAACTAACAATATGTATAAAGGAAAAAAATTACTATTTTTTTCTATTTGCTTCCCTAAAGAATAGATTTGATCACTCAACTGCTTAATAAACTGTGGAGAACACAGAGATCTTTTCTGTCATATAGTTGTAAAACTCAGTCCATGTATCAGATTTTCATCCAAGTCAAAATTATTGAAGAGATATTCTAAAGTCCAGTGGCTACCTTTTCATCACTGGAAATTACTGGGATTTTTTTCATAGCATCAATTACAGAGACAATCAATGAAAGACATTATTTCAAGTCAGGCCTGGGGTCAAGAAAGCAGAAATTTATTTGAGTCTTATTTTCTGTTTTAGGAACCAGATATGAAATTATTCAGGACATGACTTTTTTCCAAAATGATTAAACACAAGTGTAAATTTAAAAACTATGGGTGCTCACAGCCTTGCTTGATGTATTGCTTAAGTCCCCCTCTACTATGCCATGTACTTTATATTATTAAGTACTTTAGTTTTTAAATGTGCTTTTGGGCTAATGGACCTGTTCTCTGGAACAGATAACCTCCTTGGTTTTTGATTTGCTTACAGATCTGCACTTGAAAATGATAATATTTTCAGGTCTCAAAAGTCTTTTCACAGAATTTTCTTCATGAGAAAGAACCTTCTGATAATCTAACTCGTGGTTTTGTTTTGCTGGTTTTTTTTAAGTTTGTCATAATTTATTTCTATTTTTACTAAAGCTGTCTTTCAGTTCAAACAGTAGTTTTATGTAATTATAGACATTGATCTCATTCTCCCTTAGCATTTGTTTTTTCTGTTCTCAACAAGCCAAATTATGTTATTTTCTGATTGAAAAATTCTATTTCAAACTATTAATTTTTCTCTGTACTAGCTAAGTTTGAGTTCATTCTTTGCGAACCATGGATGACTAGAACTATATACTGTACTTTCTATAAAGGTCCAATAAAACTTTGAACAGAGGTAACAATCCCAGTTATCTGTTTAATCTATCTCGTTAGAAAATAATTACAGATTAATTCATCATTCCTTTGTCACACTGATGAAATTCCTAATTAGACAATTTTCTTTCCCAGTACTTATCTAATCATAAGGTCATGGCTCGTATCTGACATTTTTGTTATTAGATCCTTAGTCAACAACTTTATTACCTGCATTGTTTCATTTAATGTTGTTTAATGCTTGCAAAGTTTTTTTATCTGTGGTATATGAATCTTCTATACTGATGAGTATTCACAATGAGTTTCAAAGCTGTCTCGGAAGCAAATTTCATTTGCACATATCCAAACCTTATTCCAAGGTAATTCAGGGAAATTCCTGTTCATTTTTACCAGTTATTTCACTTGTATTTCTCCTTCCAGTATTACCTGTTTCTATCTTCCTGTGAGATAGCCATCAACCACTCTGCAAGCTGTCTATTATTGCTTATCTTTTCCAATTCCATGTGATACTATAGCAAATATTTCACTGTCTTGGAGAAAGAAGTCATCTACCACATTTCTTGCAGGCAGAAACAATTTTGTTTATCACAGAAACTTCATGTCAGTTCAGTATGATCTACCTCTGGTAAAATCAACAGAATTTTACAAGAAATTGTATTTTTCAGACATCTCTCTTAGATTTTTCTTTTTTCTTAAATACTAGTGCTGAATCTTTGCACTATAATAAAAGAAGGAGAAAATTTTCCTATTTTTGCCTCTTATTGTTTCTGTTACTCTTGAATCATGTAGCACTTCTCAGCTTTATAGTTGGATCAAAAATTTGCTTCTGAACTTATTAATGATGAAGACACAGTGCTACTCCATTATGTAATGATCCTTTTGGATCTGATCTAGCTCATATACACCTCTTTTAGCTTTTGCACTGTTCTTATCTCCCATTTGTTACTGACTTTCATGCTCTTAGACAATTAGTGACTCTGAACTCTTTATACAGATGTGCTAACAATGTCTTTTTAGACCAAAATGGCAAAAGATCACAGATATACCTAGCCCTTCTCTTCTCAGCAGGCTCCCTAATAGAAAGGTCAGACATTTAAAAAAACCCAAGCACACCACAAAACTAAAAATGGATCCCAAACAAAGCCCACAACAAAATAAGGTATCTCAGCACTAAACTAAAGAGGATGAGAGCCCAATTTTTAGGACTAAAGCCAAGTAGTTCCTGTTGCTTAGGCCTATACCTCTCTATAGGAGACACACTTTTGAGAATGGTTGATGTGGTGGTCCAAACAAGCAGGAATTGCACTAATACCTTAAATAATGGGAAAATGGTTTCTGGTTATCTTTTATTTAGCAGTGTAAAGTGTAATAAGTAGAAGAAAGGAAAGGAAGGGGCTTTTATACAACTCTTTTACTTTGCACTGTTTCCTTTCAGGCAGGTCCATACTTTCAGGCTTGATTTCAGTCAACTCAGTGACTGGCACAGAATTCTATATAGCTTCTTTTATTTTTTTCTGTAGGAGATTACTTTTTGAAGCCCTTCTGTGCTACTGTTCCCTGTTTTTCTGAATTGGAAGTCCTTAATCTCCACTTCTGTCTGACAAAACCCAACATCTTTTGAAATTTCCTCTCCTTTTCAATACCAAGCATACTGCTTGCTCTTCCAGAAACTGCACAAACTCTCTTTTTCCCAGAGATAAGGGAGTATTAAAATGTTTACAAAGATATCGTCTGTCACACGTGATGTCAATTTTGGGTGTTGGAAAATGCAGTGGGGATTTATACCAAATAAGAGGACTGAAGTAGGTCAATGAAGTTGACATTGAATATATTCACACTAATTATTTCTCATATGAAATACCACCTCTTCCACAGACATTTATGAGTGTTGGATAAAAATCAATAATTTTTTGGGATCTTCACATAATTAAGACTTTCTTAGGGAATTGCATTGCTCAAGCAGGATGATAGGTCACTACATGGATGGAAACAGAAGCCTGTATTACAGGTGTCCTTGCAACAGCATCTTCAGCTCAGTCAGGTGAAACTTTGCAAACTGCTGTTGCCCTGAATTTATGTGATGCACAGTAATATTTGTTCATATAAAAATACATATTCTAGGTTTTAGAATTCTGTTTATCTATAATTATTTATCATTCTTTTTCTATTTATGTATCCTGCAAACTTTATTAACAAAGGATTATCATTGATGGTTCTGCAGAAAGGAGGAATATTCTTATTTCTTAAGAAGGCAAAGCAAATGTTTGTTTGAACAACAGAATAAATTAAAACTTTTATAATAAAAAATGACAAAATAAACTGTATTTTTCTCACAGAATGATAAATTCTTCACAAAACGTTAAAGAAAAAAAAATGGTCTGCCTTTCTCCTCTTGTATTCTTCACCGACGGGTGCTGATTCTTTTGGGTGCCACAAGAAAGGATCAAACTCTCTCAAGTAATATACATATTTCATTAACTTTTTAAAAAAGGCAATAACCAGATTTAAAATCTTATGTCCCTTCTGATATTAAAATCCCTTAGTTGATGCAGCATTAGATGAACCTCTTAGTGTAGCCATGGCATGCTGCATAGGTCCTGTCCAAGGGGACAATTTTGGGTAATGTGGTCTTCAGAGGTTTTGTAAGATTTTTTAATAAGGACTGTGAAAAAGGATGTTTGTATGAGATGTTGCCTCACTCAATGACAAAGATAGGCCAGTGTCTAACAATTGCTGTTGCCAAGTGGGTGCAGCCTCCAGGCTCTTCCATTACCATCCGCTATCTGGGTTCATACCCTGTGAAGGAATATGGACAAAACAGCACAATCCAGGAGGTCAACAGGTATGTGCAATCATGCCTGCTTAGGTCAGGTGGTATGTGGATCATTAAATCCCCAAAGTACAACAGTCCTTCAGTCTGAATCCCTGCATCTTCTCTGGTTTGTGTGAATGAAAGGCAAAGGGTTCAAAGGAGGATACTGGCAAGAAACATTCAGTCCTGTTCCTGAGAAAACTTATTTAGTCTTCAGAAGCTCAACTGAAATGTTTTCATCTGCTAGTCAGCTATCTGTTTTTTCCTTTTAATCTGTTAAATAAAATGAGAACTCAAGCAAATGTAAACATGTCAAGATGAAATTATTGATTATGTAGAAAGAAGTATATGCTATTAGGAAATAATTTAGATTATATCTTCCTGAAAAGATATAGAAATAAATTCAATCCCTTCCACCATAGGAAAACTTCTGCATCACAGTAGACAAATCACTTAATCCTCTCATTTCAAAAGTGGCAATTTATAACACGTCCACTACTTTGTATGTCTGACACATTTATGACTTAATTATGCAGAAATGCTTAACTTTCTAAGAAGTAGCTGAAATTACTGGAAGCTCCAGGGATGGAGGAAAGAAGGAAAGTACTGCAAGATATGAAAAAGAAAAAAACACTGAATGATAAGTGAATGGGGTTAATTATGTATCCTGACTATAGCAGATTCTTCTAGAAGAAAAGGAGAAAATATATAAAGTCACCTGATGGAAGACTCTGAATTAGACATATCATGGATGAAGGATGCTCTATCCTAACTCTTTCTGGTTTAAGTTACATTGCTGTGCTACAATGCTTTAATAATTTTACTTTTTTTAGTTTTTAATGATCCCATAAGAAAAATGGGAAGAACAATGAAACGTGTACTTAGGCTATAGTCAGGGATTTCACATAAGTAATCCCAACCATCACATAAAAAGCCAGGTAATGGGAAAAAGATTGCAAGGTATTATATGACAGTCTTATGTGTGATAGAAATATTAGAAAAGATGTTGAACATATGTTAGCATATTCAAGAAAGTACTAGTTTCTGACCCTTCGAAGAGCATGTGTTACAAGCCGTGCTCGCCAGGAGTCAGGACGGGGTCCAGTCTAGTTCCTTCGTACATCAGTGACTCAGGTAAAGGGACAGACTGCTCCCTCCGCATGTTTGCTGTTGATTCAGCACTGTGAGGAGTGGCTGACACACCAGAAGGATGTGCTGTCATTCAGTGAGATCTTGATAGGCTCGATTGTTAGGCAGAGAGGAATTTAAGTTCAGCAAAGGTCATTGTAGTGTCCTGCACCCAGGGAGTGCACCACCCACTATTACCGGTTACGGATTGGCCTACTGGAGAGGAGCTCTGCAGAGAAGGATCTGCGAGTCCTGGTGGACAAGTTAACCATGAGCTCTTAATGTGTCCTTGTCATCAAGAAGGACAGTGGTATCCCGGGGTGTATTCTACAAACAGAAACACGGGAATAAGAGGAAAAACTTTACTGTGAGGATGGCAGAGGCCAGGAACAGACTGCCCAATTATGGCTGTTATAACTGCTTTTGGTTATTATATTCTCGTTAATATAGTCCGAGAATTTAGTCTGAGATTCTTAGTCCTTAGTCTGAGATTTTACTGTTTTCCTTTCTTTCTCAGATTATCATATACTAAGAACACTTAGGTAATACATCTAAACTCTAATCCTGTTCCTAAGGAGTTATGTATTTGTAAATATTATTTATTGTATACATTTAATTCAATGAATCAATCATGTAATTTTCTACAACTCCTCAAAACTAAAAGAAGAGAATGCAAACTTTTTTAACTGACTTGCCCACTCTGTGTTACATTGGATAATTCTATTAACAGAAAGAGGTATAAATCAAAATTTAGCTGTTAACATAAAATTCTAAAATAAAAAGTTAGGAAATGTTATGAATAATATTTTGCATTCTTTTCCTATTCCTTGCAAAGGGAATATTTTGAGAAAAAAGAGATGATATCTGTCTTTTTTATTTTTTTTTTCAACAATTTGAAGGAATTTGAAAGATATTTTAATTTTTTTATACTGCTGGAAAGAGGAAAACATTGCAGCCACAGAATTCAAAAAATTTGGACATGTCTTTAGAATTAGAATTGAAATAGTTCAACTACTTAAAATAACTTAGCTTTTTAGATTTACAATTTCAGAGCCTGGATTCAGACCTATAATTTTTGATTTAGTCAAATGGATATTCAAGATTCAATATGTGTGTATATATATCTTTGTGTTCTCTGTTGTACAGTTTCATTTCTTCTTTACTTTCACTGTCTTCCTTTCAATTTCATACCAATTAAGAGAAGACTCAGACTTCATATATTATCCTTCACATGAAAACACATTTGTTCCTGTATCCTATAACATTTCTCTTGAGCACAACATCATTAATGATACACACGGAAATTATCACAGGTTTGCAAATTTCTTTAACAGTTCAACAGTAACTATAGAATGCTACTTCACCAGTTATTTCTTCAGGTAGTGTTAGACTACTAAAGAGTATAAAAATCAAGGTGATTTTCCTTAGATAGGATATTTAAATTTGTACTGGACTTTAATTCTTCATAGTACACAGAGTAACAAGCCATCAAACTGTCTCCAAAACACAAGATGGGATTAGAGGCACGAATTACTGCCACTGTTTAACTGCAGCTATCAACTAAACATCACACATCTACTTGCTCACTCACTACTCAGCAATAAGGAGAACATCCCTGTTATCAGCACTGTTTCCAGCACAAATCCAAAACACAGCCCTGTAATAGCTACTAAGAAGAAAATTAACTCTATCCCAGCCAAATCCAGCACAGATTCCTTTTTTAACTCCAGCTATTCTTTTTAACCTCGCCTACAATCTTTCTCCATGGTGGCTTTGTATCAGGCAAATTTTTGTTCTGCTCTTTGCTACCAGTGTTCTACTAAACAGTTGTCTTTCTTCCTGATTTTTACCAAAATATATTTCTGTTCTTATCAATTTCTTAAGGATTTTAATCAAAGACCTTTTTTAAGTAACTGGTCCTAAAGCACTGTTTTATTCCATCTTATAACTTCTCTTTAGAAACCTTATTAATATTAGCTTTGTAAGGTACTGCTAAAATAAAACATTAACTAGAAAGACATTTTATTTTTCAGGGAACTCTAGCATCACTTCATTGTCCTTTGATCTACCACTTGGTCTATCAATGTATTTATATATTCATACACAATAATATTTGCTTTATTGATAATACTTGCTGTTGCTTTATCATTAAAGAGCCCATGTAAAGAAACACACTTGAAAGTACACACAAGACCTAAAACTAAAGTGAGGGTAATGAATGTGAAATTAAGTCACCATGTAACAAACACAGCTCTACATAAAGAATGAACGTATAATTATGTTCCTATTGATATGCTAATATGTTAGTCTTCAGACGTTTAATTGGAAATTATCAAGGCAACAGCAAATCAAGTAGATTTAACTGCATATTTACAACTAGAATATCTTTTATTCATTATCTTGTAATTTTACCTTACCCTTCTTTCAGTAATCTATGCTACTTTAAAGGTTGTTTGTCTCTTTTTGGGGTTTTGCAATGCTGTTTGTTCTGGCCAAATAACACTGAATGCCGGTTAAATTTTGGCAGATCAGACTCTGAGACAGAGCTGTTTTCTCTAGTATATGCCTTTCGATTCTGACTTGTGATTGTAGTAGTTTGAAGAAAATTCAAGGAGCCATGAGGAGGCAAAATCAGAGTTCCAAGTGATCGGTCTATCACAAAAAATTGTGCTTACTGTTCTCTGAAGCCTGGCTATATAAGAAACAATATACAGACAGAGTTCACTGTCCTTACTTTTCTTCAAAAAAATAAATTTGTGTTAGAGGTTTTTAAAAGTGAGGAAAAGCAGTAGGAAAAGAAAAAAGAAAATACTTGATTTACATTTGTGACTATGGTATACAAATAGCATATAATCTCTTACTGCTTTGATCTATGAATTAAAATGAATGTACCTATGCAAGATTTATTAAAGGTTTTCAACTTTTTTTTTGTTTGTTAAAACTGCAAAATTTTTAAAGCAGGTGATTTTTAACACATGAGAAGAGGAAGACCATTCAGCTCATGGCTAAACTTTTAGTAAGGCTGTCAGATCATTTTTCCAGTTTCATTTTGTTTCATGGGATGGACAGTGCTCACAGATACCAGGGGATTTAAATGAACATACATACACACACACACACACACACACACACACACAAAGAGACACACTTTCTAGACTTGCTCTTTGTTTTAAGCATAGAAAGCATCTGACTGATAATTGAGTATACTTTATCTGAGAAAGGAGTAATTTAATAGCAAACATTTGACATATAGGAAAAGCAAGCACTGTTTAGTCACTTAAACACAGCAAATTGTTTACTCACTGCACATTTGCAGTGAGTTTCAATGCAATTTTGTGAAGTTTTGTTTTTCCCTCATAAAAATGCTCTTTGGAAATGACATTACAAACCTTTTAGAGTCTTTGGGGTTTGATCCGCTTCATTTGCAGATATTTATTTTTAAATAAATTATTTCTGGTATTTCTTGAGTTTGTTTTGTTTTTTTTTTTAATAGGAAAAAAGTTAACTGAACAAGTGATAGGATTTTGGGGAAAATTGTGAGATTTAACACTCCTAACTGATTCTTCAGTGTTTTTTTCTGTAGTTCAGAGTTCAACTGCATTCACAAAGATAAGATGGATAGTTAAAAATTGGGGTGTGAACCACTGAACCTGGAAATATCGCAGAGATAAAACAGGTAAATAGGGAGAGGACAAAATGTAAAGAGAATTTATAAAAGGCAGACTTTTTCTGTCAGCCTTCTACTCTTCCTGTCTAAGCTTTCCTTCTTCTTTATGAACATGCACACTACTTATGAATAGAGTATTAAAATTTACAGGAAAACTTACTATGCATTTTTTAAAATTTAACTACTGCATTTACCTTACAATATTGTGTATTTCAATTTTTCATGTGACCCATTAGGTAAACACTGCACACACACAAAAAAACAAGGCAACACTCCCCCCCCACCCAAAGAAAAACAAAACAAAACAAAACAAACAAACAAAAAAAAAAAAACCAAAAAAATCAAACAAAATTAACTTGATTGAAACTCAAGTCTGTCTGCAGTTAGGAGAAAAAGGAGTCTGACCAAACTCCAGCTCATTGAAGGGTTGCCTACTGCTGATTTTTATTATCTTCAATTATTTAGAAATAATTCCCTTTCTTTCCTTGAAGAGAGACTTTGTTGTCCTAATTACCTCTCAGACTACAAAGATGTTTCCCTGAGAAGATTGTGGTATATATCAGTGCTGTTTCTTTGCCAAAATGCTTTTGTACTCTTCTTTGTTAATGCTCTATTAGTTGCAGAAGGTGTCCTTTTCCAACTCATAAAGGTTTTTTCCCCCAAAGCAAAAAATATTCCCTCACTATAATGAAGCATACTATCAGACAAGAATATCAAATGAAAGTATATATATCAGATATTTGTTATTTCTGTCTCTAAATCACTGCACATAGTGTAATATAAGCAATGAGATGCAAGCAAACAATGAATATCTTTGGTTTTGATAATGAACTAGTGAATGGAATAGCGAGAAATATCTCTGGGCATAATAATATTTATAATAATTTTGGCAATTAAAAATATGTTCCTTTCAGAGGTTTGAATTCAATAAGAAAAGAAAAAGCATTCTATGACCTTAAAAAGGAGTCAACTGGTAAGCTATAAAAGAAAATTATCAAGTATAGAAAAGAATGAATATCAGTTGGACTGCTGAGAAATTGCCTCATTTATTCCACGAAATACTGAGGAAGTTATTGCAAGCATAAATATATTATTTGAAATTTACTGATTTTCTTATAGGCTGATGCATAATAATGCTTAATTAATCACTTTGATGACTCTCAGAATGTAATTAATTGCAACTAACTTTAAAGGTCTATACTGTGGATATTGTTCATTGTTCCGAACTTTTGATACATGATTCATCCAACCAGAAACAGACATCTGCTTTATAAGAAATTTAGTTTGCTTAAAAATGTGTCCATGTCATGGACAACTATATATAGAGACTTGGGTGACTCCAGAACTCTGTCCTATATGATGTAGATAAATTTCCATATCTTGTGAGAAAATATGTGCTCCATTTACCAGATGATCACCAAATGCTATAGTATTTTTGCTTCTTTGTAGTGTTTTCTATCCCTCCTTTAACAATACTCAAAACCAACCATGAACAGCAGTCAACATTTATAGCATGAATACTTTAAATGAGCAATTTTGTAGGAAACTCATGTTCAATGCTTGTTATGGATTTTATTTTTACAGAGTGTTAAAGACTATTTTCTACATACTATTATTTCTGCAAAATACTACTGATACTTGAGATAAAGTGTGTTGAAATCTACTGAAATGTACTGACAACAAGAAAAAATGGAGCTAAAAATATTCTTATGTTTAAAGAAAATAAAATTGTGCACATATTTCACTAGATCAATTTACCACTGAAATTTTACATTCATCCATAGTGTTCAGGGTTTTGATTAGAAATTGAAACAATATAGCTCCTTGAGAAAATTTCAGTAATTCAGTAGTTGCAACACTACCCTTTAATTTTATTATGATAGTTACGTCTTTGCAGTACAAAGTAAAGTCTGATAAAAAAAATCTCATTGACTTAATTTTAAAAAGTATTCAGCTGCAGGAATAAGCATTTTTTTTCATATATATTACTACATAATTATTATAAAATTTCTATTTCTCATTTATATATCTCTAATATATAAACCAACGTTTATCAATTTGTATCAATTAAAGATGTGTGTATATATATGTATTTTCTTCCTAGCATACAATCTTCTTGACTAAAACTTCTCAAATAATCCTAGTTGGATGAAATTATTGATCTCATGATGTCTCAAATTATATTTTATTTCACATCTATTATTATATAACTATTTTATGTTTTAATTATATTCTACAATATAACAATTCCTAACAAGAGATTGACTTCTGTCCTTCTTACTGGATGAGAATCAATCAGATAATGATAATTTTCAGTTTTCAATTCAGGTGTTATACTTAACTCTATCTGGTTTCCTAAATATAGACATCAACTATTATGTACTCTTGAGGTAAAAAAATAAATTAAAAAAATAATCCTTGATAATTCTTGATAATTCTTGATAAAAATAATTCTTGATAAAAAAAAAAAAAAAATCCTGTTTTTTCCTCCCCCTTTTTTTTCCGACTCAAGAATTCAGGAGTTGATGCAGACATGAGGACTAATTTCAAAAGCATGGCTGGCTTACATGTTTGACCATTACTTTTGAGACACCGCATCTTAAAGATCTTAAAGGTTTTTTTAATTCTAATTAAATCCAAGATAAAAAGCAGTGGAGATGTCCACAGACTTATTTCCTCTCTTATGACTAAAGACCTTGAAATTATGTAGGTTCAGGGATAGTAGTTTTAAAGCCATTATGTCAGACCTGCTAATTAAAAAAAAAAAAAAAAATTAATTTTCATTGGCATTTCTGCAGCTAATAAAATTTTAGCAACCTTTAAATGAGAAAGATAATATAAATCTAGACAAATTGAGCACCCCTTGATTACGACACAAATTAAAATGAAGCAACAATTCAAACAACTTTTTGTACACTTAGTATAAGGACTTATTACTAGCAAGTTTTCTAGCAGAAAATTTAGTAAAAACATAGTTGCTTGTATTTAGCTATCTTCTAGTTGTGACACCTGTACATAGGAAGTGGTCAAAATAAAATTTTACTTATGTCATCATATGTCTATGACACAGTGATGGAACTGCCATATGCAAAGAGAAACATTTTTAAAGTATTCAAAGCTAATGGTCTTAGAAAACTTTTATAAACTCAGTAGCTACAAATAATTTAATATTCTGGCTATGGTTCTTTTTATTCTTGGCATGACCAAACCTTTTAATGGCAACACTTCCATGTTGTCTTTTATTTGTTATCAACTTTCACAAGCCACTAGAACTATGAAAATTAATTATTTCTGTATATTTATAAACACATACATGGAATGTTCTGTGCTATTCATTCGGATGAAATTTTTTGTACTCAAAAATCTGTTCTAGCTTTGTTTTTCAAAACCATAATTTTATAATAATTTTTAAAAGGAGGTATCTGTATTTGTCTCAACCAACAATGTGGTTGACTAGAAGAATTTAGAGTAATCTAGATTTGTTTTATTTGAAGTTCTAGGTTTACATGGCTGTGGACTAATATACTCACAGAGACCAATGATCAATACCTCAAATTCAATCAGTTCCTTTGCACTATGAAATTGAAATAACTTCTTAATTCAGATCTCTGAATTAGGAATGAAAGTTATATAGGATAAACAGCTGGATTGGGTCTGCTTTTAAAGAAAATAAAATAACTTAGATTATGTCTTGCATGAAAACATTAAAATGGTTTTCCTCTATATCATAAAGGAAAACAAAGGAATCATAAAGGACATCTTTATCATTTCTTTTACAACCACTGGACAGTTATTATGCTTTGACTTGTATTGCTGAAGAAGAAGGTATTCCAGCATGTGGAATGCTGTAACAACAAAAACTTCCCTGAAGTATGAGACAGAGATTGATTATTGGAAGTTTTAAAAGCAGAGACCGATTGTTTAAATGCTTCATCAAGAAATGATCAGCTTTTTTATCAGATCTGTAATTGTAATTAATTATACCTTGGAAGCTGTAGGGATATGGTTTATCAGTAGTTGCATGGATTAAAAACAAAATATAATTCACAAAATTAAAGTCCTATACTTCACTACTATGTTTAAATCCTCTTACTTTTTTTTTTTGTCACCTGACCACTCTTCCCATTGTATACTTCATTACAGTAGTTAATTTGCTTAATGTTTTAATGCTCCCAATTTCACCATAGTTTCAATAATTTCCATTATTTTCAAAGCTTCTTCTGGAAGTAATAGTGATTAGTATTACAGTTTAATACAAAGGAGTCAACAATCAAAAACTGATTTCCACTTATAGACCAAATTATAAGGTTGTGTTTCTTCATAGAGTTAGGGTAATGTTCCTAAGATAACTAAAATAAGCATCTAAAAAATCCAGCATTTGGCCACGTAAGAAATAAATGGAAGTCAGAAATCTAGAAATTTCCTCTTCTTGACACTGGAAAGGTTCAGATCATCTGTTATCAATACCATCAAAAGAAGCATGAATGGAACTTAACTCTAGACTCCTATATTTAGGTGCCTAAATGTAGAAATGGACTTCAGCTCATACATCTAAATACAGAGTGATCCATTCAGTTGTCTAAATACAGGTTTCTAGTACTTGTTCACATGATATATGCTACTCTACTTGAGCTCAGGCTGCATCCTCAGCTGAGTTTAGGTGTCCTGTAGGATACCTGTAATACATCTGCCAGCCTTAAATTGTGTCAGATAATCTAGGGAATATAAGAGGTGGGCAGATTCTTATGTTTAAGCACATGATTCAGTGCTCAAGATGTAAAGTCCCACAAGAGAGGGAACAGATATACAAATCTAGTATCTTATGCCATTTCAGAGAACCAAAAGTATTTCACTTTACCTTCAGCTGTCTCTGCTCTCAATCCTTTATTCTATTATCAGCACTCTGTGGATGTCTTTGATATCTGAGAAAATATTGGAGAGCACAGGATATAAGTGCACAGGTAGCCGAACTGAATATCTGGTCACCACAGTAAATGCACCCCAGAGAATTATTCAGGTGACCAAATATAGACTTTTACTTCAATTAATACTTTTCCAGTACTTAATTTCCTATATTGACTATTACAACTGCTTCCACACTGAGCAGCATTTGATGTGTCCTGCCAGCAGCTTATTTGTTTCCTTAGAATACAATAGGCTTTTTCAGTTGGAAGTAACCTACAGTGATCAGCTAATCCAGCTGCCTGAACACATCAGAGCTGATCAAGGCAAATAATGTTATTACAGGCATTGTCTAAATGCCTCTTAAACACTGACAGGTTTTTAACACCAATCACCTCTCTCTCTATGAAGCCTGTTCCAGGATTTGACCACCCCCTTAGTGAAGAAATGCTTCCTAATGTCCAGTCTGGACATCTCTTGGTACAGCTTTGAACCATTCCCATGTGTCTGATCACTGGGTACCAGGGAGGAGAGATCAACACCTCCCTCTCCACTGGCTTGTCAGGAAGCTGTAGAGAGCAATAACGTCACTGTTCAGCCTTCTTTTCCCCAAACTAGACAAGTCCAAAATCTTCAATCATTCCTCATGGGACATTCCTTCCAGCCCTTTCACCAGATTTGTTGCCCTGCTCTGGACACATTCAATTACCTTCACATCCTTCTTAAATTTTGGGGCCCAGAACTGCACAGGGTGTTCAAGGTGAGGCCTCACCAATACAGAGGGATAGCTCCTTCTTTTGACCAGCTATCTCCACCTAATCTTCAAACTTCAGCAGTATTTTAGGAATCTCCTTAACCACAGCAATCTGAAGAAAGGCGTGATGTTCAGCCTGATATGGGAAACAGACTTTTAAAAGCTGTATTGAAACTGTTTATTCGAGCTCAAAGTTCAGCTAAAATATAGTCGATTACTAAATTACTTGGTTTGCACAGATTAAATTCAATTCTTCAGTGTCAGCTTTGCTGACAGGTAGGTTTGCATTAGCGTTATAGTTTGCAATTTATTTGGGAGTTTTAAGGTGCTAGCAGATGCAGTAATAGCACATCACAGTCTTTGCCTTGATCAAAGTTCACCTCATACAAAAACTTTTAAATCTCTTCTTTTGACCTCCTGTAACAGACTTTGAAATCAATACATTTACAGTATTGGTATCATAACCCTGTGAATCTGACAATTTTCTAGTGTTACAGGGATTTAACCCATTTTGTGATTGAATTCTTACAGGAAATAGTTCTTTACTTGCATAGTACTTCTTTCTAACTAAGCTGTCACTAAAAGAAACCCAAACCCCCAGATTTCTCTCCTAAAATCTAGAACTACATGAGAAAATGACTGCCAGCTTTGATGTTATCACAGATCAGTGAGAAAATTTGTGGCAGCTGATCTTTGTTGCACATGGTAAACTAAAGGAATCTCTGCCATCTTCTTTAGAATTGTTCTTGGCTGATGCTGCTTCACAGATTCAATTTATCTAGTGCATGATTTTTTTATCAGCGGCTTTAGATTATGTTTTCTTTTTATCAACATGAAAATTTTAAAAGCAACATTGGAACTGAACCTGCATACTAGAAACACACACATACACAGAATAGACTGAAGATTTTTAAAATTTCTCATGACATTTTAATATTCAGGGTGTTGCATTAGGTATTGCAATTCCATGCAGGCACAGCATTTAAGGACTGTAATACTTCTCCTGCAGTGTTTCCAGCCTTCTTTGACTTGATACTAGTCAAATCACATTACAAATGTCTCTTTCAGATTACAGTACATTTTTGAAAGAAAGATATTCCCCACACAAAATAATTTTCTAAGTGTTAAATCAAAATAGCATGTATTGTTTTCATTATATTTTATTCTCCAGAAGCATGAAAAGGCAAATAATGAAAGAAATAGGCCTTGGAAAAGCTACTGAAAAGTCATGAATCCTAATTATATTTTTGATCTGATCTCTGCCTTCATAATGGTCTGAAGCAAAATACTACAATTTACAATCTTACAATTTCCAGCTTCTGAGATGCTCGATGTTAGAATAAAGTTCTGAATATGAACTAGTGTTAATTGTTGTCATGGTTTACAAATGGTATTCCCCAGTTCAGTGCCCCCACTGAGACTCTCCCAGACCACAGGCCTATCTCTTACTCCCCCTTCCCCTCACCCTTGCCACTGTGGTGGGATGGAGTTGAGAACTGGAGGCGCAAAAGGCAAACATCATGGGCTGAGATAAGAACAATTTACTGGAAAAAGCAATGAGATAGGAAAACAAACAGTAACAGCACTGATATTAAAACCGAAAGTGTACAAGTGAGAGAGATTCATGTACAAAATGCTCAATGAGCCCGATCCAGCCCAACCACACCCAGTGCCACCCCACTGCTCTGTCTGGCTTGGGACTGCCACCACACTACCCTGGCTGCTCCTCCACCAAGTTTTTTCCCAAGCAGAAACCATGCCCTTTTTATCAGAAGACAGAGTCCCTTCTCCCTGTCCCCAGGAATGGTGTGAGGTTATATCAAATAACATGTGGATCCTGGCTATGCCCCCTCAGCCACTTTCCCTCTCAGTTACTACAAAAAATTAACACTGTCCTTGGCTGAAACCAGGGCAAGTGTAAAAACCTCTTAGCTGGAATTATACTAAAAAGGATTTTAAAGTAACTATTAATTTTGCTGGTTTAAAGTATGCATTCTGTGAATAATGGATTTTTTAATCATGCTAAATTGCTGTTATAGAGAAAAATACCTCATCATCATTAATAATACAACTATTAATTAATTAATATAATATTTTTCTTTTAAATTCTGCCCAGAATGCTTTTCCTAGTATTCCAACAAATCATTTGACCATAGGAAAAAAAAAAAAAAAATTAATTATATGATTCTCTAGTCCAACTCACCCCCCAGGAAAAATAATTTACTAACAATACACCAAAAAATATTGACCTCAACGATTGACTGTGGGAATCAAAACCACTGGAGACTTGTTGTGCAATATTCAATTTTACACAGTTGCTAAGCTCAAAACTAAATTATCACTCTCCTAAGTCTAATTGTATTAATATATGCAGATCTGAGAGCATATTTATAAGTCAGCAGTCATTTACTTCTCCAAAAAGCTCTATCATTTCAAGTGAACACATCAACGCTGGAAACTCTGCATGTTCATAAAACACTGTGAGTTAAATTCCTGGTGGCAACAAGCATTACAGCAAATAAATCCACAGATGCTCCCTTCACAGTGTCACAGAACTACTCAAGAGGACATAGATTTTGCACTGTGTTTTGCTGCTCCTTCAAGAAATTACTCTTCAGTCTTAACAAACAGTCATTTAACTCTTTCTAGTGACTGGACCATCTGCTCAAGCCAATCGGATGTCCCTTAACATTCAAAACCTCCAAAATTCTTTCCGAAAACAAGGATTATGACTGATTATTGCTACGTAATCATAAATAGACCTCAAACCCATGCAGTTAAATAATGAGCTTCCCTTGAAATAACACTTTGGTATCTTAACTTCAGACCAAAAACCAGCTCCTAGGGTGACAAGTTTCACAGCACTGTGGAATATTCTTTTTCCTAAAAAAGCATTAATCATTTAATTGTATCATTACTTGTGATCTTTTATTTATATTGACACACAAGAGAAAATATATATACTGATTTTTGACAGCATGCAAGTAGATATCAGATAGCAACAATACTTAAAACGAAGGATGAAAGAAAATTTAAAGTATATGTAGAGGGATTCCTTGTGGAACAGGGGCATATGATACCCGTGGAAAGACTGGACAACCCAGGGTTGCTGAGGAAAAACCCCTGAACTGGCCCCTGGCTGCAGGCAAGCCTGGAGAGCACCTGGCTGCAGGCAGCCTTGAAAGTCCTTGGCAAAGCTCTACACTGGTCAGCTCCCCTGCGGATTAGAGGCCGTCTAGAGGGACTGGGCATGAATCTTTGCAAAAGTGGATTTAAGCTTGTATAGTTAAACAATAAACGGAGAACAATGCTCAAATCGTATCAGTGTACGTGTCGTTACTCTGGCCAGCTCTTCAGACTCGGTCCCCTAAAAGTATAATTGACAAACTTTTGCAGTATGTGTCAAAGTGTAGCATCAATTAAAAGATTGATAAAAGAAAGATAAAAAATTATGTTAAGTTTCCTATACAATTGAAACACAGTTACGGCAGTTGCAAGTGGAGCGATTTTGTGCAATGATTGACTTTTTAAAACTACATCAAATTTTCATTTCCTACAGTACTGTAAAAGTACATTGATAGAAGAAAAGTGCAGTTCAAGTAAATAAAATCTAGCTGTGGTATCTAGTTGATACGACTGGGAGGCCAAACTGCTGAGGTCAAATTCATACTGCTTTCATCTATTAATATTACTAAGATAGTAACTGGGATAGTAACTACATTCTTTAGCATTATTTGGGCCCTAAAGTTTTTAAATTATCTTTTTTTTTTTTAATAACTCTGTCTGTTACTGATATAAAGTAAACAATTTGGTACCTGTGACAGTATTCATCCATTGACACGATTTCACAACTGTCACATTTTTCCAGCACCCTGAAATATTTTCAAGCAGTCTTGCTTTAATTTGCAGGGCATTGCTTTTGTTGTAGAACAACTTCCTATTTTAAAGGATATGTAAGAAGTATGATCTTGAGTACAGTTTGAGCTTAAAGATATATTACCACCAAGGGGTAAACTTTTGAAAGAGATCTAATTTTATTTCAATGAAGTGTAGATATCCAGATTCAGAGTTTAGATTATATGCCTTTATTTCACTCAACATAAAGTTACAATTTTGATTTAAAAATCCTATCTAGTGACTTAACTGACCTAGGGTTTATTTCCTTTCCTTTCCCCAGGAAACATATGTAGGTAACAAAAAATTATATTCACAGAATCACTGAGTCTGGAAGTGACGTCTTGAAACTATCTAGTTCAACTGATCAAGCAGGGGCAGCTACAGCAGGTCACTCAAGACAACATCTGGTTGAGTTTTAAGTTTCTCCAAGGACAGAGACTCCCACAGCCTCACTGGATAACGTGTTCCACTGCTCAGTCACTCTCACAATTAAAAAAAAAAAAAAAAACAACTCTATTCTTCAGATTTAATTTAATGTGTTTTCTACATTATGATTATTACCTCTAGTCCCGCCTGTGAGCACTACTGAGTGAGAAGAGCCTGGCTTACTCTTTTCTACTCTGTTCCATCAGGTTTTTAAACATTTTGTTAAATTCATCCCTAAACATTATTTTCTGCAAGCTTAACAAGAACAGTTCCCTCAATCCCTTCTGAAATAAAGATGTTTCAGTTCTCTAACCAGCTTTGTGGCCTCATGGCCACATGATGCACTTACTTCATATCATGCTTGCACCTGGAAGACCAGACTCAGACACAATACTTCAGGGGAAGATCACCAGCACCAACTTGGGTGGAGTCATAGAAAAAGTGATTCACAGAATATTCTGGGGTGGAAGAGACCCACAGGGATCACAGCTCCTGACCCTGCACTGGGTAACCACCAAAATCTGTGTGTAGTAGTCACAAGCCTCCTCCTTTATTTTTCTGACATAAGTATGCTGAATGGTTTAGTCTTTTCCAATAAAATGAGATATCTATTCCTACATATTAAAGTATTCTATCTCTTCTCCAATTTCAATTTCTCTTTTATTGAAAAGTGTGATTAAGAAATATGCTTGGGGTTCTTTTTGTAAAAAGATCACTATTTGCTTTTTCAGGAATATTCATGCTTCTCTGTCTCAAATTAAACTATCCTGACGTATATTTTCTATTATCATAGTGAGAGAAAAATACCCTTCCATGATCTGCCATTAGTTAATATTCTACATCCAGCACTTTTGTTGAAACAAATAGTAAAACATATGTACGTAATGTACATAATGTAATATTTTGTGACTCTGAGATTCATAATCATTAGAATTACTTGTTGTCCTCTTTTTGCTTAATTTCTTCATCAAATATAAGGATTTCTTCTCTTTTTTTCACTCTATAAGTAGATCTTGAATGTTGTTACATTTTCTAAATAATTGTTAGTTTGAAGGTAATCTTTCTTTAACCATTCTAAAATTTTGTATTATACTGAGATCAAGTTAAACTAGAAAATCTGTGGTTTTCTTTTCATGTAGTATGTATTTACGCATATATTTGTTCTACTTAGTATTCTTCACTCATACACTGTGTGCAGATAGCATAAAATAGGGTTAGTTGACAACTGTGTGAGCATAATTTTAGTTAGAGCTACAGGGACAAGGGCATAGCTTAGTTATAATGATAGGGGAGTACCTTGCACATAAACACACTGCTAAGCACTGGCTGTTATGAAAGATGCAAACATATCAATCATTGTGAAAGTTTCAAACATGTCCAGAGTCTTCCAGAGAAGTAAACCATAACTGATACCTGTTTGTTAGGCACTGAGTGACTGTGAACGGGACTCTCATGAAACAAGGATCCTGGTCCTGTAACCAGTATTTCCCAGGGTCATTCACAGAAGTCAGGTCCTAGCCCAGCACCACACAAAGTATGGATGGAGCCTCTACCACCCTGTCCAACTTCTGGACCACATTGTATCCCCTGTTGAACAAGGAAATGATGTACTTCATAAAATTGCAGATATTTTTTACTAAAATATTTTAATATCCAAGTCCGTTTAGTCTCCTCACTGCAATTTCATCTTAACTATGATGCCACACCACTCACAAGTTTGTTTTGTAAAATCTTCTTGTCTCTTAACTTGAGCACAGTTCTTCTGTCAGCTGAGTTGTGAAAAGAAGTAAGACTTCACCATCAAACTTCAGCTGCACAGTGCTCCTTTTATCTAACTTTTTTTCTTTTCTTAATAGAAAATAGTCTTTAAAGTGCTTTCAATAATAGAAAATTAAAGTACAGAAAATTAAAGTCATCTTTAACCTCTCCTTCACTTAATCTCTTCATTTTTTCCAGAATGCCATCTCATTTCCACAGTACAATATTTTGTGTCTAATTTAAAATACCCTTCTTGTGTTTCTTTGTGATCAGTGAGAGGAGATAGCTGTATCCAGTTTTATTCATCATTTAGGTTTTTTTGATAAGCATTAAAAAATACTAATTAAAAAAATTACAGTGCATTCATTCCACTTCAGGTTTCCTTCCCACAGGCACCAGGGCAAAAAGGCAGTGTCTTCATGCCAGCGAACGTTCCCAAGAGTCACACTTGGGTGGGCAAACTCAGAACCCTTCCCAGGTGCCTGTTAAATACTCAAGCAGAGATCTGTCATTCCCTGCAAATACAGGTGGATTAAACTTCCTCCCATGATTGTCTATCCCACCAAGTGACCATAACATCAATCTATATCCCATTATGTTCATGAAATATATGTTATAAAGTAAAATTTTGCTGATTTGAATCTAATATTTATTATCCACTATTTGAAGATTTTTATGCTGAGAGTAAAACACTCATTAAGTGATTTCCACTAGTAAAAATTTCCAGTAGTGCTAACCTCAATTTTTTTTGCTTATTCTTGTTATTTTGCCCTGTACAATTCTCTCAGGGGAAAAAAATCATTTAACTGAACATACCCAGAATCCTCTATTTTTATAGTTTTGACCAGTCTGGCAGAGGTCCTATTTTGTGATGAGTTAGCACAAATGACTACACAAAATAATTCCATTGACATATAGAGGTTAAGTCAAAACACCTGAAATAATGAGGAAGTATCAACTGCTCCTAGTTGAAAATTTGAAAAAAACCTAGAGAATCTGCTTTTCTACACCAACAAGGATTCCCTGTACTCAGTCAAACTACTCACAGTGCTTATTGCTGCCAGTATTATTATTTTCAAATTGTTCACATAGGAGTAGTGATGGAAGTGATTATTATCCTAACATGTAATGCAGCTACTATTGAAAATGTTAGGAGCTGACCATCCGGTAAGGATACAATCTATTTCCCTCCAATACCTTAAATATTGGCAGCAGGTTTAAATATTGACTAACACTCTCCCAATAAAGCATTTATTTTTCATTTTTCAGGGACTGATGTATTTTCAGAATCACTGATAGTTTGTTCTGAAGAAAAGAGACAGTTTTTGCTAATTTTGTCCCAAGTGAAATATGAAGAGGATGGAATTAAATAGAAATATTTTGGGAGTAATGTATTGAAGTTTATTAAGTGTGTTTAAAATAGCCTTAGAGCCTATGAAACACAAACAAGAATGAATTCATGTGCCTAAGAGAGATACAGAAAAGCTCATCTAAACTCTTTGGCAGCTGGAGTAGTTTATTTCTTCTCTGTTATTTTGGGGTTTCTTAATTACTCAATATATAAAAGCATTTAATGTAATGATGATCAAGAATAAGGAAAATAAGCTTCTTTATTCTAATTGTGTAATTTAATGTGGGGGCTTAGCCTTTGACAGTTGCCAGAACCCCACCCAGCCATTTTAATTACTCTACCTCCTCAAAAAGACAGAGGGAGAAAATAAGGTAAAAAACTTTTAAGTTAAGATAAAGATAGGGAGAATGCTTACCAACTACTGTCATAGGCAAAACAGGTTTAAGTAAGGGAAAACTAATTTAAATTATGTCCGTTAAAATAAATCAAAATTTAAAACAACGCTTTCTCTGCCTCAGCCCCAGGCTCAGCTAGGCTCCTTCTTTTTCAAGCGCCTAATTTTTGTCACACAGATTTCTTTTTTGTTATACCAAGTTACAACCTCCCGTTTCTATTTGTGGCCACTGCCTCTTGTTCCCTCACTATTAATTTCACTGAAGAGCCTGATATTGTCAGCAACCTCCCTTTACACACTGGGAAACCACTCTTCAGTTCTCTCACAGCCTTCTCTTCTCCCATTTAAATAAGTCTTGTACATTAGCATTTCCTCACAGTGCAAGTGCTGCAGCTCCTGACCAAATGGGCTCTCCAACGAGCTCACTCCAGGCCATCAACTTCCTTCTTGTACTGGTAAGTTCAAAGCTAGATTCGGTATTCTTGATGCAGCTAACGAGCACCAAGTAAGAGGTAATACACAGTTCCCTTATGTGGATACAGCCTGGACTGCTGCTCCTTCATGACCACCAAGGCACATAATTTCATTCTGTTTAACCTACTGTCCACCAAGATCTGTCTCAGCAGAGCCACAACTTAGTCAGTCAGACTGTCTCTCCACAATATTCCATCAAAACTGCTATTATGCTGCACTTGTACAAGATCCAAAAGAAAGACCAGTGTGCAAAATTGTGTAGAAATTACCCTTTGATAGCTTACTGAATTCCTTGTTAATGTTTTCTACTTTGATACCTTACTGTATTCCTTATTGATATTTTTTATATCACCATATAAAAGGATGGATATTTACCACATCTCAGTATGGAAATATAGAACAGTAAGATTAGGCTATGCAGAGTTGTCTACTGTAATTTGATATGTTCAAGTTTCAGGTTCCAGGAATTCTATGTTTCAGGAGCTGTGGGTCTTCTTCAAAGTCGGTTGTATCTTCCAACTACTTACAATTTTCTCAGATGCTGCATAGCATCTGAATCAGTATTAGAAATCTATATTTCAGCTGCTAAATTGCATTTGGCTCTGTTTTCAGTCAGTAAAAAGAAAGGGACTCTTCTAGGAAAAAATTCTTCCAAACAAATGTGAACATTTGCTTTGGGATGATATGCATTATATTGTTTTTCACAGCACAGTTCATCACATCCTAAATTAAATAATTAATTAATTGTGTTTAGTTAGTAAAATCTTGCACCTCAGATGGATAATTCCCAAAATTTGCAGAATACAGATCAGACAATTCCATGTTATTAACTTCCCCTTTGGGCACACGTCAAGGTCGTAAACGTCAACATTTAAAGACTGGGTGATTTAGAGATTGGAACAGCACATTAAACCTAGTCTGCCAAACCTAATAGGAACCTGAAAAGACAGCTAATAGAGGTTATGGATACATTTATTTCCCAGAGGCTATTTCTGTGTTGAGGACTTTCTTTCACCAAGATTTTCTTTCATTTGCTTTTTCACTGGCTGTTTAACTTTGTTTAGTTAAACACCTGAATTATTATAGATTAGATTAAATCCTTAGAAAAATAGTGTTGGGTTACATTGCTAAGGGGAAAAAATACAAAGATCCAGTAAAGGTCGTATAAACACTGGCAGGTGCAGAAAATTTAGTAATCTAATCAAGGCAAATGGACCATGTGGAACCAGCTGGTCTAAGACCAACAAAGGTGAACAAGATTATTGTCCCTGATGTGAGTCCCCACAGCACTAGTCAACCAAAAAGAATCTCTTCACAGATCTCTTTGTAAAATAGAAGTTTATTGCCTATGAGGAATTTAGATTTATGGTATACAGGAGGAAGAGCATTTGGGAATTGTGTGGAAATTTACAGAAGAATGTTTAAGGATGTTGTGGGGATAGTGAAGACTTCTGAGATGTTTAGGACAAAGAGTAAAGACAAGGAAAGGGAGAGACTGAGGCAGATCAAGGATAGAGAAGCTTGGGAAAAAGGAGGGAGAAGGGTATTAAGGGAGGTTTCTTCACTTAGTCTTAACTAGAGAACAGTAGCATTTCAGCAATGATGTTTCTTATTCCTTTGCACTGAAACTGTGAAGGAAGGGGCTAGTGTATCTTTTACGCTTTCGGGTAAAGTAGGGCTTGCTATTGTGCTGTTTAGGTTGCCTAACACCTGCCTGTGAGATGCTGGCTTGATGCTACTGTAAAAGAACATTTTCAATTTTCTGTATCCCTCTCAAGATATCACAGTTTTTCTGAGTGCTGTTGATGTTTTAGTTGTTAGATATTAAGACTGGACAGCCACAAAGGAGCCACAGGAAAGACCCATGGCCAAGGTTTTTTAGTGTAAATGTGTCTAGAATGTGCCATTTAATTTATGGCCAAAGAGTACTTTCTGTATGGATTTTACTGAGTAGTATAAACATACTTATTCAGAAGCTAGTTATGAATGAGTTACATTTATGTTTTTTGGTGTTTCTACAGTTTAATGTACAGTTTGGTGCAAGACACATTTAATACTGAAACACAACAAGCATTCACCAAAAGAAAAAAATGGTTTACACTGCATTGAAATGCAGGTTTACTTGTTACTTACTTAAGTTCCAGTGGCTGCACTTCCTGTTCTAACAAAAAGAAAATGTGAACCAACATCTACTTTGTCTAAGAAAGTAGCACAAGAATGGAGGAAATTTTAGATGAAAGACTACATTTTCATGGCCCACTAGAAGCACTCAAAGGGGATATCGGCTGTAGGAAATTTACAAACTCTTCCAAAAATAATAGGAGAAAAGATATGATTTAAGATTCAATTCTACTTGAATGTGTACTCTCAGAAGTGATCCTGAGTGTATTCTATGACATCAGCTCTTCAAGAATGTCTGTATTCAATGAGTGATTTTATTGATGAACATTAAAAACAGTTCAAACTGGAACATGTAAATGGAAACCCCAATTGCTTTCTCATGATAAAGAACACAGCAAGTCATTAAAATGAGAAAGACTGAGAGATATCTGCTAAGGACTTTCTATAAATATAATGAGATTTTCTTTCACTTCTGTACCACTTCTCCCTTACAAGTATTTATATAGGTGTTTTCTATTTTGAGTGTTATTAAGAAAGTATCTGCAAATTAGTTTAATCTAGTTTGATTTTTTTTGTTCCTTTTTGGTGGTTCAGCAACCCTGACAGCTACATGGCATTCTATTCTTTGTAAGAGTATGCCAAAATTGTAAAGCAGTCTTTGGGTCACCTTAAGCAGTCAGTACCTTCACTGTAGCACACTCTCAGTGTTCTAAAACTAAACCTCTACAATCCCTTGGAGAGTTTGTATTGCACAAACCAGGGTAGGAGGAAAGTCTTCCCATAACTGCTGGTGACATCAAAGGCTTTCTGGCACACAGGCCATAATATGCACACATAAGTCCATGCATATACATGCAAATCAAAGGAAAATCCAGCAGTTATTAATATTTCTATACACATATGTTAACTACTGTAACAGGCACTGTAATTCCAGCTGTTAGTTTGTTCTTGCAAGGATTCCTGTGGAAAAAAAAAAAGGTTTTATCTACCTATTTATGCCTTTAAAAGCATAAAAGACAGGTAATACAAGAGGGTGAGTAAGTGGTCATACCAGACTAATGTTCTAGCTGTGAAAAATATCTAGTATTTCCATTTAAAATAGAAGATGTTTCATGCTCTTTTGTCTTTCGAACAAAACCTGGAGTAACTCAGATATATAACTTATTTTTTCAGTTGGTCTTCCCAGTGCTTTAGCGGAACAATATGTAGAAAATCATGCAAGGAAGCTTGAAATGTTGTAGCTAACACAGCTGTCTCTTCAACATTAAATTGGTTAATTTGTCAATTTTTTTTTAAGTTTCTCTTTTTTAGTTTGTCTTAATTTCTCTATGAGGACATATATGCATATTCTTAGTTGTAACTACAATTGTGGTATCTCCTTTCCCTCAGGAGGAATACCATTTAAGCAGTAAATACCTGATTTATCTAAAGATGCCTATTTACCAGTCATGAACAGAACTGGAAAAAAAATTACCCAGGAGGATGACAATTATGTTCTAGTCCATATCCTTACTCCGTTGAGATATATGTAGGTATTTAAGGGAATCTATGGTTTCCTTATAAAATGTATCTGTAAATTCACTATAGATCAAATCTATTCAGTTTTGTGTTCCCCTTAGAATATTTTAAACAAATGCTTGAGGCTAAGCATAAGCTTTATTGATTCACTTTTCATTCTGGCTTTATTGACACTGACAATCTCTCATGTCTAGACACTTCTGCTAAAACTAAGGCTGACACAGTTCTAGAAATCTATTATTCCTTTTTAAAATTATTATTTTTATTTTTGCTATGTTTCAGTTTAAAATTTGGCAGCCTCTTAAAAATGGTGTACACTGTACTTCTAATATCAGAAAGAATGTCTTTTAGATGCTTCTTATAGTGCTAAATCGGCCCAAACCTTGTCTGAAAAAAGATCAGTGATTTTATGGGGGGAATAACACTGAAAAAAATTTAATTAAATAAATGCATTCAGAACTTTTTTCATGGCCAGCTAAGAGTCTAGTAGCTTATGAATGACTGTATACTTAACTAATGGAAGATATTCCATCCTGCAAATTCTCTGGCAGACTTCTTATTTGCACTGAATGTACTCCACTATCTTTTGAAGTATCAAATCATAAAGTCTGGCAGCCTTCTTTTCAGTTTGGGAAAGCCTACAGCTCTTGGAGGAAATCATGGCACACCAAAGAAGTCCCATGTCAGTCCCTTGATTTGACCTCTTCCTTCCTCTACCTATTCCAGATACATTATTTGTATCTACGTATCTCAGACAAAATACTAGGAATGCAACTTTCAAAAATATAATAAGTATCTTAATTAAAATTTCCTGTGTAGTTAATTCTTTCTGTCCAACTAATTTTTTATTTACTAGGTAATTATCATAAACACTATACTACTGCTAGATAACTTTATAGGATCACAGAGTTACATAGGCTCTTGAGTCTTGGTTTTTGTTTTGTTTTTTAGAATGTTGACACTGCTTATGTGTTTAAACAACAAAAACCAACAAAATTATGTGCATGTTCCCATAGGCCTGGTGGGAAAACAGCTTCTAGTTTTTCCAGAGACTTAGACAGTAGTGTAGACAGGTACAAAAAGATACCTGTCTATTGAAAAAACTGATACATATGATATTTGCAAAACTGAAATGAGTTTATACAAAAAATGGGAGAAATGACATCATAGAATCACAGATTCACAGAATTCACAGACTCACAAAATTACAGGATGGGTCAGGTTGGAAGGCACCACCACAGTGGGTCATCTGATCCAATGTCCCTGCTCAAGAAGGGTCATCCTACAGCACATTTGCACAGAACTGTGTTCAGATGGATTTTTAATACCTCCAGTGAGGGAGACCTCACAACCTCTCTGGGAAATCTGTTCCAGTGCTCACTCACGTGACTAAAGAAGTGGTCCTCATGTTAAGGTGGAACTTCCTGTGTTCCAATTTCTGCCTGTTGCCTCTTATCCTATTGCTTGGCACTACTCTTATTGCATGGCTCCATCCTCCCTTGTGATGCTTGTATACATCGATAATATCCCCTATCAGTTATCTTCTCCAAGCTCAAAAAGACCAGCTCCTTCTGTCTTTCCTCACAGGAGAGATGCTCCAGTCCCCTAATCATCTTTATAGGCATTGGCTGGACCTGCTCTGGGAGCTGCATGTCTCTCCTGTACTGAGGAGACCAGAACTGTACACAGCACTCCAGATGTGTCCTCACTAGTTCTGAATAGAGGGACGTCACATGATGTGCTGACAATTTTAAGGGAGTTTTGAAAGCCTTGCTCAAGTCAAGGTAGAACAATATCCACTGCTCTCCCATCATCTATTCACCCAGTTGTCTTATCATAGAAGGCAATCATGTTGGTCAGGCATGATTTGCTTTGGTGGATCCCTACCAATTACTCCTGATCACCTTCTTATCTTCCATGTGCTTGAAGATGTCCTTCAGGATGAGGTGCTCTGTCACCTCTCTGGGGATTGAGGTGAGGCTGACAGGCAGGTAGTTCCCTGGGTCCTCCTTGCCCTTATTGAAGACCAGGGTTTGAAAACTATCAATTAGATTAAACCAGTTTGCATGAGAAATTTAGGAATGCAGACAAAACTTCTTAGAACTTAATATTGCACCTTAGAGCCTAAATCAAGAGATTTAATGGTTACTCCTAGAGCTAGCTAAACAGAGCTCTTTGGCTTTTTGTCTTCACTGTGTGCATGCATGGAAGTTGCTTTCTATCTTGCTTAGCAGTCTAGTCCATCTCAATCTAGTTTGGAAAGCCATGTGGTATTTTTTCCAGTCTCAAATAGCTGCTCAGAATAATAAACCTGATTCATCTTTAATGTCATGTATTTGAAATCTACAGTATTAAACCAATGCTGAACTTGGAATAGAAAGTAGTAAAGGGAGAAATTTTGTGCTGTAGTTTTCTTTTATAATTTAATCAAAATTAATTATAGTAAAATAAGCAATCTCCAAACAGGGGATTAATTTATAATATAATGAAGGTAATATATTTCTGCATCAGATTTAGGAAAAAAAAAAAAAAATAAATTCTGCTGCTTGGATGTACCAAAGCAGAACTGAGAAAATTAGTGACAACTACTACTTTTTGTTTAGGTGGCATCCTGTCTCTCTTGTAAGATGAAATTTGTATCGCTTGCAGAACACTGCTCAAGACTGTGGCATAACAGACTATACTTGCTGACAGAAGGAAGCTAAACACTAGACTCAAAGGAAACATATAGAAAGCTGAGAGGAGAACATGTACATGAAAAGCAAAATAGGAAAATGTATCAGAGACAATAGGGGATTTGAAACAAATTAAACTGAAGTCTCAGTGAAAATATGGACCATCCCAGCATGACAGAGACTTATGCCATGAGATACTGAGCATAGGCTATGTAGCCTACAGTAGAAGATGGTCTGAATTTGTTTTAGTAATCCAGTAACTCAACAGACTAGCATCTGTCATGGAACGGTATCACTTCAAGTCAGACTGAACTGCAGATAGGTCTACAACTCGGGAGTTACTGTGATGTATGTATGCATATGTGAATTCTGAATCTATGTAATAACAGCATATTTTTCTGATTAATTTTATCTTTCCAGCCTGTACTGGTTTTACCTGGCATAGAGTTAAATTTCTTCAGAGTAGCTCATATGGTGCTGTATTTTGGGTCTGTTACCAAAACAATGCTGATAAGACATGAATGGTTTAGTTACTTCTGAGCAGTGCTTACACAGCATCAAGGCCTATCCTGCTCCTCACGCTGCCCCACCAGTGAGGAATCTGGGAGGGCACAAGGAGACAGAGATGGGACGGGTGACCCCAACAGAACAAAGGGATATTTCATATCCTGTCAAGTCAGGCTCAGCTACAGGGAAGGAGAAGAGTGGGGATTTTCAGATGCCACTTGTCCTCCCAAGTGATCATTATGCACAATGGAGCCCTGTTTTCCTGGAAAATGCTGAACACCTGCCTGTCAACGGGAAGGAGTGAATTCATTCATTATTTTGCTTTACATGCATGCATAGCTTTTTTCAGCTATTAAACTGCCTTCGTGTCAACCCACATGTTTTTTTGCATTTTCCCACTTCTCATTCTCTTCCTCATCCCACTGTTGGAGAGTGACTGAGCAGCTCTGCGGTGCTTAGCTGCCTACAGGGATTAAATCACAACAGACCCATAACAGTTTTCAGAGTTTCATGATTGTTGTTCTTTTACACATACATACCATACACAGAGTCTATGAAATCTTGCAACTATTCAATAAAATTAATAATTGTCTTAGCTTCCAAAACTCATTAAATCAATTTAAATTTTGGGTCCTTTAGGTAAGGCAGAGATGATCTTGGTTTTAAGATACACAGTATATTGTTTCATCATATTTAATCTTCTATACTTCTGTTATTCATCAGTGATTACATTTATAAAGCAAATATTATTTATACTGCAGTTTAGTGTCTCCCCAGGCTATATGAGAGAGTACGACTTATTAATAGGGAAGCTTAGTTTAAACCCATTAGTACAGCAAGTGCATTTCTTATTTGATTCTATGAGTAAACATCAAACACCAATTTTGGCTTCTTAGCCTCTGGGTTGTTTGATGTGGTATACATGAACACTGCTTATTCATACAGTGCATTTGTATATGCCATAGCTAAAATAGGCTAAAACTCAATGATTATTTTGAAACTAACCCACCAGAGATTTGCCCCAGACCGATTTCTTCTATATCATGTAAAGCTGGAACTGCCATTACTTGCGTATAATAAATTTTTAGCCTTTTCCTTCTGGAAAATAGCTCATTAAGTTGCTCATGCTACAAATTTTTTATCAAAACAAATGAATAGATTCATAATGGAGGGAAAAAGAGAACAGAGAGCCTTTCCTTCTGCTAAAGTCTGGAGATGTCCCCTGTACTGATGGGTGATGGTAGACATCTTCCTGTTTTAATTTCTCTTAAAGATTAGACACCATTCTGCAAACCCAAATCAAATGTCCATATCTTATGAAACTAATTAAATTACTTCCCTCTCAGGCTAAAACACTGTAAAATATGGCATATAAATTTATATGTATTATGCATCTAATGTTATAAAACTTTATGCAGATTAAGCTTTTAGTTCACAAAGTACTGGGGTTTAAATAGCAAAGCTAGAATGGATTTGTATGTAACATAATGAATCTTCTTCCCCTGCTTTCCACAGGTAATCTCAGTTTCTGAGAAAACCCTTTGTAAGCAGTTTGTAGTGGAAGAGAAACCAATCGCAGATCAACATCACACAGCGATCTTCCTCTTGACTTTCTTTTGGTGCTTGACTAGCTCATTTTCCTTGGAGAAAATTGTTGGAATCCAACTACTTCTTTTGCAACTGGAGTATTCAGAAATAACCTAATGAAAGCAGCAGGCTAACTTCTAGTTCTGGTCATGTCTACAGATTTTTCTCCTTTTCTAGTCTGCAGTTCAGCAGAGGTCAGTAACTATATCTATCAGAACCTTTCCAAAATTTTCTTACCCATCAAAACAACTTGTGCATTCTCACAACAGTTTATAGCAGACCATGTATTTAATCTACATGTTCCAATTTAACCTATTTTTTTCATAAAGCTTTTTTTGAGTTCTTTTCTATTCCTATATATCTTACTTGCAATACAGAAATCAACATCCATTTGCCACCCATTCTCATTTTTTTCTTCTAGCAAAAGTAAACTAATGTCAAGAAGAGCTCTAAATATTACTATAATATATAGTCGTGTTTTCTGGTTTGAACTTGAAATGTTTTTTAAAGAATGCTACAGGTATCAGTGAACAAGAGAAAATGTCTTTTCAGAATACATGAATAAATATACTAATATTATCCTTGTAAGATTCCCAGTAAGAACAAAAAACTTCTATATAACTTTTTTTTTTTTTTTCTTCCTTCTCAGATAAATATATTAATAGCATATCACCTTTGGGTATATATTTCAATACAAATGATGGAACTAAATGAGATATCTGGAAGTATAAGCATCCTGATATTGAAGCAAGTGCTCCAAATTACAGAAAATTTATTGGAAATAAAGATTGCTGGGGGTATTTTTTGTTTGTTTATTTGTTTTTGGGGTTTTGTTAAGACTTATAAAAGTGACTGCCTGTGTTCTGTTCTAGAATTCACAATGGGAGACTGAAAAAATATAATTTACACCGGAGACATATTATCTGTTGATGTAATTCCATTGATATCAGTCCCACTCCTTTCTTTATGAGTACCAGAGTTGGTAGCACAAGAGCCACGTTACCAATGTAAATAATAAGCATTGTTAGCCTGTTTTGCTTCTGTCTCACTGTGATGTAACCAACTACCATAATTTACTTGAACTGTCCTCTGCAGGAGTCTTACTCTGTTCACAGAACAGAACACTAAGGCTTGTAACTCAGACAGGGAATTTTTACTTTAAACCATCTAAAGAGAAGAAAATTCACTGCTCAGATAGTTTGTTCTCAGGGGAGTGGCAAAACCTTTGCAGGTCTTGTTAGTCACCTAAAGCTAAATGATAAAAGCCATTGATTTTAACACAGGAACTGTTACTGCCCATTCCCTTTTAATTATGTTTTTCCTGGTCTTCAATCTAGTAAGGCAAAGAAAATTCAAGCTGCTGTGATCCTGAAATTTGTATTGAATAGGAACATATAAGACAGAAAGACAATTTGCAAGCTCTTTATTTTTTTTTCTGGTCTTTCTTTGCAGACAGTAAGGTGACATTTCTCATGGTCTACTGCATATTCATATATTGCCTGTGTACATTGCTTTAATTTTCAGATATGTGCTAACTGAAAACTTCAGGGACACATTTTTATGGGTTGTGGGTTTTCATTTGGGTTTTGTTTGCTTCTTTGTTTTGGTTGGTTTTTTTCCCCCAGCACTTACTTGGTAACTGTGAACTGCCAAATAAAAGTCAGTGAAGTTTTGTAAATTTTGTCCTAGGGTAAAGGTATTACCAGAAAAGAAAATGTTGCAGTAGAAGCAAGTGGTGATACTCAAAAACAGAGGGTGATTATTGTAGATCACCAAGGTAGGTAACAATTTTTTTACAATAGCTGTTTTAAATCAGATTATCTACAAACTATATACAAACATGGTGCTTGAAAATACTTTCCAAACATAGAGGTAGTGGATAATGGAAAGATATTATGTAAAGAGATTAAAGAATACCTGTCAGTGGAGATTTTAATGGAACAGGTCAAACATAAAAATTAGTTTAAGCATAGAATAGTAACCTTTAGTGAAGACAGTGACTTGATGACCTTTAAAGAATACATCAGGTCTTATTTTAGGTATTAGGATTTTGTAGCTAATACTCCATCTGAAATGCTCATCTAACAAACAAACTAATTCTGTCATCTTCTGGAAGGAGAGATTTGAAAATTCTTAATTTCCAATTAAATAAAGTGTTTAAAAGGCATCAAAATATATTTTTTTCCACTAACAGCCTTTCTTACAAAATATTGTTATCAAATACCATAACTATTAATGTGATGAAAACAAGATCAAATGCTTCAAAGCTATTAAAATGGAACATTCCATTGAAAATGTCATTTGACATGACTGTCCTTATGAAGAATCTTGTCAATCCAACCTAAATATTTTTGTTAATCAAACAAAAATATTTATTTAAATTTATTTTACTAAATTTAAAAAAATTCTTCGTATTTACAGCAGGCAAAGTTATCAAGACATCAGAAGATGAAGAACCTAGAAAAGATTGACAAATAGATAATTCTTGGGAGATTAAATAATTTCTCTTAATAAACAATATTTTCACTCAAAGATTTATAGAAAAAAACAAACAACAACCAATGAAAGAAAAAGAATAGTAAGGTTTTTTAATCTACCTTATCATGGGACCCTGAAGTGAATGTGTGAAAGCTAACAGGCAGTAGCTAACTACATAATAAATCAGCATTCTGTTCTCTCCTACTGACTCCTTTCTACAATATCATTCCTACATATCACTGTTCCCATCATAGGAAATTTCTGCACCTGAAGGATGGAAGTAAAGATGACAGAAAAAGCTTGAATGTAGAAGGCATTCAAACCTTCCACCTTAAAAGAACAAATATTAACATTTCAGTTAAAATTGAAATTTTCTGCTCTTACTGATTGAAATATATTTTACTGATTTTACTTTGATTCAGCTTTTCATGAATAGAATACATGAGATAAATAATACAGAGATAAAAAAACAGTTCACAATGCTACACAATAGTTCTGCCAGAGAAGGAAAAACACTGCTGAGGCTGTTTAGACATAGAATGGTGGATTTTAGGTAAAATAATTTTATAATTTAAAAAGACTCAACAATATTTTTAATTGAGCAGGTGAAACATCTGCTTCTTTATAAATTTATACAACACATTACATTATTGTTCAATATTATGTCATACTTTCTGTTGTCTTCATCTGTAACAATTATATTATAGAAAGATAAATTGAATGAAATGGAGAAAAAATATTCTAGTTTCTGTTTTATTTTAAATAAAATCCTGAAGTGAGTGAACACTTGGATAAAAACCCTGGTCGTCATGTATCTATTTAATTTCAGAGTGATATTAATATATTTTTTCAACCATTCTAAGACACCTTTTTTAATATTAACATGTCAAAAAGAACATAAAAATAAGTTTTGAGGTGCAAGACGTTGATGAGGAATCAATTTCATATGTGGGAAGTTTATAAATCTGAGATCTGAGGCAATCTCATCTTGCCCATAGGCATTTGGACACCCAGACTTCTCACATTGCTTTCTGGAACAGGACAACTGAAAGTCATCATTATTTGGATCAATTTCATAAGTAAGTAGCTGAGCATTCAAAGTTCTTAATGTGAAAAAGTACTTATTGTTAATGGCTATACGTATTACATTTCTTTTAAATATCTAATTTTGTTATTGCCACTATGTATTATACTTCCTTTGCACTAGTGTCATTTGTGGTAACAAAATCAGATACTAAGTACCTTAGTACAGGTCTATTTGCAGTATTTTAATATCTTCTGGGTTTTATTTTACATTTGTAGGTACATTTTAATTAAGTGGTACAGGAAAATACAACCTCTGCATTACCAAAGTGACAGCCTATTCTTTTAGAGGTTTTAAATAACTATGTCTTTTAATTATGTTAAAAATAGAAGTAAAATATTTAAGATTAGGGTTTATTTGTATTTATAAAACTATTTTTAATTATTATATTTTTCCATATTTTTGTTTTCTGAAATCCTATTTGGTGAAAAAGTCACGTTTTTATCTGACATTTTGTTTATAGGTGTTGGCTGTCTAGCACACTGACTCCTGTCCTCTGGCCTGAGAGCAATACTGAAAATTATTCCATGTTTTAGGGCAAAATGAATCTTCTGCCCCATCTCTACAAACCCCTGTGTATCTCAAGACCTAGTGTTTTATGCTATTCTATGTAAACTGCATTAGAAAGTACTTGACAGCTCCCCCACTTGTATGGGTAGTGTATACCATTACCAGACCATGGTGCTAATCATCCTTAAATCTAGGACCAAGTTTCCAAGCAAACATCCTGCTGTGAAGTATCAGACTGGAAGATCCTTTTCGTCAGTATGCAGTGGGATGGGCAAGTAACATTCCAGATTAAACCAAGTTAGAATGAAGCGCAGTATAGTCATACCTCTGTCAACCTTTTGAATTGCAAAACCACAAGAGCTGCAAGCTTTACTGGTGCTTCCCACCAGCGCACTTGTTAATCAGTATGCTTAATGAGATACAACTGTAAGCAGAATCTGATTTGAACCAGACAACATGAGTACCCCAAATGGGTACTCAACCTTATTGTGCTAGCATTTAGATATCCTTCCTTAAAAATCACAAGTGTCTTTATAAACCTATACTCATGCTACCTCCTCTTCTGAGGTATTCTCCCACAGGGAGCCTGTCTTGTATTTTCAGCTGAAACTTCTTCCTTTCCTCTCCAGCCCCCTGATGCTCGTGTTCAGCTGTTTTCAACCTGGAAATACAAACTTTTTTTTGTGATAAGTTTGCTTTTCTTTTTTGCTTTTTATTATGCAGCCTCTAGAAAAAAATCCATGAGGTTTTGACTATACTGCAAAAACTATTTTGGCTTCTCCTAAGAGAAAATCTGCTGTCTTCTTAAAACCAACTGACAAGAGGCTAAATCTTCAAAGTTCTGTGTTTCACATTAACTGTGTGTTTTAAAATGCCAACCTGTTCACTTATGCCATCAGATACAGCAGATAAACATTGACAGGGAATGTTGCCCAGTACAGGAACTTAAGCATACACACACTCTTCAAAGGTTAGAAGAGTGTCTGTCAGAGATTTTGCTTAGTCCAATTCTCCCAGACAATATTTTCTATGAGTTTAGAGTTGGCTTAGAGTAAACAACATTATCCCAACAGACATTTGTGCAAATTCACCCTGTTTTGAAATGTGTTTAACAGAATTAATTCAGGCTGTCCCACAATGATAGGTCTCAGTGCCATTTAATTTGTCAGTCTAAACATAGCCTTCTGTAACAGAAATGGAAAAGGTGTGTTTCAAGAAGGACATTATTCAAGTTTTCAGAAGACTGTATTAAAATAAGAATTGCAAAACACAGTAAACATATAAGAGAGCAGAAACTCTTTGCTCCTTTTTAAGCACATCAGCTGCAGAAGGGTGAAGGATTGACAACTGCCTAGGTATGGCATAATAAGAAATAAGCCACAGTCAAAATACTGCTGTAAGGTCATATAAGTCATTTCATAATTCTTATTTTGCAGCAGAGTATAACAGAGGTTTGTTTATTAAAGACAATCAAGGAAAATTTTCATGCCCTGAAGATATTACCAAGAAAGTATTTCCAACAGAAAACTGATATTATCCAGCTGACAGGTAAAATTGCAGTACAGAATGTAAAAGTACTTGGATGAACTTGGATTCAGGTAATTGACACTTTACTGAACAAACACCTTTTTTTATTTGTAATAGGAAAACTTTTTTTTACAATCATTTTCTAGTCCTACTAATGATGATGTTTTGAATGTGTAAAAATAATTGAAAAATAAATAGGGGAGATTTTGCTCACTGAAACCAATACTTATAATGTATTTTTGGTATAGATGCTGCAGGATTGAGATAAGTAGGATTTTTTACAAGATGTCTCTTTGAACATACTACTATAATCATTAAATATATCACTTAATTGTGTAGCAACAATACTCTGTATGTGTTTCAGTTCACTCACATCTGGAAGTCTGAAATGGTAGGAATGGATCACAAATAATATTTGAAAAAGTTATAAAATTGTTCAGTGGGCATAAAGAACTTTGTTTTCTAAAGGCTGTTTTTCCTTACACACAACTAGAAACTTTAAAAATGTATGAAAATATAAAGGTGTGTACAATACTGAAAATATTTAATTACCAAGTAGTTGTAGGGATAATACACAGGACTGGAGGAACTCAGGGCAAATAACCCACATAATGCAATTTAGAGAAGAAAAATAATCATGAAAAATTCAAACTTACACACTTTAATTTACAATGCAAGTCATAATTTCTAAATCTTCCAGTCCATTGAAAAATTTTTATAATATATTGGATTTATTTGATGGTGCTGAAGAAGGACTCCATGAATAGTTTTAAATGGTGTATTTAGTACAAGGATGTTCTCATACATGTACTTACAGAAGATTTAAAAATGCTTCTCGTAAGTCAGAAACCACCATAAAATTCAGCATGTCTCTTCCAGTAGATGTTTAATGAGAGACATACCATGTTGGCTGTATGAGAATTCTGCAGTTCTGCACCGTGAACTAAGAATGATCATAATGTTCCCCACTTAATTAAGCAAGCTGCTGGATCTTTCTGCAGGATTAACTACTGGATGAATGCTCCACACAATGTCAGCACAAAATGCACTTTTGCTAACATCGAATACACCACTTTCCTCAGCGGCTCATTTTAAAGTATGATCAGTTTATTCCAATAACTCTCTAAAGCACTATTCCTTATGATAAAAGAGATAGTTAACTTGAAGTGGACATTCTTGGGAATCAATAATGCCATTTTCTAAAGGTTGTAACCAAAACGATATCAGGAAATCTGGAAACAATATGGAAATTCTATCTCTTTCACTTTTAAGGTAATAAACACTTCAATTATTCATTGACTGAATAAGCTTTCTTGAATTCTCAAATGTTCCATTTCAAATTATAGTAATTTCACATTTATAAGGAACTGTTTCCACTAATATTTATCTGTTTTCCTGTCGTTGCTTAGGACTTCACAACAGCAGCAGGGAAAAAAACGTTTACACTTTTACTTCAAATAGTTTACTTAATTTGGTGCTTTGATTTTAAAGCGTGATAAATATTTTATGAAGACTTCTTATTTAATAATAATTTTGGAAACTATCATATTACTTATTTATTCCACAGGTATACTCTAGCTCAAGGGTTTAGGACTAAAGATATGATCTGAATTTATTTTAGGATTGATGTTCGAAGAATTCACATTTAGAGATATGAAAATCATCTTTTAATTATACTCATCCAAAGCTGTGGTTCTTAAAAAAATCAGAAGAGACAACTTGAATTATATTCAGAATAGAATGCCTACAGATAGTGCAAAGTACTATACTAAATGGGCAGTGGTGCTAAAAAATAATGCTCTAATGAAAAACATCAGAATTAATAAGTCCTAGCAGATTACATAAAATACTTATTTGAACAGACAACAAAAACTACATTTATCATTGCTGTTTGACACCTATCTGCAAAAATCAGGGATAGGGAAATCAGGATCAGGGAAAAGTTTCACCCTGAGAAGTGCAACCAAAACTTTGATTGGCTATCAGAAGAACAACCCGAGACATTAATGTTGTTACTTCAATTTAAATGGCAGCAAGATTAATGATTCAAAAATGTAGTGTATGTGTCCTATTAAACAAAAAATTAGGTAGGAAATTAAGTGATTTTTTTAGTTGATAATTTTTCCTGATCTTTGTCTTTGAAAAATAAAAATGACACTTCCCCAAGCCTGGAAAACTCTAATGAAGTTCTGAAAAATAAATATTATATCACCTGATGACAGCTTTAATGATGAGAAAACAGAATTAGAAACCCTGGGCTAATAAAATATGACAAGGCATCAGATTGCAAACAGAGATCCCACAGCACATTAAAAAGAGAAAGAAATGAAGCAAGACAGTCTAATAAATATAATATGTTTCCTCTTCTTCTCTTTCTTCTTTGTGCACAGGTTTTCTCTCTTGTCGTGAATATTTAAAGATGAAGGCAGTAAAAGTATCCCAGTTGCCCATGTTCAGACCTATGTATTCTGAAAACTTGTTCAAAATACAGAATTCTTAAAGGCTTAATGTGAAACACTGCTGCTTGCACAATTTTAGGATAATAAAATAATAATGATAAAATAGAGTTAGTAACAAGGAATTGGTCAATAACTTGATCATAGTTGGACTGCTGGGTAGAAAATAAGTATATTTTTATTCTAAATGATAAATATCTTGATGTAATGACACTATGTTTTACTTGTAAATCCTACTTAAAATTCTTAACAAAAATTTGTAAAACTTAGTAGAAATTATCAGAAAGTACTTAACTGTCCCTCTCTATATTTTCCGTATCGTTTTCTTTCACTGTTTGCTAAATTATTTAATTTCTTGGCTTTGCATACCACTTACTCCTAGGAAGAATACTTTTTCATAAGTTTAACAACTTTACTTGTCAACTCCTTTCACTAAAATGTGTTGATCTATAAATTAAAAAATCCAAATCTTGATATTCTGCTATTTAGTCACTTGAGTTCTAAAATTTAAGGTTCAGCTTCTGAAAGCTAATTAGATTAATTTTTTAATGGGTGATTCAATATTTTGCTGAATATGAACTTAAAACCCAGTGACTTATTTTAATACAGTATATAATACTACATTTTTATCTAGAATGTTTGTTAAAATTACTTATTTCTGATCAGGAAAGGACAAAATAACAAGGATCACAGCACACACAGCACTAAGATGCGCTTTCTTGTTTCAAGTATCCTGTTGATTTTGTGCCTTTAACACTGGGAAATCTAAAGCAGTGGTCCTTTCTTAGGATCCTCATCATCTGCAGTCCTGAGAACCTCTTGTGTCCATACATAACACAGACAGAGGGAGCCTTTATCAAAAGAGAACTGCACTGAGGTCATTCTTTCACACACTGAAGTGTTAGAAAATGCCAGAATTTAGAAGACACAAACACAACACACACACAATGTAATTGCTCTCCCTAACCTATAGGGAGTATAGTTCACTCTTTAATCAAACAACTACCTATTCTTATACACCTCCCAACAAAAGAGATGCTTCTGCTCCTATACATTCCAGATATGATCATTTAATGAGAAGCTACCAGGCCTTTTTTTTTTTTCCCTTCATTACTGCATAGCTGGCACCTGTTATTATTATTTATTCTACACTATTCAGTCTTGTTTAAAGATTGGACTAATAATTTTCATATCAACCTTTATGGCACTCAATTCAGCATCTGAGTGCTTCACAGCACTCATTAATACACCTTAATATGTGTCTTTTCATATGTCTCTGAGATAAAGCAATACTATTATTCCCACTCTGTAGAGCCTGGGCTTCAGTTCTTATCTACAACCCTCAATTATGTAAGTATATAAGGTATGTGAGAACAGGACTTCTGATTTCAGTGGAAATTAGATATTTGAATAGTTAGTCAAAATTTGTTTAGCATTGCCTTTAGAAGTGATAACAAGTTTTGAGAAAACTTGCTTCAATTTATATAAATATATATATATATCACCACATTATATTTTGTGTAATATATATATTTTAAAAAAAAAAAAAAAAAGCTTATTCCCATGGCCTAATTTTATATCATCTGAGGAGCTTGCCTGCTTTGTTAGTTTACAGAAAAAACTCAATACCTCCTCTCAGGGTTTTTTGTGCATTCCATGTGTATGTGTGTTTACAGCTTAAATATATGTACAGACACACACCTAGATATCTGAAATTGAAAGATATCTATGTAGAAAGTCCTAATATCTTAGCGAATACACTAAAATAAGTATGTTACATCTTGAAGAGACTGGTTGGCTTAACTGATATTCATATGCACTAAGATATATCTTTAAATGTTGCTTATATAATGTATTATTAGCCTTATAGATCTTCTCAATCTGGTCAAAAGAAATAGTTGATTAAGCTGTCCACTTAAATGTATTGGAGACATCTGTGTAGGATTAATAAATCCTACATTTAAGTGGATGCATGAGAGGTATTGAAAACTCAGATTTCCTGAGTCACAGTTTAACCACACCAAGTATTCCAGAATATCTCAAATGATACCAGATTTTTATGTGTGTGCACTTGAATCAGGACCTGTTACTCCAGTAACTACAATGTAAATGTATATGAACATCCTCCTTGCTTATTGACACTGTCATTTCTGTGTCTACAGGTAAGCATCTACAGCATATGTATCTGCAGTCTAGAACTGAATGGTACCCTTAGATGTTTCCTGTCAGCATTTTAAATAAATATATTATACTATCAGTTTGAATACCACTCCTTGATAAACTCCATGGGAAACAACTCTGTACCCTTCCTCTGCAATCTCTTTCCTAGCCAGCTACTTAGAAATTCAGAAAGCCAAGGTCAGAAGAGAATAATTTATTTTCAAAACTTTCAGAGTTCTCAGTCTGATATAAATTAAGGTATGTAATCCCAAAATGGGGTTTAAGAAAAATTGTCATCAAATCTTTTAGTGGGAAATGGTAGTAAATTTAATGAGCAGCAATAAATAGCAGAGCTGTCTGTAACTGATCATACAAGCAGTAACTGTTGAAGTAATAATTTTGCAATCATTAAAAAAAACTTGGCTTTAGACCCCTCATAATGCCTCCAACATCAGATTTTGTAAGAGTTAAAAGCAGCTGTAATTTTCTTTTTTGCATCACAGATGTATTAGTCTTTCCTATGGCAGCCCGTGAAAATGTCATTGATTACAAAGACAGTGATACTCCTACAACTGAACCTGAATTGTTGAACTAACAGATTATCCCCTCAAGACTAAAACAGAGTCAGTATATTACTGCTATTATAATGTCTATCAGCAATCTTTAAGAGTCAAATCCTTTCTCAAATTCTACATCCCTTTCAAAATTCTGATTTTCTCATAGTTTAGCTATAAGAAGATGTCTGAAGACATGACAGCTACATCTTCCACTACAGACATAACTGATTTATAATGGAAACTGACTGGCAGATAGAATTTAATGAAAGAGAGGAAAAAACTTCATGCAATTATGTGCCCAGACTAGGCATATTACTGGATGAAATCCCTGTTATTCAAAATCAGACTCAGAAATGAAACTACAAACAAAACTCTATTTCCCACCTAGAGGACTATATTGTGTATGTCAATGATTTGACTATTATGTACTCTCAAAATTCATGAAGTCAATTTGAAGCTTCCAAAGTTACCTCAAATGCAGCCACACAAATTAATGCTTTTCAAGCATTGCTTCCTCCAACCTCAAAAATGATGCATCACAACATACAGGAAGTCAAGTAAACATGGCAGTGGACCTCAGCAGTGTTCATGGCAAAACTCAGACATAAAACGAAGCATACAGGATGTCGATGAAGGTTTAACTAACCCAGGAAGAATACAGATACTGAGTGGTCAGGAAAATCAAAACTCAGCAGGTTATGTGAAGAGCAAGAACAACACCTCTGTGGGACAGGTTTACCAGAAGAAAGCAAACTTGAGGGAAAATGTGGATTGTCTGCTGATGACACAGAAGGTTATTTGACACAATTTATGGAAAAGGCCAAGGTAGGCAATGCCTTTTTCACACTGGTCTTTATTGTAAAACTCATCTTCAGGAGTCCTAGACCACTGAGTCAGCTGGGAAAATCTGGAGCAAAGAAGACTTTTCACCAGTATAGGATGAACAAGTTAGGAAAGATCAGATATGCACGTCTGTTATATTTCAACATCTTTCTTTGTGAAAGTAAGAAGAGGTGCTTGCCTTTGAGATGAGCTGAACAGCTTGATATTTCGACTGAAAAACTGAACACAGAAAAGGAGATAATGAACTTTGCTATATAAAAGTAAACCAGTCAGATGGCTAAATACAGGAATTTAGTACAATTTCAGATGCAGTGAGATACTTGAAATACCTCTACAGGTCTGGCAGACATGACATGGACCTTCTGAAGCAACAGCTGGAAGACCTGCTGTGGTAACACAGAGAGGTAAGCTCTCAAATTACACTATGTATCTATATTTCACCACCTGAATTGGTCCCTTAGCCTACAGCAGTTGCTTCAGCAGTTATTCTTGTTTCAGAATATATGGTTTCTTTAGCATTTAAATTTGCCTTCCAATAACTATTCAGAAACAGCAAACTAATTTCTCAACTATTAGGTAAGTCACTAATAAGTAAAATAAGACACCCATATGTCAGGTACAATCATTCTCAAACTTAGGAAGTTCAACACCTGCTTTTTTGCAAGTCTCTAGAAACTGCATGAGGAGACCTGATCTGTAGCTGAAGGTGTATATTGTATTACTAAAGCAAGAGGAAAAAATAGTCCTTAAAATTCACCACTATACCATCTCAGATCTTCAGAGACTATAACCTTTAGCCTTTCCACAGCTAATTGTTAGAGCTAAGGAGTTTAAAAATATGTTCCAAGTCATTAATTAAAGGATAAAAGCAGTAAGAAAATAATTTTAGATAACTGATGTGTTCTAATAGAAGTCTTAATGCCTCTAAGTGTCAGCAAATTAAACATTCTTAAATACAACGCTTAGTAGAAAAATATGCCAGCTGAAACATCGAGACATGCAACACAAAACACAGTATTACAACACCCTTTATAGAAAGAAAGAACAAGGGACATAACAAGGTGTAATCAAGAAAACTGACATTGCCATATATAAATGTACTTTGTTTTACACATTGAACTCATGTTTTAAAGAAGTTCTTAAGTTCAAAACAGAATTTTGAATAGCATCAGAACAATACTACATCACTAAACAGTATTCAGTTCTATGCTGACTTGGTGCAAACTCAGGTAGTGAGGGCAGAGGAGATAAATGGGGGTTGTACATTTCAGAAATATGTTTTGCTGTGGTTGGAAAATAGGCATGCATATCAAGAAAATTGAGACGATATTATACAGTTTAAACTAAATGTGTGGACTGCAAAAATCTAAATTCCGTACATAACTGAGATTTATTGTCAGATCTACATCAAATTTGTTTAAAATTCTCATTAAATTTGGGTTTTTTTGGCACACTTATACCTTCTTTTTAGAGGATTCTTTCTAATTCTTTAGAACTAAAAAAAATGGAAGAATCACCTTGATTCTGAGGCTAGTTTGGTAAACAGGTTTTCACAACTTAAACAAGGCTGTATTTTATTAAAGTACCTACCTCTTTGGTGTTTATTCTGTGAAATCTACAGTTGTATACAAAGTGTCTTCTACTTGAGATTACATAAGGAAAAAAATGGTGGCATTTTACTGTTTCCAGAGATATTTCACCTTTTGAATATTCCTAGTTCTTTCGGGCATTCTGATATCCCCATCCCCAGAGAATTTTAGTCTAATTAAATTGTGTATACATCAAAAATGCCACTGAGACACACAAGTACTGCAAGAGACCACACTTCTACAGTAACTAGCAGTGCATAGCACACACCATACTGCATGGTTATTCTTGTATCAGTGGAATAAGTTCTTTTCAGATGCATCAAGGACTGCTTATCCTATCCACGAACTTTTGCTGAAGTAGACAAAATAACCAACCTGTTTTTTTAAGTAGAAAGAGCTGAAATATGATTGACCACCTGTCCCAAGCAACATAACTAACACTGAATAGTGTTTGTGTGCTCAGGGACATAGAGAGACAAACTGTATAACCTGTTGACCATAGGAAGTGCAAACTTTCAGATGTGTCCTGAACAAGCAGATATTGAGCGCTGAAAAAGGAGACCACAAAATAGACAGCATTAGTGCAATTTGAATGGTCTGGTCACCAAGGAAGTATTCCCTTTCCAGTCTTATAGATAGGGAACTCATTAGGGAATGTAGAAAAGGAAGACCTGAGAGACTCTACAAACCTTTCCCAGATCTACATAATGCAGAGCTGGAATGACTGTGCTGATCTAGCTTTTATTCTGGATTCTGGGATCTCTCACACAGAAATGGGAAGTCATACAATCCATAAAATTGCATGCAGTCGTGATTAAAGTGTTTTGGTTTTCAAACCCTTCACACTATTTTGTCTTAATGAACAGAGCAAGGGTTTTAAAGCAATTGATGACGTGTATCCCACCATTGGTCTAAAGCATCCATGACACTTCACAATGACACTCATGTTTTACACACTCTAGAATTCAATTTTTTTTTCTTCATGCAGTGTGGAAGCTCTCCTATTCTCTAGAACCAGAGATCCAGATTTAACAAAAACAAGAACCCATGACTCAGCTACAATTTTACCATCCAAAAACTAATTTCAGAGTTTGAAGTATAGGTTTTGTTCTAATGTGAATCTTTTAATCAGTATAATTTCCTCTCATGAATAAATCAACATCTGTAGTGTTAACATGTTGGCAGCTTTGCTTCCAATAAAGAATAAACCATTTCCTGCCCTAAACAAACTTGCTGGACAAGATGTCAGAGTATTTAATAAAAGTGAACAGTATTATTCCTAACATCAAATATATCCAACTTGCTTTCCTTAGTCATGCTAAGGATCATCAATATTAGTGAACAACTGTTTCGCTAGAGGACAGAATGAACTGCATATCATTTAATTATTTTCTTGTGTCTGCAACTGGCTTAAGAATTGGGAATGTAAACATTGTCATTTAAACCATGACAGATAAAGCATGCCATAAGACTTTCACTATTTTAATAATAACCTGCAATTTTATTTCAGATTGATTAATTTTAAACATCAAAACACCATTTCACACATTAAAAATCTCCTGGTTTTAGCAAGAAATAACAAATGCAGCAGAAAAGTGCAAAGGGAATATTTAAAGAAAAGCAAAAAAATAAACCTTCCTGAAATCTTGTTATCCAGATAAAGTGCTCATACTTGTACAGGAATTGTGCCACTGAAATTGACATTGTGTACAAGGATCACTTAGTTAAGAGGCAGCTCTTCCTATTTAAATAGCAGCTGTCTGACTTAAACGTGGCTGAGATCAAGTCTTTGATAGGTGATCAGTCTTGATGTTTAGCAACCTCACATTTATGTAGAACACATATTAATTCAAAGATACAGCTTTTACATTTTTCTAATAGTACTTTGTTGCCTGGTTTCTAGTCAAGGAGAATGGTTTATGATTAATAGTGATGGTTTATGCTAATCATCCATCATTTATTCATAAACCTGCAGATGTTTGTTTTCTAGAAGTAATTTCATCCCTCCTGAAAAGCTGTAAAACTTCTACACATATTACACTAATATTACAAGGTCACATTCTTACCAATGCTCTGTTTAAAAGTCATGCAGTTTCCTTAGTAGTTGGATGTACCTATTGTGTTGTTTCTCTGTCACTAGTATTCTAATTTCACTCTCTGATGATGTGTGACCTAGTATATCTCTTAGTTGTCTATTTCCATTTGCTTAATCTGAAATGGCACCATGTGATATGAAAAATAGTCAATGTATTTTTCGTTTGCATACAAATACATTTTAGAATACATCCATGTGTCACATGCACTTTATGCACATGCACTCATATATAATATATGCACATAGTTGTAGCCATGCATTAGAATCCAAAGCATTCAGTGTAAGTATTAGCATTTTTTCTCTCCCTTGAAGAAAGCACTGTCATATGCTGAAATTTTCACTCATTTTAAATTCTCAGTATTCTGAAGAATGAAATAGTGAGAAAAATTCTTTAAAAGAAGAGATTTCCTGTTCAGAAATATTCTAAGAAATATATTCCTCAGCTGTTACAGCAATGTATCTTAGAACTTGTGTTCCTATATAAAAATTTGTAAAACTCATAAAATATAGATTAGCAATTTTAATTTCAACAGTTATAACAGTTTTGAAAATAAGTCTTTTCAATGTTATTATTTTTATTTATAAATTCTATTATTTTAATTAAGAAGAATCTTAAACTTGTATCCTGCCTCAATGAGCATTTATTAAACCAGAAATGTAGAAAAGCCTCAACAGAAGGAATGAAGGAACTGCTTCCTTTTACCTTGGAGTTGAGTCCTATTTATAAGCAAGACCTGAGTTTGGATCTTACCTGGGAGATCCCAGATACAGGCTAAGTTGTAAGCAGTTTAGAAAGCAGTAATGCAGAAAGACCTTGTTAATTTTGACACCACTAGGTAAAACATAGTAGGAATGAAATAGAGTCTGCCATTTAGCAATGAAAAGTTCTATAAAATGAATCAAATAGGTAATTGTGTAATTCATATCAGCATAACCAATACTGAGTAGTTTGAATGTTTAAAAGTGAAATGATTTTTCAGGCAGTCTTCTAGTCACAAACAGAGCAGTATCATTCTAAGTTAGTTCCCTAAACACCTACTTTTTATTGGTTTGTTATGGCTAAGAGATACCACTCTGTTCTCTGCTGAAATGCTTTCTTGTTAAAGGTATATGAGTATTTTCCTTAAAAAAAATGAAAAAAATCTTATTTCTCATTTAGTGACTTTAGTGGATTTTGTCCTACCTGGTATTCAAAAGAAAAATATCTTTATATACTCTTTTTTCTAAAACAGACTCACAAACCCATTGATCTGTTTCTCTTTTTCACTGGTTTGCCTAATTTATTTGTTTGTCTATTCTATTGAAAAGAAATTGATCTGAAGACGGAATGTTTCCATGTAGTCATCCTGTCCTTACAAGATGACTTACATCCCTACAGGACTGTACAGGACTTACTCAACCAAATTTAGACTTCTATAATGTACATCCCTATATTCAGGCTAGGTCCCATAGGCTCCTGCTGTCCTAACTGAAAAGAAATAGGCTTTTTTAAAATAAAATCCATCTCATATTAAAAGTAGGTCAGATATATTGTTCCTTAGAAGTACCCGTTTCCCTTCATTAATTATAAAGGAAGCCTTGTTGATTAATTCAGATGAAGACATTTAGGCTACACATATCTGATGGGTGGTTCAGTTACTTTAACATAGATGTCTGGCAACATTTAAGGTGCCCTAGGTTATCCAAGGGCACATACATGAGACTGGAAATTATACCACAAATCTCATGAGAGAAGCCAGTCCTTTTAAAGGGGGAACTGAAAGCCCAGCAGGGTTCCTTAAGAAACCTCACACGAGCTACTTAGGGGAAATCACTGAGTCCTATGGGTGCTTTCATTTCCAGATTGGTGGCCTGCAATTGAGTACCTATTGTATATTGTGACTAACTATTGCAATAAAATTAATTACTTAAGTATACTTTATCAACTCTACTGTTTTCCAGTCTTCAAAACCATGCAAATAAAAACAGAGGTTAAAAACTCTGACTACTTACATTTAAACACCTAATTTCACATGCTGGCAATCTGAAAGTAAATCTAACCCCTGAAGCGTGATAAAATTAATCTTACTTTCAAGGGTGTTTATTTCAAATATCATAGAATTCTAGAATGTTTTTTGTTGGAAGGAACCCTATAGATTATCTAGTTTCAACCTCTCTGCCATAGGTAGGGACAACTTCCACTAGACCAGGTTGCTCAAAGCCTTATCCAGCCTGGTCTTGAACACTTCCTGGGATAGGGCATCCACAACTTCTCTGTGCAACCTGTTCCAGCACCTCACCACCCTCTCAATAAAGAATTTATTTCTGCTAATATCTGATCTAAACCTTCTCTCTTTCCATTTAAGGTCATTCCTCCTTGTCCTATCACATGGCCCTCTCCAGTTTTCTCTGAATATATCAAGCCTGTTTAAATCCATAGGCATTTCAAAATTAGATAAATAAACATTTTCCAAAATATCTCCAGAAAATTTTGGCAAGTTTTAAGTAGGTAGGTCATTATTCACACATTTACATGCCGGAATAATAGACACTTTTGGATTAGATTAGATTCCACTTCTGATTTTCTCTCTTTTAAAAGGTAGTGAACATATGGCCCAGTTGAGACATACACTCTGAAAATCACCTTTATTAACCTGTGACACCCAGGCAATTAAGAAAGAGCAAATACAGGTGATGAGAAGAAAGTAGGTGACTTGAATGAGCACTGGAAACTATATCAAGAATTATTTAATTAGCTAAGTAAACATACTTAACTTATCAGGCTTTTCTTGTGCAGTTTAAATCTCCTTCCTACAACCTTCTGCCTTCTCTGCAGTCCTTGTTCTAGTTCTTTCTTTCTTCCTTTCCTTACTATTTCTCTTTATTTCACTATTATTTTTTCTTCCCTTACCTTGCTGCTGGAAGCTCTCATATACCTCTACCTTTCAGTTTTCTTCTTGTTTATTTTTGCACTAAATATTCATTTGAGTTTTATTCTCAAACGTTCTAAATTTCTTTTTATTCTAACTTCACAATAAGGGCTTTCATTGCTCTTTCTCCTTTGCTCTTGCAACTCTGACAAATCTACTTCATTATTTCTTTCCAATGATTTTCTTTTTCATTCTTGAAATCTTTCCAAGTTTCATTCATTCTTTACTTACACTTTGTTTTAATAATCTGAATTTAATAATCTGATTTTTTAAATCTCATTTTAATTCTCTGATTTTAACAGATCATACTGTTTGATGTGACTAAGCAAAATCTTCTCAGAAAGACAAAGTCCCTGTGAATCTAGATACACATTATAGCTTTATTATAAAAACACAGTTCTTTATTTGTTACTGCTTTTGTCAAATCTCTCTCTCTATTCGTAAATGATAGCAGAGCTATGTATACCTTTCTGGGGTTTCTTTTTGAAGATAAGAATAAAAAATAGTTAGTTTTCAGCTGTCCTGATCTGGGAACTTACAATTTCCGTATTTGTTTTTAATAAAGCAATATTTATTGCTTTTTCCTTTCAGCTACACACACATATACATTTGAGTGAAAGAATATCTCCATTTAACTGAAGCCAGCTTTCACTACCAGGCAAAAAATCTAAAACTAACAGAGCTGGGTGTTATTTAAATAAGAGAAGTATCTTCCCTGATGACAATGCCCTTTTTTAAATAAAACAATAGTCTCAGAGGAGTACTAAATGCTGAGGAAATGTTAAAATACAAAATAAATCTACTTTAGCAGGTAAGAATGCAAGGAAAATAACAAGAAAAATTCATAGAGTTAAATGAATAGCTAAACAACTGTGTTATCATTTGTGGGCTAAATGGTGTTCGGAACTACTCTAACATGAATTTGAGTTAATCCCAAATGAGTTCAAGAGAGTAATTGCATTAAATTTTTTTAAAAAAAACAAAATAAAACCATCATAATTCTTTGGATTATTAATGTATTTCTTTTTTACCATAATATGTTGCAGTGAGTTCCTCCCCAAATTTCTCACTCATAGCTTTATAGTTTTTATTTTTCTGAAATACTAAGAAAGACTGGATTCCCTGTCCTCACTGAAATTTGAGGACTCTCAGGATTTCAGATGTTGTCTCCGCTGCAGACATGTTCTATATCAGCTTCCCCCCAAAAAACCCAAGTACAACTTGCATAGATATAGAGCTGCAGTTTATTAAGCTTTTTAAAAAGTCTTTAAAATAGCCAAACCCTTCTGTTTCTCATTAAAAACTAATTCTAATGCAGGTATTCTTTGCAGAAATACCTTTTTCAGCCAATGTGCTCTTACTGAAAGCATATGGCTGGGAAATATTAATTATTGAAAGTTTCACTGAAAATACATTCTCTATCGAGAGTAGACCGGGGAAACAGCCCCATTTTCCAGTCTCAAACACAAACCAGTTGTCCTGAATGTGCCTTAAGTCTTAGGAAAATTTTTCATGGTGCTTCCTGGGAATAATTTCCCACTTTTAGTGGTATCTCAAGGACTTCTCTTAGTAGAAGTGATATCTGCAAATCTAATGGTCTCAGCTAAATTTAATTGTCTACAGTACTAACGTCTAAATCTAAGCCAGTCCCTCTAAGATTCCTTTAAAATCAAAAGAGACAAATAAACACATTTTAGAGTGATGCATATTAAGATTACCCACATAGGAGGATGTTAGTTCTGCTCTAAAGCTAGGCATATTCAGTTGGCAAGATGAATCCTATGCAAGAATATTTGATGAATATGTCAAAGCTTTTGTTTTGTTTGTTTGTTTCTGGATTTTAGCATCTGTGTTTCTGTTATCTGAAAGTCTAGTAAATAGCATTCCTTGGCTTTTCTTTGGATCCATTTAGAAGCTGTATTTTGAAGGTGAAGGAGTCAAAACTATAGAGTTGAATTCTGAGAAATGTTTATACAAAAAATAATGAACCTTTAGGCAAATTTCTAAGTATAACCAAGGCTCTAGTACTGAATTCAGAGACGTAGCAGTATCAGTATAGGAATTCCAGTGTAAATCTTATTTTTCCTATATACTGAAAAATGTTGCACAAATGCTTGCTTGACATAATGTCGGATATCAGACTATTTCAATTACTCTGTGTCAGAGTCTGAACTCATAAGATTAAAAAAAAGAAATCAAAAACCTGTGACTTTGTAATAGTAAACCTGTTTATTTAAAAATAATCTTTCCCAAAACAAGTCCACTGATTAATGAAATTTGCAGAGAATATACCTACTATAAGTCTTATATATAAATATGTATCTTAGAACCTCTTTTTTGTATTCTTTTTTGTATCAAATAAAAAGTAAGTTATACTTCTAATTTTTATTCTTTTGACAATTTCTGCATTGCAGATAGTTTATTTCTTAAATCTCTGCAATATAAGTATTTTAGCAATTAACTTTTGGGAACTCTACAGCGATCACAAATATGAACAGCATTAAGAGAAAGATACATTTCCACTTACACTTTTTGTGTTTTAGCACAACCACCATTGTGCTTGACACACTTGAGTTAGATGGAAAATCAGTTGTTTCTATAGCTACTATGATTTCTGAGTGATACTCTGTAGGAAATACTGTGTTCTTATTTTATACCGAAGGGATTATTTTAATGAAAGTGTGGTCATGTAGGACAGTGTATCAGCATGAAAAGCGTTACAATGCATTACATAGAATCACCTTTATAGACAAACAAACCAACCAACCTCAAGCCAAAGAGCAAAAAATCAACCAATACAATACATACATACAACTTAACATAACACACCTGTATTTAATTTTGTAATAAGATGAGCATCCAGGAGACCAAACATCAGTATATGGAACTGAGTGGCAAAATAGTCCAGTTCATTGAAAAGAATTACTGATTACAGTGTGTGAACAATGAAAGGGGATTTTTACTGAAGTTGTTTAGATATTCATTCATCATTTATTTGAAGAATTTCTAACAATAATAGAAAAGAGGCTTGTTTTCCTCTGAAAAAAATCATCCAAAATGGCAAAGAAGGATAAATCTTGGTACTTTAATTTTTTTTATGATGCAAGTTCTTTTCATTTTACCAGTAAAAATTGAAATATGCACTCTATCTTTCTGTCTGTCTATCTATGTATCTACATATACATACATTTATAGAAACTCCAAAAATTCCAGGGAATGGCTACTCAAATATTTTGCTTGTTAGTAAATAACAATTTTTCTCAGGTTTCTATAAACAATATTATTGAAAACATAACTCTCTTCTATAAAGTCTATTATGACATTTACAGGAAAGGAAGCCTTTTCAATTTTTAAAATATTCCTGTACTGGTGTAGTTTCAGTTAACGTGTCCTGTCGTTTCTTTTTAGCCACAAGTGTAGCTTTCATAGCTCTGCAGTAGACTTAACATAAAGAATCACTGATTCTGACTTTTACCTTGGGACACAACTGCAATATAAATATTAGGGATTGTAGTAGACATGAAGGAGAATAGAAAAAAAAAAAAAATTTGAAGGATTCCTACCTCCTTCAAATATCTGGAGGTTATGTACTTCAAAATTCACTGCGCACAGGAGAGTAGAAAATCTGATGTGGAGAAGGGGAATGAAGTGGATTTGTATTGCTTTCTCCTTTGCAGTCTTGCAGAGAACAGGAAAATTTTGAAAGAAGATGCAGCTGCTACTACAGGTAATTCCTTTCTGCATGTGGGAAGCACAGTAAAGGCACTTTGCTTCCCAAGTCTGACATTTTCCAGTGTAACTCAGTACTCTGACAACAAATCTCTCCATCACTGTAGTTGATAATAAAAGCATTACTTATCCTTGTACAGAAAACATAGCATCATTCTCATATATTATTTTTTCTCTCCTTTCCTCTTTCAGAATATTTTTTATATGTAACCAAAAAGCATTGAGAGACTGAAAAGTTTTGCCTGTTGTTTTCACATTTCCCAGACTATTTTATTTTCACAATATTTTTCTGCAAAAGTCCAATGATAGAAAATAAAAATCTTTGGAATTATACCACATGGTAAGTAAAGCAGTACATGGAATGAGTCCCAGGTGTTTGCAGATAGTCATGCCATTTGATGCTGAAAAAGAAAAAACATTAATAATCCATATCTGACATTTTGTTATTGTGGTATTTTGCTTCATTAATCAGGCTTCACTAACAATGTAACTAAAAAAACCAAATCTTTCATTGTGTTCCCTTAGTGTGCCGTTAAAGAAATAAACACTAGCTACTCTCCACAACAAAGAAAAATCTGTAATACTCACACAGATATTTTTTTCTATTTGGTTGTTGAATAAAAGGATTAGTGTAACTTGTCTATATTAAGTTTACTGAAAAAAAAATGCTAGTACTTAAATGCTTGGATTTCTGATAAAAAACTAAAAAATATTGACTGTGAGTGACTTGATTTTTCTGAGATAAGAGGTCATTACTAATTTCTTCTTGTATACCTGAATAATGTCATTTTTTATGCAAATGTGCATATGAATTAAATGACAATAATTACAGTAATGTTCCTCTAATTCTGAGAGAGCAAGAGAGAGTGATTTAGCTTTCTGAACGATTTCATTTTGATATTGTGTTAAGAGTTCGTTAAAATAAATGTGCAATGAATAATTTGTATGAGTATGTTTGCCTTGAATTATTTTAGCAGGTATTCCTTTTAAAAAACTGAAGTATAAAAGACAGACTTAAAAATCTCTGCATCTCAAGAATATGTCTGCTACACTGACAGTTTATAAATGCAAAGGACTTTCAGACCTAATAAAACTACTCCATGGTTACTGTCCATAATAATCTATACAATATGTTACCATTTTTATCTGGTGAAAAAGTTTATTCTCTTGAATAACCCAGAGGTCTTACCTCCTGTTGCTCCTGATTTCTCTGAAGACATACATGGGAAAACCTCAGCCGATTAAGAAGGAAAGCAACATAGTGGCACCATTTTCCTATGTACCTCTTTCCCCAGTTTTCATTTTGCTTCCTGATATTTACTCTTGACTGTCAGGTAGAGCTGACATGGTTTTCTTTGATTTAAATTTTATGAGTAAACCAGTTTTTCTTTGTACGTATTTCTTATTTGATATCATTGGCAATGAAAAGCAGATAAACAACCTCCAGGGCATCAAAATATTTGTACAGTTGTCCAAAAGGTTATGATGTTTGATTGCAAAGAAATATGTTTTAGTGGGTGTTTTGCTCTTGACTTCTATTAGGTGTAGTTTTATAATACCATTTTAAAAGTTTTGCTGAGATTTAGAGTTTTCTCTTGTGGTTATTTTTCAGACAAGAGTCATTATTTCTTGGTGTTACTGTCAGAATGTCATCTTCATTAACATAAGGGAATTCTTTAGCTTCACAATTTTATTTCTATTATGTTTAGCCTCGATGTACGTCTCATGATCAAATAACTGATTTCCTAACTGTTTTGCAGGTATGAATTTTACTAATCAGATGCAGCATCCCTATGTGGTAGGGGACAGTATTCCCCATATCAATCTGTACTACCTTTAAGGATAATCCTAGAATCAGCTCAATTTTACCATCATAAAGAGTTAGTAAAGGCTGCTGGTCAGAGGAGTAAGTTTTTGCTTATTTAATAGGATGGAATATTAATCAGCAGAATGCATTAATTCAGTCTGTACCTTTTGTGTTCTGCTTAGCATCCAAAAGCATTGATACATGCAGATGAATTCTGGAAGCATGACTTTTTTTCTTTATTACATTTCTCAGGAAATAGCTGAGCCTCTTTTTGTGTCTCCTGCCTATTGACAAGATTCCTTTAACAAAAAAGAAACATGAAAAAGGTCAGATGAATTTAAGATGCTTCCATTAATATTTTTTTTCCTTTATTTCACAATCTGTAACAAAGAACTTTAACAAAGAGTTTGAATCCTTTCTTGTTTGTAATTTGGACTGTTGCTGTTCACACACTTAGAAGCTTTCCCTTTTCGGATTCAGAAAGGAGTTGCCATTATCTTGTCCATGTGCTGAGAAAAAAGATTTTTGAGAAAACTGCTTCAAAAGTACATGCTTTTTTAAGAAAAATAATGCTGTCTAATTATGACCTGCTGTTTCCATCGCAACCTGGTACTATCTGCGTGCACACACACACACACATTGTATCTCTCTCTCAATCCATATTTAATGACACATAAAATTGGGAGTCTTTACCCCTGCTTCCACATGGAAATTTGTCCTCTTGACACAAGAAAATTACTTCTGGATTATTTTATGATATGTATAGGCTAGCAAGAGTCCATTCTCCATTAGAGGAAAGCCTATGCACCTTTTCTTGTCAAGTAAAAAACTTTCTGTTTGACAGGATTTAAGGACGGTAAAGGTAATTTAGATGTCAATGAAGTAAAAATACTAAAACTTCACTCAATTTAGTTTTGTTTGCAATTTCAAAAAAGTGAAGAAGCATGTTATTACAACAGGGAATCAAGCATAAAAAAAATGTTATGCAATAAAAGACAAAAATATTCATTATTCGTTAATAGTGTCAGTCTTATTTTGTAACTGACTTACATTAGAATAATCATTCTTCTGTCGTTGGAAGTCAAACAGATGGAATTAAGGACACCCACAACTTAAAGAAAACCAACCCAACGCACACAAACAACACAACTTTCAAACTAATTCTAGATCATCCCATAAAAAGATTTCACAACAAACTTATGGACAAGAAACTTATGCAAAGAAACATGATAAAGAGATGAATGAATGCTAGTATCTACAGCTTCACCTAGTGAAGCACTAACAGAGGTGTATGTACTCCCTGCCTTTGTTCTGTTACCCAGCCAAGGACATTCTGAAATTCATCCTTCAGTCTGGCTGCATTGCACCTCCATTTCCTGCACTTATACCAGTCCTCGGAGAAGACAGTGTACCTGCTGTAAACTCAGCCTGGTACATGCATATTTTTTCAATTAAATTCAGTTAAGAAAGATGTCATGCCACTGTTGTTGAAATAAAATGTACAATGTGCCTCATAAGAGTAAATAGAAGTTGTTATTTTTTTTGACATGCAGTGAAAAAAATATAAATTTGATAAGAGAGACTAATCTTTACCAAAGACATCACTACGTGTATACATGTATATATGGGTATGTATATATATTGCTGTGAGAAAAGAGGAGAACAAGTTTTGCATTTAGTATTTTTAATGTATCTGAAAATCAAACAAATTTGACAAACAACTTATTTAATCTTTGCAGTGGTTTTTGAATGCAGAAGTTTAGTACAAGGACTGAATTGCTTTGTTCAGTTCAGAATCCAGTTCAGAAACCTGTGAACTATGATTGTCTAAATTGAGGAAGGAATTTGAAAAGATCAGAATAATACTAAGCTCATGAAAAATATATAAACTTGATATATCTTTTTAATGTTTGCTTTTTTGTTTTTCATTTGGGGAGGTCAACTGTTACTTTGTTATTTTAATTGTTTCTGCAATATCACCTTACACTGAAGAGAAATTTTTTAAGTTTGTTTTCCTTTGAAAAGTACTCAAAGTTTAAAAACTAGCTATCAAGTAACAGAACTTAGAATTCAGAAAGAAGATATGTCACACTATTTATTTATATATCTCAACCCAATATAGTGATATATCTTCTGTTATCTTTTTTCTTATATTGACATGCCTGAACAGATGGAACAGTTAAATTTCTAAATGGGTAACTCCTCTAAATTTGGAAGCAATAAAAAGCATTATTTTTTGCAAGGATATTAGGGTTTTTTACATAGACTCTAATGAAATGAACTGTTAAGGCATTCTGGACTTGGTTGGCTGCCAAGGTCAAAGCATCAGTATCATCAAGATGGTTTAGCTCAACAGCCATAGAATGTATTAGGGAGGCTGTGTCAGTCTGGCGTTAAAAAGAAATGCCTCAACTGGTAAAATATTTTCAAAGTAGCACTTACTTAAATAGTACTTTTTAAAGACAAAAATAAGTAAAAAATAATAGGTCTGAGAATCATCCCTTCAAGTCTATTTCCAAAAATCTAGGAAAATGAAAGTACAGTCAACATTAATGACAGGACTGACCAACTTTTCAAGAAAAGATGACCCCATGTGAAATCCTGCATATAAGGGTCACCACACATGGATCAGGCAGGATCATTCTTAGAAAAACTAAAGTTGTTGGGCCAAAAATTTGACAATTAAAAAAAATTATAAGAAATTTACTTGTTGATTATAGTCCCCACACTTAAAATAGAGAATAGTATAATCCACTACTTGCTGTGCCTTCACCCTTGTTGCAGAGAAACAACAACCACCTCTTTGTCCTGCTTGAATTCCATGAGGCTATTCTCCTGCCAGATGCCCAAGAAAGCATAGAGAAGACTCTGGACATGCTTCCATGTAGATAATGCTGGCTTGTAAAAGAAATGTAACTGCATATTTGTTCTCCTGTATTCTGTAAGAATTTTGTTTGTTTTGTTAGTTAGTGATGGTATATTAGTTGTTATATGGTGCATGGAAACCTACAGGAAGGATTTTACAATAACTTTTTTTGTTCTTCTCTACTTTTATGAGCAGTGGACATGAATCAATCCATCCTTGAGTATTTCTGTCTCTGACTGAGGAGTGTTATTTACTCTCCAAGTTGAATATGTTTGTTAGCTGCTTGAGTACTCACAGACCTTCAGATATCATGGTGATGAAGACAACATAAAAGATGAATTGTTATTACAATGCATGTACATTGATTTATAATAGTAATTGGTAGTGGAAGTCAGCACACCACTCTATATTGCCTTTTATTGAACTTTTCATTTTATGCTTGCATATACATATGCACTTCTATATATGCAATATATTATTTAGCCTTTCCAAAAGGCCAGCATTTGGTCCTATGCAATTTCATGAAGAACAGGTTTCTATTACTTTTCCAGATGTTATTAGACAACAGATTTTCTTTGACTGGTATCTTAGTCATATAACTCAGGTATGCACCCTGACTTAGTGCATTCCCATCTGTGGACATCAATTCAGTTCTAAATGCTAATACCTACAGTCTATACCTACAGTGACTCTAATATTGTAGACATTTTCAGAACAGCATAATAGCTAGAGATCATCTAAGAAATTTTCCTATGCTGAAACCATGTAAAGCTAAGCTGATAGCTGCCACTCTTGCTCACCAGAGGAGCGGCATGATATGTAAAGCACATGGTCCTGGGGCTTATGGATCAGTGTTTCTTCTTTTATACCCACATAATTTATTCCTCTTCACCTTCCACCCTACTACAGCTAAAGTGGTAAATTCAGCTCCCTAAAAGTACACCTGTCCAGATTCTCCCCTGTTCCTCCTCTGAAGGCTAACCATAACAGAAATGAATCAGAATAAACACAGCAGAGAAATTAAAATGCACTGAGCATTTTAAAATCACTTTCAAAAGGAAAAGTTTAGAGTTCACTGATTTCTTCCATAGCATATAGGTTTGAAAATGTATACTTTTGTAAAATTTATTAAGTGCCATAAAAAAAGAAAAAAAACAAACCTCTTGATATTAAACAGCTTAATTGATTTACTGGTCATGTAGTTAACTTCTCAAGTACAACCCATTCGTCTTGCTCCTTCAGCAGAGTACAAGGTGATATACTTGCAGAAATCACTGAAAAGCCATATTAGTTCAAAACATTTTGTAGGATATCTCAAACTAGAGGCATTTTTTTAAATAAAAAGAGACAGAAAAGTACAAAATTCAAAGCTACAAAATATCTCTCTCAAGTTACACATTTTCTAAGAAAAACCAATGGGCTTTTGTTTGGATTTTGTATGTGTGTGTATGTTTGTGTGACAATTGCACATTTCCCTGATCAGAGGAATAACTTCCTTTGATTATATTCACAGTGAATAGAGTGACATTTTTGCTAAGTCCCACAGAACAAAATGCTTATTTGAGGTCTAAGTCCTGCTCGGTGTTAATAAGACCTTGACCTTTAGCGAACACTTATATATGCAACAATGGTTTTGGAGAAAAAAATCTGTCTACAAAAGAACAAAATAAAATGCTCTAGTTATGGCATTTTCATTTTGTTTTCTCTTAATTACTATGGAAAAATATCTGCTTTATCACAATGCCAAGAAGTATATATTATTTTATGTGATTCACTATTTTTCTTATTTTTGTTAAAAGATATGTGTTAGATGTTGATATTATTGAATTAGGTATCTTCAGCAGTGATATTTCTAATGTTTAAATATTCAAATTGCAGCACAGTAAGAGAAAACTGAGAACCTTCAAAAAGAAGAGTAGCCAAAACTCATATTTCAGTTGTTTTTTTGTAGCTTTTTTTTACTTTAAGGGAGAAAATGCAGCATTTGGTTGGTTGAAAATTAAAATTATTAGTTACTTCTTGAATCTAATTTTGTAAAAACTGAGAAAGCATCAAAAGCAACTGTTAAGACACTCAAATTATTTGTCTTTTTTTGTCATTGTCTCTCTACAGTTTTAGGTAATCTTTTTGCATTGTTGTGGATTGAAAACAAAGGAATTGTGTGAAAAGATATCAGCTGTAAACTCATATCTCATTGAAAGACTATTTTATATTTCAGAGCTAATGACAGTACACAGAGCACTGTGCATGAAAGAAAATTTTAGAAATATATGTACACTCATGCTTTGAAAAAATGCTCCATTTTGATTCTGAAAGAGTTACAAGTGGATTAACTAAGTGTAGAAGTATACAGCAAGCTAAAAAGACTAATGTCATCTGAAAAGGATTAATAGACATGTCTTAAATTGCAGCATATTCCCTCATACTCTGTTGCAGAAAGTCAGACGTTAAAATATTTTCCTCTGGGTCAGGAATATTGTTTTCTAGTTTGGTTCGGCTTGATTATTTCTCTGAAATATTTCACTGCAGTTTCCAAAATGCAAGACTTTCGTAGTTGTGTTCTCCAGAAGGAAAGCTGGAATGTGTAAGTATCCTGATAAAGTTTAATTATTTACAGAGTTGAAGTAATAGTTATATGTATCATTTACATTATATTATTTATACTTCCAAATAGGTAGTAATATTTAATTTCCAAACATGACACACAAACCCTCCTTATATATATATATTATATATAAATTATACCTGGAATTAAATTATATATATATAATATATAAATTATATTATATAATTTAATATATAAATTATACCTGGAATTAAAGCAGAACATACTGTGAAGAACATGTTGCCGTCTAAAGGCTCCAGATATTAGTATTCATTGAACAGATATACACAAAGTCCTTGACTGTGAAATATTTAGAAAGCTTTATTAACACCCACAGTTGAATACAGTAACTAACATCATGTCAACACTATGAATTGGGATGTTAATAGCTCTTTTGTTTACCCTCCAACCATCTGGAATATTTAGCAAATTCAGGCACTCAAAACGAGGAAGCAGCATGCTCAGTTGCTACTGTCCCTTTCAGCTGGACAGCTCCTTCAACACAGCAATTAGCCTGAATGTTCTCCATATGGAGTGGCACGGTCCACCTAGAACATATAAATTATTTAGAAAATTCATCCTTTCTCATTAGTTCTACATTAAAAAGTAGTTCATTTAGACAATTAAATTGCACATAACATTAACGTTTTAAAGTATGTTGGAGATGACTGCATGGAATTAATCAGTCTATTTTACCTGGCACACAGAAATGTACTACTAGCACATGCCATTCTGTAGATATTGTAGAGAATTGTAAGTTGGAAATGAGGCAGTAAAAGCATTCAGGAAGATTAAAAGGAAATTTGAGAACCATATTTAAGAATATCTTGTAGGTAGTATGCTAATTGTATTTGGTTTGATTAGTGGAAACATATATTACCTTCTTTGAGCCAGCTGCAAATTTTAAAGTAGTTGCATTTTTTTAATCCTAGATCGCAATAAAAATGGAAATAAAACTCTCACACAACTGCTAAAACAAATTTATAAGAAATATGTTATGAAGAAAGCTAAAAGTACAGATCGTATATGATCAGTGGTGACTTATGGCAAGCATTTTTTTAATTTCCTTGGTAAAAGGTTGAGAAAAAATTTGGAAAGTGCAGCTATTGGTCAACTATCAGTATAGGGCAAACATTTGTATTCAACTTCTAACTATTTTTGTGTATCTAACATCCCCTTGCTCAAACAGGTTAATGAAAATCATCATATTATGGCAGAAATTGAATGAATTAACTGATGATATCAATTGGACATTATATCATTAGTAAAACAGAAGGTCCAATAGCAAACTTTTATTAAATTGATTTATATGAACATTATTCCTCTTCAACTTGACCAAAACAAGACAAAAATTGCAAGTAGATTCCATCTGCATATGTAATGGGCAATTAGAGGTCATCATTATGCTCTCTAATTTCTTTTCACTTATAATATTCTAAAAATTTAATGTCAAATTATTCTGCTTAAGCCTAAAATTGTTCTGAAATTTTTCTCCAAGGTGCATAGGACATTACAATGTGTTAAAAAAAATTAACAAAATGTTTGTCTCAAATAATTGATACTACTTCAAGTAAACTAAAGAAAAATCAAGAGTGAATGAATTTCAAAAAATTTCTGATGATTAGGTGACAGAACCATGCCACGGAAAAGATAACCTGAGGTCTTGCTTCAAACAGAAGGCTGGGACAGAAAGTCCCCCAAGGTCCCTTCAAAACTAAAGTTTTCTATAATTTTCTGAAAGCAGCCTGTTTTAAAATTATCTATATGTTTCCTAGTATATTTATGCATAGGAACCAAAGCTCTACCAGTTCTCCATCTGTTATTTTCTTCCTTTATATCTTGGCTAATAATACTACTTCGTATTTTATTTCTGGCAACTAAGAATGGCTCCCACTTCCACTCTTAATTTTAATTCATAGAGGAATGGTGTGTGACTCTCCAAAAGATTTTATGAGGAAGTCACCCCTTCCATCTAGTTCAAAAGTAGAAGAAGGGCAGAACTATGTTGCAATCCATTCTATAATTTCCATATGCAAGTAGCCTGTAATCGTTTAGACATCCTTGTAATGTTATACTTTCTATTTTTTATTTATATTTTGTGGGTTTCTTTCTGGATTTGAAAGTACACAGTAAACTTAAAACGCTATTTTAAGTTCAGAGCAAACTAATTTCGTACAGAAGATATAAAACAATCTTCATATTTTATTTCCGTGTATAGCTATTTAGTGTATTCAGTTGTGATGTATTTTATCAGTTTCAGAATTAATCAAAAATCTTTCAAGACTTTTCAAAACTTTGCATAACTGTAATCAACAGAATTATGAAGACAGCAAGAAGTAATTTGACAAAAAAATTTATAAAATGTAACTAACCTCATGCTGGAGTAAATCTTCAATTGTTTTTGTAATATAACATTGCACAGATTCTTATTTATAGCTATAATGTACAAGCTTTTAGAAAGGAAATTAAATTCTTCCTTAGTTTTAGTCAATCTTTGTCAAATAAAGCAATGAGTTAACTGAATTTTTGCCCCAAAACTCATCTCTTAATGAATAGCATTTTCTGATTTTTCATAAACGCCTCTGGATATTTCATTCTAAAAGTTCTATTGTTTTACATTAAGCTTCAAGACAACCCATGTCCTCATATATTCATCATACATAGTACAAAAAAAATTAGTATAGATGTGGAGAATATCGCTGATGACAGAATACTTTCTTGCATCTCAGATGAGAGATATACAGGAATAAGGAAGTTAAGGGAGAGATGGATCGAATATGGGTAGGGCCATTTTTAATTTTCTTTTGAGTGGTATGAAAGTCACAGGTTGCTTCTTTTTGCGTTTTCCAATTCATAAAAGCTAAGTTCCTTACATTTGCATTGACATTTGAAAACTTTCATATATGAAGGTAGCTGTTTTTTTCAATTCTGCTGTTTTCCTTCTGCTTGTATGAATGACGGGGATGAATCTGGTCTTTTAGCAAACAATGTATACCTTGCAGGAGTACATACTTGTAACAGAGATTTGCACGTATTCTCTTTGGATTTTTGTCATCTTTAAATGGATGCTTTAGGGGATTTTTTATATGTCATATTTTTAGGTCTTTCAGCAACTGTATCTGAAGTAAACAATTGGTATCTGACTTCTAATTCTGTATTATGCCAAATAAAACCAGAACAACTATTCTGTCAGAGTGACTCCTAGAGGACTACGGGAAATTTTAATAATACAATTCCCTCTATACTCATCAAAGTAGCATATGTTTTGTTTCCAACAGTTGGAAATATAGCTGAGAATATTTTTATTCAAATAATCATCTGTCACAATGTTCTGTTCAAAATCTACTATCTTGATGAATAAGATAAAACATAGATTCAATGTCCAGATCATGAAGATGCACTAAAAATATATTTTAGCATTCTCCTTTTGCTGCCAAATCGGCATGAAAACTCATTGTTTTTGCTGTGTTGCTTGTATTTTGTCAGCAGACTGTTTAATAAACATCAACACTCACAAACATTCTTGATTTCCAGACTTAGAGAGGGATTCATCTGATGCTGTAGATATTTACATATGGGAAAATTCCCAGGATCACATCTATAATTCCTGAGCAGGGGAAAAAAGTAATTTTCACTTAAAAAAAGTATATGTATACTGTTCTAGGGAGTCCACCCTAAAAATGGCCATATTTTTCCACTGACAAGAAAGGTTAGATGAAAAAGGTAGCAGTTCATACACATATTGGAAATTTCAAGTTAAATGAGGTTAAACTATTAGGTTTTTTTCCTAAACTAGAGAAACCATTTTTTTTTTAACCCTTCAAATCTTTACATAGTTTGTATATCCTTATGCAAACATGAAACTAATTAGAGTAGGGAAGTCTTACATTAACTAAGAACTATATGGAGGTGGATTCTTTGAGTGTATTATTGGGATGCTGATATGTGCCTTTGGGAAGATATAACATTTTTCTCAGCATAATGTAGGGTTTGACAAACTACTTTAGTCTTCAATCAGAATTAATAATAGGAAAAGACAGCTGAACATATGAGATACACTGCTAACATACTCTCAAACTTGCTGAATTTGAAACTATTCAAGACCCAAAAGAAAAGTTGTCACAGGGAAGGGACAATGTGAGACAGGTGTGTGTCCATGTATGGAGCATATTATGTAGACAAGCTAGACTTTATTTATATAACCATTTCTTTATTTAGTTGCAGTAGTTTATCTCCCTTTTCGTTGTTTAAAGCTCTCCACTGTATTTTGATGTAGGCAAGTTGGTAGTTTATTGCACTTGTATACTTTGGATGCATTTAGATGATTTGGTCTTATGCTTTTTCTTCAAATATTGTTTATGTAAGACAGAGCTTTCTAAACATTTTTTACCTTGCATTTAATTTCCTTGTGATTTCTGTTGCTATTTCTTGAGTTTAGTTATGACTGTGTCTTTAAGATCAATGCCTTATGTTTACAAATATTCCTTCTCCTCATTTTAAGGTTCATAAATTCCACAATGTCTCTTATTGAAGTTGTCTTCTGTCTTCAAATTTTCCACTAACTCATTCCTGCTCGCAATAAAAAGAAAAAAAAAAAAGAGAGAGAGAAGATGATCGTTTATTTCTCTTGGTTTTTTTTCCAAATATTTTTCTAATTTTTGTAACCCATAACAGGTGATCCTTGCTATATCCTTAATATATCTTTGAAATATCTATGTCAAATTACTTATATTTTCCTGCTGTTGAAAATGATAGAATTTGATTGTTCCTAGACTTCACTGTTTTAGTCATCTTTTACATAAACCATTGTAACAACTAAATTGTTATTATCACAAGTACCATCCAACACCATCAGCTATATAAAACTTTCTGTAAATATGTCCTTCTTTCTATGTATGACTGGGCAAAGCCTTACATCTCTCACGTTTTTGGTCCATCTGGTATGTTT